>NW_028277075.1:7500000-8750000 GCF_059951505.1 Python bivittatus | reverse complement strand
TAGTACCATGAATCAGATAGTTTACTGGCAATTTTGTTATAGGATTGTAACACAATTCCCTCCCCAAGTCATCTTCTAAGAGGTCTAAGCACATGCCATTGTCCCTCCTACTCTGATTAACCAGGGGGATCCTCTACAACCCGCTAGGCCAGCTGAATGCTTGTTGAGGCTAAGTGGGTTTACAGGACCAGGTGTGAGCTTTACCCCAGGGATCTGTTCTACTGTTCTATACCATCATTTCCCAGGAAGCCATCCCAACTAACTACCTTTCTTTTTTAAGTCTCTGACTATCATTCTGCAGAGATGCCACTATGCTAAGAGCCTGTCAAGCAGCTGGAAACCACTCTCCACTGCCAGTCTTCTTCAGTGTGCCTCTATACTATGGTCTCTTTGGTAGGCTACATAGTTCCCATACCATTCTGCTGCTGGGTCTTTTCAGTAGGTCTTAGTCACTGCACCGCTTACCATTTCCAACCCTCTTCCAGGCCTTTCCTGCTGGGTTGCCTTTGGTTTCCCACACCAAGTCCATCAATGAGCCTGTCATTAGAAGGCTGTCCTTCTATTACTGTAGCTGCCACTGGGCCTTTTCCTGGCCTTACTCCTGCCTTAGCTTCTGCCTTCTTCAGCTGATGTAGCTTTAGGTATGCTTAGCTAATTGCTATTTTTCCTTTTCCTTTTTCGCTGCTCAACTTCAAACTCTACAGTTTAAAGAAAAAACTAACTTTCCAGCTAGCTCTCATAAATAGGGGGGAAAACTCCCCCTCTTCCCCTCTCTCTCTTATATCTCTCAGCTGGCTTATACGCTTCTGCTCTTTACCTACACAGCTCCATCAATGTAAGCATATGGAGTCATTTAAAAGCAGCAGAGAAAAAGAGGAGCTTCAGGGCATTCCTTTCCAAGCTGTGCAGACCCAATCCTTCTGCAATCATTCTATCCATATAACACTTTTTTTGTCTTTTAAAGAACTTTTGAAGATAGCTGTGAAGTAGGGCAGATGGTGTTAAGCATAAGTCAAAGGTGAGTCAACCAACCTTGTGCACAGCCTCTACTCTTAGAAGGAGAAAAGTTGCATCATGACTGATGAATAGGGGTCAGGCAGTCAGCACTGCTCATTGTCAGAAATTGCATTTCTCTCTTCCTGATTACTGATCCTAATTATACATGTTATACATGTATCCAATAGAAGAGAATATATGTAGCTCAGGGTTGAACTGTGGAGTCCTTGGTGCTCTCTGAGCTTGGTTGTGATAGAGCTTCTGCAACCATTTACTGAAAGCAGTTTACAAACAGAGCTGATGAAGGAAAGGCTCAGGTACTAAAACAATGGTCATCACTAGAGATGGTTATAAACAAAAGGGGTTATGTCCAGTAACTGAAGATGTGGATGTGTACATTAAATCTCAAAAACAGTCAAGAATTACTGACTTTTTCTCCAGGGGTATAACCCCAATAAACTCTGGTGACCAGGGCAGTAACACAAAAGAAAGTGGAAAGGAAAACAACATGCCATGTGAATGGTCTTTTGGTCCTTATTGTTCTTGGACAGATAGCACTAACATTATAGATAAGAGGACCTCCAATATTCCAAATATTGCTAAGGAAATAGCTGTTGCTGAGAGACAGCTAAACTCTGAGACTACAGAAAAACACATGGACAATAGCATACAAGCATCTTTAATAAGGACTCAATCTGTAACAACAAAGCCCTTTACCAAGGCAACTTCAACACCTTCCAGTCATATGGCTTGGGAACCCTTATTGGTAAATGAGGCAAATTATTTGAGAGGTTCACAGGATTCCTGTTTGCAAAAGATTACAGAAACCTTGGGAGAACAACATGAGGCTTTTAACAAATTTGCCACAAAGTGGTCATCTGATTTATTATTACTGAAATAATTTCTATATACTTAAATGATCTATTGACAACTCTTATCAGATTAGTCTCAAATGAGATTGGACCACAGAAGAACACAGTATTTGATGATAATTCACTAATGCACAACCATTCCCAAATCCAGACTCATTTTACAAATAAGAAGAGAAAAAACAATGTAAAGCCCCAGGTGAAAACCAAGAAAAGGGTAGTGCTATTCCCAAACAGGCTTCTAAACTTAAGTATAATAATCTATTTAAAATTTTGGGAACAGCTGACAAAAGAAACAACAGATCAACTAAAAAGCCACCCAGGAAGACAGTGGAAGCAAATAACATATCTAATGAAGCAAGTAAGGACTGTAATAAAGTTGAAATGACCAATGCAGGCCTTCTAATCCAGCAATGTCCAATACCCACTGAGGACCCTATTATTGAACAAAATCATCAAGCAAATAGCTCAGCAAACTCCATTCTCCTGAGGACTTAGAAAAAAGTTCCATGCAGAAGGTGGTACTTGCAACTAATGAATGCTAAGCTGGCATTTATCAACTTTCCAAAACCTAGAGGCTTCCTCTCACAGATGGAATGAAGATTCCATTTGGTGCATCTACTTCAAACCTTCACCCTGCTTAGACTTGTTTCATGTGATATTTTAAAGGTGGAATACTTGTACTACAATAGGGTGACAGCAAGAGTGCTGGTAACTTTTGACTTTGTTAATTCGGCACAAATGGTTTATCAATTTAAATACTTTCTTCAACCAAGAGGGTTGGAGTAACTAGATGTTTTAAGAATATGTCTGTAACCCCTCTAGTTAAATCTAATTTATACAATCCAATAGCAAACAGGAATTCCTTACCTGAAGAAGTAGAGCTTATAAATACTTTTAATGATTTGCCCCCTATGGAACAAAATTGTATCTTAGTTAAATTGTCCTGGTTAAGAGAAGAACTGATTAACAAACAGGTACAGTCACCATATATAATTACATTCTTCCTAACCTTAAAAGCTCTGAAAAGGAGGGATCAATCCATAAGACAGTGGCAAATGTAAAAGAAAGGGAAGAAGGGGAGGAGAACAAAGGTAAGACCTGTAGCATGGGACAATGCAGCCAAAAACATAATGAACATCCTCTTCAGAAAGATAATATAGATCTTACAATCTCAACAGGGAAATAGATTCAGATAATAGCACAGATTAACCCCATATATGAAAACAATATGCATGCCTTCCCTCCTCAAGGGACAGCAAATAATATAGCCCCCTGCCATAGAGATCTAGGACCCCTGCATCCACCTGCATTTAATTTTCCAAGATCCAATTACAATGGTATCCAGCAGGCAGGAGATCCAAATTTGTCCCTTGGATTTAATAAGCAAACAAATGTGGTCAGACTAAATATCTCAGATGAAATAACACCATACCCAGATCCAATGGCTAATCCTACTCCAAGATACAAAATTACTGGTAGTCAAAGAATAAATAAAAACAAACCTGCCCAGGGGTTAAATCAAACTGATACTAATAATGCACAAGTTATAAATGAGGTATGCCCCTCTGGTTTTGTAAACAACAAGAGGACCAAATATAACAAATGACATCTAAGTCAGGGATCTGTAAGTAGCTTATTCAACCTAGCGTGGAATATAGCAGGATTGAATGCTCAAACTACTGACAAGGATTTCATAAAGTTACTAAAATTATATGACATAGTATGCTTGCAAGAAATTTGGATCCCAGAAAACCAGTCTGATACAATCTATTTAGCTGGTTTCAGATCATGGGTCATTCCAGCAAGGAAATTACATTCTATGGGCTGCCCTTTTGGGGGTTTGGCCATCTTGTTAAATAGGAAGTGGAATCTGGAGGCAGTGCAAATCAACCTGGACTGTAATCCCTCTTTCCTTATAGTGAGATTTATGATAACAAATAAGATTGCCCTAATAATATTAAATGTTTATATGTCTCCTAGAGGTGTGAAATCTCAAAATCAGGACCACTGGGCTACACTTGAAAATACAATTGATGCTCGAGAAGACAAATTCCCACTAGATATTATTATCATCGTGGGTGATTTTAATGCAAGAATAGGGGGTGATAAGCACAAAATAGTGAAACAGTTGAAACTTGACATCAGTGAACTTTCCCTAACTTTCCCTCATACGTTGAAGGACTCTAAAGCCCCTGGTAGGGCTTAAACTTCTAAATTTACTTTACAAACAGAATTTTCAAATTCAGAATGACTCTTGCCCTAGACATTATCCAGGTAATTTTACATGCTTATCGACAAATGGAACATCAGTAATAGATTATGTATGTATCCCCTCTGCAAAAATAGGAAAATTTCAAAACATGGAGGTTATTCCACAAGGTTGTAGTGATCACCAACCTATCACATTCCAATATACTGGCTTTGAAGATAGTAGAGTGTTGAAAATACATAGTAATCACATGCCTGCACTAAAACTTTCAGGCCAAAAAAGAACTAAATTAAATTTAGCTGATAAAATCACTACAATATTTCACTCAAACCATCTGGCAGATATTCAACTTAAAGTGATTAATGCTGAGTCAAGTTCTCTGGTTATCCTGAACCACTATCAACAAATAGTTGACAATTTAAAACCAGAATTAAGGCAGGACACCTCTAAATTAAGTTAAACTCACCAACAATATAGCCGCTGGTTTGATATGGAATGTAGAACAGCAAGTTGCATGGTTACAAATTTGACAAGGAGAGCAAAAGATAGTTGTGCCCCTTGGGTAATTACAGAACTGCTTAGGAAGAAAAGGAAATATAAACTTCTTCTAAAGCATAAGAAAACATTATACCAAACAACTCTTTGGCACTCTCACCTGACTGCCATAGATTCTAAAGATACAACATTATTCTGGAAACTGGTGAATGCCAATATGGGCGAAAGTAAGAACATCGTAGAGGCTAGAGGGTCCAAAGAGGAATGAAAGAAGCATTATAGTAGATTGTTTGCTCCCCACCCCACTTCAGTTAATTTCCCAATTAATCTAAAACTATGTGATGCTACACCCTGGCCCCCTGTCTCTTTAAAAGAAATTGAATATCTGATCCTGACGTTGCCATCAGGCAAAGCCCCTGGAGAAGACGATATCCCTGGTGATTTATTAAAAGCTAATATCTGGTGGAAGCCTATTTTGGTTAAACTCTTTAATAACATTAATTCCTCTAGTCAACTTCCCCAGGGTTGGAATAGAAGCACAGTGATCCCAATATACAAAAAAGGTGGTTGCAGCCACCCAGAGAACTCTAGACCAATTAGTCTAATTAATATTACAGCTAAAATGTATGCAAAACATCTAGCTAATACATTAGAGGACTGGGTCATCGATAGCAATATCCTTGCAGAGGAACAGGCAGGGTTCAGGGCAGGTTATTCAACAATGATCATGGTTTTGTATTGGATCATTTGGTAAATAAATATGTAAAACATGCCCACAGAAAACTGTATGTTGCCTTTGTGGATTTTTGTGCAGTTTTTGATTCTCTTGATAGAAACAAACTATGGATTAAACTAGATCAGTTGAATTTGGATAGAAGATTATTCATTTTGATCATGGACTTATATACAAATACTCAAATTTAGGTTAGGTTCACCCCAGTAGAGCATCTGACAGATAATATCGAGACTTTTAAAGGAATAAAACAAGGGTGGGTGCTTGCACCATTATTATTTAATCTATTTATTAATGATATTGTTCCAGCCCTGAGTGGAGACATTTTTTTTCCAGTAAAGGCAGGAAATAGGAATTTGTCTGTATTATTTTATGCAGATGATTTATTGCTGATATCCCATTCTCAGATAGGCTTGTGCAGACAGTTAAGAGCTTTGGAGAGCTATTGCTCCTTAAATTCTCTAACTGTGAATGTGGAAAAATCAAAGGTGGTGGTATTTGGAGAGAAAAGGAAAAGACACAAATGGAGAATTGGGGAATATAATATAGAGCAAGTTCTCTCTCACAGGGCATCCTTTTTAATACTTCAAGTAGTTGGCGTTCTCACTATCAGGCCCAAAAAATAAAAACCGAGAAAGCTTTGGTAGGAATAATAAAGTTTTGGTGTACAAGTGGTGATAGACAAATTCCTCCAGTCCTAACTCTTTTAAAAACCAAGTTAGTTCCTTACTTTTCAGTATGCAGTAGAATTATGGGGAATTTCTACCCCTTATGACAGTGTTGTGCAAACTTGGCCACTTTAAGCAGACTTCATGCTGGCTGGGGAATTCTGGGAGTTGAAGTCCACTCATCTTAAAGTGGCCAAGTTTGGACAACACTGACTTATGATATGGAATTCTTTCAAATCAAGCTCCTCAAAACAGTTTTAGGTGTACCCAATGGTACTCCTATCCCTGATCTCTATGCAGAAACTGGTACATGACCAATTAAACCTAGAATAATTGTAAGAGCATTTAATTATTGGGCTAGACTCCTCGAAATACCTGATTCCCAACTTGTTAAGCAGTGCCTCCTGGAGCAAATGAATATCTCCACTCCTTCTCTCACCAATTGGTTTACATTTTTATCCAATCATATGCTTACCTTTGGTTTTTCCCCAGAATTCTTTCTGAACTCAAATAATGCCAATAATAGCCTATTGTTTAAAAACATGGTGCTGGATGTCTTTGCCCAAAGAAATTTGTTTAAATTATCACAAAATAAAATTGCCCCTTGGTATGCACTCAGTAAAACCAACATTGAACGCGAACATTATCTGAGGTGTGTTACAATGTCACCTCTCTGAGAGGCACTTACAAGACTACGGTTCCAGAAAATGGCATCAGCAACTACAGAGGGCCAATTTCACAATATCCCATACAATATGTGATTCTGCCCTTGTTGCAAGGTAAGTACAGAAGATTTTACCCATTATTTATTGTACTGCCCTATTTCTGCTTCAGCACATGGAAAGTTTCTGAAGCCCCTTTTGATAAGAAAATCATTTTGGCCTGATTCATTTAAAATTGAATATCTAATGAATTTAGACAAGGAGACACTGCTATGGAAATTAGCAAGCTTTGCACAGGCTGCTGCTAAACAGAGAGAATATTTTATCAAATGTTCCTAATGTTTTTTAATATTTTATCAGTTGTAATAACACTGCTTTAATGTTTTTACTGTTTTTCAAATATTTTAATGTATTTTATTAATGTATGGCCACTTTTGTGCGGGTTTTACCTTATTTGTTATGACTTGTGGTCAAAATAATAAATCTAATTGAATTGAATTGAATTAGCTTGGTTGTTTGTTTACAGATATTTCATTACCCAGCTAAGTAACATAATCAGTACTAGTGAATCTAGGGTTTGCTCCCTGTTTATATACAGTACAGGTAGTCCTCAACTTACAACCACAATTGGGACCGGAACTTCCATTGCTAAGCGATGTGGTCATTAAGTGAGTCGTGCCTGATTTTACAACCCTTTTTGCCACAGTTGTTAAGCGAATCACCATGGTCATTAAGTGAATCACACAGTCATTAAGTGAATCTGGCTTCCCCCATTGACTTTGCTTGTTGGAAGCCCCCTGGGAAGGTCACAAATGGCAATCATGTGATCCTGGGATGCTGCAACCCTTATAAATACATGCTGGGTGCCAAGCACTGGAATTTTGATCATATGACTGTGGGGAACACTGTAATGGTTGTAAGTGCAAGGACCAGTTGCAAGACACTTTTTCCAGTGCTGTTGTAACTTCAAATGGACATTAAATGAATGGTTGTAAGTTGAGGACTACCTGTAGTTTGTCCTGCTAGTGTTGGTGGGGGTATGGCTTTCCCCTTGGTTGTTTCTTGATTAGGGTACTGTTTTCTCTTGATTGTTTGTCTGGTGTTAATCCTTGCTTATCTGGGTGTTGGCTGCTGGAGGGGATATGTTCTGATCTTTTTTGTTTCCTTCTTAGTTTTTTTATTGTCTCTTTTGAATGGTTTGTAAATATGGTTTATTTCTATGTGTCTATTGTTGGCTGATTTGTCTCAATGCCAAGCTTCCAGGAATTCCCTAGCATTTTTGGATTTGGCTTGGTCTAGGATGCTCACAGTTTCCTAGTTGAAGCTGTGGTTGAGTCTGCCCATGTGTTGTGAGATCAAGGGGTTTTCATCATGTCTTCTGACTTCTAGCTGGTGTTCATGGATGCACTCTGTTAGTCTTCTGCCTGTCTGTCCTACATAGTGGCTGTTACAGTCTTGCACTGTATGCTGTAGATGACTCCTGTTTTTTCTTCTTGGGCTACTGGACCTTTTGGTTTACTTAAGATGTTTTGGAGGGCTTTAGTTGGCTTGTGTGCTATGGTGATGCCATGTGGTTGTAATAGTCTGTTCATAGTTTCTGAGACGTTTTTGATGTATGGCAGTGTTATCCTTTTCATAGCTTGTATTGGTTGTGTTGTAGTTGGTTGAGTGGTCAGGCACTTTTTGATAAAATTGTGTGGATATATATTTTATTGGAAGATGTTGTATAGGTGGTCTGTTTCCTTTTTCTGGTGTTCTGGGTTGCTGCAGTGTATTTGTGCTTGTCTGAATAATGTTCTTCCACAGCTCCTCTTGTGGGAGGTTGGGCTGTTACTTTGGTAATGGAGCACTTGATTAGTGTGGGTTGTTTTTTGATAGACTTGTGTTTCTAATTTGCCATCATTTCCTCTGCTGATGAGGATATCCAGGAAGGGTAGCATGTTGTTGTTTTCTTCTTCCCTAGTGAATTTTATCCCTTTGAAGATGTTGTTGATTGTTTCATACAGTATGTCTTCTCTAGTTGTTCTTTTTTTATTATGACAAAAGTGTTGTCTACATACCAGATCCATACTTTTGGATGTATGTGTGGGAGTGCTATAGTTTCTAGATGCTGCATTATAATCTCTGCTATGTGTCCTGAGAGTGGTGATCCAATGGGTGTTCCTCTGATTTGTTGGTGTATCTGTCCATCAAACTGAAAGTAGGTAGTGTGGCAGAGGTTGATGAGGTCCATGATGCTGGGTATTTTGATCTTGGTGTATTTGGCTAGGTCAGGTGTGTTGTGTAATACTGCTGCCATGGATTCTTTCACTAGTCTGGATCTATGGACATGAAGAGGGCTGTGACATCAAATGAAACATCTTCATCTTCTATTTTCAGATCTTTGATTTTCTGGAGGCACTATAGTGGGGAATTGATATAATATTCACTCCCTTCCATGAAATGTCCAAGTTTTTTTATAAGTTCATTGGCTATGTTGTAAGTTGGGGTCCCTGGTAATGATACAATTGGACAATGAGGTATGTTGGGCTTCTGTATTTTGGGGCATCCATAGAAGTGTGGGAGGATGGGTCCACTACTTTTCATCCATCACTGTTCTTTTGTGATTTGATCTTTCTTGGTTAGGTCATTGAGGGTTTTTTTGATCTGGTTGTCAAGTTTCTGTATTGGGTTGGTGTTTACTGGGATGTAGGTTTCTTTGTCCTCGAGTAATTGTTTAGCCTTCTGTATGTATTGTGTTCTGTCCATGATAACTGTGGTTTGGCCTTTGTCTGCTGGGAGGATAGTAATGGTTTGGTCCTTCTTTAGGTTTTTGAGCACTGCTCTGTCTTCTGCTTTGAGTTGATCATACATGTATTTCTGAAATGTTGTGCCTAAATTTATATGCAGTTATATCTTGGTTTTTCTTTTCCTCTTATATATTCATTTTTGGAAACTTTATGAAACAAACATAATAGTAACAAGAATAAGAATAATATAATGGTGCAACCTAAAACATGCCAATACTTTTTAAAATTAACTTTAATACTATTTTTTTCTCTTTTTAAATGAAGGATGGCCTACAGTCTCTGTGTTTTGTTATGGTTCTCCTATCACAGATCTGTCTGGAGGTCAGGGCATCTAAGGCCCAGTTTGGAGGTCAGCAAGGTTCGTCGAGGCATAGATGGTCTTTCAGATAAACTTTCAAAGCTATAAAGCAAGGGTGGATAATCTTTTTTCAGCTAAGACCCACACTTCAATATTTATTTATGCATTGGCCTCTGAGAATAGAACATGGAATAGTAGTACTATCGCAATGTAATTGAAGGAAGTGGAGCCCAATTTTCCAGTCATTTCTTTAAAAACCACTATAAGTGTGTTAAGCCTATAAAAGACTTATTGTACCTACTTGGAGTTTTCCTTTTAAAACTGTAAATAACTGCACCACCATAAAGAATTGTGATGCCTGTGATCTTGGGAGGTCCTAGAGGCCACCAAAATGGGGCCAAGGACCCCTTACAGCCTGGATTTAAATAAGCCTTGAAATATATGAAAAACAAACACTACTGGTGCAATATTGCTGTAGTCCCCGCATCACGTAAGTAGCTGAATTTCGAAGCAACTGAAAAACAAAACACACTGTAATATTCTAGCTTGGATGAAACCAGTATGCATGTGTTACTAAGGCCAAGTTTGCTTTCTCCAGATGGGTCACAACTGATGAATCAAGTCAAGATTGTTAAAGGGAGTTATAACTATCAGGGTCACCTACCTCTCTGTAAGACAAGGATCTACACTATTCTCAAACAATATTGCTATTCAGAAGGGCACTGCTTCCAAAGCAGTCGGTGGTCTTCCAGGCCAAGAGCCCTTCTGTCTTATTTGGATTAAATTTTAGTTTGCTTGGCCTTTTGCTTCTCAGAGGTGTCACCACACACTCATTTAAGGCATTGCTTTGGGCGAAAACAAAGGCACATGCTACAACATAAGAAGCTTTTTAGTGCAAGATCAGCCCTGTCAGGTTCCATGATTGCTGAATATGATAGAAATATTCTCTGAAACAGGTTGAAAAAATGACTACAGAAAATGAAATGTGTTTTCTTCCCTGTTTCCAGAGCCTTTTATCTATTAAACATAGAACAGTTTTCTAATAGTGCATTCTTTAGTGGCTGGGGAATTCTGGGAGTTGAAGTCCACTCATCTTAAAGTGGCCAAGTTTGGACAACACTGCTCTAGTGCTAATGGCTCCAACATCTTCCATTTCTTTATTGATGAACTGGCAACAGCTGTTGCCTTATGAACCAGGGTACTCTACGGGTTACCAAATACAGCAGAACTGAGGCTCCCTATTTGGTTGCCTAGTACATGGGATATTAAGAACAGTGTGACACTCTTGAAATTCATTCAGGCAGGCTTCAGTGGTATGTCCCTAAATATGCATTTTGGTGTGCATCCAGAAACAGGGGCAGAGGTGGGATGGCACCATGGGAATGTTTTCTTATAGTATTACCTCCTGTTTAAGCAACCTCTGCAGCAACGTGCAGGATGACATGGCGCATTGCCTGGGTGCCTTAACAATGTGGAGATACATTTTACCACTGAGCAAGGACAACACTACCTTTTGTCACTGTTGCTGATTTTCCTAAGTGGCAGTTTCATAAGCCAAATATGATGGGCTATGTGGCATATTTATATTAATGTATTATGCATAAAGATGGGAAAAGTACCTAAAAGAGATCACAGAGAAGCAACAAACTTCAGTCAGGAAAGTATGGGAAAAGGGTTAGTGGCCTGCCCAAATCTACCTTGAAAAGTTTCACAAGCAAGTATTTCACATAACGTTAGCCCTCATTTAAACAGCTGGTCATCTTGCTACTGTGCAGCTTTCTTTGTTACAGAAAAGGCTTCCTAATTCAGTTCCCAAATTTGCAGAGTATTGTGGTGTAAGTATCCATTGTATTCCTTCTATGTGTGGATAATATGATAACAGTTCAGAAACCTTCTGAAACTATCCAGAAATCTGTTGCAATGCTGGGGACAGATGAGAAAATATAATTTTCTCCAAAAATTGAGAATTATGGAAATTCATTGTATGGCTATTGTTATATTTTACCAGTGAAAATAAAGGTAACAAACTCAGGGAATAGTTAAATACAGTATCTAACATTGCTGAACTCAAGTGTGATCTGCTGGTTAGAGGTTCTGTCTATTTCATGTTGTTAAAAAATAAAAAGAAAGAAAGAAAAATGCTCATTTGGACACTTGGAAGGAATCTAAGTATAATACAATAATAAACAACTATTATCAGTCTATATGGGTTTTAAGGTTCAGATTTTTCCTCTAATACTAGATTCTTGATCATAGACTGGGTCCGTACTTAATAATCTTTTTCACTTTGAAAACATTACCCTTCATCACCCCTTGTAGGAAGGAATGGATGACTCACCAATGAAATTATTTCATGACTTTCAGAAGTGCCGCCTCTGGAAAGACGTAGAACTGAAATATTATTTGGTAGAGTTCAGTAGTTGATACACACCCCAGAGGCAGTGGCCCATCAACAGTGGGCAGAAGGATCAATAGGTTCTGTATATATAGTCATTTTTATTCATTGAGCAGGGTGAGAAATCTTGAT
This sequence comes from Python bivittatus, assembly GCF_059951505.1. Taxonomy (NCBI): domain Eukaryota; kingdom Metazoa; phylum Chordata; class Lepidosauria; order Squamata; family Pythonidae; genus Python; species Python bivittatus. Next base: position 8,737,751 of record NW_028277075.1, on the reverse strand, counting down.
GCTGTAAACAAAAGGGAAGGGCCTTGACTCTGTCTTAAGATCCAAAAAAAGTGGGAGTGGAAGATGTGTTTCCATTTATCTACATGGTAAATGCTTGTCAGCGAGCATCTAAGAAGTATACACAGATTGCTGAAAAATATATGGTCTGCCGGTAAGAGACAGCCAATTTGTCATCAGGTTACAGTCAATATTTGATTGTAGGCCATAAGTACAGTACCAGTGTTTTATTTAGCTTTTTTTCTCAAGTGAGAACTTGGATGCAATAACTTCAGTTTGATGAAAGCATGAGTCAATATACATTTTACAAATGTGCAAACGAAGGTATATCTAATGGGTTGTTTGCACCTATAGGTGCACTGCCAGAGTAATTCCCATTTGATGACTTGCACAAAAATGTATGACTGTTTGGCTGTGGAACTTATTTTGTGACTACTCTTCTTAAGTGGTAGAGACATGTAGACATTTGCTCTATAGTTTGTATGTCTAGAGGGATTGAAAACACTTGAATAACTATCTCTATTCCTCAATCCATATTCAATTTACATTAAGGAAGCAAGACAAAACAGAAGAAAAAAATTGGAATGGAAAGGGAAAGCCAGCAGATGGAAGAGAAGATAAGGAAGAAAATGAGAAAAGAAGGGGCCCAGGGGGCGGGGTGGGACTTGTAAGAAATGCAGAAGAAAGAGAAAGCTCCAGTATATTCGACAGCCATTCTGAAAGCATGTAATTTTTATACATTAAGAGAGAGAGAGGGAGTGAGCATTACAGGGCTACATTCTCAGTCCTTCTTGCTTTTGTTCATATAAGTACAGCACAGAGCTTCCTACCATGGAGTCTCACCATGTGATTGAAAATCCTGACCATCCTGCTTATTCATTCATACAGGAGGAGGCAACTATTTTGACTGATGGGCATATTTAGAATTTTGGGAACACATCATGGGGAAGGATCTTATTTGTAGTCTCAGAGTGGCTGTTGTGGGGCTTATAGTCAACCACAAAATACAAATTTACCAGGACAAACTATTTAGCTTGCTCTCCACACCCCTCAGGATCTCTTGGAAGTTTCCTTCCCACCCAGCCATCCCTTTGCTATTTTGCTGAACAGGGAAAATGCAACCACCACAATTGTATTTTTATTTATTTATTATTAAATTTATATGTTGTCCATCTCCCCCAGAGGGTGACTCTGGGCACCTTACATTTAAAAACCAAGACAATAAAACAATAAAAATATAAATACCCCCCAATTAAAGCGCAAATAACAAATCTGTAAAAACAATATACAAATCAAGAAGATGGGGGAAGCAGTATCTATCATCCCAGGAGCAAGCTCCAGCAATGCTAATGCAACTTACGTGGGACCCAAAGACATTCGTGAATGTCAAATAAACATAAGAAAAAGGCTTTGTAGCACATCAGAGTTCCATTTAAGTTGTGGAAAAGGCCACGTGGTGGGCATTAAGGCAGAGGTCAGTAGGCACATTGGGGTTGAGGAGCACCACAAGGCCTACCCCTGCTCTCTCTTCTCTCTATTTCATTGTAGCCTACCAAGATAGGAATGGAACTAGTACCATTCTTCTTGCTCTCTTTCCTCATGAGTAGAGCTTGCACATTTTAAAAATGTCTGAAGAGACCTAATGATCATTTGTTTTTTCTATCTCTTTTCATAATTTCCCCCTTATCTAGGTATTTTTATAATGTAGCTGCTGATTAAATATCATATATCTAAGCCAGCAATTTCACCATGGTTTCCCACTGCATATTATATCTGCCAGTGTTTCACTGGGTGGCATGAAAGCTGACTAGCAATCTAAGTGCAATTTTCCACATATAACGCAACTGAATGTTTTGTTCCATGGCTGCTCCGTACTGTAAAAAACACCTGCACAGAAATACATATAAAAAGGAAGCACCTCCTTTAGTTCAAGCTTAACTCCTGGTACTTTCCTGGACACATCTTCATATTTTTCTTGGCAACAATGCAGATAAGGTTTGACACAGCCTTCTTCTGAGATATTTTTCAATTTCCCAGTCTAGCCTATGTATACATGCATACAAGTCAGTGGCCAGACTGTTTTGTGTTTGTTTTGTAGTACTTATTTGTAAGGGTCATTAGAGGTTCAGTCTCCAGTTGTTTCAAAGCAAGCAAGCAAGCAGCCATTCAAAAACGGAAGGCAAAGAGCAACAGAAGTTTGCTGCTGAAAACAAATATTTCAATTGTTTAGGTCCAGAAGCCTCTTCTCTGGGGGAGCTGCTTTATTCAGAAGAAAAAGTTTTTACATTATAATTTGGGGATCCCACGTGGCTTCAGTTACCTTTTTTGGTGAAAAGAAAGGGAGATGGATGAGGTCAGGCCTCAAGTATCAGATCATCATCTTATGCATGTATACATCTACATGCATGATTCCATGGGTGGCACAATGGGCAGTATAGTAATACATGGGTTACTTATTCTATAAGTGCCAGACACCATGGGTAGAATCAGTAATCCATGTATTGCTATACTGCCCATTGTACCACTTATGGCATCTGGCACTCATAAACCTAGTGTCTTTATTTAGTTGTCTTTCTGATCAAGAAATTACAATCTTCTTTTTACAAGGCCTCATTTGGACAACTGGTTCAAATGTTATCAAATTTCTTGCAATAGCTATGGCTTGCAGAAACTGAGCGATACTCTTTTCTTGCTATTGTTTCAGGGTTTTTTTCTTTTTCCTGCATTTTGAATATCATATTTGCTCTTTATTGGTGTTTTAATATTTTAAACTCTGTATTTGTGTTTTGTTGGTTTGGGACTGTAAATAAATCTAAATGGAAACGTATATGCATGGGTGAGCAAGATAAAAAAGAGAAGATCTTTAAATCAATGAAGTGCATTTTACCAATAATGACATGAAATTCAGCCACCTTTTATTCTGAAGATTCCAGTAATTCCTAATAAATGTGCATTTTGATCAAAAGCATGTATGAATTGTTCTCACGTAGTTAGAGGAAAACAATGTGATATTAGATCTGGCTGTCATCAAAACAAAAGACAGATAGAAAGCAGGCCTTCTAACCAAAAGGAAAAGCTGTCCAGCCCGTTGCACAGTCAGACAGAAGGAAATGGCAAAAGAATTTGAACTTTTATTTCACTATGTACAGGACTTGCATTTGCTACACACCAGGACTAGGATTTTTAAATGGCTTTTTAGCTTTTCTACAATAAAATTACATCAGAGGTTCCTGGATTCTTGTATACATGTTTAATTAAATCCAGTCAAGTCTGCTGAGGAGAGGCCTGATGGTTTATAATGGAGTCCCAAGGGCTGCACGTGACCCTTGAAAACCTTGGGTTCAGTTCCTCCAAATTTACTGCCTGGCTATAATATTTAATATGACAAGGGGGAAATTATTCAATATATGGCAAATAATCCTTCTTTCTGTGCAAATACTCAGTGCTCCAAATTAGTTCAGACTGATTTGGAGCATGTAACAAACTGGTGCTTCTGTTCAGTTTGTTGAATCAGATCAAACTGATTTGGAGAGACACAGATATTTTCCACAGAAGCCCAGACAAACCTCCATGATCTGGATTGATTCTAATTCAACTGGCTCTGATTCACAGATTCAATCCAGATCAGTTTGGATCAAATTGGATTTTGTGAATTGATTCTAATATTCAAATTAGAACCCAAATTTAAATATCACGGCATTTATACACATTTTATGTAATTAATGTAATTGGACTTAAAAGTACATGCTAATATAAATGAAATCCAAGGTAGAGTTTTCAGGGAGCGTTCACTTTTTTGTCTTAGGCCTGTCAACGTTTTGCAGCATACCCCTTCTCTGAGGTCACCTAGAGATTAAGTACAGCCCTTGGTCCCTCAAATGTTGTAAACCTTTAGTGTTTAACACCCCCCCCCCAGTCTTTTCGCTTTGGTTTTTAAAGATAAAATTTCCATTTAATGAAATTCAGCTCTTTAAGCTCCATTTTGTTTTCTTGCCAACAATACAGAAGTGGTTTTCCATTGTCTTTGTCCAATATGTGCTTTTAAAATTCCCAGTCTAGTTTACATCCCTGGAATTTCCTTGTGGCTCCCACTCAAATTCTAACTAGGCCAGACCCTGCTTACCTTTCTTGAGGTCAGTCAAAATCAGCAAGATGATGCCATCTGCTGCAAACCTGAATCATAAGGGTATATCTAAAAACTATACAATATATTCCTATGAGTAGAAAATGATAAAACTCTGATATTCCTTTGCAAAATCTGTAACAATATTAGAGGATTACATAGATGGTTGAATATTTTCCAGCCCTTATTCCTTGTTTTGCCCTGAAAACACTGCTTTTGTAGCATTATGCATTTGAATAAATGTCATGTCACAGTGATGGTCACATAAGCAGTCTTAGCTAGGTCCCCTGCCTTGTGGCTCTGTCAAGGCAAATATATGGACCTCTACTGAGTCCTAAGAATAAATTTCTGTTTTGTCTTCCTGCTGTACTGCTGCTGATCTGGATAAGAACTCTATGAGCATGTATTTTCTCTCCTAATTAAATGAACACACTTTAAAGATTTGGGGGGGGGGGCTATGCCCCTTCAGGTATTGTTGACTTAAAACTCCCAACATCCTTTATATTTGGCCTTCCTGGTTTGAGAAAAATTGAAACATATATTTCCGGTTCAAATTCAGGTAGTGGCATCCAAAATACTACATGATTAGGTCCATCTATTTTAAAAGTGATTCAAGGACATGGATTTTTCAAGCAATTGACAAATACTTTGAAACCACAGGGACTTTCAAAATCTGTGTTGATGAGGGATGGATACTGGGGTCTACAACTGCAAAGGAAAAAAAAAATGCCCCGCTCACTTTAGAAATGACTAGAGTAGTTCTTTAGGTGCTAGTTTTCATTTAAAATAATAACCAACTTCTTACAAATGAATTTAACCAATCTGCCTACTTTCTTAGTCTTCCTCTATGCTCTCTCTTTTCCAAGATTAGGTAGACAAGCATGTAGACAAAGGCTGTGACATCCAGTTTATGTCCATAAATAATGATTTACAAGTCAAAATGTTTGGGTTCACACAACATTCTAAGCCAAAACCAAAGTACCTTAGGGCAGTGTTCCTCAACCTTGGCAGCTTGAAGATGTGTGGACTTCAACTCCCAGAATTCCCCAGCCAGCATAGCTGCCTAGGGAATTCTGGAAGTTGAAGTCCATACATCTTCAAGCTGCCAAGGTTGAGCACTGCTTTAGGGCTTATCCTGCTGTGTAAACCAGGCCTTTCTCTTGGAAGTTCATATGACTCTCTTACTTACGCTAAGGATATTTTTTTGTCAATTTTGCTTTGGAGAATGAGCAACTCAACCATTGTTCTGCTGGGTTTAATTTTATTGTTCTTTGCCATTTTAGATAATACGTTAAAAGTGTGTATATATAATGCATAATGTGTGTATATATAACTATTTATGTATCTGTAAATATAAATACATAATGTATTTAATATCTAAATCAATAAGGTGTACTACTAATGATATTAATAATGATATAGTTTAATGCTACTGCTATTGTTATTAGAATTATATTGGAACAGCAAGTGAAAATACATCTTTTTATTTATTCAGGTTTTTTATTTGTTTCTTGGTAATGTCTGTAGTTATCTTGTTTGAATTATCTTTCAAACAAAAACATGGGATATTGTTTCCAAATAAACATATACTATAATGTAATCAAGAGATTGGAATAGCATAATGTGTGTATATATAACTATTTATGTATCTGTAAATATAAATACATAATGTATTTAATATCTAAATCAATAAGGTGTACTACTAATGATATTAATAATGATATAGTTTAATGCTACTGCTATTGTTATTAGAATTATATTGGAACAGCAAGTGAAAATACATCTCTTTTCTCAGTCTGAAAAGTAAAAAAATCAGTATGGTGCTTTACTAATGGGAGAAAAAACTCATTTTTTTATCATTCCCAGGACTCCAGAGATTGGGCCCAACCTGATGGCATCTAATAAGCTAACAAAGGATGAACAAGTGAACATAGCTTCATCAAGAGTACATTCATAGCAGAAAAGAAGATGCTATAGCAACATATTGATTTAATCTCATTCATATATACACACACACATCTGTATATATAAAGGCTTCCCCTATTACAGTTATATATAAAGCAAATGTATGTATGTATGTATGTAAACGCTTCTCTCATTTTCCACAAGGCTCAGAGGTGGATCCGTCCTGCTACCAGAAAGGCCGGCTGATCTATAAAGAGTGAACTTTAAGCGTCCTCAAGCGTTTCCCAGCTTGAGTAAGTCACTGTTGAAGCCGAGGCTGCCTCCCTTTTTTCTTTATTTCCTGAAATTACAAATTCAGGCAACTGTGAGTGTAGTTGGCCCTGTTAAAGAACAGACTTGCAGAACCAAATCGAGCACCAAAAATTATTAAAACGTAGCCTAGAGCCCAGAAAAGAGGCAGCCCGAAGGAAGGGAAAAAGAATAAGAGTACAGCGATTTTTAAAAAATTAACTTCCCACAGAATTGTCTTGGGAGGAAAAACACGAAAAGAAAGAAAATACAAACAGCGAGGCTATCATTTGCCGTATTATCGCCAATGCTATTAGCCTGTGTTCAATAGACTTCGGCTTCATTTTGGAGCCTCCAATTAGCTTCATCTTCTCCCAAATTGTATGGCGCTTTCCCAGGAGAGGGGGCGGTGTGTGTTATCTCGCTTCCCCAGGATGAGTTTGCAAGCATGAGAAAGCCGGGCTCCCGAGCACCTGCCTCTTAGTCATCCTGGGTTTGAGGATGTCCCCAGATTACATCTTCTCAGCTGTTTGCAAAACAGCTCCGGGAGGGAGGAGTAGCGCTCGGAATTACCCACCGCCTCGGCTGTCTCTTTAAATGCTGGGGTCTGCGCGCTGGAGAGGGGAGGGATCGGCTCCGGAGTGCGTGAAATTCCTGGGCTTCTCTGACAGTCTCAGGCAGAAAGCTCTGCTTTACGCAGCTCTTCTCGCGCGCAACTCATCCCGCCGAGGGAGAGGCGCGCCGACCCTTTTCTGGCGCGCCTTCTCTCGCCAGCCCTGCCTCTGCCCTCCCAAGTCGTCCGGGACCTGCGTCTGGCATCTCCCCCACCTTCCCCCATACCGCCCCCGTAGAGACATCCTGGATTCTTACAGCTCAGAGAGGAACCAAACCAAGAGTTGATTCCAGTACCTATAGCTCTTCTCAACTCCAAGGTAAGACTTTTGGGGGGAACGGAGAAGCGGGAAATGTAAAACCCCGGCTGGAATACAACGCCCCCCCTCATGGACACAACATTTCGGGGCGTCTACTGGGAACTCTAGTTCGGAATTCGAGGCTAGAAGTTCTCACCTGAGAAAGCTGGGCATGAAATACAAGCGTGACTGAAAAAATTGGAATGAACGGAAAGAAACTCCGAAATCCCAACTACTTCAGGGATTTATGTCGATAAGATTTTTTTTAAAGTTGACTCCTTCCTTAAATTGGATTTCCTTTTCCCACGCCTAAAAAGTAAGAAAGATGAGGATTGAAACTACACGCCGAAGCCAAACACTTTAACAAATGCAGAAGAGAAACCCTAATAAATACATTTATTTAGAATCCTTTGATTGACTGGTTTTATGTGGATAAAACTTAAAAAAAAAAAAAAGCTTGGAAAAAGACACTGCTAAAGTGTGAAGAAGCCAGGATTTTAGATAATCTTTAGATTCCTTTAAATTTCACCCCGGAGAATTTTTAAACAATTACACGACAAAAAAGGGAGGAAGATACAAAGGTTTTATTCATCCTCCCCCCCCTTTCCATACTACTTTGGCTCTATTACAAGAATCTTCCTTCCCAAGCTTCCATTTGTTTATATTAATGATTTAGTATCATCCTTGTCTGAAAACTTCCACTACAAGCAACTGCTGTGAACAACCAGGCAAGGAGTGACCTTAAATGTTGCTGACAATTTTGTAATATCATACCACAAATAAATAGTGTTAGTAATTTCCCCCTTTCCTTTCTTCATTCCCCTTTTTCTTTCCTCTAAATCCAAATCTATAGCTGTTTTGTAATTTTACCCTATGAAGGACAGTGATGTAATTCCCTTTCCTAAATGATCCGTGCTGTACAAGTGACGTGATCTTTTGTTTACTTTTACATTTTATTTTGATTATTTTTTGCGCAATTGGAAAGAGAAACTTCTAAAATTACTTATAGTTTTTTAAAAAATATATATATTTTGAAAACATGTCATTCTTCCCCCCCCCACAAATTATTAGATTAAAATAAATAAAGGGCAGGTGATAAGAAACCCTTGAAAGAAAAAAAACAATGAGCCTAAGAAAATCCTTGTAAAATTATTGAAGTTATTTTCAAAATGCCAGAATTTTCATGGTCAACTCTTTCTTGATTTCTTTTTTGGCCTGGCTATTTCAAATTTCATGAAAATAGGGTGTGTTTTTTTTTTTTTTTTAGGAGCAGGTCGTTTGTGTGAATTGCTTCCTATTTTTCCTTTCAATTCTGACCCAAGCTTTTTCAGGCGTCAAATGCTCCAACCTTGTAAGAGAAATATTTTTTCCAAAGCAAATATTTTTCATGACCGTGCATTGGCACTTCTGCCATGATATATTTTGGGGACTTTTTTTTTTTTTTTTTTTTGCGGGGGTGAACTCCTGACTAGTCTAGTGAGGTCAGGGATTGAGAGAGAAAGAGAGAAGGTTATTATCTGGGTGGAGAAAAGAAAGGACCAAGGTGAGCTGTTTGCTCACTGTAAAGAATTGGTCATGAAAGATATAAAATGTGAGATTTTCTTGGTCCTTATTTTGTTAAAGTGGTGCATAGTGTTATATTCAGCAAGTTTACTTAAAGGCTAATGAGAAGTGATTTTTTTTAAAAAAAAATTGCAAGCGTTGATGGTTACCATCTTATTTTGCTACCTTTCTATCGGTACGTGTTTTTTGTGCACCACTAGTATGGGCTTTAATGAAATTTTCTCCCAAGCTCTCGACACCCATTTGTAAAGCACCTTGGCTTGTGAGAAGAGGAAAATAATTGTGTTTTTACCTCCTCAGTGATTGTGGGACTAACCAGGGCTCTATTAATTGATTCAATGAAATATATACGGGTGTCGGATTGATGAAGATTTTCTGTCTGGATCATTTAGGGCTTTACTGGTGGAGTGCTTTAAGAGAAAAAAGTATATTACCCTCTCTTACAATGTTTTCTTTAAAAAAAGGAAAGGAAGGGTTAGGAAAATGGTATGTCAATAAATAAATGAATTAAGATTTTAGGCCTTAGCATTTTATTTCATAATTCCCAGTGATGATGGTTTCTTGACTGAGCCGATATCTGATGATATCACCGTTCTCCATGGCTCTATGTTGGCCTCATTTTGCACTGCGTTTCCACTAAACATGTTGGCGTGCTTCTGCTTATATAAGGAAAAGAATGAATTCCAGCGGATTTTAGGGGTTGAGATTTTGAGATTGGCTCTCCCGATTAAGTTGTGGGTTTTATTTTTTAAAACATACCAGTGTTGTTGCAATTTAATTCATTAGTGCCGTTCTTGATGGGTGGGGAAAGGGTTAGGAAAAATGGGAGGGAACTGAAAAATTGTGGTGCGTGCAAGGGGAGATAGAAGAGATATTATGGGAGCTGCTTTTTTGAATAGTATCCCTTATGAGGCCTCTAATTTTTTTAATAGCCATCATTATCTCTAAAAACACATTCTTTAGGCCAAAAAAAGAGAGGAGGGAGGGCAGGTGATATCTTTCATGAGGGGTTTTGATCTGCAAGTCATTAGATTGCTGCAAAGCCAAGATAGAGAAATCCATCTGCACTAATGCTAGGTAGGGGAGGCTGAAGGGGAAAGAAGGTAGGATGTTCTCTATGTGGGTCTGTGTGGGAAGGATGGGTTGTTAATTTTGGGATTAGAAGAGCGGAGCTGTATCTTCTTTTTACACCCCCCTGTTTTCTGCCATGGCTTCCCTTTTCTCTATCTGCTCCCCATTTCTCCTCCTCCCATCTCTCTTTCCACCCTCCCACCTCCCTAGTAGGCTTTATGGCTCTTGACTGGAAAATTCTGTATTACCTCTTGATGGCTCTGCGGCTTTTTTAGTGTGTGCATGTGTATTACAACAGAAGCACAATGACCTTTGCTTCATGCCCCACATATGAAGGCTTCCATTAGCTGTGCTATCATGGTTTGTACAGACATTTGTATGATAGGCCATAACTTTATTCTCTATCCCTCCCTTTAAATGTAAGTGAATCTAAAGATAAAGCTATATGTATATAGGTGTGTACGCATGGGGAAGGGCTTATAGGCGTTGGTCAGAGACAGGAAACACAGCAAATGCTAAACAACCACCCGTCCATTTTGTTGCCAGCTCTTTTGCCCCTGGTTTTTTTCAGCATGTTGTTGTGCACCGTACAATTCATATGTTGAGAAGGAGGATCTGTAGCAAAGGTGGAGGAAAGCTGGAGTAGAAAGAAGGGGTGTTCGTGTCTTTGTGTTGTAGAGGAATGGACTTAGGAATGGAATTATCTTTTTTTTTTGTTTTTTGTTCTAACGGATGTCTGGTGATAATGATTTAGTTTAACCATCTGTGAAATACATGCTTGTGACACATTGACATAGAGGTGTGGATGAACAAGTCATGCTCTAGGGAGCATGCCGCTTGCAACATTGAAGGGCAGAACATGTATGCAGGTACCCAACCCTGTCTTTTTCTCACAAAGGCCAGGCTGGGGGGAGGCAATGCAAGTGAAAGGGAGAGGGATGCACAGGGGTGCATCAGCCGAGACCGAAGAACAGGGTCTCTGGGCCTTGTCCTCCCGTGATGTCCCAAGCTTCCATGTGCTTTTGAACAGACATTACAGACCAACCATTGTCCCTGTGTGCTTCTGTGCTGAAGGTTGTGTGTTCATGTGAGATTTGAGGGCGTTGAATCATGAGCTGTGTTAGTGTGTTGTAAGAGGGGTGGGAAGAAATTCACTTTTCGTGTGACAATGTGTGTGAGATAGAGAGAGATGGCGTTTTCTGGCTTGAAGAAAGCATTGCCGCCTTCCTCCCATTACGCCCTGCCTTTTCTTTTTTTGTCATCTGCTTTCTAGCCTTTGCAATATTGCGTGGGTGAATTTTTGCTCTGCGGTGGGTGGAGAGCTTGCAGGCAGGTGTGGGAAAGGATGCAGTAGTAAAAGAAGACTGAGTGCAAAGGGTTGACGAGTGCTGTACCCCTTTAAAAAAAATGCTTTCCTTAGATCAAAAGGGCCTTCACTCCCGCCTCTCCAACCTTATACACCTATTGTTCTGGTGGCAATCAAATACATCTCCAATGTTGCATTTAGAGAATATCGCGGAAAGAAAAGGTCTTTAATGGCTTCCATACTTCTAGCCGTCAGTTCTCCCGTGTATCTGCTGTGTCATTAAATTTATCTGCATTGTTCAAAAATCTCCATAATTTCTGGTTTATGGGATGGTAACAAAAATGAGCATAATTAGATTACTGATTTTGGGATGTTTTTACCCACCATTTGCTGTCTTTTGCTCTTCTTTTCTGATCTGACCTTGAAGAATTCTAACAAGTGAGGATAAAAAGTTGGAATCGGATTACTAGGTATCTGATTCTCATAGTCTTCATGACCAGTTACTGTGAAATGATGAGATTTCTCGGTTTTAGCTGCTTGGTTATGTTCTGATTGTCTAGACAAAATTCTGCTCTCTGGGCATATTGCGGGTCTAGCCAATGCTAGGTGATGGTGCCATGACTGGTTAAGCAACAGGCAGGAGATGCTGCATCTCTTAAAATCCTGAGGCAGATTCGTTCAAGTGGCAACATCAGCCTCTTGAATTTTCAATTATTTCTTCCCAGTTCCCCAAATGGCTTGAAATGGAACAGGATCCAGGGAGTGTCAAAAAGTTATGCTGTAACCCTTCTTGCATCCTTAAAATGTTGCCCCTTTTGCTTGTTTGAATTGTTCTTAAGGTCTAGCCCTTGGATGAAAAAGGAATGAATATGAATGACGATCCTTGCTCATTGAACAAGAACATTTTGATACGAAATTTTTGCTCAGCCTTACTATGTTTCAGTGTGATTTAGGTGAAAGCATGGCCATTGTTACAGAAGGGCAATAAAGTTCCAGCAAACCATCACATCCTTCTCCTCGAATAAACCCAGTTCTTTTATTTATTTTATTTATTTATTTATTTATCAGATTTATGTAGCCTCACTAAAGCAGATAAAGTTCATCTGGGTTGTGTGCCACTATTCACTGAACTTTTCTGCTTTAGATACACTTTCTATTGTCAGCTGATTTTACCTTTCCACTAGTCTTCTTGATGCAAGGTATAAAACAGAAATAGGTAGAAGGGACATTTGGGTTGTTGTTTGTTTCGCTATCATTATCTTAAGACTTGCATGAATATTCCTTTTTTAATTGCTCCAAATTAAGTCTTATCTTGCCAATGAAAGTGTGACTTCTTGCTTGTGTCATCTCTCAAGTTGTGTAGTTTGGCTGGCTTCCCTTTGATCTTAGCAGAAAGAGTCATTTCTCCTTTGTGCTCTTTTCTCCTTTTTCTGGCAAGCAACGCTGCACAGTCTATTGCACTTCAAGCATATGTAGGTGGAATTTTCAAAGTTAGCAGAAGTACAACATGCTGCATAAGGTGTTGCAAGCACTTGACTTAAAGCAGTGACATAACCTCAGCTGAAGTCAAATTTATTTTAGGGAAGAATTGTTAATTTTGATTGCCCATTCTGGATTTTTTATTCCAGATTCTTGTATATAATAATTTTTTACCAGCAAGAAGAATACTGGAATTACTGGAGGATCATCCTGGTTGCATAAAGATGAAGAACTTCAAATCAAGCATATAGTAGCTTTTTCTTGAGTCTCAGTAGTAACAAGTGAATGTCTTGTCTTCTAGTTAACTGCATATGACGGAGGCTTCTGAAGTTGGGGAGTATTTCTTCCTAGTATAAAGCACTGATTGAGTTTCTATAAAGCATAGAAATATTATCTGCAAATAGTACTTGATTTCCTCTTTGCTTGAAATTGGAACTTTCACCCTTCTGGATTTTTTTAGATTTGCTGAGAAAGCTAATGGCTTGGTTAACCTATAGTTCTAAACTATAATGTCATTTGAGTTTGACTTAACGTATTGTATGAACCCAGCATTATAATGAACTAGTTCAGTGACTTAAAAGAGAACAGATTATGTTTTTTTAAAAAAAATAAAGGTGAAAGTGAGATTCTTGGTCAGTGGTGCTGTGCAAATCCTTTGAAAGGGTTGTTTCACAATATGCATATGAAACACTTTGAGTAATGAATGGCTGCTCCTAAGCTGCTCCTAAGCTGATCTTAGTTGCCTCTGCATGCATGTGCGTGCGTAGCCACTTCACTGGGAAACCCCTCTTTTAAAGGATTTGAGCAGCAATACTTATAAGTCACCTTTAAAACATGCAACAGGATATAAGGGATTCATGTTTTAAAAACTGTTATATATTTAGAAAGCAAACACACTGGGGAGAATCATTGTTGCTTGTCCTCTACTTGGTACGCTAATTTTCTATATGTAGAGAGGTCCCTCCTGCCTAGGAGTACATTCAGACATACAGTTGCCCCTTTACAGTGGAGGATTAGTTGATCTTCCTGAGTGCATTTAGATTGTCTCACAACACAGTTTAAGAGTAACGCTAACTTTATATGTCTTCTTTTATAAGTTGAGTTTGGTAAGAGATGTCAAGTTGGTTCTAAACATTATTAGAACATAAATATTCTTTTACAATTCCCACTGTAGAAGTTCAGTTTTTCCCTTTTGTTTGTCTAACCCTTTTCTTTTATTGCTGCAACTGTCTACGGGATGATTAATTACCAAATAGAGTTAATATCTAGAAGGCAGTTTAGGCACCTAGTACAAAGGACATTTTTGTCTGCTGCATGAGTAAACAGTGTGTGTGCTGGACAGAGATGATGCTGTGATTAAGATAGCATTGATCACCTGTAACTTAGTTAGTAGCTTGGTGCTTTCTAGATATTTTGGACTCTCAGACACCATAGCCAACTTTGTAGGGTTCTGGGATTACAATTATTAGAATACAAAACATGTGGAGATCACTACGTTGCCTAAAATGATGATATTATGTGGATATCATATATCTCCACCTAGTAACATTGTGGATTAAAAAAAAATCCCTGTGATATTCTGGTATGCTGCATCAGACCTTCTGGCTTCCCTGGTCAGTGTCTTACAACAATTAAACTGTGGAGGGGGGAAAGATGGCTTAGTTAGGCAATCAGCATTCCGTGCTGGACTGTGGTAAAACAAATGCTAGTACTCAGAGCAATTGTGCTTTTAACTTCCATGAAATACATGAGGCCAAGCAAATCAAACTATGCAGTCTTCCATGCATTCAGCAGAACCTTCATTGCCTGGTGACAGTTGCCTTCATCATCTCCCAGCAAGCTGCTTTGGCTGATTGTTGTGATAGTTGATGGGTGTGTTTCTTTCTCAGTATCTCAGCATTGGAGCTCAATCCTCTTTCAAAGTGTGTGTAACTTAGCCCTTTCTCAAGGCTTTCATTTCTTGGAGAGATTAGGCCTTAGCCCAGGAGAACTGCATGCATATTTTTCCACAAGGATAAGTCAAAATCTTAAGTTTCTCTTCATCCAGAATGGGAGTCAGTTTTCTGCTTCCCACAATCTCCTACACATTATGTCCAGCTGGGGGTGGTGCAACCTAGCTCCTGTCATTCTCCAGGGTCCTTTTCAGTGTCCTTGATGAGGAGGGAAGGCTCATTTTGGAATGCAATTTGCCTGTGTCACTCCTGGCTTTCCTGCTGTCATCCATCATATTACAAAAGCTAATTAACACCAAGAGCCTCCGAACCTAGGAACAAACTGGTAGGGTATGTGAATCTTCTGGAAGATGCCAGTTTCTCATCTGCTAACTACCATAATCTGACTCAGGAGATGATAGAAGAAATGCTGTGCATTTTTGCTAACTGTACCAGGAAGAGGGTCCACTTATGTTTGGTAGGGAAGAGCATCTTCCCCCAAAACATTACTTGTAATACCTCTGATATTGCTGCAGCATTCCCTGCATTGAAGTAAGTTCTCAATAGCAGGATGAGAGCTGACAAGTGAGTTAAAATAACAATTAGATGAGATGAAGAGTGTAATTTTGGAATGTTCCACAATCCAGGTTTCTGCGATTTGTGTCCCATTAGGCCAAATGCTGCCTATCCTGCTACAAATGGCAGCCAAACTATAGTCTTGATCAGGCTTCTTAATGTTGAATAGTTCTCAGGACTCAAACATACCATGGAGTTTGTCAAAATCCCAGTAGATGCCCTAGAGAACAAGTGGATTTTTGATAGGCTGGGTGAATCACACAACTTGTGTAAATCCGTATATTGGTGGTGGGAAGATAGGCTCTTTTAGTTCTAGGCTGTGGCATATTTGTAGTTCTAGCTCTTCCGGAGAAAAAAAGCAAAAGGAGTTGCAAATGAAATTAGGTGCTATGAATGGTAGAAGTGCTAACCTACAGAAAAGGTCAAGTTCTGTTGATCTGCAGATTCTTCTAAACCTGGCAGTGGGTAACACTGTTCCTATCTCATGCTCTTCCTTTCAGAGGGAATGTTGAAGCAGATAGTTCAATTATACTTACAATAAGCAGCCAGAATGTGCCATTCATGGTTGGTTGTAACCTTTTGGGTGGTGCAGTTTGGAAAACACAGTGAGATTATGCTGTCCACGTAGATAGAAATGAGTTAGCAGATATGGTATACTTACTTTTCAGAAAGATTTTTCAGTTTCTCACAAAAGGGTTCTGTGTAAACCTAGTGGTCTTGAGACAATAAGATGCGTTATCTTATGGCTGGTAAGTGGTTAAACAATATGAAGCAAGGAACAAGAATCAATGGGCTTTTTTTTACAGAGGAGGGACATATGAAATAGATTTCCACAAGGAATTATACTGGAATTGATCTTTAATTTATTCATAAATGAACAAACTATTTAAAATGACAGATATTAGTATGAATTGGCAGAAGATTTGTCAAAAGGTCTCTCTTATATGGGTGAATAAATAATAAAAAATAACAAAAAATGGAGAGCAAAGTTTCAAATTAGGATCAGACAACTTCAGGTTCAAGGCATCCTGATAAAGCAAACTCACTGAGTGACTTTGGACCAATTGTTCTCTTTCAGCCCAACTTACCTCTCCCTCAAATGAAGGGAGATTCCCACAGAAGCAGACTTGAGTGCTTAGAAGAAAACAGCATATAAATCTAGCAAATAAATATGTAAGAACAGGAGATGCAAGTTAAGATAAAAATAATGTGCTGTACATCTGGGGGAAGAATGCTTAACTTAGTTATATTGATCTTATCAGGAATGGTGGAGAATTGAATGGAAATATGCTTCTGGGACTCACCACATCCTCCAAGTTTGAATTTAATTCCTTCAGACACTTCATTTCTTTTCAAAATGCAAAGATGACAATTTCATATAAAACTAGCAATTGCAATTACCAGAAGACAAGGGCAAACTTTATTTAATGTTGGACTGTATTGGCAAGAACAAATGTTCACACACAGACAATTATACGTAAGTATGTCTAAGGTCAGATCATTTGAAAACTTGAAAATACAAATTTGTTTAACAGGAAAATAAGAAAAGCAACTGTTCAGCTGTATGAAGAGGCAAATTCAAGGGAAAAATGGTAAAGAAAGCTTTTGATAGCCAAGGGAGGCAGAATAAGACTACAGAAGGAACTTGAATAGTTGAATGAACAACCTCTTCATTTTAGCAGTCATGGGAAAAATTGTATAATTGTTTTGAAATAGGTGATGTTAGGTGAGCCAGTTGATGGGTTTCCATGCATTGAACCCAGTGGGTCCCCAATATAGTGCCCATTTTCTGGGGTTTTTCAAACTGGATTCTATGGAGAGGACTTGAATGAGTTCTGTGGGCCAAAGAAGGAAAAAGCTCTCCTCAATGGACTAAGGGGGGGGGCACTCTTTTTCCCTTGCAGAGAGTTTTTACCCCCCTTAGTTTCTTGTGGGGGGACTAAAAGAAAATTCTCTGTAAGGGACTAAGAAAAAAACTTGTAGTGTTTTGTAGAGCGTTCCCCCCCCCGCCTTAGTTCCTTGCAGAAAGTTTTTGCTTAGTTCCTTGTAAACAGCTCCTCCCCCCCCCCAAATTACTTAGGAAAAGGCAGGGCTCATCTGGCATTCAACATCCCCCCCCCGATCAAGGATTCCAGGATATTTTTTTAATGAACAAGTTCCACAGCCTAAAAGATTTTGAAAGCCCCTATTGTATCCCACCAGATATTTTTAACAGCTTTTTTTACTTAAAAAAAAAAATCAAATGGAAAGCTAGGAAGTTGCAATGGAAAGTACTATTTTCAAGCAAAAACTCCCAAAATGCTTCTGAAACATTTCAGAAAACAAACATGATAGGGAATGGTAGCCCTGAACTTTCTAAACTCAACTTTCCTACAAAAAATCAGAAGTAAGATGAGATGATTTAGAACAGTGTTTCTCAGCCTTTAAGATATTTGGACTTCAACTCCCAGAATTCCGCAGCCAGCATGGCTGGTTGGGGAATTCTGGAAGTTGAAGTCCACATATCTTAAAGTTGTCAAGGTTGAGAAACACTGGTTTAGGAGATTCTGGGAGGCTTTATAGACACAGCAGCATCAGTGACTTTCTGGTCAATGAGTGCTTTGTGACTCGCCAGCCCCACTGTGAAAGCCATTTGCAAATGATCACATAAAAAACTTTCAATGTTTCCAATTTGCCCACTGACACCAACCCCTGCTTCCCAGAAGGTTGTAGACCCCTGGGCTAAGTCATGATGTGGATTGATTTGGTTCAGTTTAGCATGATGTGTAAGCCCATATTATAGTTTGTAGACCATGGTTTATGACTTAGTATTATGTGGTGAATAAGGCTATATATTGGTTTGACAAACTATGTTAAGAAGAGCCAAAAGTGCAAAGGAACTGCAAGGTCTAATAATAAAAGTCAGGCAGCCCAGTGAAAAAATGGGACTAAAGTTAACTATAAAGAAGACCAAATGAATGACTACAGTTAGAACAACCAGTCCTGGAACTCACAATGAAGACACTGAAGTGGTGGATAATTTCTGCCTTTTAGGATCAACCATCAACAGTAGAGGAACAAGCAGTCATGAAATACACTGCAGACTAGCACTTGGTAGAGCAGCCATCAAGGCCTTGGAAAAGATATTCAGATCAGAATAGTGCAAGCAGTGGTATTCCCAGAGATACTTGATGAAAAGAAAGTTGGACTTTGAAGAAGCAGGATAGAAACAGTATTGAGGCTTTTTAACTTTCGTTTTGGAAAGACTCCTGAGAATACCGTGGACAGCCAAGAAAACAAAGCAATGGATCATTGAACAAAACCCGGAGTTCTCACTTGAGGCACAAATGATCAGGCTCAAATTATCCTACTTTGGACACATTATGCAAAGATCCAGCTCCCTGGAAAAGGTTCTAATGCTGGGAAAAGTGAAAGGAAAGAGAAGAGGACAACCAGCAGCAAGATGGATGAACTCAGTTACAGTGGCAATGGGTGCAATGTTGGAAGACCTGAAAGACCAGGTGAGGGACAGATCATCATGGAGGAAATGTATCTATATGGTCAGTAAGAGCTGACACTGCGATGGAATGGACTTATGAAGGCCATGTTCAGGGAGATAAGTGTGTTCTTATCCCCCAACAGGAGCTTGGGAAGTTTCAGAAGATGAGGCTGGCACCTCCCTAAGGAATTCACAGTGTTGTGGCTGGCTGGCTTGGAAACTTGGGTTCAGTCTGGTGAGATTGATGTCAGGTTCAGCCCAAAGAACTGCAAGAGACAATGCAAATACAGTTCTGTTGTGTTTATTAGCTTCCACCTCAAGACAGAATCTCTTGATCTGTGTTGAATTACCAATCTCATCATTTCCAGTTATGCTGTTTGAGGATGATGAAGGTAGTGGTCCAATATGTCTACAGAGTACCAGGTTGGGGAATTGTTGTTCCAGTGCTAAGAGTGAACTTGTTAATTTAGTAGAGATCCTTTTATAGCCAAAATGGTAGCACTCACATGCAAGGGACAAGTTTCAACAAGGAATAAAATGGCTTATTCTGAGGAAGCTGGCATGATGCAGGTAGCTTTCTGGTGCAGGTAGTCCCCAGCTTAAGAACGAGTTCTGTTCCCCAGGTCTGTCCTTAAGTTGAATTTGTATGTAAGCCAGAACAGTATTATTGTATAATACTGTATAAATAGTATTTTATAATTAACTCGAACCATTGTGTATTTAACTTGAATCATTGTGTATTTAACTTGAATTTTGCTACAGTAGGCTCTGTTCTTAGCTAAGCGTTGTTTGTAAACTGGGCATTCTCAACCCGGGGACTACCTGTACATTGAATGGGAGAGGCTGCACATTTCAATATTTTGTTGCAGGTCCCACATATTTCATTCTAAATGTCCAGATCTATGTCCTTCTGCTCTTAATAGGTGGGAGATGATAGACAGATAGACAGATAGACAGATATTCATGCATATATAACAGCAAAATGCAAGGTCTTTGTTTCAAAAAACTGCTTAACAAGGCTAACCACTCTCCGTGTGTGTCCTTTTGTTATGTGTTGGAGTACTTATTTTTTGTAATGCAAAGCAAGCTATGTTTCATTGATGATGGCTTTTTATTAGGATTAGGCCTTTTTTAATGCTATATCTCTTTGACCTCAAAATATGTCCCTGTCACGTTTTGGTAAATGCATTATAATGTGTTTATAGTTATTTAATTTCTGTAGAGCTTCGGATTGGAATACTAAGATAGCCTTGGTGGATTGATGCCTATTGCCATGAAGGAGGCTAGCCGATGTCAGTTTCAGTATAAGTTTGCTTCTAATGTTACATTTATCATACTGAGTTTTATATTTTTTGTAGAAATTTGCAGCAAATAATATGCATGCACCTTTTATTCAGTCATATGCATGTATAAAAGCCCATATTTAATGATTCAGGTCTTATACAGGCTGTCTAGTGATGTGCTCTTCTATTCACCTTGTTGACCATATCTGTTCAGGTTCAGAAAATCTGTAGATTCTTTTGGTTATTTAATGGACCACATAAAGAATCTTTTAGTAACTTCTGTCCTGGCCAAAGCATTATCTCCAGATGTGGGTTCTACATGTTAAGAAAGTCACTAACTAAAGTATCTCTGCAGGAAAATGATCAGGATGGTGAGTGTGGAAACCAAGTCCTTTGAAGAATAAAAGAGCAAGATATGTTCACCAAAAAGGAAAGAAGGGTTAAGGAACCTTGAACAGCCTTATGGAACATATGGCTCAACATTGCTTTATTGTTTATCCAGAGAGAAATATTACACATTCCTGCACTGAGTAGGATAAAATGTCCTCAACGTGAGATCCTACAATTGTGGGATTTTCTTTCAAGCAGCTAGTGGTTTTTCTGTTTAATACACTATCCCAGCATTTTACTAATAGGCTCGGGAACTCATGCATAATTCTTCCTCACATCAATTCTGTGAAGTAGGTTAAACTGGAACCTAGCAAATGGACCAGACATTATCTAATGAGCTTTATGGTTAGATCAGGATATGAATCTAATTCTTTCCAGTCATAGTCTGATGTTTTAGTCATTACACCATGCTGATGTCTTTAAGTGGATACCCTTTTTTAAAAACAATATTGTTTGGGTTTTTTTAAAAATCTGTAACAAAAGAAAAAAAAATAACCAAGTATTGGATTATAGGGAAAAAAGGAAAGAATTTTAAAAGTTTTCTTTTTGCAGCCAATCAGTTGGAGAAACATGCATGCTACTTTTTTTGTTTAAAACCAAAATTCGTATTCCATGATGTTTACGTGTAATAATTTAAAAAATCAATATTTATGGGCTATATCTTATCCTCCTTCCATGATTAAACCAACAGCAGTTCTTTGCTTTAAGTAGGCCCAACTGAAGCATGGGATGTGCTGCTGTAGGTCACCAGATTTATAATGCTGAAACAATTTGTGCACATGTGTATTCTGCATGTGGTAGTAAAATTAATAATTCTATATTAATGAAAATTGGCAAGTTAAAGATTTCTCCTGCTTGTTATCTGAGGAGTTGGTCATAATAGTGACAAGATGAATATTCTGAATAGATATATCTGAAATAGATGGACACCTTTTCTCCCTCCCCTTTTGAAATTAGATATAAAAACCATCTGTTTTTCAAAGAGATTTTTTTCCCCTACAATGGCACACTGACCGGCTTTTTCTGTTAGCTGCAATGCTTATTGCTTTGGGGATATTTATGACTGGATGACTGAAAGAATACCTCTAACAGCTATGTAAGGGATCTTATTATTCCCAAAAGGATGGGATGAGTTTTAAATCTGCTAGTATTCTGCCTTCCTTGCTGGCAAAGATAAACTGTAGCGTGCATGCTTTCAATATTAGTGAAATTGATTGGAGTTTTAGTTTTAATGCTGACAATAAATTATCTTCTTGTTCTGCGATTGTTGGGAAATGCTTTATTATTTTTTAACAGCTTGTGGATGTGCTTTTTTTGTGGCTAGACTACTTCTGTTGGAATGGCAGGAGCTGTTAATAATTATCTGCATTATTGTCTTTTGATTTTCCCCTCATCTTTTGGAGTAGGAAGTAGACAACAGGGAGATCTCTCTATTGGCTCTGCTTCTGCAAGCTGAAATAGGAGAAGGAGGTTTAGAGTTTGCCTTCACTTTTGTCAAAAGAAAATCAGAGTAATTATCACACTATGGCCTTAGACAGGTTTTCAGCGTGTTCAGGAGAAGGGGGATAGGAGTATGTACACAACCCATCTTGAAGGTCCAATGTTGACCAGGGAAGTCTTTAAAAAACTTTTTTATGTATTTGGTTTGATATGAACAGAAGGTAATGGTCTACAGCTTTCAGAATTTCCAGTCTGGGGCAGGGTGTGTGTGTGTGTGTAAAAGCTGATCTTAGTGTTTAGGATGGAATAATGGAACCAGCTGCCCAAGTCCTACACCTGGAGTGGATGCCAACTTCAACATTTGAAATGATCAAATGGACTGATACTTTTCTTCACAGCAATAAAATTCTTCACTTAAAGCACAGTCCCATGAGCTATTTTAGTAATTTTGGGCTTCTGCATGGACATGGTTTACCTGTCCTGATGAACAGGAAGAAGAACAAATGGTGAAAAAATTCTGTGGCTGATAAGATGCAGTGAGAAGAAGCAAGTGAGTGTGTGTGTCTAGCTAGGGTTGGGATTCAAATCACCCCTCTCAAGTTTTTTTAAAAGGCTCTTGCTGGCCTAGGCAGAAGGCACTATTTCAATTTTTTCTTAGATTTTCCTTTTATATTTATAGGTTTCAAAGTCTATGATTTTCATGTTTTCCCAGTGGGGTCTGTGGCAGCACTTTAGGTAATGTCCAGTGACTCTTATTTTTTTCTTTTTCTTTTTAATGCATTCTGATGTTTTGCTTACCTGGTCTTCAATGACCACCTTAGCTGCTGGATTTTCCTGTTGCATCAGAATTGGTTCCATTCTGTTTTCTGAGAATGTTCTTGCTGATGGTCAGTCAGATAGATGACAGAGTCCACAGTCCTTTCAAGTTTCCCCCCAACATTCTGGAAAGAATAAAAAGCAAGTAAAACAAATCTTCTCCAAACAGTAAACAACAGAAAATGTTGTTTTTGTCCTATAAGGTATGTAACATATCTCTACTTACTTAACATTACTACTCCATCTATTGCAGTCTTTAATCCTTCCTCCCAAATTGTGCTGATCCTATTCTCCCCACAAGGTTTGTACATCTCTGCTTTTCTGCATTTTTATAATTTTATGGAAGAAACATCACAAACACTTTCAGTTATTTTTATTTAAATAATACCTTGAATGAATTTTGAGTACTTTGCAGACTTTGCTGTTAAGCAGAAAAATTGTGTTCCTTTCATAATAGATTCCTGAATTGGGGTGGGGGGTAGAAGTGGGTTTTTTACTGATAAAGGAGGAAATATCTGTTTACTTTGTAAAATTTTAAATCAGCCTTCAGTAAGTATGAATCAGGACAATTGGGAATAAGTGTGCCAGATGTTGCTTCTGTAAATTGTAGGGCATTTTGGCAAACAGGTGTAAGAGCATCTTTTAGCCTGAAATGGCTCACTAGGATCGTGTTGATTACTGAACTTTGACCATTGTATTCAGACTTAAGATAGGTACCAGAAACCAACTGGGTTGTAGTCATGTATCTAGTAAGGCACAGAAAATAATGGTTTTGGTAGTCTGAGGACAGAAGGGTGGAGGATCCAATCATACTAAAGAGGATAGTCTGTCCTATCTGGATACAACATATAAAACTTTCTCTCATGTAAGATACCTACAAACCCCAACAGTAGTGCTGATTTTGAATCTTATGTCAAACGCACACAAAAGTCAAAATCCAAAGCAAGTAAAAGTCAGTGCAGCTGAACTATGTGAAAAGACACTGGAAACTCCTTGATATTCTGAACCTGAGGACTGCTGCTAATCCAAGTAGACGTATTAAACTTCATGAATGAGCATGTTTCATTTGGCATCAGGTAATGTTTATCCATTTATATGATGAGATGCCGAAAATTTGTCCTTCTGTATTCTATAATTATAGCTGACAACCATTGAGACTCAAGTTATTATTTTTCTCCAGCTTAGGCAGAGGGAAAGAAACAAGGCTTTTTGTGGTAAAAAGCTGGTAGTGATGTTGGAATAGTCTTAAACTTCTGTTCTCCACTTTGTGCCTTCAAACTCTGCCCACCACTCTGAATATTCTGGGTGGCTATAAATTATCTATCAGGTCTCTGATATTTAAGTGACCGTTGTTTTCAATAGTGTGCATGCATAATCAATCTAGCCGGCTGCTCTGCTTTTAGCTGAGGCATTTGCAGAAACCTTGAATTCCCAGCACTCCCAGCCATCGGCTGCCCCCGTGCTCCTCTTCTACCATTCTTCCCCCAACATACATACAAGGTGTCTCTTCCACATCCTTTCTAGCACAAGGTAGTATTTCAGCCTGTAGATTTTTACCCAGAGAAGGGGCAATCTCATTTTATGTCAGATTTTGTATGCTTTGCTCCACCGCTTTGAAATTGGCTTCTGGATACTTTTCTTCTCTGTCTTTATGGAGAACTAGTGCTTCCGTAAGGACTGACCATGTGAGTCTTGGTGTACTGTACTCTGGTTTTTCTGGGCTGTGGGACAGTGAATGGAACAGTGGACTGTTAAAATGTAACAAGTTTACTGCTTGTCAGGCTGACTTTTGATTTAGCATAGAGGAGGCTGTGGAATGGTTTCTTGCTTAAGGCAAGGAGCCAGCGTTGCTATTAACACTGAATTTGTTAATGGTTTTCTATAATCATAATGGTAAGTGAACTGTGATTTTCATAACAGACGTCTTCAGGGATATACACTCATGCTATACCTTCAGTAAATGTTTCTGTTTTTTCTTCAGATGCGTGCTGTCTGAAATTCACCACTGGTAATAAAAACATGTTTGAGGTCTTAATGACTAAAAATGATAATGAGAGAATGCATCAAACACAGATTTACAGATTTCAGTGTACAGTTTTCACTAATCTGTGGCTGGAACTGACTAAAGTTCCGAGCTGAGTGAAGAGTTGGAGAAAGTTTGCAAGTTATGTTGGAATTTATGTTCTTTCTACATATGGAACCTAAGCCATATCAGCATACTATAAGAGATGCATTGCTTAGCTAAATAAGGACATAGAGCTATGGCAAACACTAATTACATTCAGAAGTTCATCCTCCAAACAATTAGAATTATGTAACTGGGAGAGTAGAGATGAGTCTGCTAGGCTTAATCCTCTCTTTGGAATCCTGATATCTGTTCTTAGCCCTTTGAGCTTTTGAAGCTAATATCAGAACAGAGAACCTGGCTTATCTAATTTTGAAAGTTCCCATATGATTTAGTTCTAAGTTTTGGAGAGGTCTCGTAATATGAATATATTGGAGGGGACAGGCTAACATCCTTGTCCCCTTTATCAGTTCTAATTAGGTAGGAAGGAGGATGCGGTTGAACTTCTGAATGGCAAATTACATTTCATTAGCTGCTGAAAATTTTATCTCAGTGTTTAGTGCAACTGTTAAGTAGACATCCTTTTCTGAATAAAAGTGGTGTTTTATGCTTTCTTTTTAACAAAATATAGAAGTCTAGAGAACAACCACACTTCTCAGAAAACTACAGAGTTTTTGTTTGTTTGTTTTAAATATGATGTTATAAGCGTTTGTGGAAACTTTGTTCCTCCTTTGCTCTTGCTCTGTTCCTCCTCCTCCTCCTTCCCTTCCCTTCCATTTATATAGCCATCCATCTAAAATGTAAACTATATGGCTCAAAGAAAATGACTTGCATGATATGGACTTCAGATGCAACAGAAAACCCTGTTTTCCTGCTCTAGGAGCAAGCTCTGCTACAGTTTGGCCTCATTCAGTCCCCATTCTGCTCCCCACATTTATATGTTAGGGGAAGAGATTGTAATCATTTGTTTTCTGGTAGTTCCTCATAATGTCACAAATCACAATTCCCTGTGTTCAGATCACATGGGGAAGTGTATGTGTGTGAATGAGGTTTGCTGTAGCTGATAAGAGGATGTTTTCTTGATGTCTGTTGAGACTCTTCATATGTATCCTTGAGCCCTTGGTCAAGTATCACATACTTGCTTCTGAGACCTGCCATTAAGTTTTAAAAACCTTTTAACATGACAGAAGAACTTTGCTTCTGTGGAGTATTTTCCATAGTAGTTTGATTCAAAGGTCAATCTGTGAATTAGCAACTTAACAAAATCACTTTTATTGCCTAACGTAAAGCAAATGCAACTGTTTGAATATTTAGCTAGGGACTCCAAACTTAAAACTCTTGGGATCTGTCATTTTCTCACTGATTGTTCATTTTACCTTTCAGCATTCCTTTCTTTTTACTTCTGTAAAATAGAATGATTAATAGCTGAAGAGAGATTTCAATGGCACTCTTACAGCAAATGAGTTCTTAGGTCTGTTTTATTTGTTCTTTCACAGAGAAGTAAAGTGTGTCTTATTCTGCAATAAAGATATGAAGACTAGGAAGCAAGAGTTTACATTGGTTGTGCTGAGTGAAGATTTTTCTCCAGTAGCATAAAGGCTGAGGCAAAAGGTGGTTGTTCACAAGAGTCATTAAGTCATCTTTTTGTCTATAACGTGTTGCTTGTAAACATGCAAATGAAAAATGGATGCTAAACAACTTGAAGTCTGAACATACTTTCTAGCTGCTGCAGGTTTTATATTTTGAATTGCAGACATAAAACAACACAACACCAGGCCCTATGAGACAGCCACCCTTCCTAAACCTACAGTTACCAGACTAGTTTTGACAGTGACTTAACGTAGACTCAGTATGTCCAGGACTTTGTATGGATGAAATAATATCTACAATTGAATTGCCATATCTTTTGGGAGTTCTATATGTATTGTAATGGTTGGTTATAAAAGGGCAGAGAGCTTCAGTTTCTGTTACTGAACATTTTCAATAGCATTTACAATACAAAAAAACTGTCCAGCTACTTTTCCGGTTGACACATTAGATTGGCTTTCACTTGATATCCACCAGATATATTGGACTGTATTTCCCAAAATTCTAAGCTACTTTAGCCAATGGTCATGCTGGCTAGGGATTCTGGGAAATATTGTCTGAGTCATCTAGACCAGTGCGTCTTGCCCTCAGCAACGTTAAGAAGTGTGGACTTCAACTCCCAGAATTGCATGCTGGCTGGGGAATTGTGGAAGTTGAAGTCCACGCATCTTAAGAATTACTGAAGTTGAGAAACACTGATCTGGAAGGTATCAGGTAAATAAAAAAATGCATTTGACAAGCTCTGGGAGGTTGCTGATATAATTTAGTTTTCTTAGCAGTAATAATAATAACAAAAGTAGTGTGTAAGAATGTTCTTTTGCACATTCCTGAAAATCCATGAGGCATTTAAGAGTACACCTTTTAGATGCATGTTGAAAAGCTATCTCTTTTCCCAGATTTTTCTTGAATTTATGTCATATGGATGATTTTTGTTTCATTTTTGTTTACTTTTTAATGAAGTATGTTTATGCTGTTCTGATTTAATGTTTGTATCTTCATTGTTCATTGTGACTGCTGTGAGATTTGTAGTAATGAGGAAAGATACACAAATATACAAATAGTAAGACAAGTAGGCACCATCGTCAAAATAATTGATAATACATGAATCTTAACTTTTCATGCTTTACATCTTTGTGACTGGCATTTTTGTTGCTTTAATAAACCCCTAAAGCTGACAAGCCATTCAGGTTTTTTTGTTTGTTTTTTACTGGTCCAGCAATAGAATCATAAGCCACAATAGTCCCCAGATCAGGTTTGTCCTCAGATACAAATGCTTCAGATGACATTAGGCAAGTGTTTTTAAATCAGCTTCAGCTCCTCCATTGGTAGTACTGGAAATAGGCCCTGTATACTCATTGGTTTATTTCAATATGAAATCATTTATTTTATGCATATTGAGCCCAGAGCTTCATTACCAGTTTTGGAAAGGTGCAGAGGAAAACTGTTCTCATTCATGTATTGACTCTTAATGACCATATAGATAGGTTTTCTTCAGGGTGATCTGTCCCCAACATAGTCCTTCAGGTCTTATCGTGCACCCATCACTGCTGTGATTGGATCTATTCCCTTGCTGCTGATCATCCTCTTTTTCTCATTCCTTCCACGTATTCAGTTTAGTAGGTCTCAAATTGTGCAAGTGATCCCTGGATATAAGTAGGAGTACGGTGATATATTTGGTCCATAAGCAGTATGCCCTAGATTTGGAATTAGAGCTGAAGCTTGGAAGTGAGGAGAAGAGAGTAGGATCTGTTTTCCTCTACCACATCTCTCTAACCAGGTGTTTACACATGTTTTGTGGTGTGGTTACCTTTAATCCTTCTGCTGCAAATGTAATGGCTAATGGTGCAGCTGTATGCAAAAGGAGCACTCCTGCGACCCCAGGGAATATACTGTTTAACGGAAAAGTAATTATTGATCGATGGCTCCCCATCTGCTAAAGGTCTCCTATCGACCCATTTCCTCTGGTGGGTCAGGCTCTCTGCTTTTAATCAGCTAATTCACAGATAAACTTCTCTGCAAAGAGAAAGTGGTTGCCTATTTGGTGATTCTTTTCTACCCCCTTCACACTTGTTGACTAAATCACTGGAAATGTCTTCATAAGAAACATGCATAGGGATGAGCCTCTGAACTGCTTAGAGAAGGAATTAGTCTTCATTAGCCTCCCAAATACCTTACTTGAAGAGCCAGGTTTCCCACATGGAAGCTTCTATATAGGAAAATTCATAACAGCTACATGCAGATTACTGTGTGTGCAAATTACTCACGTATATACAGTACTGTGCAAAAGTTTTAGGCAGGTGTGAAAAAATGCTGTAAAGTAAGAATGCTTTCAAAAAAATATATTGTAATTGCTTATGATTATTAATTTACAAAATGCAAAGTGAGTGAACAGAAATCTAAATCAAATCATTATTTGGTGTGACTACCCTTTGGCTTCAAACCAGCATCAATTCTTACACTTGCACACTTTGTACACTTGCACAAAGTCAGGGATCTTGTAGGATTAGAGTCAGGTGTATGATTAACCAATTATACCAAGCAGGTGCTAATAATAATCAATTTCATATGTAGGTTGAAACACAGTCATTAACTGAAACAGAAGCAGCTGTGTAGGAGGCTTAAAACTGGGTGAGGAACAGCCAAACTCTGCTACTAAGGTGAGGTTGTGGAAGAGTGTTTCATGTCACAAGTCATAAACCATGGCAAGACTGAGTACAGCAACAAGACACAAGGTAGTTATACTGCATCAGCAAGAACTCTCCCAGGCAAAAATTCCAAAGCATACTGGGGTTTCAAGATGTGCTGTTCAAGCTCTTTTGAAGAAGCACAAAGAAACGTTGAGGACTGTAGACACAGTGGTTGGCCAAGGAAACTTAATGCGGCAGATGGAAGACACATCATGCTTACTTCCCTTTGACATTGGAAGATGCCCAGCAGTGCCATCAGCACAGAACTGGTGGAAACCAGTGGGACCCAGGTATACCCATCTACTGTCTGGAGAAGTCTGGCCAGAAGTGGTCTTCATGGAAGAATTGTGGCCGAAAAAGCCATACCTCCAATGTGGAAACAAGGCTAAGCGACTCAACTCTACATGAAAACATAGGAACTGGGGTGCCAAAAAATGGCAGCAGGTGCTCTGGACTGATGAGTCAAAATTTGACATATTTGGCTGTAGCAGGAGGCAGTTTGTTCGCTGAAGGGCTGAAGAGTGGTACAATAATGAGTGTCTGCAGGCAACAGTGAAGCATGGTGGAGATTCCTTGCAAGTTTGGGGCTGCATTTCTGCAAATGGAGTTGGAGATTTGGTCAGGATCAATGGTGTCCTCAATGCTGAGAAATACAGGCAGATACTTATCCATCATGCCATACCATCAGGGAGGCGTGTGATTGGCCCCAAATTTGTTCTGCAGCAGGACAACAACTCCAAACATACAGCCAATGTCATTAAGAACTATCTTCAGCATAAAGAACAAGGAGTCTTGGAAGTGATGGTTTGGCTCCCACAGAGGGGTTTACATGAAGAGACAGAAGGATTTGAGGCAGCCTACATCCACAGGAGATCTGTGGTTAGTTCTCCAAGATGTTTGGAACAACCTACCTGCTGAGTTCCTTCAAAAACTCTGTGCAAGTGTACCTAGAAGAATTGATGCTGTGTTGAAGGCAAAGGGTGGTCACACCAAATATTGATTTGATTTGGGTTTTTCTTCTGTTTGCTCACTTTGCATTTTGTAAATTGATGAACATAAACAATTACAATATATATTTTCGAAAGCATTCTAACTTTACAGTATTTTTTCACACCAGCCTAAAACTTTTGCACAGTACTGTATTTCACTTGTATGCACTGAATTGCTACTCTGTCCAATCATACTTAATAGATTTTCCTATATATTGCTATATTATATATCTCTATCCTTAATCTACTTCATTGCTGCTAGTGGTGAGTTTGGAGAAATACAAAGTGCAATAGGATGATATGTGTTGGATTGTTAGATCATCAGGTTAAGGGGCCCTGGGTAGGATATTTATTAATTTTACTTATTCATTTATATGACACCTAGTCCCAAGGCTCTGGATGGCTAACATTCTTGTCATAAAATAATACCCACAAAGAAAGAGGAAAAATGAGTACCCCAAACATTAAAATTAAAAATAAAAAAAAATCTAAAACAGAAAATACAAAAGTCATGTGCCTGTGAACCCCATTTTTAATCATAGCTTTTTTTTTTTTTTTTTTTTAAGTCCAGAAGGGATGGAGATACCCTCAGAGGCTCCCTCTCTTCTGAGTACTTCATTTCCAGATTCTCTCCTACTGGTCTCCTTTCTCTCTTCTCTATCCCCCACTTTTCTTGTGTGTTCTCTTTTTCCTTTAACTTTGAAAAGAATGTAGGTGTACTGCAAAGCAAAACTGCATTTGTACCCAGTATTTGCATTGCTTCAGACAGGGGAGGGGAGAGCAAAAGCATCCTGAGAATAAAGTAGGAAAATATTGATGAAATTACAAGGCAGATTTCCAAATACAGTTATGTCAGGCTTCAGGCACCTCAACCTTTGCCCAGTAATCTAGTCCCAGAGACATCATGAGGTTTTCCCAAGGAAGGGAAAGGGACAGGAAAAGAGGCAGTTGCCAAGAGGCATGTGACTAGTGGATTTTAAAAAAATTTTTTTGGGGTGCCTTCAGGTCAGTGTCGACTCCTGGCGACTGCCTGGACAAGTCCCTGCAGTTTTTTTGGCAACATTTTTGGAAGTGGTTTCCATTGCCTCCTCCCTAGGGCTGTGAGAGAGTGACTGGCCCAAGGTCATCCAGCTGGCTTCGTGGCTAAGGCAGGACTAGAACTCTTGGTCTCCCAGTTTCTAACCTGGTGCCTTAACCACTATGCCAAACTGGCTCTCACTAGTGGAATAATGATTAGGAATATATGAAACTGCCTTGTGCTGAGTGGGACCATTGATCCATCTTGCCCAGTGTTGCCAAGTCTCCAAAGTTTTAGGCGGAGATTTTTCAGCTTTCCTGCCATGCAGTTTTTTTACCTAGATATGGCAGGGAAATGAACCTGAGACTTTCTGCATGAAAAGTATATGCTTTGTCATGGAAATCTGGGATTTCTCAAAGTATATACATTGCATATTTATTATTATTATATATTATTATATTATATTTATATTAATTATAAGAATATATTATATTATATTAAATATAAGAATATTTATAAAAATACCATTTTATGCTGTGACTTAAAAAAAAGTGTGTATACATATGCTTTAAGCATTCTGACAATTAATTTAGATCTTTCCTGAGATGCAGTTTTATATAAGATTTACTTTGAATTTATAATATAAATGTTTATCTGGCAACAGTACATTTATGTTTGCTCTAGTTTTGTGCTGAGATTCTTGACTTGTTCTTCTGACTTTAGTAGTGCCAGTTTGCCAAGGAAATTCACAGAACTGGTAAAGTAATAACCTTGCTTAAGACAATATTGTGAACATTCTGAACTACATAGGGCTCTTCTTCAGGCTAGATGCTCTGTAATAGTTTTCTTAAAGAGTAAAAATGGATGTTTCTGAATGAGGCTGTCCTGTTAAGGTGAAACAATAGGCAGATAAAGGCTCTGAAGAGTTGAGGATGAAATTAATGTAGGTTAGAGCAGCAATTCATTGCACATTTCAATTGATCATCAGGAAAAATTTCCTTACTGTACAAGCTGTTCAACAGTGGACGAGACTTTCCTTCACTAGATGTATTAAAAATGAGACAATGTGGCCACACAGAGTACTAGCAGATTTCAGAACTTGGCAGGGGGTAGGATTAGGTGATTTCTGAGGTCCCTTCCAACCCTTACACTCTTTTAGTTGGACATGTGTTCATTTGTACTCAGTTGGATTTTCTTCCATGGGGGAGCTGAAGCTGAGTGAGACACTTGCCTAATGTCATCTGAAACATTTGTATCTGAGGACAGAGCTGTTCTTAGGACTGTTGTGGCTTATGATTCTATTGCTGGACCAGTAAAAAAAAACCAGAATGGCTTGACAGCTTTGGGGATTTATTAAAGTAACAAAAATCCTATTTCTGCTGGTTCTGGTCAATTGGATGACTTATGCTCAACATATGCTTTACAGTTATACGACACAACCTTTTTGTTGGCAAAATATGGCATTTTCCAAAGCAGGTAAAAGCTTGGATAATTGTGTTGGTCTGTTTGCCCAGGACTGAACTGCTTTAAAGACTACCTTTGTGGAGATTAAAGTCCCTTCCCATTCCCCTTCTTTTTTGGGTGAAGCTGGCACCTATGTAGGCAAGATATGAGAGCAGTGTGACCAACATCTCCTGTGAGGCTTAGAAACAGCCACACTTTAAAGCAAATCTATAGGGGGTGGGTGGTGGTAGGGCAAATTCAGCATAGTTGTGTCATTGGGGTAGATACTGGCAGGGCAAGGTACTGTATATAAACAGAAAGCAAACCCAACTCCATTCGAGCCCTGAAGATGTTACCTAGCTGGGTAATGAAATGTTTGCAAGAAAACAAGCTCAGAGAACCCCAAGGGCTCCACTTCCCATATCCTGAGTTATCATGTCCTAAGGCTTACTCATTACTACTTGTTTTGTGCAAAACATTTGGAGGGGTGCTTCATGAAGATTGAAGTGGTCACATTTCTTGAAAGTCTGATGTGGTCACTTGGAGGCCCTTTCCTGATCTTTTGGAAATATATATGCATCCACAGAAAACCCTTCCCACTCAGAAAGAACCCTGACCTACCTGCAATGATAGATATAACTACTTTGGCTCTCCAAGTAGCCTGTTTGCCTAACCCTAGGAATTATAGTTGTATGTCGAAGCACTGAGTCAAACTGCAGCTTCACTTTGGCGGCAGGGTTGTTTGAAATGCCTGCCATACCATCTCTGGCAAGTGTCTCACAGTGAAGTTCTGGTTTTCAGCTCTTTTAATTATGCTCTAAAAATGCCTAATCTAGTACATGCTTAGTTGTATGTATGCTATAAATGTGACCAAGGCAATACATTTATTCTGCAAGAGTTTCATATTAAACTATGGGCAGAATTGGTGAGTAATGCTACATGTGTAATTATATAATCAGTGTGAAGGAAGTATCTGTGTTTTATCTGGCTCTCTGCCCACTTCTGTGTTGTTTTGTATCTATTGGTACTGAAGATTTAAACATTTGTGATGGTAGAATGGAGCAGAGTAAATATCTGAATCGTATGGAGAAAAGCTGCTAGTGGAGATGAAGATGATCAGAAATAGGGCATTACATTATATAACACAACAATTTTAATCTTGAAATCAATATATTTTAGTTCATGTTATTAAACAACATATTTCTGAACAGAGTGGACATCCTGTTTTGATTCTAGGTAAGGATGGATATCTTTCTGTCCCTTTTCTTCAGATTGTCTCAGAATGTATTGAACTATTATCCCTCTGTCACATTTAGAAAAAGATTATTTTGACCCCATTCAAGTTAAATTGGATATCGCTGCACTCTAATTCTTTCCAGCCTTCCCCACAGCCTCCAAACCCCAAACCATCCATGAAACATCAGCTCACTCAAGCTATTTGTGTCTAACTCCATACTTTAAGAATCTTCATAAGGCAGAGTACTCTGTTGCACAAACAGGGTTTGAGCATGTCCTGTTGCTTGCTCAGAGGTCTACTTCAAATCATTACATAAACATGTTGAATTTGGAAGCAGAGACAGCAACTACAGAATGTGTAAAAAGGGGGTTTGCCTGTAAATCTGTCAGGTTCAGCCCAAGAAACTCCATGAGACAGTACTGGAACAGCTCAGTTACTTTATTAGCTCACACCTGCTAGACAGAATCTCGCCAGACTAACTCTAACTCCCAAAGTCTGCAACTAAACACTATGAATTCCTTAGGGTGGTACCTAAGTCTCATCCTTTCGCTTTCCCAGGCTCAGGCTGTGGGCTGAGGAAATGCTTCTGTCCTTGAACTTCCTCATCCAAGTCCTCCATCAGAAAATCCAAAGCCATATTTTCTGGAGTGAATTGATACACAATGATGCACATATAGTTCACGGAAAAATAGCATTGCAAAGGGGGCTCTTTGTAAGCCATCAGGTGCAGTTAACTTCTTGATGTAAGAAATCTAGAGGTGGAACATAACCAGCAGATAATAGTTTGGTCTGTGCTTGAAGATTTTTCTTTGAAATAAACAAATCCAGTTCCTTCAGTCTTTCCTCATAAAGTACATTATGCATGTCCTTGACCGCCTTTGTGGCTACCTTCTTACGTGTTCATCCAGGCTTAAATCAATATTTTAGATAACTATAAGTACTATTAAAACTTTTTTTGGGTAAATGGTAATTGCCAAAAAAAAAATTCAGTGTGATAAATCTATCACGCATAGCATTCTGAAGATCACAGTGCCCATGGGCTTTTTATTTTTCAAATTGGATTGTTAAAAAAAACAGTTATTGCACGTAGGTATCATTTAATAGCGGGGCTATTTCTGTTCTGTCTTATCCATTTTTTTAAATTATAAGAATTTCTGAATCGGAGAGGGACAAAGACAAGAGACTGTAGATATCAAACTTGCATGTTCACAACTTGAAGGTACAGGCTTAAGGCAGAAGATACTGAGGAAGGGCAACAATAAATATTGCCTGCAGATACATGGCTTTGTCTGTAGAACAGGAAGGGAAAAAAACCTTTTACTTGCTTTGTCAATATTTGAGACATGTCAGTACAAGATCCCTTGTCAACTGCTGCTCTTAGTCCATAGAGAGCAAGGAAGAAACATGTCTGAGTATTTTATTTAGAGAATATGAATTATCCCGGTTCAATCCTTCTTTACTTAGCAGTGCCTAACACTTTATTTAAGCTGTAGCCTCCACAACAACTTCAGTTTTGAAGAAGATAGTAAAAATAGTTTTCTGCCACTTCTTCAGTGACTGTCCCAAGAGAAGGAAGGAATTAGATGTATACAATTGTCTAGTGCTACCACTGTGCAGCCAAATTTCAGACTGTTGCTTACTAGAGTAGTAGAAGTGTGTGTGTGTGCATGTGTGCCTTTGAGCCAGTGTTCACTCCTGGTGACTGCCTGGACTAGTCTCTGCCATTTTCTTGGCAAAGTTTTTCAGAAATGTTTTGCCATTGCCTCCTTCCTAGGCCTGAGAGGGAATGACCTTATTACTTTAGACTGCTTATTGAGGGTTCATATGACTGAAGGCTCCTTTATGCCAAATTGGATGACTTCCATATGTGTGAACTTCAGTGTATCTCAAGAA
This sequence comes from Python bivittatus, assembly GCF_059951505.1. Taxonomy (NCBI): domain Eukaryota; kingdom Metazoa; phylum Chordata; class Lepidosauria; order Squamata; family Pythonidae; genus Python; species Python bivittatus. The sequence continues at coordinate 8,702,275 of NW_028277075.1, read as the reverse complement.
CAATTCCATTACTTGCAATGCAGTTAGTGATATTAGGTTTAGCAGTGAAAACAGTTGTTATGGTGAACTGGAGGAGTCTGGAGCTGAGAGTTGACAAGAGGGAACAAAGCTCAGAGAACCCCAAGGACTCCACAGTTCAACCCTGAGCTACATATATTCTCTTCTATTAGAAAGATTCTTGCCCAGTCCTCTTTCTTGCACCTAGTTTTTTATGTAGAAGATCCTTCCTCAGAGGAATTTTTAGTTTGGTAATATAAGTCTCTACCTGTGATACAACCCAGAAACTGACTGAGAAGTGGGCCCAAGGGATTTGCCCATGTTGTTTATGCATAGATCCTCAGTGAAAAATAATTTAATGTGGGAACTAAGCTTCCTTGTATCCTCTGACATCATAGAGCTGGAAGAGATTTTTCAAGTCTTTGAACCCAACTTAATCTTGCCCAGTGCCAGATTTGCAAGCAAGATGCTACAACAGCATTCCTGACAGATGACCATCCTTATACATCTCTAGTAGAAGAAAGCCTACTAACTTCTGGGACTGATATCCACTTCCTTGCAATTCCCACTAGTTATACTGTTGCTGTTTGGAGTAACAGAAAACAAGTCTGCTCATGCATGACGTCTTTTCAGATATTTGAAGACTGCTGTCATATTTGCTTTTATGGATTCTTTTCTCCAGGCTAAACATTTCTTGCTTTTCCAATTGTTCTTTGAAGAACTTGTCTTTCTGACTCTTCTCTTTTTTAGTTTGTCAATGTCTCCTTTAAAATGTAGCACCCAGAAGTATACAAAATACTTCAGATGTGACCTCAAAAACTTAGAGCAAAATTTGCAGAGCCCTCTTAAAAAATGGAATTAAAATTCCATACAGCAATTCATAATACCGAGCAGAAATTAGGAAAGAGGCCCAGAACTGCAATCTTGTTTTCAGACAGGAATTAGTTCTTTAAATCAAATCTATTAATTCACTGAGCCATATAGTAGCTGGCTTAACATCAGTAAATAAGTAGAGTGGCCTGGTTTACGTGTTGTGCTAAGCCTTAATGTGTTTTGTTTAGCATTGGCTTAGTGTGATGTGTGAACTTAGTCAGCGTCTTTATTTCATTGATTAAATCTTCTTTTTCTTCTCTTCCTGCCTCATTTCTGAATAATCTGAGCCAACATGTAAACAAACTATTTAGAAAATATTTCCTTTGTACTTTGGGCTATGTAAAAATGATGAGGGGAGACTGAACTAAACAGACAATTAAAAAATTTCAAAATGAAGTGCAGAATAATATTGCTTGAGGCAGTGTCTCTTTCAAATAATATAGCAAGTTAGGAATCAATCACCTGTGGGAGGTTCTTTGCTTTTTTAATTAGTCTTGTTTTTTAGTTTTTTGTTCCAATCATTGACATTCCCAAGGGAAGCCCTGATTTTTTCATGTTCCCTTCATAAGAGGCTGGAAACCTTATATACTCACACAACATGTGACACTAAGATTTATACGCAGCTTGATACATTTTTTATCCTAGATTTAATAATCTAATGGGGGTGGGGGTGGGGGTGCACTTTGGACATGTATATTACTTCACTGTGAGGATAAAACTAACAGCAGTAACAGGTTACTGTCTTTTTAAAAGACAGAAAATAATTAAATAATACTTCAGTAACAAGTATAGGCCTAGCTAGCCAATCCATGCCTTTTTTTTCAGTATATAGGAAATGATTTTGTAGCATCTTGTATCAGCCGTGGTGGGCTTCAACATTCTAGTGTCTGTCAAAGTGCGGGTGCTGAGCATGGATGCTGTCCTTTCTTGGTCTTTTTCATTTCCCTGGACTGTGGTGTCCTGAATTGTGCTTACTGAAATTGTCCGTCTGTATAATCTACCAATGAATTATCTTCTTTTTCTTTTGCTGTCATGGATTTGTTTGCATTGTCCACTCCAGTCTCCTATCACCTGAACATAGCCTGTTAAATATGTATCTTCCTTGTCTGTGCATAACTTTGATTCCTTTGATTCTTGGAGATTTAACTGATTTTCAGCTTGATATTCAGAACATTTGCATAAACAGGCCCATTCAAACATGTGATCATTTTGGAGCGTTGACTCCTGGCAACTGCCTGGACAAGTCCCTGCAGTTTTCTCAGCAAGATTTCAGTAGTTTGCTATTGCCTGCTTCCTAGGGCTGAGAGAGAGTAACTGGCCCAAGGTCACCCAGCTGGCTTTGTGCCTAAGGCAGGACTAGAACTCATAGTATTCTGGTTTCTAGCCTGGTGCTTTGATCAGTACATCAAACTGGCTCTCTTTTGGAGTTTAAGCCAAGGAAAATTCTTTATGAACTCCAAGTCCTCACCTCAGACACAAATGTAAGGATTGCACATCTGTGAATTACAACAGTTCCAGGCATTTTCAGTATATTTAAAATCAGATTCCGGGTCAGGTTCTCTGGGGGACTAGATGTCATCGAAGGAGTGGAGATGGTGCTACGGCAGTGAACAGTGGCCAGCAGTGATTTCTGGATGGCAAAGTCTTTCCAGATAAAGGAGAGACCAAGAGATCGCCCACCTGCATCCCAGACAGCTGCTCCTTGTGAGGAGACTGCGGGATGGAAGTCTTCGCATGAGTAGAGCAGCTGGGAGACGAGGGAGAAATAGCATGCTTGCAACCACAGTGCAGCCTTTTAAGGACACTAAGTTTGATCAAACCCTCACTTTCTTAATCACCTTTGGATACAATCAATTTACAATTGAAAAGAGGTCTTTTGAAACAGCATCTTAAAGGAAACAACCACTCAGTGAGTCAGCCTTCTTTCTGAATTACAGATAATAAAGAGGAAAATAATACTTTTAAAAGACTTTAAAATAACAGCAAAGAGCTTAAGATTTTGACTAAGAAAGTTACAAATGGACAAAGGGGACTGTATAAATTTGAAAGATTAACATTTTGGCGAAAGTGCTTTCAGCGGTATTTGGAATTAATTAAATAAATAGATCAGATCTTTATGGGAATGTTGACTGTCTGACATCTTTCTTATGTCACTTTAATATCAGCTTTTTGTGAATAATCCAAAAAATATTATTTAACACTACTAATCTTTCTTAATTTTCAAAATCCCCCCCCCCAAAATGAAAAATGCTAAAAGGAGTACTTATCTGCTGTAAAAAAGAAGCCTCTTTTAAAGCGAAGAATAATTTGCAATTGAAAGGTGTGTTAGAAATGGAGATCGGTCGGTTTTAAAGATGCACCTCAGCTTTGAACAAAGATGTAATCCTCACTTCCCAGCCACTCCAATTGTGGGTTTCTTGCAAAAACTTCCACTCTTGCGATTTACTCACAAGGAGCAGCCATCTGGAAAACACATAGGTTAATTTCAAGCTTCCTCCTTCATCTGGAGGAATTTAAAACATCCTGTAATCCTGCTGGGCACTAAAAAACAGCTGAGGAGCTGTCTCTGCAATTTGAAGACAATCAAACCACTATGCCAGCCACCGGAAATCTCAACTGTCTGACATCAAAGGGAAAAGACAATTGGTGTATTTTACAAAACAAAGAGATAAGTGTAATATGAGATGGACTGTGTTGTTAAAACTACGGAATGACAGATTGGATTAAGGTGTTAAGGAGAAGGGGGGGAGGGAAAGGAGAAGCCTGACTTTTACTTTCACCTTTGTAACTGACTGACTTTGACTTTTGGATTATAAATAAAAGAATAGTGACCACCAGGAAAGCAGCAAAGCTTGGTGGGGGGAGGAGAGGATCGTTGAAGCAACCAACAGAAAAGAGGATTACCCCAGAAATATTATAAAAGATGTTTGAAGAAATGGGAAAGCAAGTATCTGAAGCTGTCAAATCTGTTAAAAGTGACTTGGTTGCTTCTGAAGTGAGAACGTAAGAATGGTTTGTAAAGATGAAAGAGGAGATGAAAGAAGAAGTTACCAAAAAAAAAAAAAAAAAAATATAGGACAAGAAAAATCTATAGGAAAACTTACAGGAGAAGTAAAAAAAAATTAATGACAAAGTGGAAATTCTAAAAAGTAAAACAGAAATAATAAACAGAGGTGGAAAAGGACTTAGAAAATCTGGTGTTACTGGAATTGAGAGAAAAAGAATTCTGCTTGAGACTTAGAGCAGTTCCAGAGGATCCTTAAGAAGACACTAGAGAAATGGTTGTTCAGTCTTTAACAACCTTTTTGGGATGGGACGAAGATCATATGGAGGCAGAGATTGATAAAGTGTTTAGAATCAATATGTGATTTGCAAAATTAAGAAATGTATCAAGGGATATTCTTGTGCACTTTGTCAGGAAGAAGACTAGAGATCAAGTTCTGCAGCAGCCTTTTACTACTAGATTGAAGATTAATAACACAGATATGATTGTACTTAAAAAAATCCCAATCAGAATATTGCATAAGCAAAAAGTATTTTTTCTTGACTGACAAGCTTAAACAGAAAAAGATACCATTTTGATGGGATAAATTGGAGGGAGTGATCTTCACTTTCAAACAACAGAGGTTTAGACTGAATTCAGTCCAAAAAGCAAGACCAAAAATGGTGATGCAAAAGAATATACTTATTTTTCTGAAAGACTCAGATCTTTTTCAAGAACTGGTATGTTTTGGATATCTAAGAATTTGGCTACTAGTGTTCACAAAGTGGAGATACTGCCAAAGACTTTTTCAGATCACAATCCAGTGACTTTACCATTTAAAAGGAAAATTAGATCCTTCAGATGGAAGTTAAATGAAACTTCGTTGCAAAAAGAAGTTAAAAAGATATTTTGACAATAATCTTAATAAAGGTACAGACATAAAGATGGTTTGGGATACAAGTAAAGCTTTTATGAGGGAACATTTTATACAACGTAATAGCAAACTAAAAAAAAAGAGAGAGACAAGAGAAAACACAGGCGATTTTAGACGAGATAAAAACGAAAGAAGAATTAAAGAAATCCCCAGAAAATAAAATTATTTCACAACGAATTAAACTCTTACAATGGGAACAGTCCATGTTAATAGTAAGAGAAATGAAGGTAAAAATGAATTATACATAACAAAATAATTTTGAATTTGCAAATAAACCAGGAAAATGGTTGGCATATAAATTAAGGAAAGAAAAACAAAAAAAATGATATTAAAATTACAAGATGGAAACATTGTAATAACAGATAATTTAAAGATGCAAAAAATATTTCATCAATATTATTCTGACTTATATAAAGGAGAAAAGGTTTCCCTAACAGAGGTTGATGAATACTTAAAGAAACAAAAATGACCAAAGATCACAGGAGAACAGAAACAATTATTGAATGGACCTATAACAATAAGGGAAGTTTGTGAAGCTATAAAAAAGGCAAAAATAATGAAAGCTCCTGGACCAGGTAGTTTACTAGCCTCTTATTATAAACATTTTGAAGATGAATTATTATAACCATTGCAAAAAATGATGAATTCTATTTTGCAGATTGGAAAGATACCAGGCAAGTGGATAGAGGCTAATATAACATTAATACCTAAAGAAGGAAACCAAGAGAGCACTGGTTGCAGAGGAATTTAGTTTTCAGTGGTTTTTGTACAGACAGTTAAGAGAAAGAGTTAAAGTAGACAATAGGACTTTTGGCACTGAGCAGCAGACAACAGAATTTGAAATTGAATCATGTACAAATGGTGAACATATAATTGTTAAAATGTATAAACGTTTGCTGAAATTTGAAACAGAGGAAGAACAAGTGAAAGAGTATGATAAAATGGGCTTCCAGCATAATGTTGGAACAGTTGGAACACGTGGTTAAAAGGACTGAAATTCACACTATGTTATAATTTAAAAGAGAATTTTTACAAAATGATGTACCAATGGTATATGACTATAAAAATTATCTAGAATGTATAAAGTTACTTCAAATTTATGTTGGAAATGTGGACAACATGAAGGGTCATTTATCATGCCTAGTGGACTTGTAAAAAAAGCCAGAAAATTTTGGGTTCAAATACATACAATGATATAGAGAATTTAAAAGACTAATATTCAACTGAAATCTGAACTTTTTTTGCTGGGGCTAATGGACAGACAATTAGAAAAAAGCCATGGAAGACTATTTTTATGTATGATCACTGCTATGAGTGCAAACATTTTTGCTATATGTGTAAAAATGGAAAGACTCTAAAATACCCATAATGGAAGAATAGCTGGTGAAGATGATGGAACTAGCAGAGATGGCAAAATTAACTTGTTTGCTTAGAGAAAGATCAACAGCTACATATATTAGTGACTGGAAATGATTTATGGATTTGATGATTAGAAAGGGTAGATTATGGAAAGAAGGAAATTATGATGTAACCTTAGAGAGGATAAAATATAAACGTACTTACAACTGTTGTTAAGAAGATTGGAAGCCACTCCTTTATTACCTTTTCTTTTTCACTTTCTTATTAGTTTCCCCTGTTCTGTGGTTATCCCATCTCTCCTACATGGATGTGAGTCTTGAACTCTGTACCGAAGGCACATCAAACAACTGTAGAAATTTCACATGCATGTTCTCCGCTCCATCCTCAGCATTCATTGGCAAGATTGTGTCTCCAACCTGGAGGTCTTGGATTGTGTGGAGTCCACCAGCATTGAGTCCCTCATTATCAGAGCCCAGATGCGGTGGCTGGGACACGTCATCAGAATGGATGAACACCATATGCCTCGCCAATTGCTCTATAGTGTATTGGAGTCTGGGAAGAGACCTCGAGGTTGACCATGCAAGTGCTACAAAGACACTATGAAAGAAACCCTACACCACTGTGACTTCCAGCCAAGGGAACTAGAAGCTGCGGCTGGTGACAGAACCTGCTGGTGAGTCCTGTGCTATGAAGCCTTTACTGGCTTTGAAGACAGGTGCTACCAAAAACTGATAGAAAACCATGACCGGGATCAGAGAATAACAACCACAGTTACTACAACAGTGGACTTCCAGTGCTCCCATTGTGCTAGACTCTGCAGTTCCAGACTGGGACTGCAGAGCCACCTCCATGTCCACAGATGAACTGCACAACAGCATGTCTTCAAACCCAAAGGACTATTATATTTCCTAATTTGACCAGAACTGGTATTGCAATATGTTTGGGTAACAGGGTAATAATACTTTTTTCTGATCTGATAATAGTGAACAAAAGAGGAGAATCTCACATTTCTTTTGGTGTCTCAGTCATGTATATTGAACCTTTACAATATGTACATTTGTTTCCATTGAAATAAAAAAACACTGCATACCATTGGGTGTTAATTGCTAAATGTTAATGGATGGATGGATGATGTGCCATCAAATTGGTGTTGACTCTTAGTGACCACATAGATAGGTTTTCCCCAGGATGATCTGTTCTCAACCTAATCCTTCAGGTTTTCCAACATTGCATTCATTGCCATTGTAATTGACTCATTCCACCTTGCTGCTGGTCATCCTCTTCTTCTCGTTCTTTCTACCTTTTCTAGCATTATAGATTGCTCCAGAGAGTTAGGTCTTCATATAATTTGTCCAAAGTATGGTAATTTCAGCCTGGTCATTTGTGCCTCTGGGTTGATTTTTTTGGATGATCCATTTGTTCATTTCTTTTGACTATCTGTGGTATTCTCAGAAGTCTTTCCAACAGGAAGCTTCAAAAGCACCACTATTCTTTCTATCCTGCAAATGTAATGGAGTCCACTAAATTCTAAATGTTATTTTTTGTTGTGTAAGTTGTAGTTTAAAGTCCATTGACACTGTTGCTATAGAAGTTAAGACACTCTCCCACTGCCTAGGCAAAATAGAAACCTCTAATTTTTTATTCCACTCATCTCTTAATATCTGCATGTCAAATTGATTTATTTATAACAAATATCTATAAAAGCCAGTAGTAGGTTTTTTAGTTTTAAAGGATTTAGCAAGTTCTAATATCTCAGGTGTCTCAGAAGCTGAAAATTCTACATATAGGTTGAATAAATAAGGCAAGAGTATACAATCTTTTTTCATTCCTTTGCCAACCTGGAGCCAGTCTGTTTGCCATGTTCTGTCCATACTGTGATTTCCTGTGGCTTTACATGGGAACAATGAAATATTCTGAGATTCCCATTTTTCTAAGTGTATTTCACAGCTTCACATGATCGACTCAATCAAATGCCTTTCTATAATCAATGAAACATGTATTGATTTCCCTTTGTATTCCTTGGCTATCTCAATTATCCAGAGTGCAACAACAAATGTCTCATGTTCCTAGACCTTTTTTAAAACCAGCTTGCACATCTATCATCTCTCTTTCCATATAGGCTTCTAATATACATGGGATGATCCTAAGCATTATTTTCTTAGCATGTGAAATTAAGGATATTGTATGATAGTTTGCACATTCTGTTAAGTCTTCTTTCTTTGGTATTAGTATGCAGATTGATTTCTTCCAATGTTTTGACCACTGTGTCACTTTCTAGATCTGCTGGCATAGCTTGGATAGAGCCTTTACTGATTTTTCTTTTGTTGCTTGCTGTATTTCTGTAGATATACCATTAATTCCTGTAGCCTTTCAACTTGACCAAAGTGCTGATCCAACTTTATCTTCTAGTATAAGAAGTTCTTGTAAGTAGGGAGTATCTTCTAAGGTATCTTGGATGTTGATATCTTTACTGTACAGAACTTCAGTATACCTCTCCTGTATTTGTTTGTTCTTCTTTGAATCAGTTGTTATCAGTCCATTGACACCATTTAGCATACCAGTTCAAGGTTGGGACCTCCTTCTGAGTTTGGAGATGTTTTGGAAGACTTTCCTTGTTTTTTGGTATCTGTTTCCATCTTCAGTGTCTTTACAGATGTTGTGATACTGTTTCTTGTCTCTTCTAATAACTCCTTGAAATTCTTTGTTGAATTCCTTCCTGAGATCTTTGTCTTTCTTTGCTATGGCTTCTCTTCTCTTTGGACCAATTTCCATGTTTTTTTTATGACATTCAGTTTGCTTTCTTCTGTTTCTTGATCTTTGGCAGTCTCTTTTCACATTTATCCTTAACAATGTCTTTGAGTTCATTCCAGTTTCTCTATTAGTGAGGTTCAGGATTACAAAGCAATTCCTGATGTTCTTTTTGAAAATGTTAAGTATGTGTTCAAGATCATATCATGGAAACTGGTTGGCTTTTTTCTTCTAGTTTAGCTCAACGTGGAGCTTGCACATGAGCAGTTCACATCATTGCTGTTATAAGTGAGACTTTCTGCCTCTTTATACTAATAATATATTATATCTCCATGTACTCCATGTATATAGGCATTGTTTTGTGGTTTGAAGATAGTGTTAGCAAAGAAGAAATGTTTGGATTGAGAGAAATTGAGAGTCATCCTGCTTCATTTCCATTTACTAGGCCATACAGCCTAATTAATATTTCTAAGTTTGTCATTCCAGTCTCTACCCACAAGCAACACATTTTGCTTGCATGTTCCATTGATTTCAAATTGAATTTGGTCATAAATGATGATGATGATGATGATGATGATGCAGCATGGTAGGACTTGATGGGGGGATAATTAATCAGATAAACATCCTTAATAAACTAATGGCTTTATGCTACTATCCTATAATTTTCATTGGATTTATTCCAAAATATGTGTGGATAAGATTACAAGAATAGTTTTTAATACTGAATAGACACAAAGGTTTCAAATATATTATGCGTGTAACTGAACAAGTCTCACCTTTAGTTGTACAATATCCTCTTGCTATAAATTTTCCTTGGGATTAAAAAAAGGAAAAATATGTTGGGTATAATCTGTTACACAATTTAATCCTTTAAAATTCTGGAGATTCAAAGTTAATATTACCATTATTCCAGTAATTCTACTTGGCATAATGTGGCCTATTTCATAGACAAGCACAGGTTTTTATATTTTTGTCAGGGGAACTGTATTATGGCTGTAATAGAAACTATTAGTACAACAACTGTGGTACTTGTATTGCTGTCCCATGAGGTCAGATAGGGTGGTTCATACCAGATCCCTTCCTTTAAATGCTGTCATGTGATGGGATCTCAGAGGTGTGCCTTCTCTGAATCTGCACCAATCCTTTGGAATAGCCTCCCACCTAAGATTTGAGTGGCCCCTACAGTTTTAGCCTTCTGGAAGGCCATGAAGACCTGACTGTTCCCCCAGGCACTGGGCTAGGATGGGGTTGAGTCAGGAGGTTTAGTTGGTCTGGTACCTAGTGGGAAGGGTTGTTCTGTTTTTATTGGTTGTTGTGAGCTGCCTAGGATCACTATGTGAGATAGGCAGCCATATAACATTAAATAAATAAATAAATAAATAAGTAAGTAAAAATTTCCCTCAAGCATACAGGATAAATAAAGCAAAGCATTGTAAGAGCACCATAATTAGTGAAATGCCATTAATAATAGTTACACTATTACTAATAAGTGTAACTGCCCCTTTTAAACATTCACATGAGTATTTCATTTCTTACAAGCATAGGAAACCCATTCTGTAACATTAAGCTTTTCAGAAACAAATAATGTGATAAACCCATAACAGAAACCATCCAACATACCTATAGTAGTAATTAATTAAAGTATGGAAGCTTTGATGGAATAGTAAGTTAGGTTTTAATGCGATAAAAGAGTTGTGCCATTTTACCATCTGTTTCCATCAAGACATTAATTGCTTCCTTGTGTTTGTTTTAATTATGAAGGAATCTTGATTAAGAAGAATGTAAAGGAGAAAGTAAGGCAGGATTAAAAAGGAGGTCAGGCAAATAGGAGGAATGTGGCTCTCTAAAAGGGACAGGAATAGTACTAGTGAATTAAGACTACTGAAATAAACTGGGTACTCATTTCAATAAAGTCATCTGGCATGAAGGGATGGCAGAATCAATTCTTCATGTCACTGTTAGAAATTTTTTCCCATGGTTCTACTCTGTTTCCACTTTAATCTGCAGAACTTAAACTAAAACTGCTCTGGCTATACCACTCCATTTAGAGGTGGTGAATTGAGGACCATTTTGATTTCATTTTGGGGCTTGAAATCCAACCCCTCCAGAAGTTTCATAGGGATAGAGTTGTACTAGGCTATTCATTGTACCTCACTTCTCATTCATTTTTCATAAATGAAAAAAAAGCCTTTGTATTTGCCTTTATTAAACATCATTCTGTTACTTTCAATTCATTTCTCTAATCTATCAATATTATTTTAATTTTCAGTGTTCTAAAGTATTAGCTTTAGAAACACTCTTTTCAAATCTTCATCTAAGCCATTAATGAAAATGTTGAAGAGTATCAGATCCAGGACTGAACACGTAATCATTCTTCTCCATTTCATGAGCACTTCTTAAGTAGTTTTCAATCAGCTGTGGGATCCACCTAATGGTCATGCTATCCAATTCTGTGCTGAATGCTGGAAAGAATGTTATATGGAAGGTTAAAATCTGTTCTGTCTTGTTCCAGAGTACAGGACTTACAATAATGGATTTAAGTTACAAAAACACAGATTCTGATTGCATGTTAGAAAACACTTTCTAACAGCAAGATTAGTGTGACAACAAAATCAATAGCCAGAGTGGTGGTGGGTTCCCCTTCATTGGATGTCTTCAAGTGGAGGCTAGACAGCCGCCTGTTTGAGATGATTTAATTTGACTTTCTGCACTGAGCAGGTGGTTGGACATGATGGTTGAAATACATCTCTCCAACTCTATGAAATGCTTTGCTGAAATTAAAGCATGATAAATTCATAATATTCCCACAATCTTCTAAGGAAGTTACTGATTTAAAAAAAAATGAAATAACACTAATCTAACAAGGCTTGTTTATGAAATCATGCTGACTTCTGGTAATCACTGCACTGTTTTTAAGGTGCTTACAGATCTATTGCTTTATGATTTACTCCTGAGTATTTGCGGTATAGATGTCAGGCTGATTGGTCTGTAGTTTTTTGGGGCCTCTTTTTCTGCCTCCCTCCAGGCATCTAGTACTTCACACATTTTCAAGGTTTCTCAGAGGGAATGGGTGGAAGATTGGCCAGGTCTTGAAATACACCTGCCCCTAACAATCTGCGCTTGTTCAAAGATAATAGATACTCTCTGACCATTCTATCAAACTAACCTTGGAATCAGGGGTCTTCAACTAGGTCTTCACAGTTGCTCGATGGAAGACCTATCCTAGTGATGTGCAGCTATTCAGATCCAAGGGGGAAAGCGTGCTTTGGAGGGGATATGGGAGTGCTCACTGCACCCACTGATGCCTGCTTAAAGAAGCTGTATCTTTTCCTAGGTTGCAGTCCCAGAAAAATATATGTTGGAGTAAAGGAGGTAAAGAACGAGTGCCACATGACTGCTGTATCAATGCTTTTATGTATGTATAAGGCCAAAAAGTGGCTATTTTATATTTGATGTATGAACATTTTCTCAATATTTTTCTTAGTGTACTGTATATGTTACATTATTACTAAAGTATTAACTTCTCATTAGTAGTATGCAGACAACCTGTTTCAGCTATTACTTTGGAAACTTCATGTGAAGCTAACACAGAGTTTTCATTGGAAGAACACATAGAAAGTGCTTTTCTTCAAATTGTTATCCATGTTCAAGATTAAAACAAGGATATTTCATTTTTTAAAATTAAACTAGTCTTCAGCAGTTAACCTAAAAAGATATACAGGTGTCCATTGTTATCCACAGTTCGGCATATCTATGGTTTTGGCCCATTTTCTTCTTTACACATGTGCAAAAATGGTGGATGGACTTTTGTGTATATGTAATATGAGTTTTTTAAGTCTTAGGTAGCCCAATTGCCAGGACTCTGGTCAGCCACATCAGAGGAAAGCTCTTTTCTCTCATCTTCACCTATTACATTCTAGGAAAACCATCAGCGATGAGCCTGTGTAACTTTTCTTTGGCAAATAGTGGAGCTCACCTGTCTGCTGGCTGGTTGAGTTCAACATCTGAAGTCTCTGATGAACATGCAGAGGAGAGGAGAAAGGCATGAAAGAGAACAAAAGCATCTTCCTCTTCTTCCTATACCCTGCTGTAATTCCTCAAGTCTCTTGTTGACACCCAAATAGACCTCAATTAATGCAGATGAAGTACCTGGGGTGCCCTGATGATTGAGTTCATCCCATATTTCATCTGACAATCCCTCTTTCAACAGGTCAATTAAGCCCTTTTCATTCCATCTCACATCCTAATCTAACAACTGAAAGTCAGCAATTTACTCCACATCAAGCACTTATGTTGTTAAAGGTGAAGGATTTCACACTTGGAAGTTATTTGTTTTACTAGAATATCAAAATAAGCCTTCAGGAGTGTCACAAAATGCATGTAGTTGTCCAAGTCCAAACTATTCTGCAAAAAAAGGAGTGTTACTCATTTTGCAGCCCTGTCAGTGGGCTAATTATAAATTCTACATAATATCCACATGTGGAGAAGTTCTCTGGAATAGAGAGATGTACAAGTCATATTGACTTGAATTCATAAAATCAACAAAGTTGGAAGTGACCTCAAAGATTATTTAGTCCAATCCTCTTTTTGATGCAGGATCTGCTGTAATATTTGAAACAGATGGTTATCTGGCTTCTCTTTGAATCCGGTGAAGGGGAATATATGAGTTCATAAAGCAACCTATTCTATTGGTTGATAACCTTTACCACCATTGAATTCCTTCTCATATCTAAACTGAATTTACTTCCTCATAGTTTCAACCTGCTAGTTCTGGTTCCTGCCCTTTCTGGTGATAGAAAACAAGTCTGCTTCCTCCTTTATGTAATAACTTTTTAGATATCTGAAGACGATTGTGTCTTCCCTTGGTCTTCTCTTCCGCAGGCTAAACATATCTTAGTCCTTTAATCATTCCTCATGCACACTCCTCTCTATATTGGTAGCTGTACCCTGAACCTGCTCCAGTTATATTTGTTGTCATTTTTAGACTGTGGTGTCCAAGACTGAACACAGTATTTCAAAGAGGGCCTGACTAAGGTGTAATAAAGTCTGACAATTACTTTCCCGGGAGTGAGTGAGTGAGAAAAGTAATTAATTGACCAGCATTCTCATTGTATTTGGCAGGCAGAGAGACATCTTAGCTGTCTGCCTGACAAACCCCATACCTATCCCAATCCCAAGATAGTGTTGCTGCTATCACCATAGCAGCAACAGTATCTTGGGACTGGGATAGGTATGGGAACTAGTAGTTGAGACAGACTGTGTCTCACTTGGTGGGCTAGCCTAGTTTATTATCCGGGTTGGCTGGTCTATCTGGTTTGTCACTTGCTTCTGATCTTGAAGCAAGGCATGTCAATTTGAAGACCACCCAGAAGCTACAGCTTGACCGCAAACTGATGGATGGCCTTCCTTGATGGCCTCATGTAAATGTTAAACAGAAGGAGCAAATGCATCAAGTCCGAAGGTATCTCATAAACAGGGGTTTTGGGCTTGACTTCTTCCTATCAATAACAACTTCACTATCAGCCTTTTTTAATAACATCAGAGGGGAAATGATTAGAATGACATATTATCTAAATTGCTCTTATAACACAACGTGTGACCACCTCTTAGTAAAGTTGTCGTAAATGGTGCAGGCAACAGGGATTATAGTACTTTTGAAGAAAGCAGGAAGGGTATAGCTGTGGTGTATAGGCAAATCTATACTGCTACCTGCATCTCTCTGCTTTTACTTATCAAGCCACACCGAGTTATGTAGTGGCTGCATGGGTCTCTAGTGAACATTTGCGTAGCTTTATTTCTTATGCATGACAAAAAGGCTGGCTATCATGTCTCGTGGCAGTGCCTCTAGTTAACCTGCAGGGCATTGCAACCAAGTTGTTTCAGTGGCTAGAGCACTGCATTATTGATGTGATGGGAATGATTTCAACTGACATGAAGTCCAGATATACAGACAGCTCTCTCTCCTCTGGTTCTACTCCTGAGTTTTTAATAATAAGTGTAAAGCAAGGATACATGGAACACCACATCTTGTTTGATTTAGTATTTGAGTTCTCTAAAAGATTTTAGAGACCCTAAATGTCAAACTATTGTGAGAGACAAGTCACAGTCACTCTTAAGCAAGCAAACAGGTAAGGCAAATTCCCACTTGCAGAAGTTGTATATGTTATATAAATAAGGGAATAAGTCATGTGTCTGTGATTCAGTTCTTATTTCAGGTTTGCTGCCCTGAAAAAGTTGGAGGAAACATGGGATGCAACTATAATAAAAATAAGATTGTCCTGGAGCTAAACATGGAATATTTGCTGCTGGTACACTCCAAGAAATGTGATAATAAGCCTATGGCTAAAACACTGTTCCTTTCTACCCCCTTTCTAGCTATAAATCAATTCAACATTTGTCAAATCAGCCACATTATATATGTATATAGTTGTATGTGGAACCTTTCTCCCATATGTAATCCTCCCCTCCCCTCTGTTTGCTGATTTGGCAGCTTTTATCAGAAAAAGGTCAAGGTGAGCTGTTTGTTAAAAAGATGACACTCAAGCCAGGCTTCTACGCAAGATAATGCTGTAATGCTTCCCTTCATACTAATAAAAAGATTCCTATGTGCTTTAATTATTGCATGTAAACTGCAATTTATGCACTTAAATCTTACTCTAAAAAAACCAGTCATAGACAAATCTAATAATATCTCCTTCAAGTCAAGCTCAAACTAGTTTGACCTTCATGAGCACATGTAGCAATGGTGTTGAAGTGGTTTGCCTTTTCCTTCATTGGCAATATCTTTTTTTATTTCCAAGTCTAGATTACAGTCCTGGATTTCCTAGTGCTCACTCATCAAAATGCTAACTAAACTTTTCTAGATGCATGCACGGCTGCGTGTATCTACGTGTTTTGCTTGCTTGCTTGCTTGTCCTCCCTCCCTCCTGTTACCAAGCCAAAAGTCATGGATTTTTAATATTAGCAGGGAGTTTACTGGTGGAAAAGTGGGACATTTCTAAGAACTTAACAAAACAAATTTGACTTGATATATAGTAATTGGTCTTTGCTGGGGGGGGGGGGAGACTGACCAAAAGAAGAATTCTTTCTTGCTAGGGTCTGCAAGAAATAGTTACCCCCTTTCCCTTTGCATTACTGTTTAAAACTCAAAATATGAAACAGCAAATAAGTAGCTTCAACAATTTTAAATCTGGGCCAATTTCAAAGTATTCTGTGGCAGCACATTCGCTACACCCAGTGCAGTACTCAGTGACAATATCCTTTTTTGTAGGTGGAAAATGAACCTACTCAGGACTTAAACATTGAGTTAAATCACAGTCATATTTTAAGTAGTATTATTTGTCTGTATTCTCAATGATCACTCCTCCACAATAATCTTTGTTACGAACATGTCTGGCAATTAACATCTGCAAGAGAGGCCTTTCTGAAGACTTTCCTGCTGTCAGAGGCCTGTTGTTCAGGCGCATGGAAGGGGTCTTCTCATGCATTGCTCCCAGGCTTGGAATGCTTTCCCTACAGAATTATGTTTGACATGCATACACTCTTTCTTTAGCTGGTCCACTAATACACATAATTCACTATGCTTCTAATTGTTAATAATTTTAACCTGAGTTTGAAACTTTAGTTTCTGATTTTTATATTTTGAGTTATACATTTAGTTCTTATTAGACCTGAGTATTCAAGTGAATAAAATGAATGAATAAATAAATATTTTATGGAATATAAAATAAATATAACAGCAAAACATTTTTTTCCCCAGCCACCAATAATCTATTCCTGTCCTTGCAAGTATATTAAAACTGACAACAATAAAGATCTGCTAAAATAAGTTTGTAACAGTGTTTACTTTAAAACTGCCTCTTTGCCAACTTGATCTTAAACTTATGTCCAAGGTATCTGCCTCTGATGCTGGCATAATGGTATAGGAATACATTACTTTGCATGTTTAAAAATGTTATATGTGTAAATATTCGAATGCCTTACCCAGATGTGGACATAGATGGAGAGATTGGGGATGAGTTGTGTGTAATATGTATGTCTAATTCTAACCCGTGATGGAAATTGGTTGGCAAAGCTATTTGATTGAATCATACAAAGTGTAAATGTCGGAGAACTTTTTTGTTATTAAAGACTCTGCTTGAACGTGTTGATTTGGATCCAATTTCATTGGTAATTATTCAAAATATGTTTAGTAGCACATGCTACAAATGTAACCTAAATAGCCCATGAAAAAATGTTTCATAAACATAATTTCATTTATTTCCTGGAGAAAATCTATGTAGTCACTAAGAGTTGACACCAACCGGATGACACATAATCAGTTTCATTCCTTATATAGATGCAAACCTAGGCTCACCACCATAGTATGAAACACAGTGCAGATAGGAGAAACAGCCAGTCTTTTCCCTGTGACAAGATTGTGCATCTGATTCTTGTGTTTATAACTCATGATTACTAAGACTCTTCCAAGTGTATGATAAAAAGAACTTAGCATGCCCATATTAAAAAAAGGGACAAAATACAAAGTGGGAAGACTGTAATTTTGAAGTAGTTCACAGCTTTATCATGGAAATGGGGAATAATAGAGTATTTAATTTCCATAACAGAAATGCTGGCCCATTCAGATCTCAAGCTTTCAGATCCAGGATGCCGTCTCAGACTTTGTAAAGTTTATTATTCTATTACTTACTTCCTAAAAATATTTGCATGCAGTTTGCCACTGTAAAAATCTTGAAGTAGCTTACAACAATATAAAACAATGTTACAAAATCCCTTAAGAAAACAAATACAGTGGTACCTCAGGATACGAACACCTCTACTAATGAACTTTTCGGGTTACGACCAGCTCCAGCCGCAAAAATTTACCTCGATGTGTGAACTCCGTCTCGGGGTACAGCCATTTTTCCGCCCTGACACGTGGTCTGCGGCCATTTTCCCGCCCCTGACATGTGGTCCGCGGCCATTTTCCCGCCCCTGACACGTGGTCCGTGGCCGTTTTCCCGCTGTGCTGCGCCGTGCCGCGCCTGGCCGTTTTCCCGCCGCGCAGCGCCCGGCCGTTTTCCTGCCGCGCTGTGCCATGCCCGGCCGTTTTCCCGCCGTGCCGCACCCGGCCGTTTTCCCACCACGCCGCGCCCGGCCGTTTTCCCGCCGCACCGCGCCCGGCCGTTTTCCCGCCGCGCCGCGCCCGGCCGTTTTCCCACTGCGCCGTGCGGCGCCCAGCCGTTTTCCCACCACTGACGCATGGTCCGCGGACGCCAGAACGGATTAACGGTAATTACATTGAATGCTCTGGAACTTCACAAATGGATAATGAGTTCAGCCCAAAGAGAAAGTGAATTCAAGTTCTTTATTCAAGCCAATGATCCAGGCTAGAGTATGAGCTTGAAAAAATGACAAGTTGAACCTACCTTTGTAAACATGAAATTGTTATTGTGTAGATTACAAGCTTGCAGGATATTGTTGCCAGATAAATGCATTCAGTATTCAGTAAATTTGGCTAAAGGAAGATATATGGCAGGGCCTCCAAAATATAAATAAAATTTGGAGTTAAAATCATCTTAATTACATTTACCTTACCCCAAATACTTAAAGTAATCTTGGACCATCTGTCTAGATCTTCTTTCAGTATCAAAAGAGGGGGTAAGTTAAAATTTAACAACTGAGGAAACTTCCTAGAAATTCTTATACCAAGATTAACCAAGAAAAACCCAATTCCTCCACTGCTTCAAATTATTATTATGACCCAAAGACATCAAATCTGACATACTCCAATTTATAAACTAATCAGACAGGATCTGATAGACTGATACTCTAGACTGAGGAGTAGAGATCTTTGATCTATCTATAAAACATAAGATATCAATGAATAGTAAAATTGTATGCTTTGCCTCTTCTACTCCTCTGTAATTCCATGAATGTTTTCAGAATTGCTAATGATGTGGGCAAGCAGTTGTAGAGCCACAATTAAAAGAAAGGGAATGGCATGTCATTTAACATAAATTTAACACCTGAAGCCATCATATCAGTCCAAAATATAAAATTTGGGGAAACCTGCCTCAAAAATATCCAAGACACTATATCAAATGCCTTCTTGGACTCCTAAATAATTCTACCTGTTTGGCTTGTATATTTTAAGTTAAAGTAAGAACATCAATTACAGATTTGATATTTTCCAAAGCTTAATGATCTTGAATAAATCCAGTTTCAGCTGGGGGCAACAATAGTTGTAAGAACACTGTAATCTGAGGGCTAAAGTAGCTTTATAATCTTAGCACCTACTGTACATTTATCAATAAGATTGGTCTGTAATTAGAACACATAGTGGAATCCTTGCTGGCTCAAGAATAATTCTGACATTTGCCTCATTAAAACTATAAGATAGGAATTGATTTAAGAAAGGTATTGCATACGTCTAGTGAAATAGGACAAAAAAACCTATATGCTTTTTATACTAATCCCCTGGGAAACCATTAGGGCCAGGAGTCTTCCCTCATTTCATGGATTTAATTTTAAGGACAATTTCTTGAAGAATAAGAGGTGAAGTAAAATTATTAACCTGGACCTATGATAAATGTGGTAAGCTCTGTTTAAAAACATTAACTTGTCTTCTGTTGATGAAGAATTTGGTGCTACGCAGTTTAAATTTTAAAAAATAGTTGATTAATGGATCTGGACTCTGTGTGCACATTCCCATTTATATCTGAAAAGATGATATAATACTATGTTGCTTAATTTAAGTCTGAAGGCAAATAACTTACTAGGCTTCTCTTTTTGCCAATACCATTACCTTGTGCAATGTAATAAAATTACATTTAGGAAGTATAAAGCATGTTAAGTTTAATTTTAGCAGAAACAGATCTGTATAGGTCAGGAGATGAGATGCATAAAGAAGCAACAACTATTCTCCTCTAAAAGTTTTAAGTTTAGCCAATTATTACTTCTTTTTATATGAAGCATATGTGATACTTTGGTGTTGAATAAATACTTTAATAGCCTTCTGTAGCAAAGATTATGATATAGTGAAGTCCATATTAATGTGAAAAGAATGACATTTTCCATTCTATCTCCTCAATACATTTTTATCATTCAACAAAAATACATCCAAGGATGACTTAAAGAATATAATTTTTTTTTTTTTGTAAAATAAAGGGATAAGAGCAGGGTCTGAAATTGTAATAGCATGTACAATTAACTTAACTTTAGATACCAGTGAAAGAGGTATCAGGAAATAATGTAGTCAGAAACTCACACATATAATCTTGCAAAAAGTTATGAATCCATGATTACAATTTGGGTAGTAGATCCAAATTGTCAAATCCCATGTAGCTGGCAAACCAAAGATGCAAGAACCAGTAGAGAGCCACGGAAATGACCTTGGAGAAGGCATCTAGAAACTATTAGGACAACAGGTACAGAAGCAGCATGCATTAAGCCCAGGAGGCAGAATAAGATTAAAAAGGGACTCAGGCTGGCACTTCCCTGAGTCCCTGGGTTTCAAGAGGGAGGGAAGGAAAAACACAGCTGACTTGCAAGTTTCTGTTACTGTAGAATCTTATACTATACTAGTACAGTGGTACCTCGGGTTACGAACGCCTCTGTTAACGAACTTTTCGGGTTACGACCAGCTCCGGCCGCAAAAATTTACCTCGGTTTGCGAACTCTGCCTCGGGGCATGAACAGGATATGCGGCCATTTTCCCTCCCGTGACACGGTCCGCGGCCATTTTTCGCCCCTGACACGTGGTCCGCGGCCATTTTTCTGCCCCTGACCGTGGCCCATGGCCATTTTTCCGCCCCTGACACATGGTCGTAGGGAGGGGGACTCTCCCTCCAAGCAATAGCCGCCTCCCTGTCCTCCATGCCAGAACGGATTAACGGTAATTACATTGAACCTTATGGGAAAATTTGCTTCGGGTTGCGACCAATTCGGGGTGTGACCAGAGTCACGGAACGAATTAAGTTTGTAACCCGAGGTTCCACTGTATATACTATCTCAATAAAGTACAAAGGTAGTCCTCACTTACATCCACAATAGGGACTGGAAAATTCATTGTTAAGCGGTATGGTTAAGTGAGGCATCATGTGACTGCACCCGATTTTACGAGCTTTTTTGCCGCATTCGTTAAGCGAATCACTGTGCTTGTTAAATGAGACATCACGTGTCCGCAACTTGCAACCTTCTCTGCTGGCTTCCCTGTTGACTTTGCTTGTCAGAAGCTGGCTGGGAAGGTTGCAAATGGCGATCATGTGACTGCAGGACACTGCAAACATTGTAAATGTGAGACAGTTGCCAAGCGCCTGAATCGATCACGTGACTGTGGGGATGCTGCAACAGTTATAAGTGTGAGGGCTGGTTGTAATTCACTTTTTTCAGTGCCGATGTAACTTCGAATGGTTGCTAAATGAATGTAAGTCAAGGACTACTTGTAGCTCTAGTCATTCTGTGGAGTCGGTTTGCTGACTACCTTGTAGGGCTGACAGAACCACATGGATTTCTGAAGGGTGGATTTAATGGTAATCTAGGATAAAAGCAAAATCTTGAAAGAGTACATTTTTAGCCATCCAGATGTATAATGAATTAATTAAGGTGGAGTTGCTTTGAAATGCTTGCTTTCCGTGGATGTCACATCTGGGCTGCGTGATCTCTTTTTCCCTGAACTGCACTCCTCTCCCACTTCTTTCCTCAAGTGTCTCATGTGAACTGATGCTACAGATTTATATACAGATATATAATTGCCAATAGGATACTTTATGCTTTTTAGTGAAAAACACATCTAATTCCTTCAGTAGAGGAACGGCAGCTATGGGAATGTGCCTCAAGTGGCAAACCACTTCCAAAAACCTTGCCAAGAAAATTTCATGGACTTGTCCAGGTAGTTGCCAGAGTCAACAATGACTTGAATGTGAATGTGTGCGTGCATACACTCGGACAAATTATATAGGACTCTTAGTCAATCCAAAATTACTTTTAATAACAGTTAAATATATTTTTTGAAAGTGCTAAAATGTTGAACTGTTGTGAAACTATATTTGTTCTAATCCAAGTTGATATATAAGGACAAAAGTGAGACGTTTCTTCTAATGAAATGCTTTGTATTTTCTTTTAATTTTTATCTTACTGCTCTGCAAATTTTCCATGTAATATCTATATTCTGTAATTTCTACATAACTTTTTCCCTTCTCCTTTTCCTTTTAAAATAAATAAATGGAAAGAAAAAATGAAATGATAGAGCCAAACAACAAAAAGGGCTAATGCTCCCAACATGTAAGAAACATGTAAGAAACATGTAAGAAAATAATCTTGTGAGAACGTTTGAGTCACTGAGAAAAGAAGCTTTGGATTAAATTGACTAGATTGTGGGACTGATTCAGTAGCCTATTTCCTAATCCTTGATTTGAACAGAATGCATTTAAGGGGGACAGAGTCTTCCTCTGGTAATTTACTGTCTACATAAAAAAGTAGAATTGAGTAAAAGGGCTATTCTGACATTGCGATAGATTCTTTCCTTTGTGTCGTCGTAGCTCCGTATGGGTTTGACAACCGTAAATCCTTAGCAAATGATAAATTATTTGACAAAGAAGAGTGGGCATTAACTCTATGGGAATCATAACATAAAGGGAAGAACTGCTGATTCTGGTATAAACTGATGTTTCACATATTCTAACTGAACCTTGGCTCAAGCTGAGTCAGGCAGCATTCAAAGATGTTGACCAGTGGGGAAGACTAGTTTGTACAACAGCATGTCAATTCTATTGACACTGGTGGTAGCAGAGCTGGACTTGATCTAAGTCAGATATGAGGCATCTTACTTTGAAACATATCATCTTCTAGATGGCTCAGAAGGAAAAAGAGTGAGACAGAAACATAATATGATCCTTGGCTCTAGCTATTTTTATCTACTTTTATTTTCAAGGAATAACCCTGGAGCTCATGTCAGGACCAGGAAACATTTTTGAAAAGAAAGAAGGTGCTGGAGTTTTGCTTTGAATCATGATGCCTGCTAGGTTCATTTTAAAACTAAACATACAAGAGAATCAGTATGGGTGTGGAGGCTCCAAAATGCTATCTTGGGATTAGCTTTTTTTAAAAATTGGAAGTCTACAGATTTTGTAGCTTACCTGGGCAGCAGCAGCCTGTCATTGGTCCCCAAATGCCCACGATTTGCTCATCCTTGTTTGTTCCATGATTTGCTCATCCTTGTTTGTTTGATTGTACAAACAAACCATTACAAATACCATATTTCTCTGGGCAATAAAATGTGCTATACAGTGTGGATAATTTAAGTCCTTTTAGCACTTTTAGCTACTGCACTAAACTAAGAAACTTTGGTTCTGTGTTCATGACAATCTAGCAACAAAACACCAACAGATCTGCCTCCCTCCTTCAAGCAGCCCTCGTTAGCACAGATTTATAGTAATAGGAGTAATTAACACATTAGGAGTCGTATCTGTGTCCTGCAAGGGAGCAGAAAGAGCCATTGGAGCAGCCCAAGACATGATTGCTCTGCAGGGTTATTTTCTATCCTTTGTTACTATTTTTGCTTTGTGCTTGGGTTTTGATTTTTCTCCCCCTCTTTGTGTTAAGAAAGCTGTAGAACAGAAATGGTCTGTAAATTGCAATCATGCTGAGCTCAGGGTAGATAGGCTGGTTAAAGGTCACACTGACTATATATAGCTTCTTTAGGCAAGGAGGTTAGGGGATAATGCAGAAAATTGTGTGGGATTGGGGCAGGCTGGGGGATGCACGGGTTGTGAAAACATTTTATTTATTTATTTATTTATTTATTTATTTATTTATTTATTTATTTTTATGCTCCTTTCCCCAGACAGATCCAAAGAGCTCAGGTTTTGAATTTAATCCATTTATTAGTCCCAGAAGACATGAACCTTGAAGGATGATTATCATTGTAAAATATTAGCATTTCTTAAACAGCTAAATAAAGTTCCAGCTGGATTGTTTTTGAAGTGTCTGCTCTGCTGCCACAGTCTTGCGGCTGTACAAACTGCTGTGGCTTGGTCCCCACACTGTTATTTTTTTCATGTTGGACACAACCAGTGGGAATGGTTAGAATAAGAAAAATGAAGAGAACAAAGATATGGGACTTTAAAGAGTTTGTGCTAAATGTGGCAGTTGGTCTGCTAACCTCTCCAGTAGCTTTTTGAGCTACGTACATTCAAGATGCCTGTGCATCAGCACCACAATGCCAGCAGTGAATAGCAGCATATACAGCAAAATACAGTCTATACAGGAGAGAGTATTTTAAAGCCTGTCAGGAAGTGACTTTATAAGAGGGAGTAATCAACACTGGGGAGGGGAAGATCAAATCTTCAGTCAGCAACAACTTCCCTTTTCCCAATCTCCACTGATGTCAGTAGAGGCTATTTTAATACCAGTTTGCAGCAACTCTAGACTATTGTACAAATCGGTTTCAAATTCTTTTGGGAACGTGTTATCTTGCCTTGTCTGCCAAGGGTTCCTGAATGATTCTGCCATAGTTCCCTAGTGCATTGCCTAGGATTTGGGATAACTCCTGGTGCCCAGAAACCTGGCCATACTTCCTGGGGTTCATCATTATCTTACAAGAACTTGAATACATAAGAGAGTATGCTTAACAGTTTCCATGTCTGTTGCAAGAGAAGATTAAGTTGTTTTTTAGGAAGTTTGTCCATTTAACGATTTCATTGAGAAGTTTCCAGTTAGGTTTCTGAAGAACTATATGACTTGTAGGTACAGAGTCTGAAGATAACTGCTGGTTTAAGGGATAATAAGTTATTAGCAAGAGCCAGTTTGGTCTAGTGATTAAAATGCTTAACAAGGAGCAGAGAAACCAGAATTCTAGTCCTGCCTTAGACATGGAAGCCAGCTGAGTGACTTTGGGCCAGCCATTCTCTCTCAGCCCTAGAAAGAAGGCAATGGCAAACCACTTCAAAAGTGCTGTCTAGAAAACTGCATGGATTTGTCCATGTAGTTTCCAGGAGTCAAGAGCGACTCACAGGCCAAAGGGTACTCTACTGTAATTCTCTAGATTACTTAGTGAGGTCCTTGGCTGCTAAAGAGAATTGGTTTCCCTCTTAGCAAAGCTATGTGTGAGAAGCTGATATTATTTCCTCTACTTTTATTGAATAGTATTATCATTCCTTCTGCATGTGGAAATGCTTAAAATGACACATAAGATATCTATCTATCCGTCCGTCCATCCATCCTTCCACCCACCCACCCACCCACCCACCCATCGACACACCCACCGACACACCCCCACACCCATACACACACACACACACACACACACACACTTCAAGGAATTATCAGGAGAATGTATGTATGTATATATGTATGTAGAAGAAGCAGTTAGGAGTGGCAAACCAAGACTGAAATCTTGTTGAGCAATTTGTAGATATCTGCTTGTCAGCACAGCAACTGGCTTCCTCTCTGTCTTGGAGCAGTCTGTCATGTGGCTAGACATTTGCAAAGATATTAACTCCTCATAAAAGTATACCAGTGGGTAATTAAGGAAATTAGCTGGCAATCAGTTAATGTCACTCTTACATGTTGTTCTCCATGCACAATGTGAATAAGCATTGGTGGATTATTCTGCAGCAAAGGTGGGGCCCTATTTTGATTTCTTGGTGTTGAACTCCTTCTGACCACCAGCAACTGAGGTACAGAAGTCTCCACTGGTGGTATTCTTGCAGTCATTCATTACACTTTTCCCTAGCTTCCCTTGAACAGTTATTTTCATGCTTATGCCCATGAGTGGGAAGTTTGAATAGAGCAAGTGGGTGTTTCAAGCAGCCAGTTTCCTAAGCAAAGAATGCAGAGCTGTCAGATCAGTGCATGGATTCTGTTCAGTGCTTTCCTGGTGGTTAAGGAATGTACATCCAGAAAGAGAGGGTGTATAAACTTGTATCAAGATACAGAAATTTCTTGTGAATTTTTATCTTCACTTGACCTTTCCCTGCAGATGGTTCATCATGACCTGGCTGATTAATCAAGATGATTCTGCTGCTGCTCAAGCAAATTAAAGTAAGCTAAATATATTAAATACGTATTGAACGCTACTTCAGTATTCATGCAAAACATGGCACATGGTGACTATATAGCTGCAGAAAGATGCTGAAAAGAGCATAAATGGTTCATACATTTAACTGGCTTTAAGAAAAGAGACAGTCAGTTTGCATAGCATGTTCTGAGGTCATGTGATAATATGAGTTGATGAAAAATACTTACAGTTTTGATTCACCTGAATATTTTATTTCAATTTGTTACGGTACAGCAGAAGATGGAAATTTGTCATTCCTTCATTCCTTCCTGTTAAATGTT
Source organism: Python bivittatus (assembly GCF_059951505.1). Classification (NCBI taxonomy): domain Eukaryota; kingdom Metazoa; phylum Chordata; class Lepidosauria; order Squamata; family Pythonidae; genus Python; species Python bivittatus. Next base: position 8,676,062 of record NW_028277075.1, on the reverse strand, counting down.
TTTTAAACAGACCCAGTATGATGATAAATAACATAAAATCATATGGAACTATGTACAACAATAGTTAGGTTGCTTTATTCCACTCTCAAAACATTACAGATAATTTAGTTGTAAGACACTTGCAACATTAAAATAATACTAATAATATAAATTAAACTGGTGGTTATGCAATTCATGCTTTCATATGTTAATTTCATATGCCTATTCAGTTTCTTTTTTAAAAAGACTTCATAGCAGGATTGCGAATATCAATAAACATGGCTGAACACTAGCAGTAGAATGCCAAGATGAGAAGGGATCATTGGTAGAAATGGACAGAATCCTACTAATTTTGTTGGTAGAGTCCTATAGGTATAGTGCTGAATTTATCAGGTAGTTGCCCTGCAGGCTTGATCTTTCAAAAATAAACAGTGTATATGTATGTTTTTTTAGAAGATAGATGAGATCTTTGGCTTTTGTGTTGCTTGACATGGGAAGGCAAGTCCCATCCCCCCCATTCCATGTCCAGGGTTTCTGTGGGATAAAGGAACTAAAACCACTTATTCAACATTAGATTCCCCATATTGCTTGCTTTCCTCCTGTTCTCCTGCTGCATTTAAATGTAGCATCCCTGAGAAAACTGATAAATACCACAGACTGACCCCAAATCTAAATCTTGACTCGTAATGACATGATAAACCTGTAGCTGAGCTGTGTAACTTTGAACTGCAGGTGGGATTTTACCAGCAATATTTAAAAGGTTTGACCTGTGTGCATTTTTATAGCAGGGATGGGAAAATGATAATCTACTGATTGATTGATTGATTGATTGATTATGTGCCATCAAGTCATTGTTGATTCTTAGTGATCACATAGATAGATTATCTCCATGACAGTCTGTCCCTAACCTGGCCTTTCAGGTCTTCCAACAGTGCATACATCACCACTGTAACTGAATCCATCTACCTTGTTGCTGATTGTCCTCTTCTCTTTCCTTCTCCCTTTCCCAGCATTAGAGCCTTCTCCAGAGAGCTAGGTCTTTGCCTAATTTGTCCAAAGTAGGATAATTTGAGTCTGGTCATTTGTGTCCCAAGTGAGACTTTTGGGTTGATTTGTTTGATGATCCATTTGTTTGTTTTCTTGCCTGACCATGGTATTCTCAAGAGGCTTTTTCAACACCAAAGTTCAAAAGCATCAATATTATTCCTATCCTACTTCTTCAAAGTCCAACTTTCACTTCCATAGGTCTTGCCAAATTGTAATTCTTGTATTGCTCACCTGTTCTTTAGGCAATGACCTACTGTTCATACTACTCAGACAAATATAGTTAGTCATCAAACTATTATGTTTCTCTTAATGTCACAATGCAGTTTATTGAAATAGACATTTAATATACATGATCTTGGGAGAGAATTCTCATCTAAATAATATTTTGAGAACAAATGGGATTAATTGATATGTAAGGACTATGGGTAAACACATGTCAGAGAAATCAACACATTCTTAAGAATAAATAAAACACCAACAAAAGAATCATGTGTGAACATGATTAATGTGTACAATGTGAAATGAAGAACGAATCTGGATTGAAGATGTAGGTTAATTATCTTGGAGAAAACTTAGGTCCATTCCTAGAATTCTTAGTTGGAGAAAACTAAGTCCATCCCTAGAATTAGAATGGACCTAACTCTGCACTCTTAAGTCTGTTCTCAGTGCAAGATTTGCAACAGACTATAATACTTCAATATCTCAAATAGCTGTCAGGCTCTTTAAATAAATCTAGTGAAATATAGTATACTCTACGTACCAAGATAATTTGTTCCAATGTTGTATAGTTGTTCCTAACAGAAACTTCTCCTTCCATGCAATTTCTATGCATTCATTCTTGGTCTCATTATTTCACTTCATTTTTTGCGAGAATGTTCTTTGGATATTTGGGAGCAGTTACATCTGTCCCATCTTGTGTGCCCTAGACAAAATATACCTAGCTCTTTCAACTGTTTCTGATAATTTCCAGACTTCATACCATTCTGGACATCCTCCCCTGGATATACTACAGTTTGTCCATTTTCTTCTTGCAATACAACTTCCAGAATTGGGCAGAATATTTGTGTCACAATAGAGAGTATGAAAATAGTAACTGCATAGTATACAATATATTGCAACTACTTAGGAGCTATATCAAAATGGCCCTTAAAGTTGATCAAGATGTTGTCAATCTCATTACCTGCATATTTCTTCATGTATCTGAAAACAGAGGTGACTGGAATAGTGAAATAGTGATGACCTATCTTTTAAAAATATGCGCTAAAAATCAAATACTCAGTTTGGTACTGAAGTTCAATGGTCCAACTTGTGATAGCTGTCAGGGGGCCATACCTGGCACCTACTGCTAATAGAAACTTAGATTTTTTTCTATATGTATTGCAGCCTAAACAATATGTTGTTCCCAGACATAGCATCTAACATGATCATTAATAGTATTGCTGCTTTCTTCATGGTCAAAAACAGGATAAGGTGGATGCTTGTTGGTAATAGACACCATATTTTATACTATTGAGTATGGATTCTTCCCAGAGAATCCTGGGAATGAAATCTTAAAGATAAGGAGGAAAAAAATAAATGTCTGTGTCATATATGCCATATACCTGGCAAGTCCTATTTTGCCATATAATGATAAGGTTGGATGGGAAGATCCACATATCTACTTTCCTCCATAGATCATCCATAGTTCCTTTTAGATCTAGTAAAAAGAGGGCAGTGAAACCAAGAGGTGAGTCGTTTTGGGAAATTGGAAGATCAGGAGGATAAATATTAGGCAGAAAGGCCTTTTGTAAGTTTTTCTGATAGGTAATTGAAGTGAAAAACTAACATGGTATGGAGCGTAGTGTGAATTGTTTTGGGTCAACTCTTGGTATTATTTAGGCTGACTGTTTATTGTAGCTAAAATCAAGTGCTTATAATTTCCTGTTCTAGTTTCCAGGAATAAAACATCTAGTTGCTGTCCTATGCATAAGCTATAGGATGGAGAGAAAATCTCCTTTACTTTCTCATATTACTTTACTTATGTGATTTTACATGATACATCCATTTGGATTCCTGTAAAGATCAGTGGTTTAAAATCAATGATATAAATGACCCTTTCTATTTATCTTTCTATGAACCAGAAAGCACTGTCTTAACTGTAACATTGTCTAATATAGTATTAAGAGTGTTTTCTCCCAACTCCGGGACTTCTGTTTGTTTTAACTTAACTAAATATGTATATATACTACAATTATAGTTACTGAAATCTATAATTTTCTGATTTAAAATATGATTGAACAAATTTGTGATAATTGGTTACATGGCTAATTGAGTTTCACTTTCCTGCAAAGTTTTTCTTTTATTGTCTTGGATTAAGTTCAAGCTTATGAATCTTCTTGTCATTTAGAACAATGTCATACATCTTATAGATGCCACAGATCCTGGGAAACAAGACATAACTCTTTAGCGTAGAAGAGGGTAATTTGGGACCTAGATTTCAATTTTCTTTGCACCTGTGATGACCCTTACATGATGAAGAATTCTGGGACATGTTTCCAGTACATCTGATACTGATATTATAGACTTGAATACTCTAGAGAATTGTATTTTCCAGCCTCCCTCAGGGTCAAACTGTATGCTATGTTAATTCATAGTGTGAGCTGACTTTGTTTTTATTTACACTAAAGTCAATCTGCAAGCTTAAATGTAAATTGGAACCACTATGTACAGAAAGCTGATGTTCTCTTTCCAGTCTCAGTTCATTACATTTACGTGACTCTGGAATAATAAATGCCTATAGATATTTGTTTATTCCTGCTGGTATTTATGTAAATATTAACTATTATGTAATTATTACATAGATAGCTTATATGTAGTTATTAGCTAATAATCATACATCATTTGTTATGTGGAATGGTGCCTTAATAATATTCTACAAAAACCCTAGGAAACTGAGATGCCTTATCTAGAAGTCTCTAGTAAAGCTATCATACTACTGGCATGAGTGCTTATGATCAGTCACTGCCACCAGCTATTGCATGGCAAGATCCAGGGATCACAACAATTGTCTGTGTATGATATCATTTTGATGCAAGTGTGGGAGATACAGTATTGTTTGAAATAGCTTTAAACTGTAAACAGTTCCTTTGAGTGTGCAAGGTATGGGTGAATTCTCTAGAGTCCTATAGGAGCCCTACCACCATGTTTCTGCAAATGCCACAAGAGCAAAACCAGAAGGAGCACTTCATTGTGAGCTGGGCAGGCAGGAGTGGTCAGCTGGAAGTGTAGTTGCACCTATGGTGGCATGGTGGGTGAATGCTACTCCTTTTGATTCACCCTCTGAGCCATGAGACTCCTTGTAGCTTATGATTGGGTTGGCCATTTGGACAAGAATATTGGTAAAAATAGAAAGTAGAATTTACTTTTTTTAAAAAATACTTATTCTGTTAAAATTATATGGTGTATAGGAACCAAAAAGTATACTGAACAACTTTTAATTAATGTAAGTGTTCTTTTAAATTGATAATATAAAGCAGGAATGTAGGGACCTGGCTAGTCTTCACAATATAATTGATTACTTATGGCAACATGAAATTACATTTGATTACTTTGAGAAGTTTTCTTTGGGGAAACTTCTGTAAACTCCTGTCTCATTAAAAAATGTTTTACTTATCTGGAATTGGACATATCAAGTTGACATAGCTCATCAAAAATTCTGCCCATCTGTTGGATTAATTAGCCATCTATGCAATCTTTTTTGTGCCGAGGTAAAACTTTTATTTAATTTGCCTACTGTACATTTTTACCTGATTAGTTTATCCTTTGTATTTTGTTGGCTTTTTAATTGTTTTGTAACTGTGTTTTATTTTAGTTTTATCACATTACCATTTTTGATCTTCTTTTATACTTTGCTCTGGTAATTTTGAATGATGGGCAGTTTGAAAACCTTTTAAAATAATATATATATTAATATTTTTTATCAGAATTGCCAGCTGCATTGCATAATACTGTTGCTGGTAACACATTTTCTCTGGCTTATATTCAGCAGCTAATTCCAGTAGCTGGAGCTAGAAATTGAGTTCTGAAGCCACATCTATCACTACTTTCTTAGCAGCAGATATTACAGGCTTATGATCAGTTCCTGCAATAAATGTTCCTCAGTAAATGAACACACAGGCATTTTATAGCCATATTCTTAGATCAAAGCCCTAATTTGCCCTAATTCCTTTGTTGCATGGCTGACAATTTGATTGGTCTATTATTTTCAACGTATTTTAGTAGAGAACCTATTTGGATTAACTGCATTCATTTTTCAAAGTTCTCCTTTAGACTTGTATTTGCTGTTCACTGTGCATTATTTTTTTCAATAAAGCTTGTAAATTTGTGTGCGTGAGCTGATACGATTTTTTTTTTCTGTGAAGTTCACCATTCCTAGAACATTAAAAATGTCATTTTTTAAAAATAAAGGCATATTTGAGATGGGCTGTATACTGCTGGTATGTATGTAATTTTCAATTAGTCCTTCACATAAATGTATTTCTTGACTTAAATTTGCTTTTCTGTCTTGATAGATTTAAATTTACAGCAATAGCCCATTCTAAAATTTCTATAATATCTGTTTATATTTATATTTTGCCCTGTGCAAGAATATAATCAATCAATTGGTACTTTTAGTGGCTAAGTACCCACTGTCTTTTCTTAGAAATGTTATAGGATAAAAGGCTTATCTCCCAAGAGAATTTTAAGTATGCATTGGAAAGATGATAATCGAGTGGAGATCACCAAAATTTAACTGATGCATGTATTGCTGAGAAATACTTAACTGCAGTTGAAACTAGAAAATGTTCTTGGATTGGGAAACTTTCCTTTTTAATATAATTATGGAGTTCCCTTGGTTATGCTTCTAGAGTCCAACAGATCCATAGAACTAAAGAGGTCTTGCTGGTCTTTTAGTTCAACCCTCTGCTTGATGTAGGACATCCGGAGAAGAACAGCTCTTAAAAATAGCTGTCCAGACTCTGTCTGAAGATCTGTAATAGGGAGAACATTCCACGCTGTTATGTAATAGGTTTTAAAGTTGAACTGCCCTTACCATTTTTATTTTTTTTTTTGCTCATATGACAACTTCAGGTATTTAAAGAATTTACCCTTGTTGCATTCTACTAAACATTTTTTTAATTTATCTCGAAGTTTCTTAAAATTTGGTGTCCAGAGGTAGAAATACTGTTTCCGATAGACTGGTGCAGAATAAAGTAGGACTATTAATCTCTCATGACTTAGAAGCTGCAATTCCATTTGTGTAGCCTATTATTATTAATGAGTACTCTGTAGGTACTTCTATCTTTTAAAATAATTTCCAAAGACAAAAAATTGAGCATTTCTTCTTGCTTTAAAACCGATAGAATGAATCCAAGGGCAAGATTGATAGACAGATATTGAAGACTCAGAAGACAGTTTCCCTGTGTTGTGAAATACATTCAGGTATAAGCATTTTTTTTGCCACAACTACTGTATTCATATTAATACTAAAATTGTTGATTTTCTCCTCCAATATTCTGCAGTGTTCTTCCAGAAGTTTGAGTTCTTTAGGAGCCATCATATGCAAGGGAAGGAAGAATATGCAAAACAGCACAGTTCAGTGCTCTATTGATTTAGGGTTACAACAAGAGCTATTCGGAGTTGAAGAGAAGTTATCTAGATTCATTGCTATCAGAGATGATAGCAGTGAATCATTACAATCACTTTTGGCTCTATAGAGAAAGACATAGTTTTATGTCAGAAAGTAGGCTCTTTATATCCCCTGCTGGCAGAGAATTGCCCAGATAATTGGCAGGATCCACCATCTCTATCCACTTAAGATTCTGGCACAGAATGTGATTCATACTGTATCTTTCTCACTGATTATACATAAACCATGACTTTCTAAGATTGTCACACCACTTAAAAAAAAATCATTTCATTTTCTTAATCTTTCATTTAATGTTGATATTATGGTCACATGTATATACATTCAGTCTTCAGAATAAATCAAAGCAACCATTAACTTTTAAAAGTAACAAACTGTGGCACAAAATTTACCAACAGTGTAGGTGTGATGGACATTTTTATCTGCTAACAAATAAAATACATTAAAAAGTCATAGGTGCAGCCAGGGAGTTCAATAGATCTATTGCCACTGTAGTAAGAGCATTATAGAAAGTCATGGGCTAGAGATTATACTTGATCAAACCTGTAAGGGCAGATGAGATTGTTTACTGTTATTTTCTGGAAAATGTTCTTCTATTACTGCTGCTGGCAGTACATCAAAGCATACCAATGAAAATGTTCTCCTTAATTTCTGAGATTCCAGAGAATAAAGATAAGAAGGTGGAGTTCAGTGGGGGCCTAGCTGGTTAGCCACATATCATCAGCCGTTTAGCCTTGTATTGGTCTACATCATGAATTGTAGTTTTATTGTCTCCCAGGGACTTTAAACAACTAGAAGAAAGACCAAATCTGGCCAATTTACTCATGAAAAGAAACCATCAGGTTGAATGGAAAGAATTAATGTAAGTCTAGCTAGTCTAATGAAAAGCAATTTAAACAGAAAATAAACATGATAATCCAGGTCTTAGGGTTACTCCAAGTGAAGTATCATATTTGGACGCACAGAGGAGCAGCAAAAAGCACTTGAAGAAATTTGTTTTCAACAACCTCTGGTTCTTTATATAAAGAATAGGAATAATCACATGTTTGCACCTCATAAACAAAAGAGAGAAATTGTTGCTAGTTAAATCTTTTAATGCTGAAGAAATTTGGTGGTGTGCAACACAGTTCAAAATGGCAAAAGAAATGTTTTGAGTTTTATTTACTGCATATGACAATTGTGCCCTCCATGAACTTGAGGTATGAAAATTTACTCCCAAATATTCATAGTGTTCCACCTGTTCTATTGCCTGTTTACTTGCCATCTGCTTAATAGGCCGTTTGGTCACCATTGCAACCTTAATTTTAGTTTACATTCAGCTTACCTTCTACACAATCAGAAGTCAAGTTCTTAATCTCTTCAATCCAACTCATGTCTGTGAAATCAAAATATCAGCATCCATGTATAGCAAAAGGATCATAATTTGCCAGACAGTCCCAATGGTTTCAAAATAGTTCCTTCCAAATCAGTGGTGCCTTTACTCACCCAACCTGTACCTGTTCCACAAGCACTTGTGTTCAAGAGCAACATGACCTTTCTCGCTAGTGTGATAGACATCCAAGGATATAATGAACTGGCATGAGCTCTGTTGGGGGATTTGACTTTTCCAGTGTTTCTTAAGTGGCTAAGAAGCAAAATAGCCAGTTAGGTACAGGAAGCTTCATGTGTCATTTTTTAAACTAATGACTCATATTTAGGGGAACTTTATTTCGATTTCAAGATGTCTGCATGAGTCCTGGTTTTTCTCCTGCAAGTAAGAGTGTTTATCAGGCACGTTGTCTGTGCTCTAGCCTCAGAGAGACTTCGCTTGTTTCATTTTTGACTTAAGATACATTTTAAAAATAATCCCTCATTGACTACTGAATTATGGTATCAGTGCATATTCTGAGGACCATTTGGAGAGATTGGTTGCTTACTAATTTCCAATGTATATCTCCATTCTTATCAATTATTCCATGCTTGGGCACTTTTTCTAGTTTCTCTTCCTCTTTGTCTTTCTCTTTCTACTTTGTAAGTAATTTACTAGGTCCTTTAATATGAGAAAAGCATATAGAATGGATGTTCTATTGTTTGTGTGTGTGTGTGTGCTTGTGGGCATGTGCACGCCCACAACATTGAGTCAGTCTTGACTACTGGTGATTACATGGGTAAGTCCCTGCAGTTCTCTTGGCAAGATTTCGGAAGCAGTTTGCCATTGCCTCTTTCCTTGGGCTGAGAGAGAGTGACTGGCCCAAATTCACCCAGTTGGCTTTGTCCCTAAGGCAAGACTACAATTCAGGGTCTCTTGGTTTCTAGCCTTAATTGTTACATGAAAGTGGCTCTCTCTGTCTCTTTACTAGGCCTCAAACAGAGTAAGGATTTCTTGGTGCCTCCAGCTTCTTCCCTTACATTCCTCCGAACCTCATTGTTAACAATTAAAATGAATTACTGTCCCTCTGGTTTTGATTTGATTGCATTTGTGTTTATAGTATTTAAGTTAACAAGCTCCATACAGGTTGCTCTAGTGATTGCTTTCTGTTGGCAATGAATGCTCACATCATCTTTTGCTTTTGGATTGCTTCACCGTTGACTTTAATTCTTTTTTTCAACTGGCTTGCTTTGTGTTTGTTAAAGGGACTTTGTAGCCGCTGGAGATAGTTATGTATTTCAGTTTGATCTAGCTTACCACCCTGACCCTTATCCATATGTCCCACATCAATCGCACATCAGCAGTAATGACATAGACAGATAACTCAAAATTTTCCTCTAGCTTTACCTTGCCTTCCTGAAGATAGACCAGCCTGATGAGATTTTGGGTCTGTTATTGGAAGAAGAGTGCTTTCCTAGCTGCTGCTGCTGCTGCTGCTTTTTTTATATGATGGTTCATTATGAAAGAGAAGAAGCATTGTACATTGGAATGTACAGTGATCAGTTTGCCTTATAAAATTTCTGCCTTAGTTCATGCCTACCAGCCAATGTTTTCTAGTTAATGTTGAAGTAAAATTCATTTTCCAATCCAGTTTGCTCCTATACACAGAACAGAATATGCATCTTATGTAGTAAAGTTTCTTGAGCCACCCCCGGGAGGTTGTCACACTACTGTGTATTTTTTCTTATTCCCCAATCCCCTGTGTATCTTACAGAACATTTACAAATCAGTTTCAGGTGATAAAAATCCTTAGTTAATTAATCTAACCTTAATATCAAGCCAAGACCCTTTCCCGCCTGCCAAGTTGCAGTGTTCTCCACCCAACCTTGAGTCTACAGAAAACTATCCTGGCATGAAATTTACTCTTCCCATTGTCAGTCTCTATCATGCCTCTGTTGCCTCTGTTCCCTGTCACTGCCAGTCACCTGGCTTCCTTTTGGTTGGACTGGAGTGGCCTGTAGGTCCCAGAAAGCAAGCAAAGAAATAAATGAGGACAGAGCCTAACTGATTTTATACAACTTGTGGCTCCCCTTGGATGGTGTCAGAATAAAAGGAAAACCACTGTTAATACTGGTGTAGTTAAGGACTTACTTAAGCCCCTTTCACTTATGAAGGCAATATCATGTGAAAAAGATGCTTCCGGGACCCATTTTTGTCATGGCTAGGCTTAAGGAAGGACATGACCATTGTGTGAAATTTGGTTGCCTCAGGCTGATTTGTCTTCCTCTGTTGTGCTAATAATTTAATACACAGTCCCTCTACCACCTCTTTATATATGAATGGGGCTATTTCTCTTCATTTATATGCATATAGGTCCCCTAGGAACTTTTATGTAGAATATGGAAAGAGGGGTAAGCCTGAGGCTTATTGCTGTATTTTCCCTTATGTACAACTTACACACTGGAGCTTATGCAACTTATGCACTGGAGATTCATATAGGAAATAGAAAAGGGGGTGCCTCAGATCATGGTGCCTTACTACATAGAAATTTGCTTGCTTTCCCTTAGATCTGATTGAACTGTCCTCGTGAATCATGTTCTTTACATTTCACATTTTTGCTTGCAACAAGAGATGGCTGGAAGCAAGCAATATTATATATTTCATGGGATAAACTGGAATATCAAATTATATTATGAGTGGCTTTGTTATGGTGAACGTTGCTGGAGTTCAGGTGGTTCTTAAAAAAACATACACACAGAAAAACCAAATTAAATGCAATACAGGAAAAACTCAAACATCAGTCTTTGCTTTACCTGGTTACAGAGTGGATTCCCTGAATCTGCCCAAGAGGATGATAAACCTGCAGCAAAGTGTCTTCTCCCATAAAAGCATATACATTTATTAAAGCCTTAATTTAAATTCTTTTACTTAGTTCGGCAGTTTATTTTCAAGTCAGAAGTGTTTTACAGACTATAACTTGTCTTACCTCACATTAATTTTACTTTTCTGATTATTTTATATATATGCTCAAATTATGTTTCATGTTTGCATTTATGCTTTGTTATATTTGTTGTTCATGTTAACTATATGCAAAAAAGTCTTTAAAATTCTTTACAAAGAATTTCAAGTGAATCCTATATATTAGTTATTGCAAATTAGCCTCTTTTCAGTGTGTACTATGTATAAGATAACAGCTTTTTAAATAATGGTATATCCTTACAAGATCAGGATCAATCCAGTCTTAGCCTAATCTTGCCCGCCCTCTCTCCCTCCTTCCCTCCCTTCCTTTCTGAATTACAGGGTCTCATTTTGTTCCAATAAATGTTAAATTAGTGATTTGAATTGGCACAGAAGTTGTATACTGAGTACAGGTAAAGTGAAAGAGTTATATGCAGCTTCTAACTTTTTTTTTTAGGCACAATTACCAATTCAGCAATTTGTTTGTGCTAAATTGTTGAGAGTTTACTTGGATAGTATTTACTTTTCATGCTGCCTTGAAAGATGGCAGAGGCTGTGAATGCTAGTGGAAAGTCTTCATATCAGAGCTGCCTTCAGTTTTCTAGGCAAATTACTTCTAGACTGAATAATTGTAATGCATATATCATACTAAGCCATGGTTTGCTTAACCATTTTTTTTTGTAATTGGCTGGATTTACAGAATATAATAAGCTACAAATTATGGTTTACAAGCACAATGGCTGGACTCATACACACACAAACTCAGAACCAAACTAATTATGGCATAATACAGTATATGAACCCAGCTTCTGCAGATCTGTCTTTTAAAGAGAGTTTGATTAGAATGCTTCATGTGACCCAAAATATGGTATCCATACTTGTGTCCAGTGCTCATAACTGAAAGCACCCTTTCTAATTCTGGTGCTTCCAGATGTGTTGGCTTCCACCTTCCAGAATTCCTAGCTATATTGCTGGGAGTTGTGAGAACTCAATACGTATGGAAGAAACCAGAACTGAGAAAATACATAATGTTGATGTTACATCAGTTCCACTGACTTTCTGTTTCTAGGCAAAGTTCAGAGGACTTGTTACAGTTTTTAAAGCCCTACACAGCTTAGGATCAGGTTATCTTAAATATAATTTTTTCTCATATATCCACCTGGGAATTGAAATCAACAACAGAAGCCTTGCTCGTGATATCATTTTGGAAGATTCAGTAAATGAGTTGGTGGTTGTGGAATTGAGAATCGTTAGGCTTCCATTTTGTGACTCTTTTGCAAGTAACACTTGTCTTTGAATATGGAACATCCACTGCAGACCTTATTCATATTTTGTAGTAAACCATACTGCAATTTAGTTTTGGCATGATATGTTCCTTGAATCTACCATTAAATATGATGCATGACTTCATGCATTGTGCAAACTCAGCCAATAGATCATTGATTAAATGGCCATAATTTAATACGATGTGTGAATCCAGACCTATCTATAGCTGCCAGTTTAATTTTTAACATATCTTAGGCTTGCTGTGATAAGGTTTTTGTCCTTTGTTTTTCTTTTGTATTGGTTGCAATATGTTTTTGTTAGTTAGAACTGCATGTTTCATTGATAAGTGATATGGTTTCATGATTATGTCGAATATTGCTCTGGCTAGTATATTTCTAAATAGAAAAACAGGAAATACATAGTAACAACAGTTGGACAAATGTAAGTGTTCTAGTCGGTCCTGTAAAATGTTTGGATGACAAGATGAATAGATTTGTGGTAAGTAAAGCTAATTCTTCTCATTCTTCTTTCTCGCATTGTTTTTTTAGGACCTAATTGCCAACAAGTGAGGAATTGGGGGTGAGATCATCTTCTGGACACAATGCAGATAGACTTCAACATTTCTATCCATGGAGTCTCTGACTGGATGAGGTTGGTGCTATCCATGTTTTGGTGCCATCACCACTGCTTCTAAGAAATTATAGGTTGGAGGCTGTCTACTAATTCTCCCTTTCACTGAAAATATCTAGGGTCAGCAGTAGAAGGCCACAAGTGGAAATCCAACCCTTACAAAATTGCTTCCCCTGGAAAATCTGCACAATATTTCCTTTCCTTCTAGGATAAAGGTCTCTGTATTCTTAGGGACAGGTAAAACCTTACCTCTCCAACTGAGAGTTTTCTCTCTTGTGGAATTTAACGGCTGCAGTGACTGTTAAAGAGCCCTTCTCTCTCGTGTGGGTGGCTTTAATATTTTTTGTTCTCCCAAAGGAAAAAATTAAAAGCTACTTTCAAAAATGGACTTTACTCTCCACTCTGCCTCTTTCACCTTGAAGGTGACCTTATTGTTGGGTTCCTTTCTCAGCCTCTGTCTTGGCCTTGAGTTTATGGGCCTCCCAAATCAGTGGGCCCGTTACCTCCGCTGGGACGCAAGCACAAGAAGTGACCTAAGCTTCCAGCTGAAGACAAACATCTCAGCTGGGCTCCTTCTCTACCTTGATGACGGTGGGGTCTGCGACTTCCTCTGTTTATCCCTGACGGATGGGCACATTCAGCTGCGGTTCAGTGTGGACTGTGCTGAGGCCACAGTTGTTACAGAAAAACAGGTCAATGACAGCAATTTCCATTTTTTGATGGTTAGTCGCAACCATCTCCGGACTGTTTTGGTTCTTGATGGTGAAGCCAAGCCTGGTGAGGTGCGTCCACAACGCCAGTATATGAATATTGTCAGTGATCTCTTTTTGGGAGGTGTCCCATCAGATATCCGTCCTGCAGCCTTAACCCTTGATAGTGTCCTGGGTGAGCCACCATTTAAAGGATTTATCATGGACCTGAAATACGGCAATTCAGAACCTCAACTTTTGGGCCACCAAGGAGTCCGCTTGGACATGGAAGGGTTATGTACAGAAAATCCTTGTGACAATGGTGGAACTTGCTTTCTTCTGGATGGCGAACCACAGTGTGATTGCTCAGCCACTGGATATGTTGGGAAACTCTGTTCTGAAGGTAAGACTTCTTCCTGCAGGGTTTACTATACAAAAAGGCCTCACTGGCCACATGTTTCCTCATGTTGTTTCAAAATACTTAATCATGTTTGGAATAAAAAGAGGAATATCTAATGCTAGTATAGCATGTGAATTCAGAAATCATGGTCCTGAATCTGTTTTCACAGTGTTTGTTGTACATTCTTAGCTTGGTCATTAAACATTTTCCTGTATTCTCTGGTTTGGTCAAAGTATTGTTTTATATACTTACCCTGGAAAAATGGTCATTGTCTTTTCTGAAAATGAAAAATGGGGCAAAGTGTTAATTAAAGAAATAAGCAGCTCATCTTTGACTTTTTCCTCTATCTAAGATAAGCTGTAATAGTTAAAGCAAAGACCAGACACTCTTTGAATGCTTTATGTGGCCCAGAAACCAAAAGAGTAAGTATAATGTGTATTAATAAGAGCACTAAGATCCTAAATGTTTAGTTGAAATTCTGCCATAGTGGTTTTGAGTAACTTGTTGAGCTATCTTTAACTGTTCAAGCCAGGATGAAGATGGAAGAATGACTATATTTTCTTGGACTGGGTGAGAGTCTCTGTAAATGTATGAAACAAACATTAGGAACATACATTTAATTTGCTGTGTAATTTGCTCTTGTTTGATTTGGTATTTTAGCTGTTTGATTATATGATTAAAAATGCTTCCTTTCTTTTCACCTATCTCCCAAGTTCTCTCCTATATAACTTCCAGGGAAAGTTAAGTCCCTCAGAAGTCTAATCCAGTTATGAATCATGGATATGTCCTCACTTTGGCTTTGCTGCAGGTTGTTCAAGAACAAGGAAAAAGAATTCACCTCCACTCTACACAAAACAAACGCTACAGAAGGTATCAGTGGCAGAAACCAAACCAAGTTTGAGTTCTACCAATAAATGACTGTCTTGTGACATAATTCTCAATTCCTCTAGTAGACTTCCCCAACTTGATGTTATCTCCATTTATTGGACAACAGCTTAAACAATTCCCAGACTGGGAATTATGGTAGCTATAGTTCAACTTAATTAAAATTACTTAATGCATCTAATTTTAGCAACTTGTCTTTGTTCCTCCTAACTTGTTGCATCACTCATTTGTTTTAGATTTTGGCGTGCCAGCGAGTATCCTGTTTTCTGGGGCAGGCATGTCTTTCATTTCCAACCAGTCCTTGACACTTTTTCATCCAACTTGAGGCATTAAATAGTTTCACACCATTTCTCATCCCTTGGATTTCTGTGCCGATTTGCAGCTGGGCACTAGCTTTTGCTGGGAGTTGATGGGACTCAATCAATAGTTCCTGTTTTAATAGCTAAATGCAGTGCACGTGTTTTTTTTTTTAAATGATTAGTTCTCTCAACTGAGTTCAAGCCATTACTTGGCTATTGATTGATACCTGTGTCTGCAGATGGCAAAACCACAAGAAGCTCATTTATTCTGTGGACAAGGGAAGGATATATAAATAAATACTTAGCCAGCCCCGCCAATAGTAAAGTTCCATAGTCCCATTTACAGTATCACAAATTCATTAATGCAAAATGCAGTTCCAGTTAGTAAAGTGCATAATGAAATCTTTTATAGAAATACTTGGTGAAATTCTACAAGATACAACACAGATACATGGATTTTGGAAACAGCTTTTACACAATACTTGATATTATATACCATATAATGGTGACCAATTAAAATTGGTCCATGGTGACCAATGTAATGGTGACCAATTCATCCTTACAGACAGTTCCAAGTCTTGGAGAGCCCTCTGAAAGATTTTTCCTACTGAAGTACCTATAGTAATTCCTAAGCCCCATTCCCCCTTCTATCTCTTCCATTGCTGCACAGAAATGGAAATGTCAGCAAGCATTACTGGTCCTTTGCTGCTGTTATCACCTGTTCATATAGACAAATGAATAATAATTGCTAGGAATAGTAGAAGGTATATGATATCTAGATGACAAGTGGGGATGTGGTCTTCATTGTCATCTAGAATGCAATGGTAAATTAAAGAACAGATTGGCAGTGGGCCAGCGTGAGGTGCAGATGTCTCAACAGCTGCCCAACAATGCCAGGCTTTGCAACCTGGCCATGTGAATATGCAGATTAAACATGTAAGCTCAGGTATTGTTTTCAAAACCTATTTGCTTAAGTGGATGGTCCAGAAATGAAGCATTAAATGGTAGTATTTACTTTCAACTATAGCAAATCCTATTGCTGCAAGTGGGAGTAGAGATTTATGGCCAGATAAGTGCTTGCCAGAATCAGAGATTTTTTTCTCCTTTTTCTCAGCTTCTCCTTAAGGCCCTTTTCAGATTTCTCTCCAAATATATATTTTTTCTCCAAATATTTTCCACCTTTTACTCCACACTTAACAACAAGCCCATGATGTTCTGGAGGATTAAAATGATGGTCTGGCTGACAAAAGAATTGCACTTATTGCGGCAGCAAACAAACAAAAAAGGAAAAATTGTGCGTGTAATGCTACTGCCAATGCCAGTGAAAAGCCCTACTCCAAGAACTGTTGGAGAATTGCACAGACTTCTGGTTAACTGCCCTGGCTTCGCTAAAGAATTCTGGGAATTGTCTGATGAAAATGCTGGAATTCCAGTTGAGATTCCCAGTTTTCCTCATAAAATTACTTTTCCCTGAGGAGAGGAAATATTAAACCTTTTAAATCTGTGCTGTAAACATGCTCACAGAATCCAAATTATCTTGGGAATTTAAGCAAAATCCAAGAAGGCTTGTGCATTCTGTTTTCAACACACAAAACTTCCTCTGGCTGATTATAGTTATGCAGCTGACACAGGATTGGCCCAAGACAGTGTGCTGCCTAAGGCACAGTAGCAAATGATACCACCCACACAAGGTACATAGATTACTCAGAGCTGGCAAAATTATTTTGACAAATGAGACAGAAAATCCACCAGTACCATTTCTGGCAGTAATAATAAAATAATAACAAAGTAAATAATTAACATTGCTATCTTTTTATGACATCCAAATTCTGCTGCCTGAGGCAGCTGACTCATTCATGCTAACAGTAAGGCCAGCCCTCAACTGACATCAGATACAAACTCTTCAGTTCGCAGTTTCCTCTGGAGATGCTCCAAGAACTTGTAGAGGAAATAGTTGTAATAGGAAAATCCTTTGTATCTTTCCCACCCCACTTTCTACTAACATCTCAATAACTCTCTAGTTTTCTAAGATCAGTCTGATGCCAGCAGGGACTCAGGTTTCTGGGATCATCACACACGCAGACTGGCATGCATTAAAAGGAAGCACGGGAGCAAGGGTTCTTCCAGAGCCTTACTGCTGCTCACACAGGCACTGTTGGGATGAGTTCATGCTCTTGTTTAACTGTGGCAAAGATGTTCTGCCATATGTTACCCTGTACAGGGCATTTTAGTAGATGCCACATGACAGTAGCAGATCCATTAATGTTGATTTTTAAATTAGCAAGCCTGTTTCCTGTCATGTATATACATACTTCAAGAACTACAAGTTTCCAAATAATGCTCTAGACTAGGAGTTGGAGAACTGGTGCCCTCCAGTTGTTTTACATTTCACCTCCAGCAAGTTACAACTGGAAATTGTAATTCAGAACATTGGGAGAGCACCAGTTAGTCTGGCCTAATGTAGACCAATCCTGTATTTCTCACGTTATACTTTTAGTCTTGACAACTACATGGCTGAAACATGGAAAATGAAACTTATATCCTCTGCCAGATCAATGTTCAGAACAGACATTTCTACTTTGCATGGTTTGAAGAGATACATGCATCTCAAACAAGGCATCCCTCCTATGGCTTTCCTGGGTTTTACAGGTGGGGCTGAGTGAAAATTCTACTAAGAATTTGCATTGAGTTTCTCTGGCAGTAGCGGTACCATATAGGCACCTTCACTACCAGCTTCACAAAGCAACATCTCAAAGCCTCCTTCCTCCCACAGGGCTGTTTCTAAACAAAGCCTGAATAGGGGCCTGATTGCACCTCTTTCCTTGATTACAGAGCAAGATTTCCTGGGGATGCTGCCTCCGGAATGACAGTGGAGCTTGTTACTCTGTAATTATCACACTTTTGACTGCAGAGTGAACAGATTTCTCTGTGCTCCATTAAAGGAAAAGAAGAAGCCAGGTTATTGTAGGACTTATCTTCCACCTGACCCTCTGGCATGGCCGTGGCTTCCTGCTCCAGATGGGCTTGATGACAGCTACTTGACTTTTTCTTGCAGGCACACAGTGCCCTGTTATCACCTTTTCTCAATTTCATGACACTAATAACTGTTCTGGCACTTTTCCAGGGCTTGATGGCTGTTCTTAATTTACATATATTTTGTAATCAAAAAACAAATGAACATGACCATAATATTTGCTTCTACTTCCATCTTCTTGATGAGTGAATATAAATTGCTGTTTGTTAAAATTCAGCAGAGGTAAACAGTCACTGGGTTCCTCTGATTTTTGCCCTGTTGTTACAGGTTGAGGGTGAGATGACATGGGGTACATTAAGTTTTCTGGCTTTGATCCCAAAAGCTTGGATTGCATTTAAGTCATAGTAATAAGAGTCATAAACAAGAAGTAAACAAGAGAACAATATGAGACTTCTTGTGGTTGTCGATATTACTTTTCTGTAACAATACATACAACCTTTTCCATGGCTTTATTTCCTATCCCAGTTTGTGGTGGTTCTTTGTCACTTCATGGTAGAAATAAGAAGTGGTGGAATTATTGTGTAAATGTTGTGTCATGGGCCAAGCTCTCAATTTTGCATCTGGCTACAAATGAAAAATGAGGAGCTATATTTTTGAAATTCTAACATGATTGCTTCAGGATGATAATTTTCCATCTTCATAGAGAAAAGTATTGGAGTCATATGTCATACTAAACAATGAAGTATTGGGAGCAAGCTGCAGTGAGCCATGGATTCATACATTTCACCTTCTCCCCTAGCTAAGTCATGAGAAGGAATTTGGAACTTTTTGCTTCTAATTTAATTTAATCACATAATATGGTTCAGGATAGATGCTAAACTGTGATTAACAAATGCTTCATAGCCATGCTGGAGAACATGTGAGCTGAGGCCCACTGTGCTCATCCTAGTCAAGTGAAACTATGATTTAGTGGGATGTTAAAAAATGGTGTCTCTCATGGATGCTTTTGGTGAACATCCACAAAAGATTTGGATGAGTCAGCCCCAGTGAAATCTTTCTTATTCTTCCATGCATTCTCCAGAGAACAAATTTATTTTTGCATGTTTTGATACTGTTTTCCAAACATACTTAATTTGACGTTGATCCAGATGGCCACCAACACAAGATGAAGTAATTAATGGCTGCAAAGTGCTTGTAGGTTGCACAGTGCAGTGTAAGCATAATTTGTTCTAATAATAATAGTTATAAATATCAGATAGAAAGGCAATCTTCTTCAGTGTGTACCCATTGTTATAATTTGGTATTGTCAGATAGCATGTACTCTGTTTTTCCTCATACACACACATACAAAAAGTATGCATTTTATATAGGAAGCTACATCCTGTGGTAACTGAAAGTATAGTAGTATGTGGAATTCTGAGTTTCTTGAATGGAGAAAGTATGGACAGAAATCTTATGTGAGATATACAGGGGGTATGATTACAGTTCTGGATTGTAAAATTAACAAAATGCAATCTTGCAACCCTGAACTGGATTGTCAATTTCATGAGGAACTGGAGATGTTGAACTTCAGGTGAACTGATTTGTGGCATGTTATGTGAATGAGCAGAGACACCTAATTAATTTCACTACGAGAATTACTTTAATAATATAAATCACTCCCTTTTTGTGTTGGAGAGATTGGGTATCTGAGACAGAATAATAAGGTGAGCACTTAGGAGAAGGAACTAATGCATTTTTAAATCATGCTATTGATGCTTCCTCTCAGTTTACTTTGTGGATCTAGCTGTCCAAATTGGTTGAGTATGCACTTTTTAAACTCCTAGGGAAGTATTTAAAAGTGCAGATTATGGCAAGCAATTGGAACTTCACAGTTACTACAGAGCAAAAAATTTGTGGAAGACAGTGAGGATGTACATCCAGTGAACAGTCCTTGAATACCAAAGAGAAGAGAAGACCTGCACACCATCGCTGTTCCAACTGGTCAGAACTCAGGGAGAAAGTGACTCTGCTTTTATAATATTCCAGTGTCCATCTGTTTAAAGTTACTCTATTTTTTGCACTTTCTCTCTTACCTTTGGTTCCAGTTTTGTCTTTTGTAATGATTGATAATCCCACCTAGGGAACAGTGTGATTTTCTGAGTTCTGCTGCTGTCCAGTGGCAGCAATGTTGCTCTTGAGTGGAATTGCATTGTCCTCCCACCATCCTTCATTGCAGACATATTTACTGCAATTTTGCAGACAAAATTATTAATGATTGGGAATTGCTAAGTTCAGAGTTGATGGGAAGTATGTTTGAAATGGAGGGAGTAGGTTTGAAACAAGGAATAGCAATGGAAATGTACTGTTGAACTGCTTTGTTTGCTCTATGGGCTGACTCTGAAATCCTGTAAGCACTATTTACAGTGCAAATGGAAAAGAGAAGGATATAAATAAATAATTATTACCAATGTAAAATCAGATGAGCTCACTTTTCTATTTTTTTTCCAGACAATTATATTTTAGCACAATAGAAAAATTTCTTGGCAATAAGGATACTTAACAGAAGCATTGTTTAGGTGTTGCTCATGTGTGTACAAAGCATTTACTGTGAATTTTGCTCCCCTTTCAAAGTTAGATGCCCCACTCCCCACTGTTGTCCTGTTCTTAATAACTTTTGAAGTATGCAGGTGTTTTTGTGTGGGGAAGTGAGAGATTGTGGGAAAGCTAGGAGTGAGTCAATTGAAGGATTATCTCGGAAATGGGAACTCATTTTAGATGGTGAGAGTTCTGGGCAAAAGTGCCTCAAAGAGGCTCCACCTTAATGAACTCACTGTAACTGAGGCTGATAAATTCCTATTGCTGTTTCTAAGGTTCTGTATTTACCCCAGAGTAGCATTAGATATATAGTAATGAAATTGGTGTCATTCTTGCTTGCTTGGTCTTGCCAGCTGCATGGGGAAAAATAGGTAAGAAGTGTTTCTGATATTCCAGTGCAATTCAGAATCCTATATAATCATGGCTCTAAATTAGGTGAGGAACTTCTACAATTACAAAATGTTCCGTGCTGTAGAAGTGATGTATGTGGAGATGGTAATGGAACAGATGGAAAAAATGACCCAACTTTGGAGGAGGGGCCAAATGCTGCCCCTTTGGCTAAGTTTACTTTAAGGCATGAATAAAGCTATGAAGCCAGATGTTTCTCAAGGTAAATCTTGCATTTTTAATGTACAACCGTACTCCAACTGGAGAAATAGGTTGTGTTTTCTAGACCTAATGCTTCAAATATGATGGTCCTCTAGTATTGCATAATCAACCACTGTCAGAACCAATTATCTGGAAACAAACAGGTATTAATCAGCCTTGAAATTAAGCTGGAACCAGGTGAACAAACTGTTGAACAGAATACTTGAAAGAACCAGATGGCAATCTGTTTGGTCCTTCAGTCTTCTAAGGAGCTACTAGTTGCAATTAGTAGTATCTTACCACAATGAATAGTATCTTACCATTTACAGTAATACTAGAGAGAATAGGTTAATAGCACCCTCTTTTAGAAAGATCACATGATTATGTAGAAAATGTATAGAGGAAGTAGATGCAGAGAAATGAATTTCTCTAACACTCATAATAAAGTTATGTCCAGTGAAGGACATAACATAGTTAATTTTAATATAACTTTATTGTTATAATTTTTCTTTATTATGAGTGTTTATCTAGTGAAATTGATTAGTAAGGGTTTGGAAGAAACTTTTTCACGCAGCAGATATTAACCTTTGGAATATGCCACCAAAAGGTGTTATGATGGCTACTAGCCCACACAGCTTTAAATATGGATTTGGTAAATTCATAGAAGGTAAGTTTATCAGTGATTCATCATCATTATCAGAACCACTTGTTCTGAGGCAGCTTGCTATTGAATATCAGTGGTAGCAACAAAAGAGGAGATAATTATTGCTTTACATTATGGACTTCCCAGTGACATCTGTTGAACTATATGGACCTTTGGTCTGATCCAGCAAGGCTGCTCATTGGTTAGGCCTGGATTTTATCTGAACTCGAGACCTTACACACCTGGCAGTATTAAAGTTGTGGTTTTTTTCCCCTCCCTTTGTTTAAAAACATTATGGGTGCATTGTTATTTACAATTTTTGATACCTTTTTTCTTTTACTGCTTTCTTAGTAGATTTTGCTTCTTTCAGTTTCAGAATCTTCTTTTACATTTATTGAAATTTATTTATTTTTTAGATTTAGTTTAAAATTTTAAAAATAAAGTAGCAGATTTCTTAGTTCATAACAGAAATTATTCAGGCCTTCTTGAGAAGCCACCTTGTACTTCAAACCTCCTTAAATTGGAGTGGCAGCTAGTAGGAGTAGATTTGATGTAGGATGGCATTACTTGAAGAGGCCTGATCTTGGGGCTGTACTGTCTGAGGACTATGGGTGGTGACTGGAAAGTCATGTGGCTGGGGATTGAAGGGGGTGTTACATGAAAAATCAGTGCCTTCAGTTCTTTAAAAGGGTTAATTTACCCATTTAATGAAGAGAGATTGATGTTACAACTGGGGAGGTTTCTACAGTTTACTGCTAATCAGTGGTACAGTTAAGAACAAATTTCTCCAATAGCCGTATTTTATACTGTATGTCTGCTTGCTAATAATGCTTATGCAAGTAAAGTCTCTTATGAAAATGTGAAAATCTTATGAGCTCTTCCACAGAATCACTGACATTTCCTGAGAGTTCTCACAAGAATACCAAAATCTTGAAAGATTCAGGCAGTATCACATAAGGTTTTGTGCTTGTAAGGCTGCCAAAATTCCCGCTTCTGACATTTTCAAACCTTGTGTCATGTTAAATTTCTCCTTGAATTTCTGCTATGTTTCATTTCTAGCTAAATTTCCTTAATCATCTATGTCTATTATACAGTTCTTATAACTTATTTTGTCCATTTTCTGGTTGGAAGCATAATTTTATATATTTCCATATTTTCAATTCCAAACTCTGATTAAGATTTTTCTTCTCTTTGCTTGCATTTTTATGTAAATTTGTGTCAATCTCTTTCTCTTTATTATTTTATTTGGCTTTAATTGTTTTCCTGTGTTTGGGAGGTATGTAAGTAATCTTCTGATCTTTATTTTTCATTTTTCTATTTGTAAAATAAAACCTCACATTAACTAGTTTTATTCTGTTGACTTTGTTCTGCTGCTTGAATGTGGGCCAGTGTACTTCACATAGCTTCTAGTTAGTGCAATGTGGGTGACAGGTAGTTTGGCTTGCAAGGTGGTCTGCAGATTAGAGATCCTAGCTTGCGTAAAACAGTATCCTGGAGGTAGAACTTAGCTTTCATTGCATTTATGTTATACTGGCCCAAATGTGTCAAAATTTATTGGCACTGCCCTTACTGTTGGCAGAGAACACTGCATGTGGAATAAGGCTTGTAACCTTGTCTATTTGACTAAAAAACATTATGTGAAAACTTTGATTTCCGAAAGCCCATCTTGTAGTGACTGTGGCTTATGGAATACTGTGACTTAGAATGTAAAAGAAGTAAACAGGCATTAATTTATAAATGAAAGAAAAGAAATTAACTGTGAAACAAAGAGAAAGGGGAAGAATGTAATAGAACAGAATTAACTTGATCATGTGGAATAGAATTGATGAATGCATGCAGAGAAGTGAATGGGTAGGTTTAATTATGAATGAAAGGGCTAAATATATCAGAAAGTATGAATTGGTGTTGTCTAGGTTGTTTTTGGTACATATGAAAGTAGGAATCAATAGGTTGGTGATAGTTGCATGTTATGCTCCAGTGAATGATGATAATGGAAGAAAGATGAGTTTGGGGGCAAACTATGCCACATTCTAAATAAATGTGATTCAGAGGAAGATTTTATTCTGCTACTTGATTGATTGATTGAAATTTTTTTCAATCACCTGAAATCAAAGGGTGTTTAGGTGATCTATAGAACTTACAATACAATACAATACAATAGAAAATAAATATAATAATTAAAATAGTTAATCTAAAATGTAATTCTCCAATTTAAATTCAAATACTAAAAGTAATAAACTAAACTGTATTGAGTATGGCACCTCTGGTAAGGCCATAAATGGATGAGTGTGACCAGGCAAAAGTTTAGAGAAAAGTCATTATACCATCCAGAAATCAGAAATTGAAAATACATCTAAAAGCATGATTAATTTGATTGCTTATGGTGCACAGTTGAGATAATTACTGAAGGCTATAAGAATGATGTGAGGTTCTGAATATGGGGCAGACTATTTTGAGGGTGGTATCAAGAGTGAGTCCTGGGAAAAACTAGTTAGGGAAGAACAGGAAAGAAGAATAAAACTAGAATGACTTCAGGAAGATATGAGTCCTCCATGAAAAGTATTAGAAGACAATGTCTTCATTCATTCCCAACAGAATGGATGGAAAATGGACTGGAGAGAGCATGATAATAGAAATTTCTTGGAACAGAGGGAAAAGAATTATGTTACAGGGTGCCACAGAAGTGTATGGAGGTACTCAAATAGGAAGTATGAAAAAGGATGCTTGGTAGAGAGATGGAGAGATTGTGAATGAGAAATAAATTCATATTAGTGTGATTGCTACAAAAAGGGATGAGAAAAATATGTAATGTGTATATAGAGAAAAAGAGAGTTGCAGAGAATGTAATCAACAGAGCACAGAGCATGAAATGTTTAAGATTAAAACATGCAGAGAAAATGCAAAGCAATTTTGATGGAAATAAAACATTGTTCTGAAAATAGGTAAAGAGGGCTAAACAAGGAGCCTCCAGAAGTGTAAATGGAATTAAAAATAAAGAAATAATCTGGGATGAAACTAAAGAGAAGGAATGCTGGAAAACATACTTTAGAGGTTTGCAGGGGAGTGATAATGGTATTATATGGGCTGGAGCTAATGGAACGGGAACTAGCACTGCTTAAACCAGAGAAATATAAAAGTTGAATGTAGTAGGAACAGAGTACTTACAAAGTATGCATAGTAGAGCAAAAAGAGAGAGGGTCAAGAATAAATGGATGCTAAGTGAATATGAACACAACACAAAAGTGAGTGACCAGTATGAAATACATATCTTGAAGTGATTGCTCACATAAAGAGAACAGATGAGGATTAAATTAAACAGTTTTTCTAATAATCTTATTTCTTCTCTTTCTACTTTCCCCCATCTTCCTTTTATAATTTTGCTCCTTTTGCCTAAGGTTCATAACGAACTATTTCTGACCAGTTCTTATATTATTCTGCCATATGTTGAATAGATTCAACATATTTTTTAGATTCTTGGATCAATTTTGAACCTTAGGCTCAGATTTTGATGGTAGGCATGAATGCGTGTACACTGTTAAAGCTGGTGTGTGCACATTCCTAGAGAAGTCAGATCTGGCCACTGTGACTCATATTTTAGTTACGGCCTTCTTTCATTAGCAGAATGTGCTATAAATGATGTAACTGTTGAAAAATCCTCATAATGTATGAAGATATACCAAGACCAGCTATAGCCAGAGCAGGAAACTCCCTTTTTACAAGAGCTTCACAGGCTTCCACTCTGTATCTAGGCATCATTCAGGTGCTGATTATGACCTATAAAGCCCTAATAACCATTTGGGGCTGGGGATATATTTGAAATTATGAAAACATGTTATGAGCACATGTGTACATAATGGAGACTTATATATTAAAAAGGGCTGCTTGTGGTAAGTTAGTTTTCAAGTGGGAAATTAGTCAGGTTTCAGGACCATTCTAATATGCAGAAGCATTTCTGCCAATATGAGACAAAGGCTGTCTACATTAATTCATTTGTTCGTTCATTCATTTATAGAATATTTTAAAAAGTCAGGTAAGTTAGGGAACCTGGTGGATATCAAGAGAGATCTCTCGGAGCATGTTGGAGTCCTTGGCTGCGATGCTGCTTTCCCTTCCCTTGGATGACTTTGGATTGGGTATAAAACAACCTCTTTATCCCATGAGGGCCTGCCCTCCTTTCTCTCATGGAAGTATATTAGTCAGGTCCATGAGAGGTGGGCTTCTTGATACTGATTCTCTCTAACAGAAACCAGACTAGTGCCATTTCTGTTGTCTTCCCATTGGTCCATTGGTATTTTTGTTTATTTTAAATGGTAAATTGGGCATTTGCTGAAGTAGGCTTTGATCTGGGGGAGGTGATTTATTTCATATTGATAATGTAAATGATGTTTTCATATTTGAATTACAATTTTGAATGTTAACTTCCGTAGTTGTCTTTGAGTAGTATTTTTACTGGAAAGCAAAATACAAACTTAATGAAATTATGTATCTACTTTCTGAATCTGAAGTTTGTTCATATAACTCTCTTTTCTCTCAAAATGATGTGAACAGTTGACTTCAGGGTTCCCCCCCCCCCAGATATGTTTGCTGAGCAAATAATTTTAATCTGGGCTTAAATTTTCATCCCATTATTTTTTGTGTGCATGGGTTCTTATATTTCCCTTCCCTTCCCCTTAAACTGAACTTCATTTATCCCTCAATGCTTGTTGCCAAATAAAGATATGTACTCCTGATCTTCTCCAGAATCAGTTTTTGATTTAATTTTTTTCTTAAGTACATTTGCCAGAAATTCACAGGTGTGTTTCCTTGAAACATGCACATGCTGTGCAATGAAGATATGCAGCTATTTCTGATGTGACAACATACATTCTCAACTCAAAATGTTGTAGAAAGCCCCTAGGATTTCTCAAAAGTGTTAATATAATATCTGGGTTATGGAAATTAAAAATCAAAAGTTGAAATTTGCTTGGCATTTGTGGCTTGTGTATAATTTTTGGGCAATCCTTAAATTAATTCTAAATTGCAAAGGTACAAACCTCTTTTGGTCTGAGGTATGATTGGCCTATAAGTGGCATGTTAAATCCCGCACTCCAAAAAAATGGAACATTCATCAGATGTTAATGGATGACAGTTTCTGTTAACTCAAATCTGGCTGATGAATGGCCAGAAGTAATGGAAGCTGTAGCCCAACAATTTCTTCTCTCTTGCTATCAGAGACTGTTGTCCTGCCACCATTCTCAAATTACTTATGACTGTTTCTGAGGAACATCTCACCTTTGTTAGTCTCATCAGCCTGCTATTCCCAGAGATGTTTTTACAGACATTCTTAGACCCTAACTCCTGACCTTTGGCCATGCTTTCTGGGTCAGTGGAAGATGCAGTCCAGTACATCTGGAAGACGGCAATTGGTTTAGGAAGGCTGTTATGCAGTTTGCAGAAGCAAACTCTAGTCTTCTTGCAGGGTATAGTTCAGTCCAGCCTTAGAAAACATTCCAGGACACCTAGCTTACTGCTTAGATTTCTTAGTTCTTGCCTGGCTTGCTGTCTCCTCAGTATATTATGCCAGCTTCTAATACAAGACTAACTATACACCTAGAACTATTGCTTATTGGGCCATAAAGCTCTATAATCCATCTATGGTAATTTTAGATTTTGGACACTGTAGTTTTATAATCTGTCCTCTTTTACATGGCCATATGTATTACTTAAGTTATGAAGTATGCAATGATTCTCTTCCACTTGTCCTGCCTTTTCCCATGCTTCACATCTGCTTCCACTATTCTCTGATGGATGAAAAGCAGACATCAATTTGCCAAATCTGATAAAAACAAACCAACAAAAAAGGAACATTCTGCATAAATGCAGTTTCATGCTATAAACATCCTGAAATCCTGACATTAGCTTCTACTGCCTTACTGGTCTACTTGTGATGAGCACAATATTGTTTTGCAAGTTTAAAATGTCTAGCATCTGTAACTAATGACATGGCTGAGCCAGATGCTGATGCTGAGTTTTGGGAAAGGATGCTATGGTTAGTGTCAGTTGTGGACGGTCCTAGGAGGCTCATATCAGCATGGATGCAGAGGCTGGGCCTTCTTGCAATTAGCCAGATCCTTTTCTCTCTGGGAAGTTATTTGAGGGTTCTCCGATACACATCTCTGGAACTGGTCCATGAGATGTGGTCCTAGCTCTGCATCATTGTTTATGACCAGACCTGCTGCCTCTCTAAAGCTTTGTCCCGTCCCTGACACCCACTGTAGGTCTTGACCATGCGCTGAAGAGCTCATGAATCAGTGGGAAATATGATCTCTTCATTTACAGTGTAGTTACTTAGTTGCTTTGTTAGTTTTGGTGAACTGCTGTAGTGTAGCTGCTAGAAAAATGAGCTATGGAATAAGGAACTGGAGCACACCATTTGCAGTTCTTGACTACCTGTGTAGATTACTTGGCTACCTATATGGATTATTCTCCCTCAACCATTTAAAAGGCTCTGCTTCTTTGCAGACTGAATTAAACATTCAGGAATTGTGGTTTTGATGAATGATCAGGTCAGTGAAGGTAGCTTTGCTTTGCTTTGCTTATTCAAAGCAACAAATAGTGCAAAGCAGTTAGTGACTGTAGTCCAGATATTTTTTTCTTTTCTTTTTTCTTTTCCTGTTTTTTCATCTTTAAGAAAGGTAAACTTACTAATAAACATAAAAGTAACATAGAAATATTACCTTTGGAACTCATAATGTGAGCAACACACAGTCATTAGATAAAAACAACTTAGATGGGAATGAAGGAGAAAATTTGATCTTTTTGAACCATGCTATAAATTGACCTGAGTCATACCATCTGGACAGGAACATAATTGAGTATTGCATTTTTGCTGTGCTATTCTTGACTCAAGCATATTTTTTAGGATTAATAAAAATAACTGAGATGTACATATGGATACACTCTGGGGAATGCCAATGTTGTGAGAAAATTTTTCATACAGCTTTTTTGTTTTATTTTTGTTTAAGTTTGCATATTAAAGGGTAATGGACAGAACAGACATATGAGTGAACTCATTAGAAATGAACCTGGGCTGGAAATAGACTATTTCTTTCCTCACTGTATTATTCATCTCAAGAGAACTTAAAGTGCTATGTGAAGATTGAATGATTGTTCTAAGATGTTACAGTGTTGTTTCTCAGAACTTTCATTTTCTTATGATGAAATGATATTCAATTTGGCTTGTACAAAAGCAAAATGCGTATTATTCTCTTAGTAGCCTTGTTTATTGATAGGCCACCCAAAAAGATATCTGGACAGTTTGCACTATAAAACAAAGTAATGCTATATTAATAATAAAATATAAACATAACATCTAAAACCATAAATCCAGCCATAGAATATATTTAGGTTTCAAACATTAATAGAAATGTCAGAGATGCAAGTTATGGATACCTCTAGTTTCATTTGGATTAATAGTTTAGGGATATATATTGAAGGGCAGATCACATATCCATATAGCAGTCCATGGGATGGTGATTGGATTCTGGAGTGAGAGAGGTACTCCTTGCCTTGAAGAAGGTATGGTGTGCCTTTTCCTCAAGAAGCCATTACTGGACCGAGTAGTTCCAGACAATTTTTGTCCAGTCTCCAAGCTTCTTTTGGGGGAAGGGGGTTGAAAAGGGGGTTGGGTTGCAGCTTCAGAAGGCCCTGAAAGAAGTGGATTATCTGAACTCTTTTCAGTTGGGTTTCAGGCCAGGACACATGGAGACTGCATTGGTCAGTCTTGTTGATGACCTTTGGGATGCAGGTCCTGGTTCTTCTTGATCGCTCAGTAGCTTTTGATATCATTGATCATAGTATCATCTTGGACCAACTCTGGGGATTAGGAGTGAGAGGCAGGGTGTTGTGATGGTGGTTCTCCTTTCTCCATGGCTGGTTCCAGTTGATGTTAACAGAAATGGGGGAAGAAGTTGAGTCTCATGCCCCTGAATTTGTCGGGTACCACGGGGCTGTATGATCTTGTCCCACTTGCAAGCCTCAAGGTACAGGCAGTTATGGGAATGCTTCGCTTGACCCATGTAACATCCTTCCTGCATGAGCTTCACTGATTACCAGTAGTGCAATTCAAGATGCTGGATGTCACCTATAAATCCCTTCATGGCATAAGGCCTGGCTATCTGAGGTACAACTTCTTTTCCATTGTTTCTGCCCATCCTGTGTTTTTACTTTGTACGTCACCCCTTCAATTTAAATATAATTTGGAGCTGTCCTATTTAGTACTAAGAGAGAATCACTTTATTTATTGATTAAATTTGTAGGCCGCCCATCTCACCCAAGTTTACTGCTCTTTATCTGAAGCTGAGCTTTATCAATAGCAAAAGTTTCTTGAAGGTAAGCTTTTGTGATTCCCTAGCCCAAATTCACACACTGAGGGTAAATGTTATCTTTCCCTCACTTTTAAAAGCAAAGAAATATAAACTACTGCAGCCCCTGCTCTCTGGAATGGTAGCCAGCCAGGGAGAAGTAGGGCTCCCACCCTGATGACGTTCCAGAAGGCAATGAATACCTGGTGGTTTTCCCGGGCCTTAGGGTAGGGTAGTGATGAGCCCCTGTAAGATTTGATTTGTTTTGTATGGTTGCCCATCTCTTTGCTCTTTCATTGTATTGTTCTAGCTTTTTTATAGTGTAAAGTGTCCAGAGTTGAGATGCATTATTAAATCTATGCAAATGAATGAATGAATGAATGAATGAATAAATGAATGAATAAATATTATAAACAAATATTATAAATAAATACAATTCAAATATCTCAATTTGGATCCACTGGCCCTACCCTATTTTGAGTGAATTCAGGGTTGCTAATAACATAGCAATAACACTGCTTGAGATGGTGGGGATAGTCTGTCCCTGGAAATTTTTAGATTTCTAGGGACAGACGTCACATGGACTCTAGTCAACCATCCTGAAACTTGCTCTTTGTACTTTTTGTAGTGTTTTAGTTTAGCTGAAGCCCTTGTACATATGCTATCTTAATGAGTTTCCTAACAAATAGATTCTTGATAGATTACTGCTGGAGTTAAACTGGGTATTCAAGAAAGCTGGACCATTTCTTACAATTTTGCCAGACTGCTGGGTTACCATGCTATAATAATATGGGGAATAGATGGGGGGAATTCAGAACCTTGCTGTGATGTCAGTAAATCTTGCTCACTTGGGTTTTCCACCAGAAGGGATGTTTTTGTTTCCTGGGATAGCAAAATATTGGGTCCTGACACTCATACTGGAATGAGGTTTCTTTGTTTTGCCTTTTGCATTTCCACAGAACACAAACCATATACTTATGTTTATCTGCAATAAGTTTAGAGCTCCACTGAGAAGATGTGTGCAGACATGCAAGCCCTGTGCTCAGCATCCCCATGTATCTATTTGCTTTACAGTGAGGATAAGCAATATGGTGCCCAGTAGGCTCCTGTCCCAATTATGTAATTTAAATAAGTAAATGGGAAGGTGGCATGTTGCTAAACAAGCACTCGTTTCTGGCAACATCTGCACCCTAAAGGAATTATTAGAAAATCAAAATGGTGATTAATATAGCCCAGTGTTTTGTTTGTAAGCACACTTGGAAAAATAACAAAGTAGATTGTTGATAGAGAGCATCCCGGGGAATTAGTGGGAATGAAGTGGAATAACATTGCCAGCTTACCTTCTGGTACCTGGAGATTTAGTGAACCACATCAAACCATGGCACCTCTGTAGACAGGCAAGCATTCCATGGTGGTCATTTTGGGAGAGTCCCTACAATTAACCTCCTATTCTCACTGGCACAAAATATTCTTTCCCCATATTTTAGAGAAACACAGTTTATTTAGCAATCAGCGCTAATAAAGGGCATAGGGACACTGGAAACAGGGCCTATATGTGTGCATATATTTCTTCCTCATTCGGTTGTGTATGTGTTGCACACAAATTCCTGCATAAGGCTAAGACTTTTGAATCAAAAAGGAAAAGAAAATGTGGTTATTGCTCTTGAACAACTTTTTATTCATTTGTTAGATTTATATCTTGTCTTTCCTCCAGGAGCTCAAGATGGTACACATAGCACAGCCTCCTTCATTTTTCCCCACAGAACAACCTTCTTGAGCTGAGGCAGAGGGACTAGCCCAGCGTCACCCAGGGAGTGTACATGGCTGAGGGTGGACCTGAACCCGGGCCTCCCCAGTCTTAGTCCCAGCTCCTTAATCACGGCATCATGTTGGCCCTCCATAGAGTACATGTAGGGTTGAACGCATCAATCTATTTCCAGCTTGTGTCTGTTTTACATATGCTCATTTGTAAGCCTGTTCTGTCCTGTTCCCTTACTAAACTGCAATACTTTTTTAAAAAAGCGTTTACATATTTTTGAAATATACATTGTAATTATATTTTTCCATAAAGTATGGATTTTTAACTGTGTTTCATCCTAATTTATACATTTCCATATGTCTTTTTATACATTCTTTTTGAGATGAGAACTATATTGCATGATTAGGGGATGTGTGAAATTAGATGTATGACTTATAATTTGCATATTCATTTGGGGAGTATGTATCAGGTCATTTTGCTTTGAAATACAGACTATTCAGCACTTTGTAGTTATAGGACTTTTATAATTTGCATTGTATCAATGGATGAACTACTTTGAAGCAACACTTATGATTCTACTTAAGGGTTGGTTAGGGATATTTGTGGTTTTTTAAGTTCAACTTAATGTTTGTATTTTCCACTTACATATTTGACAAAGTGGGTCTTATCTTTTTAAAAACAAATTGTATTAAGGAAATGTTTAGCCATTTCTATTTTCCCATTTACAGTTCTTCAACAGTGCAGAGGAGGAAATATATCTGTTACATTTTCCCCATTGTAAAAGTGAGAACATGACGGTCCCTCAAATTTTAGAATAATAGAATGGAAGAGACCTTGGAGAACATGCACTGGAACCTTATGTCCAAACAGGACTCCATTACTATAGGCTCCTCAACGATGGCCATCTGTTTATATACCTCCAGTGCAGGAGAATCCACCACTTACAGAAACACGCTGTTCCATTTTTGAACAATTCTTAATATTAGTAATTGTTTTTCTGATGTCTAGCCAAAATCTATTTCCTTGTAATTTATAGCCATTGTTTCTTGCTGTCTCTTCTGGAAAAACTGAACAATTCTGCCCTGTCTTCATGACAGCCCTTCGATACTTGAAGACAATTACATGTCTACCCATGGCCTTCTGTTCTCCAGGCTGCACATACACATTGCTACCAAATATTCCTGATATGGTTTTCATTTCAGGGCCTTTGTATTTTTGGTTACTCTCCTCTGGAAATACTCCATGTTGTCATTGTTCTTCCAAAAATGTTGTGCCCCAAACTGGAATCTGTATTATAGATGTGGTCTGACAAATACAAAATAGAGAGGTATAATGATTTCTCTTGATCATGACATTATACTTCCAGTGATTCAGCCTAGGACTTCATTTGTATGGTTTGGTCTGTGTCATACTGTTTGCTCATGTTCAGCTTGTGATCCACCAAGACACCCTGATCTCTTAATGAAAGCTTGTGTATTTAATGAAATATTTAGTCACTTTGTCTTCAGGAATGGACTGCTAATTCTGATGTATTTTTATATATAGAGAGAAAAAGAGAGTGTGCTATTTTGGTGTAGTGGTTAAGGGATCAGGCTAGAAACTGGGTGACCATGAGTTCTAGTCCCACCTTAGGCATGAAACCAGCTGGGTGATCTTGGGCCAGTCACTCTTTCTCAGCCCTAGGAAGAAGGCAGTGACAACCCATTTTGGAAAATCTTGCCAAGAAAACTGCAGGGACTAGTCCAGGCAGGACTAGTCTAGCCAGGAGTCAATGCTGACTTGAAGGCACAAATATATCTATATCTGTCTATATAACTTCTATATCTATATCCATTTAGCCTGTTTGAATTGTTAAAAATTGAAAATTAAACATGAAATTGTTAAAATGAGTGGCATTTATGTTAAATGTCACCTTTTTGTATGAATACTTAATTAGCTTCCAACAAGTATTTTTATCTCCGCAAACAGTTTTGATATCGTTGAGTGCTGATGAACATTTTGAACCATTTGTGACATGCAGGAGTGAAGAGAAGGAAATGTATCTTCTATTATTTTGCAACACCATATTTTTCTGTACTTTGTCACTGTGAAAACTGGTTGTTTTACCAAGGAATTTGTGTGTGGGGGGTGATTATAGGAAATTAAAATAGTTAAATTGACATTTTAAGAAAAAATGTTAGTCCCTGACATAGTGAAAGATTACCTTGAATGTATTCAGCTGTGCCCTCCCTCCCTTTCATAAGAGAGAGCTGGGAAAAATCCTTGCTTGATTAATTCTGACAAATTCATATTACTTCCAAAAATAGCAAATTGAAATATTTCCATGAAGTCAGATGTTTCACTACGTGTTCCCTCAGGATGGAATGTGGCTGGTCTCTCATTTTGGTGTTAACAACAGCTTGCTTTTTCTCCTTTATTTCTAAAAATACATCTTCTTTGATTTGTCCATAGAATGCTTGCTAAGAGATCCTCACTATCTGTTTGAGCACATGCAGGGCAATGATCTTGGGAAAAAATATTTCCAATAAAGATTTAATGCTGCAATGTTTGCAGTTTCAGATCAGTAGAAATATGCCATATAATCTCCAGCTCCTTTTACCATTCTGGTAAAAATTAGCCTTTCTAAAAAAAGAGGAAAAAACCCCCACTAGAATATACTTTTTAAAGTCTTATTTTGCATCCTAGTGTTCTTTAAATGTTGTTGCTGCTTCTTGCCTGGATCAGTTTCATGGATCCACACAGTCAAAAGCTGCATGATGAAAGAGATGACATCAAAAACTTAGGCAGCCTGTGAGATTTTAGTTGCTTGATGACACCACTGAGGGCAAAAGAAAATAGCTGAGTATGAAGTGGAGAGAAACACAAATTTTTGAAAAAAAATACTAAATATGCTATATAATTTCAGTGCTGCCAGAAATGTGGGCATTGCAGAGCTGTGAGTGGACATTCTTCCTAGGTCCTTTGTAATCTGAACCATATTGACAGTAATGTGAACTGAACTCTGGCTTTTAGGAATTATAACCCAAAATTATTTCTTCTTCTCTCTCAGGTAAAAATTAAAGATGTAGATGTAGGTACAGATATGCGTATATGTCATTCCTTCTCCTTCAGTGATGTGTGTGTTTATAAAGTTCTGTATGTTATATAAATGACAAACGTCATATATATTCGTTTTTACAAAATAGTTCAATGCTGTAAATACTTTTTTCTTCAGTGTTGGATTTTCATAACTTGAACTGCTCATGACAAAGAAATCTGGGATAGCTTCTGTTGCATCTGGAAATCAGAGTATTGTGGAATATTGTGGAATAATTCCAGTCTTGTTATGTATGAAAAGAATTATCCCAAGGAAGTGTGCAAAAGGATCATCATACTGTCACAGGAAATAAGTTAGCTAGATCATTTTGCATGTCATCTTCTGTGTTTATGGTATATTTCTTCTTACTATAACACTGAAAGTTCCCAGCTAACCCTACAGGCTTCTCAATTTGTGCCAGGAGCAATTACATGGAGATTGTGGCCAGTGGCTTATGCATTTTATAAGGAGATTGCCAGTATGCAGAAGAAAAGCCAGATAGGGCAAGATCATTCACCTCTTTTTCCTCCCATCAGTTATCTGTGTTTTCTGTACTGACCTTCTCCCCAAAGAGAAAATATACAAAATAACTTTTTACTTCCACCTATGCCTCTGAAGCAGTTCGGAGGCAATAGAATTTGAAGGAGTGGGCTAAATACTTTGTGTTTATCCACTCGTCGCTGAATTTTAATTCACTCTCCAATGCTGGATTTCAAATCAGCGGAAAAGAGGCAGAGAATGTGTGACATCACTCTGGTTATCAAAATGAGCTAAAATGCTACATCAACCCTATGGCATGACATTCCTGCTAGTGACAGCAAAGAACAAATAAGGCAAGGTCCCTTTGGCATGAAATGATTTCAGATCTCTTAGTTTGCGCAAATTTAAAGGTTTTTCATAGCTGCCTCTTTAAAGTTGGGGAGAGAAGCTCTTTGACTAGTAAGGCAGATTGTATATCAAAGGAAACAATAACCATGTTTATGCATGATCTTGGTAATTTGGTCTTGTTGCCTCCAGGGTAGCTGTTGGATCTTTAAGCAGAGCTCTGGGTCTTTCTGTGTTGTGAAGATAAGGAAGGGGTGTTCTTTCATTGCAGTGCTCCTTGTTACATCTGGACCCCAACTCCTCATGCTGAAAAATGAGAAGCTGTTCTAAGGAAGAGGAGGAGAGTGAAGGCAGGATGATGCGACACAAAGGCAAAACTGTCAGGCCACTCCAAGCCAGTGGTGAAAAAAAGCTTTGTGATTGTGACTGGCAGGGCTGGCTTTTGCATGCCAGCAGTGAGAAGTGAAGTATCTTGCTGTAATCTGGATCAGAATGAGGCAGGGCTTAGAAAACCAAACAACAATATGTACTGTATAGGACTTGGATATGCACCTCTTATATGCATTAGATCACCCAGATGACAGCTTCCTATTACATTCCTGATGCGGGGCTATAGAGCACAATGATGGGCTTAATAATATTACAGTTTATATTGGAACTTCAGAGCGGCCTATGGATCTGGCAAGTAACAATGCCATCTCTTTAATTCTGTGGTAGAAGTCTCCCTATGGGATAATGATGTGGTGAATTCTGCCTGATCAAATCCCATGGTTCTGCATCTGGTCAAAGTTTTTTGTCCTGATTTGACCAAAGAAGGCCACGTTCTTTTCTGCTCTCAGTGTCTCTTCCCAGCCATCGCAAGGGGCAAGTACATATTTATGTTATTGGGAGTACTTTACAGATTTTTTAAAAATACACTTAGCTTTAGGGAAGTTTCTCTTTGGAATGTCCAACAGCAGTGAGGGCTACTATTCCTGGCTCTGCTTATTCTGATATTCATTGATCCAACTACCTCTAAGTGAGTGTGTACTACAAACTTGAAAGATGTATCTTTTGTAAAAGCTTAGTTACACTTAAGGAGCTGTAATTTATTTTTTGCTTGGTTCAGGAAGGGAAACAATCACAGAACATAAGATCCTTTGTTTTAATAATTCACAGCCTGCTTCTGAGTACTCCATCAGCACAAGTCAATGAAACTTTCACTAGCAAAGTGCTGTGAAGATTTGAGCATTTATTCCCTTTATAGAAAACTACTGTGGTCTAAATATGATAGCCTGCATGTAGTAGCTTATGAAATCAGAGGCCATAACATGCAGTGCAGTTAATCACAAAGGTCCTCTGCATCATCTAAAGACTCTTGATGCCAGTACTGATTTTTATGGCAAACACATATGGAGAAGCTAGGGAATAAGTAATGCCTGGCTTCTAATTTCCTTTGCAAAGGCAATGCTTACTAGCATACTATAATATTTTAATGAATATAGAGATTAAGCATAGTTGGGGGCACACCTGTTGTCCAATCCAATGCTGTCGCATTGGGTTTCCAGACAGAGCAGCCAGCTCCCCAAAACACTGTTAGTTCCAGAATCTATTTTTTTTTTCTTTCTCAAATTACAACTTTGTTCATCCATATAGGCATCAAAAGTACATCATCATGTGTTGGGGAGGGGGGAGATTTTTTTTTCTCTACTTCAGTGGTCTTTATTCTCAGATGGTCCTTACTGAAAATCAGTTGGATAACTATTGGAGCATATAGGAGCATAGCATTTCCGTTTGTCCACTGAAAGCTTATGGTAACACCTTGGTCACTCCTTTTAGAGGGACCTCACAGGTATTATTTCCTTACAGGCAGTATGGAAACTGGGTTTGCTTCCTGCATTTGGTTTTCCATCACACTCTTTTGCCAGAGTTCAAAATGCTTAAGTGGCATAATTAAAGAGCAGCAGAATTTTTTTAAAAACCAACAACAACAACAACAAAAACCCAAACAAAACTTTCCTGACTTATTCAAAAGGAGATTGGTAGCAGAAGCGGAAGGAATAATTTTCAGTTTTGCAATTCTCCTCCTGCTTTTCTCACCCTTAGTTTTGGATCCTTCTGGGTGAAGCTGGACAGGAACATTTAGCATTGACAGTCATCTAGAGCAGCATGCTGGCAGGGGAATTCTGGGAATTGAAGTCCATACCTCTTAAAGTTGCTGAGGTTGAGAAAGATTGCTCTAGAGCAGGGTTCCTCCACCTTGGCAACTTTAAGACGAGTGGACTTCAACTCCCAGAATTCCCCAGCCAGCCTGGAAGTTGAAGTCCACCTACCTTAAAGTTGCCAGGGTTGAGAAACCCTGCTCTAGAGGGACTGCAGGGTTTTCTTTCATGCTACTTCCTTCTCGAGCCATGGCAGTTTTCTTCAGCTGCCATAGTGCTTCTCTGGATTATTCTGGACAATTATTAGCATCATTCAGTGACTCCAACAGACCATAGGATTTTTTTTTTTTTAATTAACCTGAGACTCTGTAGGCTAGAGTCTGAGCCAGTTCAGATTTTAGTAGATCTTCCTGGATTTAATCTTCATTTCTTCTTCCAATTCTTTACCTTTGGAGTTTTATTTGCTCAAAAGTAGCCTTGGCCAACAGACTTGCCTGCAGATAACATGGACTAGTTTATTTTATTTATATCACATTTTCCCAGTACGAATGCCACTCAAGGCAGTTGACAACAATAAAATATAAGACAGCCTATAGTATTTAAAATGTAATTGCTATTAAAGAATTTTAAAAGCTGACTTCATCATCTTATTTCATCAGAAGTAGATAGTGACTGTTTTATTCTTTACTTCTTAAGGCTACTAATACCATCCAGCACATATTATTTCATATATTAAGGGTTATATGAGCATCTAGTTCATCATACTAGAGTGCTCTGTAATTTGATAGATATAGTCTGCCACATACTAATCTTTATGCCTCCCTACACCCATCTAATGCTCCTACCCCTCCTTTTAGATTCTTTTTATATATATACTTTCTGTTTTATATCTTTTAGCTTATTAGTATTGTTGGTCGCACAGTCAGCCAGATGTTTAGACTGGATTTGCCATTTTTATCCACCTATCAAGTCCTTCCCAAGGACCTGGGAGAGGCAGATGTTGTTCTTTGATGGTGTTAAGGGTATCGTCACAGGATATAAGCTGTTCCAAGTAATGCTGCCTTTTGCAATTGACAGATGGTGATTTTGTCAATGCCAATGATCTTCAAGTAGTCCTCCAGAGGTTTTGGGAAAGATAGTATCAAGGTGCCTATTCCTATTGGTACTATCTTTTTTTTTTTTGCCATAGACATTCTATTTCTATCTGCAGGTCTTTGTATTTTGTGATTTTCTCCAGTTCTTTCTCTTCTCTTCTGCTGTCTCCAGGTATTGCAGTGTCCACTATCCAGTCTTTCTGATCAACAATTGTTAAGTCTGGGGTGTTGTGTGGCAGGTGCTTGTCTGTTTGAATTCTAAAGTCTCAGAGCACTTTAGCTTCTTCATTTTCTATTATTTTGTCTGCTTTGTGGTCCCACCAGTTCTTGCTTGCAGGCAAATGGTATTTCTTGCAGATATTCCAATGCACCATAGTTGCTGTTTTGTAATGCTGTTGCTTGTAGTCAGTCTGTGTGATCTTCTTGCAGCAGTTAACTAGGTGGTCCACTGATTCTTCAGTTTCTTTGCAGAAGTGGCATTTGCTGTCTGTTGCTGGCTTTTCAATTCTGGCTTTGTATGCATTTGTTCTTAAGGCTTAGTCTTGTGCAGCCAGAATTAGCCCCTCTGTCTCTTCAACTTTCCTGCTCTTAGCCATTGCCAGGTCTTCTTGTTATCTGCTTTGCCTGCTAGTTTTTTTTGGTGTATTAGCCGTGTAATACTTCACTTTGCCATGTCTCTTTTCTGTTCTTCATTTGGTCTTTCTTGTAGGGCAGTTTGGTCTCTTCAGTATTCAGTAAGCCTTCATGGTGTACTAGCTTCAGTGCATCTTCTTCATTGTCCTTCAGATATTCTTCTAAAGCCCTTTTTTCTTCTTCAACTGTCTGGTTTTGTAGTCCCACCAGTTCTTGCTTGCAGGCAAATGGTATTATTATTATTATTATTAGTATTAGTATTAGTATTATGACTGATGTATTTTCTATGCTTTCTAATTGATTGTACTCCACCCTCCTTATGCTGGTCTTTGACCATAATAAAGATTTGATTTGATTTGATTTGATTTGATGTATTTACAGATTGCTGGAAAAATGAAAAGCGACCTTAGGAAAGAAAGAAGGTTTTTAAGATAAATGACAGAATTTGAAACACTTATACAGAACCAAGACCACCTATTAGGACATATATCTAAATTGCTATTAAAATATGACATAGAGACAGAACAAGTAAAAATTGTATGACAACATGGATGCAAAATTTTAAACTATTCCAAATGCGAGAACTTATGGAAAAACTCAATAAAATTTACTCCATGCTATAATTTAAGAGAAAATTGGTATACCTCAGTTTTTTCTACTAGGAATTGTAGAACAATTAAATTTTAAAAAATCACAGTTTATTAAGATATATGCTGATGGCCGCAAGGACAAATTTGGCTCAACATTGGAGAAGAGACATTTTGGTGACAATATCAGACGGGGAAACATGTTTGTATAATTCACACATCACATTAAGCAGTAACTTGCTTAAACATGAATGATTGTGAAAGGGAAAGAGTCACCCTTGTCTCCTGATGGCTGTCCCCATGCAGCTTTCTAGGTGCTGTTATAGAAGAAGTTTCTTGCAGTAGGAGGCTGGGGCTGGGGACAGCCTGGTCATCCACAGTTGGCTAGGTTTATACAAACAAAGCTATGCCCTGTGGTTTTAAAGCCATAGCGTCTGGCTTCACGCAACCCTTTAAGTCAAAATCAAACAAAACACATTATGGTACAGTGTAATTGTGAACTCGAGCATTGTGTCCAAATAAGAGTGAACACCCTCTCATGAGATGCATAACATGTGCAGAGAAACAGAAGGAAAAGTGTAGGAACTGGAAATGTGAGTTGAAAATTTGGTTAATTAGCAGCTGAATGTGTAGGTGTGGCACTACATAGAAAAACTTTTCTTTGCTTCACACCATTTCTTGTTACCTTTCCCCTTCATGCTTCTGATTTCAAAATATTTCCCATTGAAATCCACAAAGGGAGTAAGGAATCTGATCCCCACCAAGGGAGGTGTAGCGAAAGGGATCAAGTGGCCCAGTAACTGGAGAAGAAGCCTTTCAATATTCAGCAGCTCCTTTTCATTCTAGGGTTGGTCCCATCTGACGGCTGTTCAGAAACCTAGACTGTGGGATTCTCTGCGTCATTAACCAATATGCATAATAGAGGATGAGGCTTAAATATACTGCATAAAAAATATGTATATTATTCTTTAAGAAAATATATTGAAGAACCATATGTTCTCTTTTGTGTTAAGAGAACTGATGTCCACTTAGCTTTGCCCTCTCCTGCATAATATTTTGTTTGTACTAGCTGAACAAAAGCCTTCCGTCTTTCTCTCTCCCCGAATGACAGCACATTGCTATTCATCAGTGACAAAATTCACATGAAATATTTAAAATAAAATGCCCCAGACATTTTGTACTACAGGCATGACAGTGATCTGAACTACAATATCATTTGTTCCTTTTCATCTCCGTTGATCTTCCCTATTTCCATTTCTATCTTACCCAAGTGGCTTGCACTGTACCTGACAAAGGCAGTCACCCTGCTGATCCTTATTTCAGTCCTGCTATTAGCGTCAAAGAGCAAAAGCAAACAACCTTGCCTTGCAGCTCCGCACTCCACAAAGCCTTGGTAAATAGGCTCTTGTGTCTAGGACAAAGGAAATCTAAGCATTTTTTTTTTGTCAAGAGACTTCTCATGCTGTTTTTGAAGAACACTAAGCTAGATAAGAGGATAACCTTTGCTTTGAAGAAATGCATATCAACCCATGCATTTGAGTACATTCTAACTTTCGTTGGTCTCTGCATCACCAAGAAGAGAAATTGGGTGGGCTGGTGTCAGGGCTAGCTTGAGCATAAATAGCCTTGGGAAGCAAGGGGCGAAGTGTGTACAAGTATATTTAAGAGGGCCTCTCCACACTTGCTTGCAAAGAAAGGCAGTTTCATAAAGAGGGGATTTGGAGTGGAGAAATAGCAGAGGAGGTTGAGCAAAAGGTTTAACTCACCCTTTGGGTGGTGGTAGCTCGTTTCTAAAGATCTATTTGGAGCAGAATAGCAAGTATTGTAGAAAGAGTTGAGTACTTTTCCTCTACCACTGTTATGTCCAAACAATCTTTTAAAAATTAACTTATTTTAAGTAGAAGTCCGCACCTAGTGGCACTATTGTCTCTAATATTGTTGCCCTATAATAGAGGAATTGGTCTAAAAACCTTATTTGTCAAAGATCACAGACTGTTTGTCTATTTACATTGTTTAAGTTTTGTTTTATTGATTTTTAGTTAAAAGACTGTTAGCAGAGGGTCAGGGTTTTAAAGTAGTAGTATTACTTTTAACTGATGATTCAAAGGAGCATTAATCTCTTTGTGCTAGTGGTGTTCTGATACAGACACTAGCATTTGGACTAAATAATATACATGACTCATATATAGTTCTAGAAATCATCTTGAACAAATCTCATTTAATACGCTGCTTTTTACTAGCCAGGGATTGGAAGGCGGGGGGAGGAGGGGGAGAGGGCAGCAAAAAGTGGAGCGATGATGTAACATGGATGGGACTGTGTTAAACCTTTGGGCAGGGCCAGGATTTAAGGGGCTTTGTTGGGTTTTCCTTAATTTAAACTGTGTTCAGTTGCGTCAGACAATTGTGCTGCTGAAATTCAGTGGCGTTGTGGAGGCTTTGGAAACTGCAAAAAGGAGTTTGGGGGTTGCAAGATCAATACAAAAAATACTTGCAGCTTCAAGACAGATTGTTTTTCTTTTTAAAGCTTTCTAAGTCAAGAAAATATGGAGAGCCAATACAGGTTACTGAAAAATGCTGTAGCAGCTGCCATTAATAGAGATCAGT
This sequence comes from Python bivittatus, assembly GCF_059951505.1. Classification (NCBI taxonomy): domain Eukaryota; kingdom Metazoa; phylum Chordata; class Lepidosauria; order Squamata; family Pythonidae; genus Python; species Python bivittatus. The sequence continues at coordinate 8,633,053 of NW_028277075.1, read as the reverse complement.
TAGTTCCTGGAGATCTAATTCTAATGCTGATTACCATGGCTTGGCTTCTTAATATGAACAGCTCTAGTTTTTGGTATAAGCCAATAGTACTTGGACTGGCTATCCTTGTTATTTCTGTACATGGCTTTTCCGAATTTTTAGGTGCAAGCACACCTAAAATTCCACCTTTAAACTTATTTGTGACTTATTTTGTACAAGCAACATTGCAAATATACCTAATATTAGAGAGAAAACTGCAAGCTGTTGCACTCTTTGCTACCTAAGCACATGCATCTGAGTTTGCCATCTGGGCAGTAGGAAAAAAAGTTGAAAATAGAAACCACAAATGGTATGAGAAAGAAAGGAAAGTGTATTATTTAGGCAGAAATAGTTCCCTACAGCCACTTGTATGTTCTGTAATATGCAGCAAGTAGAGATTTGAGAAGGGATTCAGATTGAGAACATGGTGAAGAGGGTTAAGTCTTATCTCTTAGCGCATGCATCCAGTTCAAATCTTTCTACCTCCCCATGAGTTTCATTTTAAAAAATGAAAAAAAGAAAAAAGATTGTGCATTTTCATGGACAGTCAGGCATAAAACAGGATTCCTGAATAGACCATTCACAGTATAATCTGGAAGATGATCCAGTAAACTAATCCACCACTCCCCTTGTCAAGTAATATAGCTGAGAGGATCTCTCCAGGAATCAGCCAATTCTGTTGAAAACTCACTCTTTTCTGTCTTGAATGATCATTGTGGGTAATTCAGTGATCTTTATGGATGGTATACATAACTTGTAGAATGTGTGTTTGCATTATGGATCTGCCAGTTTTGTTTTTTTTTAATGGTGTTAGCTTTCAGTGACAATACAGGAACAAAAACCTGGCATGCTCTATTGTAATTTAAGAGTAGATTAGATGAATGAATAGTTGGCGTTTGTGTTTCTAATTTTTCAGAAATTGTTTGGCAATTCAAGGGGTAAGAATAAAGGATGTACACATATAGTGCAATTGAATCAGATGACAAGAAATCATGGAATTTCTTCACCCTGGTTAATTTGCCTGTCATTTCCATTAAACGCAGTGGTGTGGACAGTTCCGAATGCTCCCAGGGGGGCTCATATAACACCTCTGTTATGTGAGCTGTATTAGTTGCCAGTTTGCTTCTGGGTCCAATTCAAGGTGTTGGTTATTACCTTTAAAGCCCTTCATGGCACAGGAACAAGTTATCTGAGGAGCTGTCTTGCCCCTGTTATATCAGATCACCCCACTTGGTCTGGCAGAAGGGGCATGTTGTGGACCCCACCAGTCAAGGAATTTTGATCGGTGGGGTCTAGGAAGAGGGCCTTTTCTGCTGTGGCCCCCACTCTGTGGAACAACTTACCACCCACGGTGTGGTGTGCCCCCACCCTCATGGCCTTCAGGAAGAATGTGAAATCTTGGCTATGCCAGATGGCCTGGGGGCCTGATGGGGGCTCACACCATTGGAATTGGCTTGTGGGGTAATTGACTCTGCCCCCTCATCATCTTGAATATTTTTAGTCTTTTTATGTATATTTTCTTTTTATATAGTTCAACTTTTTAACTACCTTAATGTGTATATTCATATTTTTAACTTTTTTTGAGGTTTTATTTTAATTGTGAGCCACTCAGAGTCACCCTCTGGGGGAGATGGGTGGCATATAAATTTAAATAAACAAATAAACAAACAAACAAACAAATAAATAAATAAATAAATGCTATGATACAAAGATGTGATCCTTAATGCAAAATGTGTGTTTTTCCATTTAGTAATGGGGAAGGGGATGAACAGAAAATTTCAGTAAAATTTCCATAATGTCTGCAATGAAGGTTGGTCACAGGAAACTGGGCATAAAGCCTTGAAAGGACTAGTTTTGTTTTTGTTTTGTTTGCTAGTCCTTGGAGACTAGAAATCCAATAACTGGTCATAAATTCACATGAAGCCTTTCAGAAGGGGAAACAATTTGCCTTTTTCTCCAGTGTTACTTATATGTTCTTGAATTTATGAAAATAGTACTGTTCTGCTGTGAAGACAGTTTTGTGTTTTTCTTTTTAAAATCTATTTGTGAAATAAACATCACAGAATATTTTAACCAATATTCTTGCAGGTCTCTGTGTTGAATCTATCTGATTCTGGAACTTCTTTCTCTCTCCAGACAGATACGACATCTGATTAATTTCTACATGCACAGAGGAGGGGGATCCAAGCCCTTTTCCCTTGCATGGGTGGGCAGATGGCTGAGGATGGATGATTTTTTAAAGCAAATTTCTGGTTTTGCATGTAATTGATTTCCATGCAAAGAAGCTAAGCTGCTGGTGTGTGTGCATGTGGGTGTCTAATATATTTTCTCTCTCTTTCTCTCTTTCTCTTCTTCCCCCTTTTTCCTGCTTCCTATGAAAATGCTTCATCAGATGCCAGTCATGTTCCAGGTGAGTGTTTGGCTTGCCAGAGTGTGGGAAGCTGTCTTCCAAGGACAGGGGTGAGAATGAGGAAGAATTTCAGTTGTGGAAGTCTAGAACACACATTTCAGTCAACTGACAGGCATTGTTGTCATTTGTATTAGATAGAAACATTTGGTATACACAAATGTGGTGTTGTAGTATACATTTTCTTGGGATGTAATAAAGTGACAAAGCTCTCTGTACAGCAGCTGCAATACAAATTAAGAATAATATGGATTCACTGTCACTTTCTAATCCATTTCAAATCAAGTGTGGTCCCCCAAAGTCAACACTTGGTGTTTTTCTATTACCAATTGCCATGTAGAATATTCAAGATTTTGGTGAAATGTAAACTGATATAAGAAGTAAGATATTGAGAAGTCAAAACTTAACACTGTGCCCAGAAATTGGTCATGGTGCCTCTGTGTTGGTTATGATGTATTGAATGAAGATAGGCTAAATATACTTAATTCATTTCTCCACTTCAAGGGAATATTCATCCAAAATGAACACTGACTTCCCAATTTCTGTGCTGATTCCACTCTTCCATTCTACTGTGTAACCCTAATTTCATAGCTTTGACTTATCTTTCACTGAAGTCAGCGGCCATATTGCAGTGTCAGCCTGATTGCTCTATTTTTCCTGTGAGATGGGAAGCTTTATCATGCAACAGACAGGAGATAAAAGGGGGACTCCAAATTAGATGTTTTACACAGTATAGTTTTAGCCCAGGTTTTAAAAAAGAATTGAAAACCAGTCTCAAAGGGCTGCAGCATTGAGCATAGAATTGTGGGGCTGGAATGCTAATGGTATCTTCTTCCACCAGACATTTTGAGTTGGATATTTAATTTTAGTTTTTAACTAGGCTTTAACTGCTTTTGATTATTTTGTAATTTTTAATCTGTTCATAGCCTTAAACAACCTATGGAGGAAAAGACAATATACAAATTTAATAAAGAAAGTAAAAAATACATTTTCTGCTGTTTTTCTGTTTAAAATTGCAAGTCCCTTTTAAGAGATTTAGCTTCTGTTCAAGGTCAGGAATTTGGCAAGAAAAGGATGAAGGATTTGTGATTGGTAGTGATAAGAGTTAAACCAAAGGAATCTAAAGGGACAAGCAGTTTATAATATGGCCCTGAGCACAGTGCCAGAGCTCAACTCAAATAACAAGAACAACCAGAAACATTTCTTCAGGACCCTGGACAGATACCAGGGTCAGCCCTATATTTCATTCTGCATTATTATCCTTCTCAGGCCTTGCCTCTGTGCTGGAAAATGGAGATTCCTATGGAGATACTTTTCTACCCTGCACATAATATTCTGTCCCATTTCCATTCTCTCCACAGTGCCTCTAGTTAGGAGCAGTATTACTACCATGTGAGTCTCTTAGTAGCAAGTACCTTTATCTCTTTGTGGGATATGGTCCAGGGATTGCAATCTCTGATATCATGATCCATCGTTCTTGCATTTATGGTCTTCTGATCTGAAAGTGCTTGCTTCATGCACAGTATTATGTTCTAAATCCAGTGTCTGCATAAGTTGGGACAGTGGCTGTCCTGATTCTACTGGCCCATCTTAATTGTGACAGTTCATCACTGCTGGCATACCTTGATCATGACACAAACAGGTCAAGAAACCTTTAGAGAAAAATATTTATATATTGACTTATTTATTTAGAGCATTTTTACCTTGTCTTCAACTGAAAAGATTCCCAGACCAGCTTATAAAGAACAGGAAAAAGTGAGTTCTTGCCCTTGGGTTAACTGTCTAAACAATACAACAGAAAATGAGTTCGGAAATAAAGGAAAAAGGTAAGCACAGGTATTAGATCCTTCATTGTAGTGTTCAACATCAACGGGTAATAATTTAGCAGGCCGTGCAGATGGTATTGATACAAGCTGGAAGAGCTGCTGCTTTTCCATCTGGAGGCCACAGCATGGAGGTTGGTGAAAGAACTGCTATCAACTGGATCTGTATTTACATACAGTGGAGAAAGCCTACCTGCTGTTGCTTCTCTTTCTAGTAGGCACTGTACATAAAGAAGAAATTAGAAGTATCTTTGTGTTATGCCTAGTTTGACTTCAACAAGAACCCCTACTTTATTTTCATCTCATGTTTTTTAGTGGGCCAGAACCAAATTATCTAATATCCATACTACATTTTTCATACGCGCAACAATCTATTATCTTGCCCTTGAATTAAGAACTCCGAAGCAGGGCCTTGTCTGTATAATATCAATTGGAGAAATAAATTACATACTTTCTCTGTCTTCTCTTAATAATGCCTAAGCTCTGGACTTTCCTTCCAGGAGAGAGAAGCTATAGACTTCTTTTTTTTTTTTTTCTTTTTAAATCTTTGTCCCCCTGAGGCTTTTAGGTTAACTTTTAATTGAATAATTTGTTTTGAGTTCAATAATTGTAATTGTCTTTTATTGTTCAGTGTTGTCATTTCTAAACGCTCCCTCTCTCTGCTTTGGGAACTCTTATAAAGGGCCTTTCAAATTCAATCAATCAATCAAACAAACAAATAAACACCTCTGTAATCATTTTGCTTAATCAAGTCAAGAAATGATACTTATCTTCCATTTTCTGCACTTCTAAGGTTATTTGATTTTCCTTCTTATACTTAGATTCTTTATGAACAGGAAATAAGGAAATAGATGTTCATAGCACAAGTACAGATAATACTGACAGAAGAGATGATGCGATGTAGCATGGCACAACTCTAAAACAGAAATCCCATCACCTATGACATCCATTTCAGCATTGTCTCTATATTGATGCATGATGCCCTTGATGAAGTGGACTTAATTCCAGAACACTTATGTCATAATACATTTGATAGTCTTTAAGATGCTACAGAACTCTTATATTTACATATACATATATATTTAACTTCACTGGTTAATTTCATACGTAAAAATCATTGTTTGATTTAAAACTGGCAGTGCTACTATCAGTGCAGTAGCACTGATCTGAGGGCAGAATCCAGTTCAGGACACATACTGAGTTTTTGATAGCCAGAGGTATATAGAGTCTAATAACTAAATAAATTAGCTTCATTGATTAACTGATCAAGTAGACAGGCCAACACTATTGTTGTTCAGTAATACAAGCTCCCTGTGAATGGTCTAGCATTGGTCGTAGCCAAATGGGTATCCCCAGGGTATCTGTAATCAAGGGCTGCCAAAATAGTGTGAAATGAAACTTGATTGGAGTGAATTCTTCATTTCCATGCCAGTCATTTTAATTTTTTGGACTGATATTCCTGTTACCAGGGAGCCCACAAGAGGGCTGATCAGTTGCAATATCCCTCTTCTTTTAAAGATCAGCATGAGACTTTATTTAATTCATTTTGGACACTCAAGCATGCTTTAGGTAATGGTGCAGTTCAATATATTAGTATTAGGGATCAGCACAGCTTTGCAGTAGTGGCTTAATTTTTACTGTCATGGCCAGATCTCTAGTGATCCTATTCACAATGACTCATGGCATCTTTATTTAATTAAAGCAGACTTGGTATCCTCCAGATGTGTTTGGTTTGCAATCCACTGAATTCTCAGCTGATGTGGAAGGCACCCATTTTTAAAAGTCTGCATTAAAATTTGAAATGAATTGTTTATTTTTTTTTAAATAGGACCCTAAATTAAATTAGACCTTGAGTACCTATAGAGAATTTTCCTTCTGTATTGTTATTGTGAGGAACCCTCTGTATTGGTGCTATTTTTTTCTTCACCTCTAGACTATTTTGGCTGATGAATCTGACCTAAATAAAATGTCAAGGTAAATTTGAAGGTTGCTGCTTAGATAAAACTACTTCAGTGTGGTTCTTAATAACCTTATCACAGTACCTCATTTTAAAAAAGTGCCATAAATTGTTCATCAGATTGTACTATGGAGATGGATTGTCTTCCGTTTTCCACCACAAAAGATTCCTTTTGGGGAGTCTTAAGATTTGGGAAGAAATTATCTGGCAATAAGTAAAGTTGGTTAGAACTGAAAGTAGATCATTGAATAAGAAAAGGACATGAGATACCACAACTTCTTGAACATTTTTATGAATAATTAGGAGAGGGTACTTTAAGGGAAGCAAAGCCTGGATATGATTAGCCCCATTTCTAGGCAAGGAGTTTCAAAATCCCTTCTTCTTTATTCAGAGAATGGCTGTGAATGGCTATGAAAAATACTGTAATTTGCCATGATTCTGTTGGTCAGTGTTGGGGGGCTAACTATAGGAGCTCTGACCACTAGATCCAAATTGCCTTTCACATTATTAGAATGCTCCTTCTCAAGATGAAGGATACCAACTGGGAAGAAGTAGTATAAATTTGCTGAATAACATTACAGTAAAAAGAAAAACAGTAAAGATTTGGGGGATTCCTCCTTTAAACTTTCTGGAATGGATGGAAGCTTCACAGGAGTGATACTTGGTGGAAGCTGCCTAGTATTCTGAAACATTGTATATCCTAGGACAGCATTTTTCCAACTTGGCAACTTTAAGATGTGTGGACTTCAACTGCCCATCTTAAAGTTGCTGAAGTCCACCCATCTTAAAGTTGCTGAGATTGAGAACCCTGCTTTAAGAGCATTTCTCTCTGCCATGTATTTCCTCATTTTTATCTAGAAGGAAATTCTGTGAAGCTGTTAATCTAGGATCCTCTGCCAGGTAATTCAGGTAACTCAAGAGTTTATCTCTTCTCCCCTCCCTCACTGATTGGACCCAGTTCCATCACTGAATAGAAACCAACAACACAGTAGTAGAAGATCTGGTCCTCACTGTGCTGTTAGTTATGTTCCATAATTCTTCCCTGCTGTCATTCATAGGTAGAAACAGTAGTCTCTGGAACTAAATGGAACCATATGCCTTCCATCATGCTGACACAGTCTTTTTGTTCTAGCTGACATAAAAAAGCCCTCCACCCAACATAGCATGGGCTGAGTACAACAAGACAAGCTATAATTAAGAAGAACAAAAAGACTTCTATCATCCTTCACAGCCTCAATCAGTTGTCATTTTAAGCTGGCTTTTTTAATGCACTTCTACTCCTTTATGTTTAGTGGCTTTAATTTCCTGCTCTGTAAGTGCTAAGAGCCTGGCCATAATTAACAATGACAAAAAAGATAGTACTTCCAAGGTTTCTATTTTAACTACCCAATCCACAAAAATGCCCTCTGTAAGTCCTTAAAGAACAGGGCCACTGTTTGAGTACATTACACTTTCATATAAATGTGCTCTGAAGCTATTTTCTGAAAAGTCCTTCTAAGAGCCTGAGTTCATACAGATCCAAAGGTTGCCCCTTAAGCACTTTGTGCAGTTAGCAATATGTAATTCTTTATTTAATATGGAAAGTAGAACTATATATTTAAAAAGAGACAGCTTTAATTCCTGAAAGTAGTGTTTTGAGATCTAACATGATTAAGTCTAGCTTTTTTGAAAAAAGTAATATGAATAAGAGGCAATCATGTAGAACTTAAACCCTGAAGTTTAGGGTGTCCTGCCCACAAACATAACATTATGCAAAAGGATCTATCTGCTTTGAAGAATATGAATTGGTCTTAACATAGTATTTCTTTCCGAATTAAAATGAAGTGGTTAAGACTTCAGATGGTAATTAATTCTATACAGCCATTTTTGTCATAGCCATTTAGAGTGTATAAAGTTTGATCAGCTTATGTGTCATTTCACATTTGCCTTTTTTAAAACCGAGAAGCAGGTTTCTGAGTACAAAATAAGCAAGAATCATGTCAACTGTGAGTGATTCATTCATTAAATTATCAGATGCCTTCCTTTAAAATGATCAGAAATATCCTCCAGAGAAAGTCCTACATTGCTCCATGATGGTATAAAATGATGTAAAAAAAGCCCCCAGGGTTGAAGGATCACTTGTCTAGAATAGATAAGTAATCAGAAGTAGGCATTAGCTAATTTTTTTACCAAGTCTTTTTCCTCTGCAGCCCCCTACATTACCTTCCATGTTATTCTAAAGTTTTTCCTAGTTGTGTGGGTAAGGTTGATGGGGGATTGTCAAAAATTATCTTCTTCATCCAGCTGATAAAAGACACTGCAGACAGCATCTTTGGATATAATCAATAAATATGTCATTTTCTGCTACAATGTTATTATCAATATTGTTTCTGATTTGTTCCATGCAAACACAAAACATCAGCACATGTTCTAAAATCACATAATCACACACACAGACACAAATCCAAAGGAGAAAGCGTGCAATAAATGAAATGGGATGTCTGAAGTTTTATCATCAGCATTGTGAAATTCTCTTTTCTTGTTGGAAAACAATTGCCTAGATGCCAAAGTATATTAATGCTGAGGAATAGTAACAGACAAGAACTGGATGAACAAAACCTCACATTAGATCACCTATTTTTAAATTATTTATTATTAAGATATCTGTGTTGCTTTTTGACCAAAAGACTCCAGACATGAAAAAGTACATCATTACAGTTAATTGGTGATCTGAATAGCAATCATCTGCAAAATATAATGACTTAGCTGAATTTATCAGACAAGCTTGAAAAAAATACTAGGATTATAATGAGGCACTACTGGGAATTGTATTTGTAGGGCTTATTGAATATACTGTAGCACTAATGTCAAAAACATAGAGTACTAAGTCCCATACAGTGCAGACATACTGGAGGATAAGTTTTCATAGAATGGATGCATTATATATAAAGCATAAGAAACATTGTGTTTTTAGATAACATTAAAATAAAGTTGTAATCACAGATCAACTTTTCATGGAATCATAGAATGGAAGATATATTGGAGATTATTTACTCCAACCCTCTGCCCAGTGTAGAAACCCATTACTGCAGCATCTTCAAGAGATTACCATCCAACCTGTGTTTAAGAACACGTCTGTTGCATGGTTGAACAGTTCTTACCATTAGGCCTGATGTCCAGCCACAATTTACTTCCTTGTAATTTGAATCTATTGTTTCTTGTCTTCTTCGGAAGAAAAAAAAATTCTGAGCACTTCTGCCCTGTTTTTGACATGAGACAGCCATCAGATACTTGAAGATAATTATGTTTCCCTGCAGTCTTCTCTAGGCTAAACATACTTCTCACCTCCAACTGCATTCACAATTTTTTCCTTCCCGATCTGGATTGTTCTCTGGATATTTTAATTGAGTTCTAATAACAACAGCTGATAAATATGCAATATCATTATCAAAAGTTAAAAACGTCCACTCAATCCCATATATCCCAAACAATAAACCAACATTCACAATGCAACAAACACAAATTGATAATTGATAAGATTTAGAATACATTTTTAAACATCTTGATCATATATCTGACACACTGGTTTTTCATTGCTTTAGATTTCTTTTTTTCATGTGTAGTTTGTATTATATTCCTGGACCTAATTGCTTTTACACTACTGAACCATCATTATTTTCATCATTTTTTCTAGGCTTCAGTGACAGCATCAACCTTAAATTGAATTGTAGACTGGGTATACCACATTAAGTAAAAATACAGCATTCAATCATGTCTTATAGTTTATCCAAAGAAAAAATTGGGAACATATCTTAATCAAAGCAAAGCTGTTGCATTTACAGTCAAGGAAGAAGACTATATGTTGTTTCTCATAATTCTATCTTCCTCCCTCCATTCTCCAATACAGACACACACACTCACACGAACATATACATAAAATTCTTAGTGATTCTTAATCTTGTATATGTGTACATGTATACATACCCACCAATTTGAGAGTTATTTTGGATGAATATTTACTTACTTAGAATGATCTGGATTTAGGTAAAGAAATAAGAAAAGATGACTACATTACTAGGGCTGTGCAAATCCTTTGAAAGAGATGCTTTGGAATGGATTTCCATAGAATCCATAGAAAACACCTCTTCTCAAATCTTTAAAGGAGCTATGTTTTTTCCTAGGCTGCTTCAGAAGCTGCTCCCATGAACGTAGAAAAAAATGTGCCTGTGTTAATAATTTCAAAAGAGAGGCTCTGCATGTGCTGTCGTGGTCCAAAATATTTATTTAGGAGGATTTACACTGCTGTTTGAATTACTAAGCTAGTATTGGTTGTAAAATCTGGTGGATTGATCTGATATCCTGATGTGCTAACAAAATGAATTATAACTGTTGAAGATCTGCAGTGGTATTTGAGGTTGATGGTGGATGAGAAACTCTTAATGAAGAATATGCACTAGAATTTTGGCATGCCACTTTTATAATATGTATAATAAAATGAGGATGATTGTTTTCAAAACCGTTATATTAGTTGTCTTGCTTTCCTTTCAAGGGTTTGTGCTTGATGCAAAAAACTGATTATGGATATATTTCTTTTCTTAAAATCAGTGGATGTTTTCTCACTGACACTGATGGAATATGTATCACATTTTTTTTCTCTGCAGCCCAGACTTTCTCCTATGATAGAGGAAGCTCTGGGCACATGTGCATGTGTGTGTATGTATGTGTGCATGCATGCAAGGAATATAACAACCATACTTCCGCTTGATGAAGTATGTGGTATCTCCCAAATTATTGAACTATATAAATCAAAGGTACATATGTCTTCCTATGTTTGTCCTTTTCTTTCTGCTTTATTCTATCTTACAAACTTTATTTCTGTTTCTCAAAGGCCTTTCACACCTGATGATGGGCGAACAAGGTAAGTCTTTCTCTCCTGCCTTCTTCAGCAACCCATTAAAGCTTCAATAGCAACCCTTATGGGAAGCAATCAAGATGTTTTATATTTTCTCCAAACTCTTGCATTTGTATCACTCATTTGCCAGACTGCCAACTCTACAGAAAATAATTCTCATAATTCAAAGTCCAGTGTACTGAAAGTGAATGAAAAAGCAACATTGGAGGAGAAATGTAAAAATGTCCTTCTCTTCACATGGAAGCATTCTCTTCATGTTTTGAAATCTAGTATAGTGACTTGTTGGTAAATCTGGCCTTCACAATTGGTCAGTGATTATATAAGATCATGATGACAAGTTTTCATGGCATGGACCTAGGACCTGGAAGGCCAAATTTATAGCTAACAGTCACTCTCCTGTCACTTTGCAGCATTAAGTATGTTCAGGATACAGTTTTCAACATATATGCTTTGGTATAACCCAGGACTGGTCTGCAGGAGGAGCTAACTTTAAAACAGGAGTTATGCTTATTGAGTTTGGGCTAGATGTGATGATGCGTTGTTTGAAAATCACAGAACAGATACATTGGTGTTACACCAATCATAAAAAATGATAGAGTTATTGGAGTATTTGACATCTGATTATGAAAGATTTAGATAGAAATGTCGCTGGGAGCTGGGTGGCATATAAATTTAAGCAACAACAACAACAATATATGCATCTTCTTCCCATCAAACAGCAAGCCAGTAGACTAAGGAAACAGGCAGATGAGTTGGGATCACAACTTTAAGAGGCAATGTATAAAAATCAGAATGGAGGACAAGTGTTTCTCTTTAGCTGCATTAGAACAAGTAGTGACATGCCATATGTCATATAGCAGGTTATCCATGTTTTGACAGATGGCACAGTTTGGGGGCTGATAAACCCCTTTAAAATGTTATTGTTAGCTGAAGCCAGCCGAGATTGAGTCTAGCCTTTTTAGAAATATGAGTCTGGAAAGAAAAAGGTAGGATGAAATCAGCAGTGTTTATCTCACAATAGGGTGACACAAATGTCTGATTTTTACATCCTTTGCTATGAGGTGCTTTTGCAGAATACTCTTCTGTAAATCAAATAGTCATCACAATGAAGAAATGTGTACTACTATTTGCTGAAGTCATAACAAGAAATGAAAAGAAGTGAATTCACAGCAAAGCTGCTTTGGAATATTGATGAATGGTGCTGGCCAGTAGGATGTACTGCACACATACTGCATTAAGGCAGTATTTTTTAAAACTGGGCTTGTTAAATAAGCATAGTAGTGTAGTTTTCAAACTAAGCTAGAGTGGGCAGATTCTCCCATCCTGCTAAGCAAAAATAACAGGCTATGTTGGGACAGTGTTATACTGTACATAAACCAGACTAGTTTGATGTTCTAGTTGGTAAGTTGCAAGATACAGTCCATTCCGTTTAAAGGCAATCTTAGGTCCTCAGACTGCCTGTAATCATGGCTGTGTTTCTTCATGTTCCTTCTATCTAGTCACTAGGCTAGGAACCTCTGACATTTCTTCCATTTCTCTCTATTCATCTCATTCTGTTGAGCACCTATATTTTTCTTTTCAGCTAATTCTTTCCATATTCATCAAATTTATATAGACTGTGTAACATGCTAATGTCTCTGTGTAAGTAATTGTATCTTTAAATATATATTATATACAGTGGGAATATAATATAAAAATTCAGTGTGCCTTTATGCATCCAGAATGACTACACAAGCTATTCATCCTACACCATTGTGGGTAGGTGGAAAATATATTTCCACAGAATAGTGTTCTCTTTTTCTTTGTTTTAACCATTGTTTTCTTTGTGGTCAATTTGATGTGTTTTGCTGGATTTTTAACACACCTGCTATAATGAGAGCTTGGCCTTTCTCCATATAAAATTGGAGTTAAAGAGTTTAAGATTATATTTTAATCTGTACTTTGTGTGGTTTGTGATTCTACTTTTTGTTGTTGTTTTAATATGTGTGCTTTTGAGTGTTGTTTCTTTTGTGCTGTGTTCATTGGTTTATGTTCAAGTGATGTGCAGTGTGATCTAATTTTTTTTTATTTTTTATTATGTCTTTCCTTCTGTTCTTTTCTCTTGCCTTCTCTCTGGTGGACACTTCTCCGTACCTGTGCTTATGTGGACATACAACTTCATACCATATAGGTAGAAGTAAAGGTATAGATAATTTTCCTTTGAAAATAATGTTTCTGGTTATTGATATATATGTAAAATGTTGAGAAGTTACCTTCTAAATGTATTTGTAATCCATACACATGCTTTTATTTTAAAAACAAAACAATACCTTCCTTGCTATTCATAAGAAATACAGCCTATGATTTATAGATGAAGTCTTACCATATGGCATTTGGTAATGGAAGGAAAAAGTAGGAAATTGTAGCCTTTTTGCTGTGAGGAAGCGATATGGGTCAGCTTCAGCTACGTTGCCACTGTTTTGGGCACTTCGATATATCTTACTCTGGAACTTCTCATTTTTATTGTAACAATAGTTACAATAATTAATTTTACTGTAGCAGCCTACAGTAGGCAGTCTCCTAGGCAGTCAACTTACTCAGTAAGTGTATTAGGCAAACAGCCAGGGTCTATCTTGTGTAATGGACAGGATATTGCGTTGATGCAATTGTGCTTAAATATGCAGTAGGTTAACTGTGAGAGCATCCTGGCTCAAGAGATACTCACTTTATTCTGTAACAGTGTACAAATCTAAGATAGCTAGATACATATAATGTCTATGGAAAAAGAGATGCAGAAATTACCTTAAAATGAGAGAAAAGAAACATCAGTACAGTAAGACTCAAATAACTGTTCATATTGGAAGTGCATGGAAGAATTTATGTTGTATGAATCTAGCAAAAGTGGAAATACTGACTGCACAAGGCAGACTTGTTCTCTTGAATGACTGTCTCCCTCAAGCATATCAGGTGAGGTATGAAGGTTTAGTTTTCCTTTCAGCCACTTACGCACATTATGGTGCCAAATGGATAAACAGTTCAAACTGTTCAATAAATATTCAAATTAACTTAAATCCAAGTGGATTGTTGATTTTTCAACATTTGTTGCCAAATAAATAAGCTGTTTGGAAATGCAGTGCATTTTGCCAGTATGATATTTGAAATCTGGTGAATATATGGCCCAAATCAAAGACTTAACTGGCCATGATAGCTATTCCGTGTGGAACAGGAAGTATAGATTGTTTCTGTTCAGCCTGAATTTCACAGAATGTAGATGTTCCACATAAAATTCTGTATACTTTCCCAGTCATTCTCTTCATCTTTATCGAATACCAATGTTTCAAGCATGTTCATAGAAAAAGGAAGTGGCATGTGCCTACTCCTCAATACAAAAATCTGTTGCTGCAAAGGTAAGTGTGGAAAGGAGATAAATAATTCCTACCCAGTGTAACACATTTATTGGGTCTTTTATGGCACCTGGACAGCTGATTGACTAGACAGACTCTTTTGCAACTCTTTTTCAAGAATTTTAAATTGTATTTCTTAAATTCTGGTGATATGCTACCAATAATGAATGATTCAGTCTATTGCATTTTTGTCTCAAGTTGGCAAATATATAAGATAGGATAAATAAATGTGGATTATTAGAAACTATGTAGAGCTTACAGAAAAATTCCTCTTTAGTCCCTTCCCTTCTTCCTCCTCCTTTGAAGTATCAGTCCTTATTTACGTTGGTAGCAGATATATGACATGAACCTGCATTTAAAATTCTGTGTTTGCATTTATGGCCAGTAGTTGATGCCTTGTAATGAATGGCAGACAGGTTACCATCACTGTTTGGGAAAATTTAAAATTGCACCATGATTGGCATTTAGAGGAACACGGACTGTTCTTGAAGACTTTTTGCCAAAATGTTTTTACTTAGTCCATCACTACATGTTGACCTCTTAGTGATGGTTTTCTTCAACAATCAAAAGTCTGTTGCAAAACATGATTAAGTACATCGGAAGAAAAGGAAGCTTGGCTATAGTTAGTTAGCAACGGCAGAAGCTAAAAATAAAGAGAAAGAAAGTATGTTTCTTTGTGAAGTTCCAGACCATATAAGACCAGTGAAAATGAATACGCAGCCAAATAAAAAATGATGGGGATTTATTTATTTATTTATTTAGATTTACATGATTCTTGGAAGCTTCCAGTAAAATAAATAAAAAACATATAATACAAAGAATAAAAATATAAAACACAGAGAATCCAGGAATCATAAAAAAAACACAACATAACCAGGAGACAGGCTCTGAAGTTGCACTGAAGTGGTAGGGGGGTTTTGTGTGTGTGTGTGTGTGTGGGGGGAATAAATAGAATTAAATAAGCATTATGTAGATTCTATCCTACACCTTCCCCTATACATGATGGCAAAAATTACAGCATAAGTAATAGACTTCAAATTTGCTGTTGTGCTTGAGTGAATGTGTAGTCACGTTTTGCCATTTAATTTGTTATCTGGACAGCTTTTAGTTAAAGAAACAATAATTGACCTTCCCTGGTATATTGCAGGATAAATGTCCTCATTCTTAGAGTGTTTTTGTTCATCTGTTTTAATGATAACTCTAGCTTTGGCTGCCTGTTAGCTTCAGTTCCCTTTTGCACCCTATAGTCTGAATCTGGTTCCACTTGCAGGCTCATGTACAGTAAACTGTGGGAATCTTTAAATGTAAACAGAGCTATTGTCCCCCTGAGGAAATAATATTGATTTCTCTTTGAGCAAGGTAGCATTTAATGGTGGGAGACAAGAAGCCTCTGTGGAGAGCTAGTGTGGCATAATGGGAAGTCCCCAGTTCATAAACTCACTAGGAAGCCTACATTCTTTTATTCTTACCCCATGATAGTGAATAAATGCATAAAATAATGTTGCTTTTGAATAGAGGACAGCCTCCTTCAGGTACAATCAGTACACCCTGTGCACTCACCTCAGATGGGGATGCTTGATGTTCCCTATATATGGGAGATGAGATAGGTGGGGGCCCAAAGGCAGAGCTTCTCCATGGTGGCCCTCAGTCCTTGGAGCAACTTCTCCCGCTTTGATGAAAGACCCTGGGAATACCGAGAAGGGAGCAAGACCAGTACAGGAAGAAGCAGGGCCATTACAGAAAAGATTCCTCACTCTGGCAGGCGGTGGACGGGGAGAAATGTAAAAGAGACTCAGAATAACTCTGTCTTAATTATGCTAGGTATAAGGTGAGCAGGAAAACTGCTTTGGCAGTTCAAGATTCTGTTATATTATCCTATTAGTAATAAAGTTCTTTCCAGAAATCCAGGTGATTCTTGTTTCCTGAGTTTGCCTGCTTGATACCTCCAAAGGCCCAACTTGCATTCATCATTATATAAGGCTACTAAAGTAGAAGTCTTTTGCAGACTTTTGTAAGTCTGGATTATTTTGGGCCGGTGCCAAATACTATTTTACTTTGAATTAATGTATTGTCTTTATGTAATTATTGTGATTATTATTTTATGGTTTTATAATGGTAAATTTTAGGTTTTATGGGTTGCTTGCATTGTAAACCACCATGAATCATTTAGATTCAGTAGTTTGTTGAATGAATGAATGAATGAATGAATGAATGAATGAATGAATGAATGAATGAAATATATTCTTGCATGATCTGGAAGTGGTTTGCCTTCCCAAACAAGCCCCAGGACTTTCCGAATGGTCACTTATTCTACTTAGTTTTCTTCATCAATCAAAGTTGGATAGGTAGTGCCCTCTAGTTGAGAACTGAAAACATAGAAAATTAGTTTAAATCTTGTCAGATTATTTGTTCATCTAGTTCTGTGTTGCCTGTTTTCACTGGTCATATCTGCCTCAAGCAAGTTTTTGTCCCATCATGTAAGAGCAGATCTTGATAAGTAGAACTTCCAAGATTGTACCTATAAACATCTGCATGCACAACATGTCCTACTTGCAAGCTATGGAGAGATCATTACTGTGGCTGTTTTTTTAGTATACCAGTATATTTATCATTTAACACTATAAAGTGCTGTGTAATGAGAATTAACTGCTTTTATTTACATGGAATTCAAAGACACTGAGGGTGGGAACTAAGTACAGCTTAATGGAAACTTTTCAAGGCTGAATTGAAAATCAACTGATCTTATTGATTTCACTCAGAGCTAAGCATATCTATGTTTATCTGGGTTATATTCTTTCCCCCCAATGCTGCAGACATTACCATAACATGGTATGCAGGCTTCCACATTCTTGAATGCAAAATGCTTGTGCAAAACCCCAGGCTCACAACTACGTAGGATAACATAAATGAAGAACATGTTGGTGAATAAAGCCCATTTACTCCATCATGGGATATTATGATCCTAATTTGTTTGGGGCAAAATCCCATAATCTCAAGTTCAGTTGTCACAAGAAGCTATGCTTTTCTGGTTTGTTTAACTCTTAAAGAAGCAAAGCAGGTGCATTTACTAGCATGCTTTCCATTCTCATTTATTCAGCCATTTAAAAATACTATTTTAATTTACTGTATGAGAATGTCAAACACTATTGTGTTTTTCATATATTTATGAATATATATTAATATACTTACATATGTCTTTAAATGCATATGATTTTCTGTTCTTCTCTGCTGACATTAGCTCAGTTGCCAGATCCTTTTGGGCTTATTAACAGAAGATCTGAATGTGGGATTCTGTTTGTCTTTCCAGTTTGAATGTGGTTTCACCATTTTTCAGGGGGGTGGCGGTAGGTGGATGCATCAACAGTTATGAAACCTGATGTGACTAATATATGTATTACACAGATTCACTCATTAAGAAAATTAGGAGGAAATCCAGGCACAAGGTAAATTGTTAGTGCATGGGGAAGAGAAATAAGTTGGGCCTAGAACTCCAGAGTTTATTCAGAAAATTACTGCGGTGTTAGGAGCAGGCCTGGATATTAGACCATGCAGGTGTGCTACTCAGAAGGTAGTGGAGAAGCAAGAAACCTCTCTGAGGATGGAAGCCAAGGACCTAGGAGGAGTGGGCAAGATCTGAGACAAAGAACTATGGATCTCCTTGGCTGGTGGAAAAAACTGCATCATTTGGAAAGGACAGAAATCCTGGCTTTCTGCTGCCTTTTTTAAAGTATTGGATTCTTCTAACTTAGTTATGTCTTTATGTACCTCACCCTCCTCTTTCTTATGGGTTTCCCTTTTATCAGTTCCTATATGCAAAATGCCTTTAATATGCATATTAAGTACCACTAATATCTCTTTAAACTATCCTAAAGGAGTCTCCCTTTCTAATCCTGTATGCTCTATTCTGTTGTGTATCAGCTTTTCTTCAACATGTCTGTCTTCTTGTTGCTTCAACATTAGCTGAAGCATTTTTAACCAAAGCAAAGAGGATGTCTCCTTAAATTCTGCTGGGAGATGGGTGCTCTACAAATTTAATCAATGAATAAATAGACTCCTTTTCCCTTTAACTCCCTTTAACTGGGAGATTCTTTTCACCTTCAGCTCTTCTATAATGTAACTGCAAGAGTTCCTGGTTTCTGTCAGGTAGAACCATGTGTGTGTGATCAACTATACAGGCCTGCTCCTAATATCACAGTAATTCCTGAACAGACTTTAGAGTTCTGGAGCCATATTTTCTTTCATTGCACCAAATTACTTCTCTTGCTCATATGCTGACAACTTATCTTGTGTGCCTCGATCCACTCCAAGTCCCAGTGACCACTGCCATCATATGTTGGAGGCTGGGAAAAGGGTCAGAAACATTCCAGACACATACACACTGTTGTCCTCTACTGTAACAAAGTAATGCTTATTTGTTACAGTTTTTTTTTTTTTAATCTGCGCTCAGTCGTTACCGACTCTGCAGTGACTGCTTGGACGAGTCCTTGCAGTTTTCAAGGCAATTGTTTCAGAAGTGGTTTGCCAGAGCCTCCTTCCTAAGGCAGAGCCCAGCTGGCGAGCGCAGGAGGTGGGGTTTCTGTTGCTTCGCGCCCTTTTCGGGCGTGTGCGGTTTTTCGTGCTTACCGGCAACTGCTCCCGACTCCTTTTTGCAAGGCGCCGCCAGCATTTTTCCTCCCATCGGAGTGAGAGTACCCATTTATCTACTACCATATGGAGGTTTTTACAGCTTTTTTCACTGCCTCCTTCTTACCATCCCTAATTCACACAGGTGTTCCTTATTACTTTGATATGCTTTCTCTGTTAAACAGCTCCAGCATTTCCACTTGTCAAAGAAGAGAAAGAGGGAAAAATAACTCTTTCCTGAGCCTCTTTTAATCCCAGCATCTTTCTCAAGCTGTCCTCAATACTGTCTGGTCTGTCTGTTCCAAATGCTCAATCTTTTCCACCAGCCAATCTGCCCTGCAGATCTCTTTTTCAGATCCTGCTTCCTCCTGATGGGACCTCAAACTGCACATTTTTCTTCCTGTTATGCCTGGGTTTATATAACATCTCTAGACCACACCACACATATACAACACCACCAGCAATCTCCTCCATTGCCTAACACTTCTGTTAATTTAAATTATCTGGACTCTATGTGAAAGAGCACTTAATTCTATGAGTGTTTAGGTTACAACCTAATCTAATGTTACATGTATGTATTTTTTTCCTAAAAAAAAAGAAAAATGTGGTTCTGTTGCCCTTGTCCTGTAAAAAAAAAGTATACATTTGTTAGAGATGTCTCTTTTCATATGTTTGCAAGTAGAATGTCATTAAAAGGTACAAAGAGAACTGAAAACTATAGCATTATGCTCAAGTCATAATGCACATATACCACTTGGAAGAACACTTTTCTTACAAGTAAGTTGGATTTATGTCACTGAAAAGTATATTCAGCTATGGAAGCAAGGTGAATAATGCTGAATGGAAGGTGGCCAAGGAGAAATCACTGATCTCTTTTTACATGCTTAGTGTGAGCTAAAGAAATTGCTATATCCCCTTACTACCCACACCACTAGGATTTAAATGTCTTGTGAATATGATTAGCTTTGTAGCCAAGAGTTTACACAAATATTTAAGCAAACTATCAGTGACGAATAATTAAAAGAATGTGCTGTAATAGTGTCTAATTACAAAGAGAAATAGCACTGTTACATCTGCAATACGAGCTTCAACTAAAATGGTTAAGTTGTTGATTTGTAATTTCAAATGGGTGCTATAGCTTTTAATTACTTGAAACTCCATTTTTAAATGCGTGTCTTTCTAAAAAATAAAAACATTTTGCTTTACTATCAATGAAATGTAAAAAATGAAGGCAGGTTCTGAAGGAGGCTTGTTAAAAATTAGGACATAAATGGCATCTAGTACCTGAAAGACTATTAGACATTTATCCTGCAGTAAGCTCTGGGTTTTAGAGAGCTGGTTAGTTTGCCTCTGTGCGTCTATGTATATAAAACTTAGTTGGATGTAGGATCACCAAGAATGTGTTCAGTTTGCAATCTGAAATTGAACTTCTATTCCAAATCCTTGTGCAGATTGAAATGCAGCTGTTCTCTGGATTTTGCTGTGATGCAGTTTTCAGTCTGAATAACAGTGTTATTTAAAAATAAGCAATTAATGTAGAAAAGAGAGGAAATTGACTTATGAATGAACACATGAGAAATAATCACGGATTAGAAGCCATGTGATATTTTCTTCTGTATTAGATGAAACATCAAGTCAGAGGAGTGCTCCAGATATGGGAAAGGAATGTGTGGGAGAATTGATCTTTCATCCTTCTATATCTGGGCAGATGACAGCCTGAGAAGACAGATCATGTTACTGTGGGGAGATGTAAGGGTTTGTTTTTTTTTTAAGGCAATAACTAAGTCTTGTATAAAAAAACGGCAAGACAATTTTAGAGATCAGGAAGTTGAATGTAGGAGTGAGAGGGATGGGCAACTCCCCTAGAGAGTTTGACTTCAGAAAGAAAGTCAGAATATTCTGAAAATATAGATAGATAGATAGATAGATAGACAGACAGACAGACAGACAGACAGATAGAATAGCTTGGTCTTATATAGAAATCCATATAGAAATTATTCATTGTAGCTGTAATATATTTTTAATTTTTATTTATTTATTTAACAAATTTATATGGCCACCCAAACTCCGGGTGGCTTACAAAGTAAAATCCCCAATACAAAAACCCATCAACACCCACCCCCTGCGGCGGCCAAAAACACAATCAACACAACCCACTTGATCAGCATCTTTTCAGCTTGGGGTCCCCAGGCCCACTGGCAAAGCCACATCTTCAGGGCCTTCTGGAACAGCATCAGTCTTAATTCAGAGGGAATAGCATTCCACAGGGAGGGGGGCACTACGGAAAAGGCCCTTCTTCATGGTCCCATCAGATGTACTTCCCTCAGTGATGGGACCCACAACATACCCAACCTCCCCGCTCTGGTGGAATGGATAGATGTAACTGGGGAAAGGTGGTCCTGGAATTAACCAGTATGTATATGTACTGAATATTTACGTACTATATGTATGTATATATGTGCTGAATATTTCTATGACTGTAAAACCATGACTCGTTTCCTTAATCTGACTGGTCGTCATGGTACTGCTTGCCTGCATGACAGCTGAGCTGGATGATCTCCAAGTACTGTCTTCATATGCAGCTGTAGGGAACTGTTGTGGAAGTTAGCTGATAGCATAGGGGAAGGGTTTGTAGGTTGCATAACAGAGTCTCAGATGGGTACTTTTCCTTTTACTCAACCCCATAGAAAATTCTCAATGGGGTGAGTGAATGTCTTGTTTGCATTATATGGCTGGTTGTCTGCTTGGGATCTTGCCAGATCCCAATATACACTCGGGAAACATTGTACCTGTGTTTTAAGCCATATGGAATGTGTGCTGTTGCTGCTGTTTAGCTCAGTGGATGCAAAGGGCAGGAAACCAGGACAATGCCTCACCACAGAGTGCCAGGGATCATTTTATTGGGGGGGGGGGGAGAAAACGGGGATCATTGGGCTATCTATATATAAAATATACAACTTGCTCTGCAGTGATATGACATTATCATTGGTCATAATGCTTCTTCTTCCAGCAGCAAAAAGTAGGGCAACCCTATTTGATTTCCAAAATATTATATATTCAAAGAAGAATTAACACATTGCATGAATATCTACTTAAGTTTCATTTGCTTCACCAACAGTTTATAAGTCTTAGTCAAGACTGACATCACATATGAATGGTATCTGTTATACCAGATACTTTGGTTTTCCCCAATCTAAATTTATCCAAATTATTATAACCATAACTCCCCAAATTTCCAGTTAGCATGGGTTCTCAACTAATCTGGAACATGACAAACATTTTGGAATATAACAGAGAATGCTGGATTGAGAAAGGCCTAGTTAATTAATTTGCTTTAGATACTGAAGACTGTGAGTGGAAGACTTTTCCATTTCATCCAACTCTTGCTGCCTTGCGAATTTTGGATGGTCAGAGAATTCACTTTTGTGAATATGTCTAAGATGGGGTGCAGTGAGCTGCTGGCAAGAAGGGGAAACTGTCCGAAATAGGTGGAGGCAGCTTACAAAATTAGTCATGCATGTAAGGCACTGTCAGATCAATACACTACATTTTTAGTGTACTGTATTTATTATCTTGCTGTCTAACTAAAGCTCACTGTCTTATTACTCCTATTGTTGCTTCCCCTCCTAACTTGCAAAATCAAGAAAAGAAGTCTTATACAAAGACTTAATTCAATGCTATTGAATTGTAGACTTCTAAGATGTTTATATAGAATAGCTAAAATATTCTTTTGGGTGAGAAAATTTTGTCTTTAATTCAGGAAAGCTTTCTTTATATATTTAATAGCATAGTTAAATTGAACAGAATTCTTAAATCTCAGTATAAAATGTATTTCTGTGTATGGTTAAGAGGCTCATATTCTGCGTATAATGTGTGAGAGAAGAGAGCATAACAATATGTTAGGGATTATACTAAGTAATTTGAGCGAACACAACACTAATGTATCTCTTTTATGTTAAAACCATTCCTTTTTATATGTGAATAAGCATCTGAGTCTGACTTGGTTTTAATTTTCATTAAGAAGAATGATTCCTCTGGGAGTCACAGGCATTATGGCTGCATTGTGTGTAAACAGAAGCAGAAATAGTGTCCTCTGATGTATTATTAGAGTGCACTGTTTGTGATGGGGCTCAGGTTTCACTTGACACAAAGTGAATATTTAATTGATCTCTCTCTCCCTCACCCTGTGGGTGTGGGTGTGTTTTTCTGTGCACGTGAGTGTCTCACTCTCACTTAAAGCATTTAGTGGTGTGGAAGTAGAGAACCAGGCTGTTCATTTTGTAAAAGCTGGACTAACAGTGTGTCTGATGAATTCCTAATTTTAAAGTGGTATATCTTTCATTAAAATGTACATGTAAAGTAAGGGCAAGCCCAGTGACATGAAAAGTAATACAGCTTGCTGATCTTGACATAATAACAATCAGAGGAAACTGGAGATCCCAGATGGCTGCTTGGCCTTTGCCATTCTTTTAATAAGCTACTAACAGCTAATTATTCCACTCTTTGGGGCAAGTTAATTTACTGTTGACTCTTAAAGCGACACTGCTCCTTTCCCTATCGCATAGCAATTTCTTTACAAGAAACACTGTAAATGGTTTGGTGTGCAGTTATCCAGTGTAGAATAAGAACATAAAAATGAGAGACATTTTAAAGCAGCAAGCAGAAAGTTGCATCAAACCTATATGCAAGGAGTAAAATTCACAGCTAAGACGCCAAGAAAATAGAGCTGCCCTTCTGTACAATGAGGACATCAAAAGTTGACTTCCAAGTAGGTGGGAGTCTTCACCGGGAAAGGCCTTTCATGGAAAAATCACCAATAGCATGTGCTTTTTTTCATACTTAGCACTTGTCTCCCCTTTGTCAGTGAGAGCATTTGAAAGCCTCTAATGACTAACTTCTAGTTAATCTAAAAGAAGTAAAACTATAATGAATGTAGGCATAATAAGCTATGGCTGAGGCAGGCTGAAGTACCCCCTTCCCATGATTGAAGGATTGTTAGGAAGGATATCTGTAATTTTGGGAAGAAGCTCTTGACAAAGTTGGAAAAGTGTGTGTGTGTGTGTATTCTCTCTCTCTCCCCCTCTCTCTCTCTTTCTGTGTGTCTCTCTTTCAGTTTTATCAGAAATAAAACTTTTGTACCCCCTTGGCTAGTTATTTAGTTGCCTTCAGCGCCTACCACTATGTTTCCACTGAAATTGTGGACTGAATGCTCTGTTGGAATATTGCTCATCTCAGCATAGGATTATTCCTATGGACATTCTTGGGGGTAAAGCAAGGAAGGTCCAGAGGCCAATGGACATATTTTCCTCCAGAGCTCCTGGAAACAGCACTGTGCCATCATTTAGTCTGTCCCCAAGAGTCATTCTCTTGAAAATTGCAAAGGAAATGCTGCTGAGGGCAACTGTTGCTTGAACAGTGGTAGCAAAGGAAAAATAAACTAAAATGATTTGCCACCTTGTCTTTAAATATATGCCTAATACCCCAACTGAACATTGATAGATTTTCTTTATCCTCTGCAGATTAATCCAACTGGACTATTATAGTTAATTATAACAAAATAATGAGGATTATATATATATTGCATGAAGACAAGACCCACTTTATTCCTCAAAATAAATATGCCTGTAAGCATAATCTCAGGGAGTGTTTGGTTGACCTCACCACCTTAGTGGATGGAAAGTATTTGTGCCAGTTGTTTCAATCTAATTCTAGTTATATTACAACTGAGTTATGTAAATTGATAAATTCTGTAAATGCTCAGAGTCGAGATAGCAGAGGGATAATTTATTATGAAAAAAAGAAGTCAAGGGCAAACTGTAATACCTAACTGTTTAATTACATTCTCTTAAGCCACAAGTGGACCAAAATAAAAACAAAAAAAAAATCATCCATTGGGGAAGTTTGTTTGACTTAAATGTTTTCTTCCCACTTGGTAGTTATTGAAGGCATACAACTTGGTGAGGAAGAAATTTCCATTTAAAATATGTCATTTTAGAAAAGATTGGCTGTTTCTTTTTAATTGTTGAAAGCTGCATTAAAAGGAGACCAGTACAGAGTAGGTTTTTAAATTGAGAGCTTGCTTAGAAAAAAAAGGAACAGCTGCTGTTTTAAATGGACTCTAATTTTGACAGTTTATGTGTTCTGTGAATGCACAGTGCTCTGTGATAATGTTTGGGAGGACTGATGCTGGTTAATAGCTTATTTCCTGGGCTTTATGGTAATTCAGCAAAGTGATTATAATAATGTCATCAGGAACTGAAATAGACTCCTTATCACACCCATCTGACAGCCCTGCAAAAATATGAAGCCCAATGAAAGATGCTTTAAGGCTCATTGTAGCCTTTCATGGGAGAGACTGATAATGTTGAAGTGTGACTATATGCTGTGTAGGCTGGATCTAAGGCAGGAAGAGCACAACTGTTTGCAGTAGGGAAGCTCTAAACCAGCTCTCTGATTTTTGCAGCATTAAGCAACGCTTGTGCTTTCATTTAAGGCTCCCACCACCTGGTAGATTTCCATCACCACCCTTTTCAGTTGCAGAACTCTAGATCACCTGAGACTGTGAGTCCAGGAGTATCCTGCATCTATAAAGCATGAATTTTAGTCATACTGTGATTCAGATTCTAACAATAGTGGTGGGCAAAGACTGCTTTTATGTGGTCATACCATGCTCAAGGTGGCAGGTGTTCCATTGCACTGTCTTCATTAGTGGAACAATATTCCACTCTACTGTGTCTTTTAATGGCTTTTTAAAATCTATTTAAACATTTGGATTTGGTTTTATATCCAACTTTTTTTTTAACAAAAAGAACGTTCATATGGATCTTTCTCTAATTCATGCAGCAATGTAAATTCACTGAGATAGATATTTTAAAACGACAACTTTCCTTGTTAGTCTCTGTTATGTACATTTTTCCAGTATCAGGAACATACCTTTATTTGTTAAGTATTTATATGCCACTTATTACATCATCGATCTTGAGGTAGTTTTCAATATTAAGTTATCTTTCATAAAATATAAAAAGACAAAAGTGAAAGCATATACATAGGTAGATAGGTACATTGCCACTCCCAAAATTGGAAGGTTTTTAGCATAGATTTTTCACCAGAAAAAAGTTGGAACACTAGCAGAATGCATTCATCACTGCTGTCACTGCCATGGCAGATCCCGTCCTAAAAAGTTGCATCCTTGGAAAACTCTACTGGATTTAGTTTACATTCCCTTTTTTATAGTAATTTTATTAAAAATTACAATTGCAACAATAAAAATCAATGCAAACTAAAAAGAAAAAAAAGAAAAAAATAGAAGGTGCAGAAAAAAAAATAGAAAGAAAAATAGAAAAGAAAGAAAAAAATTCTTTTCATTTTTTCTTTGTCCCTTCTCACAAAATTCTTTAAAGCTTTAACAAGTCTCTTTTGTAAATCCAATATAGAAAAATTATCCAGTTCACTCTCTGGATTTGTTATTTGTATATCCCTTTTAATTATTAAGACATCATCCAGTTTCTTTTGTATGTCCAGTGTACCATCTTTTTCCATATCATTCTTGTAGCCTGTCATTTTAACATTCATTTTCAGATCAGTTTCAACCTTGTCAGGTAAAACTGGTTCCTCTTTCATAACATCTTTTAAACACAGTATCTATCAAGGCAGAGACTCTTAAAATTAACTTCTAGGTCCATTTTTCAAAAATATCCTTCAATATGTTCAATGTTAAAATATTTTGCTTCATTCATAAATTGAATTTAAATGTTCTTCTCCTTTAATTGTAATCTTTAGTTTCTTCTAGTTCCCTCTAGTGTCCAACCTTCAAAGTTCCATGGTATCATGTTTTTTTTTAAAGAATTCAAAACAAAAGGATTTTCCCATGGATGGATTCTTACAATAAATTCCAAAATCTTAATTCAAATCCATCTGGACCATTAGTCCATTTGTAACTTTCCAAAATCAAAGTTCTAATCACCCTTTTGCTGTTTATTTTATATATATATATATATATATATATATATATATATATATATAAAGTCCTTAAGCTTGTAGTTAAAACTTCTTTTGCTAAGAATTGAAGGAAACTCACCTGGTGTTTTCAAACATGTTGATCCAAAGGTTCCCAATGGCTGAAAAGCACTTAACAAGCAATTCCCAAAAGTGATTAGAAAAGCAAATATGTGAACCCAGTGTCCTTTTAAAGGTGCCGACTATGGTTTGAGCAAGATGGCTATTCCCTCATCTCCCACCAGAGACCGCTGTCTTATGGTTTCATGAGGAGCAATTGTCTGGAGCACTTGTGGGTGATCTCAACTGCTCTCCTTGTCCAGAGATTAATTATGAAGAGCTGGTTTACTCACCAGCTCCTCTTTCCACCGTGGTCATTGACTCTACTTTTAGCAGAGCTGTCTTCAGTTTGCCATTTCTTCTCCAGAAGTCACTGATTTAGTTTACATTCCTGATGGCTGAAGTGGCAGTGTATAAAGAAAATTATGTACCTGTGAGAAATACAGAAGAAGTAGAGGCAGCTAGAAAGTTCAATATTTTGGGCTTAGCTGATAGAACGTGACAGACAGAAGGAAATGAACGCTCCTCTGGTGGGATTGTATGAGGACTCCTATATATATACACAATATATTACTCACACTGTATCACTGTTAGATGACTAGGTCACCTGTGATTTGCATGCAACACAAGCCCCATTTTTCCGGCCTTCAGAATTCCTCTAGGAATGTGTTGCTTTTTCGTTTTGGGGGAAGAAAAAAAAAAGTGTAAATTCTCTCCAGACTTTAAACACAGGTTGATAATTGCTACCTTATAATCATATTTCTTTTGCCTGTTGGAGGCTTAAACATTTTGAGTGCAACTCCTAATCAAACCCTGGCCAAGATAAAAAGTAAACAAATTTTGTTTGGAGGAGTGCCACTGAATTGCTAAATTTATACAGATCTGGGAAGTTTAGTTTAGTTTATTTTTCTGTTTTGTAATACTGCACACGCATTAACTCCTGGATGTTGCAAAGTGTATTTTCATAGATGCATTTTCATAATTCATTAATTACTACTGCAAATTTGTGCAGCTCCAACACACAGTTCCAAGCTGCTGGTCTCAGTCTACTGTGGAGGTTATATTTCTTTCACCAAAATCCATTCCTTTTAGCGATAATCATTAAATCATGTGGCAGTGAATTTCGACCAGATGTCACAGCAGATCACCTTCACATCCAGTGTATTCCAGTAGTTAATGATGCATTGCATAAATTAATGTCTTTTTTTGTTTGTCTGAAATCTTCTACTGGGTACCCAATCTATTTGTTCCATTTTGAGAGATGATTGGTAAAATTCTTTGTTTATTAATTTCATGCCAGTTTTGACTTGTGAATATATTGTATAAAAGTTTGTTGAGGATCTTTTATGTACAACGCAGAAAACTACAGGAGTAGTATCACACAATGTACATAAGTTGTATTACACAGGGCTTGTGCAAAGCCCAAGTATATGTAGATATTTCATGAAAGCTTGTTTAATGTTCCTTACATGCAGAACTCTGCATATGATTGAAATCTTTTTTTCATATAAGGGTTTATTCATATAGTAATCTAGGAATAGTGATTTACAATTTAATACTGTAATGATTTTGGGGAATGAAGAATTTCCCTGTGAAGATGTTCTATTCACCAACATTATTCTGTTCAACTTCACAGGGAAATTCTTTAATTATAGAACTCCAAGAATAAGATTTTCTTTCTGCCTATCTCTTACATCCTCTCAGTGCATCTGTTTGGCATGAAGGTCCTGGCTTCTATTAAGCCAGAATGCTCTATTTCATCCAAAAAAGTATTATTCTGGCATAATGTTAACAAACCAGGAAAATAAATGAGATGTAACAGGGATTATAAAATTATATATTATATATTGGTTTTTTTAAGCCACATCGTCTGTCTGTCATGCACATTGTCATAGTAGTGGTCAGTGACTGCTGGACTTTTGACCTTGAATGCAGTGCAAAAGAAGGGGAGAAGTCTCTTCCCTTTGTGTGCCATTCCCTCTTAAAGGTTTGCTCTCTTTCCCCTTGTAATGAGGTAATGAAAAGCTTTGTATGAAAACTCAGGCTGCATATCAAGCAAATGTCTGTGGTGTTCCTTCTATATTCAGTGCCTGTTCACTTAACAGAACAGTTCAAATTCCAAACAAAGCTGTTGCCTTTGAGAATTTGTACTCTTTTTAAAAAGTCAGCCGCATTTGCTAAGAGTTGCCACACTGTGGTGTCTGGGACAGCAAATTCCAACTTAAAGAAAAGAGGGGAAATGCAACTATCGTAACGTGTTTCAGGTTAATGTTTGAGCTCCTGTTTCAGAAAGCTGTCTAATCACATTTTCATTGATGAAATGTGTGTAGTTCTAATGCAAGGAAATAGACAATTGGATTTGTTGTTGTTTAAAAATATGTGTTGAAGAATAAGTTTTGAGTGAGAAAACAGAGTAAAATATCATGAGTATGACATGCATCCTGTTCCTAAATGTGAGAGACTGACAAATTTGGAGCAAAAATCAATCTTTCCCTTCCATATGAAGAGGTATAGTTAAAGCATAGAATTGAAATGTATCATCTTCTTTTCTTCTTTGCTATGTATATATGCATACACGTATGCCACAAGGGGGCAAGTCTTGGGCTTCCAGGTTCTGTTTTGCCTTTACTAGACCAACTAGAGATATACTTTGATGAAAGAATCTGAGTCCATGGATAGAATTCTGAGTCCCTAGAATTGTTTTTGAGTCTCAGAGCTGACTACAAGCCCATAGTCTTCGACCCTAATCGACTTACTTTTTCATTTTTAGGAGTATAATTTGAGAGTGGAGGAGAGGAATTTTGCTGCTGTTAATGTTAAACAATTTGGGAATCAGAGATCCTTTCCAAAACATGATGAGATTTACCTCCAAAATCAACATTTTTAGACCTCCTACATTTTCTCCCTTAGGCTGTAGCATGCAAATAACTCCTGTTCCAGGTAAAAGTAATTTGCCAGCTGGCACTTTCAGCAGGTGGTGGGCATGGGTACATAGGAGGGAGGAATAAGCATTCTGTTTCACAAATGTTTTGAATTTAACAATAGAACATAGCATTGTCTCAATCAACAAATGTCTGAAAGCTTCTCTTATTGCTCTCATTTATTTATAGTCAGCTGGGGTTTTCAGTGAGCTCGCTCTCTTTCTTTCTTTCTTTCTTTCTTTCTTTCTTTCTTTCTTTCTTTCTTTCTTTCTTTCTTTCTTTCTTTCTCATTGTGTGTAAATTATGAATTCATGTTTGCCTATGTTTGTGTGTGTATGTCTCTGTAAATGAATTCAGCTACACTTTGCCATATTTCTACACTGTTTTAAATAACAGCGTAAGCATGAAAATGTGCTTAGATCAAGTGTCACTCCAAAGATCTTGCTTTATTAATGTGTCATAGGGAGCGAGACCTGTGAAGTTTTGGATTCATTTTATGATGCTGGAAATCAAACTCTGAACAGTTATTTTCCAGCCTGTGAATGCAGATAA
The DNA here is from genome assembly GCF_059951505.1 of Python bivittatus. Classification (NCBI taxonomy): domain Eukaryota; kingdom Metazoa; phylum Chordata; class Lepidosauria; order Squamata; family Pythonidae; genus Python; species Python bivittatus. The sequence continues at coordinate 8,602,423 of NW_028277075.1, read as the reverse complement.
AAGGTATGCCATTGTCTCGGCTTGCCTTGTAAGCCTAAGAATTAAAATATATATATATACAGTGGTGTTTTGTAAGATTTTGGAATAGAGATTATAGAAATTTGGCTAGGTCTGTGTGGAACTTTTTGAATGTGCTGGGACAGGCCATTAAATTTTAATTCAAGGTCTTTTTAAATGTGTACTGGGGCAAGAAAGCAATAAAACTAGCCAAACACACCTGCCAACACCCTCCAACACTCAATTTGCTCTGTTGTTTCTGGATCTTATGATAGCAGTAGAACCTGCCCCAACTCTGGAAAAAAAAAACACCTTGCTTCTCACGTGGAGGAAATAGTAAATCTCTAGAGGAAAAATGATGTGCTTTCAAATTTGTATGTTTATCAATCAGTATCAGATATTCTGATCCTAGTCTAATTTATTTCATGTTTTAAATTTATATAGCCCGCCCATATACCAGAAGGAAATTTGGGTGGTGAACAAATTTAAAAAAAACAATCTTTCCCTTAAGTTTACTTAGAGCATTTTGCAAACTTAAATGGCAAGCCTAAGACTTAATAATCAGAAACAAACATTTCTTTGCATCATTTCATAAACACACACAGCTGACTGTTGTAAAATGGAAATACATTTTGACATACAAGGTGAAATCACCCTGTACATTAGTGGAACACATGGATATTATTATGGGTGCCCCAGTCCAAATTAACAAAGAGACATTACCAGGGACATTTTATGTTGAATAATGTATAGATTTTTATTATGAATATGTTTACTGTAGATATTTTACCTTGCGTTCTTTATGGTGAAAGTCTGCTTTATGCTGCCATATGGATATTTTCATTTTTTGTAAGCTATATGAGTTGATATGTCTCCTATACCATATGAAATAAATAAATTCATACTGCCTCAGTATATCCTTGAGCAAAATGAATTGTTACAGCAGCCCCACCAAAAAGGACAGGAACCTCATTATAGATCACATGAATAATTATTAATATCCCAGTACACTAATGAAATGGCCCTGGGGCAAGAATGGCCCTTCCTTCAAGGCAGCTGTAAGAATCCTCCCCTTTCCAATCAGCCACTGAGATGCATTGTATTGAGAGAAGAAATCCCCAAACCACATCCATTCAACACATGTGCTGCCCCTGGCTCTGGTGTCTCCCAGTTTCAGTGTTATGGCCCACAAGAACAGTTAGGAATCATTGCAGCAGACAGATGGACAAATATCTTTTGCTTTCTGTAATTGTCACCTCTTTTTTCAACCACAAGTTCACTATATTGCCGCTCCTTTTCAAGAGGTTTTTGTGCATATCCATGCATATTTTGTGCATACAGTGGTACCCCGGTTCACGAACTTAATTCGTCCCATGATTCTGGTCACAAACCGAATTGGTCGCGAACCGAATCAAATTTTCCCTTAAGGTTCAATGTAAATAGGGTTAATCCGTTCTGAACCATATGTATTTTTTTTTTAACCACAAAAATATGAAACAAAGTACAGTACAGTACAGTATGAAGAGAGAGAACAGTGACCTTGCTTGAGGTGACACCAAAAAGCTTCATAGCAAGTGTCTGTCTGCGACCGCGATCTCGCCTAGAGGAAGCCATGACCATGTGTCAGCGCAGGGAAGATGGCCACGCATTGTGTTCATCACCCGATGTGGAGTTCGCAAATGGAAGCAAAATTTTGTGAACACTGCTGTTCATGAACCGAATTGTTCGTGAACAGAAGCGTTCGTGAGCTGGGGTATTACTGTTATTTTACATACTTTTATATACAGGACCATACACTCCTATCTGTGTTCACTCGTGCAATATTTCAGATCTGTGTGTGTATATTATTTTCCCCTAATATATACATTTTGATAAATATTATGACTGTTGAATGCTATTTACCTAATGGATGCATTTTTTGTACACACGCTTTAATGACAAATTTGAAGAGGTCCAGAAATGGAAGTATAGTCAATTTAACTTTTCTTAAATATGATACTGAACATGTTACTATGCAAGTCCATAGGGTAACTAATATTCATACAGAAAATTCATCATTTAGTTAGTTTAAAAGAAGCATATATACAAAAGCCTCCTGGATTTTTCCTCTTCCTTTTACTCTGTGTAAGTGTGCTTTTTTATAAATTTTAACTATGTATTTATTTATTGTTTTAAGCTGTTGTAAGCTGCCCAGAGTCCCCCATTGGGGGGAGATGGGCAGGGATAAGTTTGATACATACATACATACATACATACATACATACATACATTTTCCTTGCGGAAATCAAAATTGTCCATTTGTTAAAACAAAAACTAAATTTATAAAACTAAAACTAAAATACATATAATAAAGTGTAAATCTGCATAAATAAAAGTTGCTCAGTGCAAATCATTTCTCAACTCTTGTGGGGACCAAAGGTTTTCTTCAAAGGGCTTTGACCTGTTTTCTAGAAAGAAGCATTGTTTTGAAATAGTGAATAGAAACCTAGAAGCTCCCCCCTCAAAAGAATAGTAATAGCTACTCTGTAATCAATTTTGACAAACTGACATTGTATGTGAAAAGCCAATCTGGTCAGATTAAGATAGGATGACTTCATGTTACAGAACAGAACTAATCAATTCTAACTACACCACACTTTGTTAGTGTTTGGAGAATACTGATTGTGTCTAGGCTGATAGTCCATAGCCTCAGTTCCTTTAGATACCAAACAGTATTCAGATAAAAGAAGGAAGCAGGTTGCATAAAAGTAGGTTACTCAAGTATTCTTAACTCAAACAGTAAAATTCTTGCCTTTTGTAAACATTTGGTGCATCCTGTTTGGATGTAATTCAAGTTCATGACAGATGATTGATATCAAGTTTATTAATACCATAGATCTGTTTAAAATATTAAAATGTATAATTCTTAAGAAAATGGTTGAGTGAATGTGAACATTACTTTTAAATATAAGTTGGACATGGTTAGTGCTTGAATGGGAGACTACCTGGAAATTCCAGGGCTGAGGCTAGATTGAGAAATTAAAAAAAAAAAAACTTAGATGATTATGGGAAACCACTTCCTTGGGGTTGCCAAGAACACTACATGATGGTGTCCATTAAGTAACCAGGAGTCAAATGCGACTCAAGGGAGACTTTACCCTTATAAAGGAAGAAGAAGTCTAATCTAGAATAATTAAAAGTATGAGTGTTCTCTGCATTAAGAAAGAAGCTATCATGGACTTCATCATCAACCATCAAGGTTAGTTTTAAATATAAGTAAGGCAAGCACCTTTTTGTTTAAATATAATGGGCCAAACTAGATAACTTTTGTTCTTTCTCTTGGATTTTACAAATAAATTGCTAACAGTCATTGTGTTGGGGAGGTGTTACTTTTAAATCAAGTATTGTACCTTTTCCCAAATAATTATTCTCTTTCACGTGATTTGTTGGTGTCCAAGGGAATGACTAACGGCATCTCACTCTCCTTCTTATTCTTGCCTAAGATTTAAACCAGTGTGACCTTTTTACTAATTTTCTCCTTCAGGTGTTTTTGCTCTCCATCCACCAGCTGAAACTTGTGCTGTTCCATCAGGCAAGTTTGGTAGATGTTGATCAGTGCATGAAATCAGTTCTTAAATGGCTGCAAAATTGCCTGCCTTCGGACTATTTTGATCACAAGGGCTTTCAAGTGTCAAAGTCATTTGGTGAACTAGATAGATAAAATGCATGAGCACTGAGCTTTTTCCAGGATAGAATAAATAAATGTATTTTCAACTGTGTGCTTTGCTTTTGATAGTGGTTCATTAAAAAGGGGGGGGGGGAGGGGAACAATAATATTAAATATTTACAAGAATGATTTAGTTGTATAATCTTTTGCAGTCTGTCCTTGCTCAACAGTGAAATCAGCTACAGTTGAAGAAAATATCATTTAACTGATAGTACTGTGAAGGTCACTGGCTATACAGTATTGCAGAAATTTATAAAGAGTAATGATTTTTCACAGCTTTCTATCTTGTTCCTCTTTTCCCTACCCTTTTTGGTTTCCTTTTCCAAAAATCACTGAAAAGAAATGCAGTTCAGAACTCAGTTTCCCACTCTTTCTTTTCCTTTTGACTGATCTGGGGAGCCTTTCTGTCAGTCTCCTTGTCTGCCTTATTTCCAGGCAGATGGTGATTTGTCTGGTGGGGAGTTTGTTACAACTGCAATGGCTTTTGTCCTGGTGGATATTTCTTACAGTTCATTTTAAGAGATGCAAAACCTTCATCTTCAGTTCATTTATGATGTTCTTTTTGAAAAATTAAAGGGGAAAGACCATGAGATCTCATTTGTAGCAAATTGCTAGCTGTCTCTGTCAGTTGGTAATCTATTTTTTTCTCTAACGTTACGGCCTGGTCATCTTTCTGTGCAATGAAGTTGTTATGAAATAACTCACATCAATGATCTTTAGCAAAATCACTTTTGGTTGTGCTGTATCTAAGGTGAGCACTGTGAACGTTAACGGAGTAAAATTAGTGTCTTCTGTGAAAATTGACTTTTAAATTCAACTTTATCTTCTAAACTGGGTTGAGTTTTAAAGTGAAGTAAATGCATGTTTACTTAGATCTGAATTTTCTGTTTTCTTCGAACATCTATGAATCTCCCATCTACTGGAGTCAACTAAAATATGTAACAGTCCAAAACAAAACATACTGTTTAATATAGCAGAACCAAGGCAGAGATTTCACAAACATGTAGTTTGGTCTTGGCACTGCATTAATGTTTTTGCGATATGTAGAAATTTCAGTGTGGTAGGCATTTAATCGTATAAAGAATTTCTTCACTCAAGGTAGAGAAGTGATATTGAAAGATTATCTATTCATTGTAAATAGCTTTTTGTAAGTGAATTAATTATTAAGCATGGGTGTACGGAAAATGTATGATGTTATCATGCTCATTTTAGGTGAGATTTGAACCCTTATTTCCTCATTCGTGCCTACCTATGCTCCATAGCTATGCTTTGGGATGACAATTGGACAGATAAGGCACCTTATCCTCTTTTCATGCCAGGAACTGGTTACTTTTCCCCATTAAATAATATTTTAATATTCTAAGCAGCAGTCGCCTGGCATATTTTGAATCTTCTGTAAATATTCTGGTGGCATTTGTCTTGGCTTTCAAAAATTAAACTGTATTTTCTAGATACAATACAAAAAATATGTAGCAGATAGCCATCACATCTCTCCCCCTGCCTCAGCATTCCCAGTGCATTACCATAGTGAAATCATTGTCTCACTCAGTTGTATTGTCACCGTATAAACTGCTCTGCCTAAAATAAGAGTGAGGGCAAGGAAGAAAGGAAGCTATTCCACATTATGGGGAATTGACCCAATATTTATGTCTGTTGTTGTTGTTGTTTAGTTGTTAAGTCGTGTCCGACTCTTCATGACCCCATGAACCATATTGCGCCAGGCCTTCCTGTCCTTCACTGCCTCCCTGAGTTTGCTCAGTTTCATGCTCATTGCTTCAGTGATGCTATCTAACCATCTCATCCTCTGCCGTCCTTTTCTCCTTTTGCCTTCAATCTTTCCCAGCATCAGGGTCTTCTCCAAAGAGATCTCTCTTCGCATTAGGTGACCAAAGTATCTGAGCTTGAGCTTCATTATCAATCCTTCCAATGAGCAGTCAGGGATGATTTCCTTTAAGATTGACTGGTTTGACCTCCTAGCAGTCCAGGGGACTCTCAAGAGTCTTCTCCAGCACCACAGTTCAAAGGCATCAATTCTTCGGCGCTCAGCCTTCTTTATGGTCCAGCTCTCACAGCCATACATTACTACTGGAAAAACCATAGCTTTGACTATGCGGATCTTTGTCGGCAAGGTGACGTCTCTGCTTTTTAATATGCTATCTAGGCTTGCCATAGCTTTCCTCCCAAGGAGCAAGCGTCTTTTAATTTCATGGCTGCAGTCTCCGTCTGCGGTGATCTTGGAGCCCAAATAAATGAAGTCTGTTACTGCTTCCATTTCTACCCCTTCTATTTGCCAGGAATTGATGGGTCCAGATGCCATGATCTTAGTTTTTTTAATGTTGAGTTTCAAGCCAGCTTTTGCACTCTCCTCTTTCACCCTCATCAAGAGGCTCTTTAGTTCTTCTTCACTTTCTGCCATTAGGGTGGTATCGTCCGCATATCTGAGGTTGTTGATGATTCTCCCTGCAATCTTAATTCCGGCTTGTGATTCTTCCAGCCTGGCATTTCTCATGATGTACTCTGCAAGTAGGTTAAATAAGCAGGGTGACAGTATACAGCCTTGTCGTACACCTTTCCCTATTTTGAACCAATCGGTTGTTCCATGACTGGTTCTAACTGTTGCTTCTTGGCCCGCATACAGATTTCTCAGGAGACAGGTAAGGTGGTCTGGTACTCCCATCTCTTTAAGAATTTGCCACAGTTTGTCGTGATCCACACAATCAAAGGCTTTTGCATAGTCAATGAAGTAGAAGTAGATATTTTTCTGGAACTCTCGTGCTTTCTCCATGATCCAGCGAATGTTGGCGATTTGATCTCTAGTTCCTCTGCCTCTTCGAAACCCAGCTTGTACATCCGGTAGTTCTCGGTTCATGTATTGCTGAAGCCTAGCTTGTAGGATTTTGAGCATAACCTTGCTAGCATGTGAAATGAGTGCAATTGTGCGATAGTTTGAGCATTCTTTGGCATTGCCCTTCTTTGGAATTGGAACATAAACTGACCTTTTCCAATCCCGTGGCCACTGTTGCGTTTTCCAAACTTGCTGGCATATTGAGTGCAGCACTTTAACACCATCATCTTTTAGTATTTTAAATAACTCAGCTGGAATACTGTCATCTCCACTAGCTTTGTTGTTAGCAATGCTTCCTAAGGCCCACTTGACTTCACTCTCTAGGATGTCTGGCTCAAGGTCAGTGATCACACCAGGGTGGACATCAGGGACATTAAGATCTTTCTTGTATAGTTCTTCTGTGTATTCTTGCCACCTCTTCTTAATCTCTTCTGCTTCTGTTAGGTCCCTGCCTTTTTTGTCCTTTATCATGCCCATCTTTGCACTAAATGTTCCTTTCATATCTCCAATTTTCTTGAAGAGATCTCTAGTCTTCCCCATTCTATTGTTTTCCTTGATTTCTTTGCATTGTTCATTTAAGAAGGCCTTCTTATCTCTCCTTGCTATTCTCTGGAAATCTGCATTCAGTTGCTTATATCTTTCCCTTTCACCCTTGCTTTTCGCATTCCTTCTTTCCACAGCTATTTGTAAAGCCTCATCAGACAGCCATTTTGCTTTCTTGCATTTCTTTTTCTTTGGGATGGTTTTAGTTGCTGCCTCCTGTACAATGTTACGGACCTCCGTCCATAGTTCTTCAGGCACTCTGTCTACCAAATCTAATCCTCTAAATCTATTCATCACCTTCACTGTGTACTCACAAGGAATATGATCTAAGTCATACCTGAGTGGTCTAGTGGTTTTCCCTACATTCTTCAATTTAAGCCTAAATTTTGCAGTAAGAAGCTCATGATCTGAGCCACAGTCAGCTCCTGGTCTTGTTTTTGCTGTCTGTATAGAGCTTCTCCATCTTTGGCTGCAAAGTATATAATCAATCTGGTTTCGGTATTGACCATCTGGTGATGTCCATGTGTAGAGTCGTCTCTTGTGTTGTTGGAAAAGAGTGTTTGCTATGACTAGCTTGTTCTCTTGACAGAACTCTATTAGCCTTTGCCCTGCTTCATTTTGTACTCCAAGGCCAAACTTGCCTGTTATTCCGATTACTCCTTGACTTCCTACTTTAGCATTCCAATCCCCTATGATGAAAAGGACATCTTTTTGGTGCTAGTTCTAGAAGGTGTTGTAGGTCTTCATAGAAGCGGTCAACTTCAGCTTCTTCAGCATCAGTGGTTGGGGCATAGACTTGGATGACTGTGATGTTGAATGGTTTGCCTTGGATACGCACTGAGATCATTCTGTCGTTTTTGAGGTTGTACCCCATTACTGCCTTTCCCACTCTCTTATTGACTATGAGTGCAACTCCATTTCTTCTAAGGGTTTCTTGCCCGCAGTAGTAGATATAATGGTCACCCGAATTAAATTCACCCATTCCCGTCCATTTCAGTTCGCTGATTCCCAAGATGTCGATGTTCAATCTTGTCATCTCATGTTTGACCACATCCAGCTTGCCTTGGTTCATAGATCTTACATTCCAGGTACCTATACAATATTGTTCTTTACAGCATTGGACCTTCTTTTCGCTTCCAGATACATCCACAGCTGAACGTCCTTTCGGCTTTGGCCCAGCCGCTTCACTCTTTCTGGAGCTACTTGGAATTGCCCTCCGCTCTTCCCCAGTAGCATATTGGACACCTTCTGACCTGAGGGGCTCATCTTCCGGTGTCATATCTTTTAGCCTTTTAACATTGTCCATGGGGTTTTCTTGGCAAGGATACTGGAGTGGGTTGCCATTTCCTTCTCCAGTGGACCACATTTTGTCAGAACTCTCTGTCATGACCTGTCCGTCTTGGGTGGCCCTGCACGGTATAGCTCATGGCTTCACTGAGTTACGCAAGCCCCTTCGCCACGACAAGGCAGTGATCCATGAAGGGGATTTATGTCTGAGCTACTTTCTAATCATAAACTAATTTTATCATCTGTAAAACCCATTCAGCTCCTGTTGGACATACTAGGTCTTTCCTTTTCTGCAGTAGTAATGTCACTGCCACTAACGAACCTTTAAATAGCCAGCTAAAGATAAGGTCTGACACCTTCCACATAACTGGTGAGGGAGGATATCCTAAATCTCATGCCTTAAGAGAAAATAAGTGCTTGACATTCAATCTGGTGCTGTAATTTCACTCTCAGAGAATCAGTATATGCAAGCCCACAGCATCCTGGATATAAATTGGTATTTGCACCTCTATAATGTCCTCCAGAGTCACCTGAGAAATAGATCTTTCTTTTTCTCAGAGTTTAATGCAATGAAGGCACATATTTTTGGCTGGCTAAACTGTAAATTAATATTCTAAGTGAAAGTATGGTCACCAACTCTTCCTTCCTTCCTTGTTTTTTTTTTTTTTTTAATATTTCTTGCATTTCCCCCTTATTGTTTCTATCCCATTTTAAATAATTTCACACTATGGCATATAGTTGACATTTATTTGTGGCAGTTCCAAAATATTTTCCATGATAATTCTAATGGCAGAAAATTAGAGTACTCTCATAAATATCTAAGCCTGAATTGAAATTTGGTTTAAACTTGTTGACTTAGTTATCCTTTCCATAATATTTCTGTATGGTTTTCTGTCAGTTTCTTCATTATGATGAAGACTAACCTTTCTGCTAAATGCAATTAAGTTCATCAAGATAATGCACATCAGAACAAAATATTGACCATTACAAAGTACTAAGATAATAACATGTTTAAAATAGTAAACAGTTTTAGCTGCTGGTGTGGGTCTTCCGGGCTGTCGTATCGTATGCCGACTGTGAAAGCCTTCGACAATACAGTTTTAGCTGCATTAATAACTAAAGAAATTACTTAGGTCACATATATACTTTTAGATTTTTTTCCCCTCTCAGTTTATCCTTCGAAGCTGCCTTAATGTATTTCAAGGACTGCCCATTCCTTTTAATCCCATTCCCAAGTTGAGATAAGAACATAAGTACTCCTATACCCATTTGAAAGACTTTTGTGTTTCTATACAGGTAGTCCTTGACTTATGACCATTCGTTTAGTGACCATTTGAAGTTATGATGGCGCTGAAAAAAGTGACTTATGACTGGTCCTCACAACATCCCTGCTGTCACATGGTCAAAATTCGGGTGCTTGGCAACCAACATGTATTTACAACAGAATTTTCCAGTCCCTATTGTGGTTGTAAGTCAAGGACTACCTGCATTGTTGTATTGAGGGCTGTAATGAGGGTCTTTATGGCACCTTAAAGGCTGCTACTTATTTTCTTTCCAGAAACTCAGACCACACAGAAAGATAGCAATGGAGGTGCACAACTTTTACTGTCTTTCTTTCTGAATTAAAAGTTCCGCTCACTTACACAACCATGCATACCTCCCCAGCTCAGAGTCCAGCTGGTCAGGTTAGGTTTGAGTTCCAGAAGAATCAGGGTGGAATGCCTACTATGTACAATACCTCTCTCTATGGAATAGTTCCAAAGGACTACCATTCTTATACACTTTTATAATTTCCAACAATTTCCACTTTGGCACTTTTCTCATGTTTTTCCACTTGAATTCCATTGTCTTATCCAGTTCACCCCTTCATGGATCACTGCCTTGTCGTGGCGAAGGGGCTTGCGTAACTCAGTGAAGCCATGAGCTATACCGTGCAGGGCCACCCAAGACGGACAGGTCATGACAGAGAGTTCTGACAAAATGTGGTCCACTGGAGAAGGAAATGGCAACCCACTCCAGTATCCTTGCCAAGAAAACCCCATGGACAATGTTAAAAGGCTAAAAGATATGACACCGGAAGATGAGCCCCTCAGGTCGGAAGGTGTCCAATATGCTACTGGGGAAGAGCGGAGGGCAATTCCAAGTAGCTCCAGAAAGAGTGAAGCGGCTGGGCCAAAGCCGAAAGGACGTTCAGCTGTGGATGTATCTGGAAGCGAAAAGAAGGTCCAATGCTGTAAAGAACAATATTGTATAGGTACCTGGAATGTAAGATCTATGAACCAAGGCAAGCTGGATGTGGTCAAACATGAGATGACAAGATTGAACATCGACATCTTGGGAATCAGCGAACTGAAATGGACGGGAATGGGTGAATTTAATTCGGGTGACCATTATATCTACTACTGCGGGCAAGAAACCCTTAGAAGAAATGGAGTTGCACTCATAGTCAATAAGAGAGTGGGAAAGGCAGTAATGGGGTACAACCTCAAAAACGACAGAATGATCTCAGTGCGTATCCAAGGCAAACCATTCAACATCACAGTCATCCAAGTCTATGCCCCAACCACTGATGCTGAAGAAGCTGAAGTTGACCGCTTCTATGAAGACCTACAACACCTTCTAGAACTAGCACCAAAAAGATGTCCTTTTCATCATAGGGGATTGGAATGCTAAAGTAGGAAGTCAAGGAGTAATCGGAATAACAGGCAAGTTTGGCCTTGGAGTACAAAATGAAGCAGGGCAAAGGCTAATAGAGTTCTGTCAAGAGAACAAGCTAGTCATAGCAAACACTCTTTTCCAACAACACAAGAGACGACTCTACACATGGACATCACCAGATGGTCAATACCGAAACCAGATTGATTATATACTTTGCAGCCAAAGATGGAGAAGCTCTATACAGACAGCAAAAACAAGACCAGGAGCTGACTGTGGCTCAGATCATGAGCTTCTTACTGCAAAATTTAGGCTTAAATTGAAGAATGTAGGGAAAACCACTAGACCACTCAGGTATGACTTAGATCATATTCCTTGTGAGTACACAGTGAAGGTGATGAATAGATTTAGAGGATTAGATTTGGTAGACAGAGTGCCTGAAGAACTATGGACGGAGGTCCGTAACATTGTACAGGAGGCAGCAACTAAAACCATCCCAAAGAAAAAGAAATGCAAGAAAGCAAAATGGCTGTCTGATGAGGCTTTACAAATAGCTGTGGAAAGAAGGAATGCGAAAAGCAAGGGTGAAAGGGAAAGATATAAGCAACTGAATGCAGATTTCCAGAGAATAGCAAGGAGAGATAAGAAGGCCTTCTTAAATGAACAATGCAAAGAAATCAAGGAAAACAATAGAATGGGGAAGACTAGAGATCTCTTCAAGAAAATTGGAGATATGAAAGGAATATTTAGTGCAAAGATGGGCATGATAAAGGACAAAAAAGGCAGGGACCTAACAGAAGCAGAAGAGATTAAGAAGAGGTGGCAAGAATACACAGAAGAACTATACAAGAAAGATCTTAATGTCCCTGATGTCCACCCTGGTGTGATCACTGACCTTGAGCCAGACATCCTAGAGAGTGAAGTCAAGTGGGCCTTAGGAAGCATTGCTAACAACAAAGCTAGTGGAGATGACAGTATTCCAGCTGAGTTATTTAAAATACTAAAAGATGATGGTGTTAAAGTGCTGCACTCAATATGCCAGCAAGTTTGGAAAACGCAACAGTGGCCACGGGATTGGAAAAGGTCAGTTTATGTTCCAATTCCAAAGAAGGGCAATGCCAAAGAATGCTCAAACTATCGCACAATTGCACTCATTTCACATGCTAGCAAGGTTATGCTCAAAATCCTACAAGCTAGGCTTCAGCAATACATGAACCGAGAACTACCGGATGTACAAGCTGGGTTTCGAAGAGGCAGAGGAACTAGAGATCAAATCGCCAACATTCGCTGGATCATGGAGAAAGCACGAGAGTTCCAGAAAAATATCTACTTCTACTTCATTGACTATGCAAAAGCCTTTGATTGTGTGGATCACGACAAACTGTGGCAAATTCTTAAAGAGATGGGAGTACCAGACCACCTTACCTGTCTCCTGAGAAATCTGTATGCGGGCCAAGAAGCAACAGTTAGAACCAGTCATGGAACAACCGATTGGTTCAAAATAGGGAAAGGTGTACGACAAGGCTGTATACTGTCACCCTGCTTATTTAACCTACTTGCAGAGTACATCATGAGAAATGCCAGGCTGGAAGAATCACAAGCCGGAATTAAGATTGCAGGGAGAATCATCAACAACCTCAGATATGCGGACGATACCACCCTAATGGCAGAAAGTGAAGAAGAACTAAAGAGCCTCTTGATGAGGGTGAAAGAGGAGAGTGCAAAAGCTGGCTTGAAACTCAACATTAAAAAAACTAAGATCATGGCATCTGGACCCATCAATTCCTGGCAAATAGAAGGGGTAGAAATGGAAGCAGTAACAGACTTCATTTATTTGGGCTCCAAGATCACCGCAGACGGAGACTGCAGCCATGAAATTAAAAGACGCTTGCTCCTTGGGAGGAAAGCTATGGCAAGCCTAGATAGCATATTAAAAAGCAGAGACGTCACCTTGCCGACAAAGATCCGCATAGTCAAAGCTATGGTTTTTCCAGTAGTAATGTATGGCTGTGAGAGCTGGACCATAAAGAAGGCTGAGCGCCGAAGAATTGATGCCTTTGAACTGTGGTGCTGGAGAAGACTCTTGAGAGTCCCCTGGACTGCTAGGAGGTCAAACCAGTCAATCTTAAAGGAAATCAACCCTGATTGCTCATTGGAAGGATTGATAATGAAGCTCAAGCTCAGATATTTTGGTCACCTAATGTGAAGAGAGATCTCTTTGGAGAAGACCCTGATGCTGGGAAAGTTTGAAGGCAAATGGAGAAGAGGACGGCAGAGGATGAGATGGTTAGATAGCATCACTGAAGCAATGAGCATGAAACTGAGCAAACTCAGGGAGGCAGTGAAGGACAGGAAGGCCTGGTGCAATATGGTTCATGGGGTCACGAAGAGTTGGACACGAGTTAACGACTAAACAACAACAACAATCCAGTTAACATGGCAACTATCTGTTGTTTCAGGAACCATCTTTTGGTTGTGAGGCCTGCATTTGTTGTGTCTTCTCCGAAGGTGTAATTCTTTACATTCTTCATATGCTGAAATCTTATTCTGTGTCCATCTTTTATACATATCCATTCATACCTTCACACAAATCCATGACATAAGGTAATATAGGAACCAACAAATCAATATATGTGATAGCTGTTTAGTAACACTGGTAACAATATGGTGAAAATACACATCTAGATTCTGACTCTACTGTTGATTTGCGTCTCTAAAGTGCCTGTCACAGACACCAAAAGGTAGAGCTTGCTTTTTCTTAGGAGCTGATAATAGATAATAGCACATCTGGTAAAAGCATGTGGCCTTTTCTGTTATCCTTCAGTATTTCTGGTGTAGTGGTCTCTAATTACATGAATACTGAACTTTGAACATAAATATGCTAACCCCTCAGTTAATCAGAATCTAAAAGCAAATGAACCAGACCATTCATGGAATATTGTCTACATTGTCCCTTGTTTACTTTTTATAGATGGGGCTGTAAGGAACTACTGAGGGTTTAGCTAGTGGTGGTAGATTTCCAGATTGTTTTACTTAAGACATCTCTTAGTTTGTTATTACACAATTGATGTGGAAAACTTCACAGGAAGCTCTTGGCAACTTTTTAAAAATGTCTGGGCGACACACTAACTGATGATTAAGGGTAAGGGCAGAGGATTCAAGTGATGGAATAAGACTGACAGATGTGGTTTTTAAGATCAAAATATGACTGGGATATTCATCCATATATTTTGCATTGTCAATTCAGACAATGTCCAGAGAAATAACTTTTATTAATAATCAAGTAATAATTTGTCATTACTTAAACGTGAGTAGCTGCGGGCCTATCAACCAGTATCTGGAAACATGATTAGGTAGCATACTGTATTTTCTGCAGATCTACCTTTTTTGTGTTCTTTGTTTGCCAAATTGATGACTGGTGGGAAAGAATCAAATTACAATATATGCACAAATAAAAGCTCAATAAATCCTTACTGGGAAACCTGATTCCTGTGGTTGCTAGGAAATGGGTTGGTTAATTTTCTTGGTGTATGGAGAGTTTACTTTGCTCTTGTAAATTGTATAGAAGAAAAGCGATGAAGATAAAAGAGAGATAGTAGAAGAACAAAATGAAATCAAGCATCTCTGGTTACCACCTGATCTGGATTACTCTTGACTAAGCTGCATATTTATTACATGGCAGAGTTCTAGTTATAGGAAAGGAACTGCCAGCATTCAGGTGTTTGCCTACTGCCTTTTGGGATGCTACATAAACAGCTGTAAATTGAGCTAGTTATTCAATCCATTTAAAGGAAGGTTAAATTGTAGGTCTTTGGACTTCCCAGGGGTACAAATAAGGCGGCAACACAAGGGAGACTACACAATAGGCCATTTTCCATCCAATCGAGCTCTCCATTATTAATATCACTTCTCCTTCTCAGAATGTTTAAAAATGGAAATTGGATGTTTGAGGGGTGACTGTGAATAGAGGACACCAGGTGCTTCAGATAAATGGCTGCGTCCATTCTCAGTGCCTAGAACTGAAGGGAGGCTAACCAGTATTCATCCTGGGAATGCCAGAGTGGAGATGGCAAGGGGGAAGGGGCGGTGTCTCAATTTGCTGAATAGCAAAGTTCCTGAAGAGCATTATTGAGGGTGATAAACAGAGTTTCAGGAAATCTCTTTTCATTCTTTCCTCCAGCATGTTATTTTAAATTTACAGTCTTTGATTTTTGACACTAGAGTTTTTTTAAACAGTTGTTTATAGATACAAGATTCATTGACTTATAAGTCCTCAATAATTGAAAATGTCACATGGTACCTGGTTAGAGAGAGAGAGAGAGGTGTCTACAGAGGACTGCACTCTTTATTCATGGAGACTTGATCCAGATTTTGAAATCCCAGAGAGAATCTGTGGGATAATTTTTGTCCCCCATAGAGGCTGATAAGAACAGGGAGATAGGAGGCAAAGACACTTGTTTTCACTCTTTTTCCTCATATATAAGTGCACTTACACACAATAAGAATTGCTGGATTTTGGTGGCAAGAAAATCTTATATATCTTATCTGGCTCCACAATGGTGCTAAACTTTCTGGAAGCATAAGGAATGAATAGTGGATGAGTTGCTCTACATATCATGAACTGAATGTTGAGTTGTTAATGAGGGTGTGAAGGCTTACATATTCAATACTTAAAACACACTATTACAAATTCAGTATATGCTAGGTAGTGTTTTAAGTTGAAAAGCTGTTCAAAAGAATTTTGACCATGGTTGTTTGTATGCCACTGTTATTATCTATTACTTACCTATTATTTAGTGCAGCTTTGGACAATAATGGTGCACTGCTGTTTAGTATATGATGCTGATGCAATTATTGGTATATACATCTTCTTTACACATAGATACTATTACATGAAAGTAGTAAATAGCTGAAATATGTTGCTTCCAGAACAAGGATTATCAGGATATTACCATACTAAAAACAGAATTTTGATGATGATGATTTCAATTATTAATTGTTCTTATTTTTATGGAACATTAGCAGTCACAAATCCTGAATACTAAATAATAAATTCTTCAGAACTAAAACCACATTTTTGAAATCAATATAATCCAAATTATATTATAAAACACACACACACAAACACCCATAATCTTACAGGGGAGTATTCTTTGTACCATAGAAATATAAAGTCCAATCTGCATGGGTTAAGGATCTTATTTGTAGGCATGGATTGTATGCTAAGAAAAAAGAGAGAGAGAGCAGCTGGGCAATTGCTGGTCCCTTGTAGCCAATCAAAAGCCTCAAAAGGAGGCAGGTACTTAGGTCAGGGGGATGGGGTTGGGTACAGAAACTTACGTGGCTCTGATTGGTCGTTTGAGTGACAGGGAAGGCGCATCTCCTGCCTGATCCAGCAGGAAAAAGTAAAATCTGGTTCTCCAGGAAGCCTCCTGATGGTCTGGGTTGGAACTTCCATCTGTTTTCACTATTATTGCTATGGACCCATGTTAGTTGCTGGTTGACTACCCTGGGAAGGAATTTTACTAGAGGACAAGTGGCCTTTTCCTTCTGGGGCTTTTTACCTTCTTTGTACCAACAGAATATAAAAAATTCACATATGTTGCTGACACCATTTCCATAATAAATTATGCAATGTGATAAGTGTCAGGCCACATCCATTCTGTGGGTAGCTAAATATCACCATATTCCTCACTTCTCCTTTTGCACTGCTGCCACAGTAACTAAATGTAAAATGACTGCATAAATAATGATATTTTTCCTCCTCCTTTAATTAGTGCTTATGGTAGGTGTAATTAATTTAAACTATTTGGCATTCTTTGACAATGTTCTCTTATTGGTAGATAGTTACAGTGAAGATAACAGTGTGGGGAACAGGAAATGGGGAGGGAGGTGATATAGTGGCTGCTGAGGTGGTGGAATTCATTGGTTGGGTTCATATATCAAACAAAACAATGATTTGTTTAGCTACGGTTTGTTGTATAAACCTTACTGCCCTTGTTCACATATTATGCTAAATGGTGGTTAAATTTACACATCATGCTAACACAAAATGAAAGAAAAAGAAATCTTATGTATGCTGGCTGGGTTCAAACCCAACATGGACATCTGTGGGGGGAGCTGGGTAACATGCATCAAGGTGTTATCACACAAATGCTATGAATTATGATCTGTAGTCATTCACATCATGATGCTACTGATACTGGGCTCCTCCACATAACCTGCTTGCCATGACCAAAAGATGCTCCACTACCTGGTTTAGAAAACATGTCCTCACAAAGTTGCTTCCAACTCATCAGCAGCCAGCCAGCCAAGCAGAGAAGTTGGTCTAAGGCAGTGTTGTCCAAACTTGGCCGCTTTAAGATGAGTGGACTTCAACTCCACTCATCTTAACTGGCTGGCTGGGGAATGGCTGGACATGGCTGGCTGGGGAATTCTGGGAGTTGAAGTCCACTCATCTTAAAGCGGCCAAGTTTGGACAACACTGGTCTAAGGTGTTCTGTCACGAAAGTGGTTTTTCTTTCATATTTCCTTATATTCATTGTGTGAAGGCAGTAACTCTGATGGCCTCATTGCTGAGATGCAGTAGAAGGAGACTGTGGGGATAGCACTATTTATATAAACATACTTTTCTCTTACTCAAGGATGGAAGGAAAGTACATTAACATGGCTGTAAGGAAGAACCTACTATCTACCAGTTACTGTCTGGCAGATTAATGTATCTCATAGGGCTATTTTTAAGATAAAATCAAGAAATAAAAATGGTCATTTTCCTAGAGAAAAGGTGGGCCTTAAATATAATAAGAAATAACTAAATGATGTATTCTACAGTATATGCTTTTTTTTTTTTTTTTTAAACCCAATCCCTTCCCTGCAGTATGAGGCAGTGGAGTCTGGTGAAAGCTGGGGTAGATCTTTTGTTGATGTGCTGGCTCCTGAATGCACACTGCTAAATCCACAACTCATAGAAGCTAGAAATAGTTTTTAAACTGACTCAGCTGAAGCTAATGGGGGCAATGTCTTGATCCTTTATCTGCTGTGATGTTGTTAATTTGTGAGGCTTGACCACTGTTTAGTGAAAGCACTCTATCTCTAGTTAGGAGCAAACATGCATTAGGTACATTGATAACTTGTGGGTTGGATAGAGCCTGTTAGGTCATTAATTTATAATTGTCCTAATGGGTTAGCCTCTGGGTTTTTGTTTACCTCCGGGACTGAATTTCTTTTGCCTTTATGTATGTGCCATTTGCTCTCTCTGTTATTTAAAGGAGCACTATTTGTGTATCAGTCGGGGGAAGAAATAGCATGCTGAGGATAAATAACTTTTACAGAAAACAGGGTTTGTTACAGTAGCATCATTGGTAATGCATTGGCAGGTATGACTATTATTCCACTTTCTGCCGCTCCTCCAGCTGAATTGCCCTTTTTAAGCTAGAGGTGGCTTTTACTTCTTGGCTTCATTAGCACCTTCCATTTTCATTAAGTTTGGAGTGCTAATGGACTGTTAGAAAACAGTTGCATCTCTCACATGCTGCTGGACTACACGTGGGATGTTGATGGCTTTGTGCAATGGAGTGAACCATCTGGCTTTGCAGGGAGCCAACACATTGGAAATAACCAAATTTGTCGTTTGGCTCTGAGAAGGTCACTGATGCCTGCAGCTCTTGTTCATAAGAGCTTGTCCAGTCTCTTGGGTCTTTAAAGTTAGGAGGACAATTGCATGAAACCTGCCCTTGGGAGATGCCTAGTAATTGCAACATCTGTTTCAGTTGCACATGCTCGCATAGTCAGCTCCTAGGGCATCTCATGATAATGATGAATCCCAAATGGAAAGTCATTTATCCAAATACCTAAGAATTTTGAATGAGGAATTTTATGATATCTAAATCATCTAAGTTTAGGCATTTAGTAGGATTAAGTAGGATTGGGTACCTTCATGGAAATTCTGTAACGTCTTGTTTAGACAATTATCTAGATAATTACTTAATACATACTCTTTATGAAGAGGTTCAAGTTGCTTTGAGAAGCAAATGAGTTGTAAATGCTATATCAGACCTTGAACCCAACTTTGAGACAATATATCTAAAAAGTCTAGTATCTTCTTCCCATTTCTACCCAATGTGACTAGATGCAAGGATGCTCAGATCAAGACTAAAAGTACTGCAATTCACTTAGTATGGTGTGAATTAGTTCTGATTTGATTCACAGAATCATAGAATCAATTATTCTAAAAAAGTGCATCGTTTGATTTGAGTTTTGATTCAAGATTGACAAAACAGTTCAGTTTGAGAAGATTTAACTTTTTTTTTTTTAAATCCCTCTATAAATGGGAAACTTTTGAACACCTGAAGCTGCTTCATTTTAAAGCAGAATGGAATGAATAGCAGAGGTGGTCAAGCTTTTAATAACGTTTACCCCTGCTAAGTTTCAGGTGGCTATCTTCAAAGGTTTTTACTACAATAAAATGTTGAAATATTTCCCCCATCAGCACCTCAGAGATAACTGGGCTGAAGAGAGAACAACACAACAAGCTCCAAACTATCTAATGCTTAGCAAGGAGACTAGAGAGATGTTGGCTGAACCAAAGCACTGTGGCTTAGATGTAAAAATCTAAATTTTCAAAAACCATTTTAAAACCCAAACTTTCAAAACTCTTTTTTTAAAAATAAGCTCTTTTCACTTGTTTTTCTGGGGTGCCATTGATTTATACTTTGTTATCTGTTCTCCTTGGGTATTTTGGGTTACCAGGATAGCTGGCATAGCTGCTTGACAAGGTTAGACCCTCTCAAGACTCTTTCTAACTTTAGCGGGGTATCAGGCTGGGCAATACACATTGACAAAATTTGGATTCTTCTGAGTCAACTGTGGATTACCATTATGTCTATGTCTACCATATGTTCATTTTCTCTGAACCTAAGATTAATTTTAAATATGATTTGTTGAAACAACTCAGAGTAGCAATTTATGATTTACTCATGGCTAAATTATCCATAGTTTGTCCAGGATAAATATAATAAGAACGGTGCTTAATCTAATATCAACATGAGATCTTCCAAACCCTTCTAGGTAAGGTGGAAAATCCATTATGTATGAATGAGGCTGCTATCTCCCATTATCTTTTTCTTGTTTTTCCATCTTGTTAGAGAAAAATTGCAATGAGAAGATGCAGTCTGAATTTCAAGTCTTGCCTTTTCTTTGATAAAATGTTTATTGTATGAAGGCTGTGGAGTTGAAATGTGTTTTCCCTTTTTTTAGAAACTGGGCAGAATTCAAAATTTAAATTTGAAACTTTCAAAATGTAAAATCCAGTTTAGTCTTGCTGACATATTTCAATTTGTTTCTGTTAGGTATCAGATAGAGTCCTGATAATTGTCAGGTCATATAAGTGTCATATCAATGATGAACACAGGCTATATAAACTTGTGATATAAGAATGCATCTTTCCATTCTGCCTGCCAGGCATCAATATATTGAGTACAATGTTTTCATTTTACCTACATCATTCCAATTCATTGGGCATCCAGTTCTAATATCCAATTTTGTTTTAGTTAATACTTGGAAATATCAAGCTTTGACATGTTGTGTTTTATATGCAGATATGAACTGAAAATCTACATCCTTGAATTATGATGATTAGGCATGCCAAATACCCTTTCTTTATTGTGCACAGCATCTCAGTACCATGCCATTGGCTAAGCTTTGAAAAATCCTTTGAAAAATCCTACAAATGTATTTAAATTGAATTATCATTTATCACTTATGCTAATGATGCTTCACCTAACAGATCATTATCATTAGTACAAATATCATTTTAGATAAAACTACTAGGTGGTCCAGAAGGCTGGACAAGGTGGCCCAAAGATGGGCAGCCTTTTCAGACATTGGGTACCATTGTGTGATCTCATTTAAAAAATGGCCCATTTCTTTCAAGGGAATCAAATTTTATGAAATTTTGACAATTTCACTCCTGTGATCTTGTGCTATCTCACATGGAAATTCTGAAAACTTGTATTCAAAAGCCAAATGTCATGAGATTCTGGTGTTCCTACCTGAAATCTCTGAAGACATTCATTCCTAAAATCTCATAGATCTCATGCAAAGAAACCCAAATGTCATGAGATTTGTCATCTATATGAGATTTCAGCCTTTTAAAAATAGAAATAATTTTAATTTAATGTTTGTGGTTCTACATATTACATACAGTATAGCAATTCCATCTTGTTGACTTGTGAGATAGGCCTTAGGCTTGATCTAGCAGAGGTTTTCTTATGTTCTTAACAAAAGGGTGAAATATAAATTATGCTTGTTTCCCAAAACCAGGTTTATCATCTTTTGTCAGGTATAGGGCAAAGGCTGGTAAAGAGTTTGAAAAACAGTAGTATGGTGGGCTGAGTCATTATCATTTTCCAGCTGGTGATTTAGTTGTTATTGCAGGATGTGACTAAGGGCATCTTTCTGAAGGGATAAATCATTGCCAGAGGAGTAAATGTCACATGTAGATGTCCCTATGACTGTGGCAAGTGCTGCCCTTTAATAGTTGCCTGCTAAAATTTTCCTCAGAGTGCTTGGATAAATGCGATGAAAAAATACAGGGAGCCACTCTGATCCTCCTCCCATCTTTTTATCACAGTCTGTCACATTTGCCTTGGAGCCATGCCGTCTGAAGGGAGCCCAAGTAGTGACAGGGCAGATAAACTGCCATGCCTAAAGGAAATTGGGCAACTGGTAAATTCAGTAGAGTTCTCTGTGAAAATACTTAGGGCTCCATACAATAAAGGCAATTGCTGAATTTTAGTTTCAAATTGTTGTAAGCCAACTTGGAGAGCTGTAAATACGTTAAATAAATAGAAAGAAGCACAAATTAGTGTTTTGACAGTTAAAAGAAGTTATTTTACATGTAATATTTTATTAAAAATGACGGGTTAGACCAGAGTTGAACAACGTGTGATTTCAGGGCCAGATGCAGCATCTCTTATCTAGGATTACCTCTGTTCATTATTGCTGAAAAATGGTAGGAAGCATATGAAATGGTAGCATAGACCCTAATATAGATTTAATATGTTTTAAAAAAAGAAAGAAAATGTCCCTGAACACCCCATCCACTGTCCAGGGAAAAATTCCTGCCCACTTTGTATCCTGCCCCACCCACTATGGTGGTCACCACAATAATTTACAGTGTAGTTCTCAGCCACCAAAGTTTGCCAACATCTTCTCCAGCTTGGTGCTCTCTAGATGTGTTGAGATTACCGTTCATTTACTTATTTAATTCTCTGGTGGTGTAGTTGTTAGAAAGTTAAACCAGCACAGATGGTTGAAGAAACAGAGCACAGTGAGCCAGTGAGGTCACCTGATGTTGGCCTCAAACCATCCATTGAGGAATAGTATAAATGTCAGTCTGAAGATCTGCTGTCTGAACAGGTTGTTACTGATTTCATCCTGACAGGTATAAGGAAAGTTAAGAGATCTATAGGGATACTATACCTCATGTGCTGGAGATGTAGGTTTAACAGGGGTTATGTAAGCTCTAGAACCCATGGAAGATTATATAGCTATGCAAATTCCTTCCAGCCATGTATAGGGGAGATGCTAGTAAAGCCCCATGCGTAATGAAATTGATACTCAGCAGGCATTTCACAGCTGCTGAATGAGAAAGAGGAGAGGGATAAAAGTCAGTCAGATGAAAAAGGTTGTCAAATTGCTATTCAAAAAAGGCAGAGAGAGGATTTGCTCTGTAGAAGGTTAAGGCTTCATGTGTGTAAATGCCACAGAGTGGTAGTAAAAAACAAAGAGATAAGGAATGAAGGGTCATTTTATCTTGTGGTAAAACTATGAGTTGGTTTTACCAAAGTAAAAAGGCAGGAACACTGGAACATAGAACGAATATAGCCTGATGCTTTTTAATATATGTATGTACGAAGAGTCGGACATGACTTAACAACTGAACAACAACAACAACAAAAATGTGTGTGTGTGTGTGTATATATATTCCTTAATTTTTTAATAGCAGACAAAATAAGTGCTGTAAGCAAGCTACCAAACTGTAATGAACTGTGATAAGTTATCATATCAACATTCATGCCACCAGGCTGATGGGTCTTCAAGTCTGGTGTTTCCTTCAAAATAATATAAAACTGGCTCACACAGGTGAAATGAGGATTGGAGTCACTGCATGGGGGTAGGTGGAGGAGGCTAGTTCTTTTACTGTCCCCTTTGTTTCTATCAATGTCAATGTCGCTCACAATGAAAAGATTAATAACGCTCATCTTTAAGATGGTACAAGATCCCTTATTGTTTTTACTCCAAAATGTCATGCCAATGTTTTCCAAGAAAACTCACAAACTGATACAGACAGAACAAACTTGTGCTTCAAAAATGCTGAAGCTGACTACCAGGGGAGGCATGGCGAACTGAAGGCAGCTCTGCGAAAGTGGAGCTGACAACTATGGCAAAGACCAAAGAACCAGTGAGTAGACTGGTTCCTTGGAACCTCTCCACATAAAGAGAAGATGAGAGAGGATGGAAGATCGCCCACATGTGCTCCAGATAGCTGCTCCTCGCAAGAATTCAGGACAGTGGTTTTCTGTGGGTTGAGTGCTGGGAGATGAAGGGATTAGCCATGTTGCTTGCAACTATGGCAGAGACTTTTAAAGGACACTAAGTTCGCAAACCTCACTTTCTAATGAGAAATTGCTCATTAACTACTTTTAAGCTATTAGAGACCTTTGGAACGACAAGTTGGAAAATGCCAGGTGGATCTTCCTTCAACCTGAATGAAAGAAAATTTTAATCATAAGCTTAAGAATTTAAAAAATCTGAAATAAACAGCAAAAAGCTAAATAAGATTTTGATCTTAGAAAGTTATAAATGGACTAAGGGTCCAGATAAAAATTGGAATACTGAAAGCTTTACAATAAGATTTTGGAATTAATTATAAAGGACAAACAACTTTTTATGGGGAATAGATCTGTTTGGTTTTTGGAAGATATAGCAGAGATAAGTAATTTCATGATTTAAAAACTGGAGACTAGAGGGGACTAAAGATTTTAGGTAGAGGAAAAAATGCAAAATGTTATAACAATGAAAATACTAAAGAAGGCTTTTGAAGAATGGAGTCAGAAATTAGCCACAATATCAACAATGTCAGTAATGATGTCTGCTTCTATAGATAGACTATGTCCAAATTATGTTATTGAAGAAATGATAGATGTAGAACAAATTTTATCTGACAAGACAGAGATGGTATCAAAAGTAGATTTACAACTGACCAGCCAAGAGAATTATTTGGAAAAGGATGTTTCACTGGATCTACAAATGAAATTGGCTGATATTTTAAAATTCCAAAGGGAAATACAAAAGACAAACCAGGAGAATGATCAGAACAATTTTTTCCTATTGGATTTACAAAAGAGGGTTGTTAAAGCCTTGAAGATCTCTGTGTAATGGGGCAAAGAAGAAATGAAGAGAAATCAAATCCTACAACAATATTTGAATG
Source organism: Python bivittatus (assembly GCF_059951505.1). Taxonomy (NCBI): domain Eukaryota; kingdom Metazoa; phylum Chordata; class Lepidosauria; order Squamata; family Pythonidae; genus Python; species Python bivittatus. Next base: position 8,577,898 of record NW_028277075.1, on the reverse strand, counting down.
AACCAATTAAGACAGTTAGAAGTAAAAGGAAGGAATATAATGTTAGTTTATTTGAGCAAAGTTAAAAAAAGATGTGTTGCTACTTCTGGCAACTCTTTATGGAATTTCTGCTGACGCCAGGACTAAAAGATGATGCTTTATGGATTTGTCTATAGATAAGGGATGGGATATAGGATGAAGAGATAATTGTTTGCAACCTTAGAAGGGATGAAGAATCACTAAATTTGTTATACTTGTGATGAAGGTTGGAAGTCACTTCTTTATATATTTCTTTTCTTTTTCTTTATTATATTCTAACTTCTTTCTTCTCTTTCTTCTTTCTTTTTCCTTGCATCTTTTATTCTTTCTTTCTCTTCTCTTCTGTTTAAATTTAGTTTGTATTAGATTTTACTATTATAATTAAAATTCTTAATTAAAAAAATGCTGAAACTAATAGAAAGAACGATGAACTCCTATGAAATTGGATTACACTAATAGTACTGTATTCTTTTGAATTTTTTCATATTTTGATCTCTTAAATGGGCCAATCAATACGAAGCCAGTTATTAATAGTAGCTATTTCTGTAACCTTTAAGCTACTTACTAGGACAGGAGTGTAAAACTTAGTCGCATGCCATCAGTCCCTTCACATTGTAAAATTTCACATGGTTCTGCAGAAATGTTTTATACTCTAGGACAACCTTCTCCAACAACTGGGTCTATTGTTCTTAGAATTCCTTTTTCAGTGGGAATTTTGATAGTTGTAGTCCCAACGCTTATGGAGATTTGAATCAGGGAAGATAGCTTTGCTATCTGAGGGGAAAGTGCAATATTATCATTATTACACCAAGAATATGACACCAGAGCTTTTTGAGCAATTTTTGAAAGAAAAACAGGTACCTGGATATATCTGAGAAATCCGATTTGTGATTATAGATGCCTGAACAGCTAAACATGCATATGTTATTTCTGTATTTCATTGTTTTGTTGTGGAACACATTGGTATAATGCCTGTGTTCCACATAATAGTCATAATCAAACTGAATCCATGTATATCCGGTGTAATTGTGCCAAAAAATGAGAGAGAAAAATCGTTCAACTGAGATCTACCTTTTGATAATGTTAGCATGGGCCATTGATTTTCCTTAATTCCACATACAGAGATGCTGACTAATTATGCAATATCTTTTTTAAACTTGAGTTCACTTAAATACAAGCTTAAATTGCAACATTTGATTTTACTACTGGTTCTTATCTATGCTTTTCTCTTAAGCTTGTTTATTGTTTAGCTTAGAATCTGTGATTACAATTGCAGATACATAAATTTCAGAGTTGCTTTAGCTAGGTAAAGCAGTTGTAGTTGCTTTTTAATCCTTAGAGACTTGACACTAGGATTAATGTTAAAGCCATTGCTTTTAGTTGACTTATGCCATCTGAAATATCCTTTCTGTATTTTTCTCTTCATATATTGTCTTTTAATTCCATTCATTTCCATTTTTATTTAAATAGTTCAGGGATAAAGTTTGTGTGCAATGAATGATGAGTTTTAGTATGATGGCATGTTCAAAGATGTATGAATCACATGGGTATGTGTTGATTGATTGATTGATTGATTGATTATGTGCCATCAAGTCATTGTTGACTCTTAGCGACCACATAGATAGATTTTCTCCTTGATGATCTGTCTTTCAGGTCTTCCAACAGTGCATTCATCACCACTGTAACTGAGTCCCTCCACCTTGCCGCCAGTTGCCCTCTTCTTTTCTTTCCTTCCACCTTCCCAGCATTAGAGCTAGGTTTTCGAATAATGTGTCTGAAGTAGGATACTTTGAGCCTGTGTGCATGGGTATGGTGTGTTTTTATGCTGATTGCTGTGAGCTGCCTAGGATCATTGTGTGAGATAGGTGGCCATATTACTTATTTAAATAAATAAATGTACAGTATCTAGTAGTGGATTTCCTTTAATATATAAAAAATATATAAAAAGCAAGAATTAAGAGTGCCTATGAATCTAATTATTGGACTTGAAAAGAATTAAGACCCCTATAATCACCATCCTAAACTTTAAAATGCTTTGTCTAGATCAGGGGTCCTCAAACTTTTTAAACAGGGAGCCAGTTCATGGTCCCTCAGAATGTTGGGGGGCTGGACTATAGTTTGGAAAAAACATGAGGAGAGGAGGAGAGCCGTCAGACCCGGCATACCTGTCATGTAGAATAGTCCGGCTCTGCGATCTCCCTCCTCGGGCATCGCCTGCAACTCCTGACACAGCCCCGACACTTCCGCTTCTGACAGACAGCAGCAGCGGCCAATCAAGCGGGCGGGCTGGATAAATGACCTTGGCGGGCCGTATCTGGCCCGCGGGCCATACTTTGAGAACCCTTGGTCTAGATTATCATTTTTCTATCAGGTGCTTTCCATTTGGGCTGGCTGGTTTGGGGGAGAGAAGGATCTTCTTGATGTGAAGAGAAGTTTTGATAATCGCAGCAGACCTATCGAGAAGGCTGAAAGCATCTCTATCAGTGATCCTTGGTATAACATTTTGCTATCCAAGGAAAAGGACACGATGGCACCTCTCTCCTTTCTAGAAGGTGACTCAACTGATAATAGAAAACCATTATCAGCTTACCTTAGGGAGCATAGTCAAACTGTGACACACACAATTCCTATCCCATAATCCCAATTGTATACTGGGATACAATTTCCTCATATCTTCTGTCTAAGGCAGTTTTGTCACTGTAATGATGTTAGTCTTCATATTAGAGTTTAGTTGTAAATCTTGGCTCTGCAGACACTTAACCACCTGTATTTCGGTAGAAGACTCTCAGATGCAGCTTGGCTAGATTGCAGAGAAGAATGAAGGCATATCCAAACAGATGATTTGCCCTCTCCACTGGAAAAAAAGTCCAAGTATTTTTGTTGGTCTATGTTCCAGACCAATAAACTCTAGGCTGTTTATCCTGCCTTTCTGTCAGGCCTAGCCCGAGGAACTCCAAGAGACCATGCAAATTCTGTTCAGCAATGTTTATTAGCTACAACCTCTATCAAGAATCTTCCCAGACTGAAAACTCTGTGTCCCACAGTAGCTATGAAAACAGAGTGAATTCCTCAGGGAGGTGCCAGCCTCATCCTCTTATCTCTTCCTCGTCCCTCTGGAGACGAAAGAGGATGCTTGCCTCCCTGAGTGTGGCCTTCATAATTCCATTCCATCACACTTTCCAGGTTAAGAAATACTTGATGGTCTTAGGCTGCACAGACTTTTTTACAGAACAATCCAGACAGGGAACCACTGCTTGATGCTTTGCCAGATTTAGTTCTTACAAATTATAGGACTGGTCCTGACTCCAGTCCTTTTTTTTTTTGATGTCATTATCCCCACAATATTTTTTTCTCTATCTGTAATGGAGGTAATGTACGTTTCTATGGGAATATGGGTAAAAGGCTTTGGGGATGAAATGGGTTGGTTCATTCTCCAATAGATTATCCAGTGAGACAGGACCTCAGTTTTCTCCTCCAGTTTCAATCCCGAGGTTTCTTTATGCTGTCCCCTTTAAAAATGATATTGCTATTAGCTACGTCACTGTCCAGTGTGGACAGGGAATTTGGCAAGGAAGGGATGGTGCAACCATAATTCTTTCTGCATCATCAGTGGGGGGCTAGTGAGTGAAATTCCAGCCTGGAAACAGTCCTGCTTGATTTCCAGTAAATAAAACCCAGGGGTGAAGCTTCACCTATTATCAGAGTAAGCTCCCCATTGTTGACATAGAAAGATGGTCTCACCATTCTTTCATTGTTAACATGCCCTATGCATTCACAATTTTCACAATATCTCTACTTGATACGTCTCTTCTCTAATGAAAATTTCAGCGTTCCCATATTACACTGATGAGAAGAGTTATTGTGGATAATTTATAATAATCCGTCCCTTGGCTTACCATTATAACAGAGAGTTTACATGATAACTTAATTCGGGAAGAAGCTGCTTCCATGTGTCAGTTGTCTGTGCCCTGGCTGGAATACTAGCACAACTTACTGTGTGGATCTTGAGTTTATGTGGCAACCATGGAACTCTGGAGACTCCTTTGCTGGCATAGATATTCTTTCTGATTGGAATGGTGCCTATGGCAAGCAGGGTGGATGTTACAGCTGTGGCCCAGACTGGAACTTTTTGTTTGGTGAACTTGAGGAAGAAAGGCTGGCTTGTAGAAAAAGCGAATTCATCACAGTTGTGAATTTATAAAGGGGGTAAAGAATAAAAGGTAAAGAGGCCATGTAGAGAGTTTCCCCTGCCATTATGGCCTGGGCTCTACAATTTGTAATATAGATTGGACACAACCCTTGCTCTGCAATTCCCTTTCTAGCTGTTCTCGAAATCAAAAGAAAGATAATGTGTGAGTGGGGGCAGCTGCCTTGTTTGGTGCTTAAGTATTCATCACCAATTGCCTTCATTGTTCCCCACTTTATTAGCTTTCACGAAGTAGATCAGCTTTTACTAAGGGCCGCAAGGTTTATGGCAGCAATATTTCTCATAGTGGCAGAGATAAAATATCAGGCTAATAACCAACTCTCTGCTAATGTAAATCGCAATAGAAAAGCAATCTCATTCTGAAGAAGATCTGCCTGGGAATGTTAAGCCTCCTGTTCAGAAGAAGGAGCCTGAAAAAATGACAATGCTTTATGTTTGCTAAGGAGATAAATGATTTGTCTTAAATGATGGGAGGCAAAGGAGATCTAATTTCAGCCATTGTCTTTCCTGATCTGAGAGCCAGCAGTAGCACTCTTTGTGATTGCTCATGAGTATCCATATTCCACTGAATTCAGAGGCACTGGGGCTGCTCAGTTCTTCCCCAGAGATCAAATAGGCTTAGTGTATCCTCACCAATGAGGGAAGAAGGACACTGAAAATGTGGCAATCATTCTGTTTTTAGCTAACACCCATCTCTTTATTCTCTCTCTCGCTCTTTTATAATCTACCCAATCCTGAAGGATTTTGGGTGGCATATAACATCACAACAACATTTTTAATAATAAAATATTTATTATTAGAACAATGATAATGAAACTTAAAATGAAACTCAAAACTCAAGATAGACACCCACCTGCAGTCAATCAAGTGGGCTGAAGGCATGTTGAAATAAAACAGATTTAATTTGTTTACAGCATTGCAGTAAAGTGGGTAAGGTGCAGTTAGGACCATATGTCACATAGAACTAAGTAGAGCCTTTGGATGTACTGTAGAATATTGCACATATTTATATTACAAATGTTGATGTGCCATACATCAGTTCCTCTAAAGAACTAGGAAAATTGTACTTATCTGTTCAACAGTATTAACAGGATTAGATTAGTCCTGGGGTAAATAAGTCTACCTTGTCTTTACTTTTATTGTAAGTTTCTGAAAACACCTCTCTTTTGTAAAAATAGACAAAGCATCAAAAGAAAGATTAGTGGTGAGTATTTCCTCTCTAGTTCTATTCTTCATGCCCTTCTCCCCAGACAGTAAAAGTCAGCTTATTTTGACTTGAATAAAATCAGACCTTCTCAGGATTCAATAGCATCCTGTCTGCTAGGCAGGGAAGCTCCAGCTTTACTACCTGGGACATCATATATGAACCTCTCCTCTTGCTCATTTAGTTGTTTTGCTGCTCTTGTTATTTGGTCAGTACTTGGTGTACCTTCCCTCATCCAGTTTTGATGCCTGATCTTGCTCTGGCAGTAAGAGGGGTGAGAGACAGCATGGAAATACATTGCAGGGATCTCTGTTATAGTATACTGAAATTTATTTTTCCTATGCGCCATGCACTTGGTCATGGGAAAGAAACACTCTGGATATGTGTTTAAGTGATTGTTTTGTCACTGAAAAGATCAGATCTGAAATGGCTTTAAGGTACTTGAGGTTGAAAATCTTAATAGGTTTTGAAAGCAATTCTGTGCCTTTCTATTCTGTAGCAAGACTGAATGGGTGTTACTCTTGGTAAGTTGCAGTACAAATGCTTTAACCCACTGAATTCACTCAGGTGCATTTTGTCCAAAGCTCTTTTCTGATGAATGCTGCTGGTTGATTACACTGATCCTTACGCACGATTTGCTTATAGCACGACTGCAACCAACCTGTGCGTGTCAGTTAAACAAAACAAATATGAAATCAAGAGAAACCTCAGTATCTTTGAATGAGAGACAATTCAATGTGTCTGCATGAGAGAAATGTAATAGTCCAGTAAAAAGCTATAACACGTTTTTATTTCATGGGATCTAAGTAGAATTTACTTTCCCTGGATTGCAACCAGGGTGTTCAAACTTAGTCTCCCAATACTATATGCAGTGCTGGTGTCAGACAATCAGAAGTATTGCCTTCATGAACCATTCTCAAAGTAGCACATGTATTGCAGTCCTGTCATATTTATTTTAATTTGTGAATTAATTGATTAATTGGAAAAGAAAGCAAGGTATTTAATCATATAACATGAGGGCTAGAACACTGCCCTAAAGTTTCCTATGAAATGCATAGAGGAGTTTTGCTATGGAAAAAAACTGAATTGCAACTTGTTACTTGGGATTACATGCTTTGAAATTGCATTGATGTTGCTTGGGAATGTGGGACAGGATAAACCCCAAATGATAATAAAGGGAAAAGAGAACCAAGGGGGTTGGGGGAGGCAAGTGGAGGCAGTTGTTTTAATTTGGTTGTGATGATTGCATTGGCAGGGCAGAACAAGGTCTTTTCTAGCAGCTGGGGTGATTGATGACCTGGGAGACTGCCTATAGCATAAGGAATAATATGATATAGGGTACACATTATAGGCAATTACAGTTTGAATAAGTTACTGGATAAAGAAGAGAGAGGACTAGAAAGCTGTTTTATTAACCCCCTGATACTATGATCTTAACACTTTGGAGGAAAACTTCATGAATGGATGTGAGTTATGAACATAGTGACAAATGCTAATACACTGAGAATTCCAGATCACAGTCTCTCCAGTAGGCAGCATTTTATTGCCACAGTTTAACACAGCAGACTGTGCATTTCCTAAAACGGATGGAATAAGCAAGAAACATTTTGAAAGTATTGTGTAATTTGCCTGGGATTTTTTAAAAGCAGATTTGTCTAGTACTCAGATGAGAAAAAATGAATAAAATATCCTGGATATACATTAGGATCTAAGTGTAAATTAGTTTGAATACCAAAGCTTTGGAATTTTACTGTTTATCAGGACTTATGGTTGTATTAAGCTTGCGGGGGCTGAAAGAATTATATTGGGAAATTGGAAAAATGATGTTATTTCAGATGTCAAGGAATTGTTGTTGGAAATGCATGATTTATTTGTTTTGGACAAGGCAATATTTTCTACTAACCAAAGGATGTAGCAATATGTGTTATGATGGCAGAGATTTTGTGATATTTTAAAATAATATGTTGTTTACATTATAGTACTGAATTCATTAGTAAACCAGTGACTATTGATAAGTATAAAATATAAGATAGATTTTTATCTTTTTTCTTTTCCTTTTTAGTTTGTACTTTTATTTTGTTTTTAAAAATATTTTTCTTTAAGATTAAAGATTGTTTTGTAAAAAAAGATAAATACAGACAAAGAAAAAAAAGAGTAAGTTAGTTAAAAAAAATAAGTACCAACAAAGGATAAAACTTTTTATTCACTTGCTGCTAGTTTCTAGAATAAGAGAATGAACACTTTTCACATACAAGATGTCCCTGAAAAGAAGATTTTCATTCTGTTTATAATTTAGAGAGCTTGAAAAGTATGAAGGCAGTCTTGTATTCAGAATGCAGATATATCATAATGGTAGAAGAGGTCATTTAGGTCCAATCACCCATTCAGTGTGTCCACAGTTAGATTGCTTGTTTGGAATTATATCATGACAGCAATTATATGATCCCAGATGGACTGGCATATATCATTAATAAGAAGGCCTTTTTAAAATCACCAGAGATGCTGCTGAGAGGGGTAGAGAAAATAAAATTAGCAACAAAGAAAGGCTTTCTGTAAAATGTAGTGCTCCTCCATTTCTCTTTTCACAAAATATTCACCCACCAAACTCTGGATTAGTCTTAACAAATTCTATTACACTATTTGTCTTTGCTCTGCATGGGGAATAATTATAAAATAACTGCACGACTCTACTAAATTGCCACTACAAGCACTGATTTTCCCCTCAGGGCCCATTACTTTTCATAAAAAAGTACTTTTGTGACTATCTTTTACCATCCTGATTTTCAGACATACCTTTAGACCATCTTCTACACCAAAATTCACCTAGACATCAAAAGAGGCATTATGCCATGATGAAGGAGAGAAGGATAATGAGTGCACTGTTATCACCCATTCTGTCACATCACCATGCTGCTTCCCACTTGCTGTGTGAGCAGGAAGACTCTGCTACCGCTTTCTGGATCTTATCTTATGTAGGGAGCCCTTAAGAATAAAATAAATATTAACTCCTGTATCTAGTATTTATTTTATTTTGGAGCATCTGAGATATAATCTGAATATGGAGATTATCATCTAATTTTTGCTCTGGTCAGATTTAACATTTTTGCTCTGGTCAGATTTCACTTTCTGTCAAAATTGGGTACCTCTGTGAGGCAAAGGACGTATTCAGGTGATCTACCCCAGCTATCTGATTGATCCTGTGGTGGCTTTCTAAGAGCACCTTGGGAATTCTCCATTAACTTGGCATGAAGCTCTGCTTTACATCTGGTTGATTATTGCTATAAGGAGACAACTGGAGTGCTGGATGAACTTGTAAATGTGAGGCCTCTTTCCAGTTACTAGTTTCTGGAGATTCCCTGATTCTTAGAAGAGCCATGGGAAATGAAGTGGGTGAAAATAAGTCTAGCGTTACAGTGGCAAAAGACCCTTAGTGAATGACTGAACAGGGATATGTGCTCAGATTTGGGCCTACACAATGGTAATAAATGCAGTGAAGTGTATATACTTGTTATTGTTACTGAGTCCTTGGATTTCCACTCAGTGGTTTTGTTCAAGGTGACCTGGACCCTTTTGTGGAAGAACAGGAGCGATCAAATGCTTGTAGCATTGGTCACTTTGGTGGATGACCTTCACCTCGACCACATGGGGGAGTGCCCAGGGCTCAGTTTTTTCTCTCATGCTTTTTAACATCTACCTGAAGTCACTGGGCAAAATATCCATTGGCTTGGGTGAGGTATCATTAGAACACAGATGATACTCCTCTTTACATTGTAATCCCATGCCAAACTAAAGGAGCCATGGAAGACTTGAAAACAAACTCAGACTAAATTCTAGCTAATGCTTGTTTGTAAACATACCAGCATTCAAGAAACTTCATTACTAGTGTTGGCTCTACAAAGGGTCATGCTGCCCTAAAAAAAGACTTGGGGGTTCTTTTGATCTCATGGCTCCTGTTGGAACAAGATGTGGAAGCTATGGGTGGGAGAGCCTTTGCTCAGCTGTGGCTGGTGTAACAGTTACAGCCCTACATGGATTAGAAAGTCTTGGCAATGATACGTGATGCCCTTATCACCTTGAATCTTGCATATTGCAATGTGCACTTTGTGGAGCTGCCTCTAAAGATGATTCAGAAGTCACAACTGGTACAGAATATAATGGAAGCCAGGTTAATGCCTATTTTGCAGTTGCTGCATTGAATGCCAAAAAAACAACACACCTTTCTAAGAGAAAATCACAGCACTGGATATTACCTGTACTGTGCTGGGTTGCATTAGGGACCACCCTGTCCACAATGATTCTGCTCACCTACTAAGAGCATTGTAAGATGGTTGCTCAAAATGTTGTCCCTGCAAGAGGTGAAAGGGACATGGGTCAGATCTTCTCTGTGGTTGCTCCAACTTTGTGGAACATGATGCCACCAGGGAGAAGGCTGGACTTTTGCTCTTGGCATTCTGAAAAGTCCTGAAGAGTCTCCTGTTTAAGCAGACATTTGATCTTCGTTTATTGTATTATATTTTTCTGAGAGTGTTGAATTTTTATTTATGGATTATTCTTTTGATATTTTTATTAACTATCTAGTATTCACTGATTGGGGTAGTAAAATTTAAGTAAGTAAATAAATACTAAGATCATCAAGTACTTTCAGGAAAACAAGAGCAATAACCCAAATAGTGGTATGGCTTATTAGCTCTTGATAGCTAACAGTTGCACAGTAATAATTTTATCACTATGAAATTCTCAGATAGATATGCTGGAAGAGACAGTAAAGTCTTTTGGTGACTATGATTATACTACATTATTGAATAGCTTTGAGATTATCTTGTAATGTTTCATAAATGCTGGTGTCTTTGTACAGACAGTGATTAAAAAGTGTGAAATGTTAAGTTATTGGTGAAGATGGTATTGTTAAGGAACCAAAACCAGCCAATATTAACATGTGGTTATTAACAGAGGACTAAACAGTAGCCATTTTATCCAACTACAAATTGATTCAGAATAATTATTGATGCATGAAGAACCAATCAGGGGCCACTTGCCAGGAATGGGTTTACCATATGGTGCCTTTGGAAGCTAATATTGATTCTCATTATTTTTAAATGATTACAAACATTGCAGGTGTTTTGTAATAATCTGTATTGTGTAATTAGAACATGCATGAAATGAGTTCATTTTGGCTGTTAACAAATACTGATTTGAACAACCAACTTTGCCTCATATGAACAACGTGAGCATGTTGGCGAAGATAATGTATCGTAGTTGTAATCACATATTTGGGATTAGAAAGTGGGCCAGGAATTTCAGCAGAGCTGAAATAGTATTTGCCAAAATTCCCTTTAAATTATCTGTTATGAATTTTCTGGTACCTTTGATTCATTATTATTTTCTGATTACTGGATATCCCAGTGAAGGTTAGCATTTGAAATTGCAGTCAGTGGCTTTAGAATTATATTTTGTATGCAACTTTACTGACCACTAATTTCAGATTCTTATGTATATGGAACACATTATATGCTGGTCTATCAAGGGGTCTCTGGGTGTCTATACAGGATTGAAACTCAGGTATTTGGCTACAGCCATGTCTAGCTGTGGATCGTCATTCTTTTTTAAAAATCTTGGAAATATATGAATTAAGTCCTGTTGTCAAGACTTTGAGGATCTGAAGGATGATATGATTTTTAAGAGCATATTCCTGATCATATATGCACAAAGATAGTGTGAAAGGCAACAAGCAAAATTTCTCTCTTTCCTTTTGCTAGAGATCAAATATGTGTTTTTTTTACACTGCTTACATTCCTTCTAAATTCAAATGAATTGCAAAAACTTTTCAATATTGTATTCTGATGCGATTAGCTGAGAGAAAATGGGTTTGATGCTCTTGGGCAATGAACTCCATTTATGAGGAAGCCAAATTACTTAAAAGGTAAGAGCCAGGAGACTCAGCTGCTGGATTTTTAAAAAAAAGAGAATTAAGTTAGATATCAAGCTATGCTAACTACTCTGAAGTGGCAGTTCCAGTAAAGCAGAAAAACTCTAGTCCAAGTTGTCTACAGATGGTTCCACCAACAGGTCTGTTAATCAGGGTGCCATGTTTGGCATCACTGAACAAATTAGCCATGGTGATGTTTCCTTGCTAAGCAATCTTGTTGTGAACTGAAACCACAGTTTGAGGATAGCTTGTTAATGAGGATGCTGGATGTCAAGCTGAATTAGTGGTCACTGGAAGCTAAACTGCATGACCCGGGAATCCCAGCACTAGTATGCGCCACTAAGCATTTCTCAAGGACAGTATCACACAATGTCATCTTCTACCTAAGCCCAGCCAACTAGGAAGACAATCTCTGCCTATCTTTCTCTGTTATGCATCATCAAAAGTAGTGTGCAATTTGCAATTGTGTTTGTATAAGCAGTGTTGTTCAGTTTACCTGCTATGCTTCATTTTATTATAGGCAAATGCCTCCACTACTGTGTGCCCCCTGCCCTTCAGTCACTGATCTTTGCCCTCCATGGCATTAAGTGCTGGGTTGCTGAGCTATCTGCCCTCTTCTCAAGGGACCTCGATTGATAAATCTCTTTCCCCCTCCCTTTCATTTCACTGGTGACCAATGAAATGCTGGAGCTTTTAGAGGTTTATTGCCAGAACAGTAAAAAACTAGCTTTTTTTAAAAAACAAGTTCACTGATGGAATGGTGAAATGAAGGAGCTATTCTTTCTTTCTTTTTTAACCTGTGAAATTGACAAAAATTAGCTGTTTTTTTCTTCCAGCACAAGTCACAGGGAGAATGGTAAACAGTTTCTTTTCCTTCCTTCCTCCTTTCCTCTCTTGCTCCCACTGGTGTCAAATATGAGGGGTGTCAACAGAGAGAAACATATCAAAAGGATTATCAATGGAAACCACATGTCCTCAAAGTTTCACCAATGGAAAGGAAAGCAACTGATGCTTGCTTTCTTGGCACAGGTGGCAGGGGAATCCATTGATCAGGGCTTGTGGGAAGTGTGATTTAGACAGAACATCAGGCCATTACTGTGGGCAAAGGGGAGAAAGAGGTTGAAATCTAGAAAGAGATTTCTTAAACTGGATTCTTTATTACCTGGTTTATACATGGAAATCAAGCATCTTATGGCTGCAACGCAGAAAAGCCTGAGTTCTAGAAAGGCTAAACTCTTGGACCAAAAAAACAGCTATTTCCAAACAATTCCAGACACTTCTTTTTTAGGTGTTTTATCTTACAGTGTTCCGTTTCTTGGCCCTCTAAGCGTTCATGCTGGTATCCACCAGAGTTGACTCTGTGGAATGGGTTAGTCAGAGAAGAATTGCAGAAGAAGTTGGTATTTTCTCTGGAAGAATGAAACAGCTGTATGCTTAAAAACACAGTTTATTTTGAAGAGCATGAAGAATGGATTGGGGTAGAAGAGCAATTTGTTTTACAAGTGGGAGCTGGTGGGAAATCAATTTGAACTACAGAGAAAAATTATTAAGTATGTTAGCAATATTAACTGGATTGGGAGAAAACTGGTGGATTTTAAAGCTAGGTTCCAAATGTGTGTATGGTTGTAAGAACCCTGCTCTGCTCCTGAAGATCATTTGTATGAGGGGACAAAACTGTAGTCAGACAAGTGAATCTAGTAGAACAAGCGTAAAGTAATCTTCAGTTCAGTGTAATGAATTTATGTATGAAATCACATAGTTCATATTGACATTTATTTAATCTTTCTTGTCCCAGATACAGTAGGGCAACAACTTCTATATAAACACCACCTATATTCCTATGTTTTTATTAGAGTAACACATTCCATGAATGCTTAAGGACTAATTCATTAGCCCAAGGGCTGCAATACTGAAGCCTTCACATACATTAATACAAAAATTTCCAAATACTTTTGATGTGGGTGAAAAAGATTGCTGCATAGAACTGTGCCACTACACTTCTCTGTTTTTGTACTTTTTCAGTCCTACTGCTGTTGCTGACCAATTAATATCAAAGACAGCCTCTGTATTTTTCCAATGAATGTTGCTGATGTCAGCTGAAGCCCATGGAAGTTGCAATGTGGGCAGAACCTGCTTGTTCTCTTGGTGTTAAAAAGGATTGTAGGAAGTGGGGTGATAGAATAGCCAAGCATGTGCAATAGGGGATCTGAGCAGCCGTACTGATAGCTGTACAATGATGGTTGGGGGATTTTGTTGACATTGGAGCTGGGCCTGTGTTTAATTGGTCTTGTGTAGACTGGTGCTAGGAGCAGAAAAGGTACCTTTCCAAATTGCTCTTACCAGAACCGGTTCCAGGCCATTGTCACTCCACTTACCCCTATGTGGGACTTCCCCTCCATCTTCCCTTCCAGCCCTTACACTTATCCATACAATCCGATTTTCAGAGTGTATTTAAGATGTCTTATATTTATGGTTAAAACATAAAGTGTTACTATAACAAGGAGCTGTTTGAAGATATGCGGATCATACACATATACTGATTGACCAGAATTTTATGTAGATCCCTGTTAAATACATTCTCAGGAATAAACATTGCTTTATCTCTCTGTAATATGCATTACTCAAGGACTGACTTGAGTCAGCTGTTACCTTGCAGCATATGTTTCCCATCTCTATAATAAGAAATAGTTACTTTCCTCAGAGGGCTGAATGAAAAATAGAAATCTGGCAAATCACTTCCAAATGCTGGTATAAAGTACCCTCCATTATATTGATTCATTGGGAACCTGCAATCTAGCTTGTGGATTTCCAGCATTGGCCTGTTCTCAACACCAAATAACTTTGAGCTCATATTTCTTCTTTATATCCTTCGCTATTGGCTCAGGGATGCATTCTTCCTCTTTTCCACTAAACTTCTTCCTTTCGGCTCTTGCTTCCAGTTTCTCATTTCCTACACCTTTTTTCAAAGTGGCAACACATTCATTGGGGTAATCAATATCCTACTCAGTTGGAACAATGTTACCACGGAAACCTTGCTAGCAGCAGACCAGAGCCTCATTGAGATGCATCTCCAGCAGCAGGTGGTTGGGGGTTTTTTTTGTTTTGTTTTTTAAGAGCACGTGGCTTTAATCTAGACAGTAAGGCCTGAGCAAATGCTTGGAAAGAACCCTTATCCATTACATATTTCTGATTTTCTTTGGGCACTCATTTGATAACCAGAGAGATACAATTTAACTCATAGCAAAAAATGATAGGATTGACATTGGGGGCATGGGCACATATTTTACAGAAGTGACTCAGTTGGATGGAGAGCCAAATAAATTATCAAAATATTTTCCTGTTGTGTATTGCCATTCTTTCTGTGACACCCAGGTGAACTATGGAAGTGGTAAGAGGATCAATCTTCCACAATACCTTTATAGTAACTAAAGAGCAACAGTAAAATATAGTCATTCTTCTGACATCCTGGATCTACAATAGGGGTATACAATGTCCATTGGCTCAAGGTCCACATCAGACTTTGTGTGGAATGTTGAAAGCTATATTCCAAAAGTGAGTAGGATCAATGCTCATTTTGGGAGGGGATTTATGGCATTTGTCGGTGTGGAATAGGTGCCATATGGATCTGTGGGGGATAAGGTGTCCATTTTGTCCCTTAAAATTCCTCAAATCAGCCAAAAAGGATTCAGAGTTTTTGCTTAATGTATTATGGGTGGTCTCTGTGAGCCACAGAAGATTATCTCTTATATACATTGTCCATAGCATAGATACATAACCCATAGCCCTGGGGCTTCTTATGACTCTCAACATTTGCTGTTGCTGCCGCAGAACACTACTGGACAGGTAGTCTGTTTTGAGTTCAGGGCAGATTTTAAAGGGCAAAGTGAGTGCTTTAAGACTTGCAATGTTAAGGCATCCATTTCACTTCATAAAAGAGCTGCCAAAATGGCGTGATTTTTCCATTTTGAGGGAGTGGTTAAGAGGCATAAACTATATAACTAATCATGTCTCATTCCTCCATTTAGGTTAGCATTTATTCCATCATGTGGGTCATAGTTTAGTCAGCCAATGTGATCCAGCTGCTCTTCTTTGCTCTGAATTATTTTGTTAATTATAACTTTTTAAAAATCAAGCTAGGACTCTAGAGGGTTGTACGTAAACCTTTGGCTCTCTAAGTTCAGAAATGGGAACTGAAGCAGGAGCCTAAAGAAGGCTTGCCCAGTGTATGAAGATGGAAAGAAACTTTGCTGAAATCATGAAGCTTCTCCAGAACTATCTTTTACAATTAATTTTATTAATATTTTATTTATTTGCTTTAATATACTTAAATAAAAAGGTAGAAGAAAATAGGGACAAAAGAAAAAGTAAGCATTAAATCTGCATTATTATTGCTTATGTTACATGGAAAAATTAAAAAAAATTAAGCAACAAAAATTAAGGAACTTTTGAGTACAAATGCAAGACAACTTATACCAGTATTATATAGAACTTTTATGTCTATAGACATAAACTAGAACTTAATTTCTTTTATGCACTTGATCCAGAATTTTCATTGAATTACATAAATCAAAGATATGGAGTGGAAGGAGAAAGACCTGGTAAATTCTTGGCCACTTTCCTGAAACAGCAACAAGTAATATTTCTACTATGAAGGATGCTCAGGGCAAAATATATAACTCTGATCTAATAAATGAGGATCATTTTATTTTTATACCAACTTTATAATACTGAGTCAAAAGTTATTGAGGAAGAAGTTAATCATTTTTAAAATAATATAGTTCTGAATATTACACATGATTAAACTGTAGCATCTGTATCTCTTTAGAAAATGAGACACTTTTAAGCCTATGAAAATGGAGAAAGCTGCTGGTTCTGATCACTATCCTATTGAGTGGTATAACACACATACAGTTTGTTTTATTGCTTCTAAATTTTTTGAGAATTACATGCTTTCTTGAATACAATTTTTCCAGCTTCCTTTAATGAGGCTTATGTGACTTTAAAGGCTGATAAAAAGCATAGCTATTGCCCAATTTTCATGTTAAGCGTTGATGGCAAAATTTGGCAGTGATCCTGGCACAGGGACAACATATTATATTATATTTGATCATCAATCTTGAAATATCTGGTTTCGTAATAATATAAACAGACTAGGATCATATTAGATTACTGACTGAAATTTTAAATATACATTCAGAATAATTTGAATAAGCAGTTGTGGCTGTGATGGTGACAGATATATGGTGTAGTTCAAATGTGTGGATCCAGTTTTTGCCAAATATGCATTAAAAAACACTTTTTAAAAATAATTGGATTAAAATGTGCTATTTTGATTCTTTTAGCTAGAATTATTACAAATGGAATTATTTCTTTACTAATCCAGATGTCACATGGAATCCATCAGAGATGTCCTTTATCTCCTGTTATACTTAATGTGATATTGCAGTCATTGGCCTGGCGTATTGAACTATTGAAAGACATTCTGGGCATATAAGTGGCTGTGTGTATTATGTGCTATTCATAATTGTGAACACTCCATACATTTAGTAGAATATATAGTACAATTGTTTTATATAGTACAATAGTTTAATAAATTATCAGGTTGTTCAATTAATTGGAATAAGGCTCGTACACAGGTAGTCCTCGGTTTACGACGGCAATTGGGATTGGGATTTTCAGTGCTAAGCAATGCGGTTGTAAAGCGTGATGTCATGTGACCATGCTGCTTAGCGATGGCAGTTCTGACAGTCCTGTTTGCTATCATTAAGTGAGGACCATGTGACTGCAACTTCCAACTTATTTGGGAATAATTATTTCCTCAAAAAAGCTTTATGTAAATATTTAAAACTGTTTATCTCAGTTATATAATTCATACTATATAATATGAATATAGAGGTGGTCTTTCTTCAGCAACCATCTGAACTTGCAACAGTGCTGAATGAGTGATACTTATGATTGGTCCTTGAAGTTCTGTCCATTGCAGTGTCCCTGTGGTCACATGATTGTGATCTGGGTGTTCAGCAACCAGCCTGGATTTCTGACCATCACAGCAGTCCATGCTCACATGATTGCAATTTGCGACCTTCCCTGCTGGCTTCCCACAAGCAAAGTCAGTGGGGAAGCTGGCAGGAAGTCAGAAGTCACGATCATGTGAGGTCCTTGCTTAATGACCTGTGGTGATTTGCTTAATGACAATAACTGAGGACTGCCAGAACTCCATTGTGCTTTATAACTACATTGCTTAGCAACAGCAATTCTGGTCCCAGTTACCATTGTTAAGTGAGGACTACCTGTAAATGGTTAAAACTCCCAATGAACTGATGGGAGAGATAAATGTAAAAATATGAACATTACTTCATTCATATATGTTTCCAAAGGGATTCCCATGTTAATACCATTAAGGTATTTCAAGCGAATGGATAAGTTATTAAGTGTGATGGAATGGTTTGGTGAAGGCCGCGCTCGGGGAGATAAGCATTTCCTTAGCCCCCCATAAAGAGTGTGGGAAGGTGAAGAGGATGAGACTGGCACCACCCTAAGGAATTCGCAGTGTTTGCTTGCTGGCTTGGGAAGTTTAGATTCAGTCTGGCAAGATTGTCTTGTAGGTGAAAGCTAATAAATGCTATCGGACTATATCTGTACTGTCTCATGGAGTTCTTTGGGCTGAACCTGACATCAAGGCTTTTAAAAGAAGGACAGACCCCTAGATGAAATAATTTCTTTATATACATTACGATCAGAAGGGTTTTAAGCTATATAAATAGACACAAATGATGTCATCTGGATTATTTGTGTAATGACATTAGCATTGCTAATGATGCAAAATGATGTCATGCAATTGACATCACTGGGTATGCCGTCACTGATTTAATTGACACTTGGGAACAGTGGAAAACCCCTCCCCACTTCATTTGTTATATTGTTGTTGTTGTTGTTTAGTCGTTAAGTCGTGTCCGACTCTCCGTGACCCCATGAACCATACTGCGCCAGGCCTTCCGGTCCTTCACTGCCTCCCTGAGTTTGCTCAGTTTCATGCTCATTGCTTCAGTGATGCTATCTAACCATCTCATCCTCTGCCGTCCTCTTCTCCTTTTGCCTTCAATCTTTCCCAGCATCAGGGTCTTCTCCAAAGAGATCTCTCTTCGCATTAGGTGACCAAAGTATCTGAGCTTGAGCTTCATTATCGATCCTTCCAATGAGCAATCAGGGTTGATTTCCTTTAAGATTGACTGGTTTGACCTCCTAGCAGTCCATTGTTATATTGAGGTTTCACTATATATTCAGTTTAAACATCTTTAATTTCTTAGTTTGGTCCAGAAGGATTAGCATCATTTAAAACCCAGAATTGAATGAAATGTGTTTTGAAGGATTTCTACAGTATTTTTATAGACAATTTTGCTGGATATTAGTTCTGTGCAGAAACTTTGGAATAAAGAATTGGAATACCCCAATTTAATATATCGATTAAAATTCATAAAGAATATTAAATATGTTTTTTCTTAAGATTTTGTAAATGTTTATTAGACAACCCTGAAAAAGGGTTGGCTGTCAATTTCAGTATGTTGGAAGTGTACAATGAAAGAGGGGACATTTATGCATACAATGTGGGTTTGCCTCCCATGTAGGTTTAATATCCATAAATTTGTTAACATGGTTTTGGAAAGGGTGAATGGTTTAAGGATATGATTGTGATTCTGAATGACATAGCAAACATTTGGAATTTATTATACGAAGAACTGTGAATTTACTGAACATGAGGTGTAACAAAAAATAATTTTATTATGGAAAGACAGTGCCACCTGGATTTATATCTGGGATTGAGAAAGTATGTTCACCCTCTGTTTATGAACTGGCTGTTTATTGGCATAATGAAAAGACTGATCAATATTATTCCATGTGGTCAAGGTTTAGCTGTCCAGATAGAATTGAAGAAATTGGACTTAGATGGATTAATGCTCTGACTTGATATAAAAGTTAGTGGAATGTATTGGTTGGAGTGTAGGATTGAGACAATAGAGATTCAAGTTTATATTCCCACTAAGCTACAAAGCTTCCTGCATAATCATGGGCTAGTCATGTTCTCTCAGTTTAATATACTTTATAAAAGAGGTTTGAAAATAAAAGGAAAGCAGAGAATCAGGTTTGCTTTCCTGAGTTCTTCTGGAAAAAGAGTAGAAAATTAAAAGAAAAATCAGTCAAGTAATAAAGCAGATTTTTTAGTTCAGTTCTTCCCCTGGCAGAGTCGACAAATATTTCCCACAGTTTGCTTTGTCTTTAGCAATGCTTGCATTGTTCCATGGACAATAAACAACTCCCAAGGGCTCTTTTTGGGACAATCACATTTACTGTTATGAACAATGGAAGCTCATTACCATTTGTTGCTCTATCAGCAGGCCAGAGCAAGAGGCTCACTGCTGATTTCTTCTGCTGGATAAAGTGCTCTTGTGACTGAAGAGCCCTACTTAATAGAAGAACTTGAGAAGGGTCCATCTACCAGCGTGCCTCGTTTTCCTCTTGACCAACTGTTGCTAGTTGAAAGGAGGTTCAGTTAGATGCAAGTTTGTCTCTTTCACGTGAAGAGCAACTGAGCAAGTGGCTTTTTCAGGAGCCATGCTCTCAGAAAAGTTATACTTTGAGGTTTCAAAATTGTAAGAGGGTTCAGCTCAAAGATGGTCCTTCTTGAAGATTCACTTTGCTCCCTGGAAAAGTATCATACTACTTTGATGTGGTGAAACGCCTCATGGAAGTGCATCACTTTGCCTTGATAAAGAGTTCGGATGGAACTGATCTACTTTAGTTGGCAGATTCCCTTCATTGTTAATTGGACGGGGGGAAGACGCCTATGGGAAGGGATAGATTCTCCTTTGTGACATATCTCAGGAAACACTTAAAGGATTCTGGCAGGCTAGAGGAATTTGGGCTCTTAATGACATGTTTTTGCTAATTGATTGAGCCTGTGTGGAAAAGAATACTTTTTTGCATGATTTAGATTTGTACCTATTACAAACAACAAGAAGAAAATAAAAAGGGGGGCTAACTTAAATTGCATTAATTTCACTAAGTCTCTTCTGACTAAACCTGGATCTATACAGTCAATACAGTGTAGTGAACAAGTTTTTGGGCTAGACCTGAGAAGAACAAGATCTATACTTAGCTATGAAAGCTCAGTGGGTGACTTTAGCCATTCACCATCCCATAACCCAATCTATGTTACAGGTGTGTATTTATGGGCATAAAATGAGAGGAGGCCATTATGTAAGGTGTCTTGAGCTTCTGGAAGAACAATAAGAACAAACTGATCAAATAAGTAAACAGATGCCATTAATGACAAATGAACTAAATAAGTAATTAAATGTGATTTAAGTTTTTCCAGGATGGCTTACAACAATGAGATGGAATAAGAACAGTAAATGAAAATAGGACAACATTCAAAACGAAACAAAGACCAGGATCAGCAGTGATGTAAAAAATTAAAGATAAAGGTTCATTTCATATAAAATAACTATTATCAGGCCTGTGGGGCAACTGCTTTCCAGAAGAAAAAAATGTTAACCATTTGCAAGAAAAGTGGTTATTTCCACTGTCTATCAGGAGGTCAAACAAATATGAGAGAGAGAAAGAAAATGGTGAATTTTAGAGCTGCTCTGGCAAAGCTCAGTACAGCAAAAATAATGGTCTAGAATTTGAGCATGGAGTACTTGTTATTTGCAAGAACAGTAATAAATGGCAACATATTGATTATGTTTTCTTTCTGGTCTCTCTCCTCTTCCTTTCCGCTCCATTCCCTGTCCCTTATATGCCTTGTCTTGTCAGTCTGTGGGCTTCTCTCTTGCTCTTTATAATTGATGTGAATTGCTCTAAGAGATAATACAGTAAATAAATAATAAAGAGGAAGAGAAATAGCTAATTGGGGAATGCTCAGGGGAGTATTCAATGAAGTCAAGGTAGAGCTGCATGGATCAATGAGATATCAGTGTCTATAGATCTCTGTGGGCAGTTTCTTACAGTATTTTCTGCTTAGTACATTGTATATATTTTTTGGTTAAATATGTGAAGAGGTGAGTGGGTTGAAGGCTAAATAATATAGTTAGTTGTTTTTGATTATGCTGTCATCTTACATCATAGGTGTATAACCTGAGATGCAGCCTCCAGAAATGTTAGGTGTAGCTCTGGGAGTCTCCAAATAGCCAAATTGTAATGTTGAATGTGACAAAAAGGGAAAATCATTAAATATGTAATGAAATTTAGATTTATGTTCACTGCTTTCTGAAATGTGGGTGTGGGTAGGATGTTTAAAAAAGAAAGTGTGGTCCACAGCCTAGAAAATTTGCATACGACTCCCATATATCAGAAGGCAATTCATCCTATTCAAAAGTCAGAACAGTGATGACCTGAAAGTATTGTAAATATGAAAGTGGCCAGGTGCAGCCCTTGGCCTACACATTGCCAAGAGAAGACATTGGCAATAGAGAAGAAGAGAAGACATTGCCAGTAGAGAAGTTGCACACCCCTATTCTTTGTGGTTGTTCCTGGAGCAGTACTATAGGTAGTCCTTGGTTAACAACCACTCATTCAGTGACTGTTTGAAGTTACAATGACGCTGAACAAATGGCACTTACACTCCTTGAAGTTCTGGCCATCCCAGCACCCCTGTGGTCATGTAATGGTGATCAGGGTGCTTGGTGATTTGCGACCTTCCCTTCCAGCTTCCCACAAGCAAAATCAATGGGAAAACCAGCAGGGAAGGTCACAGGTCACTTGGGTAAGTCTCCCCCACCCTGCAGCAGCCATCCCAAGCCCCACCGTACTCATGCTTTGCCGCACCAGCCCCTCCTGCACATTCCTGCATCCAGCAGCAGCCACTTACCTGCCCTCCAGCCTGCTTGCGAGCCACCTGGGACTTGCAACTTCCTGCTGGCTTCCCCACTGACTTTGCTTGTTGAAAGCTGGCAGGAAGTTGTGAGGAAATCCTTGCTTAATGATGGCAATGGGGAGTGCCAGGATTGCTGTCACTAAGCGATGCAGTTATGTGACGTCACCCTTTACAACTGCATTATTTAGCAATGGAAATTCCATTCCCAGTTACTGTCCTTAACCAAGGATTGACTGTATAGAAGTGGTATCAGTATTGTTAAGATAACTTATGAACTAGGAACTAGTTTTGTGTGCCCATAAAATATGCAGGTGAATCAAAGATTGAGAAATTGGAGAGAGAAATTGGAGAGCATATTTAGATTTTGAATAACTGCAGTTGCTTTTAGTTAGAAGTAAGTTAAATTGATGTAGATTTTGTTGAAAGGTCTTAATATTGGAGCTGGATGTTAGTGAAATGGTGTCTAATTTAAATTTATTTTAGCCAGGTGTGAAATAGATAAATCAAATTGGCATCATGAGAAAAACTTATTCTTTTTAGATTTCTAGCATACTATCTGAAATAATGATTTGCATGAGTTTGCTGCAGAGATGTGAAATTTCAAAATACAAATTTATGTTATGATGATGTATGCTCTATGCCTGTCTATAAAACTGCACATAGATATTAGTAGTTCTTGAATCTCTGCTTAATACTTCTTGCAGTGCCTAAAGATATCTCCATTTTGTCATTTTGATTCTAAACATCCACTACTTTCATATCCTGCCACTGTTCAGAACGGCTGATTTTCAGAGGCATACATATTCATGAACATTCATGAACATTGTCATGTGCCAGAAGCATATCTGGGTAAGTCAGACTGGTCCAAGGGATTATTTTCTCTCTCTCTTATTCTTTGTCCCACAAAGTCTGTGGCACATTAAATATGTTCTGTCATCCTGTCCCAAGACAGCCCATCTTTCGTTATCTTCAATATATTCTGACACAGCTGCCATTGAAAATATAGCAATGGACAGCTCTGTGGACTGTGGATAAGGGTAACATGTATAGAAACAGTTTATTTCAATCCCACCTAAAATTAGGAATATAATACTTTTCATATTGTCTCACAAAATTATAGGCAATGCTAAGGATCAATGAAGAATATAAGCTGAGCTCTGAAAATTTTCTCTGTCCAGAAAAATGGGAATAATTCGAATGCTGAGTTCAGACATGTTGGATCAGAGAATATATGGTTATTGGCATCAGTGTTTTTTAAAATTCTTTTCCAGGAATCACCTTCCCTTATATGAACCTGAAATGAACTTGGTTGTACTTCTGAGATCTAGGAACTCAGGCAGGTGGATATGAAAGAGAGGGCCTCTTTGTGGCACTCATGAGATACCTACACCTATCCCATTTTCTTACATATTTCAGTGCAGGATTTGAAAGCAATGAAGTATGAAAAGTCAACTGTACCAAAGGCAAAAATTGGAAATTGTTTCCACAATTTTATTGGCTCATAAATAAGGTATTTTATTAAATGGTTTTCTGGATCTAAATTAGATATTCCCAGTACACTGAAGTCCAGTATGATTACTCAGTAGTGAATAAACCCACCGTGTTAGGAAGAAAATTGAGCTATTCCTCATACTTGGCTTTACTTCACTTTTCTTAATTCTGTTACAATTTCCCTTTTCACAATCATATACTCATTCTGGAAAAAATACATAAAAAGGCTAGTTCTCCATGCCACTATATATGTGTGCACTAATACACATATACACATGCATACAGAGACAAATATTCAAGATCTGTTGATGTGTAGTAAATCAGGACAAAAGACAAATTTTCATACTACATACATATAGTCAATTTTTGCTTTCTAATTTTTATACATTAGGAATATATTCTACCTCCTAATGCTGGAATTGTGATTTAAGGAAAACATCACACATGTTTTGGACCTAAAAAAAAAGTGGATTCTAATAAACTCAGAGCAATGATAAATAGCATCCTATGGCTAGAGAAGTGGATGGAAAAAGCAGCTTAAGATGAATGGGAGTTCCTAAAGAAGGTGATATTAAAAGCACAATTGTGAACAATTCTAAGAAAGGTAAAACAGATGGACAGCAAAAGAAGCTAATATGGCTACACAAAAACCTTAGCTATGACAAGCTAAGTTAAGTCTGAAAGGGAAGAGAACTGAATATATTTATTCTTGAGAAAAGATGACGGAGGAGAGGAATATGATAGCATTCTTCAAAGACTTGAAAGGATGGCACACAGAAGAAGGTCAAGACCTGTTCTCTTTCATTCCAGAGCACAGGACGTGGAATAATGGATTTAAATTACAAGAAAGTAGATTCCATCTGAGCATTATAAACAACTTTCTAACAGTTAAGAACAGTTGGACAATAGAACCAATTACTCAAGGGGGTTATGCGATATCTGGAAGCATAAACTAGATGGGTTATGTTCAAGCAGAAGCTAGATAGCCATCTGTCTCAAATGCTTTAATGTAGATTCCTGCACTGAGCACAGGGTTGCATGAATGATCTACATGACTTCTTCCAACTGTGTGATTCTGTCCTGGTATATATTGAAAGCCAAATATCTGGAATTAAGGAGAAAATTCCATTTCTTAATTCTGAGTTCCAGTGGCTGGTTGATTTTATTGTTGCAAACATTGGATTGGATATACTTTAGTCTGATTCAGTAAGACACTGATGTCTTTCCCAATCACTGAATCTGAGGGAAGACCAGGTCTTGGGCATTCTCATATCTCAGTGAAGATAGCACATGTAAAACAGCCACAGGTTATTAATGGCAATTGTACTTGCCTTGGGTGAAAAGTGAAGACCTAGTCCCATCCAAGAGAGTTTATTTAAGAAGAAAATATTATTATTTAATGGGAAGTGACCATGGAAAAGATTCAAAAATTAGGAAGTTGGCAGATCTACAGAAAAAAGTTAACATCTAGGTCTTGTCCAGCCAGAAATAACCCAATCCTTTTGGAATCCCTTGTTGGAGAAGAGTGGGGAAGACAGGAGATATATTCTGAAGTTGAGAAAATAGTTGAATATAGAAGACAAAGGAATTGTAGCCATTATATTCCTTTTTTTTTAATTGAATTTTTTTCCCCTAGAAATAGTGAGCACCATTTTTATCTGACTGGAAGCAACAACACATCTTGGTTCATTTTAAAATTCATAGATAATCAATGAAA
This sequence comes from Python bivittatus, assembly GCF_059951505.1. Taxonomy (NCBI): domain Eukaryota; kingdom Metazoa; phylum Chordata; class Lepidosauria; order Squamata; family Pythonidae; genus Python; species Python bivittatus. The sequence continues at coordinate 8,552,462 of NW_028277075.1, read as the reverse complement.
AATTTTACGGATAGGGACAAAACGCTTGGTTACCTTTTTGTCTGTTTAATGCAGCAGCAATGACCACTAATGGAAACTAAACTTTCATTGTGCTTTTGCATGGCAAGCCAGAGATCTTCATAGATAAACATTTGCACACCCCTTCCCTTCCCTTCCCCTTCCCCTTCCCCTTGAATATGATAGAAAGGTGTGGCATAATGGAGTCATATCTGATATGGGAACCCTTAGCTCCAACAGTGGTGTGTAAATAAAGGGAAAGGAATGGACCACCTGCTTATGCTGAATTGCTTGTATGAAAAATTGAAGAAAGCAATTCTATTGCTTGTGAGATCAAGCTTGATAGGTTACAGATCCTGGACAATATTTGTGGGATTTAAAATTAAGAAAAAGTTTTTTTGAAGCATTTTAAAATAAAAGCTAATATAACAATAGTATGATTTTTTAAGGGATGGTTATTAGCAATCAAAAATGCAAAAGCAGTGTCTCTGTGGTGCTATCCCTGTTGACCCTCTGCTCTCATATCCTCAGACATCCATCTCCGTGGCTTTCATTCATCCAGCTGCAGGCTACCTGCAAGTCTCCTTCCTCCATTATACTTGGAAATGCCCCCCAGAATTCTTGCTTAATGCTAGTTTCATCTTATAAAGCCACCTTTCTGTGAACTTAGGTCTGCTGCCTGTTTAGCTTATACTGTACTAGTTGGTTAGGACAAGGGAGAGAGCATTTTTGGTGATATATTTAACTGCACAATCCAGTGTATGAATGTCCTTGCTTACTGTTAAAATCAATTCTAATGTCTTATTCTTTATTGCTGTTTAACATTCATGTTTGTTTCCCTTCCTTTTTATTTATCTCTCTGTGTGTGATATTTTGTATGTTAGACTTATATTTCCATTTATTAGTTGTTCTGTTGGGAACTGCCTAAAACTTTTCAAAATATATGTAAGGTATAAAAGCTGTGCCTGAGCTGGCTTTTTGAGGAGCAGAACTGTATGAACTGAAAACAAACAAAAAGAATGATAACAAAAGTTATCAGCCTAATTAACAAATCAGAGGCTAAGCATTCTTAAAGAACTCAGCTATAAAAGTGCTGATCTTCTAACAAAAATGTGGAATTCTTCTAGGATCAGTATTTGTTCTTGGTCTGAAAAACAGCCCATGTAACTTCGATTTTTTAAAAGTAAAGTGTGGGTGTGTGTGTAAAATATAGGAAATTCTAGGCAAGCAATCTTAATATTACTTCATTTAAAATGGTAAAAAGTACTGTTAAAAGGAAAATAAACAGAAAAAATACCTTTTCTGAAAAGGAATCAATATTTCTTCAGTAAATAAATCTTACAAATTATCTATACTTTTACAGGTATCAACAGGTACATAGATCGGATGATATCAAATACATTGTACATCTGAACTTTCCAAAACCAGTGTCCACAGCGTGTGGTAAAAAAAATTAAGACAGCCATTAAAAATGGGTGGAACTTTGATCACACCGTTGCAGCCACCATATTGAGAAAACAGAATGAAAAGGTTCACATTGGAAAGATCCACAAAGTAGGAATGTGCAGGATCGGTATTGGATTGGTTTTTAAATTGTAAATGATATGAAGTTAAGGGTGAGTGGTGTGGTGGGCAGATTTTCTGATGATACTAAACTGTTCAAAATAACAAAATCAAAAAAGGATGTTTAAGAGATCTAAAATCATCTGTAAAAACTGGCTTGAATAGACCTTAAAATAGAAAATTCAGATAGATAGATAGATAGATAGACAGACAGACAGACAGACAGACAGACAGACAGACAGACAGACAGACAGACAAAATAAAGTACATTGGCACAAATGATCCAAGCATTACACATATATATTAATAGGGTCTAGCCTGACAGTGACTGATCAGGAAAGAGATCTTGGAGTCATGGTGGGTAACTTATTGAAAAGATTGTGCAAGTGTGCAGCTGCTGTAAAAAGTAAAATTCAATGCTTGGAATCATTAAAAAATGAACTGAATATAAAATTGCCAATACAGTAATGTCATTAGGGTTACAATACACACACACACACACACAGACAATGGGAGAGAAAAAGCAACATAAAAATTAGTCTTCACTACTCCGTAATACACCAAACCTACCAAAACATTACACTGAATCCTTCCCTCTTACAATTAGCAGAATTTTTGTCAATGTTCATAGTAATTAAAGGTGTCAAAAGAATTACAGGAGTTGTTATGGCAACTGTATTTTCAAAATTACCAGTAATTTGGAGGGGGGGGGGAACCCTTTGATTTTTCTCTTTCTTTATTAAAATGCAACAAAGGAATTTCAGTCTCTGGCTTCCACCATTTCTTCATTTTGTAGTGGCTCAGCTATGGAGGTGTTGATGCAATTCTGTAGCATGCTGGAAAAAAAATGATGCCTTAGGGGGAATAGTAGAAAGACAATTAGTAATCCTGTCCCTTTCAAAACAAAGGAAGGGGAAAAGGAACTAAATGTATTCAAGGAAACAGCATGCTATATTCCTGTGACGTCATCTGAGATCTTTCTAAAGAAAAGAGGAGAATTACAATTTGAGTTCAATGAAGGTTAATTTGCATAAAGATGTTGCTTCCATATTTGGGAGTAGGACTACATTAGGGCTATAGACCCTCAGTATTTCCATCATCCCTGAACTTTTCCCCCAAACATAATTTCTCCCTGTTTTCCATGATTTCTGTAGGAACACTCGTATTTTACAATAATTAATTAAAAAAAAAACTTGCTTTACAGCATTGTTGCCTTCATACCCAGATATCGGTATAGCCATTTCTACTTAATTACAGTAACTGTGTTCTCCTGACATGTATTTTCTTAATATTACTTGCAAGCTACACTTAAGCTTAGCAGAAGCATGCATGTGAATCACGATGAGAAAGAAAAGGAAACATGGCCGCAAGAAATGGAAAGAATTGCTACAGTTGTCAGACGTTCTGACAGTAACTCTCTGCTTCCAGTCTTTTCATATGAAGCATCTGAATAAGACTGGTAATAGATTAAATGGGGATGATCAAATTAATCTGAACCTAGTCTATCTCATTTTTTTCACTTATTATTTATAGATATGTTGTGTCTGCTCAGTTTTTGTAAAAAAAAACAATGAAAATTTGTTTTTAAATATATATTTGTGTATGTATTTGAAAATACATTTTCTCTGAAAATGCATTTTGTGACAGGCGTATTTAAAAGTTCAAGGGATCTGACTGAAAGATACAAGGCCCACAGCCTTCCAGTATTTTCAACTAAGCTTTATCAGAAAGTCAAGCAGTTTCACTTTCTAATTAATTGTTTTGCATTCCCCTTCCCAGCACAGCAAGTTATTGTAAAATTGTAGGAGCATTTTTTTTCCTGCACTTCTAACTCAAAACCATTTCAAATAGGAATCTCTTAGCAACTTATAGTATTTACTTAAGATATGTGTATACTAGCTTATATGCCATTTTCTGTGTTGCTAAAAACTAGACCTATTTCTATCCAGAGTTAAGAAGAGCTTAAGGTTATACTGGCTGACATCTCTTTATCAATCAAACTGGCAGCTCCTTGTCTGCTGGCTTTTCTCTGGCAGGTAAATTTTTGATCGTCTTATCTTCAGTCATCTTCAGCTCAACCAAGAGCTTTCTGCAGTGAGTAAAAAGGTCCCACAGCACCATCTCCTCTTCAACATGCTTCTTTGGGTAGTTTCCAAACAATTCTTTTCAACAATCTTCCCTTTTTCCCACCAAATAATCCATCTAAGGTTTACCAGCCCAGATGGGGTTTTGCTACAGCAACAACCCAATTTCAACAGCCTATTGCTGTCTGTCCGTTTCAGCTACCAGCTCCATTTTCAACCTTATCTTCTTCAAGCTTTTCCCTCCCAGAGTCCTCTCTGATGGTGTTTAAAACTCCACTTCTAATGCCAGCATGACATCTGATACATGTATCAGCCACCTATAGCCCCTCCTTCTCATATGTGTGCTTCCTTCTGAGAATCTAAACAATTCTTACTCTCAGCTCCTTCCCAGCAAACTGAGTACAAGCTGTTTTGTCTGGGTGACTGCATGGATGCATGATATATGAAGAACCAGCAAAATGCTGGGGTGGAGAGTGGTCTCATTACAGTCATGGTCATCTTCATCAGAACATCTGGAAAGTTAAAAATCATGGATAATTTATTTGGGAAATTTAAAAAATCCCATGGATAACTCATCTCTGAGCTTTACATTAATTCAAGTGGTGAAAAACTGGCCAGTTCATGATTCACAAAGCCAGTTTCTTAGAAAATAGTTCTGGCTTCCCAAAAAGGTTACAATATTAGATTTACGTATATTTGTAAGAACATTAGAATTCTGTTCAAATGGTTAGAAAAATCTGGAAGTGAGTTATCTAAGATTACAATCCTAGCTATTTCTATAGGGTTATGCATGAGATATTCCTGGCACATTGCTATTTTAGCCATTATGAATTGATTTTCCAAAGTGGTAATGAGTAGTCAAAAGATCCTTCAGGAAATAGCTTGTTTTACACGTTTATGAAGTAAGGCCAGCAGTGATTTACATTTAGATCTAGATAATAATGAAGCAATTACACTTTTTACGTATCCATCCTCCTTCCACATCACTTTGGCAATATTGATCCATTTGCATCTGCCCTTTCTTTCTACGATCACTTTTTATTTAGTTTCAGCAGTGTGTTATGTACCACATTTGAGAGTGACTGGCAGCTGAAATGCTCATCTCTTTCCTCTGCACCTCTTGGAATAGACATACAGATATATACACATTTCCTAGTACTGTACTATTTTAGAATGCAGTGAAAAATTGCATTGTGGAATGTTCCCTCATATTTAGAAAATAATAGCTGTAAAAAACTACTATACCAGGGTGATCTTTCCCTCCTGCATTGCTCTGATCAATGGAACTGATGTGTTGACCCTTCCAGTGACTTGGGAAAAAGGCAAGGGTTGAGTGAAGCTTTGGGAAACCACTGCATCAAGGTGCACCAGTAAGTGGAGTGCTTTGAAACAGAAGCTTCCCAGGGACAGTCAGTGAAGTGGAGGAAGAATGGAGCAGTAGCGAATCACCATGTCAAGAAGCTCTCAATATCTTGGAAAGTTGGTTCTCCAGTCAGCCATTGTCACTTTGCTTTTATCTTTCCCAGCAGGAGCATCTCATATTGAGCCAGATTTTCTTGTCCTAGAAGTATTGGTGCACCTTGATGTGGTTGTTCCTTAAGCTGTGCTGTTTCCATCTTTCTGGTTGGGAAAAGTGAGGGCCAACCAAATTGTGTAATTGTGTCAGCTCTTCAAAGTAGTCCAGATAGGAAACCAAAACCATGAGTACTACTACCATCTTTATTGTAAGGTTACAATAACAGAATCTTGCAAGTCTGAAAGCACTTCCCTCTCTCCCCTGCCTTTACTTTCAGAGAACTAGAGAGAGTCCCTTCAGAGATGCTTTCTCCACCCGCATCTCTCCTTTGGGCTCAGATTTCATTTATCAGACCATTGTCTAGGCTGAGGCTCTTCCTCCTGTCTCCCAAGGCTATTCTCACATCCCTTTAGACATTGGGAAGCTATTATATCATGGTTCTGAGGATGTTCTTGCTCGTCTCTTTCTCTGTGGGAAAAGAGAGGTGTCTCCTCAAAGCAGGGGAAGATGCTTGATGAAACAGAGTAATAGTTGGGGGAGAGGTAAAGCCTCTCTTCATAGAGTCTTCTCCTCAGTTGGCCTCTACTGCATATGTGTGTCAGTGATTTAAAATGTGGATATGAGTGTAGTATGTATTTCTATAGTGCATATACTCTCCATTTCTGGAGACTCTGAAAGGCTTACAGTATTAATATCAGAAGATTAAACACAAAAATGAATCAATACAGTTATAACCAATTAGTCCAATTCACTACCATTTAGGGTAGCATTATCTTTCTCAACACCAAATACCTGTCTGAAGAACCATGCTTTTACAGCCTTCTGAAAATGTGCCATGGTGAGGGTGGTCTATATATCTGGGAGTAAGCTGTAACAAAGGAGGAGGGCATTATTAAAAAGGCTTGACCCTGGAGTCCCTGAAGATGACCTCAGCCATTTTGAGCTGAGGCTTGACCACTCATGGTATTCAAAAGATTTCCTGAATGTTAGTCCAGCCCTTGAGCAAAGAAATTTTCCTGCTCTTGTTTTGCTCTATTCCTGCTGCCTAGACCACTCCTCTGTGGGTTGCTTTTTCTTCTCTGCCATGATTATATCAGAAAGAGAGATTAGATGGGGTGGCATAGAGAAAAAGACATTCTGCATACCCAGAGACTCCATTCTCAATAAAATCTGGTTCCACCTCCACTGACAGCTCTTTCCCCCATCAATTTTTCCTGTGAGTGAATGATTCACCATATGATAGTTCCCTACCTCTGAGATAGGAAGTTGTACATGACAGAATTGTAACTTATGACCTTCTGCCCACATTCAACATACTTTGTGCTATTTCTGAAAATGACACCCCCCCCCCCCAGTTCTGCATGCTAAGTAGCAACTGCTTGTTTATTAAAGCATGAGAATGCTAAGAGGCCTCGGGCTGTTGCTGGTAAACACCAGGCATACAATAAGACCATATCCTACCATGATGTGATGGTGGATGAGTGGCAGATTTGGCATGTATTACTAAGAACTGTCTAGCCAGCAATAGGTATGTAGCCTTATCAGAAATCTGTCTAGCTAGTTTCAGGACTACCAGCAGCCATGATGCTAAGTTCTGGGAAGTGTGGTTGCTGCTTTTAATCATGGGATTGTTGTGGTGAATAGTTGCACTGTCCTGGTGTGCATTAAGTTGTGAGTACCTGTTTGTGAAATTGAACTGCAGAGACAAGATAGGGTTGCTGCTGGACCTCAGTTGGGGATGCTATTGGAGATCCTGAGATCCTGTTCTCTTGAATAAGTTTAATCATCTCTGGGGGTTATGCTTCCATAGAGACTTATGACTTCAAGGACTCCATAGTGACCATGGGCTTAGCAAGATATCCAACACATATAGGTGGGCATATGCTTGATCTGTTTTTCAGAGCAGATTAGAGTGATCTGGATATGGAGGACATTGACACCTGTCCTTTGCATGGTAGGATCATTTTCTGATCAAGCAGGAAATCTTGTACATTCTGGACAACAGTGCAGCACTTTGGCAGGGGACAGAAATAGCCTTGATTGCTGTAGCAGATGACCTTTTTTGGGATTTGGATGGAGGAGAGTGTTGCTCCTTGTCCAGTTCGACCTCTCAGTGCTATTCGGTACTGCCAGCCATTGTGTATTTCTGCACCACCTGCAAGTGTGAGAGTGGAAGGCGTTGAGTAGGTAGTTCCAGTCAATAGTTATGAGGGAGGATACTTGAAGCTTTGCATGCTTGGTCCTCTCCCCTGTGTTATTTAACAGCTATATGAAACTGTGGGTGAACTCATAGGTTGGCTTGGGGTGAGGTGTCAGTTGTACATCACCATCCCAATTCATATTGGAGATGCTATGGAAGTTCTGCAGTGGAAGTGTCTGGAGTCTGTTAGGGACTGGATTGGGAACAACAAGCTCACACTCAATCCTACTAAGATGGAACTGCCAAGTAAGCATTTCGGCTTTCTCAAAACACTATCCTAGTTGTTTCTCTAGATTCGGTTGTGTTCCCTATTGAATTAACTGGTCTGTAATTTGGGGGTCCTTCTGGACTCATGCTTCTGTGAGAATAGAGGGTGGAAGCCATAAGCGGTGTGTGTGTGTGTGGGGGGCGCTTTACTCAGCTATGGCTGGTATGTTATTACCAGACTTATTTGGACCAGGCAATGACTGTAATTTTATCCCTGGTTACTATACAACTAGATTACTGCTATCCACTATTTAGGGGGATGCCTTTAAAGGTGACATGGAAGTTGCAACTAGTCTAGAATGCAGTGGCCAGGCTGTTGGCTAGGGAAACCCATTAAAGCAGAATTACTCCCATCCTGTGGTCACTCTATTGGCTGCCAGTATGCCTCCAGGCCCAGTTCAAAGTGCTGGTTATTGCTTATATTGCCCTGTACAGCATGACACTGGGATATATCAGGGATGATTCTGCCCATCCAGTCTGAACACCTAGAGAAGGCCTTTTGAGAATACTACTCACATGTGTGGTACAGGAGGCATAGGCCAAGCATCAGGCTTTCTCAGAGATAGCTGCACTCTCTGGAACTCCCTTTTCCCTGCAGGTATCTCTGGCCTAACATTACTCCAAATCCCAAAGTCCTGAAGATGACTGATTCAATGGACCGTTGGCCCTTAGTATGATTGTGGGCATCTACTGAGATTTATGTTTATGTTTGTGGGAGATTGGTACACTTCTGGTTAAGTGATAATAAGTGTGAAAAGGATCCTGGAATTGTACTTAATCACAAGCAAAATATGAGTTAGTAGTCATGGCTGCAAAAAAAGGCAAATCCAACTTCAGAAATACAGTTTCCAAAGTAATAGTTTCACTGTATTCCATGTTAGTCAGACCCCATCTCAGGCATTCTACATGTCACAATTTAAGAGAAATGTAATACAAGCTGGAACAAGTGCAATGAAGGGCAATTAGGATAAGCAGGGGACTGGAAACAAGGTAATAAAAAGTGAGATAGAGGGAACTGGGTATATTTAGCCTTGAGAAAAGATGAGGGCTATGTATGATACGATTGATTGACCGATTACATGTGAAATGATAGTATTCTTCAAATACCTGAAGATGGTGTTACACAGAAGAAAATGAAGATGTGTTCTCAGTCATCCCAGAGGACAGGGTGTAGAATAATCAGTGTCTGTGCCAGCAAGCGACATGGATGCCAAAATGACAATACACATGTAGTGACATCATCATGCAAGTGCCACCCTTACATACTTGTGTCTTGACATGTGATGCAAGTATACAGGATGCACGACATTTGTTTGATGATAGAGTCAAGGATGTGTTGTCATTTTGGCGTTATCATTGTTTGCCAACTGAGTGTCAACATATGTTTTAAATGTCTCTATTGTAACTATCCTCCCAAAGAAAAGTTTTTTTCCCTGAAATGTATCAGGATTGATATTTTGTAATAAAGTATATGTGCACCATTCTTCTTCCTTCTTCATCTTCTTGGTTTGGAACATGTCTTTTTGTTTAAATAAAGTATAGGGAGGCAGATTCTGGTTTAACGTAAGGAAGCACTTCCTACCAGACAGAGCAGTTTGATAGGGGAAGCAATCACGGGTGGAAGTTATGAGTTCCCCTTCACTGGATGTGTTGAAACTGAGGCCAGATAGACATCTAGCAGAGAGGCTTTAATTTGGATTCCTGCAGTGAGTCAGAAGTTGAGTTCCATGGCCTAAATTGGCCTGTTCCAACTCATCATATTTGAAGAAATAGCAATTAGCAATCAGCACTGCAAAGTATTTCTAAGGTTTGCAGTGTAAGTAACTGCTACAGTATAAAATGCCTATCAGTGCTGATTATATAGAGAGATATCCAATGGTTGGCAGACTGAGGGTTAAAGGTAACATAGTTTGGGATCAATAGTTCAATGTAACTTCCAGAAAACACTTTCTGTATGATTTTTTAATTGCTTCTTTATTTTCCTGTTTACAATTGTAAGAATTGCAAAGGAAAAGGAAAGCATTTTTTCAAACAAAGCACTGGAGATCAAAAAAGGAAAATAAATATTGTTTGGCTCTGGATTTGTCATGTTGTAAATATGAGGACTGTGTAGATTTTTGAAGGGGGACCTGGCTTTGTAAGCTCTTAATTGTGAAGGCTACTTTGAAGTGAATCTACAGACTGGAACCCTGCTTCCAATTGTTGGAGTGAAGAAGGCAACAAGAAGATTGAGATGGATCTGCCCAGCCTCAACCAAGCATGGAGGCCCAGCAGCTTGCCTCTGTGAGGCGATGTGTGTCACATCCAATGGATCAGGATCAAATCTAAGCCAGTATACTGGCTACCATTTGGGTCTTCCTGACATTTGTTCTCCCTCCATTTGTTGTCTTTGTGTTTAATATGAAGGACAGTCATAATATACTTTTCTGTGTACAATGACAACTTGCTTCTATAATTCATAAAAGTGACAAATAAAAAAAGATTGTCAGCTTTAATTTTGCTATGCACCCAATGCCTTTCATAATAAAAACAAAACATGAATATTTGATTGCTATAGGTAAGGTATGAATTTACACCCGTTGCTTTGCATTCCTTAGTCCCCTGTAGCTTTTAATTCTCCTTTCTTTTGTCTTTCCCCTCCATTTACTGATGACCTCTATGTCTTCTTTCTCATTTTCTGTCTTCATTGCCATTCATGCTATATGTGATTTGATAATAAGGCTTTCAGATACAATCTGTGATCTAGTTCACATCACAGTATGTCATGGCTGGTTTGATTGTGTTTTATTGAATAAGCTACAAGAGTCTGAGTTCATACAAAATGCTAAGCCAAGTCAAACAAATCAGACTGTAGCTAAGTATAATATGTAAACACAGTCCATATACTGAAAGAATGTGTGAGAACAAGAATATGCTTTCCTGATACTGCAAACATATTTAACATTTTGGGCATATTGGCCCATTATTTCATGGATATGAAAGCCTTGTATGTATTTTTCAGAAGGCGATCATTTATATCAGCGGATGAACTGTGTACTGTTATATATCATTATACCAAAGCTTTTTTTTTTTTTTGAGGGTAAGACATTAGTTAACTTAGGCAAGTGATCATGGCATATTGATTCTTCTGCTTATTGCTCATCTTTTGGGCTCTGTTTTTTTTGAAATGAAATCTATGCTGGTCTATGACTGTAATAAATATTTGATTTGATTTGATTTGAAATGAAACTTAGCTAACTTCAGCCAACTAAATGTAATTCTGCTTACCTTCTTTTGTAAATAGAGTTGCAACTTTATTATTTGGGAAGCCACCATCTTCTTTAACTTCTTGCACATGTTGTTAAGTAACATTCATGCTTTCTAATGAACCTCATCCATATTACAAATTCTACTTCTGTTTCTGGAGTTCCGATATATCACGTAGGTAACAAACAATGCAATGAACACTACACTACTTTTTATCCTGAATATGATACACCTGAATTTTGGGCAGATACTGATGTATTCAGAAAAATGCTTTTTACCCAGGGTAAATATAGCCTCTTCATGGCTTAATATCTCATAAAAATGAAATGTGAAGCAGAGAGAGATATATTCCAAAGTTTTTCAGAATAAACTCTGCTAAAATCTGTGTCTGTATGAGAAAGTGTGGAAACAAAAGGTGTCACATGACTGTAATCAAGAGTAGAAAAAGGAAAACAACATAAAATGTATTGATTCTATACTGAGTGTGTTGAGAAATGAAATAGAAATGCTATGGTCTAAATAGGGGAAGTAACAAGTGATGATTTTGTTATCCTCTTGTGCCAATTTGTAGTAATCAAGATGCCATAAATAGGTAATATTAATCATTCAGAAGAATCTGTTTTTCTGGTTTTCTCTGGTCTTTACTACCATGAACATGGATAATGACATGCTGCTCATTGTTGCATAAACTTTTTAAAATCTTGCAAAAGAAAATGCAATTATTTTCAAGGTGAAAATGATTTTCCATACAATGAAGTGGGGATTTCATTTTAACCTTGTCTTCCTTATGGCTGTTTTTGTATTCATCATTAGCATAATCAGAAAAAAAAAACTGGGGTGGGTAGATGAGGTTAAAGTAGATTTTGGACAGACAAAAGCCAGTGTGACAGAAAGAAGAAGGTAAATAATGCCTGCCAGTTTGTTACATGATCTCACAGACATACAAGCTGTGCCTGGAGATGATAAACTTTGTCTGGAAAGTATCTGAGAAGAGGTAGTTAAGGTTTTTGCATGCTCATAGAATCTCTCCTGGGGTTGAAATTGGCTAAGGAACTGGCAGGAAAGGGGAGACAAAGATGGCTGGCAAGAACATTTGGATTTAGATAGTGTTAGCTGCTGAAGAAATGGCAGGTTCCTGGCAATGAAAAATCATTGAAGAGTAGTGAGCATAGGATCCTCAGCATAGGAGTCAGCATATGCATAATGTGGGATCATGTTTATCCAGCACAGAAATCAAGAGGGGGGAGAGGATTAAAAAAACCCAGAAGGACTACAAATGTTTTGTTTGCAATGAGAAATTGCTACCTAAGTTTTATTTGAAGCCCTTGATTAACTCTAAGGGAAACTTAGTTAAAACTACATACATTATAGAATAGGTATGCATGTCAACAGTAACTTTACTTTTGCAGACAAGGAGATAGGTAATCTTTGTAATGCAAAGCAAATTAAGCTATAGATGCTTACTCCACTGTCCTCTAAAGTCTGAAGCAGGAGAGGGAGGTGGGATTTATTTATCAGCTGTGACTGAATGCTGCTTGCATAGTTTCTGGCTACAAAAGCCAGGCTCAGGGGAAGCAAGACTTTCCTATCTTGACAAGCTATGAATGAAAATCAAACTGCTTCACAAAAAGGTTCCTCCATGCTGTTTTTTATCTGCCCAGTCTTGAGACCCACTCCACCCCATGGTGTATGCTTGTGGCTCTGCAGCCAGCTGGCATGGAGGGGCAGTTAATTCTTTTAAAATTTTCATTTAGTTACTTTAATCTTTTACTCCTACTCACAAGCCCGGAAGTACAGACTATGGAGCTAATACCGTATTGTCTTCTTGTGCTTATATATATATTCTTATATATAGCACAAGCCCAGCTCAAGACTGATAAATTGGTTGATAGGTGGTTTTTCTGAAACAGGATAATTGACATCCATGGTGGAGATGGTTGGGTTCCTTGGGAAAAAAATAATAATAGCTCATTAGGAGATTCCCCTGTGCCTACTCATCTTAAACCTTTTCTTGGCATTATTTGTTCCCTGCATGAATGAAACCAAAGGTCTGTTAAAGGAAGTGGCTTCTCTTTTTCCTTGGCATAATTGTATGTCTCAGTTTGACTAGGTTGATTTAATCTGAGTTGAGACAAAGTTTCTGTAAAACTTCCAACTCCCACACTTTGGGGAGAGGCAATAGTAACAAAGTTTTAGGGATATTAATAATGAAAGAGATTTGTGAATTTATTCAAGCAATTGAGCATTGGGTTAAGGATGGATTTCCCCAACTTGCTTCAGTCAGGCTTTTTGACAATAAAGGATTTATTCCATCCTATTTAAACTTTATATAAAAATTGACTTGCTCTAGGAAAGTGTATTTATATGGAGGAGTGGAAATGCTAGAATTGTTTTGGAGGCATGGACCATATGGTGTAGAAAAACAGTGTAAGCTGCAAGTTGGAGTTTAAGTTTGCCAGATGGGTTGCCATCTTGGATGCTGATTTTGGACTAGGAAGTGTTGTTTTCCATGAATATTCTAAATGTAATGTACAAAACAGGCTGGAGGAAGAAAGTGGACATACAGAACATAAACCTATAGTTAGTTGTTTTTAACCCCACAAGTTTTCCAACAGGTGTGAAAGTTCAATGGGAAATCTTGAAGACTTGCTACATTTCATGATGATTGGTTACATGGCTATTTTGAGTGTTGTGCCCTAAGGTTGAAGGAAGTGAGAACAGATTGCATTAATTGGTTCACTGAAGGAAGTCTTTTGCTCAGAAAAATTGCTTTGAATCAAGGGTTCTTTAAACTGCTAGAGAGCAAATAAAAATGTGGATCAAATCAACAATGAATTTAATGTTAAATGTTTCTCTATCTTCAGTTTTACATAGGATTCACAGTTCTGTCTAAGCATATATCAGGGCTAAGCTTGTTACATTTCATGTTCTTCAAGTCTGGCCTTCATTGATTCCTTTTGGGTTCCCTGAATATGTTTTGTCGTTCTTTGATTTTTGGAGTTGGCTTTTCTATTCTCTGCCCCAATAATGATGTCATCAAAGTGTAAATATATGTTCAAATATATTTGAACTCAAATTCTCAAAATAAGGCAGGAAAAGGGAAAAGCTGCTGGTGGTTCTCATGATTGTAATCCAGTCTGGTTTAGCCCTTCCTGGAAGGGTTTAGTGAAAGGATATTAAGAACTATTGGAAGTGCACAGGTACAGTGTAAGCAAAGTAAAATCTCAGTTTACTTCACCTGTTTAATATTTACTTGTTACTATGCTTCTAACCATGACTGTCAGTATATTGGATGAAATTGAACATATATATTCACAATAATATTCTATGTTTCCAGATGGTGAGTCTCATTTTAAAGTAAAAGATATAAAAGACAACAGAATGCAGTATTTCCTTTAATATTTAAGGCACTTAAATGAAACTTAGTGCTTTGACTCACAAAAATATTTGAAATGAAACTGACTTACACTAAATCAGACCATGGGATTTCTAGCTTATTATTGCCTTATCTGAGAAACAGTGGTTAACTAACAGTGATAATACATTGGAGAAGAGCAAGATATCAGAATCAAACTTGGTTCATACATGCATTTTAATTCCTAGGGCTTAATTTATATATTTTTATTATTTTGTATAGACAGAAAGATTCAGTGCTTGTGCACAACGTTTACACCTAAATGTTGATGGTTTTCATATACCTATTAAAATGATAAATTATTATATCTAGAAAAACGTTTTTGTACCTTTTTCTTTGCTTCTTATTCTTAAATTATGATATTATGGTATTATATTTTTGACTTAATTTTAATGTATTTTATATGCTTATATTTTACAGATGTAAACTGCAGGGAGTCTGTGCAAATTACAGTGGCAGAGAAATACAATAAATAAATAGATAATGTTTATTACAGGATTGTCTGTCTCCAAATGTTTCCACCTGTCTGGTGAGATCAGGCAGAGTGTGTGTGTTCTAGGCCCTATCAGTTAAGCAATGTCACCTTGCAGGACCCAGGAAGTGTGTCTTCTCTATGCTGGCACCTGTCCTATGAATGATATCTCCCTGAGATCTTTATTGCTCCCAAATTAATGACTTTCTGGAAACTATTAAAAATCTGGTTGTTCTTGGGATAGAATGGCTGAGGAGACCCTATGGTTATTTTTTATGATAGTGATGTAATCTTCCAGTTGGTTGTCATTTTGTAAAATACAGGT
This sequence comes from Python bivittatus, assembly GCF_059951505.1. NCBI lineage: Eukaryota > Metazoa > Chordata > Lepidosauria > Squamata > Pythonidae > Python > Python bivittatus. The sequence continues at coordinate 8,537,377 of NW_028277075.1, read as the reverse complement.
AGTCCTCACTTACCAACCACAATAGGGACCAGCAACTCCATCGTTAAGTGGCATGGTTGTTAAGTGTGACATCACATGACCATGCTGACTTATGACATCAGTTCTGGCTGCAGTCATTAAGTGAATCACTGTGAGTCATTAAGCGCAACATTACGTGACTACGACTTGCAACTTTCTGCCAGCTTCCCCACTGACTTTGCTTGTCGGAAGCCAGTTGTGAATGCCGCAAATGGTGATCACATGACTGTGGGACACTGTGACCGTCGTAAATGCACACTGGCTGCCAAGTGCCTGAATTGTGAACATGTGACTGTGGGGGTGCTGCAGCAGCCATAACCTCGAAGACCAGTCATAAATCTTGTTTTTCAGCACTGTAACTTCAAACGATCACTGAACGAGTGGTTGATAAGTGAGGACTAGTTGCATATGTCATTTTTTTTAACAACAACAACAACAACAGGAACAGCTTACATCCTGCGATGATACCTTTAACACCATCAAACAACAACATCTGCCTATCCCAGGTCCTTGGGAGGGACTCAGTAGCTGGATAAAAATATCACATCCAGTCTAAGAAACTGGCTGACTGTGAGACCAACAATAATAACAATAATAAAAGGCCATTGGAAGAATATCTGAAGGACAGTGAAGAAAATGCACTGAAGCTAGTACATCATGAAGGCTTACTGAATACTGAAGAGACCAAACTGGCCTACAAGAAAGACCAAGTGAAGAATAGAAAAGAGACATGACAAAGCAAAGTATTACATGGCCAGTACACAAAAAAACTAGCAGGCAAAGCAGATAACAACAAGACTTGGCAATGGCTAAGAGCCTGAAAGTTGAAGAAACAACAGAGGGGCTAATGCTGGTTGCACAAGACCAAGCCTTAAAAACAAATGCATACAAAGCCAGAATTGAGAAGACAGCAATAGACAGCAAATGCCACCTCTGCAAAAAAGCTGAAGAAACAGTGGACCACCTAGTCAGCTGCTGCAAGAAGATCACACAGACTGACTACAAACAATGGCATGACAAAGTAGCAACAATGGTGCACTGGAATATCTGCAAGAAATACCATTTGCCTGCAAGCAAGGACTGGTGGGACCACAAAACAGACAAAATAATAGAAAATGAAGAAGCTAAAGTACTCTGAGACTTTAGAATTCAAACTGACAAGCACCTGCCACACAACATCCCAGACTTTACAATTGTTGATCAGAAAGACAAAAAAGTCTGGATAGTGGACATTGCAATACTTGGAGACAGCAGAATAGAAGAGAAAGAATTGGAGAAAATCACGAAATACAAAGACCTGCAGATAAAAGTAGAGTGACTGAAGCAAAAGAAAGCAAGGATAGTACCAATAGGAATAGGCACCTTGGTACTGTCTTTCCCAGAACATCTGTAGGACCACTTGAAGACCATTGGCATTGACAAAATCACCATCTGTCAATTGCAAAAGGCAGCTTTACTTGGAACAGCTTGCATCCTGTGATGATACCTTTAACGCCATCAAACAACTTGTGCCTATCTCAGGTCCTTGGGAAGGACTCGACAGGTGGATAAAAATGGCAAATCCAGTCTAAACATCTGGCTGACTGTGCAACCAAGAACAATAATAATAAATGCTGTGCTAAAAATCACTACTCACCAGTGCTATTCACACTTCAGTAGGTGTCAAAAGTAAATAGATTATCTTTGTGTTTGTTTTCTAACACGTTTTCAAAACACTTCTTTTAACAATGTCTAATTTTCTCAGAGTTAGCTAGAGAAGTCAACTGAAATAAATTTTGTAGGAAGATGAGAACTGAGGGTGCCCACCCAATTATTTTCTCCTGATTCTACAGGGGAACCCCTAGCTATGAACTGGCTTGAGAAGGACATTTACTGTGGCTGCCTTCAGAAGTTTTTGTGGTGTTCTAGTCATTCTTGGTGCCAGTCTTCCAGGGAGAAATAGCAAAATCAAGGAAAGGGCTTATTGTTGTCAAAAACAATAAGCATAGAAAGAGAATACTTAACCCTCTCCATATAATCCTTGCTCTTATTCAGAGTTTCCAACATTTGCTACTTATTTTACCCCCATCTGGCAAGTTAAATACATTCACATATTTAATTTATTGTCTCATGTGGCCCTAATTGCTGAATGTTTTATAGGCAGTGGAAGAGCAAAGAAATGAAACACATCCCACAGATGTCACCTTTTCCTAACACTCAGCCCCCTCATCGTTTTTGTTACATTCCTGTCAGTTGGGGAAGCTATATATGCTTTTTGTATCATTCTTTCTTCTTGCTGCTAGTGCTACTTTCTGCATCTTCAGCTTCATAGACTTTCTCTTCTCTTCTCTTCTCTTCTCTTCTCTTCTCTTCTCTTCTCTTCTCTTCTCTTCTCTTCTCTTCTCTTCTCTTCTCTTCTCTTCTCTTCTCTTCTCTTCTCTTCTCTTCTCTTCCCTTCCCTTCCCTTCCCTTCCCTTCCCTTCCCTTCCCTTCCCTTCCCTTCCCTTCCCTTCCCTTCCCTTCCCTTCTCTTCTCTCCCTCTCCATTTTAGTTACCTTTAATGGAGGAGCAGACAGATGCTCAACTATGCATTGTCAGTGCAGGCAGTAGAAGTCACTAAGCAACCAGACAGGGAGTGAAATTAAGGATGGCAGCTATAGATCCTCAAGTTTATTTCTTGTGAGTTTTTCAGAACTTGTGTGATTCACTCTTGTCAGATACTATTTTGAGCCAGGCTGAGATGAACACATTTTCTAGTGGACTCTATGCTGCTACTCATGTTCTCATTTCTCTTTCCCTCCATGGGAAACCCTTGTGTATTCCTTTTTGTGGATTTTCATACTGGGGAGGGGAAGAATACAGCCACATCTGCTAAAGTATGTGAACTTTCCAAAGAGCATCTTTTTATCCTCATGTTAATTTTTTTTACTTTATTAAAAATAAAACTGTTGATACTAGCGTGACTTTGCCCTGGTGCCTATCCTTTTTAGTCAGGAAGAAAGTTTCACTAGTTTTTACAATACAAATTTTTTAAAAATGGTTTTGAGCAGTAATCTTAGTGTTTGCATTCTTTCAGTCATCAAAATCAGTTTGAAATAGATTACAGCAATTGCTGCTGCCAAATAGTTTGCACACTCAGCAATACACTTGAGCAGCTGAAGGTGAGGGAATAAGCCAGTTCCTCTGGACGCTCTCCCATTGCTCAAGTGCGTGCAGAATGATTCCTTGTTTACACATCTTTCTTTCCAGCAGTTTTTCTACTTGATGTGGAAAAAGCAGAATCATCAATATTTTGAGAAGGGGGTCTATCAGCAAAATTGGATCTCAAATTTGCAGTGATTTCTGTCAACAGTGCAGGATCACTAGCATAATCATAAAATCAGCATCTGATGTTCACTCTTATGAATTTTTTCCACCATAGTTTCTTCTTTGAACTGTTGTTCAGTTCATCTGCTGTATGTGAAAGTGAGATTCTGCATCATCAATTATATTTTTCAAAGGTTCATCATTGTTCTGATCCTGTTGTATCATTAATTATGATGAGTTTATTGGGGTTTGTCACCATCACTTTTTACAACCTTGTTGATGAACTTCAGAATAGATCCCCTGATCCCTTTTGATGTTTATCTCCTTTTTTCATTTCTTCCTAATCTCTTGACCAGACTCGTGTTTTCTTTTGTATCTGCCTGACAGATTAGAAAATTGGGGATACTGGGATTATTTTAAATGAAAAATTGTTAAATTCTGAATTCTTAAAAAACTGCAGAATTTCATTGTAAGAAATCATATGAGTATATTATAATAAATAAGAACTATACAGTGCAAGAAGCTTATATCAGCTAGATTGATTGATTATGTGTCATCAAAATGTTTTTGACTCTTAACAACCACATAGATAGATTTTCTTCATGATTATCAGTGACACTAGATAGATATAGAAGGCAATTAAAAGAGGCAAAATGCAACAAAACCAAAACCTAAAGGCTAAAATATAGGGCCTAGTGAGAGACTGCCTCTTTACCATCATTTTGCCCATCCCATAAGATCCAAGAGAGTGGGTGTACTTCATGTCTATCCATTAAATGCGACCTAGGAAGAGTGCCTTTTCTGTCATGTCTGGAGGCTGAGTCATGGCAACTGGACTTCTTTTCTTTTTCTTTTTGGACAAGTAGCGAAACATATCTACCAAAAAGAAAAAGAAAAAAAGTCCAGTTGCCATGACTCAGCCTCCAGACAATTCCACCTGGATGGCTGAGAATCTTCATAAACATATTCTCTGTCATGGCATCTGCTCTTTGGAACAGCACCTCCTGGAGGTTAGGACTACCCTGATCCTGCAAGTCTTTAAATTATTTTTGAAAACCTGTTTTTTTTTCCCCCCTTCTGGCTCTGGGATAGGTCAGAGTATGTCCATCTGGTGTGCAGTGTCTGTTTTGATTAGGATGAATATTTGTTTCCTCCTCTTATTTTTTTTGTTCACCCTTAGATATTTTATCTGATTTTAATTGGTATGCTTTCCAGAGTCAATGTTGAATTGGGTGGTGTAATGGAAGGCGTGTACGAGGAGGATACTGGAATGGAAGATCAAGGTTATCAGGTGGGAGGGAGTACATTCCAGGAGAGGGTACAAGGCAAGCGCTTTCTCAGCCCACAGCAAGACCGTGAGAAGAAGAAGAGGCTTAGGCTAACCCCTCCCTAGAGTCTCATGGGGCATATCCACTAGTTGCTTTAGCATAGGTTTAGTCTGGTGAGATTCTGTCTTTAGGGTGTAAGCTAATAAAGAAACTATCCTGGACTGAACTGCCTCATCATTGTTCTTGGGCTGGGCATGACAGGTGACCGTATAAATTTAAATTATAAATAAATAAATACATTTTCTAATTTAGCTTAAAATAGCAAAAACGTAGCCCTATTTCCTGTCTTTTATGAAATTAGGATATATAGGTATATGTTAGTGCTTCAGTCATTTTTTCGGTAAGCAATAATGGTTAGCATAAAAACATGCACATGCTATTAAATCATTTCCCTAATTTAAACATTTTTAATTTGTAAGAGCAAAGATAAGAACATTCCAGTCAGCACAGTGACCAAACTGTTAAGGTCCGTTACATAATGTAACATTTGGTCCCCATAACTCTAACGCTCTGGACAGAAAACTCTATTCCGCAGGTTCATGAAACATCTAAATTTATGTGTCCAATGTAACATGGATAACAATACATCTACCAAAGGGCCTATGAAACTGAACTGCTTAGTGCCTACAAGACCCTTAATCCAGATCTGCATGAAGGCTGTCCTTCAGATGGCCACATTGCTTGGGAGTTCTGGCAAGTTGTAGTTGTAATTCCAACAAATCTTACTGAAGGCTGCGTTAAGGGACTGTAGCTATTATGTGTTTTGCATTGAGTGGCTGAACATTGCAGAAAGGCTTATTTAAAATGGATGGAAACAGGAAGTCACTAGAAATCAACACAGGCATGTAATTAGGAAATTGATTAGACTATGGTGAATTAACAAAAGAAAGAAAAAACGTTCAATGAATGGGCTTTAATACTAGAGAAGAAAGCTGGTATCCTGCTTTACAATTTTGGTGGGTAAACACAGTTCACATGCAATTTATGTATTTTAAAAGGGCTTTCCACAATGTTGATTGCACACCCTACCAAGAGGTTTTGGTTACTGTGTTAGGTCAGGTGTAACATAAGTATAACATAAGTCTTACTAGCTTTGACAAATTCTTTTCTTTGTGGGCCAAAAAAATATTAGAAGTTTATTGTTGGGAGGATTGTCATACTTTGTGGCACACTTGGATAACTGCAAGTGAAAAATAAGGCAAAAGGAACTGCAGCAGCTGGAGTCACTCTTCCTTTAACCAGTTATTTAAAGCATAGCATCTGGAGTTTATGTTTTCTATTTAATTATTAGCATTGTTTTAAAACTGCATTTCTGCCTAATAGATAACACAGCAATTTTTCATTTTAGGGGTGTGAAAAGACTAAAGTACTCAGCAAAGAATAATATCATAAAACAGTGAGAAGCAATATAATAAAAAGAAATGAGAAAAAGAACAGAAGAATAGACTCTGCATAAGTCAATTAAATTCTGACATCTCTGAACAAATGATCTGGTGCTGAAATGTTAGCAATGTCAGTATTGTTGAGGTTTTGTGAGGAGGACAACCAGTGAGAAAGCCCCTTTTCTTGTTCCTAAATAATGTACTTCCTCTGAGAAAGGATCATCACTGGAAGATCTTAAGGCAGGCAGGCTGGGGAATTCTGAGAGCTGAAGTCCACACATCTTAAAGTTGCTGAGGATGAGAAACACTGTCTTAAAGCATAGAGAGGGAATACTGAATGTGAGATCTGTGGATTCCATTGATATCCCCAAACACTCAGAGGTTTCTGTCTTGGTCGAAATAATTAATAAAGCAGAGTAAAGCTAAGCTGAGAGACAATTCCTAAGAGAGATCTGGTACTCTCTTTGCCTTCTGGAAGACCATGAAGACCTGGCTCTTCCCCCAAGAATCGGGCTGGGATGGAGTTGAGTCAGAGGATCAGTTGCATGGGTTGTTACAGCACCTTGAGGGCAAAGGTATGATGTGTTCTGTGTTGTTGTTCTTACTGGTTTTGCTGTAAGCTGCCTAGGCTTACTGGGTGAGAAAGGAACCATATACATTCCTTAAATAAACGAATAAATAATAAATTTGGTGTAGAGATTAAAGGCACTGGACTAGAAGTTGAAACTAGAAACTAGCTTGAATTCTAGTTCTACCTTAGGCACAGAAACAAGCTAAGTGACTTTGGGCCACTCTCTCTCTTTCAACCCTAGGAAGAAGGCAGTGGCAAAGTGCTTCTAAACAATTGCCAAGAAAGCTGCAGGGACTTGACATGCACACATGCACACACAGAAAAACTAAGCCAGTGGTTGCTGGATGCCCCCCTCCCTCCATGATTTTTCCCCAAACAAGAAAACCCACCACCACCCACTAGAAGCTTTTTTTGGATCTTAGATCAGAATATCATTGGAGTGGAAGTCACAGTCTAATCCATCTATTTTATTGGTTTTGTTTCTATTCCATCAGTTTGATGCCCATTCCGATGACATTCACCTGTTTAAAAATGTAATCAATATTTTAAATAGCTCAAAGCAGGCATCCTGTCTGTTTATTTATCATCTATCTTCTATTTATTTAAAACATTTAGATCCTGCATTTCCAAAATGTTGAATGAGGCTAAAAAGAAAAAGAAAAAAGAAAAAAGAAAGAGAATATGGAAAAAGAAGGAGAAGAGAGGAGGAGGAGGAGGAGCAGGAGGAGGAGGAGGAGGAGGAAATACTAAAGCAGCATTCTACAGACTATTGCTATCCAATTGTGTTGGACTTCAGTTCCAAAGGTTTAGCTTCCTTTGGCTATGTCACTTGAGAATTATGGGAGTTAGTCCAAAATTTCTGGAGCACTTCAGAATGAGGAATGCTGTACTAAACAGGAACAGCAACAAAACAATAAGGTAAAACCTTTTGTGTAGCAGTATAAACCACTGGGTGATAGTTTCAAAGCTGTATTGCCTGATCCAGTTGCTAAGTTAACTTGCTGGTGTGATTGGATGACAGTAGTTTTGGCCCAGTTCCTTGTATTCTTCCAGAATCTAATGATGCTGGAGAGCACTTGGCTAATGGAGCATACACAGATTTGGTGGCCACCTTGTGCTGTCCAGTTGGATTTTCTGCTTACTCACTCATTATCTCAAGCAGGTGTTAGAATAGTGAGGTACTGGAGGAAACTGTCAGTGTTGGAGGAAATCAGTGAACTCACACAAAGGAGGCCAAGATGGAAAGAGATGTTTCACATACAAACTCACTTGCTGCAAACTCTCCTCATGGATGTTTTCTGTTAAACTCGATTCTGCCCAATTTCTTCTGCTGAGAACTTGCTCTCTCCCTCAGTGTCTGATGGGAGTAGTTGCCTCAGAAGTGCTTATATTACAAGTTCCAAGATAAGCAGTAGTTTATAAATTCTGCTAATCTGCCTGTAGGGATCATGCTTGCTGTTGTTGATGTAAAGTGACAGATGCTAGCAGTGGGACAGCAGAGGAAGTATTAAGAATTTGTTGCCTATCTATAAGCAAAAAAGTATGTTCAGGTCATTATATGGAAAAAGAAGAAGCATTTGGCTTGTGCTGTTGATAATATCTATTAGGGAAGAAAAGTAAAATGATCTCCCAAAGTGAAATTCACTCTGATTTGGACAAATTGTAATTCTCTATGGGCAGCAGACCTGTTAGGTTGGTTCTATGTACAGTATTAGGACAGATCTAGCTGGATTCCAAGAGGCCTTGGAATAATTCGTGACTGATTCCATTAATTAATGAGTGCTCTAGTTGGTATCGGAGTAGGGAACTTGCTGAGGCAGTCAACACAGCTACACCTATGATCTCTCCAATATGCTGCAAAGATAGTCTATGGTGCCCAGATAAACTGTGAGAACTGAAGTGCAAGATTGTTGGCAAGAGCACAGGTGGAGGATGCCTAGATCTGAATCTGAGAAAGCACACTTTTGAAGGCTTATGCGCTGTGAAAATACATGCAGCAAAAAAAAATTTTCTTTCATGTATTGCATCTGCAAGGATAGAGCCTGCTGAGTTGTTCTGGATTGGGAACTTGCTGGCTGGGGAATTCTGGGAGTTGAAGTCCATACATCTTAAACTTGCCAAGGTTAAGAAACATTGTTTTTCTCTGATAAAAATCTCTCATGATTGGGCAGTGTAGATGAATTATGGGGTAATTCCTCTTATACTTTAGAGAGAATCCATTCAGATTTATGACATCTGAGGAGGTGGATAAACGGCTTAGAGCGAATACAAGGCATGTTGGTGAGGGCCTTCTTCTCTGTTGCTCCCAGACTCTGGCAAATACTTCCTTGGGAGATACATTTGGTCCCTTGTCCTTCACTGGGCTTTTAACGGTGAATTTGTAAAACATTAATAGTATTTAATTCTAATGTTTTCTACTATGTTTTTAATTTTCTTTAGTTTGCTTTGAATATTCATCTGAGTGGAAAGGCAGGGTATAAATCAAATACATCCATGAAAATAATGTGCTTTTAATCAGCTATTGTTAAACTGCATCTCTCAATGGCCTTAAAACAGGAGGTGCATGTACTGGTAACATTTGCTTGGATGACTGGAATGTACTGTTCCTGGGGTTATCTTTGGGTCTAAGTTTGGAATTCCACATTGTATAGAATTCAGCTGCTCCATGTAGAACTCTGAGGGGGAAAAACAATGCACAAAAACAGCTGTTTCATTTTTAATTACATGGGCAGCATTGGCATAACATTATTTATATTATTTCATGTGATACATGAATTTTTTTATCTGTGAAGGGTTATTATGACTGTAGGTATATTAATAACATGTACCTTGTAAATTAGGTTTGTTTCCAGTTCTCCTGGGTAAAGAAACTTTCCAGCACATGTAGGAGAATAAATGCAGATACCTAATACAACACCTGCTTCTTTTCTTAGTGTACCTATACAGTTATTTAGCCATTGTTTCCTGATGAAATACATTGTGCTTACTATTACCTTTAAAGATTTGTATAGATTGAGTCCAGCTATTTAAAATAATACCTCTTTCTGCATGATTCACCCACAGGCTGAAGGGGTCAAACTTTTTCTATAGACCCCCTAGTTACTTGGAATGAGCCTGCTGCTGAAGCGAAAGGCCAAATCACTTTGTTCTTTTTAAAAAACGTATTTTTCAAAACAGGCTTGTAATTATTTTTCATGTTTGTTTTCAGTGTTTTCAGTGTGTTTCATTTTAATGTTGGTTTAATGTTTTATTGCAGGAGGCTATAGATAAATAAATAATCTGCAGATTCTTCTTGAGTCTGTCTTTAAACTATTTCTTAGTTTTTAAAAAAGAGTCTTCCATGAAATTGCATTCAGCAGTATACAGTTGAGAAAGCTGCACAGAAAGAAATTTCATATGTAAGAGATGGTTTACAAAGATAAGGTATATTAGGGACACCTACATTTACTTATCTATAAATCAAATTTATATCATCGCCTAACTCCCCCATAAGGAGGGACTCTGGGCGGTTCACAACCAACAATTTAAAACCAATAAAAACATAAATAGTACAGCATAAAATACAATGATTAAATATGATAAAATCCAAGCAATGGTGGTATTGTTGCAGCCTGTGACCAGATAATATTGGTCAGGTAGGACTAGGGAACCAGCCATCCCCCAAACTGACTATTCCCATCCCCACCCCGTGCGTAATGGCAGAACCAGGTCTTCAGTTTTTTTCTGAAGTCTAAGAGGGAGGGGGGCAACCTCACTTCTGGGGGAAGGGTGTTCCAAAGGGCAGGGGCTGCTGCAGAGAAGGCTCACCTCCTGGACCCCGTCAGATGAAATTCTCTTGCAGACGGGGTCCATAGCATGCTCTCTCTGCATGACCGGGTGGGACGGGTTGATGTAACGGGGATGAGACGGTCCTTCAGGTACCCTGGAGCCATGCCATGTAGGGCTTTAAAGGTGATAACCAACACCTTGAATTGGACTCGGAAGCAAACTGGCATCCAATGCAGCTCACGGAGCAAAGGTGTTATATGTGCTGATCTTGATGCACCTAAAATTGTCCGTCCCGCCGCATTCTGGACCAGTTGAAGCTTCCGGATACTCTTCAAGGGTAGCCCCATGTAGAGCGCATTACAATAGTCTACATAGAACAAGAGCAAAGATTTAGGAAAGCTGCATAGGGGAAAAAATGATTTGTGTTTTATAATTTCCATTTCTACCACTGTCCACTTGTATAGGATACTGGGGATACAATTTTGAGGGGAAAGTTGCATACATGTGTTAAGATGTATTCAAAATGCATTTTGGAAGACCCTTACAAAGCATATATTTTTTTAAAAAGTAACCTATATTGTGGACTAAAAAATAATTATATATATTTGATTTAACAGACTAATAATGGAATAGATGCCATACTAAAGTTTTGGAGTAATGATGACTGGGACGTACCTTTTATTGTCTTTTCCACTACTCTAAGTAGGTTTCTGTGACTGTATTTTGCTGTGAAGCTTTTGGTTCCTACATCTCTTGTGACAAAGATAGGAGATGGAGGGAAGTTTCTCTGAGCCCAAAATTAGCAGAAGTTTTTTCTTCTTAGATGCTATCATCCATTCTTTTCCTCTTCCCTAAGCAAGTCAACGAATGGCAGGGCAGGAGAAGCCAAGTTTCGCCTTGTTCTTGGATAAGCAATTTATCCCTTTCCTCAAAGTTGGATACTCTGAAATGAAGATCCTAGGAAGATGGGGAGGATTCTCAGAGTTCTGTCTGAATTGGTCATAGTAGAGAATTGATCTGGGGCTGTCAGAGGAGATAATTTAGCCCCCGTTCCCATTAATTTGATTTACTTGGTGTATTGTAATCAGATAGCACTGTACGTTGTTCCCAGCCAGCTCTTTTAAATCACTTTTAGTACATATTGAAAGTGACAACATTGTATTTTACTGCTGAATTGCCATCCTCCAGTAGTAACTAATATACGTCATAAGCTTTGGATGTGCTCCTCTAGCACCTTTCCACTCGTGCATCCTTTCCTCTGTTGCTAACACATAAGTGTATTTTCTTGCAAGGCTTTGAGACTTGCTAAGAAAGTAAGCTTTTTAGAGAAGTACATATAATCATAATCATTTGGTGATCTCAAATAGGTTTCCTGCTTCAGAGGTTGACTGGAGGTTTAACTTGCTTGCTAATGATGATAGTAAATTGCTCCCAGAAGAAAGAGAAGTGATTTGGTATGATATAAAATTGGGATTCATTTATTCAATGTATCAGTTTGTACTGCACTTTCTGCCACCTGGACCCTCAAAGCTATTTACAAGAAGCAAATGAAATAACATTATAACGTCATAACTAAAATGCTCCCCAAATAGCAGCAACATACTGAAAGTTAAGTAACTCCAATGCCCCCCCCAAAAACCCTTGATGCAACAAAAAATTATAGTTTTAATGAAGTATAAACCAGAAAGTCTGGATTATTTATTTAGTTTAAGTATTGAGTACCTTCAGAGACTTGATGCTTTATATAAAACAAAAAGTCATATTCCAGTCCTTTCAATGCTCATGTTTTCCATTTAAGAAGAAATATGTTTAGCTTCTCCTAAGCCCAGCTAAACTCTTGATGACTACATGGATGTATCTACTTTGCTTTCTTGGCAATAATACATAAGTAGTTTGTTATTGCCTACTTCTGTTTTGTTTGTTTCTGACTTTCCAATTTAGTCTATAGCCCTGGTATTTCCTGCTGGTCTCCCATCCAAGCACTAGCCAGATCTGACCCCACTTTGTTCGTAAGACACACAGCAAATAGTACTCTTCAGCTATCTGAAAGGATGACGCACAGAAGAAAGCCAGCGCCTGTCCCTTATCATCTCAAAGGGCAGGGCATGAAACAGTAGTTTTAACTTTCAGGAAGGCAGATTCCAGTTGAATGTTAAGAATAACTTCCTAATAGAACAGTTCAACAGTGGAACCAATTACAGAAGAAGGTATTGAATTTTCCTTTGCTGAAAATGTTCGAGCAGATAATGCTTTAATTTGGGTAACTGCACAAAGCAGGGAGTTGAACTAATTGAGCTTAGGCTGAAAGATCACTTGTAGTACTTACGATTTCCAGATGCTTCAGTTGTGCCCCATGTACCTAGAGGCAACAAAGGCCTTCCACTGCTTGTTGTAGTAATGACAACTCAATCTCTTTGTGGTCCTTGTCAGTTTTGCAATATAAATTTGTCCTACCTTGTTTCTACATTATAATCTAAACATGCTGATAGCTCAAATTTATTTGAGTAAGCAATTGCACCTAATATGTATACTTTAATACATTTCTCCCCGATATACACATGACTGCATGCAGAATTAGGAGGCATACTTTGGATATTCCAAACTATTTTTTCATCTGGGAAGTGGTCAATAACTGGTCATTGAATGGATGGAATCATCACCATCCAGAGTCTGCAACAAACATCTTATTTATTTATTAATCACATTTATATAGCTGTCCATCTCACAGTAAAGTGACTTACAATAAAAACCATCATAAAAAACTAAATGTTAAAAACTACAATTAAAAGACTACAATTAAAAGACTACAATTAAAAACTACAATTAACAATATTATTAATAACAAGATAGTGGAGAGAATTGATGTTAAAAACAATGCAGCCATCTCATCAAATCACCATTTCCTTGAGATCCCCAGGTGTGCTGACATAGCCATGTTTTAAGGGACTTCTGGAAGGATGTCAAGGATGTCACCTCAGTTGGGACAATGTTCCATACAGTGGGTGCCATGGCAGAAAAGGCCCGTCTCCTGGGTCCTGCCAGATGAAACTCTTGCAGATGGGATCCACAGCATATCTTTTCTGCTGGATATGATGGAATGGGGAGATGTAATTGGGTGGAGGTAGTCCCTCAAATAACTCAGCCCCATACCATGAGGAGCTTTAAAGGTCAAAACCAGCACTTTAAATTGGACCTGGAAGCAAATTGGCAATCAATGCAGTTCATGGAGCAAATGCCATTCTAGGAGCACACATAACCGCCCATACCACTGCATTTTGCACCAGCTGAAGCTTCCAGACCTCCAAAAAAGCCAGCATCCAACTGAGAATGAATTCAAACGAATTTGTCAGTAACCAGCTCCCCAGATTCACACAACAGAATTGTAACTGCCCCCCCCCTCCAGCCACTCTCACCAGGTCAGAGGTGCCCTCTCAACCATATCCTCCCTAACTAACCAACTCCCTCCACTAGCTCTCACCTAGGGAGGGGGATCAATCTCTGAAGGTGGAGGCCTGCACTGAGGATAAAGTCAGCCCCACAATGATCAGACCAATGTCCTTTGTTAGAGTCAATTAAAAAAAAGGGCAAATTGGGGGAGGGGAGTCCACAGCAGTCTGGAAGCCAGTCTGCTGCTACCACCACCTCCATTTAGCCCCTTCCACCCACAGTTGCTGGATTCAGTAATGTCTCTCTTTGGAGGCTGCAAGAATGCCATGCTACTGTGCCCATAATTTCCAGCACTGGCCAGCAAGGCCATCCATCACCACAGCAGCTGAAAGCAGAAAGAAGGAAAAGAATCCCAGCACCAGCCGATAGGGCTGATAGGGCCACCCACCCACACAGCTGGCAGTCCCAATGTCATCAGCATGTGACTGGGTTCTGTCATTGCCACAGCCACTGCCCAACAAACAACTGCCTCAGTGTCACTCAGCTGAAAGCCATCTCCATCGCCGCCATGGTCTCAAGCGCTACTCATGAGAAATCCCAGCCAAGAATAGGGATTCACAGGCAGAATCTCTGGATAAAATACATTTTGTCAGGTCCATCATAGAGTTGCCCACTGAGGAGAGGATGAACATACTGTTTTGTACAAAGCTGTTCAGATTTGGCTGCCAGGGTCTGGATAAGACAAAACAGGCTGAAGTTGAACCCAAGCAAGACAGAGTTGCTGTTTGTCCATCAACATTATCTGCTACTGTGGTATTGTCTTCAGAGGGGTGGCTTTTGAAATCCTCCTGGATTCAAGGCTGCTGTTGGATGGGCAGGTGATCCTTTGCCCAGCTGGTGGGGCACCAGTTGTGACCCTATCTGGAGCAGGAAGACCTGATGACAGCAATTCATGCTCTCATCACCACCTGTTTGGAATACTACAATGTACTCTAGAGTGAACTGCCTTTAAAGACCACTTGGAAATTCCAGTTAGTACAAAAGGCGGCAAATCACATGCCAACTTGTGTTAGATGCCATGAACACACTTGGGTTACTGGTTCTGCATTGGTTGCCAATGCAGTTTTAACCTATATGGCTTTGCACTGACATAACAGCCTTCTTCAGCCAGAATGGACCTATCTGATACAAACAACTCAGAAAAAATTGCTGGGAGTCACCCACCTCTGTGAGGTTAAAGAGGCTGTGGATAGGAGGTGATGCTTTTCCATTATGGCCCCTATATTATGGAATCGTTTTCTATTGGAGAGAAGGTTTGCCCCAACTCTGATAGTCCCCAGGAGCAGGTTAAAACAGAGCCATTCTGGAAGGCTTTTTTAATTAATTGAAATAGCACCTTTGGAATTCTTTATGTGGTCTGGTTTTAAGATGAATATGGGTATTCTTTTTTATAATTCAATTTATTATTACTACATTATTGCATTATGAATATTTCATTTTTGAGAGTTTGAGAGTCACATGATTATGGCAATCTAAATATCTAATCAACAAAACATTTAAAAAGTAGCTTAAATGACTTGCTACACCAGGTGTAAAGTCTTGGACATTCCTATTTTGAGTATGTCTTTTTTCTAGTCAATTGTAGGATCCAGTCTTCTCTAGGGCAGTAATGTTATTTGAACTTCACTGAAGCAATACTTGAGACTTCAGGATAGAAGAGAAAACAGCATTAATACTTACAGCTATTTCGGTGAAATTCCATTGAAAATTATATGAGATCTTGGTATACCATTTAATAAAATTATATGAGATGCATGCAATCTTGGAATTCTGGAAGTTAGTTCCTATATATTTAGTTTGTGTGGTCTGCTATATACAGTTATAATACCATTATATGTTTGCTTAAGAATAAAAACTAATGATGGGTAGGTAACATGGAGAAAGTAGAACTGCAGTACTGAAGCTGTGCCTTCTCAGCCTTGGAGACATCAAGAGGGACTTGACTAGCAATCTCTTGGTGAGTGAATTGTTTTTGGTTTATGGGCTGTTTTGCCAGCCAGTTCATATTTGACAAGATGCATATTGAAAGTAGTAGTCATCATGAAGGTGCTATCTCCCCCGTTGGGGGAGATGGGCGGCATACAAGTTTGATAATAAAAATAAAATTATGAAGAATTTCTGATCAAAATCAAAATAAAAAAGAAAGGAAATTATATTTTTTTTTCCAAAGAAAAATATCCCCAATGGTGAAATTCTCATGGCTGGAACCCAGTGTTCTTGCATTTATTTAATCATGAGCTAGCCAAAGGGGTATGCAAATGGAGAAGCTTGTTGGATGTGTTTTTGTCTATATTTTTTACAGTGTGACCAGATCTCATCTTGTGTTGTTCTGTATTGGGTTCTTGTTGTTGTTGATCACATTGTGAGCCACCCGGAGTTGGTCTGGAGTTGGGTGGTGCCTAAATTGAATCAAATAATTAAATAAATGTTCTGGCTTTCTTGATCACCTCTCCCACATCTGCACCACCACCCCCTTCCTACAATTCAATTAAATCTCAACCATCAAGCAGGAAGTCTTCCTATGAAGTCCTCACTTTCAGATCAGAAAGTAAGGGCAGCCAAGAAGTTTGCAGAATGATGGAAAGCATCATTTGTATAATCAGGACAAACTACCAGCACCCCCTCCTCCCTAGTCACCTTCAAAATAAGGCGAGCTTTGAGTACCACTCAAAAATTGTAAAGAAATTTGAAGGAGGGGTAGGAAACAGAAGTGTTTTTCACAAGGGAAGAAAACGTCCAGGAAATTGAAAGACAGATGTCAGGAATTGCATGAAATTTATGGTGTTTGTATGTTTGTGTACAAAAGAAAAAGCAAGAGTTCATACAGAATAAATGGGGAAATAATGTTTTTCCACTTTTGTGTTTGACCTTTGTTATAGTTTGGGGTCCTTTCCTGTGTGAAAATAAGGTTAGGGTGGAAGGGATAACAGTTTTTATTAGAGTGTTGGTGGATGATAATTTAGATTAAATAGCTGATTCCTGAAAAATCCCTCGTCAGCCCCCTATCCCTTAAAAGAAACCAGGAAATTGCTTCTGAAATGAGGCCCATCAGAGCAATTCCATCTATTCCTTATTGAGTCAAAGTTCCATTTTGTGCAACAGCACAACAAGGTAGCAACAAGGACACCTCAGTCATGTGCAATAGTACATGGCACATCTTATTCTTGACTACGTTACTTTAGTGCATAGGTGAAAGCTCTTATGTTCAAACTCTCCAAGCAAGAAACTACTTTGCATTTGTAAAAAACAATCATGTCAATATAACAGTTTTCAAACTAGCATTTTTCTTTGTTAATAAAGACTTTATTTTTAATGTACAGTGCATTTGGAAAGTATTCAAACCCCCTTCACTTTTTTCAATTTTGTTATGTTGCAGCCTGATACTACAATCACTCAAATTCATTTTTTTCCTCATTAATCTACACTCAGTACCCCATAATGACAAAGTGAAAACAGAATTTTGGAAATTTATTAAAAAGAAAAAACTGAAAGATCAGATTGGCATAAGTATTCAGACCCTTTACTCAGTACTTTGTTGAAGTACCTTTGGCAACAATTACAGCCTCGAGTCTTTTTCGGTATGACGCGACAAGCTTTGTATACCTGGATTGGGGGATTTTCTGCCATTCTTCTTTGCAAATCCTCTCAAGCTCAATCAGGTTGGATGGGGACTGTCAGTGGACAGCCATTTCCAGGTCTCTCCAGAGATGTTCAGTAGGGTTCAAGTCAGGGCTCTGGCCGGGCCACTCTAGGACATTCACAGAGTTATCCCTAAGCCATTCCTGTGTTGTCCTGGCTGTGTGCTTAGGATCGTTGTCACATTGGAAGGTGAACCTTTGGCCCAGTCTGAGGTCCTGAGCACTGTGGAACAGGTTTTCATTGAGGATATCTCTGCACTTTGCTCCATTCAGCTTTCCCTCAACCTTGACCAGTCTCCCAGTCCCTGCTGCTGAAAAACACCCCGACAGCATGATACTGCCACCACTACGCTTCACTGTTGGGGTGGTATTGGGAAGGTGATGAGTGGTGCCTGGTTTCCTCCAGACATAACATTTAGAATTGAGGCTAAACAGTTCAATCTTGGTTTCATCAGACCAGAGAATCTTGTTCCTCACAGTCTGAGAGTCCTTCGGGTGCTTTTTTCCAAACTCCAAGCTGGCTTTCATGTGTTTTGCACTGAGGAGAGGCTTCCATCTAGCCACTCTGCCATAAAACCCAGATCGGTAGAGGGCTGCAGTGATGGTTGTCCTTCTGGAACTTTGTCCCATCTCCACAAAGGATCTCTGGAGCTCAGTCAGAGTGACCATCAGCTTCTTGGTCTCCTCTTACTAAGGCTCTTCTCCCCCGATTGCTCAGTTTGGCCGGGCAGCCAGCTCTTGGGAGAGTCCTGGTTGTGCCAAACTTCTTCCATTTGAGAATTATGGAGGCCACTGTACTCTTGGGAACCCTCAATGCAACAGAAATTTTTTGTTCCCCAGATCTGTGCCTTGCAATAATCCTGTCTTTGAGCTCTACAGGCAGTCCTTTTGACCTCATGGGTTTTGCTCTGATACAGTATGCATTGTCAGCTGTGAGGCCTTCTATAGATGTGTGCCTTTCCAAATCATGTCCAATCAGTTTAATTTACCACAGGTAGACTCCAATCAAGGTGTAGAAACAGCTCAGCGATGATAAAGAGAAATGGGAGGCACCTGAGCTAAATTTCAAGTGTTGTTGCAAAGGGTCTGAATACTTATGCCAATGTGATATTTCCATTTTTTCTTTTTAATAAATTTACAGACATTTCTAAAATTCTGTTTCCACTTTGTCATTATGGGGTACTGAGTTAGATTAATGAGAAAAAAAATGAATTTGAACAATTGTGGTATCAGGCTGCAACATTGAAACGTTATGAAAAAGGGCTGCCAGTTTCTCTCATCTTTATTTCCTTACATTTGAAAACCAAAGGAATAACAAGGAAACTGATGTTCATGAACCTTTACACATTTCCCTCATTTCTGTTATTTTGGAGGGCTTTAGGCAGACATCCTGTCTCCTTGAGTGTTGAGGTTGTGGGGATGTGGGAGGAGGTGACCCCGGTCTGCATTCTGGGAAGCAGTGGAGTTCGGAAGATCAGAGGAGGGTGCCCCTGAACTCTGACTAGCAACCAATAGGTCATCAGGAAGATAAGTTTCCCCCAATAATGAGGATCCAAAACTTATGCCAATTTCAGCCAATCATTTGTTAACTGCTGTATCTCTTTGTAAGAAACATGTATAAAATCTTCTTCTTTGGGTGTGACCAGGGTTCTTCTCTGTCTTAAGGGGAGACCCCAGCTGACTCTATTGGCAAGCTTTCAATAAAACTTTAAAATCTCAGCTGGTACTTTCATGTCTAATCTTCTGCCAGACTGAATCCTAATTGGGGAGTCAGAAACTCTCAAATTTTGCTAACACATAACAAAATTGAAAAAAGTGAAGGGGGTCTGAATACTTTCCAAATGCACTATAGATTGATGGGTTCCCCTCTTGCTTCCCCTCCCATAGTTCTGGGTAAAGAACTTCTACCCTGTAGAACACATGCATTAGCATAGTAAGGTGTACTGTGTATTTGTATTTTGAGTGGAAGTTCATTGGTTGGGCATCATAATAATTTAATTACTTTATTCTAAAGCTAAAAGTTCAGGTTGAAGTTGAACAATGTTCAGATCTTGAATTTAGAGCTTTGTGAAGAGCACCTGCACTCTGAATAGCCAGGACTCTTATGTTAAGCTGCCATTCCATTCTCAGGAGAACTCCTTTTTCAGGCTTATTGAATACATATGCTCTAAAAGCTCCTCTGCAGGAAGTCAGAGCCATAATGTTGATATTAAATATTAATATCTAAATTAGGAGTGTTTAAAAAACAAGCAGGGCAAGTAACCCAATAGGCATCTATCCAGATTGTCTGGCATTAAGTAAATGGCAAGGATGCCAGCAATATGGCTGTGGCAATAACTGGAAAGAAGACTGCACAGCTTTTTAATTTGAGTCTGGTTTAGCTGGGTTGTTTTAACATACTTGTGGGATAATGTCAGTTGAAGGAATAGCTCTAGATGGGAAAGATGTGTTCATATTGAAGATGAATGTTAAATCTTCAATATTCAGTTTAGAGGAAATGTGGTCATCTTCCCCTTTAAAGCAGTGAAATAAAATTGCAAACCAGTTTAGCATTAGTTTGGG
Organism: Python bivittatus; assembly: GCF_059951505.1. Taxonomy (NCBI): domain Eukaryota; kingdom Metazoa; phylum Chordata; class Lepidosauria; order Squamata; family Pythonidae; genus Python; species Python bivittatus. The sequence goes on along the minus strand of NW_028277075.1, from coordinate 8,517,378 downwards.
AGTTCTACAACATTCACTGTGTTTACAACTCCTCTGAGGACATTCAGCCTTCACATTCAAGAGTTAAATGTGTAAGATGGATATGGAATGCACACACACTGATTTCACTGGGCTCTTGACACCTCTGCACTAATAGGCTGCAAGCGTTTGTAAGCACACTCTTACACAAACATCTTTGAAAGTGGAAATCTGAAGAAGGCAGGGTTTCAGATAATGGAGATGCTTGTAGCCATATTCTTCCAAACGTCATTGTGATCCTCCTGTAGACTTTAGAACTTAAGAATGTGCAAAGGTCTTTAGAGGCACAGGCAGGTGCTGAGTGCTAACCGTGTACATCTGCTCCTTCATCTTCAGCAAACTTTAAAGCCATAGGTATACATGTTGGATAGCTGCAGCAGAATTAGTTTCTGCAATATAAACAGAATTAATGATGGGGGAGGAGTGGTTGTTTGACAGTGGTTGCTTCCCAGGATTATAATTGTTGCAAAAATCTAGATTACATTTGCTCTTAGTGCTGATTGTAGATAAAACATGAATGTTTGAGATATCATAGTATTCAGATAGCTGATGGGAACATTTGCAGAGAGATTTCCATTTGAACTTTATAAGAACAATTATCAAGGGGGAGAAGGAGAATTGAGTTTGTGACCTGATGGTGGCTCCTGCTTCAGAACTCCAGGAGCTTCTGAAGCAGCCATCTTACCCTAAGGAAGAAAAGCAGAAAAGGTTTCTTCAAGGCAAAATAACGTTATAGAATGACAGAATTGGAAGAGACTGCTTAGGCCATCAAGTCCAATCCCCTGTTCAGTACAGAAATCCAAATTAAAGCACCCCATACAAATGGTTGCATGCATCCAATGAAAGGGAGCTGACCAACTTGCTGAGTAATCAGACTATTCTTACTATAAGGATCCTCCTCCAATCTTCCTTCCTATATCTTAGATCCAGTATTCAAAAACAGATCTTTACCTTCTATGTGCTATCCTTTCCAGGGTTTGAACAGTGTTATCACATCCTTCCAATCATCTTTTCTCAAAGCTAAACGTATCCAGCTGCTTCAATGCTTTAAATAGGATCTTTTCTGACTAACCAATGTTATTAAAAAACATAAACTTTTGTGAATTGCAGCTCATTTCATCAGATGTAAGATCAGATTAGCTGTCATAGACTAATATGATTCTGCTCCTAAATGCCTTCATAAGACTTAATTTCTAGTCTCCTGGAGCCTTCTTCTCCTTCTCAGAACTTATCCTAGTTTTTTTTCTGAATTTTTAATATGTGTCCAGAACTGCACACAGTACCCACAGTGGTTTGACTAAAGCAGAATTAACTAGACCAATTACTTCCTGTGATTTGGAATTTATATTTCTGTTGACTCAGAATAAAGCTGCATTTGCCTTTCCTGCAGCTGCATCACATTGGTGACTGGTTTTCAGTTTTTATTTTGCTAAGTGAACCTAAGACTTTTTTTCATGACTGTTATCAAACCAGTTGTACACCATGCCTTACCTGTGTACTTGGTTTCTTTTTTCTAAGTGAAGAACTTTACATTTGTCTCAGTTACATAATATTCTGATTTCCAGCCCATTTTTTAACATACCAAGATTATTTTAAACAGCATTGCTGGATGATAAGATATAAGCTATCCCATTCAATTCTATATCACCTGCACATTTGATAAGCAGAAATTTGAGGAAGAGTCAGTTAGCATTTATTGAGCGTGATTTTTGAGGTAGCTATATATATGATTGTCATGCCACCCAACCCACACTTAACAAGCTTGCTCATCACAACATCATATGGCATTTTATCGAGTGCTTTGTTGAAACAAAGTATCTTATGTCAAGACCATTCTTACAAACTTCTAGGGAAGTTACTGATTGAAAAATTAGAGAGTGTTAGCCCAGCAAGACTTACTGACAAATCCATAGTGACATCACCACATTATTTTTAAGGGTCTTATAGATGGATCACTTTATCATCTATTGTAGAATCTTCCCATGTCTTGGTGCCAGAGTGATTGATCTCTAATTTCCTGGATCTTCCTTTTTCTTCTCTTGGAGATGTTTTTTCTCTTTCATATAGAGATGTTTGTCCTCTTTCATTCCTTCTTAGAGAATATCATTCAAAATAGATATTCTACACATCTGAAACATCAGTCCTGCCCCCCCCCCCCCAATGCCTTTTTTGTTGCTGTTAAAGCCCTTTGCAAACCCCAGCTCATTCTGAGAAATAGGTTTCTTGCTAGTATTTCTACAATCATTTCTGGACTTCATGTATGTACTCTTCTTTTGTGACCTGTCATCCTTTATTTATTTATTACATAATTTGTATAATGACAACCCCAAAGTGACTCTTGGCAGTTACAGCTATACAAACAAACAGAAAAAAACAATCCTGTAACATCAAAAAATCATAATCAAATAATAAAAACATGCAGTAATTCAAATAATTCCATAAAATACAAGTGGAAAACTTCTTTGAGTTTTTTTTTCATTTTTAAAAGATTTGGGGAAAAATGGAAGTGAATTAATCATGATGTCGTAAGAGTAATTAATAACTGATATTTACATAGCATCTGCCATACAGCTATTCCAAAATACTTGATAGACTAGATGAAATATAAGAATTGATTAACCTGGTCATGAAATCTGGCTATCTCTGAGGTATGCTGTTAAAGCAGTTAAAGTGGTTTCAAGCAGACCTTTAAAAAAAAAAAACTCTGGAAAGTTGTCAGAAATGTCATGGTCCAGACATGGTTCCAATGTCTGGAAAGTTGTCAGAAAAAAAAACCAGTAACAAAAGCAGAATTTAACAGCATTATAGAACAAATAATTACATTCTTACTCAGACAAGAATGCAAAGGAAATGTGAAGGGCAGTGACAGAAATGTTTTTGGATGTACTGATATTTACATCCCAGATCCCAAAGCCCAATGCTGAAGATACGTAAGAGGGAGATTCAAAAGAAATAAATTATTTTTCCAGACAGAGATTTGCAACCGAGATGTACATATGAGGCAGAATTAGAACTCAATTGATTATAATGCAATATAGAACTTTCAATATTGGCAGATTTTAAATTTGTCTAATTTGAATGTGGCTACAGTCATTTATAGTTCAATGATGATCATGGATTTGTTCAGTATCTGTATCCTATATAATCTACAGTAATTGTATTTCAGCCTATGCAGGCATTAACTTGAAAGTTTTAACCTAGATAGATCAATGTGGGCCTATCCCCTAATACGTTGAACATGCTCCACCCTTGCAGTTTTGGATCTTACTGCCATGAGTGGCAAGTGGAACTGTTTTTCACAATTATAGACCCAATGTCAAAGAGGGGCCACATATGTAGTTGATAGTTCACAACATCTGTGGCCCTATCACTCTATTCAGTTTAAATTTCTCACACGTTCTAGATATGTGGACTTCAACTCCCATAATTCCCTAGCCATCTTAAAGTTGCTGAGGTTGAGAAACACTGCACTAGAATGTGTGAGAAAATTTAAGGAGTGTGGACTTCAACTCCCAGAATTCCCCAGCCAGCATGTTGACTGGGGAATTTTGGGAGTTGAAGTCCACCATTTTAAAGTTCCTGAGGTTGAGAAATGTTCTATTGAATGCCTGGACAAGGCTTATTACTAAGTTATGGTAATAACTTAGTAATGAGCCTTGTCTAGGCATTCAATAGAACATTTCTTAACCTCATAGACAGTAAGCGTTTTCTGTATATGACCAAACTTGGATTCAACATGAAGTTTGCAACAGGCGTGCACTGTATAAAGGCTATGGTTTCAGAAGGGAATGGAAAAGAATTTAGTTGCTATTGACTCCAAGGCAGTTTCTTTTGATTGTGAAGTGAATGGATGTTGCAGTTCTACCTCATATACACTATGCACAATCATGTAAAAGAAATCTCTTGTGGATTTATTTTACACTGTAGTGCTGTGATTCACCAAAGCAGATTCTGTCATGGTGCAGATGGTAACAATACAGGGAATCTATTGGCACTCTTTTCAGAAAAGAAAGTTCATGGAAACCAGCATGTACATGGAAAAGCTGTCTAAGAAATAAAGGTTAGGACAAGTTTCATAGAATAACAATTCCTCAAAGAGATAAAGAATAGTTGCACATAAAAAAGGAGTAAACATAGAGGAAAGTAACATTAACTTAGGTTACTAGTTAATGTTACTTTCCTCTATGTTTACTCCTTATGTTATGTAGAAAAAGATGTATTTTGCAGAAAGATACATCTAAAATCCTTACAGTGAAGACACAGGATTTTTCTAGGCAGTATTTTCTAAATAATTTGCTAAGCAATTGGATGGATTGGCATAAGATGTGAGTACATGTGACATTGACATAGACTAGATTTATACTCATTTACACATCCCTTGCCACATATAATCTTATAATCCCAGGAAGACACTTTGCCATATGCTGTCAGTCTATTTGTCTTTCTAACCCAAGCAGCAGCTCTCCTGGGACTTAGGCAGATGTTTTTTTCAGTCACTAGCTATTTGATCTTTTTCACTGGAGATTCTGGATATTGAATTTGAGGGCGGGATTATCTATGTGCAGATATGCATTCTTCCACCAAATTGTGATCCCTGTTCATTCCCGCCCCTCCCCCCCCCCCAGTTCTGAGGGATATAACCAAGCTGTTAAAAACTACTGACCTCTTGTATATTGCAATTTTCATAATTATTAACATTCCTTTTTTAGTACTAATTTCTCTTTTTGTTTGTGTGTTTGTCCTGGACAGAATGATAATGTCAGATTTCAGTGATACTGCCATTCATTAAAGACGCCATTATAAATTCTGATGAAAAAGATTAAAAATTTCAGACTTAACCCCCTGAGACATTTGTTGCCTTGTTCTGGAGATAAGAGACTTGACGAATTAGAAGCTTGCAATGATGAAAGGAAGGAATCTAGGAAATTTAAGATACAATGGAGTATCTAAATCACAGAGAATTATATAAAATAGTGAACTGTCTGAGAGAATGGTGGTATTTGCTAGTAATGTAAGAACCAGAGGACATTCAGTGAAACTAAAACATGGTAGATATTAAAAATACTTTTCTCTACCCACTGTATGTATAGCCTCTAGAGGTATTGCTACAGAACATTGAGAAATATTTCAATGTAATGTCATCACAAATATATTCTTCACATTAGTGGAGATTATATGTTCACTGATAGCTTTTCAGATCTTTCAAATGCCACAAATGGACTCTTTGCACTTGGGAATATTAGGGGGTGCAATATATCATTTCTCGGTGTTCTCTATACGCTTGTTTGTTATTTTCAAATGTTTCTGTTTTAGCCATATTTAGTGCAACAGTGTTTTGTTTCTTAAAAAATGTGTGCCCACCTCATAAGTCAAAAATGAATAGCTAGGTGTGTCTCATATCATTCCTGCAAATCTTCCATAGAACTGTTTTCTTCTCCCATCACTGTATTTCCTTGTAATTGTTAATTTTATTATAATTCCTTAAAATCTATGTCAATTCAAGCAATTGTTTTTTACATAGCAATGTCCCATGGTCACATTAATTTTTTAACAGTTTTATTTGGAAATGTGTTTTTCCTTTCCATTCATAAAGTTTATGAAAGCAGCACATCTCTCCCTGTATCTAGTTGCAAAACTATACTGTTCCCATCAGTATATTAATGGGCATATTCCTCCTTTTCACTAAATGGGACGGATCATACTTTTCTGACATCAAGAATAGATAATGCTTTTCTATTTCCCTGCTAAAATATTGGAATCATAAGAACTATCAAAGGCCTATCTAATTCATCCTATTGTAACTCTAAGCATGTGCTTAGGCATGAGAACAAAATCATGCTCCTTTCAGATTCTTCAGCAACTAATATTTCAAAGGCATACTGCCATTCCTTTAAAGCTGTTGAAATTAAGCATCACTATATTTTGCAATACTGAATTCCAATTAAGTACTGAGTCCTTTTGACAGCCCTGAATCTTCCACCATTCAGCTTCTTGGATAAGCCCAGGCTTTGGATTTCTGGAGACTCCCAATCAATTTTCTCTTGCATCATATCTTATTTTGCATGCCTTGATCATATTGCTCCCTTATTTTTATTTTGATTGTTATTAAGGTTTTATTTTAGAAGGTCTTATTATATTTTTGAACAAAATCCAATGTTAAGAACATAAGAAGAATCATGATGGATCTGATGAAGGATCCATCTAATCCAGTATTTCATTTTATACAGAGGTCAGTGCAATGCATGTAGGAAGCTCACATCCATATGCATACCAGAGAATGGCATGTACCCCACTTCCTCTGTCATTCCACAACAAGGGTGCCTGTAGGAGAGTCAAAAAGTTCAAGAGGGCTGGTGCAATTGAAGCCCTGTCCTTTTTAAACATGCATCATGCATGTTGCACACATGTGAAAAAATGGGCAGGGTTTCAGTCTTGTGGCTACACTTACTATTTTGACTTTTTTGATACCACCCCTCCCCTGGGACACCCCTGCTTCTCAGCAATTAGTGTTTAAAGTATGTTGCCTGGTATTCTGACAGTAGGAAGCAGACGTGGAGAATATTAGCCACTGATACTCGATCCTACATGAATTTGTCAAGCCTGTTTGCAGAACCATATCAATTAGTGGCCATCTCTAATGGCAGTGGAGTCCATAATATAACTTTATGTTAGGCAAAGAGACGTGATCAGACATCTGCCCATGTAATGGGACTTTCTCATTCATTTCTCCCCTCTGCTTCCAGCACCTTCCCACCCACCACAGCCTCTTCCCCCTTTCAAAAATGCATTCCAGAATAGATTCCAAAGGTGTGGAAATTTCTGCACATGGGAGACGAAGTGACTGGCAGAATGGCTTCTCTTGGGGGAGGAGTTAATTTCATATCATTATAAGGAATTTGCTCCAATTGCTTGATAAATTTGCTTGGCTCTTTTTGTGAGAAACTTCAAGTGATTTTTATCTGATTTCATATGTACTTCCTCTTTGACATACTTTGAATTAAAAAGCAAATCTACTGCTGTGGTCATTGGATGCCAGTTTGCTTCCTTACCAAAAAGAGATTCCTTTAAAGATCCCGCTTAGGTAAAATAAAAAAGGTGGACAATTTTTACTGCAAAAGCATCCTGGCAATAAGATCTAGCAGAGTGTTGATTTCTCTCCAGAAGGAAAGGGTGGAATCCCCACCATTTACTGTAATGACTTTAAAATTTGACTGGAAAATGGAGAAAGTAATGGGAAAAGGGGTAACATCAGTGGTGATTCCCAAATAGTAAAACTGATATTCTAAGGTGGTTTCTTTGGTTTATGAATATCATGGGGATAAATATAGAACCTAACATGATAAGCCTTTTCAAATTTATAGTGTTAGAAATGAAAAAGTTCATTTCCAAGCTGGGCTACAATAGAAAGCAGGCCAGCAGTTGTGGAGGATCAGGAAACTGTTCATTGCAGTAAAGCCCAAATCAGCAAGCAGACAGAGATGGCCAGTGGCCACACATGACTATTCCTCGCCACCTCTCTTATAGATTTCTAGTCCAAAGGTTTAAGCCAATTATTAACAATGCAGATGTTAGGCATCAGCCTATCATATACTGTGCTTCCATCTGTCCATGCTCTCTCCAGCATGGACACCTCGTGTTGCCCTTGTGTGCAGTCCCCCTCCTCTCTTATCTGTGGTTAACTACAATGTCTATAGAGGCATTTCAGGACTTTTTACTTCATGGTAGGCCCTCATATGATTCAGCCAGTGTAGATACAGATGGCTCTCATTATTGGCAGTGCTGGATTTTATGTATCTACAGCTGCTAAAAAGAAACCAGACAGTGTACTAGGTAAAGATTTTTGCTATCTGCTTTTTTGCCTTGTGTTGTACTTTTCTTACACACTTTGCCCATGCACAAAGCACTGTTTAAAAAATCTTGTTATCTACAATCATGAAGCAGGATAACCCCACAGAAGTTGGCCGATGCCTGTACTTTATTTGTCGGCAAGAATAAAGCCAACAGAAGATCTGTCTACTGCAATCAGTATGTTTGTGCATGTATATGTGCATTTATATCTGTATGCATATATACGTATGTGTGTATGTATCTGTGTCAGTGCTCTAAAGTTTAAATGTTAGGCTTTTTCTGCCTGCCTTTCCAGATTAATGGACATTTGGCTGTTCTCTTTAAAGTCAGAGATGACAGTTGGGCTTATTTATTGATTTGTTTGTTTGTTTGAATTAGACACCACCCAACTCCAAATTGACTCTGTGGTTTGTTGATATAACAACTCTTAATTGACTGGGAGCCTCTGGTTCTGCTACTTCTGACTCGTTCCTAACAGAGAGGGTGACGTAAGTGCCAGCTTGTAAAGAACAAAGTAGAGTTTAAAAAGAAACAGAATTGTGTGTCTGTTAGTGTTAGGCTTCCCCTTCTCTATACACAGGCATCCCAGTCCAATTTAGGCCATGTTGTGCTTATAAATTAAGTAAAGGCCATTTAAAGTGGAGTAGGATGATCCAAAATTTGTGCATCCTTTATATTAGCCTTTGGGATTATCAGTTGAGAGTTAACGCCTTGAGGCTTCATCTATTTATCAGGGAGGTAAGGTGCCATTGAGACCCTGGACCCCGTGCCTCTGAGCCAAACCAAACCAAACCAAGAATGTCCTAAACTGTTTTCTACTATCTCTGCTAAATTGAGATTTCTACGAATAATATGGAATGATTTTTATCAACCATGTTTTGGTATCTTTTTTTTTAGTAATGCTAACCCTAGTCCTTCTTTCTAACATCTCTTAATTATATCTAGCTTTCTAAAAAAGCCACATTCTGGAAAATGCACTTACCCAGTGCCATGTTGAATTAATTGGAATTTCATAGTATGAATGGGAAGTGTAACCAATGACCATGGAAACTAGGGTTCTGATATATTAATATTATTATTACTATTACTATTACACAAAATTATATGCCACTCAACTCCCAGTGACTCTGTGCAGTTTACAAATGATTTAAAACATGAAAAACATGACAATAAAAACAACAAGAAACAAAAAAGGGTAGAGATGGCGGAATAACAAACTGGATGGATACAAAAGAAAATAGCACAAGTTAAAAGGAGGCTTCATTCATACTCACCGAAGTCTTGGGTGAAGAGCTAGATCTTCAGGGCCCTTTGAAACACCAGCAGGTTGGGGGATATCGGATCTCATGGGGAACCTGCTTCCAGAGGGCAGGCATTGCTACAGAGAAGGCGCACTTCTGGCATCCCGATAGATGGTGTTGCTTAATTGAAGGAACCTGGAGCACGCCAACCCTGCCAGATCAAATCGGCCAGGCAGATACAGTGGGAGACAGATTTTTAGTGAGAATGCGTTTTTTAAAAGATATGAAGATGGGCAAAACTGATGCTCAGAAATATGTGGAGATTTGGAGTTGTTATGAGAATTTCAGTGATGTCTGATTATGTGATGTCTTCTAAAAGCTGATTCCTGGTTTAACCACTGATGTGCAATGTGACTTGGGGAAGTCAGGCCTTATTTCTATGATTCTGTTTTCCCTGTTTTGAAAAAAAATCTTGGTGGGATGGTATATCTGCTTGCTGTTATAAAGCATGTTCAGGACACTGTATTGGATCTGCTGCTGCTGTTTCCTCCTTTTAACATTCTGAAGCTATATTGAAATAGGTGGAATTGCATGGGTGTTAGAAATGGAACAGTACAATAATGAATGAGGTCTTTAAAGCTTAGAACGCTCTCCTAAGACACTGATTATCTAGGACTTGGATCCAAACACTGCTTAAAATGTAATAAGCAGGAGAATAATTTGTTCTAGGGGAGGGAGACAGAATTGGTTTGGTGATTTGGATTTGTTCTGGTGGCTTATGACCTGTGAGCCCAGGGTGAATAAACAGAAGCCTGTTTCTCCCATCTGTGAACATACGCATTCACATACATGCCAACCAGTTCATTAATATCATGCTAATAATATATCTAGATTTCCCATAAACCAGGGTTGGCAGTTGCTACCCTCCTCCATGATGCTGATGAGATACCTAATTGTTTGTATATTTCTTTTACAAATAAAATACTGGTGCCACACTTTGCTAAGGAGCAAGGAGTATACACAACATGCAGTCTTCCTCCAGGGTACTAACTGCAACACAGAAGTCTGTCCTGCAGTGCACTTATTGTCTTCCAAGAAATATAATGACTTGCTGATTTATTCAAGGAGCTTGAAATAATTTTTTTAAATATTGTTGATCAAACATTTACTGTTGTCTTTATGATTAGTGTTACCAAGAATTGTCATAGGATTAAACAGGATGAAGATGCCCCTTGGGTCCTGGAGGATGTGACTCTGTGTGTGTGTTTGTGTGTTATCTCATTTATCCAGAGATTCCAAAAAATCATGTGGCCTGGGAGATAAACAGGCTATTTCCTGGGGGAATTTGGTGTTTGCACTTGGTCATTTTCAATCTGATACTTTAGAATGGAGGCTTTCTGCAGCATCAACAATCTTTCAAAACAACTCTACATTATGTATCTCAAACCATGAGGGTCAGAGGGGAAAGTGACCAAGTTCTTTTAGTGTCTGAAAGAACTAAAACTGCCTCCCCAACAGTAAATTTTACACTGAATGCTGATCCCATTGCCCACATCTTTTTCCACTGTTAATTTCTTTATTTTCTGTAAGACAGCAGAAGAGGGGAAATAAACCTAAAGTTCATGCACAGTTTGAAGAGCTAGAATAAGTACCATTCCGCTGTAAGCAAAACTTTGCCCACATTTGAGTTCATTTTCTTCAACCAGGTAGGATCAAAAACATTTCTGTTCATATCACAAGCTATAAATGGATAGTGTGCATGCTAAGCAGGTGAGCATATTAATGGAATGCATGGGAAACCTGAAAGAAGCAGCTATTAAAATATCAAGGAGACAGTGTTGTAGTAACTCAACTTGGTTCTGTGGTAGTGCCTGAGATGGTCAGTAGGAAGTGAAGAGCGTAGAATTTTGCTGTAGGTACCGTTTGAGAGGGGAAATACATAGAGAACTTATTTCCCCCACCCACTGGAACTTTGTCTCTAGGAGGCACAATTACCACAGAAGGCACCAGTACAGGTGGTCCTTGCTTAACTATGATAATTAGGACCAGCAAATCCATTGCTAAGCAACACGGTTGTAAAGCACAATGTCAAGTGACCACAATGACTTACGATGGCAGTTGCGGCAGTTCCCATTGCAGTCGTTAAGTGAACTGTGCATGGTTGTTAAGTGCAACATCACATGATCACCATTTGTGACCTCCTGCCAACTTCTCCATTGACTCTGCTTGTCAGAAACCAGCAGTGAAGGTTGCAAATGGCAATCATGTGATCACGGGACACTGCGACCATTGTAATTGTGAGCACTCAAATTGTGATCACATGGCCATGGGGACGCTGCAATAGCTGCAGCTATGAGCACCAGTTGTAAGTCTCCTTGTTCAGTGCTGTCATAACTTTGAATGGTCTCTGTACGAGTGGTTGTCAACCAAGGACTACCTGTATATAGTACGACATTTGGATAGGTTTATTGATTCAAAACTTGAATACAGTTGTTCCTTTATTACACAGTTGCAGCATGATTAATTAACAGTATACATCACTGAACAACACAATTTTCCCAACTAATGTAAGTAGAAAGTTTATCTAAGTTAATAATTGGCTACCAAAAGTTGTCTTGATTCCAGAAAGATTCCCAGTATGAAAAAGATAGCATGAGAAGTGGTAGACAAAAAACAGCATATAAGATAGCAACCTATAGAATGGCAAAGCTCTACACACTACATGTACTCCCTTACTTCATATACTTCTTCCAGCTTACACACAGAGCTCATATTCATCTGTTTTATAAGCTAAAAGTGATGGATTCTGACACGTAGTTTTCACCAGCTTTGTCACAGAATATTGTTACAATTTAGAAAACAATTTGAGGAGGGGTCCAGCTATTTCCTGATCACCAAAGTTCATGTCCTGATTCTTGACGACATCAGTCATACTTTAATCTTCTCTTAGTCTTTGGCATATCATTGTTTCCATCCACCCTAGCATGCTGTACATTTCCATGCACCTGTGCATTTGGATGGACTGTATGTACTTCATTACACTGTTCATTAAGCTCATTATCCATCATGATCACTAGAAAAGGTCATTTGCTGGGCCAGCTTGCAAACAGGTTATATTCTGTTCAGATATGGATTCTCTCTGGTCAAGTTAGCCCTTTATTTCTGTATATACAAAGTACACTTCCAGCAGTATCCACCTCAGATGTGGCTTGCAAAACGTCTGCCTAATTTGCTTTCAACATGAAGGACATTTTATTACATGAATGGGACTGTGGATATAGGCATAATCTATACTTGATTATTACATATATTAGCAACTCCCAGTACTGATGCAAGAGGGGGGACATGGCCTACTTTGCTACTATAAACTTTCTTTTAAGCATAGAAACAGTAGGCAATGTGCTAGCAAGGCATCTGTATTTAGCAGACAATATGAAATATTTAGATTGAATGTGGTGCGTGGTCTACACTACCAGACTGATCTTTTGTCTTTACCTGGCCACAGGATAAGTGTAATCTTTTTTGTACTTTACTTATTTTTATTCTGCTTTTTCATACTAATCAGAATAGCCCAAACCCATATCAAACTATATTAGTATATAAAAGTATACATTTAATAAACATGAAATACAAGTAGAGATTTTTTTTAAGCTCAAGATTGTAGCTAAAAATATGCTTAAAACATTAAATGAAGTCACTGAGAAATGTATGAATATGAGAAGGCTTATTCTGTGTTTGTAGATTTAGAAAAAAAATGATAAAGTGAAGAGGACTGAACTGTGAAATGTTTGGTATGAGTATGGAGTTGAAGGCTCCATACTAGTTGCTGAATGTGATGGGTGGTAAATGATAAAAGTAAAGCACATATGAGAGTAAATGGAACTCTTGGCAATGATTGAACACTGACAAATGAGTAAGGCAAGGTGTATGAAGTCCTCTTGGATTCAATAAACACAGTAGTATAGACATTGGTCTAAAAAAAGCCAGTATAGTTACGTCTGACAGGGAAATAGAGTTAATGATTTCCCCTTATGCATAAATGGTGAAAAAGTAGAGCAAGTACATAAATTTGAGTACCTTGGTGGAACGTTTACTAAAAATGAGACAATGAAGAAATTTTAAGTTGTAGAAATACTGGTAGAAATGTATGGGTAGTTTATGGTCTGTGGCAAAGAATGAAGGCTTATTGCAAGAAGAAAAATGGCTATGTTGAAGGGTATACTTCTGCCCACTTTGTTATATGGAAGAAAGGGATATGTATTTATGGAGAAACATAACAGTTGAATACACTAGGAATGGGTTATTTATGGGTGGTAGAACAAGAAACGATAGGTTCCAGAACAAATGGGTGCCAAATCAATTTGGATTGAATACAAAGTGGGTGACCAACATGAAATAAGTTATTTGAGATGGTTTGGTCATACCAAGAAAATGAATGAGGATCAGATCATAAAATAAAGATATGAAGCAAGAGTTAATGGGTTGAGAGGAAGGGGAAGGCTGAGGAAATCATGGATGAATGGAATTGGTTATGGAAATGAAGAGGACAAAAGAGAGTTGAGAAGTTTAAAGAACAAAAGACAATGTATGAAGAAGTGTATGGATGTAGTAGAAGAAAGGATTGTTTGAAATCACATTCTTTGATTTCTTAACTCCAATTTCTTTTGCTTACTGGTTCTTAATCTATCACTCTTCATAATATTGCATACTGTGAAATGGAGTAGCATGGTGAATGTTTTTTTTTTTTTTAATCCGCTTTCAATCATGACCGATTCTATGGAGACTGCCTGGACAAGTCCCTGCAGTTTTCCCGGCGAGGTTTTTTTGGAAGTGGTTTGCCATTGCCTCCTTTCTAGGGTGGAGTCCAGCTGGCGTTCGCAGGAGATCGAGTCTCTTCCGTTGCGTTGCATCCAGCAACCGGCAACCAATTCCTGTTTTCCTGTGCAAGGCGCCGCCAGCGTTTCTCCTCTCACTGGGATGAGAGTACCTATTTATCTACTCGCTTTTGGGCTGCTAGGTGGGCAGGAGCTAAGGGCGCGAGGCGGGAGCTCACCACGCTGCGCAGAGCTTGGGCTCGAACCGCTGAAGTGTCAACCATTTCTGGCTAGCAACTTCCAGCGTCATTAAGCCACAGCGCCACCATGTCCCTTTTTTGGTGAATGTGTATGTATGTGGAATTTCCAGCTGGTATGGCTTTCCAAAATATCTGGAGAGTATCAGGTTGAGGAATGCTAATATAGAAACTATGTATGGAATAGAGCAGAAACTGCTTAGCAGGGCAAGGTGAAATGTAAGGGTCATGGCTCCTTGACAACATGTGTATAAAATTAGGGTTTAGTTTAATTTTTGATTAAAAAAAAAAAAGCCGTAGGAGAAAGAAACAGTGCACAGAGAATGCTGAGGTTGAATAAGTAAATACTGTATACTAACAGAACAATTCTGTACATACTGAATATATAAAGTAATAAACCAATTGATTTATATAGCTTTTTTTTTTACCAGGCTAAAGAAGAGGAATTGATGGAAATGAAAAATTGGTGGATATATCTGTAATGAACACATTCTGATGAATCTGTTTGGACAGAAATCCTCCCTATTGTGGAATTGTGTAACTTTAACAAGGCTTCATTTTCCATTCGAGTGAAAGCCTAGCTACTGCTGATTCTTTCTTTAAAAATAGATCTATTTGGAAGTACGGTTGCTTGGAATTACAAGGTGACAACAAGTAGCCAGACCTTGGTGTAAATAAAGGCAAAACATCTTAAGAAATGCTGTTCTTTGGTGCTTCTCTTTTGGTGATTTTTATTTAGCTTTTTCCCAGTTATTTACTTTTGCTTCTTTATTTTGAGTGTGCTCACCTATTTTCCTTTTGGAATAAAATTAGATTTCCCAGTCACCCCACCTATACCTGACAGGGATTCCCTCTGATAAATGATGCTTTGGCTGAATAGGGTTGACTTAGAGTTCGGATATATGCTGTGCGGCTGCTGGTTGTCTGGCAGGAAAACATTAGAGTGGCTTGAATTTCTGCCAACATGCAATAGCATCAGTTAGAAAGAGCTGTGCATTCTTTTTTCTGTTAGTTTTTTGCACCCTACATTGTGACTAGGGAAATATGACTGTTAATAATTTAGATCTAGTAATGTTAGTGGTTTCATTCTAAGCAAATGGTATTATAGAACCCCTGGGATAAGCAGAACTCAAATTCTTATCCCTGAAAATCCCTACATGCAAAGATTGGCTTGAGTACTTAGAGGAGTGTTCTTAGTGCTCTCTGAGCTTGGTTGTTTGCTCGCAGATGTTTCATCACCCAACTAGGTAACATTATCATTGCCAACTAAGTAACATCATCAGTGCCAACTAGGTGGCATCCTCAGCGCATCCTCAGTATTTAGGGGAGTGTTGGGATACCATTTAATTCAGCTTCTGTCAGGTACTTCTGAGTCTTCAAAGTTCTCTAGGTTGAACCCAGAGTTCTTTTCAGTTGACTCTAGGAGCTGGCTTTATCTTGCAACTAGACCACAAGGGAACCAGAACTTTGTGATATTCGGCCCATCCAACTCCAAAGGTTCACTCTATAAAATTATGATTAACAAATGCTTATCTACTTGTTAAGAGGACACAAGAGAGCCAGTTTGGTGTAGTGGTTAAGGCATTGGGCTAGAAACCAGGAGACCATGAGTTCTAGTCCTGCTTTAGGCATGAAGCTAGCTGGGTGACCTTGGGCCAATCACTTTCTCTCAGCCCTAGGAAGCAGGCAGTGGGAAACCATTTGGCAAGAAAACTGTAGGCACTAGTCCAAGCAGTTGCCAGGAGTCAAGACTGACTTGAAGGCATCAAAAAAAAAAAAAAAAAAAGACACAGCTAGCATTTGTGCAGTTTCCTCATCCCTGTTTGTTTAACACTTTAATACCTTGTCCACAAGGTAGCAGTGAAATGGAATAATAGAAAAACTGTCAAAACTGTGGTAAAGGGTGGGGTTTGCAGAACAGACATATCTTACAGAAATAAACATATGCAGAAATATATGTTAAATATAGAATTGCAAATTACTGGATTGTACTATGCCTATTGACATGACAGTCCTTTGAAATAGCAGTGCTCCCAAGGTCCATATGACACTGACCCTGCTGACTTTTAAGAGAGCCTTAAAGACCTAGTTTTTCCCAAAAGGTGCTGGGCTGGGACGTTGCATGAATCTGTCATTGAATCTGTACCGTTAATTACTGTGGGTTTTCCCCCAAGCATAATAATTTTTTTAAAATAATCTTCTTAAATGATTCTCTTACTTGTTTTAACTCCTTGTAAGCCACCCAGAGCCATTGGCAGTGGGCAGCCTTTGAAATTGGCATCATAAATAAAAATGAATAAATAAATAAATATATGATTACGGAACGATACACCACATTTACTTCTTTTTCAGAAACACATTGGCATTGGATTGCTCTTATCACCAGCCTGTTATACCCTCCCCCCCCTCCCAAAGGCTCATTTGCTTGGCCTATGTCCCCTTGCTAGCTTTTCTTGTGACATAAAGTTAGGAAATTATATGGAAAACCTTGAAGAAAATTAATAATCTATTTTCCATACTTAGGGGACAGACAGAAATTCACTAGAATTGTTAGAATTTTCTCTCACTGTATCATAAAACAAATGATACATTCCCCAAAGAAATGACTGAAGCATATAGTATTAGATTATTAGTTCCTTAAATAAATATCTGAGGATCTCTAGTCAATAGAGATATATAGCTTTATTTGCAATTTTAAAATGTTTATTTTGAAATGTATAGATGTTAACCAGAACTGCCTTTCTACAGCAGCATCATTCATGTTTTGTTAATGGAGCACACACAGTGTGGATCAGGAGCTTAATTCCATCATAAGGCTGGCTTATTTTATCTGGGTCTTACAAAAGATTCTGGAAAATTGCAGGCTGTCCAGATTATTTCACTACTATTAACTGAAAATCCCATGCCTACTTTGTTCCATTGGGACCTGGTGATTGGTGGAACATGGATTATTGAAATGATTCATTTGGTCTTAGTGATGTACAAATACAATTTGACGTCCTTTCTCTAGGCTTTCTTTGGCATTTTGCAGACCTAGATTTATTTGGGTTTCCCAAGAGTTAACTGCAAGCACATTAGCAGGGCTGAATGTATAGTGGATTTGGAGAGCCAGTATTCTGAATGTATCCAATAGTCCCCCAGAGAATCACTTTAGAAAATATATGGTTCAGAAGCCATGGTTCTATAACAGTAGCTTTTAATTATATGCATACTTAGTAAATATATGGAAAAATACTGGGCAATCAGGAAACCTCGTCATTTATTTTTCCTGATTTCCTGAGGCACATGTATGCATGACTGATGGTATAAAAAAAATGCTTAAACTGGATTGTAAATCATGTCACAATACCATGGTTGTTTCTTATTAGAAATGTATCAAAATGCCGTACATTAGGGGAAATTAATATACTATAAATGTGTTATATTATGGGAAATTGCTGTATATTTGCATATTAGGAAATGTGTCTATTGGGAAAATGTATCTTCAAGACTAAGCCTAGAGATAAGTTATCTTGGGGAAATGAAGAACAAATTATAGTTTTACTATAATTCATTTAAAAATGCCAGTAGACATTTTTGCTCTTTTACTTGTAGCTGGGCCCATGTTGAAGCCAGACTTCCATTTTGTTCATGAAGAAGGTTTTATTTTTGCCAATACATGCTTAGTAATACGCTAAGGGCTCTTTAGGAATTATAGCACTAATAAAAGAGAGAAAAAGAGAATCACTTGTACAGTGAGATGGGTGGCATACTTAAATTTAAAAAACAAATAGAAAAAGTTAGCTTGGCTGGAGTCCTGGGAAACCCAGATACTATATTCCTCTTTTTGGGAACAGTTACTTCAAGAATACATTGACCACGTCACTGTCCTGGTGTAGAGGTTTGTCTGCAAAGATTGGGGGACATGAGATGTGGCCTATGAGAGGGTCCCAGTACGGGTGAAAATTTCATTTGGCAGCAATCCATTATCAATAGAATATCATATTGTCATTTTTGGCAGCCTCAGAGACTTGGCTGGCTTCTTTTGTTTTTAAAACACAGCATCTGTTTTTTTTTATTAATATTTTATACTGATTTTTCTTCCCTGATTTTTTATGCCACTCCTGATTAATAGGAATAATTGATTCCAGTTTTCTTATAATAGTTCCTTATACCAGCTATATTTGTATTTCCTTAAGGCAAGAGGTAGATATCCTCAGACTGTCAGCATACCTCATTACCTTAAAGCAATGTAGCAAATTAGGAAAAGAAAAAAAGTAATTGCTTGTGCTGGGGGGAATATCTCTAGCAAGATCTCTCTAATCTCCAGCTTCATCATGTAGAATAGACAGCTTCTTTAATCAATGTTGAAACATCTTTGGTTCTTTTATAAGCTCTTTATAAGTTCTTTTATAATACAGAGACATGTGCATGGGTACACACAAGACCTGCACACAGCTGGTCAGTAAAGTCTGTACAGCAGAAAGGTAAACACTGCCAAGTAATTTGATGGTGTGTTTCTACATTTTTTCTACACAATTTTATTTACATTTTGTTTCTGTTTCTGTTGAAAAGCAATTTCATTCTAAACATGCACTTTTAATTCCTCAGTATTTTATTAGTATTTCCTGCAAATTTTGTCTGCTTGAAATAGGCAAGTGTTGAAAGACAATGTGACTATCAAATAGGGAGAGATCACTGGGCAATGTGTCCTGCAAGCTTGGTTATGCCACCATATCACGTGACCCCCTTGCTGCTCTGTTTCCTGAAGAGTCCTTGGCTTAAGCCAGTGTTGTCCAAACTTGGCCACTTTAAGATGAATGGACTTCAACTCCCAGAATTCCCCAGCCAGCCATGCTGGCTGGAGAATTCTGGGAGTTGAAGTCCACTCATCTTAAAGTGGCCAAGTTTGGACAACACTGGCTTAAGACATACTCACCTGGCTAAGGTAGTATAAGAAGATATAGATGGGCTGCCTACTTTCTTCCATCACAATTTGGTTTCTCTTGGATGTAACTGAAAGAAGATATTCCAGATTAGCCACATTAGTTGCTGGACCTGACACTTCTCTCCTGTCTATTGCCTGATCCGTTTGCTTGGCAGTATGCTAAGTGTCTTGTAAAAATGCTGAGAAATAAATAAAAGTTGTTCTCACATTTTTATCATTTGTGAAAGGCTCAGAATTCAGCCCTGGGGTCTGGCTCTAATAATATTGTTGTCCGTAGGATGTGTTTGAAAAAAGCTATAGGGAATTGTGCTATCCTGAGTTTACTTCATAGGCTCTTAAATATTAGGATGAAATGACTTGTATGTTCCTTGCTCTTCTCTGATCAAGTCTGAGAGAGTTTACTGCCACAACTGCAACTTAAGCAGCATCTCTTTATGCTTCCTTAAATTTCTTAAAATTAACAGAAATCCTTAAAATACAGTAGAACTGGTCTCCAGGTCTTCTGCCCAAGTGACCCATGGCTGTCATTGTTATTGAAACATTTTCTCAGTGTTTCAGAGAGGGACTTGTTTCTGAACACTGCAGCATCTACAGTTTGTCAAATGAAATTGTGGTTGAACTTGTCAGGGTGTTGTGAAATTAAGGAGTTTTCATTGTGTTTTTTGACTGACACACTAACAAGAAGTGAGAAGGGAGGGAGGGAGGGGACATCCTTTTCTCTATCAACATACAGTATTTTTTGTGTTAGCCCTAGTCTACGAAGAGTTGTCTTCTTCTGTTGTAGCATATTATATAGGGATGTTGGTTGGACACACTGTTTCCCACCTGCCTAGAGCTGGACTGGATTATTTTCTGAAGTCCCTCCTAGTGGTACATGCTAAAGCCTTGATAATCTTGCTAGCTTCTTAATAGTGTTATACCAGAAAAAGATAATTAACATTCACAAGGAAAACTTTATGAGTCTATATTTGTAACAAAGCACTGTATGACTGCACACTATGGTTACATGGCACTCAGCATCATACTTGACAATTAGACTATAATGTTACAAATTTTAATGCCCCATGCTGTGGAAAGAATTTAGAAATAAAACATTATCTACTGTTATTAATCATGCTGGTATACTTTCTTTGCCTAATATCTGCTTTTGTCTTTTGACTTTATCCCCTTAACTTTTCCTTCTAGATTCTGTTTTCCAAAGCTTTGGTAAATTCTTCCATACCTCACCCCAATAAATAAAAACACCCATTTATTTGCTGGCAGTTGTTGGTTGAGATTTTCATGTGAACTCAGCCCTTTTAATCCTAGCCAACAGGATTCTCGCCTTAATCCGTAATCCCCAAGTATTTTAGCTATTAATCTGGAGATGCTTTTCCCTTTACCCAGCTGAGATTAAGACAAGAATGGTTTCCCATGGTTACCAGTTCTTTTCTTCTTGATCTCTGATGGGATTTTGGAGAGTCGTTTGAAGCTCTGGATTCCTATTCAGTATTCTGATTTTGCCTTTCTATATTCTAATAGTCACGCTTGTAAATTTCACCTGTCTTTTGACTTTGTGGGAGATGCTAGAATGGGGAAGTAACTAACATGTGCAGGTCTCAGTTAATCCTGTCACCAAAAAAATCCCCCAAAACAAACAAACAAACCAAAACAAACAAAAAATACCACTCCATATTGCTTCAGTGCATAGAAGAAATCCAGATTCTGGCTTTTAATATTTGAACTGTGTGCCACGTTTCCAGATTTGCTGGTTTATGCTGCATTTTTACTATGCTCTTTAACCATTAAAAGGATCTCCCATAAAAAAAATATAAAGGAAAATATAAGGCTGTGGGTAGACCATAAATGATACTGGTCTGCTCCCATCTTTTGGCAACTGCTCTTTCCTTCCTTTCAGATGCCTCAAAGTCATTTTAAACACAAACTCCAACCCATGGTTTATACTTTCTTGTACATTTTGAGAGATTCCCGTTGACTATAGATCAGTGTTGTCCAAACTTGGCCACTTTAAGATGAGTGGACTTCAACTCCCAGAATTCCCCAGCCAGCCATGCTGGCTGGGGAATTCTGGGAGTTGAAGTCCACTCATCTTAAAGTGGCCAAGTTTGGACAACCCTGCTATAGATGAAAGGATGAGGCATCAGTGCCAGCAGCCAATCTGTCCTACCCAGCCACTGTCAGGTAGGCCAGTAGAGCAGAAAGGAGGTAAAAGATCAGTGCCAGTAAGTCGGAGTGCTTGTTCTTTTCTTGGGGGAGGAGAACAAATTCTGCTGAAAGGATCCTCCTTACATTCATATTCATCTACTATTCTCTTTAACTGAGCTCTCTGGAAACAACAACAACAACAAATCCCATTGGTAGAGCCTTAAAATGGTCTATACTAAGAACAATTGTTCACTTTATCAACCTAGTTTTAAATCATAATACTACAATGAATCAACTTATAAATATTCACATGGTGTTTTTAAGAACAAGAAAAGCAATTAGCCTGCCTGAAACACAAACAGCGGTAAGATTGAAAGCTGAGCCAGCAGGTTGCATGAGTTGTGCTCACCTGTAATTTTATCTGAGAAGCCAGGAGAATTTGCTCTAGACTTTGCTGATGTGACAGCTATGAATGGTCAGATTGGTGAGATAATTGTCTTAGTCTGGTTTGGTATATAGCACAGATGAATGTAAATGACCACCAAAACAAAGAGCAGAATGAGAATGAAAGGTAGAGCTAGTAATATTTCATTCCAGATAATATTCTTCTGGTTCCTCGCTCTGCCAAACCTGAAGTAAGGTGCAAACTTCAGAAATAATCCATATCAGTCAGAAATTTAGAACTACCACTGACTTTCTCTTATTATTGGTATATTAGATTGGATTAAAGAGACTAGTGGCAAAAACCAGAAGGTACTTGTGACTTAGGCAAGAGTGAACTGAACTGAAATCAAAATTGGGAAATGGAAAAACAGTGGAGTTTTCCAGATGGGTCAGAAAAAGGATAAGAATTAAATGAAAAATAATCTTATGACTGAATAATAATTAAACTACTGTAACTGAATGCTACCAGTGTTCCTTTGCCTAGATAACTTTTGCCATTCATATTTTTATCAGTGCTGATAATTCTCAGCACGCAACTGTAGTCATTCATAATAGTGATATATTATTTCAACCTAAGGATAAAATCTGCCTTTTTGTGGATGTGTAGGTAAATGCTCAAATGTGGACACTATCTCAAAGTATTCAATAGTTCTTGAAAACAAGCACATAGTTTTGACAAATTGATTTCAATTTGTAGATAGTTCTTGCCGTCGATTTTACATGAAATGGTGTGAGGCAATATCTTTTATGAATTCTTTTCATTGGATATCTTGATTCATTTTGTTTGAAGCTTACAGTAATGAAAGTTTGGAAATTGGCTGCAATTTCTCTCCATCATCTTATAAAAAATGAACTACATAAAGAAATAGTGAAAGAAATACATAAAGTGGTATAATTAATCTTTTCTTGCCTCATCTATTTGCAATGTTGGTGACCTTTTCTAATGAGTATGGCACTGTAATTAAAATGCATCCTGTGGACATTTGATCTCTCTGCCATGACGCACACCTATCTAACGTGGATGAGTTGGGCCATTCTTTTGGAACCTGCTTGGCCACAAAGACAAAACCCAATTTGCTTGTAAATTGAAATGGATGTTATCTCAGCAAACATATCTTTACATCAAAGGCTGCATTCATATGAGCAAAAATGACTAACATTAATTATTTTCATTCATTTATCAAGTATGTAAGTTACTGCATGTGCTGTTGGTGAGATGTGAGCAAGGGCAGAGCCACAGGGCAGAAACCATCCCCACCACCATAGATGCCAAAAAGAAAGAAAACAGACATGAGGACAGCCCTTAAGGCCTGTGGGTATCCAAATTGGGCCTTTATAAAATCTACTTCTAGAACCAACAAAAAAAACAGCAGACAGAGCTGAGAACCAGAGTTCCAGACAAGGAAAGAATCTTGCCATTCCTTTCATGGCTGGGGTGTCAGAGAAGATAAAATGGATTTTTGGAAATCACCACATATCTGTGTTTTTCAAACTCAGTAACATACTGAGACAGAGGCTTGTACATCCTACAGATCAAACACCAAAACAGAAGAAGAGCAATGTAGTATATGCAATCCAGTGCAGTGAGGAATGCTCAGAGCTCTACACTGGGGAAACCAAACAGCCTTTACACAAGAGGATGGCCCAGCACAGGAGGAGCAACAACACAGGACCAGAATCAGCAGTTTACCTTCATCTGAAAGAAAAAGGACACTCATCTGAGGATAATAATGTTCACATTTTGGACAGAGAAGATAGGTGGTTTGAGAGAGGAGTGAAGGAATCCATTTATGCCAAAGTGGAAAATCCTTCCCTCAACAGAGGTGGAGGCCTCAGACACAACTTGTCTCCCATTTCCCAGGCTGCCCTTTCAACAGTCCCCAAGAAGATTAAGAACAGTTCAAAAGTTCACCAGGAAAGAAACACTTAACATCCCCCTGGGGATGAGTGATGGATTAGGAGTAAGACATCTACATCTCAAAGACTCTACTAATCACATCTCTATTGTCCCTTCAACGAGCCCATCATGTTAGTAAGAAACACAGCCACCCTGGAATACTAACCAACTTTTTTAGACTGAAGAAGCTACTTGGACAAGTAGTGAAACGTCTCTAACCAAAAAGAAAAGAAGTCCAGTTGCCATGACTCAACCTCCAGACTAACTTGTATAGATTAGCATGAGCATACTTAGAGTAAAACTGGGCTTTGGCTGTGCTTGTGACCAAATGTGCCAGAATTGACAGTACTGTCCTTACCAACAGCAGGGTAAGGTAGCATGGGTATGATCAGGGCTAATAACCTAGTCTTCATCTTGATTGACCAAAGCCACGATAGGAGGCATTAATCAATATATACAGGATTATTTGTTGATGACCAGAACACATGGGAGATTGTAACTTGCAATATAAGAGGAATATAAAACAGGGATTTCCCTTGGTTACTTAAAGTACAATAGATAAATGTGTGCTTGTTTGTCAGAGGTCTGTTGGTTGGGGATAAGAAAGTGTATGCACATTTGTATGTATATTATGCCAGCTGAGAACATGAATGATTTGCAGTGAACATTAGATGCATTGTGTGATGTAATTAGAAGTATGGAACTGAAAATTAATGCAGTAAAGATCAAGATAGGAAAAATTGAGTAAGCCATTTTAAATTATACTTGAATTGTGAAAAACTAGACCAAATAAATAAATGTGCATACCTTGCTGGAATTCTTACTAAAGGTGAGAAAATAGAGAAATGTTAAGTGCAAATGCTAGTAGAAAGGCATTGGCTAGTATGTGGTCTAAGGAGTGAATGTTTGTTGAAAGTGAAAATGGTTGTGTATAAGAACATGCTTCTGCCTCTTTTCTTATATGAAGTGGGAGTTGGGTATGTTGGGAGAAACATAAAAATAAGTAGATTATTGTGAGTAGTGTGTGTGATAAAATAAAGGTATATACTGAAAAAAAGAAAGGTATAGGACAAAGGCAAATGTATGAATCAGTATATGGATGTGATGCAAACAAGGATGACTTGTGTGCACTGAAAGGTATGGAACAATATAGTGAACACTAATGGTATAAATGGGATTTAGTATTATAAATTTTTCCTCTAATTTTATCATCTCATTCCTTTGAATTAATAGTTCTTACTCATCTTCTGTGCTTTTTCTAAGGTTGCTTTACCCAGAAGGGGACTGCCGTGATTGATACCTATGTATGCCAATATGTACATGAACCTTCAACACTGAAGGACAATAGATTAGTGGATAGTACGAAGACAGTGTGCAAGAATTCAAGATTTGATAAGGAGAAATAACTGACCACACCAACATGGCTTTTTAGCTAAAGTACCAATGAAATGTGTGTATTCTGAAGGATCCCAAGTTTAGGCTCCAGCGCTGGTAGGCTGAATTGGGAATATCCTCTGTTTGGAACACTGGAGAAATGCTGTCAGTCCATCTAACTAGATGGATTAATATTCTGATAGAGTGTAAGGCAGTCCCCTGTGTTACTGTGTCAATCATTAATATTTTCACTGTGGTCTTATTCTATAGGGTTCTGCAGATTAGCTGGGATCAGATTCAAAGCATCACTTTGAATTGGGCTGAGGAAAGTACACAAGTTCTTTAGTTTCAATCTGGAGAAAAAGGTCTTTTGAACTATGCTTGTAGGTGTCAGGCTCTTCTTTGAAGTTTTATACAGCCCTGCTATTCTGTGTTTGTCATACACATTTGAAGAAGTTACTGACTGGTTTTTAATTTATTTTTTTTTAGATTTTCAGTGGGTAATAGTAGATTCAAATAATAATATTCCAAAGCTCTTTGCTGTAATGTAAGTATATATGCCTCCTCCATAGTTAACCAGCAGTTAACCAGCAGTCCTTAGCGTCTACAATGTGGAGAGAAGATGAAGGCATCTGCTTTACCCTCTCCACCTGAACTTTCTTCTATTGATTCCTGAATCCAATTTAATTGTGATTTGACACTTTCAGGTAAACTTGAGTTGATCAAGATGAGTACCTAAAGAAAGCATCTCCTTAAGTCATTTTACACATGCACATGGAATCACCAAATATATGCAACATACATTTTTTTCATGGAAATCCTTGGACCATTCTCTGTTATTTTGTTGTTCAGTCATTAAGTTGTGTCCGACTCTTCATGACCCCTACATGAATAAACCACTGTATACAATCAGCACTGATTCTTATGATACTGTACATTTAATGACAGTCTGGAAAAATACTATCATATTTTGTATAGGTGAGACAACACATGGAATTTTGAATAAGTTCTGGATATCACATTTTAAGAAAAACATTAAGTCACAGGGGCACGGCTAGAGGAGAGGAATCAAGATGAGAAGGGATCTGGAAGGAAGAACCTGGCATGTAGAAGATAGAGCAGACTTATTCAAAGGTTTTCCAGAAGGTGGGATAATGAACTTAAATTACAAAGATGCAGATTTCAGTAGCATGTCAGGAGAAATGTCAAAACTGTAAGACTTGCACAACAAGTCTTAGATTTCTTTGGAGGTGGTAGACTCTTCATCATTGGACATGTTTAAACAAAGGCTGGATAGCAATCTGTCAGGAGGCTGTAGTAGTGATCTCCTGCGCTGAGGAGGGGATTGGACTAAATGATTTCCAAGATTGCTTCCAATCCCTCAGTTGTATGATTCTGCAATATATGGCGCAGTTCATATTAATATTTTGCAGTACAATTCTGGATACTTGGAAAATCATTATTTTTGGGAGAAGTGGCAATTGTTTTATTCATATGAAGTATCCCTAAGTTGAAAAGCATTAAAGAGTAAAATGTGGTTTTAAAAAATCAGAAATGTTTATTTATGTGAAAGGGTGGCTTACTTAAAATACTGAAGTTACATGTGGGTGAGCAAATGTGTAAATGTTCAATATATTAGGCTCTCCCCCTTATATTTATTTGTGTTCTAGCATTTTAAGTTATATGACATGAATTCGCAAGATCTACAAAAATTGGACTCTGTCACATTGCAGGCAGCAGCACTGGCTGAAACTTCCATAAAGCCTGAAAGATGCATTAAACTGTTTCTGAAAGTTGCAGTGAAAAAGCATATATAAAAAATGTTTACCCTTTTAAAAAGTTCATATTATAATTTTGTTTATGTAATTCTCCAAAAGGAGAATCCTTCAACTTAAAAAGCTTTCACTGGGGCATTTGATGCTTAAAAAATGCACTAGAGACATTTCTGTAAAGAAGAAAGTACCCCTAATTAATCTCTCTCTATATTAAGAAATGTTGTGTTCCAAACCTTAGCTTTTAGGGAAAGTTGGGAATGCCAAATTGATCAAGATTTCCTTTACAGATTTGTCAAAAAAACCCAAAGATGAGAACACTGGTTTACTAAAGTAGATAGTAAAAAGGACCACATTAATAAAATATAGTGGCTTTCCCTCCTCAGAACTATCATTTACTCAAAAGTCAGAAAAGAAGGTGGTAAAAAGAAGATACCTATCTTTTGTTATATTGATTGTTAACTTTTAGACAAGCTTTGGGGTTGTTGAATTTTTAAACGATTTGTATGTCATATAGATACCAATAAGTGCCAGCACCTAGCTGACTTTGGCTAATGTCAGAAACTGAACAGAATTGCTCCCGGTTGGCAGTTTAGTGGGAAATCACTTGGGAGTCTCAGGGTTGTAGACTAGACTGGAATTAAAAACAAGTCTGGGAGAAGGCAATGGCAAACCACTTCTCTAAGTCACCAGAGTCAAGCTCAACATGACCTTTGTGTCACCTAGGTCTGAGATCATCAATGAAGGGTTAGCTAAACTTCTTTCACCAGGGAATTCCAAAGTATAGAATAACTACTGAGAAAGCTTTTTTTTCAATATTGGAGAGAAGAAACAACAGAGAGAAACAAAGAGATTCAAAATTACAGTTAGGAAATCACACTTACAGTGTGTGTAGCCACAGCATGATCAATTTTCAGTTTGTTTCTTTGCCTTTATATTCTAAGACATTTGCATTTCACTTCAGGCCCATTGTGATCTACAAAGGACTGTTAAAAACTAATTTTCTTTATGGTTTTTTTTTCTTGTTCACACAGTTCTTAGCAGAAATAGAAAGAATCACAGTATCAGGGTCTCCTTTTATAATTTTAACAGTGAAGTAACACTGTTTTATATAATAAGATGATATGTAAAGAAAGCCTACATAAAGCTGAGTTTTGTATGAAATGTTTGCATTCTGCCCCATCTTCTGAGGTCACTACCATTTTTTTAAAACATAACTTTATTGAAAGTTTTAAAAACGAGTAAAAATTAATACAAAGTAAAATAAAGAAGGAAAAATAAAAAGGAAGAAATGAAAGACAGTTAAAGTGCAAAAAGAAAAAAGAAAAGAAAAAGAAGAAAAATAGAAAAGAAAGAAAAAAGTTATAAAGATGTGGCTTCTGATCTTCTTTACAGCAGTTATAAGTACAATTGTAGATTTACCTCTTCTCTAAAGTTACATTGTGACTCTCTTCTTTCTATAATCTATCCTATCTAATGGTCAAAACCATAGATCATACGTTCATTTTTTTCCATTTTAAGCAAAAAGTCCATAAAGGGTTTCCAGTCAGCAATAAACGTAGATACTAGCTTTTCTCTAATCAAACAAGTCAGTTTCGCAATCTCAGCAAGTTCTATCATTTTCACCAACCATTCCTCCGTTGTAGATATTGCCAGATCTTTCCTTCTTTGCGAGTACAATAATCTCGCTGTGGTTATCATATATAAAAATGAAGTTCCATGACTTTTTTCCAACTGTTTATCCATCAGTTGCAAAAGTTCTGGTTTCATGAGGTCACTACCAATTTTTATGGCTTCAAAACCTCACCTTCCATATGACATTTCTTGCTTTTTAAAGAAGCAATAAAAAATAATACAGATTTATGATGGGGTTAAATTCATTATTATCTCTCTCTAAAATGCATTATATATTTATTGTACTATATGTATTAAAATGTGTGTGTGTCTGTGTATGCATGTGTGTGTAAAATTCCAGCCCTGCCTTCTTCAAGGAAATCAGTGCGCCACCACCAATTCCCCTGCGGCCCTCAGAACTGTTTATTTCTACTGTAATGAGCCACAAGAGTTATTTAGTTGTTTTTGCATTAATAAGTATATACAACTGCTACTCATATTCAGCTGATACTTTAGTTACACCCATATGTTGGTCAATAGGATAGATAGTGTTTGTGTCCACCTGAGATATTTGAGCAGTGAGTGCATAGGAAGAGGTACGGGACAAAAGTCAATAGGGGAACTAGGGGCTAGGATTATTTTGCCTCAGATGGTGAAATGTAGTTTGTTTTCATCTTTGTACTTTTCAATTATTATTCCTTTACTATAATGAAAAGTGGGCTTTTTCTTACTCATTATTATTTGCATAGCAATTATTGTGTGTGCCCGGATACCTGCGTACCAATTATTAGGAAACATTTTTAATTTATATTTTCATTGATTTTTTTTTTAGACAAGTAAGCAGAATTCCCTCACAGATAATAAGACCATGAATCTGGAAAAGTAATCTGTTAGCTAACAGAGTGGAAAGCAAAATTTCTAGTCTGGAAAAAGTATTGTTAGTGATACCTGTAATCTAGTTGTTAAAGGCAAATTGAAATCTTTTAAGAAATTAACCTCTTCCTCTAATCCATAAATGCATTTTGTTGCTGTTTCCTAAAAGCATTCAATTTATTTAACTTTGCCTTACATGAACAATGAATCCCGGCTTATTTAGATTTATGCAAGGAAACTCAGCATGGTTATTGGGTTAAAGGAAAGGAATGAAACATGAAAGAAAAAAGAGTTGTAGAAATGGGTTTAGATATAAACAAATAGAAAATGTCAGGTTATCTGGATGCAAACGTTTAATCCCATACATCAACAATACAGACAGTTACTATATCTCTTTCAATTTGTTTTTTATTTTAAATAGCTCCAATCAAGCAACTCTTGGTTGATAGTTTCAAACTATGTAAACATAAAATATTACAATATAATGCAACAATTATAGATATTAAAAATAATTAATTTTAAATTACATTTAAAATGTAAAAAGCCCTGCATAAGAGCTCCATTTAAACATGCTTCTAAAAGGACAATCATGCTGAGGCTAATCTAGCTTCTTGGGAAGGTTGTTCCACATAATAGGAGCATTACCGAGAAGCATCTCCTCCTGGTCTCAGTGGTGGGGAATGACAAGAAATTGAGATGTTCTTATCAGATGGGTTGAACTGGGTAGTTCTGAAAGCATCCCACCTGGGCTTTATAGTTTAAAACCTGCATTTAAATTGCACCCAGAAACATATCGGCAATCAATGCAGGGCCAATAAAGCAGGAATATGATATCATTCTGCATAATATGCTCATGATATCTAGTACCAATTAACAAATGGCTGCTGCATGCTTCTAGACAGATAACTTGTACAACACATTGCAGAATCTAACGGGGTGGTGATGAGAGCATGAGTTATTCTCAAAGTGCTTTCCCTTCAGGGAGTGTCCTGTCTGAGGTCAGATACACTCTTACAGGGAGGCGTAGAACTGGACAGATGTGACTTGGGGAAGAAAAACAAGTACAGGACATGGCAGGCAGGATGTAGAAGCACACCCATATATACAGAGTCCCAAACTCTTTTAGAGCTTGAGTCAAAAGGATGTGGAGCTTCAACAAACAAGAGTTTCATGGAATAAACAGCAGAGCTTCGGATAAGCAAAGCAGTTGTTCCTAATTGATGTACCATTGGGCAGCATCTGCATATTGGTAATACCACACCCCAAACTAATGAATGACCTCCCTTGGTGGCTCCTGTGGCTTCAGTACTGTTGCTTGCTTCTTGGTTCCCTGCATTCTGTAAAGGGGGAAAGAACCAAGTTCTGTGGCACTCGCTGACACGTAAGAGCCAATGGGTGAGCTCTTCCCATCCAAAACTACCAACTGGAACTGTCCACTAAGGAAGAACTAAAACTACTGGAGCATAGTACCCCAAGCCCCGAGTCCCACAGACAGTCCTGAAGGACACTATGGCTGATGATATTGAAAGCAGCTAAGTGTTCTATGCAAGCCTTAGAGTGATGCAAATAGAAAGGCAATTAAAACTCTGAGTGCATGTTGTAAATCTTCTACCAGTAGCTGAGGCAAAGCTAACAGTCCGGTAATTTAGACAGCAAGTAACATAGATTTGGAGAGTTCAAAGAGAGGTTGCTTGTCTCATAAATTATGTCAGCCAGTGCTGCAAGCTGCTAGCAAAGAGTTCAGAAGCTGGAAAGCTGAGGAAAGTCCAAGACATCTGTTGGTCCAATCGTAGGCCAACAACAGGAGGCACTTGGCAGTTCCAAGGCAGGATATCATAGAAACAGAGATCAGAAAGCAGGAGAATTGTTTTTAAGAAAGGAAGGGAATCTGGAGCATGCTCTTATGTACCCAGAGTTATTGGTTTTGCTTTAGAGAACTTAATGCCCCTTCTCTTGAGGACCAAACTGTTCTCCACCGCTCAGGCCTCTTTAGCTGGCAGCATGATTAGGACTTGGCACTCTTCCAAGGGCAGGCTCTCATTTCTTACTATTGGAATTGGTGGCCATCTACACTGAGTCAGATCTATCACTCAGAGGTGGCTGATAACCTGTTGCCTTTTGAATAGGTTTACCTCTCCTGCCTCAGAATCAGGGTAGTCAGAGGAGTCCAAAGCACTAAGAGTTCTAATAGGAGCAGAAGGTGCACTCCTCTGAGTCATGAGAAAGGTGATCAAGAGCACAATAGGTTTGATCGCCATGCCGCGCCATGCCTAGGCCTGAATTCTTCCTGGAAAAAAATCTGCTTCTTCTACAGTCCTGTGAAGTTGACTCACCACCAGTTTAAAAAAAAAGAAAAAACAACTGTGTCTCTGCAGGAAGGGGGTCAAAAAAGGCAAGATGTAGCCAGGGCAGCTTGATCAAAGCCCCAGCCCTTTTGTACACGTGTTGGCAATGCATTCATGCACAAAAAGGCATGCCTTTGATCATGCTGCTATGAACACCATCTTGCATTTTTTCCTTCTTCCTGCCGATGCAAGTGTTATGCATTATTTATTTATTTTTAATAATAATTAAACTCTCTAGCAAAAAAAAACAACATTTGGAAAAAATATATATATAAAGTATACTAACATTTGGAAAAAATATGAACAAGCTTGGGAAAATAAAGAATATCTTTGCCTGCTAGTGAGAGTGATATAGGCCTTACATGGGCCTCCCTAGGGAGGAAATTGCAAAACTGGGGTAACTTCCCTGAAAAGAACCTCTGTTGATATAACTCCAGAGTTTGTGAATGAGTTTTTAAAATTGACTGTATATTAACTCAATTAATCCCTTGAACCCTTTTAGGCCAATGGGGAAAAAAGCTTCCCCTTGGAGAAGGTAAAAACATTTGCATGGGACATTTTGTCCCAGGTAGCCTGCAGGTCTATTCAAAACAAGATTTTTTGGGGGGGTGGGGGGAGAAGGGGGAAGAAAAACAAAATGAAACTTGGCTCTTGGTATTTACAGGAACACTCCCTACCTCAAATTATATTAATTTCTCTAACTCCAATAGGAACTAATTTCCCTTTGTGTTTTGAGGGAATA
This sequence comes from Python bivittatus, assembly GCF_059951505.1. NCBI lineage: Eukaryota > Metazoa > Chordata > Lepidosauria > Squamata > Pythonidae > Python > Python bivittatus. The sequence goes on along the minus strand of NW_028277075.1, from coordinate 8,485,067 downwards.
TTTAGCAATAAGTGAGTTGTCTGGAAATCATATATTGTAAATGTGTGTATGTGTGTGTGTGTGACAGTGTGTGTTACTGGCAAAATATCTACAGTACAGAATAATGGCATATTAAAGGGTAGTTTTGGTCATCCCCTAAATATATAATTAAGTCTTCAACTTTCTGTTCTGAGCTTCAAGCTTTTAAACATGCTAATTTCTTTTCATAGAAATTTCTAATTTCTATGTGCGATTTCTTTCTTGGCCTTAGTGGGAAGCCATAAAATATCCAGTTTTGATCTCTGACCTCCATCTCTGTTTTCATTTTCCCTTGTTTTCATTTTATTTAGACTGACAAGATTCCATTCTTTTTCAGTTTGTCATGCGCAGACATGCAGACACACATGCAAAGTTAGGTTTCAAAGTTTTAGTATTCAGAGCGATTAGCCTAAGCAAGGTCATGCGTTAACGTATGGTTGTCATCTTCATACTAAGATGCAATCTTCTACTAAGATGCAATCTTTCTCTTAGCTCCAACTCTCCCAGCAAAAGACCTGGTTTTCCAACCTGTACTTTTTGTTGTTTTACTGGGAGAGTTCCCAGTCAGTTGTTGGGAATGTGGGGCACTGGCTTTATCAGACCAACCCATTTGCTGTAGCAGGAGCTCTGCAGATTCTTGGGCAGACAGAGGGCTTTTTAGTCATTTGCAGCCTGATCCTTTTTTCACTGGAAATGAACCTGGGATTTTTTGGGTGCAAGCCATGAATTCTGCCACTGAACTACGGTATACACAATCTCTCTGCCCCTCCAATTATTCCACTGCCTGTTCCTGACTGGATCCTGGCTTCTCCACTTGGTTGCCTAAAACTCATGCTGCAAGTACTGGAACAAATCCTTTTTGCATGATGGTTTTGAAAAACTATCTTCCAGATGACAGGGTATATTGAAAAGTATGAAATTATCATCATTGTGGCTGAAGAAGATGATTATACTACTGTAATCAGCATGAACTGGAAAGAACGGTGAGTTCCAACCCTGGTACATAGCAGTAGAGTCACTTGGACTATCTGTTTCAGATTCTAAGTTTGAATATCTGGATTTTAATGTTCTATACTCTTAGTCCTCAGTATGTATTCAGTAGTAGAAATTCTTTCCTTTGTGAGATGTAATACAAAGAGATATTTATATTTTTATTTATTTATATTTCAAATTTAGATACCGCCCATCTTGCAAAAAGTGACTCTGGGCGGTTCACAATAAAACAGCAATAAATATTAAAATACAATAAAACAATATAAAATACAGTAAAAATAGAATAAAACCAAACACATACACAAATCATATCTTCCAAGATGTTGATGGTCAGTAAGATGTTAGCATATGGGAGCATCTTCAAGGTACTAGCCACCCCCAGGGTTGGTTGCCCTTTTTTGCGCCCCATGCCAGTTGGCAGAGCCAGGTCTTGACTGCTTTCCGGAAGGACAAGAGAGTTGGGGCCTGCCTCACCTCTGGGGGGAGAGTATCCCATAGGGCGGGGGCCACGGCAGAGAAGGCTTTCTTTCTGGACCCCGCCAGTCGACATCCTTTCATCGACGGGATCCACAGCATACCCTCCCTCCCTGACCGGGTGGGACGGGTAGATATAATGGGGGTGAGACGGTCCCTCAGGTAACCCAGCCCCATGCCATGTAGGGCTTTAAAGGTGATAACCAACACCTTGAATTGGACCCGGAAGCAGACTGGGACCCAGTGCAGCTCACGTAGCAACGGTGTAACATGTGCCATCCTTGGGGCACCTAAAATTGCAGTCAACTGAATGAAGGATCAGCAAACACTTGTAAAAAAAAGCAGTGGGTGTACACAAATAGTTACTATTGCTATATGCAACCCAATTATTTTGCAGGCATATTGAGTTAAATTTTTTAGGGACATATTAAGGATTTCTTCCATTTTGCTTAATGATTTTCTTCAGTACCGTAGACCCATATGTCACTTGATGAGTACAACATGACATAATTGTATGAAAAGTGGATTTCATGATAGATTATGGTTCTTCATTAACCTTGAACACAGTGCTTTTTGGAGATGTGATGGTTCAAGTAATGCCATAGTGTCATGAACTGCAGCTTGGTAGATGAAATCTCAGCTTCCTTAAAGGTCCATTTTCCTGATCTTTCCAATAGCATTTTCAGAAAATGCTATGAGATAAGGATACCAGAACAAAAAGGTGAAAATTGTTTCATCAGTACAAGAATGGTTAACCCACAATCATTGGGCTACATGAACTTCACCTCCATTTTGCAGATTCCCAATCCAGATTATACCAGTGATGTTTTGACTGCAAAATCATAGACTTTTCGCAGAATAGTTTTTGTTATTAATAGAATAAGGGATTAGATTCTGCTCTTTAAAATAATTTTCAATCCCCCATAAAACTCACCAATGGGGTCAACAGTCTTATCTCTCCATAAACTTCAGAGACCTATGTATATTTTTAGGTAGCAAAGAGTTATGACATAATACCTGTTTGCACTGAGCTCCATCCATTGTCAGAAGCATTAAGATTTTACCTTAAGCCAAGAGTTTTCAACGCTTTGTAGTACTGCAACCTCCTAAAATCATAAATGAACTTGGCTGACTCCTCCCTACAGAAGAAACAGATGATTAAATGAGAGGGGCCTAGGCAAGAAATTACTGTACAAGTTACTTTTAATAATTAAACTTTAATCTGTAAATCACCAGGATTCTCAAACTTTGTTCACTTTGGGGATAACAAACATGCTCAATGTATGTTGAGTCCTATTACTGAGGATGTTTTATTGTTCCTTACCATCGATGTTTATGTTTTTTCTGTAAACCACTGTGAGTCTATTCATCAAAATCAGTGCTATACAAGTTAAATAAATAAAGGAACAAAGCCCAGAGCGTGTTTTGACAATTCTTCCATTCTGCCTGTGCAAGCCCGATCATGTTTTAAAAAAATGTGAATCCCCCAGAGGACTGCATGAAACTTGATCTACAGTTTGAAAACTCTTGCCTTAAGTTTCTAAATTGCTTCCATTGCAGTAGGCATCCACCATTAAATATGTACATATTTATGTAGGTCTGTACCTACAAAGATCAGAATTGTGCAAGCCATGGTATTCCCTGTGACAATCTATGGAAGTGAAAGTTGGAAAGCAAGATAGAAAGAGTATTGATACCTTTGAACTTTGGTGTTGGAGAAGACTCTTGAGAATACCATGGACAGCCAGGAAAACAACCTGATGGATCATCAAACAAATTAACCCAGAGTTCTCACTCAAGGCACAAATGCCCAGGCACAAATTATCCTACTTCGGACATATTATGGGAGGACTCAGCTCTCTGGAAAAGTCTCTAATGCTGGGAAAGGTGGAAGGAAAGAAAGAAGATGAGGACGACCAGCAGCAACATGATAGACTCAGTTACAGTGGCAATAAGCATACCCTTGGGAGTCCTGAAAGAACAGGTTAGGGATAGATCATCATGGAGAAATCTATCTATGTGGTTGCTAGAAGGTGAAAACGATTTGATGTCACATAATCAGTCAGTCAGTGTAGGAGCACAGAAATCAATGTTGCAGCTACACTGGGCAATCATTATTATTGGGGTGTGCTTGGCAAAATGATCTTCTATTATTTTCACTGCACACTTACTTGTAAGCAAATGTAATATCTGGAATTGACAGAGGCCCTTGTGATGTATCCTTCAGACTGACTGCAGCCAGTTTTACTTCTTCCCAGGAGCTTCCTGGCTTAGTGTGCCTTAACATACTGAAGTTTAAGAGACTGAAGTCAAGGCTGTTCTGTGCTGTGAGAGTCTCTAGAGAGCAGCACTGAAGCAGAACTGCCATGTCTGAGTTGGGAGGAAAATGGAGTGAGGAGAATAAGAAGCAGCATGCAGGGCAAGCATCGCTACCCCTCTGAGCCGGGAGTGTGTTCCCCTGTAAAGTAATTAACAGAGAAAGACAAAGGCAATCAGTCTTTGAAGGGGCAGATTCAACACAATGGTTCAGGGAGATATGAAGGACTAAATATATGTGAATGGGGAGATGGGAAAGCAAAGAAAGACTTGTGAAAACACTGAAAGAGGACTCTTCTTGTTTATTCTCAAACATGGTGAACCTCAAAACCTTTTAAAGATCATAGAGCAGAACTTCTATTCTGCCTTCTCAGAAACATTTCCATTCCAAAAGATGGTTATGATTTGCCCATTTTAAATAAAGCTCATGAATGCTGACAACCGATTCAATAATTTTTGATGACTAGTCAAGAGTCTTAACAGATTTATTGCTTAGATTTAATTCAGCATATACAGTAATGCCATTTTCAAACATTAAAGTAAATGCAATAGCACAAAGATAAACAAATATTAAGGCTTTTGTTAACTGCAAAGTTTACCTCAACTAAATAATCAGAATTGAAGCAGTTTTAGAAATAAGCCAATGTCCTTTAGTTTACCATCTCTTCTATTAACTGACCTCCCCATCAACTGATCCAGAGATAATTGATTAATCTGAAGAAATTTTGATTTCAAAATGATGCAGTACCATCAGAAATATTCTGAATCTATTATTCAGAACTGTCAGGTTTGTATACCAGCTTTCCCCTTCAGAAGAACTGAAATACAGAATCTATATGGAAAAGGCTGCAGTACACCATGTCTGGTCTGCTGTATTTTTATTTGCGTGTGTCTGCATGTACACACATAAACATTTATTTATTCATTTGCTATAAGTTAAGCATTGGTGTGTGGGGATGGTTGAAAAATGAATTGACTTGATAACTGGGATTTGATGTTACATACAGCTTTTCTGTATAATGTTCCGTATAATGTATAATACAGCTTTTCTGTATATTTTCTGTTATATTTCATTGCATTTCAGAATTCCAGTACTAATACTTAAGGTGTCAGTAGAGCAACAACCTTGGGGGAGGGAAAAACTCATTGCAAAGTTCAGTTACTTGTAGAATACAGTAATAATAATTGGAATTGGACATGCAGTTTACCATTGCCTTTATTTTCTGACACTTGTTTGTTTTTAAATACATATTATGCATTAATATATTCACGTATTATATGTTTTCTGAATGTGTTGCTTACAGTAAAAGGGAAGAGAGGCAATTAATAGAAAGAAATTAAAGCTGAATGCATTAGTTTCTAGAAAGCCCAAGAAGGAAAAATGAAAAAGGGCAGAGCCCACTGAGTTTATGCTGTTTTATAAACAACACCTAGTAATCCAGAACTGCAAACTATGGAGACTGAATTAGATAGCAATAATTTTATACCTCCCCCATCCCCCCAACAGATTACCATGGCTTCTTGGTATGTTTTACTGAGATGTTTCACTGATATTTTTGGTCAAAATAGGGAAATTGAACATTCAAAGCTAGTTTTAGAACCAAAAGGCAAAACAAGTACATGGAACTCAATCCACATCAAGAATCTTTTAGGCATGGGGAGGTTTTAACCCTTTGTTCAGTTCATTCCCAACTGGATTGGAAATACATCATTAGACTGAAGTCCCTTATCTCCTGCCTGAGTCCCATTTCAGATTCTAATTCTTCTGTTCTTACTGCTTTGTGTAAAAATCCCATTGCTCCTACTTAAATTTTTAAATTAGCATGTAATTCAGCTCTTGGTTGACCCTTTTTTTTTCTTCTTATGATAAAGTGTTTTTTTAAATCTACATTGTGCTATTCTTTTCCAAGAATAAAGAAATTCATGTCACCTTCTTCCATGGAACTCAGAAACAAGCCCACATACATCTCATCATTCTATCTTTGAATTGGAAGAAATAGGCAGGAGACATTTGCTTGCCCTACTTCTCTATGTAATTAGCAATCGGAAATATTAACCAAGCATAGAAGAAGCCCACAAACTTTCCTCCTCCAGCTTTTCAGCAGGACATGGCAAGTTATGGGTTTTTCTTGAAAACAATATCTTGGGCTCCTTCTAAGCTTTTGGGCTGGGGAAGATACTGATTTCCTCCCTTCTTCCCCATCGTTTCAGAAGATTTTATCTTATTTCCCAGGACTTGGCTTTCTTTTGATGATGGTGAGACAGGTATGTGGAATCTGAAGCCTGGAGTCCAATTAAATCAACTAAATGTATTTGGCCGCCTGTCTCCAAATATTCTTTGGTAAGGCTGTAATTAAAAACAGCAAACAGTAACAATGGAGCATTTAAAAAAAACCTGTCACAACATTGACCTTCAGGCCACAGGTAGGGTGCATTCCATGAGGCTGCTATGCCTGACATAAAGAGGCTGGCATGGCCATCCTTTCCCAAATCCTACCCCATTTCTTCTGCTTAGAAGAAGGAAGGCAGATCATATCCTCCTGCCTCAGTGCCCATTGCTTACAACATCTTAACTTGACTTTGCAAGAATTTCAGAGAATTCTCCCATTGGTTTTTGTCCTGGTCAAGTGACAGGACAGAGAATTAAATTCATATTCTTGATGTTTTTAAGACCCAGCCCCCAAAATAGATGAATTACTTTATATTGTGATAGTCTTGAGTCTGCTTCCCCCAAGCTCACTTTTAGCATAACTAATGAATCAAGGCCACCTGATGTTCCATTCTGCAGATTTTCCCAGTATTTTGGATGTGACCACACCACAATTTCTTAAGTTTTCAAATGTTTCAGCATGAGGCCATTCTACTTTTCAGTCTGATACTGTAAAAAGCATTGTGTCCCTTTTAGAAGTCCAACTCTTTGGATGGGGCTGTTCTTCAAATGACTAAAGGAAAACTGCATATTCACAAACAGGCTGAGAAAGGAAGGAGGATTTTGCCTCCTTGTCACTGATGCAGCTATCATCTTTTAAAGAATATAAGTACACATAGTCCTTTTCTTTTATAAAATGGCTAGCTAGGTAGCTATTTCCAAGTGACGTAACTGTTGAAAACACAACTACTAACCTTTTTTTTCTTCCCTTGGTGCTAGATTATTACTTTGAATTTTAAGAGGAATAAATGAACATTGTAATGGATATGTGAGGGCCAGCATGATATAACGAGGAAAGTCTTCTTCAGTTTAGTCCTGGTTTGATAATAGTACCGGTGAAAATGATTTTGGAACAGTAGTTAACAGCAGGATGAAGCGGCTGAAAAAAGGCAAATGCAATTTTACTCTGCATCAAGAAAGTATAACTTCCAAATCACAGGAAGTAATCATTGTACTATATTCTGGTTTGGTCGGATTCCACCTTGAGTACTATGTCCAATCCTTGGGATCACACTTGAGAAAGTGTTGGCTAAGCATTCTCTAGATGTGTTGTCAGTCTTTTCTATTGAGACATGAACAGCTGCTTCATATGTGTGAGATCTATTCAAGTATGGGATACAGATGGTCTAAAAATGGAGGATTCAACCGGTAATGGCTTATTTACTTGCATGAAGAGGCTTTTACTTCTATTGTTGTATTGTAAAGCAGAATTCCACCTAACACTGATGGATGAGGTACTGTGAGAAAATGCTTTCGCACTGGGCCATAGTTAAATAGTCTTAATACAGACATCTAATCTTAATTAAGAAGAATTAATGTCTTTGTTATGCAGTGTTCATAGCCATTTGAGTCTCATTGGCTTATTCTGAATCTTGGCAGAAAATACTAGATAAAAATATTTCCTTGAAGCCAGGCTTACTGAAGTGGGATATGAAATAAGTTGTAACTAGAGTCTACTCCTGGGTTTCATTGCATTTCTGATTGTTTTTATACTAAATGCAGAAGTGTCCAAAATGATAACAAACATATTTTTATAGTCTAGGATTAGCACTTGGACTTACTGCTAGATTACTAGCAGATCAGGATCTCTTAGAAAGATATGTAGGCAATTTGTAAGAATTATCTGCTGTTTGGCAATGTTAGATATCATGGAAGAAAGCCAGAAAATATGGAGATGGGGATGGGCCAGAGTTGTAACATAATGGCCTAAACAGAACATGAGGTGATTTTGTGAGATGGACGGCTATATAAATGTAATAAATAAATGCATACATAAAATAACTTCTGGCTCTTTTAATTAAAACTGTTTTTACTTAATTTGGAGAGTCTTGTAGGGAATCAGTTATGTCATGATGCCTGTAGGTGCCCCCATCACCATCACCAATCCCTGACTTATGCAGTAGTTCTCAGATGAAAGAAAGGGTATGAAACCACTGAATGTCTCCTATTCAGAGACCACTAAGCTCTAACCTATTATAAGCCAAATGATTTATTACCACTCTAAGTTATACTTCTATGTCTAATGGCTTGTTTAAAATCATCTTACCTGTCAGGTTCCCTTTTCTTCCCATCACATTTCCCAATCTTACTGACTTGCGAAGAGAAAAGGGAGCTAAATTGTTTTTTCAGCAGTACCACAACAAGCATGTTGTATATGTATGAAGATTCCCTGTTCTGTATGAAAAACAAAACAAAACACAATTCATTGTGTGGAGACAGTGCATTATTTAACAAGTTCTTAATTAAGTTAGCATTCAGAAACTGCTTATCTGAACGTCTCTTGTAATCTTAAAGCACTATTTGCTTCTTGATTTCTTTCTTCAGCTCTGCTCATTAAGAATTACCTGATTTGACGGATCTTTCTTCATGGTCAGCAACTGATATTTTTTGCAGGCTGCTCACGCGGATGTTTCAAGCCCTTGAGTATGATGATGAAGTAAACCATTTCCAGATATTTCGGGATTCTGGGACTGCAATAAGAACAGAGTGGGCCTATTGACCTGAAGGCTTTTCTTGATAAATATCCAAATTATCTGACTCTGTAACCTCTGCTGTTTCTCACTGCTGTTGAGTTGAATGATACGTTCATTATATCCAAGCTGCACACATCACTAGGCCAAAGGATCTTTTCTGTCACCACAACAGTCCTTCTGCTTGCCGCTTTTGATTATATGACACGCGTTTCTTGGAGGTTAATTTCTGATGTCTGTGATTCAAGGAAAGCTTCCATTTTAGGTCAAAGAATAATATACAATCACAAGCCTGTATTAAGAAAAAATCTGCAAAAAGCAGTTTGAATGGTGCTACTAAATTAACTTTTTAAAATGTAGACAGCTATTATCTTCATACCAATCAGAATTCACTGTATGTAATCTTTAACTAACAGTATCACAGAAGTACACTATGTAATTCCATGGTAGGCCTTAAACTGATGATGTAAGAGGAATGTCAGCAATTCAGTATTGAACTGTATAATGAAAGGGGCTATCATCACTCACCTTTATTTTATTTTTTTTAAATTATAGAATGCATTTGCTTTATTTTTCATGTCATGTATTTCATTGTTATTCATGAAAAACAAATTCATTTTGTTATATTCGAACTCCTGTTCTGATTTCCTTTTCTTGTTTAATAAAGCAGTCTCTTACCAACCCCTATTTAATTTACAGTGCTTCTAAGACGGAAAAAGGAAAAGGAAAAAAAAGAGGCCTGCACTAGTTTCCCTGTTCTGGATCTGGGTCATTAATTTTCCCCCCATTAGCTTAGATGGACAAAAGAGCCAGGCATTGTGAATAAATAAAATAAAAGGCACTAGTGGTGGTTGCAAAAATAAGGTTCTTTTCTATCACTGCCATTGAAAGAGGTCAGTCTTCTGTACAGAATAATGTGAATGGGGAAAAAAATGAAATTCTGTGTGGGATTCCATTTATTTTTCTGTTTCTTTGCTCCAGAACAAATGTCAACTGTACCAAGCAGGTCCCACATGATTCACTTTTTTCTTATTCTGAAACAATTGTACATTCCAAGGGTGTCTGCAGGTTAGTGAAAGAATTCAATATGGAGGCCACAATGGTGTGATCAAAACTCCACTTGCTTTTATGTGTGCTGCACATAAAAAATGGGCTGAGCTTCAGTTGCACTATCATGGCCACCACCTTAAAAATTTTTATCATGTCCTCTGGATATCGCTGGCACATTCCTAGCCTTCAAAAACCTTAGAACCATTTGGCAGAGCAGATAGGTACTCGTTGTTGTTGTTGTTCAGTCGTTAAGTCGTGTCCGACTCTTCGTGACCCCATGAACCATATTGCGCCAGGCCTTCCTGTCCTTCACTGCCTCCCTGAGTTTGCTCAGATCCATGCTCATTGCTTCAGTGATGCTATCTAACCATCTCATCCTCTGCCGTCCTCTTCTCCTTTTGCCTTCAATCTTTCCCAGCATCAGGGTCTTTTCCAAAGAGTCCTCTCTTCGCATTAGGTGACCAAAGTATCTGAGCTTGAGCTTCATTATCAGTCCTTCCAATGAGCAATCAGGGTTGATTTCCTTTAAGATTGACTGGTTTGACCTCCTAGCAGTCCAGGGGACTCTTAAGAGTCTTCTTCAGCACCACAGTTCAAAGGCATCAATTCTTCGGCGCTCGGCCTTCTTTATGGTCCAGCTCTCACAGCCATACATTACTACTGGAAAAACCATAGCTTTGACTATGCGGATCTTTGTCGGCAAGGTGACGTCTCTGCTTTTTAATATGCTATTTAGGTTTGCCATAGCTTTCCTCCCAAGGAGCAAGCGTCCTTTAATTTCATGGCCGCAGTCTCCGTCTGCGGTGATCTTGGAGCCCAAATAAATGAAGTCTGTTACTGCTTCCATTTCTACCCCTTCTATTTGCCAGGAATTGATGGGTCAAGATGCCATGATCTTAGTTTTTTTAATGTTGAGTTTCAAGCCAGCTTTCACACTCTCCTCTTTCACCCTCATCAAGAGGCTCTTTAGTTCTTCACTTTCTGCCATTAGGGTGGTATCGTCTGCATATCTGAGGTTATTGATGATTCTCCCTGCAATCTTAATTCCGGCTTGTGATTCTTCCAGCCTGGCATTTCTCATGATGTACTCTGCATATAGGTTAAATAAGCAGGGTGACAGTATACAGCCTTGTCGTACTCCTCTCCCTATTTTGAACCAATCGATTGTTCTGTGACTGGTTCTAACTGTTGCTTCTTGGCCCGCATACAGATTTCTCAGGAGACAGGTAAGATGGTCTGGTACCCCCATCTCTTTAAGAATTTGCCACAGTTTGTTGTGATCCACACAATCGAAGCCTTTTGCATAGTCAATGAAGCAGAAGTAGATGTTTTTCTGGAACTCTCGTGCTTTCTCCATGATCCAGCGAATGTTGGCAGTTTGATCTCTAGTTCCTCTGCCTCTTCGAAACCCAGCTTGTACATCCGGTAGTTCTCGGTTCATGTATTGCTGAAGCCTAGCTTGTAGGATTTTGAGCATAACCTTGCTAGCATGTGAAATGAGTGCAATTGTGCGATAGTTTGAGCATTCTTTGGCATTGCCCTTCTTTGGAATTGGAACGTAAACTGACCTTTTCCAATCCCGTGGCCAGTGTTGCGTTTTCCAAACTTGCTGGCATATTGAGTACAGCACTTTAACAGCATCATCTTTTAGTATTTTAAATAACTCAGCTGGAATACTGTCATCTCCACTAGCTTTGTTGTTAGCAATGCTTCCTAAGGCCCACTTGACTTCACTCTCTAGGATGTCTGGCTCAAGGTCAGTGACCACACCAGCATGGACATCAGGGACATTAAGATCTTTCTTGTATAGTTCTTCTGTGTATTCTTGCCACCTCTTCTTAATCTCTTCTGCTTCTGTTAGGTCCCTGCCTTTTTTGTCCTTTATCATGCCCATCTTTGCACAAAACGTTCCTTTGATATCTCCAATTTTCTTGAAGAGATCTCTAGTCTTCCCCATTCTATTGTTTTCCTCAATTTCTTTGCATTGTTCATTTAAGAAGGCCTTCTTATCTCTCCTTGCTATTTTCTGGAAATCTGCATTCAGTTGCTTATATCTTTCCCTTTCACCCTTGCTTTTCACATTCCTTCTTTCCACAGCTATTTGTAAAGCCTCATCAGACAGCCATTTTGCTTTCTTGCATTTCTTTTTCCTTGGGATGGTTTTAGTTGCTGCCTCCTGTACAATGTTACAGACCTCTGTCCATAGTTCTTCAGGCACTCTGTCTACCAAATCTAATCCTCTAAATCTATTCATCACCTTCACTGTGTACTCACAAGGAATATGATCTAAGTCATACCTGAGTGGTTTAGTGGTTTTCCCTACATTCTTCAATTTAAGCCTAAATTTTGCAGTAAGAAGCTCATGATCTGAGCCACAGTCAGCTCCTGGTCTTGTTTTTGCTGTCTGTATAGAGCTTCTCCATCTTTGGCTGCAAAGTATGTAATCAATCTGGTTTCAATATTGACCATCTGGTGATGTCCATGTGTAGAGTCGTCTCTTGTGTTGTTGGAAAAGAGTGTTTGCTATGACTAGCTTGTTCTCTTGACAGAACTCTATTAGCCTTTGCCCTGCTTCATTTTGTGCTCCAAGGCCAAACTTGCCTGTTATTCCGATTACTCCTTGACTTCCTACTTTAGCATTCCAATCCCCTATGATGAAAAGGACATCTTTTTGGTGCTAGTTCTAGAAGGTGTTGTAGGTCTTCATAGAACTGGTCAACTTCAGCTTCTTCGGCATCAGTGGTTGGGGCATAGACTTGGATTACTGTGATGTTGAATGGTTTGCCTTGGATACGCACTGAGATCATTCTGTCATTTTTGAGGTTGTACCCCATTACCTTTCCCACTCTCTTATTGACTATGAGTGCAACTCCATTTCTTCTAAGGGTTTCTTGGCCACAGTAGTAGATATAATGGTCACCTGAATTAAATTCACCCATTCCCGTCCATTTCAATTCGCTGATTCCCAAGATGTCGATGTTCAATCTTGTCATCTCATGTTTGACCACATCCAGCTTGCCTTGGTTCATAGATCTTACATTCCAGGTACCTAAACAATATTGTTCTTTACAGCATCGGACCTTCTTTTCGCTTCCAGATACATCCACAGCTGAATGTCCTTTCGGCTTTGGCCCAGCCGCTTCACTCTTTCTGGAGCTACTTGGAATTGCCCTCCGCTCTTCCCCAGTAGCGTATTGGACATCTTCCGACCTGAGGGGCTCATCTTCTGGTGTCATATCTTTTAGCCTTTTAACATTGTCCATGGGGTTTTCTTGGTAAGGATACTGGAGTGGGTTGCCATTTCCTTCTCCAGTGGACCACATTTTGTCAGAATTCTCTGTCATGACCTGTCCGTCTTGGGTGGCCCTGCACGGTATAGCTCATGGCTTCACTGAGTTACGCAAGCCCCTTCACCACGACAAGGCAGTGATCCATGAACGGGAGGTACTCGTTGCCCCCTCATATAGCTTTGAGGTCAGATTGGTAGCTGTTCTGTCCTAACAAGACATTTGTTCTAATGGGTTATAGACATATTAGACTGCAGACTTAGAGATTTATTTCATTACTTTTTCTCCCTTTTACCTTATACTGAGTTTCATAGCATCCATATCTGGAAGAGAAACTTCACTTTACCACTCTGTTAGGGGGAAATGCTCAGTCTATTCTGATGGAACAAATTATTTTCTGTTTTTCCTAGAAGCAACGGCCCAAATGAACACGTTCAAATTAAAAGAAAGTGAAGATTTAAGATTAGGAAGAAATTCAACACAGTATCAGTTGTTTGTCAGTGAAGCCGAGGGCCTTGGGAAAAGATGGTCTTTTTCATTACAGTTTTTATAGAAGTTGGATGTCTGACTATTGTGGATTCTGTAGAAGTAGATTTCATGCATCTGTAGATGTTGGACTATATTAATTTTTGGGTTACTTCCAATTCTAAGGTGTAATTACCAAATATATTTTAAGATTTGTATGGGAAGCAAATTGAGCTTCCACTATGGAAGCAGGGAGAATCTGGGACAAGGGAAAGTATCCAGTGATTTTTATCAGTGGATTGCGAGGGATTCAGCTCATTTTCTGTGTAAATCTGCAGCCATGTGTAATAATGTCCAAAATCTGGCAGTTCTCAGCAATTGACTTTACATATTCTAAAATAAGACTTGACCTATATTTGTTTTTTTTTTAACGCTGATACATTATTATTTTATTTTATACTTACACAATTAACAAAACAATCTTTAAACTGTAATCTTTGATTAGTAGAAAATACTGCCTTTTCCAAAACAGATAGATCACACATTACCAACAGCCATTCTTTGACATCTGGAATAATATCACATTTCCAGTTTCTCAATATAATTCTTTTAGCCATCTCCTGTGCTCAGTACAACCATAATTCCAGATTCCAAAAATTTGGTATATAGTTCAATATTACATTAACATCTTTAACATTTAAAGATTTTCCCCATAAATCTGCTTATATATGTTAATACACTATCTCCAAAAGATACCACATGTTCACATGACCATATCGTATAGGTCAGTGAACCCTCTTTTTTTTTTTTTCACCTCCAACATAGAAAATCTGATGCCCATCCATTCAAATGCATTATCTGGGGCGTCTGATCTATATTTATTTGTATCACAGATATTACAAAGAATCTGGAACTTGTCCTCAAATCTGGAAACTTGAAAAGCAAGATGAATGCAGATGCAACAATGATCTTATGCTTGTAAAAGCACTTTTCTGCAAAGACTCAGGACCTGATTCAGGGATTTCATCCTTTCCCAGCCATATTTTCTTTTTCTTTCCAGATACCTACAGCAAACAAATTGTATTGACAGACAACGGAAGGATTATGGTGAAGAGATTTGTGAAACAGCAGGATTAGGAAAGCTAAAACATGCAAACATTAAGATTAGGTTTGGAGATGGATAGGCTGCTGGAATCTGCAGGCAGTGGGAGATAAAATGGGAATAAAATGGGAACACGGAAGAAGAGTGCAGGCCTTGTATGGTATGATGTGAGGGAGGTTGCTGAGAAAGAATGAGTTTTAATACATTTTAGGAAGGAAATGCACAGAACAATCAGAGATTAAAACAGTCTTTGGTGGTTTGTTTAGTTGGTTTATACCTGTCTTCTTCCTCCTTGTTTCTAAAGAATGGGAGGAGGAGATCTGTCCTGAAACCTGGGCCTTGATAGAGAGTGGAACAGCATGCAAAACTGGAGGCACCAGCTGTCAGCTGATCTGAAGTGGGACCAGCTGTGACCTGATTAGTAGGGTCTTAAACCTGCATTATTCTTTTCATTTTCCACCTCACTGACATTATATTGAGCTGGCTAAAGGGCTGGCAGAGGAAGTTACTGATAATCGACTCTCTATACCACTTCACCTTTGCCAGGGTCATGGAGGAAAAGTCCCTGGAGAACTATATGCAGGGTCTGCTGTTAACCCTTGAGGATCTCATGAGATGGGGGAATCTGGGGAGAGATTTTTAAGGAGGAAAGTACCACATTGTGGTTCACCAATTTGGAGAGAATTCAGGCTGGTAGTGTGTGTTGTTCAATGTATTTTCAGCTGTCATGGAAATAAGGAGCCCAGAGACTTTTGCTTAGATTTGTGCTATAGTACAGTAGAATTGTGGAAGGGAAATGATATACTTAACAATGCATGAAGGCCCAGCCTGTGCCAAAGAGAAATGTGTTCTAT
The DNA here is from genome assembly GCF_059951505.1 of Python bivittatus. Classification (NCBI taxonomy): domain Eukaryota; kingdom Metazoa; phylum Chordata; class Lepidosauria; order Squamata; family Pythonidae; genus Python; species Python bivittatus. Next base: position 8,469,609 of record NW_028277075.1, on the reverse strand, counting down.
CAGAACTGGCCTATACTGCAAAACTCTGAGGGACATAGTTGGTCCACACCCAAGAATGTGAGGATGGGATGGCATGGATGATCATATCTCTCTTCCCACCCCCAGTTGGGAGTTTTCTGTTTTGAGCCTCTTTCTGTTGCTCTGTTACAAAAGGCTTGCACAGAAGATACGGGCCAGGGCAGCCAAAATCATGCTTGCTTGGGGCAATAAAAAGAGTGTGAACTGTCCCTGATTATCTAGTAGGCATAAAATGCCTAAATTTATTAAAAGATGGTATTGCCTGTCTTGGATGTGGTTTTCTCAGTTTTCTGGCTCCTTGGGACTTCAAAGCATATCCTTGCAAAATATCCATGAAGAGGTCACAACACAACATCTTTGAGCAGTAAAAGGCTTTTCAGTGTGGGCAGTGTGCTTGTGTTAAAAAGCATTTTTATTTTGCTAAATTTTTATTTTAAATTAGTCTTGAGGTAGTAATAATGTTAAAAATATAATATAATAACTATTATTTTATTTATATATAATATAAATAATAAAATTATTATTTATAATTATATAAATAATAAAATAATAATAAAAACCTATTTTAAGTCTCCATTAGGATTACATACCATACATTTAATTAAAATGATCTGGTTCTCAATGTAGCTATTAAAAGACAAACCATCTAAGTATTTTTAACTGCACTTGTGGAAAATATTCTGAAACACTGTGTAATTCCTACTTGAGAAAATAGCAAAAAAGTAAAATTTCTAGGGCTACAGACAAATTATTTTCATTCTCCTTCTCTAAAATAAAAACAGAAACATTGGAAAAATTAAAATATTTTAAAGAACCCTTTACAAGTCTAAAATCACTTTGTTAAGAACTTAAAATGCAATTAACTTGGTTTGCTGTGATAAAATAATCATAATTTGCATAACAAATTTAAAGTATGATTTTCATACATTTAAAAAAAAAAGGTGATTTTTCCCCACAAAATACTAATAAGAATTCAGTTACAATATACATAGGCTGTAAAAATAAACTAGAGTTCAATATACTGAAATTGAAACTGGTCTTTAAGAAATAAGTATATCATGTTTTCATTCAGCTCCTTCATATTACACTAAAATGAATCTCAAGGGCAGCTTCACAAGATCAAGAGGAGTGTCTCCCAACTCCAAAACTTTTACTGAGCAAAGACTGAGCAAGACTTTCAATTTGTTATTTTTAATATAGTAGCTTTAATATTTATTTTGTAATAGATTCCTGCCTACTTCACTATACTCCCATTCCTCTAAAGTCTAGTCAAAATGGCCCTGGAATGCCAGGATATAACCAAACAACATCTAGGGAAGATCTCTTTGCCTTTGAAAAGAATCTTAGCATGACTGACAAACATTTGCCCAAATTCTTAAAGTGATGCTTAGTGCTAACCAAGAGGACCATAGAAGGGAAGGTTATTTCTTCACCCACTAAACAGGACTAAGATATCAGACCTAGTTGTAATTGCTGGAATGACTGGCCTTCTTCCACCGCTATTCCAAGGCATCTCTTGAAGAACTTTAATCAGATCATCAGTTCTGTTTTGAATCCCTTTTTAAAGTTAACCATGGTGATTTAGAGAAGATGGCAATCTTGCCTATCTACCTCCATTTCATCCATAGAAGTCCAAGGTGAGTGCAAGCAAGTGATGAAACCTGTATCATGGCTTTGCCCTTTACATACTTGTGTGCGACACTGTGATGCAAGAATGAAAGGGCAGAACTTGGGTCATGATGTCACAATGCACATTTCATCATTTTTATGCCATTGTGTCTAGTTGTGGATCCTATAATGCCATCACTTGTATTAATTGTAGATCACCTTTTCTGTGTGGAAATATTTGGAGGACACAATAGGACAAACTACAACTGGGTTAGGATGAGAGATACGTATTATAACGGAACCCTAGTTCATTCAGAACAGATAAAACAAAATCCAATTCCAATTTTACCTAGTTTCATTTCCCGTTCTGTCTTCTCAACAAAATATCCAGACTGTCAAAATGTAGCTTGTTAAATTTGAAAATTAATTTTAGACAGCAATGTCAGTTAAAGGTTAATATCCAAATTCTGTGCTATTCTATTGGATCATAAGATCTTGCCATTAAATGGATTAAAAATAGTTCATTCATGAAGGGCACTGTTACAGGATTTGGGTTTCCAAACCTATATTTTCATCCTCTTCCCAAATTAGAGATAATTAAATTAAAATAGTGTGTAGTTGGTACATGACTCCAGTGAATTGGCAATATATAACTAAAAGTAATTCCATGCTTTGTTGGAATAAATGCAATAAGAAAGGCACTATATCTTCATGTAGTATTAGAAACATTGTGGAATTGGCATTTACATAAATGGGTAACATCATTAGCCAGGATGTTAAAATAGACCCATAGTTAGCTTGATTGGGAATATTCATTGAAGATAATAACAAAAAGATTTGGCCATCTATATGTTGCAGCAGGAACAGTGATAACTAAAAATGGGAGCCATATTATTTTATCCTTAGATGAATAGTATTATAAGCTGTAATATATAACGATAGCAGGTAAATTATCCAATTTGTTGCATCTTCAAACAAGACACTCTAAACCATATTCTTTCCTTCTGAGATTACAAGATCTAGTCTCCTTCATTAGCCAAGGACTATGGTAAAGAATCTCCCACTTGGAATACTGTTATGGAATGATGTGTGTTACCTATAAAAGGTTTGAATCCAATAGACAATAATCTGAGATGGTGGTATCTGTAATAATAAACAATATTTTGTATTTCAGGAAGTTATAGTGCATGCATATTTATGCTGTGAAATTGTATGATGTGATCCAGTTTTTTAAGCTGATACATTTTTAAAAAGATACTTAACAGTATGTCTGAATCTACTGTAAAAAACATCTAAGTGGAAATGGGCCTGGATGGCTTGATACTATCCTGTGATCTAATAGAAGAGAGCAGCTGGCAGTACTGAAGTGAAAACTTACATGTACTGTAAGCACTTGGGCAAATAACTTGTTCTGTGGGTTACAGTCCTGATTAACTTTTCATTGTGTGTTGAAAAAGGAGAGAATCCTCTGTGTTACCAGAATCTAAAGGATCATAAGTAATTGGCATCCTGTTGTCTCCCATTCTTTCAGGGGACATGAGCTGGCTTCAGAGTTTGAAGCGACATGCAAATAGCAATCCAGTCCTAATATTAGCTCTAGGACAACAGAGGGTTTGCTTCTGTTCAGCTCTCAAGAGTTATCATGGTTGCTTGCACCAATTTGAAATAGTGAGGTCTTAAGATAGGGCCAACCCCACATATTTGGTGAGTAGATTAAACATCTACCGATCCTTGTACTGTCCCTTAAACACCTTTTGAAGTGGTAGCAGCAGTAGGTTTTTATGGGCAACATTAATTCTGAACCTGTATATGCAGTTGTCTATGCTTCCTTGACTTACAGTGTTTTATGTTCATTTTCAGCTTTTCAGAGAACTAACCCTGAAATTCAAATGTTTGCTCAGGACTTTTAGGGGATTTCTGACATTATATTTACTATATATAAACAATTAATATAGTGGCTTTTTAAAAAAAAAAATTAAATATATGGTGCAGCAATTATACATTTTTTTCCTTTTTAAAAAATGATAATGGAACAATTTAGGGGGAAAACTAGTTTAAGCCTCACATATAAAAAGTGACCTGAAATTGTGGTAAACTGACCTAATTTTCAGGGTAATCACAAAAAACAATAACAAAAACATTTTATATTCTGCAGTTTAAATGGTAGACCAAAGAATGTGATTAAAGAGACTCTTCTATCCTCTTTTGGTTCAACTTGAACTGCAAAGATCTTCTTATAGGGGGAAAGGTTCAAGAGATTCTTGATTCTTAATTCTCATGAAACCTATATGTTAAGACAGAACAGAAATTAAAAGCTGGAATGTATGTTGATTGAAGTGCCTATGAAAAGTTGAATGCCAAAATTAAAACATCCCTTCCCTGCAGGTTTTCATTTGAAAACATCAAGAAATTCTCAAGAAGGGGAAAGGGAATACAAAGAGAGAAGGGTAAGGAAGTAGACAAGAACCGTACCGGCAGAGCAATAGGAAAGGTCCAGCCAGTTAACATTTCAGTACTATACAAATATTTCTTTGCTACTCTTTGCAAGCTCAATGCATGCCCCAGAAACTGGCTGTCACCCTAGGCTCATAGGCATTGGTCATAACTGAATGACACTTGAACTCCTTAATTAACATGAGTGACAGCACTTCATAGAACTTCCATGAAAACAGGGCTCTTGTTTTCACCTAACTTTCCCTAGACTGTCCTCCTGAGGATAAAAATTAGTACTCCAAAAATTCTTAGCCATGCTGCAGTAACCTCAGACTCATATTACCTTCCTGTAGCAAACACATCAATTTTAATGTTGAATATTGAGAGGTAAGTCAGTATGATTTGCCTTAGTTAGTCTAATATCTGTTGGTTTGTTGTGACATTTCTCCTCTGTTCTTCTCCCCTCAAACTGTTTATCCTTATCACAGCCTTGTGAGATGAATTCCAGGGCAAACATAAAATAAGGGGTTGTTGGTATCTCAGATGCTAATAAATCTGTTTTTGTATAAACAGTTATAAGTTCCAATCCTATTTGTCAGTTATAGCTTTTGCCGTGGAGAGTCCATTTTATCATACCTCTTGCATTTCATAAATATCTGGGGCTGTTATTTATTTTGTCTATTTTGAACTGTATATATGGTATTTGTCAATGCAGAAGAACACCTCAGGTATCTGATGAAGTCTATCACAGCATATTCCACAAAGGCAATCCTTTAAGCATGAATGCACTATATATTGCTGAATGACAACTCCTAGGAACTTTACCCAGCATGGGCAATAATGAGATAGTTTAGCAATATATGCAGGGTTGCACATTGTGCACCAATTTTTTAAAGTCACTTGTAGCATAGGTTAAGCTGTGAACTATTGTGCGCCCTGTGTTCTTAAAGATTTTTCTATCTATAGAGCAATCCTTTCTACCTATAGACCAATCAAAATGGTCTAACATCTATCTGAAGTACTGGAGTATATTTCTTTTTTTCACTCTATGCCAAGGAGCTGGTAGAAGCCCGAAACTGTTGCTAAAGACAGTGAATGTTGGATGCAGATAAACAAACTGATGCTCAGTCTTGATATAAAGAAGAGATATTCTTTTGATAATTTTAAAGCCTTGTTTGGGACTACTGCTTGTTCTTGGCTGGGAAGCTCGCCCCTTCAAATCTCTTGTACATGAGGGTACTATTGGATCTGGCACTGTTTTGGAAAGGTCAGGAGGCATTAGCCTAGGGGACCTGGAGACATGAAGCTATCAACCCCCAGAATTTTCAGCCATAGCCCTGCTGGCTGGGGAATTCTGGGAGTTGAAGGTGACACATCTGGAGATCTTCCATGCTGGGGAAGACTGAACTATGACAGCCAGGATGCTTCTTCCTTCTGTGAGAGCTGCCTTTGTTGCAGAAGAAAGATCTGGACAAAGTGGTTCATATGTTAAGCAATTTATTATTATTGTGACTTACTCTACATGGGAATACCTCTGAGAAATGTTTGGAAACCATAGCTAGTACAAATGTGAAAATTAAATTTTAGTCAGGAGTGTACATTCTTCATCATATTACACTGGACTTGTAACAGCTTGACTAGATACCATTTTGTTTCTGGTTGCTACTTAAGCAAATGGATTGAATCTACAAACTAAGCAACCTGTGACCCATTGGGTCATCATTTCAGAGATATTTCCTTACCTAAACAGAGAATAGAATGATCAGGGGCAGATTGCTATTGGTTTGTTTTGAAAATTAAAGAAGAAAACATCAGGTTATTAAAGAAGAAAGATCTGCAGCAAGAGAAATATAGATGCTTTTCTTTTAACAAAGGATGCTGTTGATGACAACCGTTCTGGTTGATCTGCCATCCTTTAAGAATACTCTAATGTTTTCACTTCTTTTTCCCTGGCTTCAAGTGACATACAGCTGACCATGGTAGAATACCAGTTTCTCCAGATAAATCAGCACATTCTCCATGGTTTGTCCTTGCGCTTTATATATAGTCAGAGCAAAGCATGACTGTATTGGGAACTGGGTCCAGTGAAGGTGACAAAGACAAGAGAGTTTTAGTAGTATATAGATTCTTAAAAGCTGGGGCTGGGATATTGGAAAGGTGCTGCATATTGTCTTGACACAAAGGCTCATTTAGAGCCCTGGCGTTTGCCACTCTGAACCATCAGCCTCCTGGACTCTTTCTTTTTTAGTAATTGTTTTATATAGCTTTTAGGTTTTATGTAATTGTATTTTTATTTATTGTTTTAATGAGTTGTAAGCCACCCAGAGTCCCCCATTGGGGGAAATGGGCGGGGATAAATTTAATAAATAAATCAAAATAAATAAAATAAATAAATACATTTTGTCCATGTTAGCTGTTGTGGCTGACTAGAGTTTGAGATCTCTGTTTCATACTCTGAAGCCCAACCTTTTTATTTTACACCACACTTGCTCTCTATTTATTGTGAGCTCTAGTGTAAGAACTGGAAAGCTGAAACCACTTGTAAGAAATGCAGATTGTATGCAAGTTGATCCCCTTTTTTTATTACAAGGATTTCCCCTGGAGTCTGGAAATGGAATAATGAGGAGACAACTGGAAGAAAAAGAAGAGACCTCTAAGAGGAAAATTCTCAGCTGAAGTTTGACAGCAAAAACTATTTGATCTACACTGAGCTATTTTAATCTAAAGGCAACAAGACTCCTACAGGGTAAATGGTTTGCATAGCAGGAAGTCCCCTTAGTCAGCTACACAAGAAGTACCATCTATCACTTCTGATCTGCAAGCCATGACATACTCTAATACAGCCAGACAGAGCCTTAGGCCAGTGTATACATTTATTATGAAACACATTAATAAATCATCATAAAAATAAAGCATACTTATTGCCATTAAAATTTAATAGGAGACATTTGTTGTATCGACTGTACCCTTTTTACTAAAGGCCCGGATGCAACAGTGTTTGACATGTTACAGATGGAAATAACTGGTTACTAGGAAACTTACAGCTTTCAGAGTGGCTCTAGCTTTCAGAACCATGGGATTATTTAGAAGCTGGAACTATTTAGTGAATTAGGCGTCAAAATAAATTTTAAAAAACCTTGCATCTCTGGGATTGAGGATTTTCTAATCTGAGTATCAGTGGTGCTATATTAGCAGTAAGATGGGCAGGCAGTTACTTAGTTGGACTAAGGCAAATTCCTGCTTCTGCTGTTTCATAAAGGCATATCAGAATCGCTAAAATTACATATGTGGCAAATGATTAGGCTGATGTTCTGAATCACCAGAGCTACAGTTCGTGGGCAGCTTAGTTACGATGCCCATGAGGTGGTTCTGAAGGACACAAGTCCTTGCTTCATGGGTAATTTTTCACTTTGTTTTCACTTTCTTTGGCCTCACCTGAACTCAGTTTGCCTAGTATATTGATTATCTGTGCTGTACTGTGTAATTTCTGTGATGTGGGCATAATGTTCAACACACGCGATGGTATCATGGATGCATATAAACATAGCAATATACATTGCCATAAAGAAATGTTGATAAATGAATGAGATCAAGTAGAAGGAGTTGGGAGAAGGAAGAGGTGGAGATAGAACTAGAAATAGAAGTAGAGGTAGAAGAAAAAGATTGGTATAGGAAAGTGACCAATATCAAAGAATAAAATACAGTCAACAAATTAAAAGCACTTTGAATTTCCAGCAACATGAGATTTGGAGAATTTGTTCTGTTTTGGGGCTTTTTAGTAATGTGTTCATGCATATTAAACATGCTACATTAGAAGCAAATATAAAAAAATAGAGAATAATTGGTGCAGCCTTCTTTACCAACCTGGGATTATTATGGTTAACTCTGTGATGTCACTGCCAGACACTAGAAGTAGACTTTCAGTAGAATCTGTACATATAAAACAAGGACTGTTCACCCACACTAAACCACAAGGTGATTCTCAGATGGCTTAAATATATTGTGGAGCTGTCTCTTCTTTGAGCATTACTAATTTGATCTCCAGCCATTTCCAAGTTTGGCTATGTATATATTACAATAGCACCTCATTCCCTTGTTAGTCTTCCTTTGCTTAGAATTATTTAGCATATTTTTTATAGTTTTTTGTATTTCTACTTACAGCTATTGGTTTTATTAGAACAGGTGCCTGGGAGATGCATGTCTCCCAAAGAATCCAACTGTGATTTATGGATTGGCCATCAGCCATTATTATGCTATTCACTGCATGCATGCATTGTAATATATTCCCTGCATCTTTCTTAGCAGTTTTCTTTCCCTCATTTATTGATACCATGATCTTAATAAAAGCAGCCCATCAGTTACAATAATTGAGTCAAACTGGCTATCATTGGCTGAGTATTACTGGCTATCCAGAAGTCCTGGAGAGACGAAGAACACAAGTTAACTTTGATATCTAGGCAGATTTTCCTAGGGGTTCTCTAGTCATTTAAAAATGAATTGGGAATGGAACAGAAAGAAGGAAGAGTCTAAATATGAAACAAAGCCTAAGTGACATGGATTAATTGGTAGAGATTACAATTTTGATCATAGCTTGGGTCCATTGTTTAATTTGATTTTAAGGTAGCTGAAACTGCAGTGTGCTTATATATCAGGACTCTAGGATTTAGGTATCACTCGTTTAACTGTCATCCCTTTATTATTTATTTTCCTCCAGTTTCACATCCACTTGTCCCCATAGTCCCATAATTCCTAGGGAAGCTTATATGGGAGGCAGTGAAAAACCAGAATATGACTAGCTAGAAGGTAACTTTTCTGACTTCATTGTTGGTAGAGGGCTAAAGGTTAAGTTCTTGGCATAGGGACATGGATAGGGGTAGAGAGAAATTCATTTTGTTCATATTTAAATGCAAACACATGTAATATTTCAAATACTACACAAACTGAAATTAACCCATTGAAATTCACGCTTGTCTGAATTTTGCAATATATTTACCAACAGTACAATGTATACACATGTACATTAGAGAAAGATCTGTACAAATATAGATCTTGTAAAAACAATATACTAGGCATATTGCATTCAGAGAAATTTTTGCAAAATGGGTATAATAGGCAAACTTGCAAATAAAATACAAATGTTTGAGGAAATGTATGCCTGTTTGTTTGTTTTATTTATCATATTTATATAGCTACCCATCTCACACAAGGTGACTCTGGGTGGTGTACAACAATTAAAAAAATAAATACATAAAAAACTATATATAAAAAACAGTAAAAACACACAAAAACAGGAGGGGGTAAAATTAATAAGGGAGCCATTGTAAAATCTCCCCAGTCCCCTGGGAGCCCCAGGCCTGATCACATAGCCAGGTCTTGAGGGACTTATGGAATGTTAAGAGGGATGGAGCTAATCTCACTTCTGGGGGGAGAAGATTCCACAAGGCAGGCGCCACAGCAGAGAAGGCCGGCCTCCTGGGACCCGCCAAATGTAATTCTCTAGCAAACAGGATCCGCAGCATGCCTCCTCTGCCAGATCTGATGGGATGGGCAGATGTAATCGGGGAGAGGTGGTCCTTCAGGTAACCCGGCCCCATGCCATGAAGGGCTTTAAAGGTCAAAACCAGCACCTTGAATTGGACCCGGAAGCAAACTGGCAACCAGTGCAGCTTGTGAAACAGAGATGTAATGTGTACCACTCTAGGGGCACACATAACTGCCCGCGCGACTGCATTTTGCACCACTTGAAGCTTCCAGATACTCTTCAAGGGCAGCTCCATGTACAGCACGTTACAGAAATCCAAACAGGAGGTGACCAGGCCATGAGTGACAGTGATTAGGTCCCTCTGATCTAGGAATGGGCGCAACTGGCTCACAACACGAAGCTGTGTAAAGGCCCTCCTAGCCACGACTGCCACCTGCTCTTCGAGCGGGAGTCGTGAGTCCAGAAGGACCCCCAGATTGCACACAGGGTCTGTCTGGGGCAGTGCAACCCCATTTAGTACCAAAGATGGCATAACTCTAGCACCAGAAGGCCCCAGAACCCACAGCCATTCAGTTTTGCCAGGGTTCAGTTGAAGCCTGTTGTTCCCCGTCCAGCCCTCACAGCCTCTAGGCACCAGGATAAGACATTCACAGCATTGCTTCATTCGCCAGGGGCAGAGATGTATAATTGGGTATCATCAGCATACTGATGATACCTCACCCCATGGAGATGGATGAGTTCACCCAGCGGCCTCGTGTAGATGTTAAATAGGAGGGGGGAGAGCACCGAACCCCGTAGCACCCCATATAACAGGGTCCGAGAGCAGGATCTCTCCTCCCCAACCACCATCTACTGGAATTGGCCCTGAAGGAAGGAGATGAACCAGCACAATACTCTGCCGCCCACCCCCAATCCTCTGAGCCGATCCGGAAGGTTACCATGGTCAATGGTATCGAAAGCCGCTGAGAGGTCAAGTAGGGCAAGGATGGATGCACAACCCTCATCCCGCCCATGCCAGAGATCATCCAGAAGTGCGATCAATGCTATTTCTGTCCCATACCCAGGCCTGAATCCCAACTGAAAGAGATCCAGATAATCCGCTTCATCCAAGGCTCTCTGAAGCTGTTGTGCAACCACCTTCTCAATCACCTTCCCCAAAAAGGAGAGGTTAGATACTGGATGAAAATTGTCCAGTTTAATGGGGTCTAGCAATGGCCTCTTGAGGAGTGGGTGAACCAAGCCCTCCTTAAGAGGTGAGGGAACAACACTCTCACTCAAAGAAGCATTAACCATTGCTAGAACCCACTTGCATGACACCCCCCGAGCTGCTTTCACAAGCCAGGAGGGGCATGGATCTAAAGAGCAGGTGGCTGAGCTCACAGTTATGATAGCTTGTTTCCTTTTCTTATTTTTTCTTGTTTTTTCTTGTTTCTTGGGGGTGTGTGTTTTCCTCTTAATGTTATACTACATTACTTCAGCTATTTACAACTATGTAAATGAATCTGATCGTATAATCCAAGTCTTAACTGGGAAGATTATTAATAATTATGAATTACCAATTTTGTTTCTGAGTGTATCTGATTCACATATACTATACAGAAAAAAGCATTTTATTCTGTCTTTGAACTCTGAATCAGTTAATTCAATCATCAGAAATATTTCTAAAATATAGATCATGCTATCCTGATTCATCAACAGCTGTGTGTACCTGAAACTGTTAACTTGCCTACGCTTACTCTGCGGCTAAAACTCCTACCTTATGTCTCTTTATTATTGTTGTGCTTATTAAAAGTTAAAAAAAAAACAATTCACACAGAATTCACACAGAAGGGAGTGAAAGCACATCCACGTTGCTCATGCACCTGAACACATGCTTCCTCACCCTAATCTGTTCTTGTGTAGTTGACCAGTTGGAATAGTAGAGCTCTAAGACCATGAATGAAACAGCAGTTTCAAGGGGAAAAATGTAAATATTAAAGCTTCAGGGGATTAGAGGAGCAGTGGTTCCATACAGGGACTGAAAATTGCTTGGACTGTATAGACTGCAATGAGGTTTTGAGAAGATTATTTTTATTCTACAAAGTTAGTTAATTTCCATAGTAAACATTATGGCAAGAAAAGGGTCTGCAGTATCAGTTGCAATGGCTTTGATATGGCAGCCCATGTTGAAGTAGGTACTAAAAATATGCCTAGATCAAGGGTGCCCAAAGGGTGATGTGGTGACCACATGTGATCCACCAGCATCCCTGTTGTGCCCAGCATAACTTCCTACCCAGTTTGGTAAGGCCAAACATTTGGGCCCTTTTTTGCTTTTGGGGAAAAGCAAGGAGGGTTAATGGGCAAAATGGGTGCCTTAAGCCTCACAAAAATGTAAAACTCCTGGAACCACTTCCCAAAACAGGCCCTGGCCCTGTGCACTTATCACACAAAGCCTGGCTATAGCTTTTGAGGTTATAAAAGTTGTATACCATCATTGGGGATCAGAGCTGACAGCTGTGCAGTGATGTTGCTGTTTTTACCTTTCTTGTCTATTTTTCCCCGTCCCTGTCTATTTTTAATAATCTATTCTTTGGGACATTCTAATAATAAAAGGTAGTAAGTATTCTGTGGATTAAAATCAATCAAGCTAACGCATGAATATCTTGGTCAAAAGACTGCAGCTTTCCTCCCACAAACTCCAGTTTAAGATAGGAATAGATGTCCTTTCTTCTTACAAAAAATATGAATTAATAACGGTCTCCAAATAGCCCCATTGAGGATTAACATTCACCTCTTTCTCCCTTCTTCATCCCTGGATTATTCCCATGTCTTTCTGAGAAACTATCACTTAGTACAAGGGCAATATGTCGATTCCCCCTTTATGGTTATTGCATTTTCTGTTCCTAAATCAGGAATTAATTTGGCTTTAGTGTGTCCCTTGATACTTCTTTGTTTAATAGCCAAGTCTATCTGGGCTATGTACTCTAAGGAACAGACAGAAGAGAGAAGCAGAAGGGATAGCTACCCCTCCCCTTGGCAGAGGCTCAAGGAGGTTCTCCCCCTCCCCCTTCTTCATTCAACCCTTTTTCTGAAGGCCACTGGCATTTACAGATAAGAATATTGGTAATAATAAATTCTTACTGCCATGTCCAGGCTTCTGGGATCTGGAAATAAAATAAGAGCCCAATATTATCCAATGTAACCCTGCCACACAACTGCACATCCTTTATGCGATTTTTGCTGATGTTTCATCCCAGAGCTTGAAAGGTTATACTGGATGGTGTGGGAACATGGAGAAGGAGCCACATAATGAGGAAGATTTGAAAATGGGCTGCGACTTTGTTGAATAAAATGCCTTTTTGTCATTAAATGGGAGAGACTCTAACATGGTGGTGCTCAAGAGAGAGGACACAATGGATATCCCACTTGAGAGATGTCTTCATTGCCTGTTCCAGTACAGGATCTGTTTGAGATCTAAAAATTCCCAAAGGCTTTTACTTGGTAACTGGTTTTCTTACATAAGCCACCTGAAAATCAATCTACTGTAGTGGCTGAGATGGAGAGACCCAGGTTTAGGATTCCATTTTTGATCATTGTTATTATTGTTATGATTTAATTTGTGAAAATTAAATAGCAAAAAGAAAAAAAAAGGGAAGGTTTTACATAAATATTTTACTTTTATTAATTTTACATGAATGCTTATATTACAACATGCAATTTATTTGTTAACATTTAAATTGGTGTATTTAACTTCAAAAGAAGAAAAAAAATATGGATAATTAAACATTAAAGCTTACACAAACCATATTCCCAAACAGTCCTCCAATCAAGACTCTCAGCAATGGAAGCTTACTCAAATATGGAAAGAGAACTAATTTCTTCAGATCATTGTGTAACTGATAGATGATAGGTGTCCTTCCATCTTTGCACAATGCCCATCTCCATTGTCCTCTTCTTAGTTTCCACACCATTGATGGTTCAACATCTTATTTAACATGCCTTGGATTAGTCATAATCTGTCAGACCAATCTGCTTCATAGAATGAAATTAATAAAAATTCTGTTGGCTGAGGCCTCATGACATTGCTAAATCTCATGACATTTAATGTCTCTACTAAGTCATGTGGGGAAGATTGCCAAAATCACATGAAAGCTGCTAGTTTAGATTTGGACCATGAAAAACAAACAAAAAGTTTAATTTTATTTTGCACCAGCAATACCCTTGTAAGGCCATCCGTAGTCTCTAGAGCACAATCTGGGATCACTGCTGTAGAAGACTGCCAGATGTACCAGTTTTGATAGGGGCTGGTCCAAGACATTTGGCATCATATGAAGCAGAGTAGAAAAGCTATCTTTTCCTTACCACAATCAAGTCTGGGTCAAGTTATTTTGGCGTTTGAGACAGGGAATGAAGATCAGACCCTTGGTCTCATTGCATCTTGTCCCTTCCTTTGAAATTTCTGTGTGGAGAAATGACAGATAATGAAGTTATCTGTTGAGGGTGTTAAAACATATTTGAAAGAAGTGCTTTTAAAAGCATATTAGTATGAATGATACTAATTGAATGAATACTCCTTGTATTCCTAGAGCATCTACGTCCCATGGAAGGTTCACAAAACTGCTTTGAAATATATCTCTGGCGGATTGCATCTGTGTCAATATGCTTAGCCCCTTCCTTCCTTCCTTCCTTCCTTCCTTCCTTCCTTCCTTCCTTCCTTCCTTCCTTCCTTCCTTCCTTCCTTCCTTCCTTCCTTCCTTCCTTCCTTCCTTCCTCCCTCCAATCTAACCAAGCATAAAATAAAAATATACATATAAAAACAGTAAAAAAAACCGCAAAAAACTCCTCACCAAAACTGTCAAACCACACAGAAGGAAACTGGGCTTCACTAACATCCTGGCCTTAAAGCCTGAGGGAAGAGTCAGATTTTTAAGGCCTTCCAGAAGGCCAACAGGACTGGGGTCATCTGAACCTCAGTGGGGAGGCTGTTCCAGAGGGCAGACCCCATGGCAGTGTAGACACACCTTCTAGATCTCACAAGTTGAGAATATTTCATGGAAGGGACCTGGAGCATGTCCACCCTGCTAGATCTGGTGGGGTGGTCAGAAACTACTGGAGACAGGTGGTCCTCATGTATCCTGGCCCTATGAGGGCTTTAAAGGTGATGGCCAGCACCTTGAATTGTACCCAGAAACCTTTGGATGCCAGCAGCAATGTTGTCTGTGCATGCCAACACACATGCAGACAACTGAAGAGAGCCATTGGATAAGCCACATGAACTTTCCAAAGAATGCAGCTCCTTTAATACTTCGTGGGCATTCATCCACCCTAATATGCTTTATTTGTTTAGGACAGGGTTTTGGGTTGAGGCTGGATGAACCTTTTAGCTTTTTCCCACTTTCAAATTGTTAAATACAAAATTCAGGAATTTTCCATTCCATTTATGAAGAAATTAGAAAATGTTGATACATTCATATGAAAATCGAATCAAGCAAAAGTCTCAGCCATCTACAATGTAGAAATTCAGTACATACAACTGTTTCCAGTGTAGAGAGAGTCATGTTGAGCCTACTTTCCACTGAGGGATAAAGGATTGATTTCTTAATTTAAGCCTAGTTACTGGATCTTCCTGATCAGTCTACAGTATATGAATTTTATTTGAGTAGTAGACCAGGACCATATAGTTTTCAGGAGCATGCTGGGCTGGTAAAGCTTATTGAGATGGAGATATGGACTCTGTAATAAAGGTTCTGATTTGATTTGAGATATGGACTCAAACTGGGGGAATGGCAGAAGAGAATCAGAACACAGTAATTAAAAGCTCTTGCTGAAAGATTCCACCCCCCACCCCCGCCCATTTGTTATTTTCTGGATCTGCTTGTCTTTTCCAAACTTACAAAGATTTCTAAGGAAGAAGCTGGGCCATAAATCACTATTGGTTTTTACTCTGCAATTTTACCTCTATTCACGTTGGCTGACTGAAACACACACAGAGAGATAGCTTTAAGGGACCCAGAGCACTATTTTACCTCTATCTAGAACTGACAGTTTAATAAGAAGTCTGTTAGCTTAAGGCCAAGGGGTTCTGAAATCTCTGAGGGGAAGTTATTCAAAGCTGGAAACTTAAATACAAACACCTCGGGGCAATAACTTTGACTGGGTAGGAAAGGCTCTTTGTTTGGAAAGGAAGACTTTCCAAGATTTTAATAAATTTTTCATATTGAAAAACTACCAGCAATGAATGTATATGAAGTATATAATGTCTAAAGGTTCTGAAGCAGGTGGGTGAGCCTTTGCTACCATGTCAGTTTCATAGAGAACTGGTTTATTTCAGTATTTTGAGCCATCAATAATCTTTTGCAGTGTTTCTCAACCTTGGCTATTTTAAGATATGCGAACTTCAACTCCCAGAATTCTGAAAGTGGAAGTCCACACATCTTAAAATGGCCAAGGTTGAGAAACACTGATCCCTTGTATTGGCCTCAGAATATATAGGTCACTAATGTAATGTAATGTATTGTAATGTATTGTAATGTAATGTAATGTAATTATATATTATATTATATTATATTATATTATATTATATTATATTATATTATATTATATTATATTATATTAAATGTTATGTTTTAAAATGTTATGTTTTAAAATGTTCTTCCTCTATACCAGCCATCCGTAACTAAATGACCCCTAAGTGTTGAGATTACAGCTCCCAGAATTCTCAGCAATCCTTTATATGTATGTATGTATGTATGTATGTATATAATTTTATTAAGAATTTTGATTATAATTGTACAATCTAATGCAAACTAAACTTAAAGAAAGAAAAGAGAATAAAAGGGAGTAAAAAGTGCAAGGAAAAAGAAAAAAGAGAAGAAAGAGAAAGGAATATAATAAAAAGAAAAGAAATATATAAAAAAGTGACTTCCATAAGTGACTTTCATCACAAGTATAAACAAATTTAGTAACTCTTCACCCTCTCTAAAGTTATAACCATTTATCTCTTCATCACATATCCCATCTCTTATCTATAAACAAATCCATAATGCATCATCTTTACAGTCCTGGTATCAGGATATCCATAAAGGGTAGCCAGAATGTTATAAGAAATAACATTTCTTATTTTAACCTTGCTCAAATAAACCAACTTTATATTCCTTCCTTTTACTTCTAGTAGTCTTAATCCTTAGTTCATTCAAATATTGTCGTAGGATTTGATTTCTCTTCATTTTTTCTTTGTCCCATCGCACAGAGTTCTTCAAGGCTTTAACAGCCTTTTTTAAAAATCCAATAGGAAAAAAAAACATCCAGGTCACTCTCTTCGTTTATCATTTGTATTTCCTTTTTAAATTTTAAAACCTCAGTTTCTTTTGTAGATCCAGTGAAACATCTTTTTCTAAGTCATTCTCTTGGCCTGTAGTTGTAAATCCACTTTTGATATCATCTCTATCTTGTCAGATAAAATTTGTTCTACATCTGACATTTCTTCAATAACATCTTTTGGACATAGTCTATCTATAGAAGCAGACATCATTACTGACATTGTTGATATTGTGCCTATTATTTTCTGATTCCATTCTTCAAATTTCTCCTTTAGTATTTTTATTGTCACAACGTTTCACATCAACTTGAAGGCCTGTATATCTTTGCTCCACCTAAAATCTTTAGTCTCCTTTAGTGTCCAGTTTTTGAAATCATGAAATTCTTTATGTTATGTCTTGTAAAAACCAAAACAGGATCTATTTCCCATGAGAAGCTGTTTGCTCTTTATAATTAATTCCAAAATCTTATTGTAAAAGTTTCAGTATTCTAATTTTATCTGGACCCATAGTCTATTATAAGTTTCTAAGATCAAAATCTTATTTAGCTTTTTGCAGCTTATGTCAGATTCTTTAAATTCTTAAGCTTATGTTTAAAATTTTATTTCATTCAGGATTAAAGACAGACTCACCCACCCTTTTCAAACTTGTCATTCTGAAGGTCTTCAAAAGCTTAGAAATAGTTAATAAGAAATTTCCAAAAGTGATTAGAAAGTGAGGTTTGTGAACTTAGTATCCTTTAAAAGGCTTTGTAACTGTTACAAGCAAGATGGCTAATCCTGTTGTCTCCTGGTGCTCAAACCCATGGAAAACTGCTGTCCTGCAGCCTCCTCATGGACAACAGCCATCCAGAGCACAAATGGTGATCTCCTGTCTTCTCTTTATCGAGAGGTTCTAAGGAACCGGTCTGCTCACCAGTTCCTTAGCCTGCCACAGTTGTTGGCTCCACTTTTGCAGAACCATCTTCAGTCCAGAATTCCCAGCATTCCTTAGGATCCTGCTGCTTCTTCAATTTCTGATGCCCTCTTTTTTCTCTGTCTTCTGTGATTTTAAAACACTGGTGATGATGGGGAAATCCTTACAATCTGAAGGGCTACAATCTTTCTTTCTGGCTGAATACATTGTCTTTATACAAGACTGAAGATGGGGTCCAGAATTAGAGCAGGACCATTTAAAGCAATATAACACAAGTTATTAATGACTAACTTAAGTCACATTGATTTTAGTGGTCTGCTGTAACCATGACTAAATCTGAATGTAACCCCATGGGCTCTTTCTCTTTTTCACAGGATTTTATCCTTTACCCTATGGCACTAGATAATCCAGACCATCACAGGTATTCCTTTACTTTCCATCCTCTACATTTTAGCTAAAGGGGAAAAAATCTAATTTCAGTTTCTAACAAGAACTGAGACTGTTGTCTTACAGATAGGATCAAATACTGACACATTTTATCCATTTCCCTGCTAGAAATGGTCAATATCAAACCAGCTAATCTGAGGAAAGTGATGAAGCATTGATCTTTGGGGCTTATCAAAGCTGACTTGGTGAGGTTTATTTTATTTATTATTTGGTAAAAAAAAAAAAACCACTGGTAAATGGAAACGCTGAAAAATCAGATTTTTGTTTATATACTTGCTTCTATGAAATATACTTTTCAAAAGACACATTTTAAAATTCTGTTCCCCATGCTGATTCCAGATTTTTAAAAATGTAGATAGAATACATCCTGTAGGTATTGCTTGATTTAGAAGGTGGAGGTTTATCTAACATCTATTTTCAAGTGTGTTCTGCCTTCTAAATGCAGTGGAAACTCTTGATTATTTAATACCACTCATGTTAAACTTGCCTTGTATCTTTTTTTAAGAAAAATCTGATCTGTCTAAATTTCAGTCTGAATCAGTCTAGTTAAATCTGTCAAAACAGAAGTGAAAATATTTATAATGGCTCCCTCCCGCCCCCCGAAAAAGAAAAAGGCCATGTAGCGGCTTAGCCTGATTAAGCAATCTAAAATCAATTTAAAATACCTACTTAATTTTCTCAAGAAGTAAAGTCCTAAGGCACATCTTGTAACATTGCTAGGAAAACAAAACAAAACAGAACAAAAACCCATTGCGATCTAAGCCAGACACATTTTAAATACCGACATTGTAAGAGGATTGGCTTGACCAACATGTAATATATTTATTTAGTGTGCATGGTCCCCTCTCTGTCTGATGATTTGTTTTAATTGTTAAAACCATAATTGTGTGAAATTAGTCTCTTAACTTTCCACTATTTGCCATCGTTTTCAATTCAATTTGATCACAGTACACTAGCCATTTTATTCAAGTAGGTTTGCTTTTAATTAACCATTAAAATTTTATCGACACAGAATTTAAGCTAATGCTTGCTGGTAATCAGTCTTTCCATCTAAATCTATACTCTGGTACAAAATTGGATAGAAATTGCACATTCCAACAGCAAATATGAATTTTTATTTATTTATTTATTTATTTATTTATACATAGACTTATCCCCGCCCATCTCCCTGCAATGGGGGACTCTGGGCGGTTTACATCAATTTAAAACAATAAATACATAATTAAAATTTATAAAAGACAGACACATCTGCACAAATGGAAAGAAGAGAAAACAAATCCAAGAGGCCGATGGAAGCCACACTAGGCCTCTAGGGGGCTAGCCAACCCCATTTCTGACAACCTCCCTCCCCGCCCCAGGCCAGATGGCAGAGCCAGGTCTTCAAATCCCTCCAAAAGGCCGGGAGTGAGGTGGCCTGTCTCACCTTCGGGGGCAAGATGTTCAAAGGGTGGGGGCTACAGCAGAGGAGGCCCGCCTTCTGGACCCCACTAGTCGGAGTTCTTTTGCTGAGCGGGTCCGGAGCATGCCCTCTCTTTGAGATCGGGTGGGACGGGTTGAAATCGTGGGGGTGAGGCAGTCCCTCAGGTAGCCTGGCCCCATGAATAGTTGTTGCTTGGTTAGAAATGATGTTTAACACTGTCCTAGAGCTATTTTGTACACTTTGGATTTATGGGTATTGGCTGTGAAAAGTCAGTGTGAAACCTTTGGAGAATTTCTTTCTTTTTTTCTTCCACTCACCTGTGGAAGAATTCACTTCCCTCACAATAATATTTTTCAACATTCCACCTAACCCCTCCATATTCAGGTAGCTGAAGAATTTGGGGAGGGTTTTTGTATTTTTTTTTTTTGCCCCGCTGTAGTTTGGTTGATATCAGAAAAGATAAGCAGAGACAAATCCAAATCCAGTTAGTGCTTAGATGGAAGAACACTATGAGATCTGAAACCAGTGAGCTAAACTTGGAAGTTGAAAACATTCACAAAGAAGGCATATCAAATTACTTCTGTATTGTAGCCAAGAAAACAGCATAGAAGTGTCCAGGCGGTCACCAGATTGAGTTGAAGGGACTGTACCTTTCTTTTCATTTAGCTTATACTTGTCTTGGTAAAGTAAATATTTTTCAACAAAAAAGGTTCCAAATCTGCAGAGAGCTTTAATCTAAAAGAGTTTTGATTAATTTAGGCTCTCATGCTTGGATCTTAAGGGTTCCTCTTGCTTGGAGAAAAAGTGTGATGATTTGTATTCATACAAACCAAATATAAGGATGTTCATCTGCCAGAAGAAATGTTTATTAATTAAGCTGGAATGATGAAAATTTTCTCTCAGGGTTACAAAGCAAGGATAACTCAGGAGGTTATTGATCTAATGGGCATATTTACATGGAACTTTTTCTGAGAAAGAAATAATGCTTTTTAATTATTGAAGCATGTAGGAATAGAGTTTATCATCTATGCAATAAATTCACATAAGTTAGTATCATTTTAAAAAAAGTGAATGTTTACATTAGTATAGATCCTTTCTACATATAACCACAACACTGGAAAATTTATTTCATTTCTAGAAAATGATGGATTAGATATTTATTTGCATGACCAGTGTCAAACAATAATGTATGTAACCAAAGAATTATGAATAGGTTCATCTTTCAGCATGTCATCTAACCATTTGACTCTAGTGATTAGGAAAATAAAATATATTTTAAAATTGGGTTGTTCTTAGTCCTAGTAATAGTCCTTCTCATTTTGACAGCTGCGGTTTTTTTTTTCCTCTTGAACTGTAGGTGGATTTACTTGTTTGTTCGTTGTGTTGGGTGTATGTGTGTTCCTTGCATGAACTCAAATCCAAGGAATTATAGCCCTACATTTCTTTAATAGGGTCATAAAGAATCCCACTTTCTTGAGGTTTTTCCTTTCTTTTTCTCATTTCTCAACTACTGACACTGCATGCTGTGGAAAATCCTTTTAGAAATTATTCCCATCCTGAAAGGGTAACAGAGCAAGCCCTGAAGTATGTTAGTTTCAGAGCAATCAGTGTTGAGAGTGATATATCCAGGTGTTTAAAGTTTAGGGGTAGAAGCTATGTACAGGTATGGTTGCTGCAGCTGGGAAGTGTAACTGCACGTCCCTACTGTGCTATTTAGTTCACCAATATATTCTATGATTTTTGTAACCAGCACTATTCTTACATTGGAACCTCTTGGAAATTCCAGAGATGCATTTATTAAGAGAACAGGTACTAAGAGACTCTTTGTTAACACTCTGCGATATAAAGCTGGCTATCAGAATCTCAGGCCACCGATGACAGTATATTCTTGGTCTCACTTCCCATCGTGTACCTGATTCACATAATTATTTTTAAGAAAAATGAGTCATTAACTGGTGAAGTTTCCCTTCAGTCTTCCTGTAGCATAGTGGAAAATTTTTAAATGGCTGCTGCTTGGCAAGTTTCTAAATTATTTTTAAAGTTTTATTTCCTGGATGTGGTACCCACATGGGAAATGGGTCCTTTCACAAGAACTTTTAAATATACATCACAAATGGGAGAAAGTAATACCTTGTAGGGAGTCATCCTTGTAAATTAATTCAAAAGTCATGTATGAGGGCCTTAACTCAGTGGTAGAATACTAATTCTGTTTCCTGAGATTTCAAATGAAGGAAAACCTTAGCAGGACAATTGTAAAGGCTTTCCTGGAATATGGGAAGATGTCAAATAAATCTGCCTGAAGAGACATATTGCTTTGATGGGACTAATTGTTGAAACTTAGTTCAAAACTTGTGTCAGCTCACTGTACCTGAAAGCTCTAGCATAGCTTAACAGGTGTGGGGCAGTGCACCATTCCACCTGATCCATGCTCATTGCCCATTCAAACCAGCCTCCCTGCTGCGTAGCAGCCTCCCTGCCTGAGCTGCTGGAGGCTGTCTTGGGGCTGGTGGTGGAGTTCCCCAGGCTTATGGTTCTGGGGGACTTCAACCTGCCATCCCTGGGACGGTCCTCTGAGGCAGCTCGGGAGTTCATGGCTACCATGGCAGCCATGGGCCTGTCTCAAATTGTGCGGGACCCAACCCGAGATAGTGGCCACATGCTGGATTTAGTTTTCTTGTCTGAGCAATGGCAAAGTGATCTGAGGGGAGATGTACAGCTTTCCCCGCTGTCATGGACAGATCACACCCTGGTGACCCTGAGTTTCTCCTATGCCACCCCCCTCCGCAGGGAGGCAGGACCCATGCGATTGGTCCACCCCCGGCACCTGATGGACCCGTCAGGGTTTCAGAGGGAGCTGGGGGATATTCCTGTGGACCTGCTGCACGGTCCAGCGGAGGCCCTGGCTGCTGCCTGGAATAGAGAAGCGGCTGGGGCCTTGGACAGGATCGCGCCTTTGCGACCTCTCTTGCCACACCGGCCCCGACATTCCCCGTGGTTTACAGAGGAGTTGAGGGTGCTGAAGAGGGTTAAGAGACGTCTAGAGCGCCGCTGGAGGAAGACACAGACTGAATCCGACCGAACACATGTTAGAGCCGCTATTAAGGCCTATATTGTGGCGATAAGGGCGGTGAAGCGCCAATACTTCTCCGCCCTTATTGCATCTGCAGAGTGCCGCCCGGCAGTCCTGTCTGGGATCACCAGGTCCCTCCTTGGTAAGGGGGATGTGGTGGTTCATTTGCAGGGCCGCACGGAGGAATTTGCAGAGCACCTGCAGGATAAAATCATTCGGATCCATTCCAAGTTGGACTCCGAGCATGGTGCAGGGTCTGGGGAGATACCAGGGGATCATTCTTGCCTAGTTAGCTGGGAACGGTTTGATCCTGTTGTTCCTGAGGAAGTGGACAGGATCCTCCGGACTGTGAGGGCCACCACTTGTCATCTGGACCCATGCCCCTCCTGGCTGGTGAAAGCAGCTCGGGAGGTGACATGTGGTTGGATCCAGGCGATGGTTAAGGCATCCTTGCAGGAGGGAGTGTTTCCAGCGCCCTTTAAAGAGGCGTTGGTGCACCCCCTCCTCAAGAAGCCCTCCCTGGATCCTACTGTACTGGACAACTTTCGTCCAGTCTCCCACCTCCCCTTGGGGAAGGTGGTTGAGAAAGTGGTGGCTTTGCAGCTCCAGAGGGTCCTGGAGGAAACGGATTATCTGGACCCTTATCAGTCAGGTTTCAGGCCCGGCTATGGAACGGAAACGGCATTGGTCACACTTATGGATGATCTCTGGCGGGAGCGGGATGGTGGTAGTGCGACCATCCTTGCTCTCCTTGATCTCTCAGCGGCGGTATCTTACTGGGACGGCTCAGGGATATGGGGGTGGGTGGCACAGTTTTGTGCTGGTTCACCTCCTTTCTCCGGGGCCGATCCCAATCGATGGTGATAGGGAGCGAGAGGTCCCATCCTCGGCCCCTCCTTTGTGGGGTGCCACAGGGTTCGGTTCTCTCTCCGCTCCTTTTCAACATCTATATGAAGCCACTGGGTGAGATCATCCGTCATCATGGGATGAGGTATCATCAGTATGCTGAAGATACTCAACTATACATCTCCATCCCTGGTGAGGTAAGTGATGCCGTGTCCGCCCTCTCGCGGTGCCTGGAGGCTGTGAGGGTCTGGATGGGCAACAACAGGCTCCAGCTGAACCCTGGCAAGACAGAGTGGCTGTGGGTTAATGGCTCCCCTGTATCCGGGACGTTGTCATCGTTGGTTCTGGATGGGGTAGCACTGCCCCAGACAGACCCAGTGTGTAATTTGGGGGTCCTCCTGCACTCACAACTCCTGCTCGAAGAGCAGGTGACAGCCGTGGCCAGGAGGGCTTTTGCACAGCTTCGGGTTGTCCACTAGTTACGCCCTTTCCTGGATCGGGATGCCCTACGAACAGTCACTCATGCCCTCGTTATCTCCCAGATAGACTACTGCAATGTGCTCTACATAGGGCTACCCTTGAAGAATATCCGGAAGCTCCAGCTGGTCCAGAATGTGGCCGCGCGAGCAATTTTTGGGGCCCGAAGAAGGACCCATATAACACCTTTGCTCCGTGAGCTGCATTGGGTACCGGTTTGCTTCCGGGTCCAATTCAAGGTGTTGGTTATCACCTTTAAAGCCCTACATGGCATGGGGCCAAGCTACCTGAAGGACCGCCTCGCCCCCACGATCTCAACCCGTCCCATCCGATCTCACAGAGAGGGCATGCTTCGGATCCCCGCGGTAAAAGAACTTCGTTTAGCGGGATCCAGAAGGCGGTCCTTCTCTGCTGTGGCCCCTGCCCTCTGGAACATCTTGCCCCCGGGGGTGAGACAGGCCCCCTCACTCCAGGCCTTTCAGAGGGATTTGAAGACCTGGCTCTGCCATCTGGCCTGGGGCGGGGAGGGAGGATATCAGAAATGGGATTGGCTGGCCCCTTAGCGGCTTGGTGTGGCCCCCATCGGCCTCTTGGATTTTTTAGCTTTTTTATTTTTTAATGCTTGGTTTTCATAACTTTTAATTGTATTTATGTTTTTAGTGTGTTGTAAGCTGCCCAGAGTCCCCCATTGTGGGGAGATGGGCGGGGACAAGTTAAATAAATAAATAAATAAATAAATAAATAAATAAATAAATGCTGCGGTGGTGCAGTAGTGGTTTAGGAGTGTGCACTGAGTAGAGCAACGTGTGCAGATGTCTGCTTCATGTTGGAGAAGATGGCCTTGGCTGATTAACTTTTTGCTTGTGCAGTCAGAGGCCTTTTCCACTGGCACAGACTTGGGTGGTATCTTGGGTGAGGTTGAGAAGAACAGACAGAGAATTTGATGACCAAGCCTGTAACAAATAAGAGCTATTCATGGGTGCCACTTCAGGAGGTAATTAACAGATAAGGGACTTAGGAGAAATTAGTTGGCCTGGTCTAGATGCAGTGTTGTCAGATTAAGATTTGGGAAATTCAGACTTTAGTTCACGCTCTGCCATAAAAGCTCTCTGGGTGATTTGAGGTCAGTTATTATCTTTCAGCCTAATCTATATTACAGGCTGATTTTGTTCTAAAGATAAGTACTCTCAGCTGGAGGAAAAGTGAGATACAGCTTTAATTGACTAGTTAAAACATAATAAATGAACTTGATGATCAGGTGGAACCAGTGGGAAATACCCACACACACACCTCCTGAGACAGCCACCTCACTCTTGCTAACATAGTTCTACTCAAGTTCTGAAATCATAGAGGAAGGCAAGATGAAAAATCAGAGTATTATTTGCTTTGCATAGATAAAATGCTCTATTTTATTACCCTTAGTTTCATAATGGTTTGACAGGACACCCCCAATCACAAACTTCTTAGAAGACTACAAAACAGGCAAGCATCTGTAACACGGGGATCTGACTTTGTTTATAATAAAGGGGCTTGGATGAAAGTGCAAAGCTAGTGATGGGAAGATACTTATCAAAGAGAACCAAACTAGGCTCTTTTGTGTTGTTTTAAAATAAAAATAAAGTAAATAAAAAATGAAGCATTAGTGGAAAATGAGTCTCAGCTTCCTTCTGCACAGCAAAGAGACCTCTTCTTGGGAGGTCATGAACTGGCTGGGAGTATCTTTCACTTACAGGCTTAAGGAGATGGGGGAAGGAAGAGAGTTTCTCCCCTGGGTCCTTAAAACTGCTGATGCTGACTACTCATAGCAACTGTGAATCCATCAACCTTGATCCCTGCTTATCTGAATATGGGCTGCTGGAGGGGATACATTGTAGTCTTTTTGTTTCCTTCCTAGGTTTTTTATTGTCTCTTTTGAATGTTGTGTAAATGTGGTTTCTCTCTATGTGTCTGTTGATGGCTGATTTGTCTGAATGCCAAGTTTCCAGAAATTCTCTAGCATTTTGGGATTTGGCTTGGTCTAAGATGCTAATAGTTTCCCAGTTGAAACTGTGGCTGAGCCTGTCCATGTGTTGTGACAGCCCACATTCAGATAAGCAGGGATCAGCACCAGAGAAACTATTAGGCAGAAAACAATACTCTAATCAAGAAACCCCCAAGGAGGAAACACACTCCCACCAAAACTGGCAGGACAAGCTACTGCATACGAGCAGGCAGCAAACACCATACTGACTTGCACTGATGATGTTATACAGGTAATGAAATGTCTGCAAGCAAACACCAAGCTCAGAGAGCACCAATAACTTCACAGTTCAACCCTAAGCTACAGATATTCTCCTCTAGAATGTGTGTGTGTGTGTGTGTGTGTGTGTGTACCTTCAAGTCAGATTTTGACTCCTGGCAACTGCCTGGACTTAGCTCTTGCAGTTTTCTTGGCAAGGTTTTTTGGAAGTGATTTGCCATTGCCTTCTTTCTAGAGCTGAGAGGGATTGACTGGCCCATAGTCACCCAGCTGTCTTTGTGCCTAAGGCAGGACTTGAACTCCGTTTCTAGCCTGATACTTTAACCACTACACCAAATTGACTCTTAATAATGATGATAATATCCTTGACTACAATAGTATCACCAAAATCAAAAAGGGGAAAGACCCACTTCCTACATAAACCCCTCCCTCAAGTAATATTGGAATCAGTTGTTACCTAATTTAAATAATACCCCTGTATTAGCCAGTGTGATGTAGTCCAATTGTGGGATTTTTGACATAGACTTTGGTTTTTTGTTTCCACATGTAAAGCTGATTATACGGCATGGAGAGATTAATCTCATTTCTTTCTAATAGATATGATATATAATGTTCAGTCCATGGGAGATTTGTAATTATCTTAATGCTGTTGGTTTGCTTTTTCACTGTAAATTGAGACATGGCTCAAGAGGGGAGTTTTTATTGTTGTGAACATACTCTTGTTCAGCTGACAAATTTGCCTTTTTTCTTTTTGAGCCCTGTGCTTAGATTCCAGTCCTGGCTTAACCATAGCTCTTCTTTGCAAAGAATTCCAGATGGATGCCGTGAAGTATCTTCTGGGCTTGGCATTTATTTATTTATTAAATTTTATTTATTTATTAAATTTATATGCCGCCCATCTCCCCCAGGTGAGGGGGAGGCTGTATTTATAATGAGGGCTGGCTGTACCCTACATGCAACTGATCCTATCAAGACTGCCAGTATGAGGGAGGCTCTCCAAAAGTGTGTTGTATTCTGCTTGCAAATGGGCATCCAGCAGCTTCCAGGTTCATAGAAGCCAGTTAAAGTTAATAGTAGCCTTGTGAGAAGGTCATTTCAAGGCTTAGCATAAGGATACCTGATGTACCGTGACCTTCCTTATTGCAAAGTGGTTCTGAGGCTGTCATTTGAAGCTGAAAGTCTCAGATAATTGGCTCAGTATTTCAGGAGCTTCAGAATTGAGACTCATATACCATACTCAATGAAATTCAAGCTGATCATGTATAGAGAACGACGCACTGCATTTGAATTTTAGAGGCAAGCCAGCTATCATTTTATACAAATAGCAGATTGTATTCAAATTATCCCATTTATTTGCAATTGAATAAATAAAATATACAGAGTTGTTATCCATAAATTACAGCTTGTCTATCTAATGAGAGAAGTATTTGAATAAAAAATAATTAGGTAATTAATTTGATAAAAACTGTGAGAATGCTAGCAGTCAGAAGTTGGACTACTATGAAACACTATTCTTTAAGAGAATAGTTTCAGAAAATTTGGCAGATCACAGGTACAAATAAGAGTAATATTATATTCCTACCTGTAAATATTAAATGCAGTTCAGTCAGTAATAGATAACTAAGTATGCTCTTAAGTTATTGAAAAAAACTCAGATAGGTATGAGATAATGCTAAGTCACGAATTTTGGCTGTGTTGTACGTGTTTAAAACAATATCTAGAATATATTGTGTTTGGATTCTCTGTAGGTTTTCCCCCATGTATTTTGATTAATTTTAATGATTGTTTCATTGAAGTTTATACATTTATATAGTAATCCGTACTACTTTGCCTCTTTGCCTCTTTGGATCAATTTATTCATTTATTTTTAGAGAGATTCCTAACCACAAGGTCAGAACTTAAATTCTCTATTGATTACAATTCATATAAACTTATACTATTTATTTAGAAAATGTATGTGCTACCCACTTTCTTAGCAGCGCTGTGGAGAATATGGTAAGTTATAATCATGGATTTCAGCTATTGAAAGTTTCTGCTGCTAGAAATCAATGGCTGTATGTTCCTTTCACCTGAGGACGTATTTATAGAGACATCAACTACAGAAGACCTGGAAATGCTGAGCCCTGTAAACAACATTTTTTGTTAAAATGTGTGAATTAGTCTTAAATCTGGGAAACAAAGTCTATCCTGCTTTGTAGCTGCAAATCCTTCCACTGATCTTTCTAAAACAAGTGTAGTGGAGAACAAGGAGCAACAGTAGAGACAAGAAGAATTAAGTACTTGGAGCAAAGACATTGAGAGAGTGGGGCAACAGTTCTTATGTCTGATTATACTAGAAGCTCAACACTGCAGCTAATGGTGAGGATGATTATTTTAATTTTTTTTTGCAATCGGGGCCACTAATCTGTATACTTCTAATCTTCTCAGAGCATCTGCTCTGTTGGGCTTTTATCTGATCTCTCTCTCTCTCTCTCTTGCAAACAAGTTGTCTAGGGTTTTTATTTGCCCCTTTACCAACAATCTGTCTTTCTTTTTCCTTTCATTTCAAAGAGGAAATCTCTGGATATATTGATTATAGCAGATCATTTTCTGTGCCTGGATGATGATGACAATGATGATATATTAATGATGGTGATGATGATGATGATGATGATGATGATGATGATGACGACCATGTAGCAAGAGCAGCAGTAGTGCCAGTAGTGATGATGGAAATATTTAGATTTAAAGTCTATTCTTATCTGCAAGAGACTCAACAACGACATTGGCCTGCACTGCTGTATAGCACCCTTGAGAAACTGCAGTAAATTCAACTCTCTTAAAAATGACATAGGACTAAGATGATTTGTGCCAAGGCAATGATCTATGTCAAGGTTTACTGAGGGTTTTTGGAGAATAGTGTCATCACACTTCTGGCCTACCACCTTGTATTGTCCTGCTAGATTTAAACAATGGTTGGTGTGACACCCAGAAGCATCGGGCACTTAAGCATGCCAAAATCTCTAGGAGTGGCCAGGATCTATATGCAAGTACTAATTGTAGGAGAACAGGCAGCCTGGAGTTCTTGCCTACCTCACTGGGGAGGAGAAACATACAAGGAAATTTACATTTGTAAGGCAGAATGGAGTAGGGAGTTTGCACACAACACGTGCAGTGTAGTCAAGCATGTCTCTTGCTCTTTGCGCCTACAAGTACATATTATTATTTCAGACAGAAAGAGAAACAGAGCCTCTTAACTGAATCATGCAATGAAGATGATGATGATGATGATGATGATGATGATGATAATAATAATAATAATAAAAAAACATATGCCACCCAACTCTCAATGACTCTGGGCAGCTCGCAAGAATCAAAGAAATAATTACAATAAAATCAATGAAAAATAAAGGATAAAAATAAAAGATGACAAGCACAATAGACAGATGGAATGAAATGATGGAATGAAGGCCTGGGTGCGGAGCCAGGTCTTCACAGCTGTTCTAAACAACAGTAGATTGGGGGCCATCTGGATCTCAGGGGGAACCTCGTTCCAGAGGGCAGGCACTGCTACAGAGAAGGTGTGCTTCTGGGATCCTGATAGATAACATTGTTTAATTGAAGAAACCCAGAGGGTACCAAACTTGCAGGATCGAATTGGCTGGGCAAAGCTATGGAAGACAGGCAGTCCCCCAAGTAACCAGCCCCCTATGCCATATAAGAAAACTAATTTGTTTTTTGATAATATTTTATAGTATGATGGATGCTGCATGCATGATGCAGTATGTTTGAAGAGAGAGCCAAGTTTAAAAGTTTGGGCTTGGGAGTATTAAATGAGTAAGCTCCACTCCTTGCTGCAGAGATTGTAGAATAAGGAGGATGACCTTAACAGAGATATGCAAGCTCCATTGCCAAATTGACAAGAGGTAAAACATATCTTAAGTCCACAACAGGCAGAAAATATTTGGAAATTGCTCAGATGCACACCTCCCTAATTCGCATGAGCATAAGAAGGGGGAGAAGGTACAGTACAATCAAACTTGTAAAGTTCTCTCATTACAGCTAATCTCAGAAAAGTAGTTTTAGCTTTCTCTGGGGTTGATTTCTTGGCATGGTCTGCCTGATGTGGCTGACAGAGAAGCCCCAGGAGAGAGAAAGTATTTGGCTGCCTAATGAGAGAATTCCAACCACTTTTTAATGTTTCCTTATAAATAAATGGGGAGTCTTCATAGTTTGTTTCTTAGATAGCTATGAAAGATGGAGATTATAGAGAAGCTGATTTTGATGGCATTGCTGAGTTGAGTGCCACATTTGTTGAATTAGTCTCATCATAAAATCATACCAAATATATTTAGGATCTTTTTGTTCAGATTTACTACAACCATAGAAAATGCATAATACGGGATGGTTCTCCATACATTTATTTATTTATTAAGATCAGCATAGTTTATGTGAAGATACTTTTCAGTTATATTCTAAAACTTTGGAACTACATGAAGAATTATAGATTTATTGAGCCTGAGGGACTGCAGAAAAGATTATTCCTCTTTTAAAACAATTTTTTTAAAAAGGAGATATCTGAGGATAGCTGACCAAACAATTAGGTTTATGGAGGGAGGCAGTGATCATTCAATTTATAATAATAGCAGCAATGGGATTAGAATACTACATTTTGATTTAATTAATAAAAAAGGAGGACACCCATTTTTAGGCAAGACTGGTGTCAGAAATTTCCACTGTAGCTTATCAAAGGCCTTTTCTGCATTCAATGAAACTACTTCTGCCAATGTCACTTTTTCTGCATGTACTGTATATTCAGAATGCAAATTAGTACTCTGATAGCAGCAGACACTTGGTAGCCTTTTATGAAGCCAGATCATACAGCATGAATAATAAAAGGTAATATTGTATATAATCTATATATCAATATCGCTGTCAATACTTTTGTATTAGTGTTTAACTAGGAAGTCAGATTATAGCTTGCATAGACAGCAGCACCTTTACCAGCTTGCCAGATCACAGGTTCATAGGGTTCACTGAAGGAACCTTAAAAAGGCATCATTATAGACTGCCAATAGTAATTAGGGCAAATAACTCAATAAGTATCTTTTGCCATTAAGTGGGATAAATATCTGGATCAAAAGCTTTTCCTGTTTTCATTGACTTAATACTATCTGTCATTTCTTGGAGAGATAAAGATTCAGCTGACAGGCAGATTGAATATATCCATTACATACTATTGATTTAATTTCTTCCTCAGTTCCTTTTGACTCAGTAATAGTTTAAAAATATATATTTATTGAGAATTATTTTTCCCTGGGTATCCTTAATATTGGAGCAAACATTACATTGTTGTGGATGATTCAGCCAAAAGGCTAGTTTACCAAGTTTTTCATGCATTCGATATCTTTGTTTTATATAATTGAGTGAATATTTTTTCATGTGGATTGAGGAAATTAAGTTTCCTCATGGAAACGTTATATAATTCTGATTTATGTACATATGTGCTCAAGAGTTCCTTAATTTCCTATGCCATATTTTTGTGTTTAACTTTTTGATTTTTCTTTTTCATAAGCACTAATATGACTCTGCATACATGCCAAAAAGACATCCCAAACAACCAATAAATTTGCAAAATGACTCTTTCTTCAAACTTTTGATCATTTTATTTATTTATGTGATTTATTTATCATCTAAATAGACTAGTACCCCAGTTGAATCTGTTTATAATGAAAAATGGATTCATTAATAAAAATATATTTAAATACATTAACATCTAAGGGAGGGTACAAAGGGGAAGTAATGAAATGTGCATCACGACACAAAACCCATAATTTATGTACTTGTATCAGATATCAAGATGCAAATATCTAAGAACAGGATTTTGCATGCATGATGTCATTTTGACATTATCATGGATTGCTAAGGATGTTATGTAGAAAAATGGGATGACTCTTTCTTATAGTAACCAAATCCTTTTTGTTTCACTGTCAGACAGGCTTTAGTGAACAGCTTCTGCTTCTGAATCATCTATGGAGGAAGACCTAGAAAAGTCTTCCTTTTCACTCACGGGGTCTAATTTGTCATGAGAAATGTAGAACATGGTCGTGTACATCCTTGGATTTTTCTAAAAGTTTCTCTTTGTGACATACAGAACTTAGTTGATTTAATTAGGCTTAAGTCACTGGCAAGGAAAGCCTAATAAATGCATAGAAGAGAAGACTCTTCTGCGTTCAAAAGAGAGGTAAGGTTGGTGGTAGATCAAGGGAACATTTGCTGCTGAGAGGATTTCAGTATTTCACATGTTCAGATAAGGAGCAAGTGATACATTTATCTCACAATTTCCTCCAAGAGTTTGTTTAAAATGGGGAGCAATACATTATTCCCTGGAAGTATAAATTATTTATTATAGTATAGTTAGTAAGGTGAGATGTGGGGTGAATTCAGTGAGGTGATGGATTTGATGAGGTAATGGGTGGAACTACAAAAACAGTGGATACTGAGAGAACAGTATGCTATGAACATTGTTTCTGTGCTAGACAGTTACTGTTATGGGTTTATCTTATATTGGCTTTGTTTCCAAGAGCCTTTGCTCACTTTCTAGTATTTTCTCCCAGCTTTATCACATCCCTTGGCCTCTCTCTGTGTTTTATGGCCTAGTTGTCAGGGTTTATTGTTTTCAGAGTCCCTGCGTAAGTATTTTAGGTTAGGCTGCAATACTCACTAATTTCAGGTTAAGGATGAAGATAACCCTTCTGGGTAGTGCAAAGGTAACATGAAAGGAAAAGTCACTTCTGTTGCACTCCAGATATTACTCTCTATGTACTCCAAAGATCAGTGGTTGGTACAAATCATGTAGATTATTGCTATGGAGGTAGGAAGATAGGAATGTGGAAGATAAATGAAATTCTCCAACCGGTGGAACAATTGGCACTGCTAGAGTTGACACACAAGACCTATACTCTGTGAAATATGAGCTTTTAAAAAAAATTCCTACATTATGATTTGTTCTGATAAAGAATATGGAGGGCAATTATTTAACCAAAACTATCCAAAAAGAAAATCAATTTAAAAATTAATGAAATACTTTAGAAAATGGTAAAAAGTCAGAGGTATTCAAGGAAAAAACAATGACTACATTACACAACCATTCTATAGATAATAATTCAAGTATAATAAATGAAATAGTTATAGTGTGACCATTCTAAACTCAATGATAAAAGTGAATCAATAAATGAAAGAAGAAAATTAATGGTACTGATTAATCATGGCAAGATAGATGACAAACTCGTCATAAAAGAAAGCAAATTAATCCCTCACCTGCTGTAGCACCCTTTTCAGTCTGTTTAACCTAAGCATTTAAAATATCCTACTGTAAAGGAAAGGCATTCTATCACTCCAGTGGATTATTCAGGGTTTTTACATGATGTATCAGGTTAAAATCTCCCACTCCACTACATTGTTTAAGTTTAGACAAGACTTTAGAAGACAAGACTTTAGAAGTATTCCTTAGAAATGTCTTCTGGGTACGGCTGCTTCATTTCTTCAAAACTACACTTATGTATATTGAACACAGAAGCCTGAATAGGAATTGTATTCACATTTACTTGGACACAATTACAACTCTCAATGCAATCAGATTCCTGCATTAAAAACAAAGACCAGACCCCATGCTGATTAATGACTGCCCCCAAACCTCGATAACCTGTTTCAGCGTTTCTTTTTTATTTGCAGCCGATCCTCTGCATCTTCTTTTTAGAAGCTAAGTTATAAATATTTGCACTCCAAGTTCTTTCCTGATACCAAGTAACACTATAAATCACTATAAATCTGCTTTCCAACCTTTAATTGGAAGTAAAAATATTAAAAGCCTTTGGCTTAAAAAAAAAAAAAAAGCAAAGTAATTCTGTTGTACGCCAGCATATCAGTGAAATCACTGCTAGGCTAATACTATTTTACAAAACATGTTAAAGCATGGAAAGGAAATGCCAGATTCAGAGACTCAAAATACGTATTTTAAAATTACGTCAATTATTTATATCAAAAGAAGACACTCTAGAAGAATGTTATATTTCTGTACCAGGTTAGAAAAATATTAGAAATATGCAGCAACTATATGCAAAGTTAAGTATAATTAACCTAAAGTATTTTAATACTTTCTCTTGATTGTTTTCTAATCCTACCAGAGTAAAAACTCTGAAATTTGGTTCACCCCATTTTTTGCCCCAGTTTGTACTGTTTCATTCTACAAAGCCCAAGCTCTTTGCTGTCCAGGAAACAGTACTCAGTTATTTTTTCCAGTACTTCTAGTCAAATGCTAAGTTTGGTTTGGTTTGGTTTTTATTGCCTAAGACTTTTTGCAGGAGGAAAATAACAATAGAAAGAAAGATAGACTAAGAAAATAGGGGAAAACAGTTACAAATGAGAAATATTAAGGAAAAAAAGAAAAATGCTGCAAAGGATGGCAGTAGAATAAGAAGATGAGTTATGTCAGAGATAAAGAGGAACTTAATGGAAGCAGAACTTCTATTAAGAAAATAGTTGGGATCAAGGGATTAATTAAAATTAGACTATCAGAACTGGCCTATTTGAAAGCAGATAACAAAACTCTAGTTCTTTGCTGCCATCTAGTGCTTATCTGGATTTTTGCAGCCCAAATCTGGTGGTCCTAATTAAAAAGAACAGTGAAAATAAGATAATGTGAAATATACTTTATTGCTAGTTTCTTCTCACTGTCAGGACCTATTGGTATTCTCTCTCCCCCCATACTCCCAGTCACTTTCTCAAACTAGTTAAGGCTGCTAAAAGACAAATTCTATGGATTTGTATCTGTTGTCCAGAGCTCCTTGGAGAAATGGCAGCAGATGTGTGAGTAAAAATATTCACAGTGTAATCCCATACATGTGGTCTTGTAACAAGTAAACCCCTTTGAAATCATTGGGGATTACTGTAGAGTAAGCAGGTCTAGGCCAACTACACCTCAACCCCACCTGCATTCTCTGTATTGATTGAGCTAATTCAGTTCACTCATACAGTTTGCAGCTTCCAAAATGCAGGTGTTGGAGGGCTATGAGAGGAAGGAGAGGAGAGATTCATTAACATAATCCTGTTTTGACAGAGAAAAGTCAACACAGCAGCTGCTCAGTCACAAACTATGGTACACAGATAGATCCTGCTGGCTTCAAGTGTTTCTCCTTCTGATTCTGTTGCTTTCCTTCTGGACTGCCGATCTACAGACTTAATGAGGGCTGAGGATACAAGCCCATGACATAGCCATTCTTAGGACCTAAGTCAACATAAGAGTTGAGTGGAGGAAGAAAGAGGAGAGCCTGATGTTGAAGATAGGGTGGCTACTTGTGCATCATCAGAAAAGCTGAGAAGCAGTGCCCAAAATGATGGATTTTTCATGTATTAATTTATGCATATATTTATATTTATACTTGTAGATGCAAATTTGGCAGTGATTACTGTAATTTCAATAAAATTATAGCATGCTACAGTGGGAAAGACTGGAACTAATTGCTCAGTCTATTTCAGGATGCTAATGGGTGATAATCAATTTCAGGACCCCAACTCTCCATTCCTATGGCTCTATCTTTAAATTGGATTTGACTGAACAGCCCTGTTTATTGTGAAAGAGGACAGTTGGCCATGCAAAATGAAGCTAATGTGATATTGGAAAGAAAAACAAACAAAATTCCGAACAACCATTTTTGCTTTGGGGTGAAGAACAGTGTTGACAACAGACAAAATGAAGAAAATGGAGCTGGGATGATGTGTAAAGCCACCCCTAGACTCAGGTTCAAGCCGTTTCTTTTTTTCAGTCTTTTTGAAAACTTTTTCTAAGTATATGTTCAGTCACCATTCTCATTCAGTTCTTCTGTCTCTGAAAGGCTGAATCACTTTTTCTGCACCCTTATTTTATTCCTACCCATCCATTCATGTTATCAGCAGAATATTTTTTTTTCCTTTGATTACATTCATTCAGAATACTGCACGATTTTTCCAAAGGTTCATTTCTGCTTTTTCCATTACCACCGTTCATACAACTATGACCAGCTTACAGATTCCTACTTTCATACTGTATACTCACAACATACTTTCATTATGTACCCACAACAACCTAGATGAAATACATTTTAATTCTTTCATTCAGAAGTTATCTCCTCATTTTTCTGCATATATTCATGAACTCCACTCCATAAGATCAGAAT
Organism: Python bivittatus; assembly: GCF_059951505.1. Classification (NCBI taxonomy): domain Eukaryota; kingdom Metazoa; phylum Chordata; class Lepidosauria; order Squamata; family Pythonidae; genus Python; species Python bivittatus. The sequence goes on along the minus strand of NW_028277075.1, from coordinate 8,433,166 downwards.
ACCTTCATTGAAATCTGTTTCCTTTTCATATCACAGACACAAGATGTGTTTATTTTTCTTCATTTCATTGTGTTTATTTACTCATCTTACACCAGTCAGAATCTTCTGTGCGACACGGTCGTCACCAAACAGGCCCATAGATATTTATCTCTGCCCCCTATCATGGCTTTGATCAGTCGAGGCATTCACATGACACTTTTTTTATAAGACAGTACAGAATAGGTGACCACTCTTAGTCACACCCATGCCACATGCAGCATTCCCTGCTACTTGTAAAGACACTACTGATCAAACAGGCACGTTTAGGCCAGTGTGCCACAGGGGTAAGCAAAGCTCAGTTTTATCTGAAGAATGGTTACACTGTTCTAAGGGCTGAAGTTGGCAAGGCCAGAAACATACAGACCATTATCGAAATACAGTACAGCTTCGTACCCAAGGCAAAACATGAGTGACAAGTAACCTGTTGTCATTGTAAGAGTGGGAAAGAGGGATTAAAATATTTAAGCCCTGAGGGTATTATACATAGCCATGCTTGATTACTTGATTTTGCAATAGGTGATTTTCTTCATTATTAGAGCTCCTTCTATCTGCAATAGCAACTCATCTATCTAAAGCTTTTCCTTGACTAGAGTTTCTAGAAAGAGATGTATTGCTAAGATCTCAACGCAACTCTGACATTGCAAGCCAATACACTGTTGTCCCAGCCCATCAGCTAGGAGTGATATGCAGTGCACTGGTATATACGCAGGATGCTAATTGTACAGATATTTTGACTGAAAATCTGAATAGCAGGCAGGAATGTATGCCATTATGGCATTGTACAGCTTATATATAATGGCCCAAACTGATTCTGTGCAGTATGACCAAATACAACAAGGCTATATTCTCCCTTTCTTCTTTTTAAAATCTCTTTCCATAGAAGAAAAAAAACGGAATAGCAAAAAAGCATCAGAAGAAAATAAAACAACTGCAGCATTTATACAGTACTGCTCTAATTAAATTAGCTGGCTCACAGATGTGCAGAAGAGACACAGCAGCCTTTCTCTCTCCCCCTTCCCTTCAACCTTTTCCTCTTCCATATGAGCATCAATTATTCTTGACACAACTCCACCTCCATTTCACTTCCATTATTTTTAAAAAGGGGAAATTAACAGAAGTCATAATGGTTATTCTTTTCAGAAGGAGAGAGAGGGAAAGAGGAGCTCAAATCATTTCTTTTCAGATAAGTCTTTCAGTGATGATTTTATAAAGCTATTTTATTTATTTACATTCATTTTCTCACTAAAACGGCATTCAAGCATCTCCATATATATTGCCCCAGTGCAACCATTAACAGTTTTTTAGGCATATGATTATTATTACCCACATATTCTGGACAAGGGAGTGAAGATGGAATGGAGAGGGAAGATGGCTTACTCAAAAGTATCTGAAACACATTTGGAAATGTGGTTCCTGATATATGTGCTATGTATGTGTATATATGTGCTAGTTCCTGATATACTGTGCTATATGGGGCTTTATCAGTGATAACCAGTACCTTGAATTGGACCCAGAAGTTTACTGGCAACCAGTTCAGCAATCTTGTACACTGGCAGAGTAATTTTTGTGAGATGGGTTGCCATATAAATTGTATGTATGCTATGTTATGTATGTATGAATAAATAAATAGATGTATAAACTTGGTGGTATTCTACTATAGAAGAGTTGTCCCACTAACAGTTTGGCCTTTGTTTTGTGTATCATCTGCTGCTTCTGGCTCTTTTTCAGATAGTCTAACAGAATGATGACCATGCCAGGTCAGGGTTATCAGATCTTTGCATGCCAGGCAAAGGGACCTTAGCAACTGAGGGCATGTTTCAGAAGGTCTTCCCTGCTGACCTGATTAAACTGATTAATGCTGAGAGAAGTGGTAAATCAGATAACCAGGTCCTGAGCCATTCAATGCTTTAAAAACGAAATTAGCACCTAAAATTACAAAATCATTGCAGGTCTTTCAAGACAGATATAATATGTTTATATTAGAATATGTTTTTGGCATCACGCACCAGTTGCCAGCCTAGCTGCCATATTTTGCAGCAGCTGAAGCATCCTCCTGGTAGCCCCAGGTAAACTGTATGATAGTGATCAACTATGATATAACCACGCATGGTTAACTGTTGTGAAGCCTAACCAGTTCATGGTGCTTTTCATAACATACACATTTTATATGACAATTTTGCATGAAACTTTGCATTGTAAAACTTAGAGTAATATACAGTCTAAATAATCATTATTATGTTCTATACTGGAAAGTGGGAAATTTTAGCTTAAAATGCAGATAAAACAAAACCTATCCTACCTAAGGCACAAAACAACTTGTATAAGGTGTGTTTGACAGCACTGTCTCTTCTCAAATATTACAGCAAGATTGTCATGTTTCTAAAAAAAAAAAAAAATCAAATATTTTCTCCACCCTTGAGCATTCTGGTGATTTGTGATTGTGCTCTGCTACCATGTCTTTTATGTGCTTAATAAGGCCAAAATCCCCCCAAATCCTCCCCCACCTTTGCTTATCAACAATATTTTCAGTAAAATACTCTTAAGATTTTCAGTTTCATAGACTGATTCTACTTGTACACAGCCAAAATATGTTTCTGAGCATCTCAGATTTCCTGTCCTGGTTGGCCATTCATTCAGCTATCTTCACTGCTTCTGCTTCCCTGTATTTTACTGTGAGCTCTGATAAGTATTATTGCATACTTGTATACAAATAGCAATCAAGGCATTGAAGGCTGTTATGCAAAGTTATTGCAGTCAGCGGTTGGAACCTAATATTTCATTAGGAATGCTACCCTGATGTCTTGGAGCCAGACATCTTGCATGTGTCTTATGTGGCTTGATTTATAAAGGACAATTACTATTCATACTGTATAAAGGGCAGTGTCCTGAAAAAGTTAAATGTGCTTAAATGGAATAGATTTTAATAGGATCTATGTAAACTTTAATTTCTTTGGATTACTACTCTGTGTTTTTTATAACAAACTTTTATTTAAGTGTCATGGATATGTGGTGATGAGGGAGATGTGAAAGAATATAAAACATGGACCTTTGTATTTGATACTGGTATTTTATTTGGCATGATAAATGCACAGTTCTCTTGTATAGAAAATTAGGTATCTTCAGAAGTCCATCTATCTTTCTGTAGAGATCTTGTGGATGCATCTAGTCTGAGCTTAGTCTCTGTCATCTCCAATTTATAGATTTCCATGCAGCATTTCAGGGAACAAACTTTTATTTCCAATCAGACCAGAGGAATCCAGAAGCAGAATAACTATTAAATCAAAAGTTTTGCAGAGTTCACAATGGTTGGATGGAATCTAAAAGTGGTACTGATGGTTGTAGCCAGATTGAAAATTAATATTTCAATTCAAAGTAGCCCCTACTCCAGCCATTCTGAGGATATGTTGGAAACTAGGAGATCTTTGTATTTGGCAGGTTCAGATTTGCTGAATTTTCCCAGAGAACCTGCATTGAAGGTGCATATGAAGGCAACCCTCCTCCACAGATGGATCTGGAAGAGTGAATTTCACAAAATCCCATGGCTCCTGGGACACTTAGGACCTTTAGAATTGAGCTTCTAGAATATAAAGTTGGTTTATTTGATCAAGGTTAAAATAGATATGTTATCTCTGTTAATCCTTAATGGCCTTGTGCTGACATCAGGACTGAAATGATGAGGCTTTAAGGATTTGTTTATAGACAAGAGGTAGGATATGGGATGAACAGATCATTTGTTGAATTTTAAGAGAAGGTGATAAGTTACTAAAATTGTTTATTCTTGTGATGAAGGGGAAAGTCATTTCTTTATATATTTCTTCTTTCTTTCTTTCTTTCTTTCTTTCTTTCTTTCTTTCTTTCTTTCTTTCTTTCTTTCTTTCTTTCTTTCCTTTCATACAATTTATATAGCCTCCCATCTCACAAGCAAGTGGCTCTGGGTGCTGTATAACAGGGCTAAAACAATCAATAAACACATTAAAAGACATAGAAACCAAACTAAAACAAAAAATAATACATGAAGGGATGCTAAAAATAATGGAATCACCTCACTAGTTACCCGTCCCCTAGGGTCCCCAGGCCTCCTGACATAACAAGGTCTTGAGGGACCTCTGGAAGCTCAACAGTGACAAGCTCAACTTCACCTCAGGGGGAAGAAGATTCCACAGCACAGGTGCCACAGCAGAAAAGGCCCACCACCTAGGGAGCCAGATGTAGTTCCCTAGGTGATGGAAACCATAAGATTCCCTCTCTGTTGGATCTGGTAGGATGGGTAGATGAAATCGGGGAGAGGCGGTCCCTCAAATAACCTGTGCCATGAAGGGCTTTAAAGGTTAACACCAGCACCTTGAATTGGACACGATAACAAACTGGTAACCAATGCAGCTCGTGAAGCAGAGGTGTAATGTGTGTTCTACCAGAAACACACATAACCATTCGTGCTGCTGCATTTTGCACCAGCTGAAGTTTCCAGATACTCTTCAAGGGCAGCCCCATATAGAGCGCATTGCAGTAGTCTAACCGAGGGATGACCAGGGCATGAGTGACTGTGAGTAGGTCCCCCTGATCCAGGAACGGGTGCAAATGACGCACAATACAAAGGTGTGCAAAGGCCCTCCCAGCCACAGCTGCCACCTGCTCATTGAGCAGGAGTCATGAGTCCAGGAGGACCCCCAGATTGCACACAGGGTCTCTTTGGGGCAGTGTGACCCCATCCAGCACCAAAGATGATAAAGTCCTAGAACCAGAGGGGCTCAAAACCCAAAGCCATTCAGTTTTGCCAGGGTTCAGTTGAACCCTGTTGTTCCTCATCCAGACCCTCACAGTGTCCAGAGTTGGAGTCTGGGATAAGACATCCACAGCATCACTTAATTCACCAGGGGCAGAGATGTACAATTGAGTATCACCCAGTGGTCTTGTATAGATGTTAAATAGGAGAGGAGAGAGCACCAACCTCTGCGGCACCCCACATAGCAGGGAACAAGGGAGGGATCTCTCCTCCCCAATCACCACTGACTGGAACCAACCCCATAGAAAGGAAGTGAACCAGCACAACATTGTGCCACCTACGCCCAATCCTCTGAGTCGGTCCAGAAGGATACCATGGTCAATGGAATCAAAGGTTGCCAAGAAGTCAAGTAAGGCAAGGATGGATGGCCAACTATCATCCCACCCACGCCAGAGATTTTCCAAAATGATATTTTTCTTTACTATATTCTTATTTTTCTTTTCTATTTTCCTTTGTATTTTTTCTTTTCTTTTCTTTTCTTTTCTTTTCTTTTCTTTTCTTTTCTTTTCTTTTCTTTTCTTTTCTTTTCTTTTCTTCACCTTCTATTTTTCTTTTTTTCTTTTTTAGTTTGTGTTAGTTTTTATTGTTGTAATTGTAATTTTTAATAACATTACTATAAAAAAAGAATTGAGCTTCGGAGCAAAAAAAGACAAACTTATGTTTATGTTTGCAACCATCACAGCATAGTTACAGTATATAAATTCTGCCATTCTTATTTCAATTCAACAATATGATTTCAGTTATCTGGCATTCAGGGGCAATTTCTTTCCCTTCAAGATCTTTTCTGTTCTTTTTAATGGAGGTGCTGATTTCCATTCCCAAAGGAATATAATAGCACATGTATGAAAAAAATCAATGTGTTGTACTGGGACTTTTCCAGTTTTTCCATTTGGAAAGCAGGAATCATAATCATAGACTTAAGCAGGACAAAGGTAACCAATTTATAAATTTATTTTGATATCTTCAGCACAAAGTGACGCTGCTCTCATAATCATTAACCCAATCCTGAAAGAGAAGTAAAGAAAGGAAGTTTAGCTGTACTTCAAAATGGGAATTTCCCAAATGCAAAGATTTTAATTGTGGTTAGCCTTTAGAGATGAAGAGTTGTCATGTCTAATATTGCTTAGAATATGCCAGTAATTTTGGCAGAGTTGACTGTATGACAGAAGATTTTTCTTTGTTTACATAAAATCATGTGGGATGCAGTATACCTATTCTACATTGGGTAGAAAGTATATATAATTACCGTATGATGACAGGAAAAGAATGTGATTCTTTGCTAAATGTTCATTTTCAGGTTTCCTTGTTATCAGGAGAGCCTGGCAGGCCATGTCATTCATGCTAAATGCCTTTAACTCATGTTTAATACCTAAATATGCTCAATTCCTAGAAGTAAGTAAAGTTTTAACATGAATGTAAAGACTAGGATCCCCTTCATGGATCACTGCCTTGTCGTGGCGAAGGGGCTTGCGTAACTCAGTGAAGCCATGAGCTATACCGTGCAGGGCCACCCAAGACGGACAGGAATTGATGCCTTTGAACTGTGGTGCTGGAGAAGACTCTTGAGAGTCCCCTGGACTGCTAGGAGGTCAAACCAGTCAATCTTAAAGGAAATCAACCCTGATTGCTCATTGGAAGGATCGATAATGAAGCTCAAGCTCAGATATTTTGGTCACCTAATGCGAAGAGAGATCTCTTTGGAGAAGACCCTGATGCTGGGAAAGATTGAAGGCAAAAGGAGAAGAGGACGGCAGAGGATGAGATGGTTAGATAGCATCACTGAAGCAATGAGCATGAAACTGAGCAAACTCAGGGAGGCAGTGAAGGACAGGAAGGCCTGGCGCAATATGGTTCATGGGGTCACGAAGAGTCGGACACGACTTAACGACTAAACAAAGACTAGGATGTCCATGATAGGGCACAAAGCAAGAATAGTGTTAGCATGATATATTTCTACCGTTCAAGAATAAGATGTGTATAATTCTGAAACTGATTTTCAGACAATGTTTCTCCATTTGTATTCATTATACTTTATTAGTATAATAATATTCTTCAAAGAGAAAGCAGATTTGGTAATGAAGTTTCTTATGGTGATTTAAAGACAAATACATTTGCTTGCTATGGTGTATTTTTTCATGGGTCATCAGAAACTTTCTATCTGTTGACCTATTTACCTATCACCTACCTATCTATCTAGTTCCCTGGTCATTAGAGATAAATTCCCTGGTAGCTCTTCATTATATCACTTGGGCAGCCTCTGAATAAGATACTTCATTGCCTCTGAGGTACTCTTAATCTCTCTATAGATCCAGCAGCTTCAGAGAGACCATTCATGCTCCGTTTTTTTAAAATTATAAAGCACTTTTTAAAATATCTTCTCATTGTTGGAAATAGTAACTGATTATATCATTGTATAATAGTAACTGATATTTGTTGTTTAGTCGTTAAGTCGTGTCCGACTCTTCGTGACCCCATGAACCATATTGCTCCAGGCCTTCCTGTCCTTCACTGCCTCCCTGAGTTTGCTCAGTTTCATGCTCATTGCTTCAGTGATGCTATCTAACCATCTCATCCTCTGCCGTCCTCTTCTCCTTTTGCCTTCAATAGTAACTGATATATCATATGTTAAAAGGTGTATTGATATATCAGTAGTAACTGATTATATCATACGTATTGCTGCTCCATATATTTTACTGTAAAGGAAAGCAGGAATGGAATTTTAATTATTAGTTAATTATAAATTTAATTATTCTGCCCTCAGCTCCTCCAACTCCACCCTCAACCCAACCCTGCCAACAACTCATTCCCCACTACAGAACAGCAGAGAAAAACAACCACTTCTATTTCCACCAACGAGATTTTCTTCACGTATTCCATGTGTATCTGGTGATGGTGGTGGTGGGGTAAATTTCAGGAGAGAATCTCCTCATCCTGTGCACAGTGGTCCTGTGATTACTGTAGAGTAGAAACAAAAAAGTCGCAAAACGGCATTCTACATTCTTGATAAGCTGAAGCTTAGTTCTTCAAAGATGAAGCTTCCTCACAAAGTAACTGAACCCAGAAGTATGAAATAATAGCTAAAAATCAAAAGAACAATAATAAAACTAGAAATAGGCTATTTATCCCATTTCTTTTCCAGTATAGCAACCCGCTCTTCCCAATTGCTAGCCTGATTTTTCCCAACTTGTTGCCCTCCAGAAGTATTGGAAATGAACTTTTGTGGTGGTTGAGAAACACTGTTCTAGCTTATATTTCAGGATGACCTGTGTTAGCTTCCCTGGATATGCCTTTTTGCACCTACCCACCCATATTACAATCATGGGCATTATATACTCTTTTTTTTAAATCTGCATTTCCTCTAAAGAATGCAGTTTCCTTCCAAAGAGAATACAGTTCCCTGAAATTTCAGTCTTACTTATGGAGAAAGACACTTAATATCTCAACAGCCCTTCCTTCTCTCTTATAACTAAAGTTTATCTAATCATTGCAAGCAAATTTAATAATTATGTCTAATGAGTGAATTAAGGCTATAATTTAAGGAAATGAGAATCAATTCCTCCAAATGTTTGGCTTATCATTTAATTGGAAAGAAACTTTTATAACAATTCTCAAGGAGACTAAATAAGCCCTAGGTGCTGTCATCTGCCTGTCTGCTCTTAAGAAGCTTGCGTAGATTGTGTTGTCTGTATAAGAGAATTGGAGATAAGGATGTATATTTGTGTGAAGTCTTTTCTACCCTAGGCAATCAGGATAAAGGAGCTAGGATTGTCGTTATTTATGGATTTAAACACATATCTAGGCCTCACCCAGATAGCAAATATTTTAGGGTGGAAAGAAAAGCCCCATGTTTCACTATGTAACATTTGCATGCTTGTTCTTGGTTTTGGAAAGACTCTTTTCAGTTGACCCAACGGGAAGATTATGCTGAAAAAAATGAAATACAGTGGTACCTCGGGATACGAATGCCTCTACTAACGAACTTTTCGGGTTACGACCAGCTCCGGCCACAAAAATTTGCCTCGATGTCCGAACTCCACCTCGGGGTACGGTCATTTTTCTGCCCTGACACGTGGTCCGCGGCCAGTTTTCCGCCCCTGACACGTGGTCCGCGGCCGTTTTCCTGCCCCGGCGTGCGGCGCCCGGCCATTTTCCTGCCCCGCCGCGCAGCACCCGGCCGTTTTCCCGCCCCGCCGCGCGGCGCCCGGCCGTTTTCCCGCCCCTGACACGTGGTCCGCGGACGCCAGAACAGATTAACGGTAATTACATTGAACCTTATGGGAAAATTTGCTTCGGGGTGCGACCAAATTCGGAGGGCGGAACGGATTAACCGGATTTACATTGAACCCTATGGGGAAATTTGCGTCGGGTTACTACCAACTCAGGATACGCCCAGAGTCACGGAACGGATTAAGTTCGTATCCCGGGGTACCACTGTATAGCATATCAGAAATTAATCTCTGGCAAACCTGACTAACATTCATAGGTCATGTGACACCACAGTTTGTGCCAACATTTATTAACAGTTACCCTGGTTTGTGTATCAAGTTGTATAATAAGTGTTTTTGTTCTCCATATGTTTGAGATATATTTCTTATTTGTTATCTTTATACTGGGACTTTTCCACAGAACTCAGGGCCTCATGTATAGCAGACTGTGTTCATGCTAACTTGTGAAGTAATTTGGGCTAAAAGAAAGTGACTGGCCTATAGATGAGAGTAAATCTGAACCTGAATCTCTCCATTCCTAGTCCAACATCTTAAACTACCACCCTGGCTCACGTTATAATTATGCCCATTTGTACAGTTCAGATTCTTGAAACTGAACAAAGGCCTTACTCTGCTTTATTAGTGATTTGTGGATTCAGACATAGAAGCCAAATCTTATTTAGCACAAATGTGCATTTTCATGCCAAGTTTGTATTGTAGTTTAAGATCTTGATTTGATGATTCCAAATGAACTAATGTCAATCCTGTCTATTTTATACAGGTTGACTGAAGAATTTATATTTAGTGCTAGAAGCTGCATATGAAGGCCTAGTATAGATACACACACCTTTCAAGAAGGTTAGAGTAGATGTGTATGAGAATTGTTGAAGTTTTTTTTTTTTTTTGCAGAGGTAACAATATATTTTTCTACAGGGAAACATTCCATTAACTATAGATCCTCCTTTGCAGTCTCAATTGGAATCATCCAGAAACACAATTGTCATGGTATCTGCTACTATGGGCAGTAAGCCTAGCTGCCATATATGATGAGCAATTGGAACGTTTTATCAATTTCAGGCTGAATGCCCTCACAGTAAAAGTGTTAAAATTGAGTTAAGCAAGCCATAGAACCCTCATCAGTTCTTAAGATATGGATATGGTATTTCAGGAAATCAGAAGGTTGGCTGAGAATCCTAAAGTTAAATACTGGATTGCAGAAGGGCTATTATTCATTGGTTACAGTAATTCCATAAGGACGCTGCAAAGGATTAATCAAACAATCTCTTGAAACACTAAATGCATTTTAATTTTTTATTATTATTATTTGGCTCATGGTCAGCAGATAAGAGACTTGGAAGGAGTGTAAATTTCATGGTGGTTAATTAGCTGATATGGTCCCTTTGTGGAAAGAAGCAGAATATACCAGGTTTGAGTTATACAGGAAATACATTTTCTAAACATCAGAGTCTTTTCCAATAACTCTTGGCTTATACTGTTATCTGTCCAAAATATTTGAGCTTCAGTTTTATTATCAATGCTTCCAGTGAACAATCTGGTTTTACTTCATCTAGTACTGAATGGTTTGGTCTTCTTGCAGTCCAAGGTATTATCAACAATTTTGCAGCACCACCGTTCAAAGGGACCAATTTTTCTGAGAGTCCAACTTTCACAGCCATATGTTATAACTGGGAAAACCATTGCCTTGAATGTGAATACCTTTGTTGTCAGTGTTATGTGTTATGTGCAGATTTTAAATAGTTGTAATAGTACAACTCCTGCAACTTTATGGTGAGCAATATTTTCTGGAGCTCATTTAACTTCATTTTCCAGATTATTCGACTCTAGTTCAGTGATCAAACTTTCATCTGTGTCATCGCTTTTGTGATCTTGTTGTACAGTTTTTCTGTAAGTTTGTGCCATCTCTTCTTTATATCTTCTTCCTTTAATAGATCTTTCCCTCCTTTTTCTTTTATTGTACTCACCTTTTTTAGAAAAGGTTCCCTTAACCTCTGTAGTTTTCTTAAATAAATCTCTTATCGTTCTAATTTTACTGTTATCCTGAATTTCTTCACATTCTTCACGCTTATTTAGATGTAACTCTATGTCTTTTCTTGCTCTTCTCTGAAACTCAGGGTTTAGTTGGGCAATTTTTTTTTTATCTTGTTGTCTTTTGCTTTCTGCTTTTTTCCAGCTATTTCATGAGCAGACAACCTTTTTACTTACTGTTTGCAAGTGTGCAGACTGAAATCTGTGAAATGCAGAGTTTGTTAGATACCATCCAACCAGATCCATTAAATCTAGTTTTTATGTTGGCCATATAATCATATGGAGTATTGATCAGGATGAATTTTTTTAGTCTGATTGTTTTATTTGCTTTTGTTAGTTAAAGTTGTAATTTTGCAAGAAGGCATTTGTGATCTGAACTGCAGTCAGTACCACGTCTCGGTTATGGTAACTGAATAGACCTTCATCTTTGTTTGCAGAGTATATAGTCAATTAGATTTCAGTGCTGTTCATTGACAATGTCTGTGTGTAGAGTTGTCTTCTGGTTGTTGGAAGAAGTTACTTACTATAAAAATCAAATTTTCTTGGCAGAAGTCTATTAGTTGGTGTCCTGTTTTATTTTAAACACTAAGACAAAATCTTCTCATTATTCCAGTTAATCTCTTACTTCCAACTTTAGCATTCCAGTCTCCTATAATTAGTATGATGTCTCCTTTTTTTGGTATTATATTGACATGGTGTTGCAAGTCATCATAGAACTGTCCTACTGCATCTGCATTTGTGACAGGCACATAGACTTGGATTATATGCATTGACTTGCCAAGGACTCAAATTGAGATCATTCTGTCACTTTCTGGTTTGTATCTAAACACTGATTTTGACACCTGCTTGTTAATAATGATGACTGCTCCATACCTTCTGGATCTAATGCTCCTCTGACCCATTCCAGTCTATTTCAGTTCACTGGTTCACAGAATATCCGTGTTCAGTCTTGATATTTCTGGTCTGATGACATCAAGTTTGCCTTGGTTCATGGTTCTGACATTCCTTCTAGTAGTAATGTATATAGCTTAATCTTTGTAGCATCAAACTTTCTTTTTGCTCTGGCTGTATCAGCAGCAGAATACCCTTTCAGCCTCAATCCAGCCACATCATAAGTGCTATTGGTCTTTGCCCTGTTCTTCCTCCTTAGTGCACTAGATATCTTCTGACCTGGCGAATTAATATTTCAGTATGATATTGATATTGCCCTGTTTATAATGTCCATTTTGGTTTTTTTGCGAAATACTGGAATGGTTCTTGACCATGGGTGACCTTTTGAGGAGTATACACTGACAGTGATATAGCACACAGCATCATTGTGATCTGTAAGCCTTCTCCACTAGATGATGATGATGATGATGATGATGATGATATGCCAAATCCAGTCTAAACATCTAGCTGACTGTGCGACCAACCATAATAATAATGGCAGCTTTATTTGGAACATCCTGTGACAATACCTTTAACACCATCAGACAACAACATCTGCCTATCCCAGGTCCTTGGGAAGGACTCAATAGGTGGATAAAAATGCCAGATCCAGTCTAAACATCTGGCTGACAGTGTGACCAATAATAATAAAAAATTGTGTGACCAACCATAATAAGTTAAATTTATATGCCACCTGACTCCCAGTGACTCGGTGATGTACAAATTGTTAAAAACATTTTAAAAAAGAAAACAACACAAAACAAAAAAGAGCAAAGATGGCAGAAATAACAAACCTGGATTGGAACAATTAAAAACAAGAAAAAGGCTGGGCAGCCAGGTCTTCAGGGACTTTTGAAACATCAGTAGGTTGGGAGCCATTTGAATCTCAGGGGGAATGTCAGGCCTAGCCCAAGGAACTCCAAGAGATCATGTAAATTCAGTCCAGCTATGTTTATTAGCTACAACCTCTAGCAAGAATCTTCCCAGACTGAAACTCCAGCTCCCAAGTAATGCCAGCCACAACGTTGTGAATTCCTCAGGGAGGTGCCAATCTCATCCTCTTGTATCTCCCACGCTCCTCAGGAGATGTAAGAAAATGTTTTTCTCCCTGAGCCTGGCCTTCATAATTCCATTCCATCACAGGGAACCTCATTCCACAGGGCAGGCACTGCTACAGAAAAGATGCACTTCTGGGGTCCAAATAAATGGTATTCTTTAATTGAAGGAACCTGGAGCATGCCAACCCTGCCAGATCAGATTGGCTGGGCAGATGGGAGACAGGCAGTCCCTCAAGTAATGAGGACCTATGCCATCAGCAGCAACCAGCACCCTGAATTGCACCCAGAAGCAAACTGGCAACCAGTGCAGCTCTTAAAGCAGAGGTGTTACATAGGCATACAGAGGCATGCCCATCACTGCCTGCACCACTGCATTCTGGCCAGTTGAAGCTTCCAGGTGGTCATTAAGGGTAGCCCCATTATAGAGTGCATTGTAGTAGTCAAGTTGTGGGGTACCCAAGATGTGAGTGACTGTCTGAAGGGCCCCCTGAACTAGAAAAGGGTGCAACTGGTGCACCAGATAAAGTATGTAAAGGCCTTCCTGGCCACAGCTGGCACCTGCTCATCTGGTAGGAGCTGTGAATACAGGAAGACCCTTAAATTGCATACCACCCTTGAATGGGGAAGTGCCACCCCATCCAAGGTCAAGATGGAATATCCCCAGATCTGGGCGGTCCAAACACCCATAGCCACTTGGTCTTGGTAGGATTGAGTTGGAGATAGTTCCTCCCATCCAAACATGTGTAGCCTTGTTGCACTGGGCAGAACCTCAACAGCCCCACTTGGCCAGCCTAGAGTTGAAAGATATAATTGGGTATCATCAGCATACTGATGATACTGAACCCCAAACCAGTGGATGACTTTACTCAGAGGTTTCATGTAGATGTTGAGAAGGAGGGGGGGGGGGAGAATAGAGTCCAGGAGGGGCCTGGGAAATGATCTCTCCCCACCTACTAGTAGTGACTGGAACCAGCCTTAAAGAAAGGAAAAGAACCATTGTAAAATGGTGCTCCCAATCCCCAGCCCATGGAGCTGGCTCAGAAAGACATCATGACCAACAGAATCAAAAGCCACCAAGAGATCAAGGAGCACAAGGATGGATGCACCACCACCATCCCAGATCTCCCACAGGTTATCGACAAGTGTGACCAAATCTGACTCAGTACTAAATCCTGGCCTGAAACTGGGGAAATGTCAGCCTCCCAAGTAGACCAGACAAGAAACATGACAAGATGAACTAATCCTACTTTATTATAAGGCTACAGTAACAGAATCTTGTAAGTCTGAAAGTACAAATCTCCAGCTGTCCCTTTTTACCACCTGATCAGTTAGGTTGATAACTGATTTCTAAATTTCTTTCTCTTTCCATTACTCAGTAGTGGGCTCCTCCCCCCTTTATCTGATCATTCCCTAGGCAGCATTTCTTCCCCCCATCTTCCAAGGTCATTCTCATATTCCATTACAGGAAGAAATAGCGAACTGAAGAGCCAACAACCGTGGCGGAATGAAGAGCTGGTGACCAGATCGGCTCTTTGTAATTCCTCTCCTCACAAGGAGAGGACTTGAGATCACCCACAAATGCTCCATATAGTTGCTTCTCACAAGGAGACCACAAGATAGCAGTGGGTTTAGAGCTCTGGGAGATGAGGGAAAAGCCATCTTTTTGCTCAAACTGTGGTTGGTGCCTTCAAAAGAACAGCATACTGCCTTTTCTAATTATTTTTGGAAATTTCTTGTTAACTGCTTTTCAGCTATTAGGAAACTTTGGATTGACAAATCTGAAAACATCAGGTGAGTTTCCTTCAATCTTTAGTGAAAGAAGTTTTAAATACAAGTTTAAGGACTTAATTCTTTTTTCTTTTGGAATAAACAGCAAAAGGGTGATTAGAACTTTGATTTTGGAAAGTTACAAATAGACTAAGGGTCCAGATGGATTTGAAATAAGATTTTGGAATTAATTATAAGAATCCTTCCCGTGGGAAAATGCTTTTGTTTTGAATTCTCTTAAAAAAAAAAAACATGATAGGATGAGACTTTGAAGGTTGGACACCAGAGGGAACCAGAAGGAACTAAAGATTACAAAGAAAAACACTTAAATTTGTCTTACTAATACAGAAATGGAGCAAAATATTTGAACTTTGGACGTATTGAAGGATATTTTTGAACAATGGACCCAGAAGTTAATTTTAAGAGTGTCTGCCTCTATAGACAGACTGTGTTTAAAAGATGTTATGGAAGAGGAACAAGTTTTACCAGACAAGACTAAGACTGATCTGAAAGTGGATTTAAAAATGGTAGGCTACAAGAATGATATAGAAAAAGATGCTACACTGGACATACAAATGAAACCAGCTGATGTCTTAATAATTAAAAGGGATATACAAATAACAAACCAAATGAGTGACCTGGATAACTTTTCTATATTGGATTTACAAAAGGGACTTGTTAAAATTTTGGAGCTTGGTTGATAAGTATTGAGGACTGTTGGGTCCAAAGACAGCTTCTTGTGGAGGGGGTGTACCACCTGCTCCTTCAAAGAAGCCGACAGTACAGCGTGGAGCCAAATGCAGGTCATGTTGCTGGCCACTTTCATGACCCAGGAGGGACCTGGATCCAGGAAACAGGTGGCCAAGATAACAACACAGAGAACTCTGTCCCCTTCCTCAGGAGTCACCAGCAAAAGCCCATCCCAGGTCAGACTACCAGTCCATGCCCCAGGAACCTCAGCCTGCCCTGCCCAGTCAAAGTCCAAGTCAGAGTGAATCTGAGTGACTTTAACTGCCAGATATCCTCACAGAGGCCCCACAGATATTCAGAGGGGCCCTTCCTACTGAATAGGGACTGGATCACCCTAAAGAGGGCCACCAGATGGCTATCAGCAAACACAATAAGGGTGGAAGAATGTTGACATTTTGCTACTTATTGCCACAAGGTAATCCCTTATATGGACTCTTAGCTATGTCTGGTCAGACTACATGGTACCAATCCATTATGCAATTATTGTAATAAGAAGCAGTTGTACAGAGATTTTGTGGGAGGGCTTTGCCACAATGCAATCCAGCTATATGGGTAGTCCTCATTCATCAACGACAGCGTTGAACGAGACTTATGACCACTCCTTGTAGTTGCAGCCATCGCCGCATCCCCATGGTCACATGATTGTGATTCGTGTGCTTGGCAGCCAGCTCACAATTACGATGGTTGCAGCATCCCATGGTCAGGCAATTGCCATTTGTGACCATCACTGCCAGCTTCCTCCAAGCACAATCGATGGGGAAGCCAGCAGGAAGTTGCACATGGCAATCATGTGACTGCAGGATGCTGAGACCATGCAGGATTCACCTAACGACAGCAACTGGAACTGCCACAACTGCAGTTGTAAGTTGGCATGGTCACGTGATGTCGCGCTTTACAACTGTGTCACTTAGTGACAGTGTTGCTGATCCCAATTACTGTTGTTAAGTGAGAACTACCTGTAATGGAGATGATGTGAGGTTTCTTATTTTAATTTAGCATCTCTAGGGTTGGCATAATTATTTTCCCATTAGGGCATACTGGAGAAATAAATGGTTTCTAAATCTTGTGGATTCCAGGCTTACCTAAATCCATTGTTCCTAGTATACTTGTTTTTTCTTTACTACCAATAACAGACAAGCAATGGTGACAAAAATATGCTGCTTAAACAACAAGGTATTTGTCTCCCTCCAGTAATAGCCTTCCTGCTCAGTTTGCAGAAAAGGAAATTTTCAGAATCCCTAGATCTATGAGATCTTTTATCAGGGACCATACTATTGCATCATCGGTGGGTGAAAAAAATCAGCTGAGGCTATCAATCTGGCTTTTTTTTTAATGTAATGATGAATAACAGAGCACAGAATACATATGATTCTTCTCCAGTTATTTAGAAAGAGTATCATTACTTTCTGAGGTATCCCTCTTGTTAAATGAAGTATGTTTACAAAATATCCCTTTAGAAGGCTATTCATCCTTTGATGTCTTATTGAGTTTGTGATCCAATGACAATAATAAATACTGGTGAGTCTCTAGCCTCCCATATATCTTGTGCTTGGTATTTTGTCTGATTTGTCTTTCTCATGGAACAGAAGAGAGTCTTCTTAGCCTTATATACAGTAGACATTTAGCTATAATTCACATTTCTAAGGCCACCCAACTCATCAGTGACTCTGGGCAGCATACAAAAGTAAAAGCAAAGGTATAAAACAACAAGTCCAAGCAGAAGAAGAATATGTTCATCCTGGTGGAACAGACATCCATTAAAAACCCACAAAACCCTCACTCACCCTTATCCCATAGTCTGAGGAAATAGCCAGGTCTTCAAGACACATTTAAAGGAAAGCAAAATCAGGACCACTCAGTTTTCTGGGGGGATGTTATTCCAGAGGTCCTCTCTACAACAGAGAGGGCCTGCTCCTGGGTCCTGTCAGATCATGGGATTTGGAGTATGCCATCTGTCTCGTCATACAGGATACATGGAAACAATGGAAGACATTTGGTCCCTCAGATAACTAAGGCCCTATGTCCTATAGGGGTTTGTAGGTAAAAATCATCTCGAATTGCATTGGGAAATCTACTGGTAACCAATGCAGCTTGCATAGTAAAGGTGTCTCACAACTGCACATGATACTGCATTCTGGCTAGCTGAAGCTTCTGAGTAGAAATCTAAGGCAGTGCCCGGTACAGCATATTGCAGTAGTTCACATAGAAGGTTGCCAAGGTATGAGTGACTTTGAGAAGGGTATTGAAAACCACTGAGAAATCAAGGAAAGTCAGGACAGTTGCATCGCCCTCCTCCTGGTTCCACCAGAGATCATCAACAAGTGCAATCAACGTTATAAACTGAAATAGAGTATTTAAAAGTGTCTAAGTTTCCCAGAGCGACACATGATGGTCTCACTCCAATGTTCCATTTTGCCAAACCCACCCCTAGTTTCCAGTATGGTAACATTTGAAATGGATTTTTGTCTCCTTAAAAGCAAGTAGAATTTGGACAATTAGAGATCCTTCAACTGAGTTTCTCCAGTTGGTTTATGAATTATATCCATATTCAGATGAACATAAATAGGATAATCCTTTAAGATCTTGTAACATGGTGATTAAGGATTCAGTGTGATTAGCCCCCTGATCCTTGTAAATACATGTTCAGCTTTAATAATGATATGACTCCTTCATAATCATTGGTATGAGAGGTGATGAATGTGTCCTTCAGAGAGAAGATGATGCCACTGGCTTTGAAAGAGGTGGTGGTGAGCCCCCTCCACAGAAGCCATTCTGGTAGATCTCTCAGAGGCATTAAATACCATCAACCAGTGTGAGGATTAGAAACTCAGGACATTCTTTTGCAGTGATTTGTTTTCTTTCTGAGTGGGTAGTTCCAGTTTGTGGTATTGGGAGAGGAGAGCTAGAGCTCTTGGGCACTCCAGTGTGGGAGAGCCTCAGGACTTAGCCGTTCCCCATTCTTTTCAAATCAATATGAATCCACTTGGGGAGGTCATCCATTGGTTTGGTGTTAGCTGTAATCAGTATGCTGATAATACCAGTTTCATATCTCCAATTTAAGTAAGCAGGAGATGTAGTGGAAGTCTTATTCTGGTGGTGGGACAACTGGGTGCAGTAGAACAGGCTCAGGCTAAATCCCAGCAAGATGGATGTTGGTACAGGACATTGTCCTAGAATGAGTAGTTTGTAATCTGGGGTTCACCTGGAATCATGGATCCTGCTAGAGGCCTAGATAGAGGCTATGGTCAGGACAGTCTTTGGTCAGCCTTGCCTGTTCTGCCAATTGCAACCTTTCCTGGACCATGAGATGTTGAAGATGGTGACTCATGCCCTTGTCATCTCGTCTTGCAAAAGTTAAACTACTGCAATTCACTGCAAATGAGGCTGCCCTTAAAGAAGACTCAGAAATGCCAGCTGGAATGGAATGTGGCTACCTGCCTACTGATTGGTGTTAAGCAGGTTAATACCATTAACATGCTTTTGTGGGAGGTACTGTGATTGCCAGTAGACTTCCAGGTCCAAGTCAAGGGGTTTGTGATTATCTATAAAATGTTATATGGCTTGGACCTTTGTTACCTTCAGACCATCTGCTCCACCCATTGCAGTCTGGTTGGGAGTGGATACTACAGATACTGCCCCGATAGCTCAAGGAAACCAGGGTCCATAAGGTAGGCCTTCTCAGTAGCAGCTTCTTCAGGAATACTCTGCTCCCTGAGATCAGGATGGCTTCCACACTTTTGTCATTTTGAAAGGGGTTAAAAACTATCCTTCTTTGCAGATCCTTCAGATTATAGAGTTGCAGCAGCAGTGAATGGTATGGTTGGGTTTTTTTTAGAATTTTATTACATGCATTGTGTGTTTATGTTTTAGTATGGTAAGCTGCCTATAGTCCAGTGAGTAGGTGGAATACAATTTGCATACAGACAGTTAATTTGTTTTGATGTTATGGCCTATATGACTCAGTGATAAGATAGCTTCAGGACTATCTCCTTGATCTGTCCAATATGAATAATAATGAAATTAGGGTAGCAAGACTAGGGGAAGTGCTTCTCCATTGTGGCCACTGTAGTGTGGAACAGTCTTCCATGGGAGGTTAGACTTGCACCAACCCTGGTGGCCTTCCAGAAGCATGTTAAAACTGAGTCCTTCCAGAGGGCATTTTTATTGGTTAAAATAGCACCATAGAATTGTTTATCTGGTGCTCTAGCCTTAATTTTTTTGAATGGATGAATTATTATATTTTATACTGTGGATGTTTAATTCTTTATAAATTATTGAGAATTTTTGATTGCAGTATTCTAAAAATCCTATAACTAAGTCAAGAAATATGAGACCAACTTTTTGAGGACCTATTTCCTGGACATGTGCACAAGCAAGCTATTTCACATGTTGATAAGTACAATCCTCCTTAAGCATATCTTGCCAAAGGCATACTGGCCTTCAGGCCATCAATAGTACCTGCTCTTTGAAAAGTATTGTTTTACATACCCGCTAATGTGCCAGTGTACTGAGCTATCCAATGGTAGTTCTTATCATTACAGGCACAGTACTGTTTTATGCCCAAAAGATGTATGTCCTACAGCATAATAGCATTGTTCCAGTGAATATAGGTCAGTCATTTAAAATATAAACATGCATTTTTAATTGCTATTTATTTCAAGGAAAAACAAGTTAGTTAAGCAGAGACACCTGAGGTACAAGGGTATTGAAGTAATTGATTAACTCATGATCAATAAACTCTAGAACAATGTCCCTCTAACATGGTGTCCTCCAGATACATTGGATCTCAACCCTCATTCTTCTAACTTTGCACAGGAAATATTAGAGATTATGGGAGTTGAAACTAACTCTAGAACTGGGCACTGATTAGCCTTAAAATACTCTATCAAACTTGTAGTTAAAGAAGGATGAATGATTTCTCTGAATTGTTTCAGAAGTAGGAGAAATTCTCCAACTACATAAACATCATGTTTTCCTTATGATAACTTCTTCTGGGATTTTAATTAACTATATGAAGCCAAGGAGGCTTCAGACCACTGGACAGATGCTTGTACAATGCAAGATAAGATATTCACCCAGACTCTTTGCCAGCTGTATAATAAATAAGTACAGGAACACCATACTCTGCTCAGGAGAACTTATCTGGAATTATCTTTTCCTTGGAAAGTATTTTGAAAGCAGATTCTCTTATCAAATTGAATGGGAATTGGTAGAAGAAAAATACAAGTGAATTTATCTAGTCTTATGCTAAATTTAATAAATGTAGAGAACATCAGATTGGGGAAGACTGCTCTAAAATGTCCTGATGAAAGGAGAAAGGGGCAAAGCTAACAGCTGAGCCCATGTTTGACTAACAGTTATGGCAGTCTGCTGTTGCAGCACCTTTTTTTCTTTTCCATCTGTATTTGCCCGTATACTTCGCCTTTGGAAGTTATGCTTCATTTCAGTTCCTTGGTAGACACCTACTAACAATCCACAACTCCTTGGATTGCAGTCATTGTTCAGTTCTTTTCTATGCTGTCTTGTCGTGGCTATTGTTACAATTATTCAATTCCTTCGCAGGCCCACTTATCTTAACCGAAGAAATCTATTGGCAACTCAGCATTTTGTAATCCTTTTTTCACTTGGCCCATTCCCATCCACTTTCCAGACCTCTTTCTAAACTCAACAGCTCTGTAATGGTTTCTCTTTTTTTAAACTATATATATAGTTTAAAAACTATATAACTATATAAAACTATATAACTGTATAAAGGATATAAACTATATACTTTAAAAACTATATAACTATAGTTTTAACTATATAACTATGTATAGTTTATATATGCTGTTTGTTAAAATAAAATAAATAACCTGCCTCAAAGACAAAGGGGATAATCATAGTAAGAGAAAGCCTAGCTTTATTGTTCAGTACATCCTAATTACATTCATACCAGCCTGTCATTTACTTGCACCAGAAGTTCCTTCAGTGGTAAATTACTTCACTTTCAGACTTTCTAAATTACAAAATCTGTTTTCTCCTTAGTGGATGACATAGGCAACGCAGGAGTGAAATTCAGTTGTTAATGAAGTGTTTGCTGGGATAACCAACTGCAGTTAGAAAGTATATGTTAAAACATTGCTCAGATTTTTTTACAGTAGAGATGGTCAAGCATTTTGTGGCAAAGGGCCGGCCTTCCTTCCTTCCCATTTATATTCATTCATTCATTCATTGCATTTATAAGCCATCCAACTCCATTAAAACTGTAGGTGATGCACAATATAATGCAAACAATATAAAAACAGTATCAAAGCAAAATAAAACAGCAAGTATCTAGGAAAATAACACTACTTCCAATAAACTAATAATCCCTGTAGGGATCTCTGTCACTCACTCTGGCCCAAAGCCTGGAGAAGGAGACAGGCTTTAAGGGCTTATTTAAATAAGGGCAGAGTGGGAGTCAGTGTGAGCTTTGGGGGGAATATAATTCCAGAGGGCAGGCACTACAACAGAGAAGATGCACTTCCTGGGTCCCATCAGGTGGCACTGTTTAATCGAAGGGGCACAGAGCAAGCCAACTGTGCTATAACATAACAGGATGGGCAGCAACTATAGGAGACATAGGGTCCCTCAGATAACCATGCCCTATGCCAGGAAGGGTTTTAAAGGTGATACTTCAATTTTACCTGGAAGTCTACTGGTAACAGTGCAGCTTATACAGCAGAAGTGTTATGTGGGCATACTTTGACATGTCTGTGCTGCTGCATTCTGAACCAGTTGCAGCTTCTGAGTGGTCTTCAAGAGTAGCCGCATGTAGAGCACACTGCAGCAGTTCAGACATGAGGTGAAAAGAGCATGATTGACTGTCTTATGGGCTTCCTGGTCTAGATGATAGCATAATTGGCATACTAGATGGATTTTAGCAAAGGCTTTCCTGGAGCTGTGAGTCCAAAAGGACTGCTAAATTATGCACCACTCCTGAAGAGGGAAAATGCAACCCCATTCAGAACTAAAGGTGGAACATTTCCAGATCCAGATGGTCTAAACACCCACAACCACTCAGATTTGTCAAGGTTGAGTTTGAGCCTATTCCTCCCCATCCAGACTCCCACATTCTCCAGAGATTGGTACAAAACCATGAGAGCATCACCTGGTTAGCCTGGGCTCAAGAAGCACAACTGGGAATCATCAGCATATTGATGATATCTGACCGCAAATGAATAAATGACCTCCCCAGTAGCCTCATATAGATCTTAAAGGGGGGGGGGTGAGAGTGAAGAGCTCAGCGACACCCCATATGTCAGGACTCTGTAGCTCAATTACTCTCCAACTTCAGTTGGACCTAATCGCAGATCACAGAGAGAGGAGAACCATTGGAATACTGTGGCTCCCTCTCCTAATTCCCACAGATGGTCCATGGTCAATGGTACTGAAAGCACCTGAGAGAACAAGGAGAAGCAGGATAATTGCATTTTGGATCTGCCGAAGTCCAAGCTTGACCAATGCTGTTTCAGTGCTGTGTCTTGGGGTGAAATGGGGTCTAGATAATTTGTATCCTCCAAGACCTTCTGAAGCTGTGGTCACTTTTTCAACAGCCTTCCCCAAATAAATTTAGAAGAAGAGAGGCTGAAGACTGAAAAGTGAATGGGACCAAACCAATTTATAGGTTGGACTGGATTTGGGATAGTTTGGATGTATTTTTTTTTAATTGTGATACTCCAATTTTATGGCTTTTACCACAGTTTTCATGTGCATCCTATCACAAGTGGCCAGCAAGTGTGCCAGATGTGGTTCTGAAGGCTCTGGGCCATGAAGCTGCAGGTTGCCCACCTTGCTTTGCAATGTTGTAGCAGGTCTTAGAACAGGGGTGAACATTTTTTTTTTTTAATTTGGGAGTCTCACTTAACAATAGGAGGAGGCAAGTACTACTGTGTGTGAAGCAATTACCAAAAATGGGTGGGACGGTCATGCATGGGAAAGAATTCTGATTTGCAGGTCTTTTCTCTGACAGTTTTTAGGAGGTGGGGGAGCAGATAAATATTTTGGAAGCTATTTTAGTTTTTAAACTATGTTAAATCTATTTCATGTCATTCATGATAATTGTAATTTATTTCTCCCTGAAAATAAAGATAACATAACCCATAGGTTTGCAGAAATAATGATCAAAGGAGCCTCATGAGATTGCCCCCCAAAAATGTAGTAGCCTCTGCGATCCTAAGGCTAGGGGTTATTCACTTTGTTCGAAAGGCTATCACAAGTCACAGAAGCATACTTTTACTTCCATTTCCCTGTTGAACAGTTCCCTCAAAAAGGTTGCTTCAGGGTTTGAGCTTTGTTTGCTGTCTCCCTCTCGTCTACGCTTTGTTCACCACCATTGTTCACTTTTTGTTACTGCTTTGACCTATAAAATCAGGACATCCATCTGTTTTATCATTCTGGACAGTCAGTGCAGCAGAAATAACATGGACAAAAGAATGACAAGCAGCTCTACTTTTCCTGAGGGATGGAGTGAGATGCAGTAGAATGCAAATAAGGCCTGCCTGCCTGCCTTCTCTGCACTTTGATAGCTACCAATGATCAAAGAGTTAGTTTTATTTTCACTTTTACATGGAACGACTTCTCCAGAGACCCTATAGTGATTCACATGTTAAATTTGGAGATTTCAAGTCCCTATTTTACAAGATTGAAAATAGGGACTGAAAGCGTGTTTACATTTTAGTGCATTCTGGCCTGCTTCCAATGACTTTATTTTTTTAAAAAAAAATTCAGGACAGAATTCTTCAAATGATATCGGTTGTTCATTCATATTTGTGCTCATCGTTTACAACATGTGTAGTTAATATTGATAAGAAAAGAGAATAATTTCTATTTAATGTCACAAAACTTCCCCATGCTGGTCATCTGGAAGCCACTTCTTTTTCACCATTACTGACCAGGGGAATGTCTGTTGTTTACAAACTTAGATCACAGTAAGAAACATTTATTCTTGTAAAATCAACAGCCACCTTGTACTTTAGTACAATTTGGGAGAGGAGGGAACCATGCTTTTTCCCCATCTAGTCAGCCCTTAGGGGATCTGCCTGTCATTAGGGCTTTCAGAGAGCAAATGGGGGTCAAAAACATTTCCTCCCCCAATTCCTTTTAGCGGTCCCTAAGACATGGGACATTTTCAATCTCCAGGGCTGTTCTGAAATATTACACAATATCTATAACAGAATGCCCTATGCTAGCAGCAGTTTATAAGTGAAATTACAATTGAAAGAGCAGGCTGTTCTTGCAAACACTCCAGGGAGAAGTGGTAGTAAAGAGAGTAATTTCTTTTTGTCTTGAATAGAGAGAGTTTGGTAGAGTATTTTTATGGAGTTCTGAAAGGCAGTACAATATATAGTGTTTCAAATGCCAAATAATTACTACTTTCTACTTGGAAAGAAGGCCAAAAAAAAAAAAAAAGTGGGGGTGGGGTGGACAGCAAGCTAGAGTTTAATCACCAGCACAGAGGTGAAGCACTCTGTAACAGAAATGACTCAATTCTGGCTCTTCAAAAAAGAAGCCAAAACTAAAAAAGCAAATAGATGCAGCAAGAATCATTTTAAAGAGTTAATTTATTACTTGTCACATAGGTTGTGATGGGATTGACATAAAACAGAGTTTGCCTGAGCTTTTGTTGAGATATGTTGACTTTTTTTTTTTTCTGAGCTTGGTTGTCATGAAGTATTTCAGAGAGGTGCAGGTCCCCTGTTCCCATGATCTGAAGTGTATCATTCATAAATAGGCACGTAGATAGGTAGGTAGGTAGGTAGGTAGGTAGACAGACAGACAGACAGACAGACAGACAGACAGATATGCCTATGCCTGTGCCAACACCCGTGCCCATGCCTGTATGGAGAATTGCAAAACTAGGGCAGCCTAGTGAAAAGTGAAAAGTTGGATGATCACTAGATGCAAGCAAAAACTTTCCAAAAATTCCTGTTATCTTCTGCCAACTCATGATTGCCCAGATACCATTAGCCCTAACAAAGCTAACCCCAAACTAGACAAATTAATATTAGTTCAGGATAATAATATTTATTGCTGTGGGATTAATTGTATGGCCCAGTACCCACTGATTGTTCAGAGAGAATTTCCTTGGGTCATTTCTCACTTGATTGGTTTTTCCCGTTTGCAGAATGTGGTTCATTCCTGTTGTGGCATTACAATATGTGTCCAGAGTATACTGCTAAGTCCCAGGGCATTACATAAGGGCTGCTATAGTAACAAACTTGGAACCATTTCTTCTGAGCTGAATAAACCTTTTCCAGACTGCTGCATTTCAGGGCTAATATCCCTCTGTTACGACCTGTTCTGCTTCACCTGCTGCCGCAGTGGCTGGAACACATGGTAGCCATCTATTTATTCTGAGTGGCAGCGCCATATAATTGTGTTTTGTATTCATTGAGTACCAGTGTCTCCTGAGCACTCTCGAAAGGTTGTCTGATGCCAAAAGAGTCCCAGCTCCACAGCCAGCTTAGACCCATCTATTTCCACTTGATGCTTTTCAACAAGATAGGGGTTTTAGCTTCTGACCTTTCTCCTTTTGTGGTTGTTTTCTCCCCTCTTTCATCCCACAAGGTTTTCTGGTATATCCTCCAATAGCACCTACTTACTTCAATAAAGGATCTATTTTCTTTACTATGTATCTACAGGTTGCCATGGCATGCACTGACTGCATATATGTGAGCAGAGCTTCTGTGTCAACTGTTCCTGTTTGACTGGCACACAACAAAAATGCAACTAGGGTGGCTGCTTATACATTGCAGAAATACAACGGCATTGCCAAAATGAAAAGAGTAAACAAAGACCCTGTTTGGATACAATTTGGGCATGCAGATTTTATGGTAGATGCACATTTAGAAATCACTGTATTAAATAGGATTACAGTAGAAATACATCTTACCATGGAAGATTCTGACTTTGGGGGGAAAGTGTGTGCCCATATTCCACAAGAGCTGTGTGGTTATATCATTTGGTCATGATCATGCTTGTAGTACAATGTTATGGATGTCTGCTGAGATGTAAGACTGACTTCAGTAGAATTTCTTCTTAAGTAGGTGTGTCGAAGCAGACTAAAGCCAAAATATATGCACTGATTTCCTATAGATATAAAATTGTCTTATATTAAATTACATCATTTACTTAGCTAACCGTTAGGAAAGATGAGTTGGTGCCCTTCATATTTTTGACTATTGCTCTTATTTGAATTTGCCATTATGGCCAAAGACAGAGTTATGGGGATTGTAGTTCAGAACAGGATACCTACCTCTGATACAACTCTTTCTCTTTTGATTGAAAACTAGGATGTATAAAATCGATCTTGCTTTCATTTTTATCAATTTTAGTGATTTTACATATAGTTCTGTAATTTTTTTGCCACTTTAACTGGAAATACAATTTTTAAAATATTAATCTCAACATAGGCTTTAAGTGACAGTTTTGATATGTTTAAACTTCCATAACTTGGGCCACAATTTTTAGAGAAATGTGGAGTGCCAGTCCACACATTAATCAAAGCACATTATAAATAAGAAGGAATAAAAGTGAGACTCCTCAATAAGTTTTAGCAGAAATTTCCCATAACTGCAGATGAAATCCCACCCACACCCCACACCATTATAACTGAGTTCCCTAAAACTGGAGTTGCCACAGACTGTTTCTGTTGGCAAAGCATACATTTTATCACTGATCTGTGGCCGCTTTCTTAAATATTGGAGATGTGGGAATAAATGGCCAAAGGACAAGGCTTTCATATACATTTAATAATTTACAGAGGAAGGAAATAGCTATGGAGGGAGGCTTCTTTGGGGCATCGAGGACAAGGGGGGCAAATGACAAAACACGCAATGTAATGTTGTACCGTGAACTCCACCTGTTACATTTTAGCAGGTGACATCATGATACAAGTATGAAAGGGCAGAGCTTGTGAACAATACCTGTTTTTGATTTTGGCGTCATGATTAGAATCAGATACCTCTGGCTGTGGATGCAACTTTTCATATGATAGTGCTGCTGGAGTAAAAAAAAATGCATTAAAACGACTGTCTTATTTTATGCAACCTTTAATATAAACAAGGCAAACATATCTTCTTTAATCCCTCAAAGCCTGCATTCAGATAATATGTTTAACCTGGGTACTGAATTTACCCATTTTCTGGGTTTGCACAATATATTGAATCAGAAATTAATGAAATGAGCCAGGTTTGCATTACATACTACTCCTCAAAACCTAATTAAAGTTAACACTAACCAAGTGTAGAATGGCCTGCTATTCTTTCGCTTGGCCTAGTTAACTTCATTAAGTGACCTACTTAGTTAAAAGCCTATATGACATGCACAGATATTATTGTGTTTTGTTTTTTAAATGTATGTATTAGGGTGGACAGAAGGGGTACTTTCAAACCTTTCATTTTTAGAATTGTCTATCTGGATGCCCTTTCCCAGAACAGAAAGATCTATAGCATTATATCCCTTCATTATTTCTCAAAAAGATCTTCTATTTCAGTGTTTATCCACCTTGGCAACTTTAAGATGTGTGGATTTCAACTTCCAGAAATCCCCAGCCAGCATGCTGGGAGTTGAAGTCCATACATCTTAAAGCTGCTGAGGTTGAGAATCACTGCTCTATTTGCTTCTGTAGAAGAGCCCCAGGTATGCAACTGATTTCTTTGACAGTGGCAGAAATGCTTACATGACAAAATACCACAGTAGATCTTTGCATACAGTGCAAATTATAAGAGATTTTCTGAACTAAGAGCTCTTAGTTGTTATGGATTAGTATGGTTCTTACAACTTCCATCTATTATTTCTGCTGTTAGACTCATGTGGCAATTAATAGTATCATCCAGCCATTGCTGTATTGGTGATGTCATCTAAAACTACAAATTATTCTCACTAGTGAGGATACCCTCAGAAAATTATTATTGTGGGAGGTGTCATATAACCAGGAATGGGGAGAGAAATCTTTCCCGGTATTGTCCCCTCACCACCAGCAGTGATGTTTTTATTTGGTTATTCCAAGCATAATTGTTTTTTATATCTCTTTAAGAAGTAACATAATCCAAAACAGAGACCTATGACAGACTAAATGTATGTGCTCTGTGTCTGTCTGTCTGTCTGTCTGTCTGTCTGTCTATCTATCTATCTATCTATCTATCTATCTATCTATCTATCTATCTATCTATCTATCTATCTATCTATCATCTCCCAATATGTGTAAGTCTTCATTTATAGAAGGGTTCATCTTAAGGATTCCTGAGGATTTTATATTGCTCAGAAATTAGCTGGAATTCTATGGAAGAGTCATATGAGCCGTATAGTCATATGAGCATATACAGAATCTCTATCAATTTCAAGCAGACAGTCTCTGAACCACCCTCCCCTCCCTTCCTCCAAAGACTTCCACCAAATTTGGTGACATCATTTCTTCCCATTTTGAGACAGGAAGCACAGGAAAATTGTAAGACTTAAAGTAGCCTTAACGTCATTAAAAAATAATAATAATAAAGGACTTTCTTCCTGCAAAAAAACAAAAACAAAAAGCAGAAAATTCCAGGAAATTGTCCTCTCCCTGCAGCCCTCATCCTCTTAAAAATGTTCAATGTGGACCCTGACAACTCAAGGGTTGCCCACTCCTTTTTCTTATTATTTAATTTTTATTGAAGAGATTTTTACAGACTAAAAGCAATACAAATTTAACGAAAAGTAAAGAAAAGTAATAAGTGAATAGAAATAAAAAAGAAAAGACAGAAAGAAAAAGAAAAGACAAAAGAGATATAAAGAAGCAGCTTCTGATCTTTGCAGCAAAATATAAATGCATTTATATTTTATACTCTCTCTATAATTATATCATGACTCCCTTCTTTCCATATTCTACCCTTTCTAATTGTCAAAACCATAAACCACAAGTTCATTTTTTTCCATTTTCAGCAAAAAGTCCATAAAGGGTTTCCAGTCACTAACAAATGAAGTTGTTGTCCTTTCTCTAATCAAGCAAGTCAGTCTCTGCAAATTCTGTCATCTTCACCAACCGTTCCTCCATTGGGAGTGTTTCAGACGAAGCTTGCCCACTCCTGATCTATCATGTGATCTAAGGAAAAGGGAGGGAAGCAGAGACAGACATGTACATGGAAAGAATATGTGGCTTTTTCAGTAGTGGGCTCCATTGTTTTGTCGTAGCCTAAGAACTAAACAGGCCATGCATAGCTTGACTACTTTTTCTCAAAAATTCTTTTGGAGACCTGGGTGGTTGTTTTTATTTCTTTATTATTTCTTTATTTTATTTATTAAATCCCCCCCCGCCTATCTCCCCCCAATGGGGGGCTCTGGGCGACTCACACAAAACATTAAAACCATAAATATATATATAAATACATAAAACATCAAAATTGGAAAACATTACTAAAAAAAGGAAAAGGAGAGTCCAAGATGAAGAATCTTCTTGATTTATTTCTTGTTGTATTATATATTCTATGTACCACGTACTCAAAATCATTACAAATGAATTGGAGCTAGGTACGGGAAAGAAGCAATGTGTGAGTGTGCTGACTAGTCATGATGTAATGGCAGGAGCTGCCTGAAGCACATGGTTCACCCCATCTAACACTTTGCAATATAATTTCATTAGGAGTGTAGTCTGTGAGCGCCCCTTTGAGAGAGCCTTGCAAGCTGTCATGGCTCTGACTCATCATTCTCTGTGAAAAGCTTCAATCAAATTATCAGAAGGCGTGAGGGAGGGGTGATTTGTAGTAAATTCCCTTCTACTGCTCTCTCTTCCTGTCAGCATCAATCAGCAGTTCCAAAAATAGGGATGATGCTCTGGAAGCTGCTGAGAAAGGAAAGGGAAAAATTGACAGTGCTTACACCTACATTCACAAAGGAAAGAAGAAGGGATAGGGTGTCAACACATATAAATCAGGGCATTTCCATCTAGCTTAGGGCTGTCTGTGCTCCTAATAGTTGCTTCACTTATTAATTTTTTAAGATCTGCTAATAAAATGGTTTGTGCACCCATATGAAGTGTTTGATGCTTGTGGACAGTAGGTAGGTAGAAAAGTAGAATTGCTATAATGTCCCACTCAGTATACTTGGGGTGGAAAATGTGCAATGACTGCTGTGTCTTATTTGTCCATAGTAACTAATAGTGGATCTCCAGTGTTTCAGGCAAGGGTCTTTCTCAGTTCTATGAGGACTTGTTACTGACAGAATCTCGAATTTTATACATGGAAAGCATGTGTTCTGCAGTAATGCCAAGCTCTTTATCAACCACAATTCACACAGGACCCCATGAATTAGGCTCCATGTTGTGAAAAGCTGTTCTGAGTTGATAGTGACAGTTGCAACATCCATTTGTGGAGAGCCCCCGTCATCATCCCTTTTTTAGTCATTGTCTTTGCTTGCTTTGGCAGAGGGGAACAAGAAACTTAAAGCAGCTGCCTTGTTCCTTTCTGATGTCAAGCAATCCACTGCTGGAGTAAGGCTGAGCCATCTATTGAGAGTACTGGCTGATGGAGGGGAGTGGAAGATGATTTTCAGTGAGCAGTGGGATCCTTATTGGTAGGAGACATTTTTTGCATCCAGAATATTTACAATAGAGCAGAATAAAATACAGCATGACTGAGGCTTGAAGCAAAATTATCCAGTAAATACATAATAAAACATGCATATTGGACTCACCCGACATCCTGGCCCCAATGCTTATGAAAAAGCCAGGTCTTCAAAGCCCTCTGGAAGGTTAGCAGGTTGTGGCTCAGCTGAATCTCAGGGGAAAAGCTGTTCCATAGGGCAGACACTGCAACAGAAAGCAGCTCCATGTAGCACATATTGCAGTAGTCTAGCTGCGAGGTGGTTAAGGCATAAGTGACTGTGAGCAGAGCCTTCTGATCAGATGCAATTGGAGCATGAGATGGATTTGTGCAAGAGCCTTCCTGGCTATGGCTGGCACTTGCTCCCTGAACAGGAGTCATAAATCCAAGAGGAACCCTAAACTGGACACCACGTCTGGGGAGTGCTACCCCACCTAAAGTCAGAGATCTGAGGGGCCCTAAACTCACAGCCATTTGATATGCCATACTTAACCATACTTAAGCATATGCTGACAAATGACTTCCTCCAGGGGCTTCATGAAGATGTTAAATAGGGGCTGGGAGAGAGTTGAGTCCTGAAGCACCCTGCAATACAAAGACCTAGGAGAGGAGGGGTCTTAGAGAAAGGAGGAGAACAATTGTCAAGCTGTGTCCCTCACTCCCAATCCCCTAAAATAATCCAGAAGGATACCATGATTGATGGAATTGAAGGCCATTGAAAGATTAAAGAGGGCCAGGATGGATGTGCTATCGCCATCCTAAGCCTGCCTGAGGTCATCAACATACCCACACCCACACCCACCCACCCACACACACACACACACACAGAGCACATAAATTGAGTCTGTCAGAGGTCTCTGTTTTGGCTTATGTTACTTCTTAAAAAGATACAGAAAACAATCATGCTTGGAATAACCAAATAAAAACATCACCACTGGTGGTCAGGGGACAATACTGGGAAAGATTTCTCTCCCCGTTCTTGGTTATACAAAGCCTCCCGCAGTAATAATTTTCCGAGGGTATCCTCACTAGTGAAAATCATTTGTAGCTTTAGATGATATCACCAATGCAGAAAGGCTTTATATCACCATAGCAGTGGCTGGATGATGCTATAAATTGCCTCATGAGTCTAACAGTGGAAATAATAGATGGAAATTGTAAGAACCATACTGATCCATAACAACTAAGAGCTTTTAAGCTGGGAAATCTCTGATAATATTACAAAGATGGGAAAAAAGCATTGTCCTCAGCACTCTTGCCTTGACTTGAGAGTGCTCAGGCCAGCCAGAAGTCCTTGGAAAGGAGCCGGTTGCCTGTCAGTGGATATTGCCTGTCATGCTGGCTCTTCTCCTTTAGTTCCTGATAGAACTTTGGGGCTAAAGGGTTACAGTTGTGTTAACAGAACCCACATGGCTGGTTTCTTCAAACCAATGTAGAGGGCTCTGATTTGGCTTTTTCACATACAGGCTCAAGCTGTATGCTTCTGGTAGCTTGAAATCTATGAATTGGTTTGGCCCTGAGGAAGGGAGGGTGTGCTTTCCTCCATCATGAACTGTTCTCTCACACAGCAAGACAGAGGTTCCCTCTTTGTTTCATAATGACAAGAAGGAGCTGGTAGCAACCCCTCAGTTGGCGTCATGGGTGGATGAGCAAGGGCCACAAATGCCTTCTTTTGCATTAATTTCTTTTGCAGGCACAGCTGTGTAATGTTGCTAATTATATGGTAGAGTAGAATTGCTTGGCTGTGCAGCAAGGCCCAGCCTGTTTGCCAGTCTGTAAAAGTTTCTCAAGCGACCGAGTCCATCTGTATCAACCGTGGCTTCTTTTATTGTTAACAACAAAACATTGTTTTTATATTGATCTGGCTCATGGTTGGGACATGAAATGAATCCTCCTCCTCTTCCTCCTTATTAGATATCAGCATTTCTTTTTCTAACTGATTCACTGTTCTAAAATGACCCTGATCAAGAAGGAATACTGCACAATGGGATGTTGGTCCCCTTCGGAAGACTTGATAGAAAAATCAGCAGTTGAGCAAAAACAACCTCTATTTCAATAAAGTTTTCGAATGCTTTGTACCAGTGTAACTTCCTGTTCATTAATAGTTGGATATGCAGAGGCCACTTCCGATTTCAATACCCTACCTCAGTTTAGAGACACACTGGGCCATATGGTACACCAGACAATATGATTCATAATTTCAAAAATGATGTACTTTGCTGTAAGTGTATTAAAATCGTCTTTGTTGAAAAATCCTGAAAAGCTTATCTACCGGCCAGAGATCCTTCTGATGCCGGTACTTACAATGTCTTGATGTATTAATTTACTATGCTCTAATTTAGATGAGTTTTCATATAGGAATGTACTTCGGTATTCATTCATTGTGGGTTGATTTAGAAGAGTTTTCACATATCTGTCTCTTCCTTTAAAGTGCGTAGAGACTGTCAAGGGACCTCTTGTCCCATTTGCCACTGACCTTGACTTAATAAGGAAGGTTAGGATGTTTTGTGGAAAGGAGGGCAATGGGTGCAATTTGGCCATATGCAGTGATTAAAGTCTGAAAAAAAAGAGCCCCAGCATGCATCCTTGGGCACCTACCCCAATTCAAATGGGAAAGGAATTTTACAGATGTTTACAGGAAGTTGACTGTTACAGATTCTGACATAATTATCCACTGGCTTTTGTTCTTCACAAATGTTTAGTTCTAATTTATGGATCGACACATAGTTTAATATGGCTTAAAATGTTTATTTTGATAACAAAAAACTGAACTGCTATAAGAAATTTGGCTTGTTTGTTTTTGCCTTAGAATATTGCGTGCTTACTGGTACTGTAGTTTGCAAACTACGCTATATCTCTTAGCACCTTGTGCAAGCACAGCCAGTTGTGGTTCATTCAGCAAACCATATTTAAATGCTCATGGCGTAAGAAAAGGTGTGAACTCAAGTCACAGAAATAAAACATAAACCGCAAGTGCTGTAGAAGATATTGCTTGATATTGCTGCCATCATTTTAAATTGGGTTTGCTTCTTACAGATACTGTCTAAAACTTGCATAGTTCATGGTAATTTTTTCCCATATTTTAATCACTGCATATGGCCAATTACATTCATTGACCAAATTCAGACCAAGCAAAAATATGAAAGATCAGCAGAGCAATTTTACATTTGGATTTCTCCCTGGGGTGATAAGGTTAGATCTCCTGTGATGACATTTGATCCAGATTAGATTGACTGCCATCCCTGACCTCCACAGGGTGGGAGAGGATCCACCCCAGGCACCTGATGGATTCCAGAGAGGGCACCTAGGGAGTTTTCCAACAATCTAGTGGCAGTTCTGCTCAGTGCTTGGTGAACCAATGGCGAGGGGGAGGCAAACTCATTGCTGGATGGCATTGCTTTTAAATGGTCTTTTTCTGCTGCTCAATGCCTTGGTTTACTGAGGACCTCAAGAAATGAAGTGGCAAAAATGAAGCCTAGAGTGTGATGGAAAAAGACACAAAGTGCTTTTGACTGAGCACAGATAGGTGCCCATTGTAGTGAAAAGAGAGGTGAAGCTGGTGATACCAACCTTACATCATCACTGTGGACTGTAAGGGAGATGCAGCTGATGTCTTATCTCAGTCCCTGAAGACTGTCAGGGTTTGAATGGGACAGAAAGTCTGAAGCTGAACCTGACAATACAGAGTTCTGTCTGTCCGCTGAGGCTCTCTGTCAACACCAGTGACAGACTACCCCTGAAGGAACAGGTTCATGATTTGGGGTTGCTTCTGGACTCACATCTCCTGCTGGTACAGCAGGTGGAGGCTATGGCTAGAAGAGTCTTTGTCCAGTACCAGTTGTGACCTTGCCTGGTACAAGGAGATGTTGTTACAGTAATTTCTGGCCTTGTTACTACCCATTTAGACTACTGCAATGCACATAACATGTGGCTGTCTTTAAAGACCACTTGTAAGCCCAAGACATGTATATCGTTGAATGGGAAGTGGCAGGAGTTCCAAATAAGCAGTGGGGGAGTGCTGTAAGGGGGTAGGGGAGGCTGGGGAAGGCCCTGGGAGGCCTGGCGCAGGCCGCATGTGAGTGCAGGAATGCCATGGGGTGGTTGGCACAGTGGGGTGTGGGTGCAGGAAGGTGGGGGTGGATGGCATGGTGTGACTGAAGGGAGGCCACGAGGTGGATGGCGCGGTGCAGTGTGAGCACAGGGAGGTCAGGAGACTTACCAGAGTGACTTGTGACCTTCCCTGCCGGGATCACATGACCGTGGGATGTTACAACTGTCATAAGTGTGAGCCAGTTGCCAAGTGCCCAAAACACAATCATGTGACCATGAGGGCACTGTGATAACCAGAACTTCAAGAACTGGTTGTAAGTATCACTCATTTAGTGCGATTGCAACTTTGAATGGTCACTGAATGAGTGGTTGGTAAGTGAGGACCACCTGTACTGATTAGCATCTGGATGCAATTTATAAAGCTAGTTTTCACCTCTAAAGTCCTTATGGCTTAGCACCAGCCTGAATCAGCCCAACTCATTAGATCATTTAGGTAAAACTACAGCCAATGCCCCATTATTGGGAAATAAAGGGAACTGAAGCAAGGAGGTGCTGCTTTTCAGTCTCCCTGTAGAAATCAGGCTGGCACCATCCTTGAGTGCATTCAGGAAGACGATGAAGATGGAGCTCTTCCAGAAAGTCTTTTAACCTGTTTGGGCCCATCTTTGGTATTTATTTATTTGCTAAATAAATGGTTTTCTTTTGTATTGCTCTTATGTCACTGTTCTGAAGTTTTGCTTTATGTATTTAAACTGTTGGGATGGGACTTGTAATGATTGAGCTCAGAAGCCACCCGTTCTTCACTCTCCCAGAACAAGCCTTCTCACTGACATCGGGAAGGGGTTAATTTGCTGGCCTTGCTTGTCAAAACACCAAGGCACAGAGGGAGCTGCTGGGCAAAAAGGCTTCAGTCTTGTGAAAGTGGCTTTCTGCTGGAGGCAGCAACAGTGATATTTCATGTCTTGTTTGGTGTCTCTTGCTTTTAAATGTCAGTCTCTGCAGCCAGCCTTATCTCCTGTAGCACATTTCAATTAGGTATTCCAAATCACGCTATTTTCTTCCAGGACAAATATGCCAGAGGTGATATTTACTCTTGCAGCAGCATTTTAAATATGTAGCATTCTTTTAAAAAACAAACAAACAATCAAACCATGAGTAGCCATTTCTTTTATGTAGAGGAATAACTATTACAAATATATTAATGCGAAAGGCAGAATACAAGGCCCTGCGTTGGAAAGCAGAATTATTTTAATGAAGTACTTTTTCCAGCTCAATTGGAAGGATTACTGAGCCCCCGAAAGAGCTTTGCATGCTACCTTTGGCCAGTAATCATCTGTATTGGCCAGGGTGGCTACTAGATAAACATTAAATTTAAACAAATTAAACAGAGGAATAGATACACCAAAGTTGGTTGTTGATGTGATTAAAATACCTGGAAGGAAGCTGGCATTTTAACTAGAGATTGATCCAATCCAGGTTCATTTAGATACAAGCATGGTTGATATACTCACAATTGCATGGGATTGACATCTGAGAATGTTTTCTGAGACCAAAAAAGAAAAAAACACCACCCTCCAAACAGTTATTGGAAAGGAAAAAGAAACTGCATTTCCTGCCAATGGGTGTCCTGAGAAAATTCCCATACTATATAATTCCTGAAATCTACTTTGATCTTATCACATTACATTTATTCCCATGTTCATGGTTCCTGGCTACATCAGCATTTCTTTGATAGATTAATTTTCAGACCAAGCAACCGAACCCACATATATAGTAACACAGGCAAAAACAAGGGTAACTTACTATTGTTTTGTCAACTTGAAATTGTCATTTATTTATTTATTAATTATTAAACTTGTATGTCGCCTGACTCCCAGCAACTCTGGGCAGCTCACAACAATCAAAGTGAAGAAATTATAATAAAATCAATAAAAGGTAGGAAAAAAGATAAAAGACAATTGTCTTATATAAGTCATCCATTTGACATAAAACTTCTTGTGCGCTCATTTAAGAATTATATGAGCCTGAGAAGCTTTGAACAAAGGATAAGAATTTGTAATGGATTGAATTTGGATTCTTTTGCATGCAAAACATTATCAGCCATTGAATCTTCTGTAATTATATTGCCTAGAAAAGCTACATCTGTTTTCATGCAAATTTGCAGAAGTCGTTATAATCAAGCATCTAGTTGCAATATTACCATGTGTGAATTTATCTAGAATTAGCCTTGGACGGCCTTCTCTCTCAATTCCCTGCACTCCCAAGTGTTTAGATACACTGTAAATGTTTATCATTGATTATGGACATTACTGTGATTAGGAATTTGAGATGCAATTATTTTCATAGTTGCAGTTTTCACCAGAGCAGTTCCGACAAAAATTTCCTCAGCCTCTATCCTGGATGTGCATAGAGATCTTTGAATGCTTAGTTCTCTAAACATTAATTGTAGGTGCAGATAATCCATTCATGATGGACTGTGTAGTAGCAGATGGGTTTCATATGAACTGTTGAGTCTATTATGGCCCAGTGTGGCATAGATTTAGCGTTTGGGTTGATGAAAACCAACCTTGGATTAGAAATCATTTCTCCACTCTAACTTGGTGGGCCATCCACCACCCAAACCACATATATGGAGCAGAATTATCTAAATGTCTCCAAGATATATAGGATTCATACATGCTTAGGCAAGAATCTCATCCTGAATTTCCTAATATATTTAGGAAATCAACTACAGTACATACTTTCTGGTGGCACTCATGGAGCATTTGGACAATGTATTTATTTTTATTTATTTATTTAAATGTATTAGCTGCCCAACTCCAGTGGACTCCTGAATGCAGAAGTGGTGAGCAGAAACATGCTCACGTATGATGGTATTTCTGCATTCCTACCTTGTGCGCTATTCCTGTCTCCACCATGCACACCTACATACATGGATAGTGTGAATGCCTTTGACCTAAATATGATTTCAGTTTGATTTGATAAAAAAAAAATCACATGGTTAATTTCCTGTTTTTTTAAGGAAATCAACTACACAATTTTCAGGATCAATTCAGAAGACCAATGTCACTCAGTCTGACTTTTAGCCACAATTTATTTATGATTAGTTCTACATGGTAAATACTTTGTACTGTTGAGGAATTCCTATCTGTGAAAAAGCGGTCAGAATCTTATGAACTAGCCGTTTGAGTCTGCGTGGTGGCCATAGAAAGAAGTGAAAAAAGAATTCTGAGATGCAAAAATACAGTTTATTAAATACATTCAGGTTGAGATTGAAGCTCTCTAAAAGTGCAATAGTGCCATCTACTGGCTCAATCATATCAAACAGATCAGCAATCTGTTGTATTTCAATGTATGTGAAATTTGTATGTGTTTTGTATTTCAAATATGCATGTTAAAGATGGAGTCTTAATGTCACAGTAATTATATAGATCAGGAGACACAAAAGTAGTGAGCTAATATCTTTGGAGAGAAGCTTTTGTTTTTCATAAGGTTCTTCCATCATAGTGAGGCAAAACTGATTAATTTACATTTACGTCCAAAGTTTTGTAAAAATAAACAGGAGTATTCTTTAGAAATAATATATGGTTTAATTAGTTATAATCTCCTGAGTGTTGCACTGGAACAATTATTTCTGACTATAACTGGGTCACATATTTCCATAAGTCACAATATAAACTTTTTTTCCTGGCTTGGGATTATGTGTGAAACCATGGCTTATGATTTATTTATTTATTTATATTACAAATTTAGACACCACCCATCTCATGAGGAAGTGACTCTGGGTGGTTTACAATAAAAACAACAGATAAATATTAGTTAAAATAGAATAAAAATAGTATAAAATTATGTTGTGTTCAGGATAGCTTAGCCATTAATCACTGCAACTTGTCTGAGATGACAGGTCATAATGGTTTTTCCTGTATATAATCACTTGTTGAGAGAAAGCACATCCCTAATTAAGAGAAATTGATTTGCAATATAGGTATTATCCAAATTATAGAATCTACTGATATTGTGTGTGTGTATGTTTAATGTTTTAAACAGTTTGTAAACCACTCAAAGTGGCATATAAATTTAGTAAAATATTATTATTATGGTTGCACAGTCAGCCAGATGTTTAGACTTGATTTGGCATTTTTATCCTTATTACTACTACTACTACTACTACTACTACTACTACTACTACTACTATTCTGCTGTCTGTTTCTCAGGTATAGTACATGAGCATTCAGGACTAACATTTGCAAGTACGATTCTGCTCTACCATGATATTAAATCTTTTATGCCTAGATCCATCAAAATTAAGGCTCAGTTACTTAATAGCTCTCAGCTGGGCATACTTCCTGTTTCAGATCAGATTGTGGTATTGGTTCATGCTTTTAACTATGGATATAGCATTTCTGCCCAAGCAATATTGCAATGAGCCAAAAGAAAGAGTTTACATATCTGAATCAAGAAGCCCCTTGTATGTCCTGGCAAGGAAGGTTTATTCCTAATAAGCTTCAAGCATGGGCTTTCAACATGTTGAAAGTGATAGCCAACCTTTTGGTAGGCTTACCATATATATAGCCTAAATCAGTGTTTTTCAAACTGAATTCCATGGAGCAAATGTCCATTGTTGAGGGTAGATTTGAACTTGGGTTACCCCAGTCCTGGTCCAACATCTTAAGACATACTATTTAAACACCTCACGTAGCCCTAAAGAAACATGATGTAAGGCAGTGTTTCTCAATCTCAGCAGCTTTAAGCTGTGTGGACTTCAACTCCCAGAATTCCCCAGCCAGCATGCTGGCTGAATGGAGGTTCAAACCAGGTGTCAGTAAATGAGATGGACCAATCTGTGTGTTTCACTTTTTATACATTCACTTTTTTCAAGCAGGGTTCCCCGCCCCTCATTTTTACATGAATTGTGAAATGAATTCTACTCAAAAAGTGTACACATTTTCCCCTCATATATGCATTGTATGTTTTTCAAATGTACTTCACCTTGCATATATTCTTCTGTGATGAATATATTTTATACACATTTTAATTGGAAAAATTCTCAATGAAAAGATTACTGTATTCCAGTTCCTGTATTCTCTGGGTATTGCAATTTATGCTAGTTTACAGTCTTTTTCCATCTCAGCTTCTTACTGGCCTTGCTGAAGGTCTGTTCCCTGCAGCCATCGGTAGCGCTCATTCTGCAGATTGGACAGACAGCAAATTTCATATCTTGGTCATCTTAATAAAAAGTTTGACATTTGTGTAGGCAAAGCCAACTGTTACATACCTGGCACAGCTATTTTTTGATGGTAGGCATAATTCTGAAAAGCAGAAAGCTGACATAAATACCATGGCACCTTTTCCTTTCTCTTCTGCAAGATCACATCTAATTTCCACCCATCCCCATCTCTCTGCTTCATTTTGCTTTATAAACTGGGTATCTGA
The DNA here is from genome assembly GCF_059951505.1 of Python bivittatus. Taxonomy (NCBI): domain Eukaryota; kingdom Metazoa; phylum Chordata; class Lepidosauria; order Squamata; family Pythonidae; genus Python; species Python bivittatus. The sequence goes on along the minus strand of NW_028277075.1, from coordinate 8,392,512 downwards.
ACAGACAATAGCAATAAAACAAAACCGCTTGTTATTTGTCTAGCTCCTGGTTGCTTTTTTTAAGGCTCTTTGTTCAAGTGTCAGTCCTGGTTTGTAAAACATGAGCAGCGTCTGAAAAAAAAAAAGTAATTACACTTCACATCTGGTGTTTCTCTCAAAAGTGCAATACTGGAGCTACAGTCACTAAATTTCAGTGATGTTAATTTTCTTTCGTCTTTGACTTCTGAGATTATTTGAGTGAAACCATATGAAATCATATTTTAGCTTTCTCCTCTTGGACTCGCCTCTCAAATGTCAGGTAGAACTCTCCTGGTCATTTTTCATAATGTTGCCATGTTACTAATATAACATCTCAACAACTAGATAGAGCCAAAAATGCTAGGGCTAGGACAGAGGATTTGGGGAAAAGTATTAGAACTGATATCAGAGTATATATTCAGCTTATAGTGAAAAGTGTATGCTTTTGCTTCTTGAACCAGAGTTGATTCCACTATTCTTGTAAAGAACTAACATACCACTAATCTGGGTAGGAATCTGGAACAAAACTTTCACATTCCCTTGCCATTGACCATGCATGCTGGAATTGATGAGAATGGGCCAGATTTGGAGAACACTTCCAGGTATGCCAGCGCCTGCTGTAAAAAAAATGTTTCAAATTCACAGAAGATTGAATTCATGGGACCTTTGCAGGGGGAGGTGCAATGCTGGCTACTGTTTTGTGGGGAGAACTGTTCCCCATCTACCCAGGATGATCTGCTCTGTATATAGCTATCCAGTAGATTCGACATTAGTTCTAGCTCAAGACTGGACAATCTTTTTGCAGTTGGGGAGCAGAATTTCTATTTTTTTTTCTTCTTGGGTGGAGAAAGGGCCATTGGAGAATGACTGATAGCCTAATGATAGCAAGGATCAAGAGCTAGAATTCCTAGCCTGATTTATTTCACACTTTGAACTATTTTAGTGGGGTGAATGAAGGTTAAACAGTAATAGGCACATCTTCCTTCACTACTGAAGCTTGATGAGAATTGTTTTACCTAGTGCAATCCTGGGAAGCTCCAAGTGTTTCATACACATGCACTCAAAGAGCTTCAAGACTGCAGACTGCATTCTGTCTACCCTTGCTTTAGCCTTGCTATATGAGAACCCGAGATCCACTGACAGAATATGAAGAATTCTGCATGTATATATCATGTAATGCTGTCAGAAATTGCAAGGTCAAATCATGGTTCTCAACAAGAGGCTGCAGCCATGCTGCTGCTGTTTGTGCAAGGCATAATCATTTCCCTCATTATTGTTCTCCTGCTCCAGTCTACCAAATGTCTATCTAGTCTGCCCAGGAAAACTGTGCAATGCCTCAGTTTAGTTTTAGGAGAAATACTTCAGGATACACATGACTATGAATGTACCATTAGTTACAACTGTCACCTTTTGAGGTGGACCAAGTCAAGAAACAGGCACAACAGGGGATCCAGGAATGCTCTATTGTAGTAAGGCAGAAAAACAGAATCTTGAAAGCCTGTCCAAGATTCCTTCTGTCCTACCCTACACTAAACAAAATGAAGATGGGGTTATTTTGAATTTCATTTTTCTCAGGACTCTGAAGAAGTGGCTAGCAGCCGTGCATTGTTACTGCGACAGACCGGTCTGGTACTGGGTACTTTCTTCCAAACATCACCCTTCTAGCCTTCACACTGCCCTCCTTAGTTCTTCCTTACCAAGCACCTTCATGCTTGTTAAAGGGCAGAAATGCTTTGTCTGAGTTTACATGCAACTTCAGCTGACTAGTGCCGTACTGGGACAGAAGGACTCCTGGCTTCATTTAAAATCTTTCCACACTAGGAATCCTTAGCAGACGTCAGCCTTTGTTGCAGTAATAGAAGGAGCTGCCAGCATAATGATGCATTTTCATGGCTCTCTTTGCTCTTCTCTGTGTTTTGCATCTGGCAGGTGTTTTCAGTACAAAAATAGTGGGATTAGGCTGCATAAATCACAGCCTGGGGAGGAAACAAGCCAGCATCATAGGGATAGGTAGCAAAATGGGGTTGGCAGTCTGTTCTGGTGACACTGTAAATAACAAATAAAAAAGCTCAGTAGAGTTACATGTACTGTGAAACAAGAAAGAAACTGTGTCAAGTTCAGTTTGCATATATTTGCAACTTTAAACTCTGAGGATACAGTGGTGGGCAAACTGTAACCCTCCAGATGTTACTGTATTACAACTTCCCACACCCCTCAAGTCCTCCGCACAGGGCACATTAGTTGAGGCTGCTGAGAACTGAAGGCTGGAAAAGAAGAAATACAGTACAACTCCATTTAACAGGATTAAGGTTTTAATCAAACCCTATACAGTTTGCAGATACCATCTTGTCTACAATTATTGTCTTGTTCTGCTGAGTGAGTAATAGGCACATATAGTCCTTCAGAAGTATAAGTAAATGGGAAACCAAAGGTAATACACTGTACCTCTCATTCATGATTGTGGGACTGGATGGGGATATGCAACAAATGTCACTGGCAAAGCAATATTCATGAAGTCATAATGTCAGTTTTCAATTTGTAATTAGGAGATTTTTATACAGATAAGGCTTCTGTAGGCTATTATCACCATTAACACATCAAATCACACCATTCTCCTTTTTTAGATTAGAATTTTTTTTAATCCTGCCTTTATTATTTTTATAAATAACTCAAGGCAGCAAACATATCTAATACTCCTTCCTCCTCCTATTTTCCCCACAGCAACCACCCTGTGAGGTGGGTTAGGCTGAGAGAGAGTGAGAGCTGGGTACAAAGTCACCCAGCTGGCTTTCATGTCCAAGGTGGGACTAGAACTCATCATCTCCTGCTTTCTAGCCTGGTGCCTTAACCACTAGACCAAACTGGCTCTCTCATGACTCTTTCTACTTTTCATGGAAGTAGAGGATTTGCTCAGGAATGTGGAGTGTTGGCCCTTTTTCTTTTAAGTTTTTTTTTAAAAACTTCATGCTTATTTGTCACTAATACTGGCTGTGGAATTCTGGGAGTTGAAGCCCACATATCTTAAAGTTGCCAAGGTTGAGAAACACTGCACTAGAGTATTCATGGTTTACTGAACAAATGAGAGCTGCACAAATTTTTAAAGGGGTCTTTCATTTTGATGACTGAATGACTCGTCCTTCTGAAACACCTCCACAAAATGCCCCATTGCCCCAGTTCAAAGGTCTTTGTGAAGTGCCCAGAACCCTACTTCTAATCAGCGGAGGGGCCATGGTGCTTATTTTTGCTTTGCACATGCACAGTTCATGCACAGAAATGCTGTTTGATCAAAGTGCTGTGCCTAGTGGAATCTGGTTGACCTCACCTCAATGATTCATAGCATCAGAGAGGTTTGCCTCCAGGAGGCATTTTGCCATGAAAATATGAAGAGTTGCATTTCAGTGAGGCAAAGTAACCCATTGTGGTGGATTTACCATGGTACAAACAGCTCAAAATAAATTACAGTGGTTAGTGCACACCATATATACTAAGTCAAAATGACACAAACTGCATTATTACGTAGCGTGATGTGTGAACCTGACCTTTGGACACAGTCATCCTTAAGCTGTTCAGAATAGCTCCTCGTCCCAGTCAGCTTTCTCTTTCCACACAGTGGTCGTCTTCCTCTTCTGCTCACGCTTAACCAGGATAGAAGTGACAAGGCAAGCTCTATTGGCTAGTATGTAGCTTTTACTGATTTCAGAGGAGCATATACAGGACCACTTTCCAACAGATTGCATGCAAAATGTGTTACTGTATCATCTGCTAGAAATGAAAATGGACTCTGATTAACTTTGCCTATTTTCTTGTGTTTCCTCAGTGTATCCCCACCTGCAGATTTTTCTAATAAAAGGGATTTGGGGAAGGATTTGGCTTTCCATGTCCCTAATACAGTGATTTTGATCTAGATTAAGTGACTGTGGAGTTTTTCTTGGATAAATCGAAACCAGAAAGTCAGCTGCATGATGCACATTTTAGATACTGTAAAGTTTTATCAGCCTACCAGCACTGTGATTGGTAGCAAAAGTGGACTTACATATGCCGGGGGTTTTTTGGAAGGTGAAACTGATGCCTTTAGTTTTTCTAGACCCCAAAACAGGAAAAAACTGAGTAAATTTGGAGAGGGTTTAAGGGCACTATGACCATTTGAAATCTCTACAAGGCTTAAGGTACCAATTAAGGTGTCCTGTGGGTGGGTTTTAGCAGTGGTGAATTCTTCTTTGAGTGAAGGGGTTGTTCCTTCACCTCTTAAAGAGGCTTTGGTCTGCCCTCCCCTCAAGAAGCCTTGCTGGACCCCATGATACTGGACAATTTTGGGGGAAGGTAATTGAGAAGGTGGTTGTGCAGCAGCTTCAGGGGACCTTGGATGAAGTGGATTATCTGGATCCTTTTCAGTCAGGGTTCAGACCTGGATATGGTATGGAAACGCCATCAGTTGTGCTTTTGGATGATCTCTGGTGCGGGTGGGATGGGGGTTGTGCGTCCATCCTTGCCTTACTTGACCTCTCGGCAGCCTTTGATACCATCGACCATGATATCCTTCTGGACCAACTCAGAGGATTGGGGGTGGGTGGCACGGTGTTGTGCTGGTTCATCTCCTTTCTATGGGGTTGGTTCCAGTTGGTGGTAAAAGGAGAGGTCCTACCCTTGGCCCCTACTATGTGGAGTGCTGCAGGGATTGGTGCTCTCTCCTTTCCTATTTAACATCTACATGAGACTGCTGGGTGAGCTCATCCATTGCCATAGGGTGAGGTATCATCAGTATGCTGATGATACTCAATTGTACATCTCCGCCCCTGGCAAATTAAGCAATGCTGAGGATGTCCTATCCCAGTGTCTGGAGGCTGTTGAGGGTCTGGATGGGGAACAACAGGCTTCAACTGAACCCTGGCAAGACTGAGTGGCTTTGGGTTTTGGGCCCCTCTGGTTCTAGGACTTTTACCATTTTTGGTACTGGATGGGGTTGCACTGCCCCATACAGACCCTATGTGCAATCTGGGGGTCCTCCTGAACTCACGACTCCTGCTCGATGAGCAAGTGTCAGTCATTGCTAGAAGGGCCGTTGTACAACTTTATATTGTGTGCCAGTTGTGCCTGTTCCTGGAACAGGGGGACCTTCTCACGGTCACTCATGCCCTGGTCACCTCCCTGTTAGACTACTGCAATGTGCTGTACATGGGGCTGCCCTTGAAGAGTATCCGGAAACTTCAGCTGGCGCAAAATGCAGCGGCATGAATGGTTATGCGTATTTCTGGTAGAACACACACTACACCTCTGCTTCACGAGCTGCATTGGTTACCAGTTTGTTTTCAGGTCCAATTCAAGGTGCTGGTGTTAACTTTTAAAGCCCTTCATGGCACGGGTTATTTGCGGGACTGCCTCTTCCCAATTTCATCTGCCTGTCCTACCAGATCCGGCAGAGAGGGCATGTTATGGGTCTGACCCCTAGGAATCTACATTTGGCAGGCTCTAGGTGACAGGCCTTTTTTGCTGTGGTGCCTGTGCTGTGGAATCTTCTCCCCCCCCAGGTGAGGTTGGCCTCATCACTGTCAGGTTTCTGGAGGTCCTTCAAGACTCGGTTGTGCCAGCAGGCCTGGGGACCCCAAGGGATGGGTGATCTAGTGAGGTGGCTCTGTTATTTTTAACATCTCTTTGCTTATTTTTTCATTTTAGTTTGGTTTTTATATTTTTTATACTTTTTAATGGATTTATTGATTGTTTTTTTAACCTTGTTGTATGCTGCCCAGAGCTGCTTGGAAAAAGTGAGATGGGCAGCTAATAAATTGTATAAATACATACATACATACATACATACATACATACATTCTGTGCATACCCACACCAAAATGGAAATATAATGCAAAGATGTGGCCCATAGATTGAAATCTCTGGCTTAAATATTTGTACTTTTTGGTCTGAGGGTTTAAAGAAACTTGCCTTATTTTGGTGACTTTGGCTGCAACAGAACTGCTGGGACTTCTATTGCTGGTAAACATGTGTGTAAAATAAGAGTCTCCTCCCACTCCCATCCATTCAGAGGGAAAGGGATAGGGGTACTTCTGAGCAAATGAAAAGTGTACTGAATCAATGAAAACTGCTTTGGGGACTCTTTCCCTGTCTGGCTTCTGTTCCCAGGCTCCCCTCCTCTGTCTCCTCATGCTTCTTCTAGAACAATAATGCTCATGAAATGTGTCTTTGGATAGATGCTATGAGCAAATTTTTTTTTACGCTGTGGGTACAATTCTTTGTACATGGCTTGGAGCTTATCTTGCTGCTACAGTCCCAGGCTGCTTTCTAATCAGGAACAAATCCTGTTCTGCCATGTTTCCTTGATTTGACTTAAACTTCTTACTACGTTCTCAAGGCAATGCCTCTTGGGCATTATGTGTGCACTGTGCCAGGCGGGCTGTTGATTTTCTTCTCTTTTACTTGGGTACATTTTCTAGAATTGCCACTGTTCCTGAGAAGCAAGTTAGATTTCATTTCCTTCCCAAATGGTCTAGTGGCCTACAACATGAACTGTAGGAGTTTTTGTGAAAATAAGTGCTTGATTCAAGTGGAGAAGCTAATTCAATGTAGCTTCAAAATTTGATAAAGCTTTTAAAAAGCAAACCATGGGTGTTATCTATTAAATCACATTATGGGGTCCCAGAAGATGCAGCACCACACTAGCATACATAATTTATTACCTGATTTATATGATGGTACACAATCATACTAATTATTTATCATTTACTACTATCTGAAGATGTGAATACAAGGATGTTATGATATGTAAGCCAACATTTAGCCCTGAGAATGTGATAATATTGAATTAATCTTACCCTGGAACATCCAGGATGGTCAAGGGTGGGAGTAGGGACTCAGTTTGATACCAGCTGTGCTGCTTGCCTTCCTGATTCGGTTAGAAAAATCTACCTGGGAGACTTAACATTTCCTGATAAATGTGGCCATGTGCATTGAAATTGATGGGGTATTCTGTCATAACAGTAAGAGTACCTAATAGTCACAGGTGCTGGTGTTGCTTCCTCAACCATTGCCTTTATAATGATTCATACTTTCTTTGTGCTTTCTGAAGTATTTCAGATTATTCTGGAATAGCCATCATCCTTGATTCCGAAAAGATTCAATAGGAATTGGGAACAGAAGCAAAATTCCCTAGAAAAAAATTCTCTGAGAAAGAGGCCCCCCCCTCTTTTTTCTTTGTTACTGAACGGAGCCAAAATACTTTTTCTTGCTGGGAACATTACTGACATTTGTATTTTTCCCACATTGATCCTCTGGAATAAAATGGCTGCTTTTGCAGAATTGTTCTCAAAACATACATGCAGGCCTGGATTATATGTTACATGTTGCTGTATTACATGTTGCTGTGTTGTTTGTTTGGTTTTGGCTTTGTATGTTGGGTGAACCAAGCTGTTTCACTTTGTAGATCATGATTTCTGTCTTAGCTTCTTGTGAACTCAATCTAGTGTCATGTTCTCAGTAAATAGGGGAACAAATGATAGATTAGTGTATTGTATAAACTTCCCCAAAACAGTGCTGCAACCATCCTGAGCAGAGTAACTCCTGCTGTTGGGGAAAACTATTACATGAAGTAAGAATCAATGTCTTATATTTCTTTAAAAGGAAAGCTTTAGTTACTGTTCTTGTTTTTTCCTATCGCTGAGTTGAAATATCCACTTCTGTGTTACTTAGGCTTAGCCCTATATTTGCTTATCTGGGAGTCAACTCCATCTGAGTCAATGAGATAGGCTAGATCTGTATGGCATTGCATGGTGAATATCTTTTTGTTTCATATTTATATTAATGTGGTAAAAACTAAGTGGTGCTGAGAGAAGGGAAAATATGGTAAACAATTACCCATCTAAATGTCAATTTGCAGCATCCACTTTGAAGATGTCCTGGAGGTGCAGTTGTGTTGTCTAATATGATTGATGGAGCCCTGAGAGGTGACAAATGTTATTGCAAGGTGAAGACAACATCAGCCATGGGATTTTACTGATAGCAAGCTCAGTGAGTGGGCAGCTTCTAGCTATTTATTACAAACAATATAACTGTGTGGGCCATAATTGCAGCAGAGGTGTATGTTCAGTTCAAAGTTTTTAAAAGATGTTTTGGAAAATTGTGAGGTAAGTTTTGTCCTTTATATTCTGATAAGGCATCACAAGCGTAAGAATAAATAAATACCTAGTACTTTTTGTTCAGTGGGGTAGAAGGAGAACATCATCCCAAACATGGATCCATTTCTTCCCTATTCTGATTAGCTGGTACTACAGTCGAGCTTTGGCGATATGGTAGATGCAGCAAGGGGCGGAGGGGACAATGCGTTCCAAGGCCCCTTTCCAACCTTATTCTTCCTAAGGCAGTGTTGTCCAAACTTGGCCACTTTAAGATGAGTGGACTTCAGTTGAAGTGGCCAAGTTTGGACAACACTGTCCTAATGGGATAGCAGACTTCAGAGTGCTATTTCAGATTCAGCATCAATGGATTGAGAAGGGAAGATTGCTCTAATAGAGGCCTAGTCACATGGGGGGCTTAGTAACTCCAGCTACGTTGAGCATCAAAGGCTGCTCCAGACTGCCGGGAATCAGCAGGATTTTTTTTTCCAAAAAAGATTGCTTAAAATGAACCTCCATGAGATTGTAACTATAATGAATGACACATGCTTTGTCACTTGCCCCCTTTGGTGGACTTTTATGCTTGTGGTAGTCAGTTCCCTAGTTCACCTTTACCAATTATGGATTGTATGATGCAGCTGGCTGTTTTGTCTGTCTGATTTTTTCCTATTACTGCTGTAAAAAGGTTAGGAAAAGGGGGGAAAACTTGTTCTTGGTAGAGGGCATCAGCTGCAGCTCAACCAACGAGACTGCTTGTACCGCTGGTAGTTGTAGCTTGAGGGCCCTATGGCAGAAAGGTGCAATATAGATCACCATCATCATCATGAACAAATATTAATTAGTTGAGCATATTTAATCAATAATATCCTTACCTAATTACAATTTGGTTTTAATTCTGTGAAGCAGGATTAGATACCTTTTAATCATCCTGCTGTTCTTGACCTCCCATGGGTTTTTGACACGTAGCCAGAGATGATTAGAGTTGTAGTCCAACGCCTGTTGCCAAAGATTGCCCATCTCTTATGCCTTTTGAAGCTTGTTGTTTGTACTTCAGGTTTTTAAAGAGATTTTAGCCCCATTATCCCATGCTATTTAGCTAAATAGCAATAGCAATTTGAAGACTGTACTTCAAATGCATATAAAAATATGCTTATTAACAGAAAATGTGCAGTTTCCTTTCTGCTCCTCCCCAACCACCTGTCAAGATAATAGATATCGCCAAATGTCTTTGATTTGAAGCAACTGTACACTCTAAAGGGAATGTAGTTATAAATTCTATTAAACCAGCTTTCTCTGACCTGATTTCTCCCAAATGTACTGGATCACATCTCCCATATTGGCTACAGCTCATACAAGCTGTTGTCAAACACATTTGGAAGGCACTATTAGGGAACTGTATAAACAGTTCTTCAGGAACTGTTAATGATCACTCTACTACTGCATTTTCAGATCCCATTACTATGTATGTAGTTGCATAGTAAATGAATACAGTATACAGGTGGCAGTAAAAAAGGTTGAACCAGGTACGATGGATTGTTTGATTGTGTAGTGTTCCCAGTATAAAAGCAAGCATAACAAACTTCCATTCTTAAAATACCCATTTACAAAATCTTAGAGGGTATGAATGGCCTGCTGTACCTAAAAACCATAAGGTCTATTAAAGGTATTAGGAAATGAAGCATAAAACATTGAATATCTTTAGCACAATGTAACTTGTAGAGGCAAAGAATTCATTTCTTTTTATTGCTAGCTTTTATTACTGGTACCACAGTAGCCAGAGGAGAATACTAGAGGCTTCAGCAGTATAATATAAGAACAACAGCTGGCAAATCTACATTTCAAGGCACTAGTTCCTTCCAATAACATTGTGGCTACTAAGTCTGTATGTTTGCTAAACACTTGGCATTGATGGAGGCTTGTTATATATCAGATTTATAAATACAAAAAGTAACCCAGACAATACCTGCTGCACTGGTATTACTGTAATAGGAGTGTGTATTAGTGTACAACAAATATCTTTATCTGCAACAGTTCATATATTAGTTGGTAATAACACCACGGGAGAAAAAAAAAAGTATTTCTGGAACTCTTGAGCTGGAACTAATTCCAGCATGTCTGTGATCTTGGGTTACCTGATTACAATTTGGGAGTATTTTCTAATTTGCTCATTTGATATGGATGGGAGCAAAGCTGGTGTGGACTACAGTTCATCTCTTTGGTATTACTTATTTGTCCAGTCTTGGTGCAATCTGCCAAAGCAGCCTAAAGCAAGATAATGGAGATACTGGATGGGTTCATACATTATGCCATAATGTGGCTTGCTTGGTTTTAATTTAGCATGTTGTGAGAATCCATCAAACCAAGGAATATGCACTACACTATGGATTGCCTACCCCCAGATATCCAGATCACCCCTCCCTATTTTATTTTGAAGAACCATGAAAACATGACTCTTAAGGAAGGCATTTAGGGACATTTGCAGATTCTGCTAGCCCAAATGGCAACATTTTGCAGCCTTGTTATTATATTATAGATTTATTATGTTTTAATCATGAGATTGTTATTTGTAAACTGCTCAGAATCTTTGGAAATGGAGCAGCATATAAGGTATCTTCTGTGGTTTCAGCCCAGCTAGTAAGAGCTGGGTACTCTGGCCCCCCTCAATTAAACAGTGCCATCTTTGGGACCCAGGAAGCCTGCCTTCTCTGTCAGAGTGCCTGCCCTCTGGAATGGGTTAAGAGAGATTGGCCAAAAGGAATCCAGAGAGTTCTCTGTTCAAGTGGGGATTGAAAAGATAGTGGTTGTCAGAAGTCTGGAGACTTTATGCCATTTCTTTAACATGCTTTCAATTTAAAATTATATCGGTTTTAGTATTATGGGGTGTACGTATGTAGGTCACATGGCATGTTATACCCAAATTCACACACCCAAAGAATACATTTTCAAAATGCTTTATATGAGTTTTATTAGCCTAGAGATGCATCAAAAGTTTCAAAACTTTCCAGAGTTCCAAAAGTTACTTTGTAAGTTGTGCATCCACTTTCTTGATCATTTACCCTTCCAGTTTTTCTCAAGTCTGAAGGTTGCTTACCCATCTGATTCAGCAAATAAATCCTGAAGCAGTAGAGTTTCTCCCAACACAGATCTTAATTTTAAGACTTCATGCAATGGGTTACTTTACTAATAACTTGGTAAAAATATTCTTACAGATCACATTTCTTTTTCTTTCTGGAACGAACAGGCAGCAATAGTTTGATAAATTCTTGCTTTTATTACCCTTGAACTTAATGATTGTAGTCTATAATTAGCCTGGCATGTTGTGGCACAAAGTAACTCTTTGGGCATCTGATAAATGAGCTCACATTATTGTGGGGATGCTGCAATGGTCCTAAGTGTGAAGACTGGTCGTAAAGTTACTTTTTCAGCACTTTTGTAACTTTGAACTCTGCTAAACAGGGCAGTTGTTAAACAAGACCTACCTGTACTCCTTCTGAAATGTTGATGAAAAAAGAAGCATGGAGGAAGCAGAAAAAGGGATTCATTTAGCCATAGTCTATTTCTGAATTCAAAGACATGAGGTTTTAACTTGACAGCTCCTACCTGAATTCAGTCTAGCAACACTGCCATATATTAACAAAACTGACTCTCGGTCTTCTGTGGTGACCTGAGAATAATATCCTATTCTTTTCAGAATCTGACAAACACCATGCTCTTTCTCAAAAAATTTAATTCCTCTTACTTTCAGACTTCTATTTTCCTTTCCCTCATAGCCTCAAAACAGGAAGTATGCAAGAATCTACCTATATTAGTGAAGCTGTGAATGAGGAATGGCACCATTTTTGAAAAGACTGTATAAAGTAATTTAGGCTTGGACCACTAAATCTGGTTATATAACTTCTAAGCCTCTATATGTAGAATGGGAGGAAAGTGAATTCACAGGAAACCAACTATGAGCAGATATCTCAGGGCTTTCTGGCTTCAGTTATAGTTATAAAACTGTTATCAGTACTGCATACTGATAAGGTTTATGCAGTATTAGTCTGACTGTAGGATTTTCATCAGAGTTTAAAAAATATTTAATTAAACATACGTCACAGCTAATTTCACACCAGAGAAAACTCCAGCACTTTGTACTTTCTAGATGTATTAGGCCATAACTTCCATAACCTCCGATCTGGTTATTTGGAATTATGGGAATGGTCTTGGGAAGTGTCTCTGCACTTCTTATCTCAGGTTATTATGATCATCCTAAACTGCGGCATACAGGGATAGCTCAACCCCTGAGTATGGCCAGCAATAAAAATATTGATCGAAGAACTTAATATTACCTTAACAATTTACTTTGCAAACTTGGGCAAAAATAGTATAGTGCTAAAATAGAGACCAGATGTTCTGGCACTGAATTCTCAGCTCCAGACACATGCATAGGACTGTTTCATACAGAAAGTATTCAACAGCTGTGTCAAAGTCTATCCAAAGGATGATCAATCCTTAATGAATGATTGTTTCTTGATGATTCTATTCCCAAAATATTGCTGGGCTAACTCCTCTGTGGACAAACTAAATAGCCCCATGCTTTCTTTTCCTTTCCTCCTCCGTTATTAATATTTTTGCATATTTACTCTAGTCACATCTAAAAATGAATAAATAAATGAAACCCAAGTTAAGCCTCCGTTTAATTATCTGCATGGTTGTTATTATCATGCCATTGTATCTCTCTGTGTGCTTTAAATACTTAATTGTTAAATTATGCTGTATTTGTATTTTAATTGTTTTAAATTTATGCTTTTAACTATTGTCACTATGACAGCATAAATGTTGATTAAATAAATAAAAATAAAAATAAAAATGTTTGTGTACAAAACATACACTACAATAGATACAAAATTTAATATCTTATGAACGTTCACAGTCTTGATTTTTTCTTTTTAAAAATAATTTAGTAGCATCCTCTGTTTTGCCTTGACCAGAACTGATACAGAGGACCCTCCTATATAAATCTGGAAAACAAATGCTTCCAGTGTTCTGGAATCAGTAATACTGATGTTCTTCAAAAATGTTTAATTACTCAGAAGATTAACGTGGCCTTGCTTGAATCTAAGGGCACAACTGAATCCAGCTTTTTTTGAGGATGGATCATACCTACTTATCCATTTGTCCATCCATTTGTCCATCCATGGATGGACAAAGCTGTTTCACTTTCTCTCACCTTCAGATATTGAAATCCCATAGGCATTTTTCAAAATATTCCATTTATGAAGAAATATGTTAACATCAGTAAGTACTTATCAAGAAGCAGCAGCAGCAGCAAATTAAATTCCAGCTAGTTTGTATGAGACAAATTTAGTAGGTACAGGTATTCCAAACATAGATAAGTGCATGCCCCAAAGGTATTAAAGATGAGGAACTAATTTTTTAAAGGTATAATTCTAAAACACTATTTCAAATTTAGGACATTTACACACTGACTACTTATCCCCTCCACCCCAAGCTTCCAAAAAGTCACTTCTGCTGGCCTTGAAATGCTCAGAATGTTCTGTGAGATGGCTATAAACAAGCAGTGATCTCTCTAGCTAAGCAACAGGAAAAAACATAATTTAGTCAGAACCCTGTCCTAGCCACTAGAAATCCACACAAAAAGAGAATGAACCCTCCCCATCCATATATTTCAGTGAATATTGTCTGTATTTCTTTTTTACTCTCTTCCTGCATATAAAGGCATTTGCAAAGAGTATGAAATGTGCATCTTTTCCTTCTTTCAGCCCTTTCAAAACCCTGGCATCTTGAACTCAACCAGATGTGAAGTGGTAGATATTATTTATTTACTCAGTTATACCTATATATCTGTGTGCTGCTCTTCCTCTCAATGAAAGAGAACGGAATTATAAATTGGGATCTGCCCATCATCTCTACTATGAATCCACCATTGGGTTCTTAGATCAATATGCTTTCCTCTTGTCTTTGAGATAGGAGGAAAGTATCTCTCTTGGAAAACCAGTGCCTCTACAGCAGGGTTTCTCAACCTTGGCAACTTTAAGATGTGTGGACTTCAACTCCCAGAATTCCCCAGCCAGCATATGCTAACTGGGGGATTCTGGAAGTTGAAGTCCACACATCTTAAAGTTGCCAAGGTTGAGAAACCCTGCTCTACAGCATTCCTTTTGATGCACCTCCAAAATGAGGCTGACAGAAAGGTAATGGTTCATTGCTTCTGCTGCTGCTGTGTTGGGAAAGTGAAGGGCAAGAAAGGGAATTGTGCTCCTTTCCCTGCTGCCTGCCTCTCTCCTCCTACCTGCCATGGATGAATCCTCCATCTTCCCTGCTCATCTCCCCTTCCTTTGCCCCCACATTTGATGGAAAGTACCACTGCTGGCTCTGATGGGAGCAGCAGTAGCAACAGCAGCTTGCCACTGCTGCACCCAGGCTAAGCACAGATCCTTCGAAGGGTGGCAGCTAGATAAAGCTGCTGCTATGGTAATGTCATAAAATGGAGCATTATATATTTTGATTCACAAATGTCTTCATGAAACTCAGATGAAATACCAACCATGTGCATTTGTGTGCATATATATTAGTAAAACCTGTCACATGATTTCAGCTTTTCAGACTGCAAAAACAAAGAAACAAATGGAAAGTAATTATCCAACTCAAACATATTAAGGAAAAATCCAGTAATGAGATTAAAAGTGCATATTTGCTATGAGTTTCTTCCTGAGCTGTCAAAATTGCAGGGTGCAAGTTAGACTGTTTGAGAAGAAGTTTACATTTTCAAGCTTGATTTGCATATTGTTTCCCACTCCCCCTCCCCCCCTCCCCGAGTGTGTTCACCTCTGCGGAAGAGGGCTCAACTTTTCTCCTTAGCAGTTTTAAACCTGTCAGAAACTTTTTCTGCTAATGTTGCAGCTCACAGACATCTTCTGAGATGTCTCTCTGGAGACAGAAGGGTCACCTTGTCCCCAATTTGATGGAATTGTGAAGCTGGACTGACCCAGCTAGCAGACAAGAGCTCTCTTGTTTTGTCTCTAATCTTGAAATTTTTATTTGGTTTCTTCTTCTTCTTTTTTTAGTTGAGCTAGTAGTAGAAATGTGTGCAAGAACCTACCTGTTTATGCTTTAGTTCAACTATGTGCCTTCCTTTTTTCTGCCTCCAACAAAGAGTAACTGTTGAGCTGTACTTTTCTTTTTTGCATTCCCCGTGCTTGTTTCAACAATGGGCTATTCCAGTTGTGGGTACAGCACAAGGTGAGGGGAGAATGTCTTGAAGCACAGCAGACTCTGATTGGTTGGGGATGAGGTAATGTCATGCAGTATAAATAGAGTTGCAGTATTGAGAATGCAGTTTGTCAGCTTGTCTAAGTCCTTTCCCCATGTAAAGCAAAACACTGGCCTTTGAAAAATGCCTGCAAGGATCTGGAGAGTTTAAGTAGAGACAGGACATGTGTATATGGCTTTGCTAGATTCTTCTAAACATCAGAATACTACATGTCTTTCTTGCTATCAAGAAATAAAACAATTGTAGGTGTGGGTATGAAATAATGTGGATACAGATGGAGATGTTTGGTGTTGTATGATTCAGAACAGGTGAGTTCAAAATCTAGTCTAGTTTGGAAATAGTGTGTGCAGATAGAATGCTCAGTCTGTGTTATGCTTCTATGAAAATTCATATAGTCTCCTGTTCTGGAAGAGAAGGCTTTGATGCTTCCCTGGAATGAGGAGAATTGGTCCAAATTAAACACTATAATGCTACGCTCCATTTCTTGGAAAACTAAAAGTATTATAATGGCTGAGCCTAAAAAAAATCAGCTTGGGACAAAATGAGTACTGATTTTCCAAGCTGTGGTAGAACAAGAGTCCCCAGCTTTCTTGGACCAGTTAATACATTTGGAATGTTGTAAGAATTTGTTGGGCCCTTTCAAAAACCTGCTACTCTGATGGGCTTCACTAATTATAAACCACCCATTTACCAGAAAATAAATAAGAGTGCTTGTTATCCAAAACTAATTCCACACTTCCAGAATGTTCCCTATTCTCTCTCTCTTTCCCTCCCCCCTTCTTTCTTCACAGTTCCAGAGAACTGGGTGGCAAGCTTATCATTTATATTGTATTGCATTGCATTCTAAGAAGCTTCCAATGGATATGCAAGGCTGCAAAATATTTTACTTTAAATATATATATTGTGATTTAAAAAATTGAAATTTAAAAAAATGACAAAAAACTATCAACAATAGCAAAAAGCTATATAACAGCAAAAACAAACAAACAAACATAATTTGGGAACATTTATCAGTAGGTTTATAACCTTCAAGAGACATACAGTATTTAAACTTCCATATTTCTATTAAAAAAGACAGATGGCTAAGATCAAGTGTGCGTAGCCTTTAGTTAAAAGATTCTTCAAGACAGTTTCCTTTGCAAAATGGGCGCATCTCTTTTAGTTTTTTTTTATTATTATTATTTTTATTGTTGTTATTCAAAAAAATCCAGTGCAATACAGCATGGAGTCTAGTGGGAACTAAGGGAGAAGTCCATGATTGACATTCCCCATGTTGGTGACCCAGGCAGTAAAATGGTAATGGTAAAAAGAATGATTAGACTGTGTTATTGGATCCTTGTTATCTGTTGTACCACAAAACTAGAGGCATTGATATGAATGGTTGATATGCCAATGTAGATTACTATCACTCAGTTGAATCAGAACAGTAAAAAAGGTAGAAATGCTATGTAAGCAAAATGGATTCATCTCTGAGACCCTCTATACAAGTACAGCAGATTAATCGTTTGCAGATTAATTTTGAACTAGCATGGTCAACTTAATACTCTCATATACACTTACTAATATAAGTAAGTGTACAGCAAAAATGTGGGTTGGACACACCCCAGTTAGCCATGTTTAGAAAATGCATTAAGAACAATCTTAAGAAGCAAACGGATGAATCACAGTATATTCCTGACTTGGCAGTAAGCATGGCTGCATGTGAATGTGTGTAAAATATCAGAGAAGTCTGGTAGCATCTTTTCCACCTAACACATTTTGTTAAAAGGCATAAGCTTTCATGTGCTGCTCCTCACTTCATCAGATGCTGTGTGAATGTATCTCTGTCTCCCTCTGTGCCTTTCTACATGCAGAATCTAAAATTTTCAGGCTCATTTTACAACAATACAGACATTATTATTTTATAGTGTCAACGCCTCTCTCAAATAATTTCTGCTTGTTTTGTTAATTTGAATGTTACCAAAGGAGCTAGTAAATTTAAAGCTTTAATTGTTGGCATGGGGCACTATTTTTCTGTTTTATACTAGATAGTCATTTCTCCCTTTACTTATTTTATGTAAAATGCAGGGACAGCTTGTAATGAACTAAATTCAAAGCAGCTTGTGAACCAACCTTTGTGTTCCAGAATATTGGGTGGATTATATAAATAAGAGGAGTATCTAATGAACTTCCATACATAGCTCTGAACTATATTAAGAATCTGGGCTATAAGACCTAGGGCAGTCTTTCATGGCATTTTGTTAATTAGATTAATGGCATATGAATGCCATTAGAGCCACTCTTATATTTGTGATTATTTCTTTTAGAGTTGAAAGTGCCAATTCCAATATAAATCTTTAACGGTGTATTGACTGGCAATATGAGCCAGTATACCATCATCTTCTGTTATATGTTATAATCATCCAAGGTGAAAAATTCCTAGTTCAAATTTTAGGGAGAATATATTTCAAATTACATTTATGGAAACATGGTATATCATCTGCTTCCACAGGTTACATACCTGATGCTGACTGCAAACAGCTATGTGAACACCTATTATCATAATTCCTAATTATGATTGTCTAGGAACGCAGCAAGAGGAAAGAATAATTATGTTTTAACAGGCAGAAAGATGCAGAGAAAAGATTAATAAATTCTCTATCATGCCTTAGAGATCATGGCAAGATCATTCACATTTTATCTGCTACTCACAAGCCTGTGGCTGTTAGAGAAAATTTATGCCCTGGAGGACAGGGCTCGGTTCCAGCAGAATCAGGAACTCCCACAGCTGTGCTAGGCAGACTGCCCAGTTGCCTCTTAAAAGGACTCTTGAATCTAAACTTCATGACAGAAAAAAATGATTGGGGTGTGTGTGTGTGTGTGTGGAACTCAAACTCCTCTGAAATGAGCTATTTGGATTCTTTAATTTAAGAAAGCAAAAAGGCTGAGACAGCAAATGCTAAGGGAAAGGGGAAATCTCAGCAGCATCTGGATATCTTCCAGTCCTTTAATGTGTGCAAGGGAAATGAGACTTTATTCAGCACTTTGATCAACATTATTAATAAAAAGTTGAAAGGGAAAAATAAAGCAGGCATGCTGTTGGTCTCTGACTAGACAACAAACATTATGGTTCATAATCAATGCTGCTGAGAACATCTGATTTTCACTGACACTAACTGCTGGGATTCTTGAAATTGGATTAGATGAACTCTGTGGGGTTCACTAAAGGCAGAACTAATTCCAAAGATGTGGGTTTTCCTTGAGCCCACTACCCCAACAGTGCTACCATTCTCACTTTTCATGGAGCACCTAAGAAGGTGAGATTATCATGAGAGAATTCTTACTTTAAATGTCTAATTTATGTCATGTTAAAGATCATACAGAACTTGCCTTATGTGAAGGCATCCAAAGTCATGAAGAGTGCCAATTTGATGTAGTAGTTAAAGATACCAGGCTTGAAACTGGAGGGCTGTGAATTTGGGTTCTCTTTTAGGCATAAAGCTAGCTGGATGATTTTGGACCAGTCACTCTCTTTCAGCTCTAGGAAGAAGGCAATGGCAAACTACTTCTGAAAATGCTAACAAGAAAACTGCAGGGATTTGCCCATGTAGTCACCAGGAATCAAGAGTGACTCAAACAAACAAACAAAAAATCTTGAGGCTCTCATACTGCCTGCAGGCATATTGCACTAAGCAGCCTAAAATGCTGAAGCATCCAGATTCAGTCCCAGGTATTTCAAGTACAACTGATAAAAACTGTGGTCTACAATCCTGGAGCTGCCAGTTACTGTTGATGTCATCATGCTAAATGGATGTAACATCTGATGCTATATAATATCTTTAATGGCTATATTTCCCCATGTAAAGCATACAGTGGCCTTTGAAGAAGCAGGATAGGAAGAGTATTGACACTTTTGAACCTTGGTGTTGGAGAAGACTCCTGAGAGTACCATGGACAACCAAGAAAACAAACAAATGGATCATTGTTGAAATCAAGCCAGAGTTCTCAAGTGAACTCTAATGATGGGAAAGGTGGAAGGAAAGAGAAGAAGAGGATGACCAGTAGCAAGGTGGATGGACTCAGTTACAGTGGCAATGAGTGCACTATTGGAAGACCTGAAAGACCTGGTTAGGGACAGATCATCATGGAGAATATCTACCTTTGTGGTTGCTAAAAGTCGACAATGACTTGATGGCACATAATCAGTCAATCAATCAATCAATCAATGCACACAGTATCCCGGTGTTTTTAATCTGTCATTTTTCTCATTCTCCTTATATACTGTACTGCACCAGCAGGAATACTCATTATTGTTAGCTTCCTTTATTATTTTATAAAAAGACAGAATACAAATGCCATGTAAAAATAAGTGGGAACTCTTTCTTCATCATCTAACTCTTATAACTCTGTACAATATTTAGAACTGTGCAGATGTGGCAGGTACAGGTACCACAGGCTTCTGGAACAAACCACAGTGATGAAAAAAATGACAAAACAAGTGTCCTAGCATTGGATGCAAGTACTCAAGTCATGCAGTTTGTGTTGCAACCTATATTTCACTTTTTCTTCTCCTTTTCCTCCCCACTGTGGATGCCTATGACAGGCATGATATAAACTATCAGTCTCCTGCAATGCTTTTTAGTTTAGCTGGCTTGCTAATTGCCCATTATATTACTTCTTGGAATGACTGGCCTCATGCATGACTAGCCTCATGCAAAGAAACAAAATTGTATTATTTCTTTTTCAGGTATTCTTAAAACAAACAAACAAACAAACAAACAAACAAACAAACAAACATGACCATGGAGTAATTGTATGCAGGAAAAATAGCTCAGTTACCAGTCTGAATTCCTGTTGTTGAAAGGACAGCAGAGAGTTTGGAAAGATCCCAAGAAGATGGGTCAGTGCAGGCTAAAGGAATGGAATCGCTACTTACATTCTTCATGAGACAACAATTCCTTTATTTATGACCCTCCTTTTATGGAATGTTATTTTTGTATGTAGTATGTGTGAAGTTTTATTAACAAACTCATACTAACACATGTGAGTCCTTTAGATTTAATGTCCATAATCCCTAATCCTTTGATCATAATCCCTATGGGATTTAAAATACAATTTATCTGGACTGCATCAGGTTGGGAAAGACTAGAATGAATCTGTCTGTCATCTGTCCATACCCTTTTTAATAGATGCTAGAATTTCAGAGAGATGTTGGTAGTGAATTTGTGTTTCAAGAAAAGGGCAGGTAAAGCAAGGGAGGGAAAGCTAAAGAAAAGACAAAATGTGGTATTTATTTCTCTCACAAAGTCAGAGTAATTGTTTTCTCCACTGGAGTGCTTACTTCAAAGCTTTCCTGGAGTGTTACAAATTAACACTTTGTTTATTAAATGTTTCAGAATAAATACAAGCTTACAATGCTATCCGTCTATTAGATTTTGTTTTGCAGATTGCTTGTTTTGTTGCACAATGAAGATTAGGACATAGTTTTGTTCAAGTTTTCATCCTGTGAAAATTCTGGGACAGGTCAACATTTTCATTGGCAGCCATATCATTTTAGCACCAGCCAATTGGTATCCACCCATGGGTGGTGCAGCCACATAATTCTCTGGAATATCTACTTAATTAACTGCTTTGTGGTAAACATTTTTCTCTTTATAGCCATTGTTTCCTGTTCTTTTAATAATATCTTCAATGCTAATTTGCTATACTGATCCCGACTACAAGTATACTCCTATTCACCATTTCATCCACATTACTTCATGATCATAGCTCAAGATATGGGTTGGGCACAGTTGTATAACGGAGTGACTAACTTGCATAATTTAAGATGTCTGATGCAGCTATTTTCTGTAGCTTTTCTAAACTAAGGACCAGGGGCACTTGTTTCCCCATAAATACATAAAAGATAGTTCTGTGAGCTTGTCATTCTAATTTGTTTCTTCACTCATTTCTGAAATTCCGCTTTGACTGAAGACACCTTGCAGTTCCACATAAAGCATTTCTGAGCACACAATGAAGAGAAACTATATATGCTGAATGTCATCCTGCTGTACAGGTATAATTTCAGCCTGCTGTTCATCAGTGCAGCCTGCACATTGACCATCTTAGATGAAGGTAGCTTGATTAAATGCTTGACTGTTTGGGTATTCCAAGTGTCCATTGGGAACACCAATTATGGGGAAATTAATCAAGTTTTAAAAGAACCAATTTCTCTGGTAATGGTGTAATGGTGTGTTGCTTTCTGTCCAATAACTCTTATTGATGTCTCACTGCTCCCAGTGCCAAGCAAATTTATTCTGGCCCTTGAAAAGTTCTCCCAGTGGGGCAATAACTGTTTTTCCATGAGTAAATCCCGCATGTTCCAGACTTGTATGTACATTATTTCACCATCCAGAAACAGTCAGCTTCTGTGGGCATTTCTCAAAAAATTGGTATCCTTCCCAAGGGGAAGAGCTCTACAGCTTACATAGGGAAGGGCTCCTGAGGGTGCTGCAGAGCCATTCCTGCAGCTTGGCTGTCTAGCAGCTGGGAGACTGTTGAATGGGCACCTGGGTCTCCATGGCAACAGGGAGATGGCTGAAGCATGGCAGCTAGGCACAGCTGCCCTTCATTGAATATCAACTCCAGTGTTGACAGAATAGATAATGGACAATAACACCCCATTAGGCTGAGGGGAAATGAAATGCTTCAGTAAATGTCTGTCATGCTGTGAGGATTTATGTTACTGTACCATCCCAGATTTCTCCCTCACACACCTTTTTTTGTTTCCTGCTGTCCATCCTTCTTTAATTAAGTATGTCTTTCACTGTTTATCAGGGAGTTTCAAGGCTTTTTCTGAACCATGGCCACACATATCCCTCTTCTCTTCTGGAGTTTCTTTCTCCAGACGCTTTTTGTCCTCTGCCAGTCCCTACCTCAGGGGACATTTGGGGATTCAGCAGTCTTGTTTTCCTCTGTTGTTTCACCATTTATCTCTCGGCCTATCATATTTGCTTAGCACTGCCCTCTCTAACACTGTATATGACATAAGCCTCACAGAATTATAGAATTGGAAGGAACCATTAATACATCTCTTCCGACTTCCCAGCAAGACAACAAAACCATGGCTTCAGCCTCACTGAGAAGACAGCCATCTAGGGCCCCTGACGAAGGGTAATCCTTCCTCTTTCATGATGGTCTCTTTCATTCATGTCCACTATTAACTGCAGTAATGAAAAATGAAAAAAATATGCATTGATGGCCTTTTGTACTTGAATAGTGCCATCAGATGTAAGTGGATAAGTAACAGAGCTGGTGTTGTGACATCATCACTTACATTTTGTCACTTGCTCAACCAGTGGATGCCTATTGCCAAATCATACTATCAGGAAGCTCTTCTGAATGGTTGGTTTAAAGCTCCTTTCTTGTAATTTGAACTGTTCTGTTATAGGCCATTGTGATGGAATGTATCTCCGAAGAAGAGGCTGATGTGGGAGATAGAAGCAGAGAGCAAGGCTGTCAGGAAGGAGGGGGTACATTCCAGGAAGGGCAAGGAGACAAAAGACAACACAGTCTGGAGGTGGAATGTGGGAAGTAGAAGTTCAGGATAGCCATTCTCTAGAATCTCCCAGGGTACAGTATATCCACTCGTTGCAGTAGTATAGATTTAGTGTAGCAAAATTCTGTCTATAGGTGTAAGCAAATAAAGGAACTTAACTCCACTGGACTGTTTCACTGATGTTCTTGGGTTGGGTCTGACAGCCTAGGTCTCTAGGGGTTCCACCTTGCTTTGAGTGTATCCCAAGCTGTCCTTATAAATTTATTTAGTTATTTGTTCATTCAATTTTTATGACCACTCATCACATGATTCTGGGCAGCTAACAAGGGTTGAAAACATCAAATACAAATACAGAGGAATATTATAAAATAATAAAACAACCCTGAACTACAGATATTCTCTTCTACTGGAGACAACTCATACAGTTCTGCCTAGGGGAAAGAACAGGTGTTCAGGGCCTTCTTAAAGGCCAGTAGAATGATAAATAGTGCTTCCTTTTATCCTTTCTTCATATGAAGGGATCATCTCTGTTATGACCAGAAATGTGAAGTAAAATTAATCCATTAAGAGTAACACAAAGGAAAAGAGGTGAGTTTATTTATGAGGTTTCTCAACTATGCCTATCTTCAAGCTGATAGTGGCTTATAATGGAAACCTAAAAATCATTTAAGAATAATTTACATTTTAAAGCATCAGCAATCCCAAAATTAAAACAACACTTCCAATTAAAATAAGACTAAACCAAACATTTTAAAAGGTCTGATTGAATGAATTGGTTTCATTCTATCCAAGCATCAGTTAGCGAAGATAAAGAAGAATGTAGGGAAAGATTATCCCTCACCACTGAGGAATTTCTCCTCTAATGATGAGAATTGTGGTGAATTCAGACTTATCCATGTTCTGATGTAACTGAAGAGAACATTGGTGAAAAATAATGTTGATTCTCAGTTGTGGCTGGGGGAAAAATATGTATCATTTGAAAATATGATTACATCGTTGCAATTTTTGGAATAAATTATCCAGAGGCCAGTTATGTAGCTTCATGATTTAGTGAGAGAGAGGAGTGTTAAATTAATTTAGGTTAGAACAGATCCACTCCAGCCCAGGTAGTTCCATCATTTGAATGTTAACTATACAGTATAGAACATGCTCAGGAAAAATCCATTCCCATGTGATTAAGATAGTATTCAAAAGACCTGAAAAACACCTCTCTTTCATTTTGATAAGCTACCTATCATGTTTGGAAACATGAATGCACATATACTTGTTTTTGTCAGCAGAGATAAGGCACCACCCTGCTCAGAAAATGTGTTCACTAGATCTTGAGATCTGTTTGTAAGTTTCTGCTCCAATCCTCACAAACCTGTCTTGGAAATTGAAGAATAAGGTTGACAGTGTATTCTCCTACATTCAGTAAGAGAAAAAATGATATCCCAAAACTTGAGAAAAAACTTCCTTTTTTTAAAGAATACTATCAGGAGCAGGCTATGATTAATACACATAATTGAAGCAAATTGCAGCTAAACAGCAGAAAACCATCTCCCAGCTGTTGATAGAAGGAAATTGCTGACAGCTTTTTCCCTTTTATTGGCAATTAGCAATGGAAGCAAGGAATCTTCCTCAACACAAATGTACACTACTACTGTATATAAGTTTACATCCCAAAAAATGACACCATAATCACTGTGCAAATATGCCAGTCAACACTGATGTGCATGTCCTTTGCATTATTACTATTTCATATTGCTCCAACTATTTTATTCCATTAATTTATTTGCATGGATGGAGCAATATATTTCATACATTGCTCCAACCATGCAATAGAAATTAATGGGATAAAATAACAGGGAGCCATGGCAAAGAATTATGGAGTATGTTTTCTTAACCTAACAATTTTTGCACCTCATCATTATCACTGATACAGACTAGGTTTTGAAAGAATAAAAATAAAATGAAATAAAATGAAATGAAATAATATCCATATCCACAGTAGAAAATGTTGTATAAAGTGCAACTAGTTGTGTCCATATGTGCAATTTGTTAGGTGATGTTTGGGGCATGCATTCAGAGTGCTCAGTTGATTCTGTATGCATGAACAGCATTGGCAAGTAGCAGAGGAAAGAAGAAAGTATTAGGCTCAGGGCACATCCAGACATCAATTTAATGTACTGTCCTCCTTTCCATGAGACAGCACAAAGCATTCCAGCATAAATTTGCTCAGTCTACATACTCCCTTTCTACTATGCCTCATTAATGACTGATGGGTGACTGCAGGGCAAGTTAAAGTGCAGTGATTGGTGGATTTCCCTTCTGGTAGGAAAAACGTCCACCAATTATTCTCCCTAATGTTGGTTGGCAATGGGCTGGGGGAGTAGGCAAGTTTTGATAGATGGTTGGTTGGAGTCAGGGAGCATCCAAATTGAATAAAATAACAAATAAAACCTGATTTTTGGGGGGTGGGGCTTTCCATTCCTGCTTTATTGGGAAGCCTCTCCCCACCTCATTGAACATTTGCAGTGCCCCTTCCCATGGATTGTGCACTGGGGGTGGGGGGTTTCTAATGACACCGGTGGGACTCTCCTCTCTTGCTTTACCAGAAAGCCTTACCTCACAGCTTTTTGACATGCCTACCAACGTGTCATGGGAGCAATTTAGGAGGAGGTAGCTCTCTTCCTAGATGTCCCACATAACCCACTGACACACATTCTGAGGCATGGCAGCTCTACCTTATATTAGTTGCTCACTTCCTGCCAGCATGAAGAATCTAATATTTACCTTGTCTTTAGTTCCATTGCTGCTGAAGTGCCATAATACAAACAGCAATGCTTTTGTTGAGAGAAAATGGAAAATAGTACTTCCACATTGAATAAGAAAAACCTGAAATTAAAGTGGCTTGGACTATGGGGTGAGGATGAGAGGAAGACTGCATGTGTGTGTCTTCAGTAAATGGTTCACAAGTCATCTCTGAGCCATTATTAGGGTGTGTGAAAGTGTGAGGTGGGCTGAGTTAGTCCTTTTTATTTATTTGCTAGTAGGTAGCATCTAGTCAATCTTGGCTGATGTTGAAAAAGCAAAGCAGGGTTAGCTTATACGGATGGAAGACAGGAAATCACAGGGTTGTAGGTTGGATTGGGAAAAAAAATCCAGAAAGCAATGGAAAATACTGCCTTATTATTTCAACCTTGTCAGTCTTGTCTTTAAACTGAAAGTGAGGGACACTTCTGAAAGGTAAGAGATACTATTTCTTAGTATCTGACACTCAGATCATGTAAGAAATCTCCCTGGCTAAGCTCACGAAGGTGGTTTGGAATTAGCATTGAGAATTAGAATGATGTGTGGCAGCAAGTTCAAAATTAGCTGATGCGGCATTTTGCTTTTTAGTATATATATGTTGGCCAACAGCAGTCTTACATTTTGCCAGCCTGAGGTTAGGAGATAACTGCTACCTGTTCCAAGAAAGCAAGACAGAGGTATGCCCTCAACTTTTTTTTTCTCCTTGAGAAGAAATGGGACAGCAGAGGTCTTGCTAATCAATAAAGGAAAATTTAACCCCTAGACAACCAGGATAGTTGGAGATATACATTACTTGGAGTTCTGTGAAACCCATGTCTCCTCCTGGAAAGCCTCACAGTTGAATGTTGAGTGTGTTATTTATCTGTAATGCTTTCATTTCTGGGGAATGGATTCCAGATATTGCTCAGTGAAATTATCCATAGATTGAAGTTACCTGTCTTCAATACATGGATAAAACCCAACACTATTTCTTCTTTTCATTTACCACTTTGAGGTACTTAGAATACTAAATTAGTTCATAGAAGCAGTAAGACTGGATGATATTCAATAAAACTGAAATTCAATCCAAATAAGAGCAAGATACCACCAATGGATGGTTCATCTGCCCAGGTGAATGGTATGGACCTTTCAGCAGAGTACACTCTAGCTAAAGGATCAGCTTCATGGTTGGGAGGCGGGGAGGTGTGCTCATTAATCCACCTTTATCATGGTACGAATAGTCTCTTAGCCTGGACCTCTTTTTATTAGTTTAGAATGGTATGTCAGTTAGGCATCCAGCTGGTTATCTTGCTTCAGTTTTTCATGCTGTTTAACCTCAAGTTCATACTACTGCCGTGCATTTTAGGGGACAAGTTAATTCAGAATATGACCGCAAGATCACAATATAAGTAGATAATACCAGTATTGTATCTTTCTTAGTTTGTTGCTGGGAATAATTTAAAGTGCTGGCTTTGTGTCTTTATATAATTGTTTGCCATAAATTATCACTTTGTTCTACATGCTTGCTTGGACTCTTGAGGTCTTTAGAGGCCTTTTTCCAAATGCTTCCACTGAGTGAGGTATAACAAATGGCTACTGAACAGAGAAAAAAATTAGTGTTGTTTCCTGATATGTAGATGGCCACTCTAGAGAGGCCTTCATGATACCTACCTTGTTACCTTAGTGACAAGTGAAAATCTGTTTATTTTCTGGTGTCTTTTAATCTGGGCTAGTCTTAAACATCTCTGCAACTGTTTTTATCATGCACTTCTATTTCTTGTTCTATTGGGTTTGAATTTTTTTTGTTTCTTGTTAAAATTGCCTATAAATGCTGCAAGTACCTATGTGTGCATGAAGTGCCACAGACGAGCTACTGATTAACATTATGACCAATAGCATGCAAATTGCGCTTTTGAGCATATGATCTTACTCCTTTCTGAAGCAAATGTGACTGGCTCAATGTGATGGCGTGCATGTGGTTCATGATTATAATTCTGAAACAGATATGATTCCTGAACTTGTGCTAGAGCACACTTGTTTTAAGTGCATGTGAATATTGTAGCATAGAAGACAAGTAGATCAGTTTCAGATGGCAGTGGGTATTAATAGGATTAGAATACCAAATTGAATAAGTTTTTCTGAGTATCCCTTTTTGAAATTACTATAATTAGGCATCCATCAAACAGTAAAGAAGACTAGGTATAGGATAACATGACTGTCTTTTTTATCTAGAAAATGCCGATTTTGCCTTTTTTTAGTCTCATCATTCAATTGTTGATATTAGAACCAGATGCAGAAAGTAGGAAAGAAGAAAAAAAAATAGAGGGTAAGTCTTCTCTTATTTTAAAAAAACTAGAGGGTAAGTCTTCACACGTTTGGGTGGTTTAAAAGTGCTCACATACTATATGTGTGAAGAAAAATAGCTATTTGTGCCAGCTCTCATTTCCTATTCTCCCTCAGTCTGTGCTTGTGTTTCATTGTAAACACATAAATATGGAGCAGTCAGCAAACAAACACTCCTTTATCAGAGGTATGTCTGGATAGTAATGGATGCTGAACAGCTCAGGAAAGCAGATCTGACAGCAAGGAAAATAACTGTTAAAACCACACATTTGTGGGGAGGAGGGTAGGGGGTTTATAGAGACAGTAACTCATTGTTGCTAAGGATGCAGCTCAAAAAATGGAAAGAAAGTGCAGCCACTGATATCTGATATCAGGCAATTGTGATAACAAAAAAGGTATTAGCTTGTAAGAAAAAATAACATGGCTCAAACTCCTTAACTTATAGGGCCATGAGGGCCTGTCCAAACTGCCAGTTGAAGAAGACTGCAGGAAAATAGGAAGGATAGTGGGGAGGGAATTGACAAGAATACAGCAAAGTAGATTCTTAGGGAGGGGAATGATTTATTTACTGATTTAATTTGATTTATATAGCCACCCATCTCACTTTTACATGACTCTAGCCAGCTTTGATTTACATATTAAAATCTTTGAAATAGAAACTTATATGTATTTCTCATTTTAGTATGTGTTTAATGTTCAAATGAAATAAATAGAGGGATGAATAATCAATATTTAGGATGGGTATTTGCATGGCCAGTGACTATAAACTGAAAAATGAATTAGTGGTATGCATGGTAAAATGAGGCATACAGCAAAGTGGGCTTTTAAAAATATAAATTAAGATTCCTTACTCTGCACTCTGTGAACCCTTCAAGTTAACGTATCAGTTAATAGTATGTCAGCATTCTTACATTTATTCTAGAGTTTAAGCAATCTTTATCAATAATTTTGTAGGCTAAAAAATGCTAGGATTCTGTTTTGTTGAAACTTAAAGGGTTTGAAAACCTTATTTAAGAAAACTGGATGTGTTTATGACAAAGCTAAAATCTAAATTAAAAGTTTCTAATCTAGAGTTACATTAACATGAACTGTAAATGTAAATAACCATGTTGCCTCAAATCTCTGTTCAAATGTTAAACATGAAACACTGTATTCCTCTGTATTTTAGCAAACTCATTTTCTACATACCCTAAACTTAGTTGGTTTTCTCCAGATGAAGTGGGTAACATTGACCAGTCACCATTGTTGAAGCAGGATTCAGTTCATCTATTCAGCTTCTGGATACAGAATTTGGGGAGTAGCAAAATGTATTGGGCAATCCTACTTGTTATCTCATCCATTTTTTACCTTGATGATGCCAGTGTAGCATCATCATTTGAAGCTTGGTCCTTCTACATTCAAAGTGCATACACTACTACTAACTATAATCTCTCACCTGTACTAAGATGTGGATGTGAAATTGAAAACACCCGTAGCCCTCCTCTCCTGTGATTGTCTCATCCAAATACTTACTGACATCTCTAACATTCCCTTGGCATAGTCAGATGTCCAGAACTGCATATACACCTGTTGGTTACGAAGGTGCCAGTTTGAGGAGAACAGACTTCTTAAGGCAGGAGGCAAGACAGTTTAGGGTGGTACTTTGGTCCTGGCTATTGTCATTGCTGACTATGTGAATTTTTATTAGTTGCTAAATGCTGCTGCTACAGTTGCTACTTAAGGAAGATGGCCTGAGACAATGCTGGAACACAGTCTCTGAAGAAGAGGCTGAAGATTTCCAGAGCATACAAAGGGCAGAAGAAACCAGACAAAGGACAACAGCTGACAATTGTCACCACAACTGAAACCCCAATAGATGAATAATGCCAGGAATAGAAATCTGGTTCAACAAATGAAGAGGGAGTAGATCAAATCAAAGAATTGCAGCAGAGTTCTTGAGTACTTGTTTGCCTTTATCCATTTCTCTCTCCCTGCGAACACACTAGCTGTGCTAGAGTATGGGACAAAAGAAAGAGGGGATCAGGGAAACAAGCAGTTAGAAAAGGCTTGATCAAATCAAACTGCAGCTCTGAAAGTCTTTCTTACCCCAGGAGAAAAGGAGAGAGAAAGAAAATGTGTGTCTGTATGTGGAGTAAACAAAGTTCCTTGTTACAGGAGGGAGTTGATAGACTAATGTCCTTTCTTGCAAGAAAAAAGAAACACTTAGAAATCACATTAAAAAGTCTATGGATATTAAGTCAGTTTAAGAACAGCTATAGAAATATACAGTACATAATAATTTACAACCATTGTTAATTAACAGAGTTTACATTATAGATTTGTAATAAAAGTGGTTTCTTTAACAAATCCCAAGTTGTTTGTATCTATTGCCTGGGAAATATTATACCATCCCAAGGAACCCTATATATACATCCTCTGACATGTTGCTCAGCTTTAAAGAAAAAAAATGCATAAAGATACCATAAAATACCACATTAAGCAGCCCTCAATATTCATCTCTAATTTTGTCCAGATCTATTTGAAAGTTTACTTGTATCTGCTTCCGTGCTACTGCTATGTTATACTTGGATTTCAACCACATTTCAACAAAATGTATTAGAAGATGAGTTAGGATTAAACTCATTTATATAAACCCAGTGTATTAGGCAAAACATCCCTCAGAATACTTGTTTTTTTGTGAATGTTGTTATGCAGTGTCATTTGGTAAAGATATTTTATGGACTTAACATATTCTAAATTTATCCAGATCTCTATAAATTAAAGAAAAGACAACTGAACATGTGAAAAAGTCTGATACAAATATTGGGACATCATTAACATGAATCTCTTTAAATGGCATTCTACTGTCATTATCTTTTCACTTGCTCATTTTTGCTCACAATCTTGTCTTTTTTTTTTTAATTGTAACCACAATTGTTAGAACCATCTTTTATTGCAGTTAGAATCCCATGAAAGTGAAGAACCAAAAAAGTTCTTATAGGACTGTGACATGCTACCATCTTTTTTCTATATTTGTTCACTTTGTTTTAATTGTTATTAACAGAATTCTTGCTTCTGGGTTGTACTTTTAAAAGATCAGAATGATCTTTGTTGGGCCAAACAAAGGGACTATGTTTTGACACCAAGCAGTATTAACTCTGCAGAATTTAATAAAGTTCTCTCCATCTTGTGACACATATATTGAATCAATAGAGATGGCAGACTTACAGTCATAAATCATATCAAGATATGAAAATAATTTTAATCATGTTATAGTGCACCTCATTTTGGTTGAGCTAGCAGGATTCCTGTGATCTATTATCTTAAATCAAGTTATAACTGTAAGAAAGGAGAAATAACTGAAGTACCCCATTCAAAATCTTTGCAGGACCAAACAAATAATGTACTCATTATGCCATATATGCAAATTGTCTAGTCAGATTTCATAGCCACAAACAAGGGTTCAGCTTTATCATTTTGCTGTGTTGAGAAACATAAAATGACAATGTGAGTGGAATAAAATTGTCCATATGAACTCACAGTTTAGAATATCAAAGCATTAATCAAATAAACTGATCCTATAATTATAGAATTAGGCCCCAATCCAGCATTTAGAAATAGGTTTCCATTTATGGATTCATGGAACCACTCTGCATGTATAAGAGATACTGGTAAGGTGAAAACGATTTAAATCTCAAACTGCCAAACTGGAAGCCATGATTCCCACATTTATCAAATTCATTTTGGGCTCATAAAAACGAATGTCCTATCAGCTGCCAAATCATTTTGGCACACCCAGTCCTTTGTGATTTTTCAGAATTAGATCTTCAAATTATGTGGGAGTTCAATGTTTTTCAGAGCCTTTGTCATATTAAGAACAATGTTGTGACTGCAGAATTATTCATGCAGTTTTGCATTTTGCTTTTAGTATATTTTGCTTTTGATGAATGTTTTGCCTAAGTCAATACAAGTGGCTAAATGCTTCTTTCAGAGTGATAAATTCAGTGGTAATGATTCCCTTCTGCATCGATCTCTTTTCAAGAGAGAATAGATGCACTTTTTTTTTTTTTAGTGGCTTACTCCTATATAAAATAAAGGACATGCATCACCAAAACGAAGAACAAAAGAGGATAATTAGTTGCATGTGTTAATTCATACAAAGATGCAATTGAGTCCAATTTACTAGGCAATCATGGCTAATAGTGATCTATCAGAATTGAATATGGAGATGCATGCCTACCTGTGACAATAGATTTATTACAATTCATTCTAAATGTGAGCAATTTACGTGCAAAGATTTTCCCCCATAATAGGCCTCCACTGGTCATTTACAGATCAAAGATGAAGGCTATAATAATCTCTTCACTTGGAAAAACTCTGTTGGATGAAATTGTGTAGATATGAAAAGGTGGAAAAGAAAGATCTCCTTACTGCCCCCATTGACATACTCATTTTAACCACTATTTTAATCTGTTTCACAGGAACTTCACTGCCATAGGCTTATCAGTATACAAAGGTGCATTGCATTCCTGCTACTGGAGAAAGGAGACCTAGAAAAAATTCTGCCAATACCAGTCATACATTATTTTCCCAGTAACCAACCAAGTTGGTAATAGATACTCACAGATAGTCTAAGGGATTTCCTGAAATCGTTAGATTGATAATCTTTCTGGGGACAGAATAATTTACTAAACCCAATACTTGTATAGAAGTTACCAGTTTAATGCCTTATGCTGATATCATGTGATAATCTGACAAAGACAAAGGAATTACCAAAATACTATATTTCCCCCAGTAAATAATTATATTTGAATGCCTTGTTCATCTACCCATTCTATATGGATAAACTATTGTAACCTCCTAACTAAAGCATTAAATATCAGTTCCTTAAACCAAACAAGACATAACTATGCAAACTGAAACATATGTCATTGAAATAACAATTGATCAGACACAAGCTGTAGTATATCATATACATATACAGTACTACAGTGTGATATATAATGAACATATGCATCTTACATATATGACAAGTACCCTATTTCATATCAAGCCAGCAGTGGCAAAGGGGTGTGTGTGTGTGTGTGTGTGTGTGTGTGGTATGTATGTATACATACAAACGCTTTAGGTACACCTGATTTAATGTGTAGGTTCATGCAGTTATTTTTAATAAATAAGTGGGAGATGCAACAAAACATTACAGTCTGATGTTCTGTTCAGAGCAGTAGCCAACCAACCTTTCATCCTAACTCTAACCCTTCTACCTCAATTTTGTTTCTTTTACTTAAATCATCAGCATTTCCACTGAGCAAACTCAGCCCACAGTAAGCTGTTTAATGCCTCTTGGAGGGGTAGAGAGTTGATCTTTTGGAAAACATTTGGATTTTCTCTGCTTATAATTGCTGATAATGATTCTCCTCCCTCCCTCCCTCCCTCCCAACATTAACATAGCATAGAAAATTACTACAGAAACATGGCGATTCAATATTGGTTAAGTGATAAATTCTAGATTGGAATTTGACTTAATCATTTAAGAGCTGATTCTCAAAATAATTCAGTTACTCACAACTGATTTAAATTCCATAGATCTGAAAGTTTATTATTACCAAAACTGAATCCAATATTTCATTTCCTGAAGTTTAGAATCAAGCTATTTAACAGAACATGTAAAATATTAACTTATAAGTTATAGGCATCTAGTTATTCTCTGTGTTCTAAAGGTTTTAAACATCTAGTTAAAATTAAATGTTGTTTTTTAAATCACTAATTATAGGACAATAGAGGGAAAGTCACCTTTTGGCAACATTTCACATCAGTGCATATCATCTAAACATTATGGGGTGTTGATATTTTCAATGCAAATCAAAATAACAACTATGTAAAATAGCATAGCCACTCCTTCCTTTCCACCCCCCACCCACCCACTTTGGTCTCATATTACTGAAAATTCCTTAATCTCTCGACACATAGACAAATTCAACCATAACTTCAACTGGGAAAATGTTGACATTTTAGGCAAAACTAAATCCAAAAATGCTAGGGAATTCTGGGAAGCTTGGCATTCTAACAAATCATCCATCAGCAGACACATAGAGACAAACCCCATCTACATAGCATTTAAAAGATACAACCCAAAGTTAAGGATGGAAATTAGCAGCTCAGATCTCACCCCTCCTAGCAGCCAACACCAAAGTAAGCAGGAAATAGCACCAGATAAACAATAATCATACCCCATCCAAGATTGGCAGGGCAAGCTACAGTATATAAACAACCAGCCAATTCCATTCTCTCTTGCATTGATGATGCCTAGCCCAGTAATGAAACGTCTTTAGGAAATTAAATGAAATGTCTGCAGAAAAACAACCAAGTTCAGAGAACCTCAAGAATCCAATGGTTCAACCCTGAGCTACCTATATTCTCTACTATATAAATAATATTTAATAATATTGTTATCAGAATGTAGCTTTCAAATGAGGTAGAGGAAGAATGAAATCCTGATTTACATGTTAATTACTGCAAACTGTACACTTCAAGGCTGATGTAATTGCATTGTCTTTTAGTGCTCATAAAAAACCTATATGCAAAATTGTTGAAAAATTCAAATATTGGATGAAGTACATATTCTGAGCAAAGTGTGCAAGTTTAGAGAAATGTGAACAGAACTGTAAATATACAGGTATTACTATGAGGCTAGAATTTGAAGCTGATGATTTTGCTGTTGTTTAAAAGTGATTTAAATCTAATACAAATAATTTATGAAATAGACAATAATCTTACAAGTGAATATTTTATAGATGTATTTCAAAGATTACAATATGTATCATGTAATCATTAGATTAAATCCACAGGTATCTTCAGTAATTTGTACCCCCCAAAAAGATTCTATTATTTTGAGAACAAAGTTTAGAAAATAAAGTAAAGCAATGGAGTTACATTAAAAGTAGGTGAACTTTTAGAATGGGTAAATCTATAATGATAATAAAAGAACAAGGAAGAAACCAGGTACAATTTGTCCAGGTCCTACAAAGTTAAAGAATGCTAATTTTGAGGGAACATTTTCAATTATCATCAAGTTACTGTAGTTAATAAAATTACAGTTAATTTAGTACATGCAAATCTTAGTCTATGCATTTTGGCAGATCCAATTAGATTAACATAGTTAAAAGCTATGTTCACTTAACACACCTTTTGGTAGATACCAAAGTTTTGGTTTAAACCAGGGGTGCCAAAAATGTGGTTCAAAAGCCAGATGCAACTTGCAAGGACTTTTTATGTGAATACCCACCCTTCTCTCCCCGCTACAAGACAGGGCCAAAATGTAGGCCCTTTATTTGTACTTTTGGAGTATTTCAGTGGTTAAAATGGGTGCCTGAAGCTTTGGTTGTGCTTAAGGCACTCATTTCTTCTCTTAAAACTCCTGAAACATCTCCACAGATAGGCTTTGTCTCCAGTTACTTATGGAGTATGGCCCTTGACATGCTGCACAATCTGGTGCAGGTTTTGAGCTACTACAAGTTATACAGTCCTAATTTAAGTAATTAAAGCAGAAAAATCCCAACAAGCAATGATTGCCAAGAAACAAAACAGACTAGTAATAGTTTAAAGAAAGTATTATGTCATACTGATGATACTTTGATATCAGGAAACAATAATAATAATATGATGATAGAGTGAGGTAATGGGGAAAATTGAAAGAATAAACAGTGTAAATTTAGATTAATAAAAAAAAAAAGTTAACTTGAGTTAGGAAGCCTGGGTGTGCTCTAGGGAGTGTGGGCAGGCAGGGGAGTGCTGGGATCTTATAATCCATAGTGGAGCTCCTCAGGAGAAAAAACAGTGGGAATGACTTATGGGAGTGACTTGCTACCTTCCCTGCTGGCCTCCCCATTGACTTTGCTCATGGGAAGCCAGCAGAGAAGGTTGCAAATGGCAATCATGTGACCATGGGATGCTGCAACTGTGTGAACTGGTTGCCAAGCACCCAAATTGCGATCACATGACTGTGGGGTGTTGCAACAGCCAGAACTTCGAAGACCATTCAAAAGTACCACTCATTCAGTGCTGTTGTAATTTTGAATGGTCACTGAATGAGAAGTCATAACTCGAGGATTACCTGTACTGATTTTTCTTTTGAAGTTTTGGCATATATTAGCTAACCAGTCACCAGCTTCAATGTTAGTTATGTGACATTTAAGAACAAGGTTATAATTAATAGGAATTTTATTAACACCTCAGAAGGATCAAGGGCATGTATTAAAGCAATTGAAACTGCAGAAACATTGTTAGAATCATAGTGCCAAAGCTTTACTTCCTTTAGAGTGGGAGATAGCATGCACATTAGACAAAGTAGATTGGAAATTTGTTCAGGTAGTCAAGAGGCATGAAATACCAAGATCTTGTTAATGATGGCTTCACATATAGAAGAAATTGAAGAAATCCACCTAAAAATAAAAGGACAGATTTCTTTTATGATATCAACTTCAGAAATAAAGAACCAGAAAATGTCATCAGTAATACCAACGTTGATGAAATAGAAATAATATACAGAACCTTGTGAAAGGAAAGACTCAAGACTGCTGATCTGAGTGTTCTTTCCTTATGAATTGTGTTCATTCCTCTTAAAGTTCCCTGGGACTTTAAGAGAACAAGGAATCACATCTGTACTCCAGGGAGATAAAAGAAGAACGCTGAAGGCACAGGGTGTGGGTGGAAGGGAGAAAATAGAGTGTATTGGAGGGCTACAACAGCCAGGGGTGTGGGTGAGACCAAAACAGTTGGTGAAGTGAGTAACAAGTCTTGGAAGCTACTACAGCCAAGAAAGTAGTAGCACAACTTTATAGTCTCACAAGCCTTGCAAAGATTCAGACCAGTTACAGCCAGCCACCAACGAGTAATTGTTTTCTCCCTCCTACTAGCTGATAAGGACTGAGAGCTAGAGGAGCAACTCAGTGAAAAGGAGCAATTGCAATACTAGGAAATGATTGTGGTAATACCACCTTTATTGCTGTAAAATGTGGGCAGTTAAAGAAACACAGGGGAAAAAGGAACTGTTAAATATTGTCATTTTTCACTTACCACTATGGCATTATCACTTATAAATATAATTAGGCACAGATAAGTGTGTGTGTGTGTGTGTGTATATATATATATATATATATATATAAGGTTTAACACATTAGAAGTATATATTTTGTATAACAAACTAACATTGTGTAAATATCAAAGGAAAGCATTCAGCCTCTTAGTCTCTGGTTTGTACTATAACTGGAATCCTCTCACAAACTTGGAAAAGGTTAAATCAGCGGTGACTTCAAGAGGAAGAATACTTTGAAAATTAATTAGATATTGAGAATTGGGAAAATGTTTTAAAAGGTAGAACTAATGGGTTTGTTGAACTACTTCTTTGTAGTTATTTGTAAGGGATGGCTTTGGCAGGAATAGCTGTCCTTTTCCCTATCCTACAACACTTAGTTGTGAATTAGTTGCAGTGTCACAAGATGGTTAAGAAAAGCCCTTCTTTAGACAACACAGCTATAAAATTGGCTGCAATCAGATATTGTAATGACCACCAGAAATATTAAAAGGAGGCTAGCCAAATTCATGAAGGCCAAAGCTATTGGTGACTGCTACTGTTGCTATCTGTAAACTGTCTACAGAATTACACATGCCTTAAATACTAGTTTCTAAAGTCCAGTAATGGAAGAGAACTGATATTCTGCTTGTAAGATTCAAGGGTGCATCTGCCTGCCTGATGTACAGATGTTGGACTGAATAGGTTTTTGATTTCTTATTATACTTTAAAGATGTAATTTATGCATAAATGAATATTCAGGCAACCTGAGGGGTCCATCAGCCTGCACTATATTGAGGCAGCATAGAAGGACTTGAAGATAGAAGCACTATGTTAATAGTGGGATAATAAACTTAGTTTAAGCTAGAATAAAGAAAGTGTATTAGGTGATTTTGTTTGAATGTGTAACTCTTTCAATTACAATCCAGTGTTTTAACTCTGAGGTACGCTACAAAATATTAGATTTCCCCAGCCTGCTTGCTGAGATCCTTTTCTCAGATGGGAATTAAATTTTGGCATCCAGCAAATGTATTTGGTATCTTAGAATACCAAATACCAACATAGGTGGGTGCTATTGAAAGAACTGTACAAGTCAAGGTTGTCAGAAAAAGATGTGTAATTGTGTGTAGTTTTTAGTTTAGTAATGGTCCATCCCAGGTTAGAGAACTTACTTTGAACCAACTGTAGAGCCTTTTCTTTGTTCCTTTCCCAGCTATGGAAGGCATCTGCAGGATTCAGCACTTTCATCAAAATGCCAAAAGCAATATTGTGATCCAAGCTCCACTCCTCTCATATGTGCATGTCACATCATGACACACGTACAAAAGGAGAGGAGCTTGGATTGGAATAATATCACTTTTGTCATTTGACCCTGCCTGTGAATGCTTGTGCAAGATACATTGTTTTCTGACCGGATGATTTAGTCCTTTCTTATTTTATCCTTGGCTATTTTGTCCAATTTCCTTCTTTTTCTCTTTAAAGAGGAAGTGCTTGTTTGTCACACTGGCTACATTAAACATTCTTGTAGTAAATTTGCTGTGTTTTGGGGAAAATTTGGGAATGAAACCATTGCAGTCAAGTAGCAACTGTGAGATGGATGCTAACAGCACAATCCAATGCAGGTTCACTAGAAGCAAGTCCCATATATACGAATGTGGAATACCTTTTATAGTGCATGTTTTGAAATATGCTTAATAGAGCATTAAGTTTAAATGTAAAGCATTAAAAAGAGATGCTTCACAAAATAATTGGCATGGATAAAGTACTCCTGATTGAAGTGTTAAAGTAGCCATATCCTCTAGATGTTTTGGCATGCACATCACAGGTCCAGCCAGGGAAAGTCTTCAGAGTGGTCATGTCAACCTTTAAAAAGTTGCTTTAACGCTTTCAGAAGCTGTGCATTTTGAAGCACCAGAAAGCTTTGAAAATGCCTTTTGGAATGCTTTGCACAGTATTGTCTCTGGAGTGAGAATTTCCCTGGATGAATATTAAAATTCATAAATGAGCTTTCATATAATCAGTTGTACTGAATGACTTATTTAAATTCTATACAAATGGCTGAAGCGATTAATATAACTTATATTGAACTTACATTTGCTTGCCTTGACCCCGTTTCTTAAATGTATACTTAATGCTTCACAAATCCTTTACTGAGGTGATATAGCCTAACCATTATGACTCCATTTAACCCTGGCTTCAGAATTCAGCTGTTTGATCAGAGGTACCTGTATATATAAAGAGTGCATGTCTGGCTTGATAGTTATACATTCCTTTTCTTTAGTTCAGAAGCAAGTGCAGCGGCCAGGAAATTTCTGTTGCAGAAAGGAGACAGAGCACTGTAAAACATTTAACCTTAGCTGGCTTGGAAATAAAATGGTTGTCAGCAGTTCTCCTGAGACCGATTGTTACAGGCTAATATAGCTTTCTATGCTCCTTGTTGCTGATGGATGTTAAAGATACATCAAGCGTAATTCAGTCTTTAATAATTATGGCATTACCACAGTTTGGAGGATATTGATGTGCAATATTTTATTGTGGCTCTGGATGATGATAAAGCATTGGGCTATGTTATTAAAATAACAATTATCTTTATTTTTTATATAATTATTGCACCATTCGATCATCACCACCACTAAAAAAAAAAAATGTAAGGAATTCAAAGTCAGTTCTAACTATGTCTCTTCTGGATCAAGTTTCCAACAGTGTATAGAACATTTCTTCCAAAAGTGATATATCAAGAACTAAAGATCTCAGTGGCCATGCAGCGTAAGACAGTAGAAAGTATTCTTTCAAAAATCTATGAAGAGGCAGAATACCAGCTTCTTAAACTCAGGAAACATCTCTCAAGAGTGCCGATGTTTTGTAGAATTTAGCTTCAGCTTCTTGGCCTGCATCCTTTTCTTACCAAATCTACAGATGATTTAGCACAGAAATAGACAACTCTTGAATTTCAGATGTTGCTGGAATACAACCCTCACCATCCCTGGGAAGCATGGCCAATAGTGAGAGATGTTGGGAATTACAGTTCAACGATAGCAATGCCACAGTTGCCTACTCTATTTAGCACTTTTAACATTCTCAACTGATTCAGATAATACTGAGAAATAGACCTGGGTACCAGTATGCTGGTATATCTGTAATTCCTTCAAGATAGGTCAGGTTAGGAAAGAGACAGTGCAGAGATCACAGGAATGTTACTGTTATCATACCCTACTTGTTGTAGGGTATGATAACAGAATTTCAAAAGCTTTCCAGATTTTCCCTCTGCCCCTTATACCAAACAAAGTCAAGGCAGGATTATTTGGAGTTTCTTTTTCACACCTCCTCCTTTCCCATGACTAAATTGTCTCTTATTTTGCATAAACTGTCCCTGCATACCTTCTTCAAGTATGCACACACACACGCACACACACACAAAGAAGAGGTATGTGGAATGTCACCCTTCAAATGACTTGGAGTCAAATGGAAGTTCTCCACTCTTTCTGAAATTAATTTTCAAAGTAGAACCATTATAATTGTATCATCCCCAGACCCAACTCACAGAGGCAGATTATTTTTTTAAAAAAAATCACAGCTGATTATTTTAAAAGTTGATGATCATTAAGTGTTTCCTATCCAAATAATGTTTCCTAACCATTATACCAACCAAAGCAATTTCAGTGGTCAAAGCTTATATCATAAAATGTGCCTAGGGAATCTATTTCAGCTAATGGTTTATAACTGTTTTAACATTCTTTCTATTTTCACCTTCCTGTAACGAGATTAGGATTTAGCAGGCAATCAAAAAAATCCCAGATCATTAAGAAAATGTTTAGATTCTGTAAATTCCAGAAAAACTGATCAGCTTGCAGAGGGAAAAACACTGACAGACAAGTGTTACAACACCAGAGATATTAGTTAGCTCTGGCAGGGATCCTAATGGGTTGTGGCATTTTTGGTATTTTAAAAAAATCCATTGTTTCTTTTGGCCAACATCGTATATAAAGCCTCAAACCTAACAAAAAAGGAAACAAATTCCTTTGCATAATTTAGTTTATCATATTGCAAACTTCTGAATGTGTGAGATTAGCTGAAAGTTATGGGATTTAAATCACTGAAGCTATGATAAATTGTTACTAATTTATCCCATAGATTTTAGAAGACCCTGATTGCAATTAACCTAATTTGGATCCCACATTGCTGATAGAATATGATGAGTGGCCTCCTCCTGAGCACAACCCATTAGAAAAGACCTGTTCCTTTAGTGCTCCCCCTGTGTTACCACTGGACAGTCCTTTCCCAGTGAAATGCTGATTCTCTGGATGGCTCTCCCCTTCCCTCATCCCTGGAAAGCAATGTATGCATACACACGGAGAGAAAGCTGGGATCAGCTTCTGAAACAGCTTTGAGAATCTGGAAAAAGATGTGATTGCTTTAACAATTAAAAAAAAAAGCAGTGCTTTCTAAACGCTTTCCCTATTCTGAGGCACCTTTTTCAAAGGACTGATATAACTCTCAATGATAGCTTATATCTATTCTGTGTAGTATGGACTTCTTTAATTTATGCTGTTTTGTCAATGAATGAAAATCAGAAACAAATCTGTTAAGATGACCGAATTTAGTTATCAGTTAATTTAAATGAACAATTTGTCAAAAACAGTAAATTATTTGTTAAATAATACTTTGAATGGTGCCAACTTTACAATAAGATTGAGAAATATTTCACCTTTATGCAATATGTTACAGATGATGAAGTGAAGAACTAAAGTTCATGAATGAAATGCAATTAGAAGAATCTGTAATTAAGCTGCTAAGATAGATGTTAGATTTGCCTCTGATGATCTGAGTTCATTGCATGTTAATTCTCTGAAAGTTTTGTTTCATGTATTCACTTATATCTCTAAATCAAGCAAAAAGATGCTCCATTCCATTGGGTGTGGATTGTATGTATTTCCCATACAGTCCATTAGCTTCATTCCTACATCCAATCTCTCTTCTAAGGTTATACTCCTCATCTGAGTAGGCCAGAGGAAAAAAAACAACCCTTTAATCTCTGCTCAGAGATTAAAAACTTCGCCTGCCTGGAAGGCTTGAAACAGATACATTGATAACTATGTCAGGGGCCACATTCCTGTGCTCTGAGAAGTAATGTTTGTCCAGAGGCAGTTCAATCTTCTGGTGAAAGTAAGTTCCTTATCCCTGTTTTAAATATATAATCAATGTAAACAGATGCAAAGAGAAAATAAAAGCAACCATAATTCATGAAGATCTGGTTTGTATTTCAGTGGAACAAACTGAGTATTATTTCTTCATGAAACAAAACTGACCAGCCTTCTGCATCTTCTTCTTGTCTTTCTGCAGCAAGAGATGAGAACGTAGCTACTTTCCGTGGCTCTGAATACCTGTGCTATGACCTCTCTCAGAACCCCATTCAAAGCAGCAGCGATGAAATCACACTCTCCTTCAAGACATGGCAGCGCAACGGGCTTATCCTGCACACGGGCAAGTCGGCTGATTATGTCAACTTGGCTCTGAAAGACGGTGCCGTCTCACTGATCATTAACTTGGGATCCGGAGCCTTTGAAGCCATTGTGGAGCCAGTCAGTGGCAAATTTAATGACAACCAATGGCACAACGTAAAAGTGACTCGCAACCTGCGGCAGGTAATGGGGAAAGGAAGAGAGTTGTGGGAAAGTTCTGCTGTAGTGAATAAACAGAACCGTAAATGGGCAGTTAGAAGGAAGCTGATAGATATCTCTCTGTTTGGGCTGGGAGGAGCACCTAACCTTGTGCAGTACTGGAGGGAAAACAAGTGCTGAATCATTTACTGTAACTTGGCCTCATTGCAATAACTTCATTTCCACTTGATAATTTTCTGCCTTTCCCCATCCCCAATTTACTTTAACAATACTATTTTGTGACTTAACTTCACTTTTATCTCAGTTTTCCTTTGCACTTTCCCCCTCCTTTTCCTTTCTGTTTTATTATTTCCTTAATTACATTTCAATCTTATCAGTAATATTCTTGTCGCATTTAATTACAGTAGGAATGGAAACTATTTTCTGCAGCAGCTTT
Source organism: Python bivittatus (assembly GCF_059951505.1). Taxonomy (NCBI): domain Eukaryota; kingdom Metazoa; phylum Chordata; class Lepidosauria; order Squamata; family Pythonidae; genus Python; species Python bivittatus. Next base: position 8,349,370 of record NW_028277075.1, on the reverse strand, counting down.
ATCCACTTCCTTTTTCTCCTTTATGTCCTGGTAATTGATTTAACCATTTCCATAATATCATTACTCTAATTCTGTAATGGGCCTGATTCACTTGGACTTTCTTTTGCACAATCCTTTTGCAATGAATGGTGTCTGAGCAAGACCATTTCAAGAGAGCTTGTGCGGGTGAATTTTTTAGTGGGCTGGGCTGATAATAGTCTTTGTTTCTTCTGTTTCTCTCTCTATTTTTCTTTTCTATGTGAGTTACTTATTTTAACCTTATGCTCCTGATACTGGCCGTACTTTTTCCAGATCTCCTTATTTCTTTGCTTTGATTTTCATTATGAATCTACGCTACTACTGCTTTTGTCTCTATCCATCTTTCCTTGTGATGACTGCATAGAGGAGGAAAGCTACTTTGAAGATCCCCTTCCCTATCCCTTTATTATTATTATTAATATTTTTTTGCCCTTTTGTAACTCCATTTATTAGTTCTCTAAACCCATTAGTTCTCTAAACACACAGCTCTTTCTGATAATGTTTTTACTTATAGATAGCCAGACTTAAAATATCAAAACTATTCCCTCTCCCCTACAATATACACATAAGCTTTTAATAGGTAAGATGAATATAAATATATTCACCCCTTCTGAAAGCTGGTGAAATATATTAAGTCACTTGAGACCATTTGCAGCATGACAAATGGATTTTCTATTGTATATGTAAACTTTTTGGTTCTTATTGATTGGTAAATGCTGTGTAAATAGTTTGTCACTTGAGATTCTTTCAAACTGATATTTTAGCTTTTAAAATTGCAAACATTCAAACACTTGTTGATTTAAGCAAAACATTGCATATTTATTTTACTTGCACATATGCATATTTACACCAGTTGCTTTATGCTTGAAGCTGACTTCAAGGAATTTCTATAATAACAGAAAATAATAATCCTCAATTGCTAAGGACATTAACAATCACCCCTCAAGCTATAGAAAAATCTTCCTTCCCCCATGGGCATTTTCTTGCATAATTAGTTGAATTTCCAGAGCCTTCCCATATCAGCAGTCCTTAAGTAGAATGAACAATAGAGTTTTTCCTCTTTTGCTTTTTTCATTGGGTTTGCAGGTTCTAGGGTGCTTACATTTTCTTTCCACCTGAGATTGACTGACTGATTTGGCTTATCTTCCACTCCAATCACAACTGATCCTGAGTCATTTATAGAACAACAATAATAGGGTTAAACACACACACACACACACACACACACACACACATCACTACAATGAAATATCCCAATCACTGAGAACAGTCCAATCCCCCCTGCAGGAAAGGACAAATTCAATATTTACTGAAAAAGATCTTGATCATTTTTCCGAAGGCCATAAGAATTGGAGCCGATCTGTCCTCCAGGGGAATGCTGCTGTGTTGAGAGCAGTAACCGAGATGGCCCAACCCCATGGTTGCTGCAGATGATACTCCTTAGGGGTAGCGACCTGGAGGGAGACTTCTCTTCAAATCTTAACAGATGGGCAGAAGCCACTTGGATTAGCAGTCTCAAAAATACCCAGATGCTGAGCCACATAGGAGTTTAAAGGTGACAACCAGCACCTTGAATTGCACTCAGAAGCATGCTGGTAAGCAAAGCAGTGTTACATGGGCAAGCTCACTGCTTGAACTACTGAATTAGCTGAACTTTCTGGGTGGTCTTCAAGTCCAAACAAGAGGTGACCAAGGCATTGGTGACAGTGAGCAAAGCCATAAATGTTGCGTATATTTGAATATTCCAATTTTTTAAATGTAATTTGTTGCTGTTCAGTCATTTAGTTAGTTCCAGTTCTTAATCACTCAACATTTCATCAGGATTGTTTGTCAATAACTGCTTCTATGAATTCTTGCACGATCATGTTTGTGATATCAGGAATAGTATTGAGCAATCTTGCTTTTGTTCTCCTCTTCATTTTTTTCCCCCAAGCATCAGGGCCTCCTCAGGGCCTCTGGTTTTACTTCATCTAATATAACATGATTAGTTCATTCAGTCCAAGGTATTCTCAGCCTTTTTCTCCAGCTCCACAATTCAAAGACATTCGTTTTTATTAATTTAGCCTTCCTGATAGTCCAGATTTCACAACTATCTATTTATCTATTTATGAGGTTTACAAAGCTGCCCCTCTCACAGTTTGTGACTCTAGATGCATACAACAATAAAATTAAATAATATACAAAACCAAAATAAGTCATATGTTACAACTGGGAAAACCATGATCTTCATTTACATACCTTTGTTTTCAGTATTGGGTTCCTGCACTTAATATTTTGTCTGTATTGTGTTTATTAGATTATATTGGGAACTCCTGCTACTTGCTTCCAGCTACAGACTTATCTAATGATCAACCCCCAGTTTTAATCTCCCACAGAGCTCTTGGGTGATGCTATATTAGGCACTTTAAATCATTAAAGTGTAAATGGCATATGTGTTTTTCACCAGTAAATCTGTACTCCGAGGAATTGGTAGGTGGGAAGACCAATCCAATTATCAGCATAAGTGGGGCTAACAGAGGTTCCTGTCTGTTTTGTAAGCTATCTGAGGGTGTGGTGTGTTGATGCCAACCCTTGATAGATAGAAGATGTTTTTCCCTCTTGTAATATAATTCTGAATGAGGTAGTTTTATATTTCCCATAAAGTTTGACTATGGGTGAAATTAAAAGACTTCCTGAGAGGGAGTATTAATGTAATAGCTACAAGATGAAATCACTGAGATTACTCATATTTTTATGAGTAAATCTTCTGAGTTTAATTTGTATCAGGATTGCTGGCAATTGGCTAATGGCTGAATAGGCCTACACTAGCACTTTGGACTTTGTGATGGTCAAAATGGTTTATAGGTGAGTTATATGCATCCTCAGTCTCCAGTCTCCAGTATTTGATTTAGTTAATAACATTACAAAGCAATATTTTTTTGTATCACAATGCATAGTGCTGATGGCTCAACCTGATTTTGCTATGCCAGTGAGACATCCTTTTAGGTGAAAATAATGCACTTTGAATCAATTATTGACCAACAATGGATTAGATTTCATTCTGAGTTATGATGTCTTTTCACAATTTCTATTCCACTTCCTCCCTAGAAGGCATTTCTCATTTGTGCATTATAATTGTGCTTATTTTGACTGTATCTTCAACTAATTTTTCTGAGTATCAGAATTAGATTCATTAGTGTATAGATTTCTGATTTTCTTTGCAACTTTTTGATTAGAATTACCTTAGCTTCCTTTTCATTCCCTGGTACCGAGGATGATTTTAGAAGAAAGCTACAAATCAGAAACTTTTAGATCAAATAATATCACCAGTCTTGTGCTTATTAGATTTTTATACAGTATAATCTTTCATCCAAGTACTCTTATGCAGTGCTTGGTATACCAGGTTTTTCTTAGTTTTTCTGCTGGAAAATCACACTTCAGTATACCTTTTGATCCATTATTTTAAGAAGTTAGATACTGAGAACTCTTTGCCTGTTTTGAAATATCTTTGAAACCAGAACACTTAATTTTGCATCTTGGGGAACCACAACAACTCTGATTTTCTAGATTTCCTGTTTACCTTATGTTTTGATTGGTACTTCTCATAATCACTCCCAAATCTTCTTTGCTATATTTTAAAATTTAACTTGACTCAGAGCAGGCTTTTTTTTTTACTTGCGCATAGATATTTTTACTTTTTAAAGAATATAGCATTTGTGTCATTCTATTGCAGGGCTTCAAATGTTTAATTTCTAAACATCTGGTATATTTATACAACCATAACAATAGTATGGTAGCAGGCCAAGTTCTGATTAAAGTAACATAGAACTACAGGGATGCATCTGAAGGCAAAAATTATTTCCATTGGACTAATGATGTCATTGAATTTAAACTTTCTCATTGTCTGGAAAAGGGTGGTCATCCTCAAAATATAATTTTAATCTATAACTTTTTATTCCTTTTATCCATGTTTCATGCACACACATTTTCACACACTACAAAAATACATTTATTTTATAATGGCTGTTCTCTGAAATTCTCTTTCAGTTTCAATAACCATTTTGGTTAATGGTGTACTATTTTTCTTTAAATGGGAGAGAATTTCTTTTAATGAGAGGCAATATCCAAAGTAAAACTAATATTTCTGGCTACAGCCCAGCTCCCTATTCAAAATACAGACACAGAGGATATAGCAATACAGAATTTTCAGCAGTTTTTTTAAAATAAAGATCTTTGTTTTTCCTTTCATATATTCAGACAATGTACATGTACAGCAGAATGAAATAACAATTATTTTTTGTTGGACAATCGCATTCCAGTTTTTTCTCTATAAAGAAATGCTTCATGGAACACATTAAAAATTAGCATATTCGGGAATGCTTTTCAATTAGAAAACCAATGCAGGCTTTCTGGAAAAGACATAAATGTTTGTATCTCTCATAATTCAAATTTGCTATTTTTGTACCTGCAACCTGAAACTATACATTTATAAAAGAACAACTGTACATTCATTTTTTAAAAAAAAAAATGTGATGCTGTTGCATAGAGAAATCACTATACAGTTAATTCAGTTCAAAGCAATTTATGTCCCAGTTAATTTCCCATACGGTTATTTTAACAAAAATGTTTATTTTATTGAATGGAAGTATTTTTAATGGTACAATTGGGAAAGTGTCAATATATTTCACCAGCGGCTTCAGAAGAAGATTGGTATGATTATTTGTTTTTCTTGTAGATACACTTAAATATGTAGATCGAAATAGTATATAAAACAAAAGAAATAGTCCAATGGTTCAAGCTAACACTTTATCACATGTGCCATGCTGGACAGTCATGCTTTCTAGCATGTGGTGAGAGGCTTTTTAAAATAATAATTTTCATGATCAAAAGTAAAAGAATATGAAAATAGTGCTTACACCGTTGCTGAAATGTCTTTCTGCTAAATATTTTATTGATTTGATTTGATTTCAAAGCTACTCAACTCCACAATGACAATTAAAAGAAAACAACACATATCAAAAAAGAATACAGCCAACCAATAAATGTTATGTTTTGCCTTTTCACCAAAATGGTACTTAAGGATACTACATATGTATTATTAAATACAAATATAATACATTATAATAAAATACAATAAAATAGTATAAACAAATATGAAACACAGCAGACAAATATCTTTGAAATCAGTAAAATCTAAATGCATCAGAGCAGGAGACTGAACAAACAACCTTATTGGTCCAATCTGGCTCAGCCCCCAATTGCTTAAAACCATGTGGGAGTTAATTTTGCAATAGAAGGACTACAACATTTTTTCAATACATTTTAGACCGGATACAGATGATGCCTTTTTTGTTGTCCTTGTGTCATCTCTACTCAAACAAGCTTAGCAGGGTACCGAAAGACACTGAAAATTATAAAACACAATCAAAACTGTAAAATCTGTTTGATGAGATTAATGTACAGATCACATCAACTATTACCCTTAGGTTGATGTTTCATGAAAAAATACTTTTCTCTCAGTTTTGCATAATCAAAGGGTTTCCAGCACCCATTGGAAACTAGAAGCACTAGAACCTCAGTTGTCAGCATAGGTTTCCCGATGTTGGTAACATCTCTAAAGACTACTAATTAAGCCTTTCTCTGAAATCCTTCCAAAGGAATAAGTACCACCATGATTATTAGCATCTATAGTAGAGTTTGGCGGTTTGGAAGTCAGTCATAAAACTATCCATGAGTAAGAAAGACATGTCTTCCCTTTCCTCAAATGACATGTTAAATTCTGTCAACTTTCTTCCATTCATTCCAAAATACCTGATGCAAGCAATCTTCATGCCTCCTTCAATTAGGGAAACTTCTCCCCACTTTCCTGAATATTGCAGGTGAGCTACACGTTGTCTCTGTTAGTCCAATCATTTATATTCTGTATGTCTTTCCTGAGAATTCAACTGCTGTAAAGGAAAAAAAACAACAACAAAAAACTGGGAATTGGGGGATGGGTAGTACAGCCCCCTGGGAATTGTCAAGCAACAGCTTGAACCCAAGAGACAGGTCCAGTTGGTTAGAATATCTGAGCAATACTGGAGGGTAGCATTGACTGGAATTCTAAAAGGAGGTAGAAATGGATTGGGAACTGGGATGGAAGGGTTGGAATCACTCATGATGGTATATAATTATTTATGTGGGTGGAGAGGTACACATTTGATTTTCACTTGAAAAGTAAGTATGGTTTGTATCCTTCAAATTCTAAGCTGGTTTTAGAGGAAATACCACTTATGTTTCTCAGGGTGGGATGGGTAACTAACAGCATAAGAAGAAGGGAAGGGCAGGCCGCTCCCTTCCTTCTAACAATCTCTATGGCATGGTTCCCAGACAGTCCTGCTCATGCTGTCCTCTTTCTCACTCTGTGTGTGTCGGGCACCCCATGCCTTTTTTTGAAAAACTAACACTAGACCATTCATGCAATGTGTCATTTTTACTAACCGACTAATGTACTAACACCCTAACGACTCATCTTTGCTTTTGGTTATTTTAATTAACAATCGTTCTGTTCACAATTTTTTAATTTCCTTTCTTCCCCCTTTTCCGCAAAGCACTCAGGCATTGGACACGCTATGGTAAACAAACTACATTGTCTGGTAGATATCATTCTTATTGTCTCTTTTTTTGGGTTTGCCGTGTGTTATCTTCCTTTCCCTCTCCATCCCCCATCCCCTCTTTTTCCTCCCCTTTAAACTTGCCTTCCCCTTTTATTTTACTTTTGATTTTGCTGTAGCTACCTTTTCTTCCTATCTATTTGTATTTTTATATCTTTTCTGTAAGCCAAAAAGCAAAAAGGAAAACTAATACAACAGTTCTGGAAATGGGATTTAATTCTCTCTTTTGCTGGCTTCTTTACCCTATCTATTTTTAAAGATTTTTTTCTTTTCTTTTTTTCAATATTTTGCTAATCCTTTTTCTTTCTTTTTCCTTTTGGTTTTCTTCCTTTTTTTGGTTTGGGGAGGTGAGACTTGCTTTTTTCTTTTTCTGTTTTTATGAAGGTTTTTAGCTCAACTACCATGTCAGGGCCTATAGTTTGTTGTGGTGAGGCCAGTCTTTTTCCCCTCATTTTTTGGTTTTGTTGTTGTTGTTGTAACAACAGCTGCTGTAGGCAAAACTGGGCAAAGCTTCCCTCTTTTTTCCTCACTTCATCGTAACCTCTTCCTCTGGCCAGCCTCCACACATATTCTTTCTCTGTCTTTTTGAAATTCCACTAGCCACAACCAAAAGAAGCTCAGCCAGTTGTTTGTTTCAGTACAATACATACGCTGCATGGCATGTCTATGTCTGGTTAATCCCCGCCTCCTTTCCCAACCTACCATACTGCAGCTCTCACTCCCCATCTCTTCACCAAGCCACTAATCTAACCTTTAAATCACGTGCGTATCATTTTCACTACCTTCCTTTCCCCACCCCCCTTTCTGTTTTCCATTGCCCTCCATGTATTATGGGGTTTGGACTTTTTTTTTAGACTTTTAAATTTTAGTTTTCCTTTCTTTTAAGTGTTGGATGGGGTTCTCCCTCTATAGTTTATTTATTTTTTATTTTTTTTAAGGATTGCATGCAAGTGTGAAAAAGTCTCTCTCAGGATACTTTGTCCTTCTGGGCTTTGAAAAACACTGGCATGGATGTGCTGAAGTATGGGGTGTGAGCACGCTTGCCTTTTTTTCTCTCTTGTTTTCAAATTCACTTTACGTTTCTCACACTTGCTGGTGTGTGGTTGACTTCTTTCTTTAGTTTTTTTTTCAATCTTGATCTTTAATTTTTGTACTTTTTTTCCTTTTAAGTTGCAGTACTGGGTGGTGGTGGGTGTCTTTGTAGGTACATAGCATGTTCATCCATAATGTATTGAAAGTGAGATCCCTTCCCTTCCTCCCTTTCCTGGATGCATGATCATTGGTGTGCTGTGAGCCAAATAAATAAAAAGAAGCAAAATCAAATATATCAACTTCATCATTAGTGTCTTTGCTAACAGTCATAACTAACAATAATCACTACCAATAATGACTAATAAATCATACTATCAGCTCAGATAAGCTCTCTCCTCCAAGAATTGCTCCATTTTCTGGCCTTATTAAATGGAAGCCATCATGGCAGGTAGAATAGCTCTCTTTGGCCTTAGCAATGTTGAACTAGCAATGCAGGTGATTAAGGACTTGGAGTGGAGGGACAAAAAGCAGACCAGAAAATGGAACTGAGCTGCATTGAATAAGCAAAGCTCAGCAAAACCTATTCTAAAAGTTTTATAAAAATAGGGAGATGACTTGCTCTTTTAAGAACTGTAAGGTCATTGCTGGGAATTTTGTTTTTCTTTTCCTTTTTTTTTGTTTTTGTTTTGTCCATTGTATCCTTCAAACAGGTGACGATCTCTGTGGATGGAATCCTCACCACTACTGGCTACACACAAGAGGATTATACTATGCTTGGCTCAGATGATTTCTTCTATGTCGGTGGAAGTCCCAGTACAGCTGATTTACCTGGGTCTCCTATCAGCAATAATTTCATGGGTTGTCTGAAAGAGGTAAATATTTTGAATCAACAACATTATCTTGTTTTATATTTCTATGCCAAGCATAGCAAGCATTCCATCACTAGCAAGCCATTTTGATATTCACATGAATAGCAGCCCATTCTCTAATGAACAGTTAGCTCCCAACTGTACCAACTTAATACCGATCAGCTCTATTTTCCGTTTTCCTGAAAAGTAGTTGTCTATATGCTAAGGACATGCACTTCTGCTGGAAGATGCTCACAGGTAGCTTATCTGTTTTGTAAATGTATAAGGCTGCCTGACTCCAGTGTGGCTCTAGGCAGCATACAATATTACAACAATTAAAAATGCAAACAAAATAAACAGAAAAGCTCTACAAACAGCCATAGAACACACAATACACAAGGTAAGAAATGAGAGAAACAGACTGCCCATTGATAGAGTTCATGTCAGAAGGTATGAAGACCAGATTTTTGCTCTTCAGCAGGTCATTGAGAAATATGTAAATGTGAGAAAGTATATCATATATTTGCTAATTTGGAGAAAGAAAGTAGTAAAGTTAATAGGCTTTTATTATGGAATGTTTTCCATAAATATGGTTGCTGCATGTGATAAGAGTGATTTATGGTGGAAGTAAAGCATGCATGAGAATAAATGGAAATGGTTCAATATAGAACAAAAGGTAAGATAAAATTGTGCGATATCCCCTTGGTTATTTAATACGTTGCTGACAAATGTATGAGGAATGTTTGTGGCGGTGTTAGAGGGAGTTGGTGGGGATATGAATATGCTTGTACTTTTATATCCAAACAGTGCCATCATGTTGTCTGAGAACCTAAATGAACTCCAAAGAATGTTATATTAAATAATGTAGTGAGGAGTAGGGAGCTGAAAATTAATGTATCAAAGATCAAAGCAGTAGATTTTAACAAGGAAAATGGAGTGAACAAGTTCGAATTATAAATAAATGGCAAAAAACTAGAGGAAGAATGGTTGTCAAATATGGGAAAATGGACGGAGATACCTTAAGACATAATTGCTGGCAGAAAGCTAGTGTGAAGAATGAAGAAATAAGTGGAAATGGCTATGTATAAAAGCATATTTCTGCCCACTTTTTTATGATAGCTGAGTATTTCAGGAAAAATATAAAAATATATTGAATGCAGTGGGAAAGGATTACTTAAGTGTATGTGGTAAAAAATATAGGATTGAAAAGGAATGGATGCTGAATGAATTTGCATTGCATATGAAAGTGAGTGAGCAATACAAAATAAAAATATTGAGGTGATTTGATCATATGGAGAAAATGAATGAGGATCAAATTAAAAAAAACATGAAGGAAGAGCAAAAAGTTTGAGAAAAAGGGGAATACTGAAAAAAATTATGATCAGGTGGAGTTTCTGAGGTCCTTAGAAAGAGAGAGGTGAGATGTTTATAGAACAAATGGCAATACATGACAGATTATGGATGCAGTGGAAGGAAGGATGCATTGCTTGGACAGAAAGGTATGGAGAACTACTATAATAAATGGTATTGATATAAAATAGATTTAGATCCAGGTAGTCCTTGCTTAACAACAGTAATTGGGACTGGCAACTCCATTGCTAAGTGATGCAGTCATAAAGGATGACGTCACGTGACCATGCTGATTTACAACAGCAGTTACAGTTCTGGTTGCTGTCATAACATGCATCCAAGTCGGTTGTTAGGCGCTATGTTGTGTGATTGCCATTTGCAACCTCCTGCTTCCCCAATGATTTTGCTTGTCAGAAGCCAGCAGTGAAGGTCACAAATGGCAATCTTGTGACCACAGGATGCTACGATTGTCGTAACTGCAAGCCAATTGCCAAGTGCCCAAATCGCAAATGCGTGACCGAGGGGACATTGCAATGGCCTCAACTATGACAACAGTTGTAAGTTTCCTTGTTCAGCACCATCGTAACTTCAAACAATCGCTGAACAAGTGATTGCTGAATGTAAACAGGTAGTCCTCGATTTACGGCCATTCATTCAGCAACCATTCAAAGTTATAGTGGTGCTGAATGAAGGGAGTTACAACTGATCCTCAAAGTTATGACTGTTGCAGCACCCCCGCAGTCACATCAAAATTAAGATGCTCAGTAGCCTGCCTGCACTTATGACTGAATGGGCACTTCAACTCCCCCCACCCACCTATTTCCCCCACATCTCTACCTTTTTGGCCACCCTGCACGGTGTCATTCCTTGGTGGCAGTGGCAGCACTGGGGCTGAATTAGAGGCCCAGGGTCTTCAGCAGTCTCAGCCAGCCACCAGTGCCCCCAGGCCTCTACTTCAGTCCCACTGTTGCCAGCACCGCTGCTGAGGAGTGCTGCCTCAAGCCCCACACCACCATCAGCCACCTCAGTCCCACAGTGCAAAGACCCAGCCGCCCCACTGCCCTGTGCTCCACAGGCTCTGCCGTGCCCAGCTGACCTTCACCATCTTCCTCCCATTGCTGATGAAGCATGCCCAGCCTGCCTTATGTGAGGCAGCTGCTGGCCACACCAGGCCTTCTTCCCAAGGTGCTGTTCTCCAAATAGTGTGCTCCATTCTCCAAATAGCACGCCCATTCTCGCAATCCTTCAGAAAGCCTTCAGAAAGCTTCTGAGGTCTTCCAAAACATCATGAGAATGGCGCACCTGCCATTCTTCAAATAGTGCGCCTCATTCTCATGATGCTTTGGAAAGCTTTTGGAAAGCTTCTGAGGTCTTCCAAAGCATTGCAAGAATGGGAGCACCTGCCATTCTCCAAATAGTGTGCCCTGTTCTCACAATGCTTCGGAAAGGCTTCAAAAAACTTCTGAGGTCTTCCAAAGCTGCACAGTGCATGCCAGAAGTGCCCATGGAGAACCAGTCTGTGGGCTTCAGCATGTTGGAAGCTACTGGTCCTTTGTGAAGCTTTGCAGGTGGAAGGCTGCTCTGAGAGTGAGCAGAAGGCCTGCAGATAGGCTCTGCTGGCACTGGGCTCACCTCCACCCCTCGCTGAAGCCCACAGGCTGGTTTTCCAGGAGCACTTCCAACATGAGCTGCAGAGTGCACGCTGCACCTCTGGGAAACCCACGTCCCTCTGCTTCCTCCAGTTCTGCCACCACCCCAAACAGCATCTCCCATACAGCCTCCGCCTTCACCCAGGGAGCTGCTGCTGGGTCTCCTGCCCCTGCCGGCAACGGAGAGCACCATGCCTTGCTGTCCCGCTGCCTCCTCCCCAGCCAGGCTGGGCAAGCTCCCTTTGGCAGATAAGGCTCCGCGCGCCCTACCATGCTCACTGTGTGCATCCCAGGGCTGCACCCTCACCCCCACCTGGATCCCGGGGCAGCAGCAGGAGGAAGAAGATGGCAAAAGTCAGCTGCAAGCAGCGGGGGGTGGCATGTCAAGCAGAGTGCAAATCACAAACACTCCTGTTTGTGCAGAGCGCAGCAAAAACTCCAGGAAAAGTTACCCAGGAAAGATACACATCAGCATTGCAGCTGTTCACAATGCAATGTCCATTTCTTGTTTCCCAAAGAAATCCAGTCAGAAAATATATACTAACTGGTGTTTATTGATAAAAATGCAAAATTCCATAAAATGCAAATATCATACAAAATATAAAGAAAAACACATCTTCTCATGTAATGTAGCATCCAAGACTTATTAGCAACACAATCTTAACAAAATCTCTAGCTACAAACTCTCAGAGAAGAGGTACACTACTTGGTACTTTGTTACAACTACATAGTCCATAAAAATGATTACATGGTGCTATACTGAGCTAAAGCTACACACACACACACACACACACACACACTGAGACACTGACATACTTTCCTCTCATTATATTATAGCTCCATGCCACCCCCACTGGGTAACTAGCATACACACGGCAATAGGTGGCAGTAAATAGCACAATATACAACACACAATAACAGGTGTTTCTCACATGATCTCTGTAGCCAAAATATTATTTGTTATTGTTGTAAAGATAACAGGATGAATCCTTTCCCATGAGAAAGAAAATCCTGACATGGCAAGGGTAGGTGGCAGAGTGCAGGGCACCCAAAAGGACAGAGATGAGTGGGAGATAGGTAGGTTGGGGGAGCTGAAGCAAAGGCGAGTGTGGCAGGTCAGGAGAAATGTGAGGTCCTCGCCTAATAACTCTGCTGTCCTGGCCTAATGACTGCAACTGGGACTACTGGAACTGCTATTGCTAAGCAGTGTGGTCACATGAAGTTTTGTTAATGATTGCATTGCTTAGCGATGGAAATTCCAGTTCCAATTGTGGTTGTAAGTTGAGGACTACCTGTACATGTATAGCATATTACCTTTCTTTTTTCTTATCCAAGCCCTTAATTTATTTTACTTATGGGGTTTTTTTTTGCATTCCGTGGTTTCTCCCTGGCTGGCATGAGCTGAAAGAGTGGGTGTGCTCTGGGGCCCTTTGTGCCATCTATCAGGACCCAGGAACCCTGCCTTCTCTGTCATGGTGCCTGACCTCTCAAATGACATCTCCTAAGATCTGTGTGGCTCCCACCCTGATGATGTTCCAGAAGGCCTTGAAGACCTGGCTGCTGTCTGAGGCCTTTGGGTTATGGTGGATGGAGCCCCTTATTCGATACATTTCCGAATATGTTTTGTATTGAGGCAGGTTCCCATCTTGTTTATCTTTTTTATACTGTATTTTTATTTTGTTTTTTACTACATTGTGAGCCACCCAGAGTTGGTTTGGAGTTGGGCAGTGCCTAAATGAAATAAATAAATACATGAAATATATTATGGTAGAGTATGTGTGTATCTTCTGCAGATCACCCAAAAATCTTTTACCAGTAGATCCTGACCTACATCTGGCCTCCCTCTGCTCTAATTGCATAAATATATGAAGCAGAAGATGGTGGAATGATTTGCACTAATTCTGATGTTTAAATGTTCCTTGAACTCTGTTTAAAAATTTGATAACCCTCATCAGTAACCTGAACTGGCTAAATTCACATCATCAGCTCATGTTACTGCTTTTTAATATTTTGTAGATTTATCAGGTCCTTGAGCATTGTGAATGTAGGTACCTTCTTAATGACTCCCTAGTGATGTTCCTGTGGCCCTCAAATTTATCAGGAGATGATTAGTAGTGGCTCTGGCCCTCTCTGTAACAAGTAGTACTTGTGATGGGATGGGATGGTGAAGGCCTCGCTCGGGGAGATAAGCATTTCCTTAGCCCCCAGCAGGAGCGTGGGAAGGTTAAGAAGATGAGACTGGCACCACCTAAGGAATTCCCAGTGTTTGCTTGCTGGCTTGAGAGGTTTAGATTCAGATCTGGCAGGATTCTGTCTTGTGGTTGGAAGCTAATAAAAGCTATCGAACTAGACCTGTACTGTCTCGTGGAATTCTTTGGGCTGAACCTGACAGTATTGCAGCCACTGCTACCACCTTCAGTAACCCTAATGCCTTTGGAGCCCACCACTATCTTCATGTGCATCTGTCTCGTTGCTTCTCTTTACAGCATTGGACTATTAAAACAATCTAAAAAAATTAGATAAAGGTTGGCATCATCTGCAGTAGCCCTCCAGGGTCCATGGGACTCATTAGTTGCACATGCTGGGAGTAGGGAAGAATTCTGGTCATAATTGACCCCATCCTCAACTGAAGTGAAGCTATAGAACATGGTTCAAAATCAGAATTGGAACAGCTTAATTATCCCTGTTAAATCCATGTTCTCTCTCTCTCTCTCTTTTTTAATCATCATCCATTTCAAACAAAACTGTTTTTGCATCCAGGCCTTTGAACAGATGATTAATGGTTTAATCTCTAATAACTTTACATTTTATGGAACCCTGCTAGGACTCTGCATCTGGTGAACCAAGCTATTTAAAGCTGTGTTAATTTTGCTAATTGCTCTGTTTATTTGGATTACTGGCACCTGCAGGTTTTGGGATCATGTTTGGGGCTTTATAGTCTCCCTGCTCTTTAGTGGGGAAAATGGACAGGGCAGTTTCCTCAGCTAAAACCAATAACCTTGGCAGAAAGTCCTGAATAATGTTTATCCTCAACTCCATCATCTATCACAGCTGAAAGCAATGTTTCAGATTAGAGGATGTTGGCATGGCTAAGGTGGCAGTCATACTGTTAAGCAACCATTTACTATTTCAAGAAGGTGATGATCAGAACAGAGAAAGAGCATTTGAAAGAGCATCACTTTGCTTTCACTATTTATTTATCAAATTTGTTAGCCACCACAATCACAAGACTGTGGCAAAGAAAGTATAAAAATAGGTGAACAAGATATAAAAATACAATAAACATATAAAGCTTAAGACAGATAAAACCCAAACAAAATATATGTCATCAGACTTCAATAGCCTCTGTAAAAGCTCCATAGTCAGCTTTTTCCAGAAGGCAGACCACACTGGAGACTAATCAATCTCCAACAGGAGGTCATTCCAGAGAGCCAGTCCCATCAGCAAAAAACAGTGCTTCCAGGCTTCACCCAACTCCTGAAAATGGTGAAATCCAGCTCCTTCTCCTGGCATTAATTAATTACTCCTGGCATTGTTGGGCTGACTCTAGTGGGGGGATGCGGTCCTGCAGATAACCAGGTGCCAAATCACAAAGGTCTATACCCACATTTTAAATTGTGCTCAGAAGTTAATAGGAAGCCAATGCAGGGTCTGCAAAACAAGTGTAAACCTGCCCAATGGTCAACTCCTGCAAGCACCCAACCCACTGCATTTTGTACCAACTGAAGCTTCTGGGTGGTCTTTGGTAGAGCATGTTTCAGTAATCTAAATGGGTGCTGATGAAAGTGTGAGGCACTGTACTCAGGACCCCTCACTTCTAGCTAGGCTGCAATTGGTGCACCAGCCCAAGCTTGGCAAAGCTACTTAGCAGGAGCCACAAGTTCAGAATTCCAGAACTGCAGACCTGCTCCTTTAACAGCAGCCAGGGACCAGAACAGGACTTTAGTGGCATCTCTGGCCCAGCCTGGGGTTGCAGTATGCAACTGGATGTCATCAGCATATTGATAATGCCGGACCCCAAACCATTGGATGACCTCCCCCAGTGTAGAGGGCAAAGGGAATGGCCTTAAGGGGCAGGAGCAAGAGCTGCTACCAAGGGAGATAAAAGGGGCCTGAGTCCGGGCCAAAATGTAACATGAGTAAATGTGTCAGACAAGCCCTTCTTTAGTTCACATAAAGATAAAGGGAGGGAAGTGGGGGAAGCACATTCAGACTTGCAAGATTCTGTTACTAAAGTTTTACAATAAAAGTAGTATTGACCTACATGGCATTGGTTTCCTAGTCTGGACTTCCTTGAAGGGCTGACACCCTGTGGCTTCATATAAATATTGAATAGCAAAGGCAAAAGCACTGGCTCCTGAGGTATCCCACAAGAAGCAAACATGGTACTGATCTTCCTCCCCCCCACCCCACCCCCGCCAACTAGCACTGACTGAAAGCAACTGCTGAGGAAGAAGCAGAACCACTGCAGAACAGTGCCCCCAATCCCTGGAGCCCATCCAGGAGGATACCATGGTTGATAGGAGTGAAGGCCGTTGAAAGGTCCAAAAGGACCAGGACAGGCACACTACCCACATCCAGATCTCAACATTGGTCATCAGCCAAAGCGACCAATGCTCTGTCTTGTGCCCAGGCCTATACCCTAATTGATATAGGTCTAGACTGGTATTTTTCAACCTTAGGAACTTTAAGAAGTGTGGACTTCAACTCCCAGGATTCCCCAGCCATCCATTGAGTTGAAGTCCACACATCTTAAAGTTGCCAAGGTTGAGAAAAACTGGTGTAGATAATCCTCTTCATCTAGGTGTTCCATAGTTGGCCCCATACCTTCGTCTCAACAACCTTTGCAACAAGGGAAGGTTGAAGACCGGGCCATAGTTATCTAATGCCTTCAGATTCAGAGAAAGTAGAAGAAAACAGATATACACAGATGATCACTTGTCATACTACCGCTGATAAACTTGAATTTTCTCGTTTTTGTTGTCCCTGAATTCCCTCCCATTTTTCTTTCCCCATTTCTAATGAAAGCAAGTGTACAAAAAAAGGAGGTGATATTTGTAGAATAATATAAAATCAGATAAACATACTCTTAGACATTTTTATTTTATTTTTATTATAATTTTTTTTCTTCCAAAATGTCCAGTCTTAAACAGGCTGTTTGCAAATAACATCTCTGTCCTTTCTTAAAATGAGAGAAAAGTTAATGTGTTTTTGTAATGGACAGAGTGTGGGATTAGAGCAAGCAATAGAAGGTGGGGCAAAATTTACTGGCAGTCTGAGAAGTTTTGATTCAAAATTTTATATAGATTTAGCAGATGCAAGCAAGTTAATTTGCTATGTTTAATTTTAAAGTGATGCCAGTCATGTACATTTTTATATGTATATGAAGCAGCAGCATTTTGAAACAATACCTCTCATTTCTTGCAGTTGCTAAATGAACAGACCCCTATTTAAATATTCAACTTTAAATTTTAGCCCAGGGAATTCTAAAGCTAAAGCACAGGAAGAAACTCTGCTTTTATTTCCCTGTGGCTTTCAATCGGTAACTGTAAAAACAGCCTATTATTGGTGAGGCACTCCTTGTTCTGAGCTTTCAGCCTGTCTAGGACTGTCTGTTTCTAGGAATATTTGAAGGAAGGGAAGACTTCCTTAACTATCTCCAATCAGCGGACTGGTGCTAAGTTAAAAAAAAAAAAAAAAAGCCTGATGGTCCACTATGATGTTCTAAAGAGCATCTTAAACACTGGAGGCAGGAACACCAGCTAAGACTGTATGTTCCTGGCCTTTTACCATGTCCTTCATTGTTCATTTCACTTTATTACCATGAAACATTACCACATACTGTAGAGCAATCTATTCCAGCATTTTGGTTTGTCTTCTGTTTTTGCAAAATACACTTATAAGAACAAATATAAGTTATCTCTCTCTCATTGTTTTCCCCCTTTTTCTTTTTAATTTCCTTCTTATCTGAGGCATTATTCCTAGGGAGTAGGATCATGAAATACAGTAATACTGTACATCTATTTATTTATATGTTTGTTTGTTTGTTTGTGGGACTTATATAGCCACCTATCTCATGCAATGACTCTAGGTGGTTCACAACAATCCATAAAACATAATTAAAAGCAAAGGTACCCTTCCCCCTAGACACCAGACCAAGCAGCCTCTCTGCTCAACCCCCATCCTAGACCAGGTCTTCGTGGCTCTCAGGAAGGCTAAAAGGGTAGGGATCCCTCTGATCTCAGGTGGGAGGCTCTTCCAAAGTGCTGTGGAGGCCACCAAGAAGGTGCACGTCCAAGGTCACATCAGATGGCAACATTTAAAGGAAGGGACCTGAAGTGCACCGACCCTATCTAACCTAGTAGGATAGGCAGATACCCTCAGGGAGAGGCAGTCTTGCAAGTGACCTGGCCCTGTAGGGCTTAAAGGTGATAAGCAGCACCTTGAATTGTACCCGGAACCCAGTGCAGCTCACACAGCAGTGGTGTTATTCAGGTGAATCATGGGACACCCAAAATGGCATGTGCCACTGCATTCTAGACCAGTTGCAGCTTCCTGATGTTCAGGGGCAGCTCCATGTAGAGCACAATGCAGTAATCCAAACAGGAGGTGACTAAAGCATGGGTGACTGTGAGCAAGGCCTCCTGGCCCAGGAATGGGCACAATTGGCACAGAAGACAGATTTGTGCAAAGGCCCCCTGGCCACAGCTGCCACTTGCTCTTCCAGGAGCCATGAGTTCAGGAGGACCCCCCCAAATTGTTTACCAGATCTGTATGGGGGAGTGTTACCCCATCCAGAGTCAGAGATGTTAACTCTTCTGACCCCAGGGGGCCAAAAAACCACAACCACTCCATCTTGCTAACGTTGAATCGCAGCTGGTTTCTCTCCATCCAGGCCTGCACAGCCTCCAGCCACTGAGCTAGCACCTGAACAGCATCACTTGCCTGGCATGGGGTAAAAATGTATAATTGGGTATCAGCAGCATACTGATGATACTGAAACCCGGCAGATGACCTTTCCCAGCAGCTTCATATAGATGTTAAATAGGAGGGGAGAGAGACTCAAGCCCTGAGACACCCCACATAATAGGGACTTTGGACTGGACCTCTCCTTTGCCACCAGCACTGACTGGTACCAGCCATGGAGAAAGGAAGAGAACCACTGCAAAACAGTGCCCCCCCCTCCCTGGAACCAGTCCAGCAAGATGCTGTGTTCAATGGTATCAAAAGCTGCTGAGAGATCCAGAAGAGCCAGGAGGGACATGCCACCCCTATCCCGAGCCCTCCAAAGGTCATCTACAAGTGCAACCAATGCTGTCTCAGTACTATAGCCCATCCTGAATTCTGAGTGAAAAGGGTCCAGATATTCTACTTCATCCAAGGCCCTCTGCAGCTGAGAGCTCACCACCTTCTCAACAACTTTCCCTAAAAAGGGAAGGCTGGAGACTGGACAGAAGTTATCCAAAATTGTAGGGTCCAAGGATGGCCTCTTGAGGAAGGGCGAACCACTGTCTCTTTCAAGGCTGGTGGAACCACCCCCTACTGCAAGAAGGCATTTACCACCACTTGGACTCCACACTGTCCAGGAGGCCTTAACCAGCCAGAAGGGGCATGGGTCCAGACTACAGGTGGCAGAGCTCACAGCGGTAAGGAGCCTATCCACTTCCTCAGGACTGACCAGCTCAAACTTTTCCCAGATAACTGAGCTAGGACATGCCTCAGTCACTTCCACTGGATCTGCCCAACCAGAACTTAACTCTGAATGAAGTCAAGTGACTTTATCTAACAGATGCTTAGAATATTCCTCACAGTGATCCTGCAAGGGCTCACCTGCCCCCCCCCCCTTACCCAGGAAGGCCTGGTCACCCAAAACAGGCCTGCTGGCTAGCCATCTGAGGACGGTTCACTGCTCTTAATGCCACAAGATAAGTCCTAACCTGTGCTCAGTCACCTTCATTCCTTGTCTTCCTCCAGCAGTGCTCTAAGTACCTCTTGTGTGGCTTCATATCCTGGTGTTAATCCCTGCTTATCTGGGTGTTGATTGCTGGTGAGGAGGTGTTCTGGTCTTTTTGTTTCTTTTTCATTGTCTTTTTTGAATAGTGTGTAAATGTTGTTTATCTCTATGTGCCTGTTGATGGCTGACTTGTCTGAATACCAAGCTTCCAGGAATTCCATTGCATTTTTGGATTTAGCTTGATCTAAGAGCTGACAGTTTCCCAGTTGAAACTATGATTAAGTCTGTCCATGTGTTGTGAGATTAAGGAGTTTTCATTGTGTCTTCTGACTGCTAGGTGGTGTTCATGGATGCACTCTGCTAGTCTTCTGCCTGTCTGTCCTACATAGTGGCTGTTACAATCCTTACACTGTATGTTGTAGATGACTCCTGTTTTTTCTTCTTGGACTACTGGGTCTTTGGGTTTACTTAAGATGTTTTGGAGGGCTTTAGTTGGTTTGTGTGCTACAGTGATGCCATGTGGTTGTAAGTCTGTTGGTTTCTGAGATGTTTATGATGTATGGTAGTGTTATCCTTTTCATAGCTTGTGTTGGTTGTGTTGTAGTGGGTTGAGTGGTCAGGCACTGTTTGATAAAGTTGTGTGGGTATCCATTTTGTTGGAAGATGTTGTATAGGTGGTCTGTTTCCTTTTTCTGCTGTTCTGGGTTGCTGCAGTGAGTTTGTGCTCATCTGAATAATGTTTTTACACAGCTCCTCTTGTGGGAGGTTGGGTTGTTACTTCGGTAATGGAGCACTTGGTTAGTGTGGGTTGTTTTTCAATAGATTTGCATTTCTAATTTGCCTTTATTTCCTCTGCTGATGAGGATATCCAGGAAGGGTAGTGTATTGTTTTCTTCTTCCCTAGTGAATTGTATTCCTCTGAAGATGCTGTTATTTCATGTGTCTTCTCTAGTTGTTCCTTTTTTATTATGACAACGGTGTCATCTACATACCAGATCCATACTTTCGGTTGTATGTGTGGAAGTGCTATAGTTTCTAGATGCTGCATTACAATCTCTGCTATGAGTCCTAAGTGGTGATCCCATGGGTGTGCCTCTGATTTGTTGGTATATTTGTCCATCAAACTGGAAATAGGTAGTGAGGGTGAGGTTGATGAGGTCCATGATTCTGGGTATTTCGATCTTAGTGTATTTGGTTAGGTCGGGTGTGTTGTGTAGTACTGCTGCCATGGATTCTTTTGCTAGTTCCAGGTCTCTGGATGTAAAGAGTGCTGTGACATCAAATGAAACCATAATTTCATCTTCATCTATTTGTAGGTCTTTGATTTTCTGGAGGCACTGTAGTGGGGAGTTGATAGAATATTTGCTCCCCTCTGTGAGATGTCCAAGTTTTTTGTGAGTTCTTTCGCTACGTTGTAAGTTGGGGTCCCTGGTAATGATACAATTGGTTGGAAAGGTATGTCAGGCTTGTATATTTTTGGGCATTCATAGACGCATGGGAGGATGGGTCCACTGCTTTTCATCTGCCACTGTTCTTTTGTGATATGGCCTTTCTTCGTTTGGTTGTTAAGGGTTCTCTTGATCAGGTTGTCTAGTTTCTATATCAGGTTGGTGTTTACTGGGATGTAGGTTTCTTTGTCCTCCAGTAATTTTTTGGCTTTTTGTATGTATTGTGATCTATCCATGATAACCGTGGTTTGGCCTTTGTCTGCTGGGAGGATGATGATGGCTTGATCTTTCTTTAGGTTTTTGAGGGCTGCTCTGACCTCTGCTTTGAGTTGGTGCTGATTATGTGTTCTTCTGATCTGTGGTATGATTGTCTGCCTTATGTTTTCTTGGGTCTCTGTGTTAAGTCCTGTAGTTTTAAACACTGCTTCTAAGGCTGCACAGATTCTAGCTGATTAGCATCACCCATGTTATAGTTAAGGCCTTTCTGGAGGATATTGTGTTCTGCAGTCGATAGTGGGTGGCTGGACATGTTGACTATCCATTCGGGTTCAGGTGCCTCTTTGCTTCTGGGGAAGCTTAGCTTAGCTTTAGCCAAGCGTAGCTTCAGCTAAGATTTCCTTTGGATTCCCTTCCATGAGAATACTTTGACAGTCAAAACTTGGAAAATGTCTTTCCATTTTACTAGAATGGAATGTACTAATGAAACTAGAATTTCATTAAATTGAATGGTTCTTGTTGCTGGGCAACAGAAATTATACTGAACAAATCCAGAACAATCTACCAGTAATATATGATAGATGATTTGGTTCCTCTTAAACTTTCTGATTTGCTACCCACTTTGGAATTTAATGATACTGTGCAAGTGAAATGCCTGTCTAGCTTGTGTATAGCTTCCAGTTTGCAATGTGGGACTTGTGGCTACCTGGGCCTACAGAGGCTTGATAACAGTGCACTTCCAAAGCTCTTAGCCCTACTACACTCCCATTACTTTTCACTTTTTTTTTTCAATCTACAGGTCACACCAGTCAGCATCCCAATTCTAGTGTATGTGCTGCCAAAGCAAGCACTGCTGTTCTCTTGGGTATGGGAGGTGAGGGTGAGGGGAGGAACTGACACCAATCTATGCAATGAGGAAGAGAGAAAATATGTCTTCATGCTGAGGTTGGTTTCAACCAGTCTTGTGAAAGCAATAAACCAGTCTTCACTTTGCTCCCTGTCTCCCCATATATGTAAGGCACTGTAGGCTGGTACAATGTGCTGTATCTTCAAATTACAACATGCAGAAAATACTGTGTATTAAAGAAAAACATGCACAGTCCGTATAATATCTCTTTGTTGGTATGAAGTGGACTCTGATTTTTCTGAGTTGTGTGTGCCTCATACTTCATCTTTTAAATGAAATTCAGGTCAATATTTTCTCTGCTTTGTTTTGGAATACTGGTAGCTGACTTGAATCTTCAAAATGAGGTGGGTCAAAAATCCAAATGAATATGTTTAAGGAGAGAATGTCACTAATAGCATCCACTTCAAGTACAAGTAGTTCACTATCACATTATGCAGGAAGATTGGCGCTGAATGAGCAAATAGTGGGGTTGTACAAAGTATCTGAAGGGCTGCTTTACAAAGCACATTAGTGTAAGTAAAGTACCTTGGCTGGAGAGTTAAAGTAGCTATACTTTAAAGTTAAAGTAGCTAGACTGCTGCTTTGAAGTCTGTCCCTGCTGGCTATGCATGTGTGTACATGCACAGATACTTTACTTCTCTGGTGGTCTCTGTGCCTGGACAAAAACACAGACAGCTGGGGACAGCCTTCTGGATGACATGCCTATTTTAACATTTCATGGCAGGCTGCTTCATTTACACCAGTGTGCTTTGTGAAGCACATGCTTTTGAATGCTTTGTACAGCCCTGATGAATATATATGTGAGGAATAAGTACTGCATAACAAAGACATCCATAGGCCTGAATCAGCATGCATGTAACTCACAAGCAGACTGTATGAATAGTATATGTATAATGCATAGTCAGCATGTATAGTGCTTGTGTTTCAAAGATAACAGGGTAGTACTCACAATCACAGATGCTACTGTATATATGCACCCACATGCATGCATTTATTTATCCATATAAGCATGATTATATGCTCAGAAATCTTTATATTGGCATATGAGAAATATATTAGAAGATAGAACATTGCCTTCATACCAGTTACACTATGTCCATTCTGCTGATGTTTGCCCTGGTGATCTTAAGCTATTTAATGTTTCCAGCAAGGAGTAAAATGGCTGTGGCTTTCCAGATGTTGCTGAACCACAATTTCCAGCAGCCCAGTCAGCATGCTTCCACAGCAACATTGTGGGTGACATGGATCCAAAAGATCATAGGATTGTTCTCACCATTTACAACTATGTTATACTGTCAAAAGTGGGGGTGGGAGAGAAGAGATTCTGCTACTGGCTATTATGAAATTGAGTTTCACTGAATCTCACTTGCTCATCTTTGAAAATTGTCAGAAGCAAACAGCACCATTTTTAACCAAGAGAATCAAAAGTAGTCTGGCAGCACCTTCTGATTTTTTTGGTACCACAGACTAACACAGCTCTCCTCCTACAATGTTACCAAGAGAATGGGTCTGAAAAGGTCAAATACACTTTTCACACAGGATTAATCTTAAATTTACTTCATGCAAATCTTTTGTTCTGATCAACGTCAGGACATAAGATTTGCACACACAGTACATTTCAGATTACTGCTGTGCCCTCTTCCACCTGCACATGCAAAGTTTTAACTTCTAATTTTTTAAAATGGTGAATACAAAAAAGTTTACATCACCAGCAAAAAGATAAGTAGTGAGTATACAGTGAAGAAGAAAAATAAAATAAGATTAGTAATTAAAATAAACATGGCAAAAAGAGGAAAATAGAAAGAAGACCCATATGCTAATTATAAATACCTATTGTAGTCCTTTGGGTTTGAAGAAGACATGCTGTTGTGCAGCTCATCTGTGGACACGGAGGTGTTTCTGCAGTCCCAGTCTGGAAGTGCAGAGTCTAGAGCAATGGGGGCACTGGAAGTCCATTGTTGAAGTAACTGTGGGTATTATTCTGTGATGCCATTCATGATTTTCTGTCAGTTTTTGATGGTGCCTGTCTTCAAAGCCAGTAACGGCTTCATAGCACAGGGCTCGCCAGCAGGTTCTGTCACCAGCTGCGGCTTCTAGTTCCCTTGGCTGGATGTCACAGTGGCATAGGGTTTCTTTCACAGCGTCTTTGTAGCACTTGTGTGGTCAACCTCAAGGTCTCTTCCCAGACTCCAGTACACTATAGAGCAACTGGCGAGGCATATGGTGTTCATCCATTCTGATGACGTGTCCCACCCACTGCATCTGGGCTCTGATAATCAGGGACTCAATGCTGATGGACTCCGCGTGATCCAAGACCTCCAGGCTGGAGACACGGTCTTGTCAAAAATGCCGAGGATGGAGCAGAGAGAACCCATGTGAAATTTCTCCAGTTGTTTGATGTGCCTTCAGTACAGAGTCCAGGATTCACATCCATATAGGAGTTTATACAGTAATTATAAATAACTATATAAAGTTAATTCAGGTGTTAAACATGTCATTAAATCTAGACATATTGGGTCATCTTCTCATTTTTAGAACATAGAGATTTTTCAAAAGTAGTTAACAAACTCACATCCTGGATCCATTCCTTAAAATCAGGAGAGAGAATTTCTTTCCAATTACATAGAATTATCCTCTTTGCCATAAACCGTAGTTTGCCATACTTCAACATCACATTCAGATCCTTAACTATAAGGTTTCTTCCAAAAACAGTATCGACATATGTAGTGATTTGAAATCACAATAAGGCCAAATCATACAAATTAAAGAACTTTCAAATTTCTTGCATCACCAATGTACAAAAATCCGATGTCTGTTCATTTTAAAACATTGTTTGAGGACTCCAAGAAACAAGAAATAATGTTTTCTGATTAACTGATTTCATTTTTAAATCAGAAGGTGTATATTTCATGTTTTTAATACCTGGACCCATTGATTCAAAATTAGATAATACAATTATCCCACAATTCTTTTAGAACTAATGTTGACTTTCATTTCACTTTTTCATACCTTATAAAGTAGAATTGTTGGCTTCTGTTCAAAAGCTGCATCTCTTAGGGAAGCTAAAATTGCAGGTACTTGGATGCTGCTAGAGCATCTGAGCCATACTGTTTAATTAGCACGTTTCAATTTATATTTTGCCAAGCATATGTTGTAGGTAAGTCAAGATAAAATTTCTCAAAATCTTTAAAACAACTATTAGCAATCAACTGATTTAAAATCTTAATCCCTTTGTTTAGCCCAAACATTCCAATAAAACATCTTCCCTGATATTTTCAAATTTGGTTTATTCCACACTGTCAATTTCTCATGTGATTCGGTATCAGAACATATCCACTTACAATTTAATATCCAAATATACTTACAGCGGCAGTAAGTGCATTGTTGGAAGACCTGAAAAGCAAGGATAAAAATCTATGTGGTCACTAAGAGTCAACACCAACTTGATGGCCCCCACTTGATGGCCCATAACCAATCAATCAATGCTTGGCAGCTTTCAAAGCGGGAAATGAAGATCCCAATTTAGCATATGTGGATTCTTAAAACTTGCCAAGATGGGCCTAAAGACAAGACTATTCATAAAAATGTCATCCCCCCCCCCGCCCTCCCGCAAAGAAACTGTTAAAATAAATGCTCAATGATACAGTTGAAACTTTGGTAGGTGAGCCAAAAATATTCTAGGGGCTTTAGCCTGCCATAAAAATTCTCAATAACTTATCTATCTATATAAAACATTTAATAGGTATAAACATTGGAATTCCTCTTAAGATATACAGGGTGTACCAAAAGTCAGGGCCCATAGGACAATCACAATATGTTTTATTGATTTTTTTTTCCAGAAAAAAAAAATTACTTAGTGTTCAAAGGTCATGCATCAAACAAGTAAGGAAGTGTTTAGAAGAAAATGGCAACCAATTTGAATGTTTAATGTGATATAATACAATGTCTATGGGCCCTGACGTTTGGTACACCCTGTTCATAAAACTTGATGTAATGTTCGTTTTCATAACATTAATATTACCCCAAAGGCTTAATGGGAGTTTTAATTATTGAGGTGTGTTTGTTTGTTTGTTTGTTTGATTCATTGTTTTGTGAATTCAAGTCAGTGTTGACTCCTGGCGACTGCCTGGACAAGTTCATGCAGTTTTCTTGGCAAGATTTTGGAAGTGGTTTGCCATTGCCCTCTTCCTAGGCTGAGAGAGAGTGACTGGCCCAAGGTCACTCAGCGGGCTTTGTGCCTAAGGCAGGACTAGAACTCACACTCTCCTGGTTTCTAGCCTGATGCCTTAACCACTAGACCAAACTGGCTCTCACAATTGTTGAGTTATATCTACTGAAATTGCTTCTATTCATAATTCAACTTATTTTGTCTTATTTCAAAAAAGATGTAAACGAAGGTGTTATAGAATCTGTACAAATGGTAAATCCTAATCTCTTTCAGTAATTTATAGATATAGAAGATCCCTAAGGCAGCAAATTAGGCTTATTACAATTTATATTATAACAAGAATATAAACTATTATTGCTGTATGACTACAAAAAATCTTGGTAATGACATAATTATCAAGAATAACTATAGTATCATCAACATATAAGGACAATCTATATTCAGTATTGAGTTCTCTAACACATTTAATATTTTGAGACTGTCTACTAGAGGAAGCCAATGATTCAAGAACCAAATTGAAGATTAAAGGAGACAAGGAGCATCCTTGCAGGTGCCACAATACAATTTGAGAGATAAATCCATTTGTAATAACTTTAGCCATTGGATGGAGATACCAAACTGTATACCAGTGAACAAAAAATGGATTCATATCTTCTTAGAACACACTTCATAAATTCAACCTGGACCATATGAAAGGCCTTTTCAGTATCCAAGAAAATTAGAACAGCTGATTCCAATTTATCTCTGACTATATCCATAAAATCAATCATCAGTCAAGCAGATATTGACATATGCTTGTCTATTTTTATAGATCCAGATTGAAATAGGTACATTTTCTGTAGCTTTTTAGTGCTCATATTAGATATTGGTCTATAACGTGCCTTATATTGTGGAATTTCTCAAGCTTTAGTGTTGCTGTAATATAAGCCTCATAGAATAATAAAAGGAAATAAAGAATAAATGATTGATTATAAGCCTCCAATAATATAGGTGCCAATAAGTATTTAAAAATTCTATGCCATTCAGTGGGAAATCCATCCAGTCCTGGGGCTTTCTCCAGGTTCATTGATTGCAGTGTCTCTATGATCTCTTGTACTGTTAATGTTTGTGCCAATTTATTTATCTTCTGAGAAATCCCTTCCATTTTACTATGTCCCAGGAAATTAATAATTTGCTATTCTGTTTAAGACTCCCTAGTTGATATAACTGAGTATAACAATAATAAAACTGTTGATTAATAGATTCTGTATCAGTAAATAACTGTCCATCATTGGCCTGAATCTCACATATGAATTTCATTGTTTTTCTTATTTCAAATGATAAGCCAATAACTATCCAATTTTCTCTCCTGATTCCCAGTATATCTGTTTAATACATTTCAAAGAGTATTCAAATTGTTCTGAGTACAGAAGCCCCCGTTTAAATTTTTCTACTATAAATGCTTGATATGATAAATCTGTGGGGTTTCTAATGTATATCAAGAATAAATCTTTATCTTTTCCAACTGTGTAAGATCAGAGTCTTTGAGTCTCTTGTTTGCTGAGATGGAAACAGGAATGGATCCTATACCATTTTCATGATTCTCTGTTGTCTGCTTTAAAAATCTTTCATATTTCTCTCAGATGAGGAATTGCTTCTTAGGGGAGATTGTAGTTGAGAATCATAAGAACTACTAGAAATCTGCTTTTGACCCAGTCAGAATCCACTCATCTTGTTCAATTTTTTAAAAATAATTTTGAACATCATTCTTGTATGCAAATCTTGAACATATTATCAAAAATCATGGTCCCCACTACATTAAAAACATCTACAAAGTAGCTTTAGGCACAGTTATGTTACAAAGCTCCTTTGTTGCTGACCTAAGGCAAAAAAGCTCCTGTTTTGGAACTGAAGAATAGCCAGTGCTAACCGAACAAAATAACCTACTAAAAGTTTCATTTTGAATGTGACAACAGCTTGAAACATTATTTTGCTGTGGATTCTAAATCAGTCAATATAAAACAGGCATCTTGAGAAAGGAATTTACATGTGCAAAGTATTCCAAATAGGTATTTCAGGTAAAGCTAAGTAAGTTTTGAAATGTTAAAGTAGCCACATCTTTCTAAAGATTCAAATGACCTATTTGAAAATTATCCACAACTGTCTCTGCATGTGTGTGAATGCACAGGCAAACACCTCTATTAGAAGTCCTAACAACAGAAAGTGACTGTACGTACATATGCAAGTGGAGATTCCTGGGGAGCACTTTCAAAATAGCTGCATGAACCTTACAAAAGCATGGTTGCTTTAATGATTCAAGGAAAAGGACTCTGTGCTCATGCACATTGCAAAGCATCTTTCTTAATGCTTTGCACAGCTCCACTATATAAAATGGTCCCCGCTTTGCTGGTGTTGGCACAAGTTCTCTAAATCCAGGCTAGAAGGTTTTTTGCAAGGTCAGGTTGGCAAATCTATATTTGTAGAATCGGTTAATCAACTGCCTTGTTATGTCAGTTTTGGCAGGCTGGCTGGCTGGCAGTAATGGTTCCAGCCAGCTGTGCAAGCTTCTGATTATAGTTTCCTCTTTTCTTTCAAGAAAAACAAAGAAAAAACACAGCAATATTACTAAACAGATGTTTCTGGCCCTTTTTTTCTTGCTGGCTTCATTTTGTATTTTTACTCTGGTGTTTTACACTACCCTGGATGTGCAGAGAGGTTTGTAGTATATGCCCAGTACAGAAGAAACAAAATGTTTCCTACCAATACATTGTTAATTCTTGGGGAAAGTTGAGCCAGACATTTTCCTAATTGCTATAGTCAGAATTCTTGGAATATACTTCTTTTCTTTTGCCATTTTCACATTTTCAAAGCAAGTTTCCTGTGCAGTCTAATGCCTCTTCTGACTCTCCAGAATGCAATTGCATTATTCCTCACAGGAAATTTGAGCTCACACTCTATGCTCATCCATCCCAGAGCAAACCAGACGATTAATGGAATGTGTCACTCGCAGCCTAGATGTGCTCAGTTGGGATCATTAGACTCTTCACTTGTGCTGATTGGATTTTATTTCTTGGCTATGCCCAACAAATTATTTCTTTCATTCTGCAGAATAGAGGAGGGATCCCCTGGTGTCCTACTTTCCATCTCTGTTCCGCTACTTTTATGGACTTAAAAGGGTTAAAGCTGGAATAACCAACAACCACTCCCTTTGGGGCTGTCCAAGCTCACAGTATTGTTTCCAGTGACTCTGGGAAATTCCCTGCCTTTTAATACAGCTATATAGATAACATAAATGTATGCCTGTACTATGTGTCTTACACTTTCCCAGCTTTTCCCTGTGCTTTGTCCCATTTTGCCAGTTATTTATTTATTTATTTTTGGCTGATGTTTAATAAATACATTTCAAGCTATATGTTTGCTAGCTGAACTAAGTGGCATGTGTGCCTGGTCTGATCTGGATGTAGGGATTGACTGGAAATCAAGTGTGCTGAGTACAAACTGGAAGTTACCCACAGCAATTTTCTAACATTATGCACTGAAAAGCCTGAAAAGAACCCTACAGGGGAAATATTTTATTAAACAGATTAAACAGTACTGAGTCAGCCACTGAGGTCAGATTTTAGCTGTGTTTAAAGCAGCTCATAATCTATCCATTATAATCTAAGTAGTGTCTTTCATGGTTTGCCATTTTTGTGGATGGGTGAATGTTTTGGG
Organism: Python bivittatus; assembly: GCF_059951505.1. Classification (NCBI taxonomy): domain Eukaryota; kingdom Metazoa; phylum Chordata; class Lepidosauria; order Squamata; family Pythonidae; genus Python; species Python bivittatus. The sequence continues at coordinate 8,319,455 of NW_028277075.1, read as the reverse complement.
GCCTTTTGTGCTAAAATGAATTCAGGATCTTAAATATACCAATGGAAATGGGATTATAATTCTATTTTTCCATCAGTGACACCTAATATGAATAAGAATGGGCATATTAAGAACTAACATAGGCAGTGTACTGGATTTTAAATTTTCTACAGGAGTAGAAATCTTTCTACCCCCTTTTCTTCCATCTGGAAATGTTATTTATTTGATAAATTTATAAACTCATCCATCTCTGGGTGGTGAACAGAAATAAAAACAAACCAACTAGAAGGGAATGAGTCATCCAAAATAGGGCAGCCATATGGTAATGCAATAAGGGCAGAGAAATAGATATGTTTCACTGTCCTTATAACTATAAGGTAGTCCTTAATACAGGCTCTTACCTGCACCCGGTCAGAGTCACTCTTCATCTATCTCCAGCAGCATCCTAGGCATCACTTACGCCACTTCATCTGCCAAAATTCTCCTGAGAACCAAGGGCCCTCTTGAGATCCACCTACATAGAAAGTCCACATAGGCACTATCCAGTCCAAAGGCTCTGTTGCATGTTCATTCAAACAGCAACTAAGGTTTTGGTCAAAACATGCACCAGAGCTTAAGTAACTAGCCCAGGTTTCCCCTGGAATCCCACCAGGTCCATCAGGTGCCTTAGGTAGACCAATGAAACAGGGCCTTCCACCCTGTAGCAAGGGGCATGCCTGAAACAGTCAAAGGCTAACAAGGAGTGATCCATCCATGACAACATCCCCTGACTCCAAATTACACTGCTACTGCCCTGAGACAAAAGCTAGTTCTAGTGTGTGATGTCTACTGGGTGTCAGACTGTCAATAATCTGGACAGGTCCATGGTGGCCATGAGCTCTTGAGCCCACTCTGGGCCCAGTTCAGGCAGGCTGAAATCCTCCAGAACCATGAGATGGAGAACTCCACTGCCAGCCCAGTCACAGAGTTGAGCAGCTTAGGCAGAGAGGCTGGTACCTAAGCAGCAACTCTATCTTATCCTTATGGCCCAATTTCACAAATAGAATCTCACATCTGGCTTCTGTGGAGCAGTGCCCTTGAAAGCCACCAGAGTCTCCTGAATGACAATGGCTGCATCCCCACTCCTGCCATGAAGTCTTGGCTGATGCTTCACCCAGAAGCCAGGTGGCCACATTTCCAAGAGGGGACCACTACCATCACTCCACACCCAACTAGATCTTGGTAACACATACCAAGTCAGCCTCTCATTCACAGTTAAAACATGGATGAGGGAGGCACTCAGCTGCAGCAGGAGAAACCAAGGGCCACCAAACATCCAACGACTAGGCTTTGGGTCAGAATGCAGCATCAATATCAAATACTGAGGCCACCTTCCCTAAAAAAGGCCCTTTATAAAATAATAGAATAAACAGAACTACTTACCCTGTAAATGCTGCCCAGAAAATAGCAGCTCAGCTTGTATATTGGATTGAATAAACTACGTTTTGCTTAGTTTGTTCAGCAAGCTACATCACAAACCATAATTTATAATCCACAATAGATTCATACAATTCACTTGGCCAAAATCAACTATTTTCTGGTTTTGTACAAGAGTAGGCAACATATCCCCTTCATGGATCACTGCCTTGTCGTGGCGAAGGGGCTTGCGTAACTCAGTGAAGCCATGAGCTATACCGTGCAGGGCCACCCAAGACGGACAGGTCATGAAAGAGAGTTCTGACAAAATGTGGTCCACTGGAGAAGGAAATGGCAACCCACTCCAGTATCCTTGCCAAGAAAACCCCATGGACAATGTTAAAAGGCTAAAAGATATGATGCCGGAAGATGAGCCCCTCAGGTCGGAAGGTGTCCAATATGCTACTGGGGAAGAGCGGAGGGCATTTCCAAGTAGCTCCAGAAAGAGTGAAGCGGCTGGGCCAAAGCCAAAAGGACGTTCAGCTGTGGATGTATCTGGAAGCGAAAAGAAGGTCCGATGCTGTAAAGAACAATATTGTATAGGTACCTGGAATGTAAGATCTATGAACCAAGGCAAGCTGGATGTGGTCAAACATGAGATGACAAGATTGAACGTCGACATCTTGGGAATCAGCGAACTGAAATGGACGGGAATGGGTGAATTTAATTCGGGTGACCATTATATCTACTACTGTGGGCAAGAAACCCTTAGAAGAAATGGAGTTGCACTCATAGTGAATAAGAGAGTGGGAAAGGCAGTAATGGGGTACAACCTCAAAAACGACAGAATGATCTCAGTGCATATCCAAGGCAAACCATTCAATATCACAGTCATCCAAGTCTATGCCCCAACCACTGATGCTGAAGAAGCTGAAGTTGACCGCTTCTATGAAGACCTACAACACCTTCTAGAACTAGCACCAAAAAAAGATGTCCTTTTCATCATAGGGGATTGGAATGCTAAAGTAGGAAGTCAAGGAGTAATCAGAATAACAGGCAAATTTGGCCTTGGAGTACAAAATGAAGCAGGGCAAAGGCTAATAGAGTTCTGTCAAGAGAACAAGCTAGTCATAGCAACACTCTTTTCCAACAACACAAGAGACGACTCTACACATGGACATCACCAAATGGTCAATACCGAAACCAGATTGATTATATACTTTGCAGCCAAAGATGGAGAAGCTCTATACAGACAGCAAAAACAAGACCAGGAGCTGACTGTGGCCCAGATCATGAGCTTCTTACTGCAAAATTTAGGCTTAAATTGAAGAATGTAGGGAAAACCACTAGACCACTCAGGTATGACTTAGATCATATTCCTTGTGAGTACACAGTGAAGGTGATGAATAGATTTAGAGGATTAGATTTTGTAGACAGAGTGCCTGAAGAACTATGGACGGAGGTCCGTAACATTGTACAGGAGGCAGCAACTAAAACCATCCCAAAGAAAAAGAAATGCAAGAAAGCAAAATGGCTGTCTGATGAGGCTTTACAAATAGCTGTGGAAAGAAGGAATGCGAAAAGCAAGGGTGAAAGGGAAAGATATAAGCAATTGAATGCAGATTTCCAGAGAATAGCCAGGAGAGATAAGAAGGCCTTCTTCAATGAACAATGCAAAGAAATTGAGGAAAACAATAGAATGGGGAAGACTAGAGATCTCTACAAGAAAATTGGAGATATGAAAGGAACGTTTAGTGCAAAGATGGGCATGATAAAGGACAAAAAAGGCAGGGACCTAACAGAAGCAGAAGAGATTAAGAAGAGGTGGCAAGAATACACAGAAGAACTATACAAGAAAGATCTTAATGTCCCTGATGTCCACGCTGGTGTGATCACTGACCTTGAGCCAGACATCCTAGAGAGTGAAGTCAAGTGGGCCTTAGGAAGCATTGCTAACAACAAAGCTAGTGGAGATGACAGTATTCCAGCTGAGTTATTTAAAATACTAAAAGATGATGGTGTTAAAGTGCTGCACTCAATATGCCAACAAGTTTGGAAAACGCAACAGTGGCCACGGGATTGGAAAAGGTCAGTTTACGTTCCACTTCCAAAGAAGGGCAACGCCAAAGAATGCTCAAACTATCGCACAATTGCACTCATTTCACATGCTAGCAAGGTTATGCTCAAAATCCTACAAGCTAGGCTTCAGCAATACATGAACCGAGAACTACCGGATGTACAAGCTGGGTTTCGAAGAGGCAGAGGAACTAGAGATCAAATCGCCAACATTCGCTGGATCATGGAGAAAGCACGAGAGTTCCAGAAAAATATCTACTTCTGCTTCATTGACTATGCAAAAGCCTTTGATTGTGTGGATCACAACAAACTGTGGCAAATTCTTAAAGAGATGGGAATACCAGACCACCTTACCTGTCTCCTGAGAAATCTGTATGCGGGCCAAGAAGCAACAGTTAGAACCAGTCATGGAACAACCGATTGGTTCAAAATAGGGAAAGGTGTACGACAAGGCTGTATACTGTCACCCTGCTTATTTAACCTATATGCAGAGTACATCATGAGAAATGCCAGGCTGGAAGAATCACAAGCCGGAATTAAGATTGCAGGGAGAATCATCAACAACCTCAGATATGCGGACGATACCACCCTAATGGCAGAAAGTGAAGAAGAACTAAAGAGCCTCTTGATGAGGGTGAAAGAGGAGAGTGCAAAAGCTGGCTTGAAACTCAACATTAAAAAAACTAAGATCATGGCATCTGGACCCATCAATTCCTGGCAAATAGAAGGGGTAGAAATGGAAGCAGTAACAGACTTCATTTATTTGGGCTCCAAGATCACCGCAGACGGAGACTGCAGCCATGAAATTAAAAGACGCTTGCTCCTTGGGAGGAAAGCTATGGCAAGCCTAGATAGCATATTAAAAAGCAGAGACGTCACCTTGCCGACAAAGATCCGCATAGTCAAAGCTATGGTTTTTCCAGTAGTAATGTATGGCTGTGAGAGCTGGACCATAAAAATGGCCGAGCGCCGAAGAATTGATGCCTTTGAACTGTGGTGCTGGAGAAGACTCTTGAGAGTCCCCTGGACTGCTAGGAGGTCAAACCAGTCAATCTTAAAGGAAATCAACCCTGATTGCTCATTGGAAGGATCGATAATGAAGCTCAAGCTCAGATATTTTGGCCACCTAATGCGAAGAGAGATCTCTTTGGAGAAGACCCTGATGCTGGGAAAGTTTGAAGGCAAAAGGAGAAGAGGACGGCAGAGGATGAGATGGTTAGATAGCATCACTGAAGCAATGAGCATGAAACTGAGCAAACTCAGGGAGGCAGTGAAGGACAGGAAGGCCTGGCGCAATATGGTTCATGGGGTCACAAAGAGTCGGACACAACTTAACGACTAAACAACAACAAGGCAACATATGTTTTCAAATTACAACTACTAGTATTCCTCACCATTGCTGTCAGACCTCCCTCTTTACAGTCTAGACTGGAAACAGTTAATCCAAGAAACAAGAATCAAAGAGTTTAGAGAAATAACATTTAAAGGGAAAGTTACAATAATGACACAAGAATTCTAGCACATACTTTACTTTCAACTGAGACACCCATATATAGGCATTTTGTAGCAGCAGAACCTTTGTCCATTTTCTTGTGCTTCTTTGTTGTAGAGCAGAGGCAACTTGCCTCTTTTGTTGAAGTGGGCGGTCTGCATCTGTTCACAGCTTTGATAAATGCTATTCCTTCTATCTGTATGAGACAGAATTTTGCTTCCTACAGAGGCCAGAAGCAGTTCAACCACATCTGAAGTGCCACAGGAAGTATACATTCAGCCCTTACACAACATGCTTAGCCAGGTCATTTAAAATGTTAGGGCCTACACACACACACATACATGATACGTTGGTTTAGTTTTAACCTTATTGTTTGTGGTTTAATATACTGTGCAAACCCAGCAGTGTGAGTTAGCATATGATTCAGTGTATCAGGTAACCCAGAAAATGAGTAAATTCAGTAATCAAGTTAAGTGAGTCTGATATTCTAGTTATAAATCTTTATCTGATATTACCTTAATTTCATACAGTTCTTCTGTGGACTGTGATTTTACTTTGCAAAAATAAATATGGCTCAGCTATATTTCTCCTACATCTTATGTTGTAGAATGGAGAGACAAAAATAGTTCATTCACACTGGGTTAGTTGTGAATCTTGGTTAAGAACTCTCTGTGTTAAATAAAATATCTTCTCTGGAATTAACTTGGCCCCTCATCATTTGCTTCAGTTAAGTGAAATCCAATGAAAGAAGACCCAGCTGAGAGTTTATTGCCCAGCAACAAGTAAACTCAATATAATTAATTATTATATAGTTACAATGCAGCTAACATCAGGCTTTACAGTAACATAGCATCTAATGAAAGTACTGCATTCTGTCCTTAATCCAATGAAGGAAATGAACTGAATTATTAGGAAATTCATTTAGATGTAAGGAACAGAGTTTCCCTCTCTGTCCTGTGGGTATTATCACCAAATAAAATAACCTTCAAAATTATTGGATAAATAATGAGCAATGCTAAGTAATCAAAGAAATGAAAGGATTTTCCCTGCCTATGAAGCAGCAAATAAGTAACCCTTCAGGTATGGATCCACCTGCATCTTTATTTAGCAAACAAGGCTACTTTAAGGAGGTCACATCATATGCAATTGCATTGGGATGGGCATAAACAGAGTGTCAGGCTGAAGTAGTCTATGCGTGAGTAAAAGCAAGAAAATAAGCCACTGCTGCCTACTTCTGTTGCACCATTCCTGAGAGAGTTGCTGGGATTTTCAAGCAGACGTGTCCATCCATAGGCTAACACAACTAAAGTCACCAATAAGTAGATCAGACTAATGGGAGTTTCGGGTAGGCAGTTCTGTGTTAGGCAAAGGATAGATTAAGCTGACAGAGTCATTTTCCTATGGAAGATTTTATTGCTTTGTGACTTTTGTATTTGACAAGTTTTGTCTAGTTAAGTCTTTAATTTTTAGTTCAGGTTCTATGGATCTCCCATTTTGAATATATAGTCTTAATATCTCACTTTGCAATATCTAAGGTAGCTTTTAAACCTGTAGTTGCACTGGACCTCCAAATTCCTTAAAGCAACCATATTAGCATAATTCATTAGTCTTTAATCACTGCCCACAAATGATGACAAAATATATTACAGGACTATTTCAGTAGTTTCAGAGTTTTCCACTGCACCATCATTGCCTACACATATCTCTTATTCTTCAGATATGAGGCTGTTGGCTTCCTTCAGATCTTCTTCCAAAATGACAGTTGCAAGGGAGTTCTGCATGAGAATTTGTTTGCTTTTAGTTTTATGAACTCTCTCATCCCAAAGGCTGTAGGATATTGAAGGAACAGTATCAAAATACTGCATTGTGAATTCTTATTTCAAAGGCCAAGAACTCCATCACTTTCAGAGAAGATACACCATTGTTCAGAATATACAATTGGAAGAGTCAGTATAAGCTAGGATTTTTATTTTCACAAATAGTCCACCACTGGCCATGGTGACTGAACTATTGAATTTCTGGTCCACGTATCAATAGGCCACAAGGTTGGAGGAAATGCTCTAAAACCCCAATTTATTTTGGGAAATGACCATTATACTGATCACTTGCCTCTAGAGGAAACCTCACAGGTGCATTGACTACAGCTTATTTACTCCATCATGTTCCAAGTCATGAGGCAACTTTTTCTCAGGGACATCTAGTTTAGTGCTATTCTGAAAAGGTATATAAGACTGTTTCAGTCATGTTTTCTAGGAAGTAGGCCCTGTTGAATGCAATGGGACTTGCGAATAAAAATAGAATTGGGCATCCATTCAGTGAATCTAAAGAACAGTTATATTTCTTGACACATGTTTGAGGATCACTTCTAAATTATCTTTAAGGCCTCCTTTCCCTCTTTCTTTATCATAGCTGGTTGTTTGCTTTCTAAGCAGTGTGCAATCAAAATATGCAATACTGCTTAACCCTGTAATCCTGCGTCTGTTATTTTAAACGTACCGGTACTGTTTGGAGAGGGGGTTATTCACACAAAATTGCACACCGCACCTTTGAAATCTTTAATACCAACCCACCTATTGTTCACTGGGTTAGCGTGGTTCTGAACATAAAATAGAGAAATGTACATTTTAGACTACTGTTATATAACAACATGTAATTGTAATTAGAATTCCCAGCCTGTCCTATATCAACAAAAGAGGGTAAGATAGAATGTTGGGAGGCTAATTATAGACTGATGTTGAAAAATATCAAGGTGTGAGAGTAGGGCTTTGAACATCAATGACGGAAAATTAATTTTAATATTGCAGTAAATATGCAGTTGAAAAGATTAGTTCATAACCTGTGTGCATTATAAAAATTAGTAGGGCTGTGCACATTTCAAAAATGTTTTGGAAGAAGTGCTTGAGACCTTATTCAAGTGCAAGCCCTCTCTAGAATTAATTAAAGCAGCCTGACTTTTTCAAGCTGCAGCATGATTCTGAAAACAAAAGGTGCTGCTGTTTTAAGAGTCAGAGTAACTTTAATGAGTAGATTCCTTATAGCAAATAAATCTTTTTTTCAGACTTGCAACATTGAAGCCTTTGGGTGAGTTTCAAAGCAATTTTTCAGAATAATTTCTGAAATTAGCACAGCCCTAGAAGTTAGCCCATAAAGTTTGTGATTTGGGGCTGGGTGTAAGTCCCAGTTTGAATGCTTTATTCATGAATAGTGGGTAAGTGGATTTTTAGATAGTGGAAAAATGGAAATAGACCACTTTTGATTTCTGTTTTTCTGAACTCTCTTGCATAGAGGTTTCTACCTGTGCTTTGCAGTGAAAGCATCAACAGCAATTTTTCAAAGACTACTATTTTCTTTGCTCATAAATGCAGGCTTTTGGAGCAACAGTAGCTTATCATATTGCTCCAACAGGCATTGCAAGAAAGTAAATTGGCAGCTGTCACCTCTTACAAGATGTAACTGCCCCCCAAATGTGGCAGAAATTAGCCACTTTTATATTCAGAGGGAAAATAAATGAAATTGAATGAAATGAAAATAAATGAGGAGTAGGGAAGTTGAGTCCATACTACACAGGTGAATGTGGACAGTTCTTTAAATGAGAGTGTCCAGTTCAATGGTGTCTATTCAGCAATTTGGGAAAATAGATACTTAGTTTGGACATGAACAAACCACATCTAGCACTGTCAGCTTGATTGCTTCAAAAAACACTCAAGTCTTCCTCAAGCTGGTGCCCTCCAGTTCTATTGGGCTACATTTTCTAGAAGTTCCATTCATAAATGGATTCAATAAACTGTTTTCCTAACCTAATAGAATATATAGTTATTTATAAGCACATTCAGAAGCTGTTATATTCCTGATGACATAATTTAAAGCTTGCCAATATCAGATACATCCCTGATCTATCATAGGTTTCTAGCCCTCTCACATCTTCCTAAGCTGAGTTGCTGGTTTTATGGCAGGAGCACCAGCACCTTCCCCACTTCCCCTTCTAGCTTTGCTTTATTTGTAGTGGGAAAATAGTGTTCTCATGTTCCTTCCTTAGCATCTGGGATGCTGTTAGGTACCTCCACGTCCCTCAGACCCTGCACTTCTTAAAGCACCGGAAGAGAAGGAAAGAACTGCCTCACCATTTATAACAAGTACAGTTAGATATGGGGGAAGGAAGGAGACACTGATGCTGCTAAAGTACTGTATATCCCAACAACTTGAATACTTATAATGCTGCTTTTGCAACATTTCAGCTAAACAGGGATACACTGCTCCTATTCCTGGAAGTTCTACTCCATTTTAGATTACAATCCAAACCACTGTTGTAGCATTACAAGCTTCAGAGATGCATATTCTAAACCACAGAATTACAGGTGTGGGTATATAGTTTGTGTTTTGCATATTTTTCATATCAGACATTTCCTGTAATCAGAAGCTGATGGTACTACAAGCCATAGAGCTAATAAACCTAATGCTATGCTTTTCCAATCAAAGCTAAACCAGTTTCTACCCGAACATTTACATTAGAAGACGATCAATGTCCCTTCTCTTTCTATACCTGAATTATATGAAAGAGATTCCCCACCACCCCGTATTGGGTAATTTGATTATTGGGAATATATCTCCTGATGCTCACTAAAACTTGATTTGTTTGAGTAGGAGCATCGGGGGAACGTTAAAAAACTTTCAGTTATTTAGACGTTTGGATAAATGGGAGTGATGTTTGCAAAGGAATTCAGTGACTTGCATACATGTAGTCAGTATACATAGTGAATCAGCCAAGACATTTAGATAAGCAAGGTACAGATAATTGATCTTCTGCTCTAATTGCCCATCAGTTTAGGTTAGTGTCAAAGCAGTAAGAAATAAATGCATGAGCACACATGAACGTTTTCATTAAGACAGGCACCACAAAACAATGGATGGTCAATATTATAAAACCTGGTCTCCCAAAAGCTGAATTAATTGTTAAGTGAAAAACCTGATACTACCTGACACCCTACTTCTTTTCTGTGTGCTTGTTTATCTGCCTTCTCCTCGTGTATGAGAGCATGGGGAAACAAAGAAAAGCAGCCTCTACTTGCCTTGTATTTTCCTCCTGGGCAGTGGTGTAGATTGAACTTAAAAGACAGAGTAACTGAATAGGCACTGATGGGCAATGGAGGCAGAATTCCTCCAAGCAACTGTAAACCTTTAAATGTGTGTGAACAGAAATTAATACACATGCACACACACACACAGCCCTTCAAAGTTCACCCATCATACACCTTTGGTGGTGAGCTTACAAGGCAACGGGGACATCTAGTGGAATGCTGTATAGCTGCATTTGAACATGACCCAAGGGAACACGGCCATCAGCACACCCAAGGAAATGAGGTTTTCTTCTTAATTCTACCCAACATGAAGTGAAATATCCAGTGGCTACAGCCAGATATGGCACAGTTCCACTTTCTCATATTTAATTGATTCAGATAGGGAGTCTAAGTCTAAGACTACAATGTCATTGTTGCTGCTGTTGATAGGGTGATTTAAAAAAAGAAAACCATGGACTGGAAAGAATTTTGTTGTTGATTAAAAATCAAAACTCTGTAACACAGAAAAGTTGGGTAGACTAGTAAGGAGTTTGGAAGGAAGCATTATGCTATGCAGCCCACTTTCAATAGTCATTTGTGAGAACTCAGTAACTATTCCATTCAGCTCTGTGGGACTCATTTCCATGTAAAGCTATATGGGGTTGAGGTGCATGCTTGTCATCCTCCCCATGCTTCTTTGGGAGGAAGCCCCATTGATAAAGTAGGACTTCCTTTGCCTGTTACTCAAAAATGTCATACGTTCACAACAAGGTGAAATTGTTGTGAACTTATGCACATTTTGGAGGTTTAAGTCTCATGAATACAGTACAGCCCTCTTTGGTGTCAACATTGATAGAATTGAGCTATCCCTCTCAGATTGACTGGCTGTTCCTCAGATTCTTACAGGACACGTTGGGCCAGCCTACAGTTTCCTGCCCAGTTGCGCTAAAGGCAAAGTGGCGGCATTAGGAATAAGGGTAAAGTCTGCTTTGAGTGTAATCTAACTCCTGGTGACTACAAGGATGCATCGGTGTGCTTTTCTTATCAGTGGTTTGCCATTGTCATTTTCTGGGATGTTTTTCAACTTTCCAATCTAGCCAATAGCCCTACTGATCCCAGAGGGCCCTCCTTCCAAGCACTAACTAGGCCTGTCCTTAACTGTAGATAAAATCCTGTCATTAGAAAAGATGTGATGGTTATATAGAATCCTCCTATACGATTCATCATTACATTCTGTAAGGTACTTACAGGGCTCCTCCTCATGTCTGTGGCAATGTGTTTTCCTCCTAACCCTGAGGCAGAAGGAATGCCTGCTGTTATAGAAAGCGCTGGCCCTGCAGCTTATCCTTGCCACATTCCAGGAACTGGGCCAATCGGTGTTGCTGCTCATGCACAGTTCAGTTCAAGGTATTCTCAGGGCAATTGATTGACAGCTTCCTTGTTCTTTCCTCTCCTACCCAGCATTGTCTATGACTGGAAAAACCACCCACCAAGTGCTTCCCTGAACATGTGGCAGGATGAGGTTTGGGTGTTCAGCTGAAATGTTGTTTCACTCAGGCATAACTTCCCAGCAATACCACCATTCTTAAGTTGTTTCTATGCACATCTGCTTTTGGAATGTCTCTATTTTGCTTCTGAATAAATACACCAGGATTCACACTGCCTCGGTACTGAAAGGCAGTCATGGCTTGAGGAATGCAGCCAATGGACTTTTATGCCTCACATTCACAGATGGAGGGAGGGAAGAGAAGAGTATTTCTGAATGCCTCTCCATTTTCAGATGTCTCTCACTCTCTCTATATACACATACACATTGCACACACACAGGAGTACTCTCAGGCTGTCCTCTGCAGCAGTTCTTCACTTGCTCCCTTATCTCATCCATCCATGTGAGAAAAAGTTGTTGGGTAAGGTTCTGCCTTCTTTATTTTTGCTTACCAATGGGAATATCAACCTCTTAGTAGATCTGTAGTCAGTGTTCCACATGATTGATATTCTTACATCTGAACAACAAAAATGTACCAACAGAAAGTGTACCAGTGGCATGTCTGGTCCCTCTAGCAACCATAGCAAAAATAGCTATGGAGGCACAGAGCCCATCAGCTAGCAGGCCAGTTGGAGCCCAGCAGCTTACCAAATTCCAAAGACTTCTTCATGTGACCTAGAATGTCCATGTAGAAGGCAGCCTTCTGCTAGCAAAAGATTCAAAACACTGGTTTCATGACGAATACTTTAGCCTGACTTCACTATGCTTTAGTAATGAGCCAGCAACAAGATGGAGGCTTAATTATGAGGTTGTGTCCTCAGCAAACTGTAAGTTGGCTGTCCTCATGCTATGGCAACTGGGGCATGTGGATGATACACTCTCTGCATACTTGTTCTGCGTTAGTCTGAGGGAAGGGTTGGTGGGGTGCCCCTAAGATATTTTTTCTCCAAAATACTTCTGTTTTCTCTAATGTTCTTCTCCAATATACCTCTGAAAACATTGGCATTTATCTGAGGAGGATGAAATCTCCTTCTCATTTCTTAGCATTAGCTACATCCCATTGGGGTACACAAGCAGAGCTTGTTATCACAGATAATTTTTGTATTGTAACAATTAGTTTGAGTCAAAGGCCAGTTCATATATAATTTCAGCTTTAATAATAATAATAATAAAAAAATACAAATCTCATTGTATGTTTAAGGTCAAGCTATGCCACACAATTTTTATTTAACAGGAGCTTCAAGGAAAGGTTCAGTTAAACATCATGATAATTATGCTATAAAATAAAAGGTTTAAAAGTGCTTCTGCAGGGCTTCTCATGCTGTTTGTTCTCCTTGCTCCCATATGGTGGTCTATAGTAACCTACATAAAGTATTTATAGTTGTGAGAAAAATAAAGAAATTGAAATACCTGCCCAATATGGGTAGCAGATGTTTTGCATGATTATGTTTCGGGGTTCAAGTGTTCACAGGAGGGAAGGAGTGTTTCTCTTTCTGTACATATGCCCATTAAACAATTGAACAAGCACACCGTGTAGTACTGGGAGCAGACAATTTGGGACATGGATTTTTTAATTGATCATACATGCATATTGCTTTGACTCCAGAGAGCAGAGGGTATGTGGAGATGTCCGTGAAGCATTTCCATTTTATCCTCAACTCATCCGTAGGAGATGAATTAAACTGGGAATTTATGATTTGGACAAGGTGACCCACTGATCTTCAGGTCTGAGTAGCATTTTGAATCCAGATCTCCAAAGTATAAATTCAATGTTGTGCCTAGTATATTTTTCTGAGTTATTTAAGATGTATTCCCATATTAATTGTTAAGCCACGTGGTTCATGAATGGCAATACATTTTTGTGGCTGCAAGGCATACAAATGTATTCAGTCCAAGATTTTCAGTACCTTCAGAATTCAAATGTGTTACCTGGGAAATGTTTTTCAGTGTAAGGAAGGTCTATGAACTTGTGATGGGCATTCCATGTTCTTTCCCCTCAACCAGCAGTAATAAATTCACTGAGTTTTGCTTATTTTCAGAACACACACTTGGAATCTTGGAATGTTATTCATACCAATTTGTATATTATTCAGCCAGAGAAATTGATTATTATTTTGTATCTCAGGTTACTGCTTGCTTGTTGTTAGATCTGCTCTTGATCAAAGCAGGTGAAGCTGTTTGCTGAACTACATAGTTGGATGACATTTAACAATATTAAATAAAATTGAAGAGTTTATGAATATCTTATGTTGCCCTTTTCATTGCACAAGATTCAAAACTGATGATGATACAAAATTCCTGAATGAGAATAGTGACTCATTAAACATGCCACTTATCTGTGCATAATACTAAGTACATAGTCTTTATTCTATACTATATCACTTCCAGAGGCTTTTGATGGAGTCATGATAGACTTAGACCCAAGGTTGGGAGTCAGTAGTAAAAAGCACCTGCTAAGGGCTCTACCTTAGAAGAAGGTACCACTGTCAACTTCTAGAATTTTCAATTCTTGAGCCTCTTCCTTTATACTCCTAAGACTTCATCTGCTCTGAGCAAGCAAGCGCTGACAAAATAAGGAGAAGGATAAGCTTCTTTGGGCCTCAATTCTATGTGATCCCATGGATTGACCCCTGAAGAAGAAAGAAAAAGAATGGGCAGAAATGAGTAGGAGTCTCACCTAGAGAACTGTGAATCCTTAAAAGCATATTTCTAATGCTACTCAAGAACTTAGAATTAACCTGGGCTTATTGCATTTCTTTGAATATTAAATTCTAACTGAAAATCACATTCAGTCATATTCCAATGCTAAATGCTTTTTTAGGTGTATCTTTCTAACGTATGCATTGTTTTCTGGATTGATGTGTGATTCTTTTCCCTCTCCTGGATAGGTTGTTTATAAAAATAATGATATTCGTCTGGAGTTATCTCGTTTGGCAAGGATTGGTGACACAAAAATGAAAATCTACGGGGAGGTGAAATTCACATGTGAGAATGTGGCCACATTGGACCCAATCAATTTTGAAAATCCTGAGGCCTACATCAGTCTGCCGAAGTGGAACACCAAGCGAATGGGGTCTATCTCTTTTGACTTCCGCACTACAGAGCCCAATGGCCTTATTCTTTTCACTCATGGTAAACCCCAGGAAAGGAAGGATTCCAGAAGCCAGAAGAACACCAAAGTGGATTTCTTTGCAGTAGAACTCTTGGATGGAAATCTCTACCTTCTTCTTGATATGGGCTCTGGAACTGTCAAAGTAAAGGCAACTCAGAGGAAAGCTAATGATGGAGAATGGTATCATGTTGATATACAGAGAGATGGTAGATCAGGTATGAACCAAATCCTTGAGAAGTGTAAATATTTTTTTTTCTAGTAATAGAAATCCTTTTTAATGCTCAAACAATAGAGTCAGATGAATTGTGTGACACCAGCAGTTTTTTGTGATTCTGTATTGCAGAAGAGATTTTTCTTGAGCCAGAAGCTGGAGATAAACCAAATGCTAGAAATATTTTCTTTAGAATAGAAGAATATTTAGATTGATGTACTTCATATTCCAATAGGACTGAGTGGGTAACAATTTCCCCCTGTTTACACATGTGTTTTCTCTTACATTTTCATGTGTGTGTGTGTGTGTGTGTGTGAATACATGATTTATATGCCTGCTCAGTTTATGGATGTAGATAATACCTCAAAATCTTTAACTTTTCCAACAGCTATGCAGCAGATTTTACTCTGAATTTCTCACTGGAAAAAATGTTAGTGGCAACTCTAGCTTGTCCTCATTCTAAACAGAAGAAACCAGTTCCTTACAACTACTTGCACTCAGCCCAAATTTCTCCCAATAGAGAGCCATTCTGAAACAGCCTTGCTCTGTTGCCTGATTACAGTACCCAGCTACCTATATGTTTTTGCAATAAATTCTAGTGGCAGAAAAGGCCCAGGGCAGGTTTAGCAACGGAGATGCTTTTGAGCTGGAATGATGAAACAGCATCCCAAATGTTAGAAATGAAAGGAAATGTGTCCTGGGGTATAATTCAACTTGTATTCTTAAACACGTTCCTTCACACACAGTATTTGCATCATTCTTGACTTGTCTTTGTGTCCATGTGATTCCACACTATGTTCTCTGTTCACTTTATTTCTGGGTAAGCTGTGATTGAAGAATCACTCTGAAGCTGATTTACAGTGACAGGAACTAGAGCTCTCAGGAGCTCTAAGTGGGGCTTTCTCTTATTGTAGAAAACTCTCTCCTCACCTGAACTTTCCCCCTTCTCCTACTGGCAAAGCCTCCAAAAATAATTTCTCAGGAGTTGACAGAGGAAAGTAAGGATGGATGGATGGATGGATGGATGGATGGATGGATGGATGGATGGATGGATAGATAGATAGATAGATGGATGGATGGATGGATGGATGGATGGATGGATGGATGGATGGATGGATGGATGGATAGATAGATAGATAGATAGATAGATAGATAGATAGATAGATAGATAGATAGATAGATAGATAGATAGATAGATAGATAGAAGAAAGTGGCATTCTCTGCTTCACAGAGTGCTGCTGTGGTAAGCAGAGATAGGGCCTTAAGTGGCATAAGGGCCAGTTCAGCCAATTAAATTGCCTGTCTAGCACTCCAGTAGAGACCTTCTGCAAAAAAAGCATGTGCTCTGCCACTAAGCTGAGATCCCTCCCTTTCAGTATTTTTTACATCCTGCAATATTTTAAAGAATTTGCAGCATGCACTTTAATCATTCACAGACATATTTCAGTAGCTTAAATTTGTGGGCTAAATGTTCGCTGGTACTCTGGAATTCAGTTAATTCAGCTAGTCAGTGGAGCCTGCACTAAAAGATGATGCAATAACAATGCATTGTTGAGGTACAGTAAAATTGGCTTGTCCTATGCTACCATTTATAACATATTCTTCACCAGTAATTTTATATCAAACTGCCAGATTATTGCAGTAGAGTTACTCCTCATTTTAGCTACCACAATTGGGATCAGCAACTCAGTTGTTAAGCAAAGCAGTCACTAAGTGAAACCACAATAGTGCTTATGATCTTACTTCAGCTTTCCTTTGCTTTATAGAGGTGCCAAGGTCATAAATGTGAGGATTGGTCATAAAGTTATTTTTTCATCACCATCATAATTATGAACAGTTGAACAGTCACTAAACGAGGCAGTTGCTAAATGAGGATTACCTGTAATCCTCAATTCCATGTATAAAAATAGCCGTTGGAACTTCTAGTGTCATCACAGGGCAACAGATCTGATATACTTCATACATCTTCTAGTTTATCAAGATAGTGAATATACTGTCTCACAGTTCTGGTAAAAGGCAATAACATGTTTCAGGACAAATGTTCTCTGTATCAAGGTTCTGTCTAAAATGGAGTCTCTTATACTAAATGTTTCACCTTTCACCAGAATTCAAACTACACAGGAAAGTGATTTGTTTTATCTTTGGGACTCTTGCCTGACCTTCCTTCCTTCCTTCCTTCCTTCCTTCCTTCCTTCCTTCCTTCCTTCCTTCCTTCCTTCCTTCCTTCCTTCCTTCCTTCCTTCCTTCCTTCCTTCCTTCCAGGTACCATTTCAGTGAACAGCAGACGAACACCATTCACTGCAAGTGGAGAGAGTGAAATCTTGGATCTGGAAGGAGACATGTACCTTGGAGGACTGCCGGAAAATCGGGCTGGCCTTGTCCTTCCTACTGAGCTATGGACAGCTATGTTGAACTATGGTTATGTGGGCTGTATCCGAGATCTCTTCATTGATGGGCGGAGCAAGAACATCCGGCAGCTGGCAGAGCAGCAGAATGCAGCTGGTGTCAAATCTTCCTGCATTCGGGTCAACACCAAACAGTGTGATAGTTATCCCTGTAAGAACAATGCTATCTGCAAGGATGGCTGGAACCGCTTCATCTGTGACTGCACGGGCACTGGCTACTGGGGAAGAACATGTGAACGGGGTAAGTTCAGAATTCAGAAAGAGATTTTATCCAGAATTGAATGGTGTTAGTGTGGAATTTTAACTTCTTGATACTTTACACTATAGTGTTGCTATAACTTCAGACTAATATGCTTGTGTCTACCAGTAGCTATTCTAATAAGGATTAGTTCACACAACGTATAGTGTGATGAGATATTAAGACTGTGCATAGAACACATCATCCACTGTATGCATGAAATATGCTTAAATCAGAACAGACATATTCGGTATTGTACCAAGCCAAGATGCTTCCCTCCCTTTGTGAGGGGAAGATTCAGATAATTTGGTCTGTAATTTCATTATTCAATCCTTTGTCACAAGGGGGGATAAGTATGTTGGGCAAGAAACGAACTAGTGTTTTGAAGAGCCCTGAAGATCTGGCTCCTTACCCAGGCCTTTGGTGAGGGTGACTGAAGTCCCCTTTAAGTATTCTGCATTGTTTTCTTTGTTCCAATCCCATTTTATCATTTTTGCCACCTTTACTTTTTATTTTCACTTTTTTGTTGTTTCTAATGTTTTAGCAATTTGTAAACCACCCAAAGTCACTGGGAGTTGGGTGGCATATAAATTTAATAAATTAATATGGTTGGTCGCACAATCAGCCAGATGTTTAGACTGGATTTGGCATTCTTATCCACCTATCAAATCCTTCCCAAGGACCTGGGATAGGCAGAGGTTGTTTGATGGTGTTAAAGGTATTGTCACAGGATCTAAGCTGTTCCAAGTAAAGGTGCCTTTTGCAATTGACTGATGGTGTTTTTGTCAGTGCCGATGGTGTTCAAGTGGTGCTCCAGGTGTTTTGGAATTGCACCCAAGGCACCTATTCCTACTGGTACTATCTTTGCTTTCTTTTGCCACAGTCATTCTATTTCTATTTACAGGTCTTTGTATTTTGTGATTTTCTCCAGTTCTTTTTCTTCTATTCTGCTGTCTCCAGGTATTGCAATGTCCACTATCCAGGCTTTTTTGTCTTTCTTACCAACAGTTGTTAAGTCTGGGGTGTTATGTGGCAGGTGCTTGTCTGCTTGAATTCTAAAGTCCCAGAGCACTTTAGCTTCTTTATTTTCTATCACTTTGTGTGTTTTGTGGTCCCACCAGTTCTTGCTTGAAGGCAAATGGTATTTCTTACAGATATTCCAATGCACCATTGTTGCTACTTTGTCATGCTATTGTTTGTAGTCAGCCTGTGTGATCTTCTTGCAGTAGCTGACTAGGTGGTCCACTGTTTCTTCAGCTTCTTTGCAGAGGTGGCATTTGCTGTCTGTTGCTGTCTTCTCGATTCTGGCTTTGTATGCATTTGTTCTTAAGGCTTGGTCTTGTGCAGCCAGAATTAGCTCCTCTGTCTCTTTCTTCAACTTTCCTGCTCTTAGCCATTGCCAGGTCTTGCTGTAATCTGCTTTGTGTACTGGCCATGTAATACTTTGCCTTACCATGTCTCTTTTCTATTCTTCATTTGGTCTTTCTTATAGGCCAGTTTGGTCTCTTCAGTATTCAGTAAGCCATCATGGTGTACTAGCTTCAGGGCATCTTCTTCACTGTCTTTCTGATATTCTTCTAATGTCCTTTCTTCTTCTTCAACTGCCTGGTGTACTTGCAACATTCCACACCTGCCTATGCTCCTTGGTAAGTAGAGTCTGTCAACATCACTGTGTGGATGAAGGGCATGATTTACTGTCATTATTTTTCTGGTTTTCCTATCCAGGGCTTCTAGTTCTGCTTGAGTCCAGTCCACTATTCCAGCTGTGCATATCATGACTGGAATTGCCCAGTTGTTAATTGCTTTGATGATATTTCCTCCACTGAATTTGGACTTTAAGATTTTCTTCACTCTCACAACTAACCTTCTTGACTTCAATGTGCTTGATCTTGTCAACTTGAAGGATGCCCAGGTATTTCTAGTGATCTTCTTCATCCAGTATCTTGATCTTATTTCCTTTGGGCATCTTGATTCCTTCAGTTTTCACTATTTTTCCCCTGTTGATGGTAAGGGTGGCACATTTGTCCAGTCCAAACTCCATTCCAATATCTTGGCTGTATATTTGGACAGTGTTGAGCAACGATTCCATTTCAGATGGTGTTTTTCCATACAGCTTCAGATTGTCCATGTAAAGAAAGTGGGATAACCTGGCAGATGTTTTTGATGTTTGATAGCCATGTCCTGACTTGTTCAGTGTTGTTGACAGAGGAATCATTGCAATGACAAACAGTAGTGATGACAGTGAGTCTCCTTGAAAGATTCCTCTCTTGATGTCAACCTCTCCCAGTCTATCACCATTGACCATCAGCTGTGTCTTCATTGTGCCACTGATCTTTGCACAAAGCTTCTGATATTTCTACTGACTCCTGTTATTTCTAGGCACTTGATTATCCAGTCATGTGGCAGGGAGTCGAATGCCTTCTTGTAATCAATCCAAGGTACATTCAAGTTGGTGCTCCTTCTCTTGCAGTTTTCCAAAATCATCTTGTCAATTAGGAGCTGATCTTTTGTCCCTCTGCTGTTTGGGTGATTTCCATTCTGCTCAGATGGAAAGAGCTTGTTTTCAACTAGGTGCCATTGGACTGCATCAGCTACCACACGAGTTAGCAATTTGAAAGTTGTTGGCAAGCAGGTAATTGGCCTGTAGTTGCCTGGTGCTGCCCCTTTGGCTGGATCTTTTATTAACAGGTAGGTTTTGCCAGATGTTAACCAATCTTCAATTTCCCCTCCTTGCAGTATGTTGTTAAAATGCTTGGCAATGAGTGGGTACAGAGCAATCAGATGTTTCAACTGAAAACCATGCAGTTCATCTTCACCTGGTACTGGCCAATTCTTGATTTTCCTTGCCCTTTTCTTCACCATTTCTGCTGTTATTACAAGTTCTTTCATTTCAGCTTCTTTTTTATTCTTATGCACCTCCTTTATCCAAGCTGCATTCTTGCGATGGAAGGCATGGGCAGGGAAGGTTCTGGAATGGAGCTTCAAGCTTGCCAGGAGCAGGGAGAAACATTCCAGGGGAAGCACCTCCTCAGTCCCCAGCCAAGAGGGGACTTGGGAAAGCCAAGAGAATGAGACTGGCACCTCCCTACGGGCCTCATGGTTATAGTAACTGTTGTTGGGGTGTAGATTTAGTCTGGTGAGATTCTGTCTATTAGGTGTAAGCTAATAAAGGAGCTTAACTGTTCTAGACTGTCTCGCTGTTGTTCTTGGGCTGAACCTGACAATTCTTGATGTATTTCTTTGAGTTGTCCCACAGCTGTGCCCAGAACTGCACTGTTCCTTCTTTGTCAGGTGTTGACTGGTTCATTGCAGTCTCTCCATTGATGGATTGGTAGAAATGTTTTTGATTTGACTGAAATTGGAGATTCTGCCTGTAGTGTGCAATTTGAGCTTCGTATCTGCTGATCTTTTTAGCTATGGCTGTTATTTGCTGCACTATTATTTCCAGTGCTTCTTTGATCTTCCTTGTTTCTAAGTGATATTTCTTGACCAGGTATTCTTTGGTCTTCTTGTTCTTCAGCTTCTTTTCTTTCATCTGCTCTAGCTTGCTTGCATCTGAACTTAGCATGCTGATCTTATTTTCCAACCTGATCTTCCATTTAAGTGATGCACTGTTTTTTTCTTGTTTCCTGATTTTGCATCCAAGGTCTTCGGTTATAACTGCAGCTATGCTGTACATCAATTGGTTTGTTTCTTGCACTGAGTTGGTGTTCATATTTGATATTACAGTATTGACATCTTTTAATACTTGTGCTAGCTGTTTCTTTGTAACAAGCTTCAATGCGGGCAACCTTATTCTGTTCTTTGTGTGCTGTTCTAGATGCTCAGTTATTCTTCATTTCAGTTCCTCTTGTTTTTTAATTAGAGGGCTCTGTTCTTTCTGAAGAGAAGGGAGAGGAGAGGGTGGTTTGGAAATGAAAATGATTCAATAGCTATGCTGTCTTCCTCTACTGCTGACTCCCCCTGGTTTGCCTCTACAGACTGAGCTACTTCTGGCGAGGCTTCAATTTCTTTGTCCTAGGTAGACTTTTGCGACTCTTCCGATTCTACTTCTGTGAATATTTTATTTTGTATTATAAATTGACGTTGATCTGCTAGCCTCTGTTCTGTTATTTCTGATTCTGGGTGTTGTTCTTTCCAGAACTTGTGCATTCTTTTCAGATATCCTCTTCTTGTTGGACTTGATTTGTAATAGCAGGTCGTTCTTTCTTAGTTTTCAGTCTTTGTATATTTGTGATGGGTAAACAACTTTTCTTTCAGTAGTCCTGCAGCTGCTGGCCCTGGTTGCTCAGCCAAAGTCCTGAGTCCTGTAGTCCACTTGTCACCACATGTCCAGGAACTAGAACACCTAGCGCAGTCCTTGTTGACCTGGGGGACGACCAACCTGGTATAGGTTTCTGTAAATTACATCTCGCCATATTGTTTATGGGAGAGACACTCTTTGTTTGGCTCCTCTGATGAGACCTGTCCAGTATGATTGAAACTCTGGCATAGCTCTATTATTATTATTGTTGTTGTTATTCCCCCTTTTTTGTCCCCCTCAAAACTCTTTCAGACCACTGCTGCTAAATTTGGTGACACAGATCCACCCTTTTTGTAATTTTGTAATCACATTGCTGACTGTGACCCTTATCATCCCCACAATGTCAAACCAGCCCCAGATTACCAAAAGATTGTTGATCTTTTCCTTTGGACTAAAGAAAGATAGCAACCTAGCAGGATTCAGGTGACCTGAAGCAGCTATACAATCATGTCCTCCAGAGAGGTCTGGATTACATTGGCAGAATTTCTAGCCAATGTAGATTGGTAGTCTCAGTGCATTTGAAAGGTAGCACATTGGGGAAGGCTGATCAAGAGGATAGTTTCAGATATGGGCATGAATATCCTATCTCTCTCCTCTGATCAATGGGTCCTCAGGGAACCAGTGTCTAATCAAAAGGCTCCTTCTTTTAATCTGGCCATTTTTGGTACTCAGTATCTTGAGGAATTCAGTCTTGGTGACTTCCAGTGGAGGGACCTGAGCTGCATCTTGTGGATTAAAGAATAGATTGAAATGTCATTATGTTCCAGCTTTTTCACTTCCCTTATTTTTCAACATAATTCTTACATAAAAATAAAACAAAAACAACATGCACAGGTATATTTTGAGGGAAAATATATTTTAAAATATATATTTCAAATGCATATGTATGAACAAATTGGTATGGAGATTTTCTTTTAAAAGATCATAGGTAATTTAGATTAATGGAGAAATGGCAAGGAATGTATTATATGGACACAAATGAAAGCAACACAGAGCAAATTTAGATATGTTCCTCCCTATCTGATATGTTAGCATGGTAACAAATAAACAGCCAGTAGATTGCTTTGCCAGGCTATTATTGAGGCAGCGCTAGTTAGAAATCTCTATCTGTGTTGTATAATATCAGTCTGTGTTGTATAATATAATAAGGCCTCCTGTATAAGTTTGGCATCCACATTATACTGAAAGCTTCCTGTAAAGTGGTGAGCCCTTTCTCCTGATGCCTTTTGCTTTAATGAGTGCAGTCATTTCCTCAGAACTGAGAAACTGCGTTCAGTTTACAGCAGTCTTAGGGTACGTATGTGTTACAGATTAATTTTCTTTTGCTCATGTGCAGTAGCCTTTGTACCTTTCAACATCTGCTCTTCCTAGATCTTACACTTAAAATGGATCAGCCTGCACACATCATGTTATTTATTTATTTATTTATTTGCTTATTTATTAATCAAATTTATATGGCCACCCATCTCACAAAAAGTGACTCTGGGTGGTGTACAACAATCAATTATTATATACCAAGTAATTGTTTACTCCTCATCCTCCTTTTTAAACTGAAAGATTAATGGTTTCATGCAGCAGATAACAAAAATATGTTCTCTGCGTTCCCCAAATTATTAACTGAAATAAATGTCATGTTTTGAATGTAGTTGCTTTGCTGATCTCAGAGAATGGGATGGAATGTGCTTGCTCTTATTTGTTTAAGACTTTTCTTTACTTTTTCCCCATTAAAATAAAATTTCAAAATAGTTTACAAATATTTAAATAAATGCTTTGAATAAATCCAAATAAACTCTGCTATACAATATCCAGTTTGGGGAACCTGGATTTTTTTAATGTATTCAGAAATAGCAGATGATCTATATATTTTATACAAGTACAATCCTTTAAATTCCCATTTAGAATTTTGCGGTGTTCCATGATATACTTGTGTGTGTGTGTGTGCCTTCAAGTCAGTGTTGACTCCTGGCAACTACCTGAACTAGTCCCTGCAGTTTTCTTGGCAAGGTTTTTCAGAAGTGCTTTGCCATTGTCTCCTTCCTAGGCCTGAGAGAGAGAGTGACTGGCCCAAGGTCACCAGCTGACTTTGTGCCTAAGGTGGGGCGAGAACTCATGGTCTCCCAGTTTTTAGTCTGATGCCTTAACCACTAAACCAAACTGGATCTCCATGATATTTACTCATAGCAAAATGATTATATGATTATACCTAAGAATTTCCTTTCTGTATTAAACCAAGGTTCATGTAAGTCAGCTACAAGTCTCAGGAAGTTCACAAATAGGGTGCAAAAGTGATATCCCACTCCACTGCGTGCTCCCATCCTCTATAATTCAAAGAGATGCATTACTTTTCCATGCGAAGTTCCATTAGCTATCATGCTCCTGGTTCACCAACTTGTATTATCCATGATCCTATTCTTAATGTGTCAAATCCTCAGTGAGAACTAAACCTAAGTTCTATGAGTGGTAAATATTCCATTAACTGTATTATCAAAGTATGAAAGAATGTCCGTTTTTTATGTCTATGCAAATCTTTCATAAGGGGAGCTTTGTAATACATGGGAACACATCTGAAGCCTCTCTCTATGAAACCAGAAAGCAATCACATCTTTTTCCAGGCCTGTGGTGTTGCTTTGTAGCAGCTCTCAGCTGCCTCTGTAAGTGTATATAGAGAGAGCGCCATTTTCCTTTGCTGGATGTATGGAGATGGTTGATTCTATATCTGTTTTCCTTGAAATGGTCATGTTAATTCAGGCCCAACATTATAGGTCAGCATGTCTGCTCACCTGCCAAATACTCAAAATGGCCCATAGCCAGTCCTGGTGAAATTGAACTTACTGCAATCAAAACATTTCAATTATGGCACTGTTGCCATTTCTATTGCCATTGCCTGTTTCAAATCAGCCCAACTCGTTTTCCAGGTGGATGACAGCGTTTCTGACTAACAGTCAAGTTAATGCTAGGTTCCCCTGAATCATTCACCGTATTATATTTCCTGATATGCAGTGCCCACCTTGACATTTTGAGTGATCTAATTTGGCAACCAACTGGCACAGAGGGAAGCTTAATGTTGGTTTGGCTCAACTCTTGTTCAAAATTAGTGTTGCAAGTCTGGAAACTTCTCTGGTCCATCCATGAATAGGATGAGGATATGATTCACCAGCAGCTACAGGGCATAATGACACTCATGTCTGAATGACAAGGAGGTGTATTCAAATTCTGATATAACATGGGATCATTAGCAATACCATGCTAAAGACCTACTAGAGTCTGCCATCAGCCTGTCTCCATTAAGAAAAAAGCATCACTGAAGGAGGCCTAATGAAAAAGCAGTAAGATATTTTAGCATGAAAAATTGTGTGTGGCAAATAAAAGAGGATGAAAGGCAATACAAGGTAATAGGTGAGTGAAAGGGTTTGAACAAGGACAGAAGGGATGAAAAAGGCATTAAAACTTGTGCATAGGTTGGTCAAGTTATTAGCATATTCCTTTTTTTTTTTTTTGGCTTCTCATTTGCTAAAGAGAGCTAAAGCAATTGTAGCATTAGGTGAACATAGTAGCTATGCTGTCTGAGTTAATGAGGGTGCTTTGCAGATGGAAAGGTCTGGCTTATGTAGATTATGTGCCTCTCTACTGTACTGCAAAAGTGCCTTCTCATGGTTTTCAGGCATTTTTGCAAATAAAACCCCAACTCCAAGGACATCAAAGCAAAAAGAGTGCATTGCATTCAAATTGTTCTGTTACCATATGAACTGTGATGAAAATGTCAGTCACCATTGATCCTGTTTGGCATGCAGATTTTTTTTCTTAATTCTGTTCTTTCAGTCTTACCTGATTTATTGTATTTGTATACCACTGAATCAACCTGAATGCATGCAATTTACAAGCATGTAAAACTAACACACAATAAAATCACAAGGATAGAACAATGAAATGAATCAATAATCGACAGAACTATGATAACATAATAATCATAGGTATCGTTCCCAATGTATGTAAAGGACAGTTCATTACATCTTGAAGTCCGTTTGGAATAGCTTCATTTTGATGGCCTTCTAGAATTAGGCTAAGATGGATATCACTTGGGCTTCTGGGGAGAGACTGTTTTACAAGGGGGGATCTACCACACAAAAACATTTCATGCACATGGAGAACTAGCATCCCTGCTTGGGACTAGCATACAGGATGGGCCAGTTCTTCATGGAGGAGAAAACTTTGAAGATATACTGAAGCCAAGTCATATGGCTGTTAATGTAGCTTTACGATAAAGTAGAATTAGCTCATCTGGCCAAGTTTCCTGTCTGGTCTACCTCGCAAGGCTGACATCAATCTTGCAAGTGTGAAAGTACATTTCTCCCCCCATCCCCTTTACAGCACATGAAACTAGGGAGAGTGTCTACTGAGCTACTTGCCTCTGCACACATTCCTACTGCCAACTCAGCTGCCTTTTATATGACCATTCCCTTGACTAAGTCTCTTTGCCCTGTCTCCCAAGGTCATTCCCACATAGCATTACAACACCCAAGTCTTGGACTATCCAGAGTTATGAGTGGAGCAGGGAACATTACATGACAAAGAAAATGACTGCTCTCCCTCCTCTCTCCTTACTTAAAAGGACCCTTCCCTTCCCTTCTGTTCTTTGGCATGTTGGACCTTTAAAAAAGGTCTAGCTAAATAGGAAGAGTGGCAGTGGTAGAGAAAGGAAGAAGAAGAGGGAAAAAGAAAAGGAAGGAAGGAAGGAAGGAAGGAAGGAAGGAAGGAAGGAAGGAAGGAAGGAAGGAAGGAAGGAAGGAGCGAGCCAAAAAAAGAGCTGAAAGCACTTCAGCTGAGTCAAGAGAGAGGACCAGCGTTTCTGAAGCAAGCAGCTGATGAACAAGCACAGCTGAAAGCTGATGCTGGCTAAGAGAGAGTGCCAAGCAGGTGCAGTAATACCCAATGCCTACAGTAAACCCTGTGTACTGTGACTGTCTTCAACAACTCAGCAAGCTGAAGATGGAAAGCAGGAAGATTCATAAACTCCAAAGTTGCCAGGTGCTGGCAAGGGAAAGAATTCAAGTGAATGAAGTCATGGCCACTAGCTGCCAAAAAACCTAAATATCAGACAGCGATTACAGCTTTCAAGGAGTAAGGAAGAGGTAGACAACATTAGCATCCACTCAGTAAGCTTACTGAGGATACACAACTGACCATGAAACAGAATGGGTAGAGTAGTACTGGGGCAAAATGGAAAGTATCAAAAGAAGTAGCCTAGATGGGGATTTGGGAATATGCGTATGAATATATATACAATTATATGTATGAATTGCATTGATTACATGCATTGATTACATGCAATCAAGTCCAATTCCAGTCCATTTCATTTCTGACAGTTAAGATATTAACTATTAATTTCATCTACCACTGTTTTGAGCTTTCCTACGTTCATGCTTCTTACATTCTGCATTCTCGTTATAATTCCATCTTTGCAGCTTCGGATTTTCTTTTCCTGCATGGCAACATCAGCAACTAGGCATCCCAAAGCCTTTACTCTAGCCATCATAAACACCATTAATACTCTGAAAGATCCTCAGTTCTTGCTCAGAAGCATCATGGATTTCATCTGAACTGAGAGGCCCATCATCTGGCATATATTATCAATCACTTTGCATTGTCTATCCATGTGGTTTTCTTGTTAAAACATAGGGGTGGTTTAGCATTACCAAATTATGAAATCATGCCTTTGCCATTGTCACTGAAGTGATCATCCATCTCTAGCAACTTCCTATATCGCTGCTGCCTGGTAGAGGTGCCTCTTTACTTTAACAGTTGGGATGATCTTCATGCCTTGAGTGACCCTGCTGGGAATATATACACTCTTGGAATACTCTCTTGACATTCTTTGCTCATTCCTCTCAGGAAAAACTCCCTGTTACAATGAGGCAGCATACCAGGACTTGAAAAGGGATATGTAAATGTATATGTATGTATATACAGAACCGTAATAAATGGTTAAATTGTAGAACTATAAATAAAGTTGAACTAGACAGTGAGTAGCACAGAGAAAACTAAAATGAAAGTAAGAATAAACCCGGGGCACAAGAAAAACAAACCAAAATATTAGTATTATGAAGAAAACGTTTTTTGTAATAAAATATTTTTAAAGGGAATTCTTCAACCTCTTGTCTGGTTCTGACACCTTCTCCCAAAGAGAACCAACAAGATCCCTACATCCAGGTTCCCACAGATTTGACCCCCTACATCCCAGTCTCCACAGACATGACCTCATCCTGCTTAAAGTTTTCCACAGTACTTCTGGCCTGGCCTGGAGTAGAACCAGACCCTGAACCAAAGGATCACCTCTTCTGGCAATTTCAGGTAACTCTTAAAAAGCAGGGGTAAGAAGACAGAACTGTGTGGCATCTCACACAGGAGTGTCTATCAGGCTGAGTTCTCTCCCCCTGCTGACTGGTGCTGTCTGATTAGGAAGAGCAGAACCACTGCAGAACAGTACCCTCTACTTCTTGCATATCATCCAGAATGATACTGCCAAAGTATAGGCTCAAACATGAGTTCATACCCTTGCTTGGTGAAGTTCACTTTTTTGTTTTCCTCCAGTAGAGGTCAAAATGTCTTTTCTGATACTTTATCTTACAGAGCTCTTCTGGAAGAACCAAGGATCGGCTGACAGAAGCTGATCAGGGACAATTACATCCTGCTCTCAGGTCATCTTCTAACTCAAAATGGGAATTAGGTAGAGCTGCCATCCAGGTCACTGGGAAAATCCCCAAATGTCCTTTAGAATTCATCACAGTTCCACTGTTGAACACCTTATCTCATAAATCCATTCCATTTTACTCTCCATTATAACAGCTTTCCAGTGCACAGGAAAAAAAAATGTTGCATCTGTATTCATTTTTACTCTTCTTATTAAACAGAGCTTTTGAGAAACAGAAATCAAATGGGTATGCCATTATTTTAAAAAATGCATTAAAATAATTTGGTTCTCTAGATATAACTTAGAAGTCAAACCATTAACATGTATTGATTCTTAATCTTGCATGAGATTTCTTCTTAACTCCTCTTGCTTAGGTGGCTTTCAGGGTTTTCCTCTATTCTCACAGTTCCTCAAAAATAGGGCTACCAGATCTCAGCTGTAAAACTCCAGACAATCACTAGATGGCTGCAAAAAAAATTGAATTTTATGTACTTCTTTGCTGCCATCTAGTGTACATTTGGATTTTTGTAGACTAGTTGCAGTAGCCCTACAAATATTATCCGTGCAGGAGATGGATAGTACTTAACAAAAATATTAAACCCAGGTTTCTTGTATTCACCTCTATCTATAACTCCTGTCCACTCATTTAAGTGGCACCCTTAGGGAGTGAGGGTATCATTCTTTGTAACAGGAAAAACTTTACTGCAAGTCAGTTTAAAAATATGTTTGAGAAGTTGTATATGTCTGGTAAATAAACTAATGTGAACATCTGGCAAGTGTTTGAATGCAATGTTAAGGTTCAAGAAACCCCACAAAAATCAACTGGTTTTATTTTTTTAATATTGCATTTTGCTTGTTTCTTGGTAGACAGGTACCCTTCTGTACATCTGTTTTCATTAGGATGATGATACTTTGCCATAGCCCAAATTTGTAGAAGCTTAATACATGAGAGGGGCCTTTGCTTCCTTTTCTGGGTTTTTTTGTCTTTTTAGCCTTGTCAGGCCATTCATTTGTGAGCATCACTGATGATGCTTTTTAAAAAGGATGTGTGGGATGTGCCTATCACCACCAAGATCTGTTGTGCTGAAATCATTCCAGACCACACTAACACCACTGTGATGTTTTTTTCCTCTCCGAATAAGAATTTGAGCTATGCAGATGGGGCATGGCAGGCAAACATGTAGGACAGCACTTTCAGCCAAAAATAACACATGCCAAAATAATTTCTTTTAAAGCCTCATTTCCATGACATGACCTAAACTTTCCCATTTGTTGTCTCTCTAGGTCACCTAAAAGCATGGTTTTTCTAGACCAGTTGTCCATCTGTTGAGTCATCTGATATGCTACTAGCTGAGTAAACACATGACATTATGGCAATAATATCATCAATGTAGTCATCAGCTGACTAATAGATAAATCTGTTAAGACTTTGACAGTTCATCAGAATAGACAAAGTACCTTGTCTATTAGATTGTACTTTTAAGACTACCAACATTGCTGGGGCATAACGTTGTGCCAAACTGTATCTATTTTGCCGCCACAGACTAAATGTGGCTTATCCCCCCTATAGTTTGCCAGCTAATTCTTCTGTTTATTTGGTGCAGTGGATTTCTACAACAAATGCAAAATTAGTAGTAAAATATCCAGTTTTCTAGAATTTGTCGTGGGGTGGGAACCTGTCTCCCTCCAAATATATCTAAATTAGATTTCCTGCCAAGATGCCTAATGGTGAAGAATACAGGGAATTGTAGTTCAGCAATCTCTAGGTTCCTCATCCCTATTTTAGAAGGGATTCTTGTTCTCCCCCTTGCTTAACCTTGGCACCAACTTCATTATCTTCTTTGCTGAGTACTGCTTATAAAGGGCAATGCATCTGTTGTTAGTTATGTGATAGTAAACAAAGGGCTTTAGTTTCCGTTTTATTGTCTGCCAAGTACCTTTATTGCAGCATCTCCTAAAAGCTCTTTAACGACAACACACATCTGCCAATTATGTATCCAATAAACTTAGGAGCTATAAAATTACAGGGCAATGAGATGTGCTACAGAATTATTTACTGTGGAATGAATTCTACAGCTCTTGCTTTGTATCTTATGGGTAAAAGGATGGACTCTTTTAATTGCTGGCTGTACCAAAAATGGACTAAGAGCTCTTTAACAACATCCAAGTTAAGCATTTTGAGCATGCATCCCCAGACTAGAGATCATCTAGCAATAATTTTGCTAAAAGAAAAATCCTTTCACATCTTAAAGATGTTTTTTGTGTAATTCAAAGGCTGATGGTAAGATGCTGAGTCCAGTATATCTTAAGGAATGGTTCCTCTTACTCTGATTACCAGACCACTTATGTTCTAAGATCTGGGGCAGAGGTTCAAATGATGGGAACGTGAGAAAAGGTGTATTCACAGAATTTCTTTTTCTTTTTCCTTTTCTTTTGGTCAACTGATATTTGCTGGCCCTCTGTTTTCCTATCTTCTGCTAGGTGGTTAAAAGAGCTTTTTAATTTTAAAAATAATTTATAAACTGGTAGCTTTGCTTATCTCCTGATTGTATTTGTGTTTGATCATAGTTGTATGAAATATTATTGTCTTCAATAATTATCTTAATTGCAAAAAACTGCCTTGAAGCAGTATACTAGAACTATGTGCATACAAAATGTTTTATATGAGTAGATATAGCAGGAGGCAATGCTTGTTACTTGATATAAGTTTAATAAAAGATATATAAAAACCTTGGAAATTGTACAAACCTTAGATGTGTAGGTGTAGCAAGTTTCCTTTAACATCATGAGAGGTGAAAGTTTTATGTGCAAATGTTATATTTTACTACTTTTTCGTTAATTTGAACTTTATTTGTTTAGTTGTAATTTGACACAGCTATGTAATGGGTTCTATTTCATAAAACCCTAATAAATCTGTTTCTTTTTAAGGAACTACCCACTTCTTTGCTGTAGTTTTAGGTAACAGTCTTGTTAAAAATACCTTCTACAGTGTGTTTACTCAGATATATGTTCACTAGTTCAGTAGGACATGTTCAATAACTCACTTAGCTCAGTATAAAGCCATTATACTAAGGATTACAAGTAGATTTCTATAGAGTTGCCACAAACCCCTTTAGAAGTTACACGTTACTGAATAGATGTATATAGGCTTGCAATGTAATCTGGAAATTCTGCCTGTAGTCATGTTTGATTTTCTTAAATTCATAACAATATAGAGAGAGAATATCAGTCCTTAACTAAATAGCTGATATGATACTGCTAAATAATAGGTTTAATTTTCATTCTTAGAATGTCCAAACATCTCAGTGTTAAAATGTATGTAGGCATTTTGTTGCTTGAGATGAGAAGCACCTTCCTATTCACCCAAATCGGGATGAATGGTTTCCAAATCCCTTCAAATTATTCTGATATAGCCACTTCATTCTTTCTAACAATGGAGTCAAAATCTAAAATCTAAAACTTGGCATAAGAAGCAACATGATCACTATTTGCATACTTGAAATTGGATCATTTTTACAATAGAACAAGAGGGAGAGAAGACTAAATAACAGGTATTAGTTTTCAAATGATGATCTAGTCAACCTAGGGATTCTTGAAAGCTTCTGTAGAAGATGGCTGGTGTGGGTCTTCCGGGCTGTGTGGCCGTGTTCTGGAAGTTTTGTTTCCTAATGTTTCGCCAGCACCTGTGACCGGCATCTTCAGAGGGCAGGAGCACAGACAGGAGCAGTTCTCTCTGTGCCCAGGGTGATGTGACCCTGTTGTGGGTATTTATAGAGAACAGCGAGGGTGCCTGAAGGGTGTGTGTGGGGGGGTTGGGTTAATGATTGGATGCTTGTTTTGGTGTCAGGATGTGTGTGTATCTTCCTGGGGGTTAGGCAGGGTTTTTTCTATTGAGTTGTTAACGAGTGGCTGCTGAGGGTGATTATCATGTTCATCCTGTGAATTGTTCACGCATCCTGGTGGTTGAGCTGAGTTCATTGACCTTTTGCAGGCTGTATTTTTCAGGATTGGTAGCCAGGTTTTGTTGATTTTTAGACTTTCCTCTTTTTTATTGAAACTGTGCTGGTGTTTGTGAATCTCAGTGGCTTCCCGGTATAGCCTGGTATAGTGGCTGTTGGTGTTATCTGTAGAAGACTTCCAAACTGTAGAAAGTCCTTGATGTTACATTATATTTCACTCCAATCTTCTATAGATATACCCAACAATTATTTTTGCCAGTCTGCCGCAAGCATCTCATATAGGCCAATTCCTAGTTACATCTCAATGAAATATGATTTCCATGCCTGGATTGTTGATACAGAACTGAAGAGAATGAAGCTAACAGACTTTTCAAATGTTACTGAGAGTAGTTCTGGGCAGTTTCCACAGAAGAGATTGAAAAGTGTACATCATGATGCTTTGAGGCTATGACCAAACCTGTAGCAGAATGTCTGTGCAGTTTACTAATTGTAGTGTGTGTGTGTGAATAATAACTGTATAGTAGGGTTGATTCTATTGTTTGAACATCATTTCACAGCAGTTCATTGTTTTGACAATTTCCAACAATATCTTTCCTTTTGATACCTGGAAAATCTTGAGACATACAGTGAATCTCCTTATTTGACAGCAAAGATGGGATATTATATAGCTGAAACAAATAACTAGATAACCTAAAACTGTAACAAGTCCCAGGTCCTTTTTATTTCTATGTTCCAAGGGATGCAAGAGGGAAGATGGGTGGTAGTGAAAATTTGCAAATCAATGTGATTTTTTTCCCCCTTGCTTCTTAAATAGTGGCTAGGTTGAAATCTTAGGCACAATTAGCACATACAGTATATGCATTGTTATTAGATGCTGTTTTGAATACTGGCTTCATTACAATTGAGGGAAGGCTCATAGGAGTTCTAAAAAGATGGCTAAAAGTTTGAAATGTATTCTAAAGACCAATTGAAGCAACTGCATGTTAAATGTAGAAAAAAAAGACAGATGAAGAAATACCCTTTGAATTTGTTTAAGGGTCTCCAATAGGAAGACCATTATTTATTTATTTAGATAATATATATGGCTGCCCATCTCACAGAAGTGATTCTGGATGGCAGATAAAAAACCCCAACAATTATAAACAATAACCCATAATGCCCAAGGCAAATGATACATTTCAGTCCTAAAATCTCATCCACAACAGAGCTTGCTTAACCTGGCCCAAATGCCTTGGAAAGCAGCCAGGACTTCAGAGTTGTAAGACCTTTTGTAAAGGTAATAGGGTCTGGACCAACTGGATCTCCAGGGGTATGCTGTTCCACAAGGAGGCATTGCCCCAGAGAAGGCATAACTCCTGGATCCAACAAGATGACTTTGTTTGTTGGAAGGGACCCAAAGCATGTCCTCTCTGCTAGATATGGTAGGGTAAGCAAAAACAATGGGAAAAAGGCAGTTCCACAAATAGCCTGGCCCTATGGCATTGAGGGTTTTATAGGTGACAACCAGCACCTTCAATTGCACCTGGAAGCCAGTGCAGCTGATGGAGTACCAGTGTTATATGAGTGTAGAGAGAAATGCCAAAAACTGCCCATGCCAGTGCATTTTGGTTCAAGTGGAGCTTCCAAATGTTCTTCAGTGTAGAAGAGGCCCCATGTAGGCGCCATGTAATCCAAACCAGAGGTGACTAAGGCATGAGTCCCCATGAGCAAGGCTTCTTAGTC
The DNA here is from genome assembly GCF_059951505.1 of Python bivittatus. Lineage (NCBI taxonomy): Eukaryota > Metazoa > Chordata > Lepidosauria > Squamata > Pythonidae > Python > Python bivittatus. The sequence goes on along the minus strand of NW_028277075.1, from coordinate 8,285,335 downwards.
CAGAAATGGGCACAATTGGTGCAAAAGCCAAACCTGTGCAAAAGCTGCCCTAGATGTGCAGGAGCTGTGAGTCCAGGAAGACCCCCAAGTTGCATACCAATTCTGATTGAAAAAGTGCATCCTTAGGCAGAATTAGAGATGGAAAATCTCCAGACACAGGGTCTTAAAACCCATAGCCACTCAGTCTTGCCAGAGTTGAGCCAAAGCCTGTTCTCCCTTGTTCAGACCCTTAGTCTCCAGGCACCAGGAAATGACCTTGGTGGTATTGCTTTGGCTGGCCCAGGGTGGAGATGTATTACTGGGTATCACCAGCATACTGATGATACTGCATCCCATGCAGGCAGATGTCCCCACCCAGCAGCTTCATGTAGATGTTGAAGAGGAGTGGCAAGGCATTCCACAAAGCAGGGGCCTCTGGTTCAATCTCTCATCTGCTACCAACACCTATTGCTACTGGCCTCAAAGAAAGGAGAACCACCATAACACAGTGCCTCCCATTCTGAATCCCCTAACTGGATCAGAAACTTACAATGATTGATGATACTGAAGGCTACTGAGATATCAAGGAGATCCAGAATTCCTATATCCAGGAAAGAACAAAAGTCTAAATTACATGAAGATTTATTTTAACATTAAGAATGTCTGGGCTACAAATATAAGAGAACCAACTTAGGAGTCTGTGAAATCTTCTTTGTGTGTTATTGTACAGGGGCTTATTGGGAATTCAGTTAATGTAACATTTTAAATTTTAAAATGTAGGGGACATTTCTATCTGAAAGTAGATATTGGCAAATGAAACTGAATGCTTGATGAGTCCTTTGAATTTTCTAATGTAGTCTAAATAGACCAAATAATGAATACACATTTAGAGAGAATAAATGGATGATAAAAAGATCATGTAATCACCCAATCTTCTGTTATTTCCATGATGTATCAATTAAAATTTATGTGGTTTGATAATACTGATTTCATATAGCAACACTATGGGAGTAAGGAGTTATTTTAACACGAAAAAAAAAAGCTAATCAGAGTATTTGGTGTATTGTTGCACCAAAGGTAAGTTCTAATGCAGCCTTTTCCAACCTGGTGTCTTCCAGAAGTATTTCGGTTAACATGACCCCAGGGCAGGGATGGGAGAGTTGCTTTGGTTATCCAGGAGACTCAGGAGGTTGTCAGGGGCATTGCCCTGGTCAGGTGTGAGACCCTATTTGTGAAGTTGGGCCTTAGGGATCAGTTGGGACTGCTGCTGCATAGCAGCTTCTTTATCTGTGCTGCTAGATCAGTGTTTCTCAACCTTGACAACTTTATGATGTGTGGATTTCAACTCCCAGAATTCCCCAGCCAGCATGCTGGCTGTGCTAGATGCTATGTCTGGGTTGGCAGTAGAGTTCCCCAGATGTATGGTGTTGGGGGACTTCAACTTGTGTTCCTTAGGTGCAGACTCAGAGGCAGCCCAAAAGTTCATGGCCCCCATGGCAAGCATGGACTGATCCAACTTATTGAGGGTCTGACTTGGAGATGAGGAGCAGACCTTAGACCTAGTTTTTCTTTCAGAGCAGCGGTGATATGATCGGAAGTTGGGGGACATTGTCACCAGTCCTTGTTAACCTTGGACTTTACGTGCTACACCCCATTACAGGGAGGCAGGACCTGTCCTCCTCTAGGAGGAGTTAGATCCTGTTAGCCCTGAGGAAGTAAACAGGATCCTTGGGGCTTTTAGTGTACCCACCTGTGTTTTAGGTCCATGTCCACCCTGATTAGGCAAGGCTTCAGAGAGGGGGCAAACAAATGTTATTGAAAGGCATAAGCTTTCGTGAGCTGCAGCTCACTTCATCAGATGCATAGAGTGGCTAGACTGAAGTAGGATTTAAAATGAGTTGAGGTGGGGGGAATGAAAGTGGGGGAAAGGGAGGGGAAGACAAATTGGTTATGCAGATGCAGGTTACATGTGAGACAGATTACAAGCACCTTATCAATTAACATTTGTAATGTGTTAAAATCCACTGTGTTTGTTGAATGTCTGAGATGGCCTGAAACATTTTGGTGTATGTGAGTTCAAAAATGTCATGCTCAATGGCAATGTTAAAATCCCTCTTTTCTAAAACAGTCTGGTATGGAGAGTCACGGCTCTCCTACAAACTCTATTAAGTTATTGTTTTTAACAGTCCTGGTTTGTTGTTTGTTTATTGTACATCACCCAGAGTCACAGTTGTGTGACTTGGGCACCCATATAAATTTCATAACTAAATTTACAAAATTCTGTGAATTGAAGTCCTATCTGGGAGGCATGCGATTCGGGAAGCCTATTGGGCCATGCCATGCTTTATGGTTGCAAAATAATCCATGATGATTAGTTGGAAAGCAATATTTCTACTTTCCTGCCCACTGAATCAGATTGTAATGCCCTAAACTCTTCCAGAATTCAGGAAAATTGTGAAAACTTGGCTGTTCTAGCAAGTCTTAGAGCACAGATGTAATGTCTTCCTCTTTGTGTTGTGGTGTTTATGTTGATTAATTATGTTCCCAGTGGTTAAGTACAGTACAAGTGCTTAATACTTTATGTTTTGTTCTAAGTTTATCATTATATATATTCCATTATTGTTTTAAATGGATAAACAGAAATTTGGTATTCACGCTGGTCAAAGTTGGTAATGAAATGAACATCTTATAATCCTATCAAAATACATGCATACATGCATACATTTTTCCTAAGGATATTTATAGCACAATCTTAAACACATCCACTCTGAAGTAAATCTCACTGAGTTTAATACTGTGTATTCACAGGTATTATTGTTCTAAAATTTGTGAGCTTACTACCTAATTAGCAATAACTATCTTCTTATTTTGTAGCTGATTACATTCTTAGAGTGCAAAATTTGCAGTATATATGTATGTGTTTGTTAAAGTTAATTTATTAACTGAGGTTTTTATGTGTTTTTGCCTTCCTAATTGTGTGCTAGTCATGTATTGCACAGGAGGTTGATTTAAACCAGGAAAAAGAGCCAGGATCTGCCAGCTGAGTGTTGCTAGTTGTGTTACGAATAGAATAGAATAGAATAGAATAGAATAGAATAGAATAGAATAGAATAGAATAGAATAGAATAGAATAGAATAGAATAGAATAGAATACTTTATTGGCCAAGTATGATTATAAGGAATTTGACTTCAGTGCAAAGAGCTCTCAGTGTATTTGCATAGCATGAGGAAATAAGGAATAATAAAAGTAATAACGTTATATACTAAAACTATGCAGTCAGAAGAGGAGAATTGGAGGAAGAATAATACTACAGCTATTGACTAACATATATTCATTTTTAAAAGGAGAAGCTATTGTCTAGCATACATTCACATTTAACAGAGCATTATCAGTCATGTCTTAGCAGTCATATCTTATCGTGCAATGTCAATCAGTATGTCATGCTGCATTAATTAGGTGTTCAGCAGAGCAATGGCACGAGGGAAAAAGCTGTTCCAGTGTCTAGATGTTTTAACATACAGTGCTCTGTAGCGCCGTCCTGAGGGAAAAAGTTGAAACAATTTATGTCCAGGATGAGAGGGATCTGCAGATATCTTCTCTGCCCTCCTTTTGACCCTCACAGTATACAGATCTTCTATAGTAGGCAAACGGATTGCAATTATTCTTTCTGCAGACTTAACTGTCCATTGGAGTCTATATCTGTCCTGTTTGGTTACGGAGTCAAACCAGACAGTTATAGAGGAACAGATAACAGACTCAATGGTTCCTCTATAAAACTGTACCAAAAGCTCCTGAGGTAATTTAAACTTCCTAAGTTGACTCAGGAAGAATATCCTTTGTTTTGCCTTTTTGATGATGGTTCTGATGTTAAGTGTCCATTTCAGGTCTTGGGAGATTATAGAACCCAAGAACTTGAAGGACTCTACTACTGATACTGGGCTGTCAAGTATAGTAAGGAGAGGGGAATTAGAAGGGTTCTTCCTAAAATCCACAATCATCTCCACAGTTTTAAGTGTATTCAGTTTAAACATTGTAATGCCCTTATACACAATAAGGGCATTCCAGGATTTCTGCTGCATCTGCCAGAAAGTGCTTTGGTCTAGTCATATGGTTTTTACTGCATGGAGGCGAAGGTGCCATTTTGCCTGCTTTTGCACCATTTTGTGTGCTTCATGGGTCTGCTTGCTATGGCCATTCAGTGCCAATACTGCCACTCCCTTGGCATGGGCATGGGCTGGACCGGGAAGAAGTTCTCTGCTGCATGTGCAAATTAGCATTGGCAATTTTTTGGGCACAGATTTAGTGTTCTTCCCAAACTCAGATCCCTGTTTTAACAAACCCATGTTTAAACAAACAAAATCCACACCAGTGACCATTAGGCAACATGAAGAACTGCTAAAACTCTGTCCCAGCGACTTGCTATATTTGCCCAACTCTGCCGCAGCACATGTTAAGAAGAAACAATTGTGGTTGTTTCTCCTCCCAGCAAATGAAGTTCAGCTGAAAGGGAATTGAAGCCACAGAATCCACCAATTATTTTCCTTAACCTACCCTGGAATAAAACTGTTAGCTAGCTCAGTATCATTCACTAGCTTCATTGCTCAGCCAAAATAAAACTCAAGTGTCAGAGCTGAGTTTTCTAGTGACTGGAGGAATGCACATTGACATGGCTGTGAGGAAGAGTTAAGTAACATCTGAGGGACATTAGCTCCCCACTTGTTTTTAAGCATGGTTAAAGAAATATCATCTATTTCTTTCTCTAACTATGAGTGTTTATGTAGCTGTAATTTAAGCTATCTGTCAAGGGAGATGCTATTAATATCCAGTAGAAGTAGACTTAAATAGATTTTCTTTCCTTGTTTTCTAAAGAAATTGCATAGATTGGTGGGAAAAGTAATTGTGTTTCATTTCCTCCAAATTTCAGAGATTAGTAACCCCTTGGATGGAGCCATTATGCTTCCTTTCAAAATGGGAACATCTTGCTACCCATTTCAGAACCTGCAAAGAATGTATTTGCATCAGAAATGTCCCAGCATATTGTTTTCTCCTCCCTTTTCCTCACCTAAATCAGCAGAAGATCATGAGAAGCTTCATGGAGGGCAGATAAGACAAGCCGAAAGGGCATTAAATCTGATATTTCAACTGCCCCTTCAGAACCGGGAAACACAGAGCCAAAGTATCCATGAGGCTGCCCGTCAGAACCAAAAAACACCCAGCCATGCATTTGGCTTAGCTAATACTTGCCTGCTTTACTTACAGTCCATGTGACCCCCTTGCCTCAGAGAAGAGAAGTCCGTTCATATACTCATATATAAATGCACATAGCATCTCCTTTCAAGGCCCCACTTGTAAACTCTAAGTACAAACTCTGATAATTATGTTATTCAGTCATTGTCATGGCCATCCACAACAATCTAGAATAAGTATTTCTTCCACTATTTTGAAAAATTGTAAACGGAAATGTGCAAACCATGAAAAAATAACATTTTAGGCTGAAGAGATAAAGTGTGTGTATGTGAGAAACAAAGATGTGTTTAAAGGCATGCAAGAAGGTGAAGATTTCAAGCTGCTAAATTCAACAATAAATGGCAACATTTTTATAAATTGTTGAGTTTTACCAGGGCCAGATTTTGCTCTGTATGGATTTAAATGTGAGAGCCACTTAAGATACGTTAACCATAAACTTACAAATGTAAAGAGTGAATGCTAACAGTGCACATTGCAAATGGGGCATCACCTTCTGTTGAATCTACACTTTAAAATAAATCCAGATTTGCTTCTTCCAAATATATGAGTTAACCTTGAATGCTGAATTTCTCTTCTGGTCCACTGGATTGCTTGAATAAATTTGCTGGAGCTCAGCAAAGTCAGCAGGCTGTATTCAGGAAAAGATGACAATAAACTCTAATCTGGATTCCACAAGGAAATAACCTGCCAATCTTGCAAACCAGGGAGACCATGGCGGACGTTTCTGCTACTGGATATTTATGTCTGTCTGTCCGTCTCTCTCTCTCTTCAGTGTGTGTACACACACACAGAGAGAGACTTCTGAGAGGTAATGAATGGTGAATGAATTAAGAAGGTTGTAAAAGAATTACACAGAAGCTCAGAAATAAAGGGAGTTTTTTTAAAACATCACTAACATAGAACAGATGGATATGCAAGTGTCAGACTTATCTGGAAAAGGGCAGTTAGCTCTTCAGTTTTAATTCTCTGAAAGAGTTCAAATAACTCCCAGAGACTCTACCTTAATGAATTCACTGATAAATGTGAATAAATTGGGAATGCTTATTCAGTTTCCAAAGTTCCATATCCTACCATCTTATTTCTTGGCATTAAATCTGATTAATTAAACTCCATGTGAATCTTGCTTCCCTGGTCATGTTCTGCTGTTAGGGATGTAACCATAATGTAAAGAGACATAAAAGGGAACAAAGAGGCTCTGCTTGTCCTTGGACAAGGCTCATTCTTTGGAGCGTAGGCCCTGCCTGTTACTATTGTAATGTGCTGCTGTTTTCTCCCAACTAACGGTTGCCAACCTCACTGTAGATTACAGAATTTCAAGAATCTCATTTTTAGTTGCCATTGCCCTATCTCTGTTCTTGACTTTTCACTTTCTCTTGCTACCAGCCACAATTTCTGGCACTGATGCAGTGAAATGCCTCAATAGGAATATGGCTGGGAAGAAGTGGATTCATTAGTCATGAGAAGTTATTTCCAATATTTCAAATTACCATATTGACCTTGGAAATTTTATCTATGCAATGAGTTTATTCCATCTCAGTGCTTCATCTTGATTCAGCCCAGTCTGACTAGGAAACAGGCAGTGGCCCAACACTACGCTATTCCTTTCTGTTCATCTCAGCAAAAGTGGAATGATTTCACATTAATAACTCAACTTTAATTGATTTTCTTCTCTCTCCCTCCCTATATGAAGATACGCAGTCACCCCTTGGAAATTCTGATGGATGGGCTAAAGCTTTTGTCCAATATGGAGTGTGAATGTAAAAGAGCAGCTGATACCATTTAGAAAGGTCAAAACTGATGGCAGAATGAACTAAATTCATCTTTGCTTGGTTTAGCTGTTTGATTTTTCTTGCATCACATTCATTGACAAAGGCTGCTTGGAATCTAAAGTTAGAATGTATGCAGATAGGGAAACTCATTACTGGAGTCAGGATTCAGAACTACTGTATGAATCTTTGATGATGATGATGATGATGATGATGATGATTTTATTAAAACTTTTAAAAAAGAAGAAAAAAAACTAATAGAAATTAATATAAAGTAAGAAAAAGAGGGGAAAAGATTAAAGAAAGAGCTAAAAGTGCAAAAGTAAAGAGAGAAAGAAAATACAAAGAAGTAGTTTCTGATTTTCTTTATAGCTGTTAAAGTACAATTATAGATTTACCTCTTGCTCTATGATTAGAAAATAATTCAATTTTTTTCTATAATCTATCCTATCTAACCATCCAAACCATAAATCATAAGTTCATTTTTTCTGTTTCATACAAAAAAGTCTATAAAAGGTTTCTCATCAGCAATAAATCTAGATATTGTCTTTTCTCTAATCAAAGAAATCAGTTTGACCATTTCCACAAGTTCCATCATCTTCACCAACTGCTTTTCCATTGTGGGTAGTACCAGATCTTTCCATCTTTGTGCATATAATAATCTTGCTGCAGTTGTCATGTATAAAAACAAAATTCCATGACTTTTTTCCAATTGTTTAATAGCTAGTCCCAAAAGAAAAGCCACCGGTTTCAATTTTATATTTCATGATGATGATGATGATGATGATGATGATGATGATTCCTAAGTCTAAATCTGCAAAACAGACTGTTCTGAGGAAAGAGTTAATGTTTTTATATTGTTTTTTCACCAAATTAGGAATCTGTGATGGAATGGACTTATGAAGGCCAGGCTCAGGGAGATAAGCGTGTTCCTAGCCCCCAGCAGGAGTGTGGGAAGTTCAAGAACAGGAATCCACGGTGTTGTGGCTGGCTGGCTTGGGAACTAGGGTTGAGTCTGGGGAGATTGATGTCAGGTTCAGCCCAAAGAACTCCAAGAGACAATGCAAATACAGTTCTGTTGTGTTTATTAGCTACAACCTCCAGACAGAAAATCTCCCCAGACTGAACCCAAGCCAGCCAGCCAAAACACCGTGAATTCCTTAGAGAGATGCCAGCTTCATCTTCTTGAACTTCCCATGCTCCTGCTGGGGGCTAAGAACACACTTATCTCCCTGAGCTTGGCCTTCATAAGTCCATTCCATCACAGAATCAGAGTTACCTCACTTCATTCATTTATTTGTATTTGTAGTGCTCTTTGCACTATTTTTAAGTAATAGCAGATTTTTATGAAATTATTGCCATTGCCTTCTACTGCTTGCATCCAAATCAAAAGAGCCTTTTGATCTTAAATATATGTAGTCATGAGTAGCTTTCTGTTTAAAGAGAGTAAAATTGTATTTTATTGTTTGATTGTTTCTTATCCTGCATTTCTATTTCTCTGAATTCAAACTAATGTTTTTGGGAAAAATGAGATGGAGGAGGGGAAAAAAAGAGAGGAATCTGGATAAAATAGGCCTGACAATGACCTGTCCGTCATTTGCTTTGCAGGAGATAATTACACATGTGTAATATAATTAGATATGCAATGCACTTCCTGTTGTGTCATTATAAATATTATAATTTTAATAGCAACTTTGAAAAAGATTTGGTGCCTGCAAAAATTTTGGAGAATACATGAGCCCTCAAGATCTGGACCTCTGCCTTAGTATTATATGTATGACTACATATAAAATAAAAGAGTTATAAATATAAATTGAAATAACACACTATCAAAGGGGAAATGTAAAAAAGAAATACTGGGACAAAATCTTTCATTAATGCAAAGGTCACCACAGTGAGATGAGACAAAATACTTGGCAGCGTAACGTCAAAAGTAAAGAAGAGAGACTGTAAGGCTTTGCTACTAGTTCCACAGTACTGCTACGCCTTCTCATAACATGGATTTTAATTTTCTGAATCCTTGACCTTTAACTATAATATCCTCTGAATCCTTACTGACCAGGCTGTTTTCTCAGTTAACAAAATTTGCTGAGTAACAATGATATTCCCACAATCCCAGTGAAGAAACATATGTAGTATCTAATGTTGAGATGTACTTCTGGCCAGATCTTGGTATTGAACTAGAAGATTTATTTTAGTTTTATTTATTTTATTTATTTAAATTTATTAGCTGCCCAATTTTAGTAGATGGTAGAATTTTAAATGTAGACTTTGTATGCTGAATTAAAATCTAGTCTTAACTTTGATCCCATCCAACAGTGTTAAAGTGGCACATTTGAATCACCATGTAATAGCAGACAAAAAAAATTGAATAATGTATTTGTAATATATAATCAACATGTTGCACAATCCAAATCAGTAATACATTATTCAGTAATCTAGAGGCAGTGTAGCAGAGTGGTTTAGGTGTTGGATTAGGATTCGGGAGTTCTCAATTTAAGTTCACTCTCAACCATGGAAATTCATGGGGTGATTTTGAATTGGCCATTTCTATCTTAGTTCAACCTACTTCACAGGATTCTTGCTGTAGAGGAAAAAATGATGGAAGATCTGCACATAAGTCATCTCGAGCTCTTGGAGAAAAGGAAGGATAAACATATGTCAAATTAATAAAGAAATAATAGACTGCCTTAGTGTGATGTAAGAACCAGTTCTATGTGTTCTTGCCTTGCAGAATCAGATCAAGTCCATCTGATGAGCATCTGGTTTCTCACTTTGCCTTTTGGAAGCCAAAATGCAGGATATAAAGGCATTGATTCCCAACAATTGTTATTCCATGGCACATACTGCCTCTGAACATGGATGTTTTATTTGTCTAATATAAAATGTTAACAGAAGCATGAAAATGTACATCTCAGTGCATCATTAATTTCACATTGTTGTCAGTGCTTGTTGTTCTGCACATGAAGAGTAAAATACTCAGAATATGAAGATCCTTGCAGGCAAAGAATATGAAGAATATTAAGTTCTTCGCAGGTTTCAGGAGAAACAGAACAAAGAAGATAATATGACTTTGCCCCCAAAAAAGTGCCTAATGTCTATTTGTGATGTCATTTTGTCATGAACCACTGTCTTAAGTGGACTGATTGAGTAAAAAAGGGAGGAAGAAGAAAAAAAAGAAAACAGTAAAGAGGAAATATTGGACAATAGAAAAATATTATACAGAAAATTCCTCATTTTACATTTAAATGTACTCTTTACATATTCAAGAGATCTTTTGGCTTCTAAGTATAACAACAGAAAATCCAGTCTTTCAAATGGCCTGATCAGGATAATAATGGATTCAACAGGCACAACGCTGTGTGAAAGTTTTAAAAGGATGTGAATTGATGTTGACTTTAATAAGCATGGCTCATTAAAGCATTTAGTGGCAATGCCAGTGGACCCACAGGAAAAAAAATAGAACATTGTTGTTAGAAAAATAATTTCTACATTCCTATTGCTTTTGGGTACCAATTAGATTGGTGTTGTAGAATTCTAGAGTTTCATAAACATAAACCATACATGTTTCTTCTCTCCTTCCCTACAGAATTTGATTATAAATCCAAGTAGCACTATTCTGTTAAAGAACCAGCTTTAAAAACAAAACAAAAAAAGAACAAAAAAAAAGAACAAAAAAAACAAAACAAAAAAACCTGGTTTATACCAGTGCTTCCCAGACTTAGCTGCTTTAAGCTGTATGGACTTAACTCCCAGAATTCCCCAGCCAGCATGCTGGGAGTTGAAGCTGACACATCTTAAAGTTGCCAAGGTTGAGAAACACTGATGTAGACCAACATTGGTCAAACCTTCTGTCTTGGCTAGAATCAAGAAATGGCATTCTTGTAGAAGTCTGAATCTTAGCAAGGCTCATTGTGACTCGCTTTTGTGCCACACCTTGTTATGTGCCTATGAGGGTATTACTCAGCCAGCCTAAGATATGTACTGCCTTAAGAAAAAGCAAAAAATGCCCTCCATTCCCCAAAAGAAGTAAAAGCCATGTAGTCCATATAGGTCTGTTCTCTAACAAAGAAGAATGGCTAGCAGGAAGAGGCGTAAGAGTAATGCACACAGGAGAATGCAGCCTGAGATGGTCTTCTCACTTTGCCTACTGGCTGACCAACCCTTCCAATCCAGGACAATAAAAAAGCAATGGCCTGGGAACCAATTCTTGTCTTGCTGTTTGTGTTTAGGCAACAGAATAGGCAGATTGGTGAGAGGAGAAGGGCAAGTGAACAACAGGGCAGAAATGGTCCTGCAGTAGGAAAAAAAGAACTTGTCTAAGCCATTTTCTAATACGGAGCTGACCCTGCTGTGGTAACATGGTACGACCTCATACACATTCTCTCCCTGCAGTGCTTATGTAATCCCCCTTGTAATCAGTTTCAAGGAAGCGATCTAGTCCTATGAAATACAGTTTTCTCTCTCTGTTCAGGAACAAGTATTTTCAGACATCATGTCCTTCTGCTTATTTGTTTTAGCAACAGGATAGCTTGTATCTACTGGTTTGGAAAATATTCTTTAATAGTTTTGCAATATTCTTTTGCTTACCATTTCTTGTTTCCAATGCTCCTATTTCAGTGAGGTCCTGTGACTTTGGAGTTATAGAGGCAGGTCTATAGAATGAATACTTCAGAGCTTAAGGCATTCAAGGGAAGATTGCCTGCTGGTTGCATTAAAGAGATAAAAATGCTGATTGCCTTTATAAAGCATTGTGCCATGGCTTTTTCTGTCTTTGTATGCCAGGAGTTTATAGAAACATGATTAAATTTATCTATCAGCTTGGCAACAATGACAGAATTGCATGACACCAAAGAGGAGCATGGTCCTAAACATTTTTACCAACTGACCTTTGTTAAGACAATAAACTGAAATGCCATCTCTGTCTTTTAAAAATATGCAGTGGAAAAGTGACATCTGGGATTCACAGTGAAGCAGTAATGAACAGGCAGTACAGTTGCTCTAGAAAAATAAAGATAATCCAAAAATAAAAAAAGAAGAATAGAAGTATGTGTGTGGGGTGGGGGGAGAGAACAAAATTCATATATATTGAGAGAGAGAGCTTCTGAGGACAAGAATGCCAATTATGTAAATAATTATATAAATAACCAACTGCCATCCTGCAATAAGCCTGAGAAGCACAAATCAAAGTTTCCATAAAGTGGTGGAAAAGGTAGGAAGAAGTGCTATTTTTAAACTGCAGAAGTTAAAATAAGGAATTTCTTAAATTAGAAGAAGGAACTTCACCCTCATTGCAAAGGGTCAATCAACTGACTTAAGTGGCTTCATTCTAGTATGCAGCAATGATACTTACCTAGCCATGCTGTGTTGAATTTCTGAGTAACTTTTGCCAAGTTCCAACCAATGAAAGGATGGAGCCTGACATACAATATGTGCTGGCATAAAAGTTTCCTGGGACCATTTACATGAAAGCATTAAAAGAACAAAAAAGCCAGTAGATTGAAACCTGATGAACAAGATTTCAGACAGCAGAAAAATGACTGGAATTAGACCCAGGGATGTGTAAAACAGATCTGAGTTTGCATAGTCCAGTTTTGGGGTATTGGGGCATCTTCCTTGGAAACCTCTCTCTCTTTCAGCCACCTCTATCGTTCCTTTTTTGTGCCTCATGTTGGCTTCTGTTGGCTTCCATTTGCTTTTTTTTTTAAACCTGGAATTGTTTGCAGTTGTGCTTTTAATATTTCCCTTCTTTAGGAATTCCCAACCATTTTGACATTCCTTCATCTACATTATCTATTTCTGTTGCTTTTGCTCTACTTAAACAAATTGTATCCTACAATTGTTATATTCCAGTGCTGGGAATCATTCCACATGTTTTCTGTTATGCCTGTTAAATTGTATTTGCCTAAGAATTCACATTCATCTTGTTTATTCCTCATATTGTGAACATAAGGCCATGAACAAAAAAGGCCATGAACTTTATGAGCTGCTCTTCTTTCTGCTATTTCATTGAGTGGTTTAATGGCTCTATTATAGATATACTTCCAAGTCCTTCTATAGTGCACAAGTCTCTACCTTAGGTCTTTACTTAAGGGTTTTTGCTTTCAATCACCAAGGATTCAGTATGCTATGCTTTGGCCTAATTCATATTTACTAGTCCTTGTAAGGGCTAGCCCATCTCTTCCTAGCAGACCAATAACCACATAACTCAGACCAAGATCCCCAAAATCAAATTGTGCCATGAATACATTTCTGAAGCCATGTGTTCATATTCATTATTCTTTTCCTCCTTTCTAATCCACTTGAGGGTACCACTTGAGCCTCCAAGTTTTTTAGCAAATTTGTTTCCTAGAGGTTCAGATCCATGGTGAGATGTTTGTAGCTGCTGTTGGAATACCATTTGTCCCTACACAGATTAGAAGGAAGGGATAATTGTTGGTGATCTACATAACTCTTGGAAGTTCTTTCATATCCCTGATCCAAACCAATGAATCGGAGTTGCATACATTGTCTCTGTGATTTAGGAAAGTAATGAGTTGCCAGCTATTATGACTTTTCTCTTTGTCCTCTAGCATGAGCACCATTGCATCTGTTCTTTGCCTCAGGAATGGACTACTTTCTGTTCAATTTATGTTTACTTACTTACTTAAATTTACAGTTTCATCTTCATCAGCATCAGAGGATTCTCATATGGTCCACTATACAGGCACTAATCAAAGTGAGATTTGCTTTAGTGTCAATCATAGAATTCCTTTATGTGTTGTCTTCCCTGGAAATCTTTCCTAAAGCATGGGTGGGCAATATGGAGCCTTGAGCTTAATTTTATTTGATCCTTGTGTACTAATAACCCACTAGGCTGGGAGAAATATGGGGAGAAATCTTGGAAAGAAAGAGGTGGGAGGAAACAGAAATGGTCTGTTCCTGCCCATATTTGAATTAGATCATTACTATTTCCAGTATGTTGCCACAAACAGAGGATGTGCAACATTCAACAGAAAACAGACTCCTCACTCCTTTCTCAGTGAGATCTGCTTGAAAATCATTATGTGACATATCATTTGTACATGTTTATAATACAATGAAATTATTCTGCTATTCCTCTTTAGTTTTATGTCTACAAAACTACAAAATCATGATTTTATGTCCAGAATTTAATTATAGCCCAAGAACCGAAAATTTAGGATGACTAAAGATTGATTTTGGACAGAATGACATATATAAGAGTTCTCTACTAGCCCCAAAGACAGATCCATATGGCAGGATTTAGAAAGAAGCAGCATTTACTGATCTAAATCTCTCCATGGTTTGGGGCCATGGATAATGGCTTTGGATGGATCGGATCCACCCTTTTAATTTGCCCTCTGCTCAGCCACCACTGTGCCACCAGTTGGGACTTTATCAGGTTGGGATTTTCTGATTTAGACAGAACTAGTTACAGTTGTGGCAAGATGCCAGGAGGGGATAGCCTATATTGGGATTCCCCTATTATCTTGAAGCTCTATATTTAATTGCAAAAGGGAAAATTGGTCTAACTGAGAGTCTCTGCAATGCTGCCCAGTGGCTCAGTGGACTACAATCTTAGAGCTGATCCATAGGCCTAGGTTGTCCCAGCATAAGCACAGGCCTGTTTCTTAAGGTTAGACACATTCAACATCATCTTGCATCTGCCTCTAGCTCATTGGAAAGGCAACCTCTGCCTGCCTGTTCTTGCTATGCATCAAAAATAGTGTTTTTCAACATGTGCCAGCACAAGTGGTTATGTAATTGTGTAATTATGCAATTACACAATTATCTCCTATGCACCATAGCAAGAACATCTCCTGTCCTCCAGTTACTGGTCACTGCTTTTTATGGCCATTTTGTTCTGAGCTGCCTGCTTCCTTCTAAAGGGACCTTGACTGGTGAATCTGTTTGCTTGTTTTTCTTTGTTTCATACTTTACTAGTGAACCAGTGAAGCACTTTTTTTTTTTTAGTTACTATAGTTCATCACTGCAATGGTGAAAGACTGGGATTTTTAACAAGTCAACTGCTAGACCAGGGAAATGCTAAGCTTTCTTTTCTTTCCTTTTTTTTTAAAAAACTAGGTGAAAAAAACGAGTTCTTCCAATGTCCCTTTCTAGCTTAAATAAGAGGGAAAATAATAACACTTTTTTTTTCTTTTAATGGTCCACTGATTGCACCAAATAGGAAAATGTCAAGAGCAAGAGGGAGTCAGCAGAGGGGGACTCATATAAAAGGCCTATTAATGGAAATATCAGCCCTTCAAAGTAGTGCAGGTCAGAAAACAGACTCTTGACTGGAACTCTACTTTATTTTTATAGGCTATAATAACAAAATCTTGAAAGCCTGACTGTATTTTCCCTTCCCTTCCCTTCCCTTCCCTTCCCTTCCCTTCCCTTCCCTTCCCTTCCCTTCCCTTCCCTTCCCTTCCCTTCCCTTCCCTTCCCTTCCCTTCCCTTCTTTATGGTGGAGCCAGTTTGAGTTTCTTTTTCATGTTTTCCTGTTTCCTGGGCTTAAAGCATGTTTTTGTTTTTGGAACTGTTGCTGCATAATTTCTCCAAAGTCATTTCTGTGGCTGTCTGCACCAAACACCATTTCTTCAAACATCTGTCCACAGAAAGGAAAGCATGCTTTCCTGGCATAGATGGGAGGGGTAAAGAAGCAGAAGAACCCACCAGTCAGATACTGTGGAAGGCACAGTTTGGAACACTAGGCCATCATTATGGCCACAGCAAAGGAATGTGTTAAAATCTAGAAATCTAGAAAATCTAAAATCTAGAAAGAGATTTCTTAAGCCAGTTTCATTACCATGGACAGCCAAGACAATAAACAAATGGATCATTGAAGAAATCAACCTAGAGTTCTCACTCAAGGCAGAAATGACCAAGCTCAAATTATCCTACTTCAGACACATTATGAGAAGACCCAGCTCTTTGGAGAAGGCTCTAATGCTGGGAAAAGTGAAGGAAAGCAAAGAAGAGAATGACCAGCAGCAAGGTGAATGGACTCGGTTACAGTGGGTGCACCATTGGAAGACCTGAAGAGCCAGGTTAGGGAGAGGTTGTCATGGCAAAAATCTATGTGGTCTCTAAGAGTCAATATCAACTTGATGGTATATAATCAATCACTCAATATGTAATACCACATAATAATGTAAACCTCTGGCCTGTGGGAAATGTCAGCCTGTTCTTCCTCTCAGATTAATGTTACTCATAGTAATGAAATAAATTCACGACTGCCAGCTATTCAGAGCAAAAAAGGACAATTTTACCACCATTAATAGACTGATTTGGAAGCTATTTGTGGCACAGTAGTCATCCAATTGATAATACATCTTTATAGAATCAAAGAGCTGGGTAGCAACATTTAGCTAACCTTGGCTGATCAAAAAATGCTAGGCAACATTGGATCTGATTAATATTTGAATGGAAGGCTATCGGGAAATATAGGCTAGATTAGAAGGTCAAAAAATAATCCTGTAAGTGGGCAGTGCAACTACTGCTGTATAGTTACCAAGAAACTACCTAGTTATGTCCATGTAGTGGCCTGGAATCAAGCTTAGTTAGAAAGAGATTTCACTTTTAAAATTGTGAGTTCTGTATTGTTGCCAGCACTAGTATCAGTCACCACTGAGCAACTGTATAGCTGTGTAGATGTTATGCAAGAGTAAGTGATGCAATGGATAGATAAGAAAGGATGAAAAGAACTATCCTCCCACCTCCTGGTGTTTTAAACACCATATTGTTTGAACTTATATTTTAAGTTTAGAAGGTGTAGCTTGGATCCCCAAATTAAATGGCATACTGTAATTTTCCCCTCCAGTTTGTATGCTGTCATTATCCACCTAATTGCTGCCTTCTCTGCTCTGTAACACTTCGCCGATGCTGATTTTTGTGTCAGACTTAAAAATATTCACTTGTTTACAAGTGGGGTGGTTTGCCTTAAATTAAATGTAATAATTATTCTGTATCTTTCTCTTGCTTTGATTTCTTTCTGGCAGATGGAACTTGCTTATTTCACTGATGGGTCACCAGATTTGTTGCACTTGGTTATTCTATTTATCCAATCATGCAAAACGACAAATACTTGTTTAATGGCAACATGAGCTTGTCAAATATATTAAAGTTCTAAGATTTTTTCCCTCCTTCCTCACCACCACCTCCTTTTTCCTTTTTATTGCATGTCTTGAGTGAGGTCTGTTTTGTTAGAAATTATTTCTGATTTTGAACATGTAAGCCAGACTTCTACAGCAGGCTTCTTACATACATACATTTCCATCTCTTTTATCCTCAACAGTCCTGTGTAGCAGTTTAGATCCAAGATCAGCAGAGAATTTCATGATCCAGTGGAAATTTGAGCCATATTTCACCTATACTAATGCAGACATTGAGATATAATAAATCATATTTTAAAAAAATATTTTTGAATCAAAGCAATGAAGTTCAGGATATAGCCTACAAAATATTTATCCATCAATTTAGTTGACTATTTATTCAGTTGATTCATACTCTGTCTTTCTACTAACAAGTGTTGCTGAAGGCCAAAATCTTAATGATATATTTGGTAGCAATCTTGCTTTTCTGCTCCAAGAGTTTCCTTGCAAAACCTTTGATCGTGTACAAAACAAGCATGTTTGTACATGTACTACTGAAGAAAATAGAAGGATCTTGGGCAAAGGTAGGTCATTTGTGTGTTTTGAGCACCCATGTACCAAATCCATCTAACCTAAATACAGTGAGGAAACGTAACTTAAAAAATAGAGGGGGTGGTGGTGGTGCCATAAATACAACAAGAAATGATTGGTTAATTAACTGTCCTTAGCAGTGGACTGACAATTGGCCTCTATATTGCTCACAATAACAGAACAAGAAAAGAGGGGAGTAGTTAATTGTGGTTTTCCAAATAAGAAGTAGGGAGGGCAATTTTTGGAGCCCCAAGAGTAGTGGAGAAAAGTTGTGCATCAATGGAATGGGATCAACTAGAAGAGATACAGAGAGTGCTATCAGGAGACAGAGGGAAAATAAGTTTTGTTTAATATATGTATCTATTATAGAGGACGAGGAAAATTAAGGAAACTACTTTTTTGTATTTTTTTTTCAATTATTTGCAAACAGTACTGCTTACCCTTGTGTATTCATATTTCTTCTGATCATAATAGGTCAGTCAGTTTAACCTAGAAGGCCACTAGTGTGTCTGTGTATGTTGGGAAAACTCTAGAGATTATACATGGATCGATGTCAGGCTTACCTGTACTTAGAAATTCCTGTACTTAAACTCTTTAGCTATACTTAGAAATTCCTTAGCATGTGGATGCAAAACTAGAACTTAAAATAAAATCTAGAGGAATGCGTTTCCTGAAATCCTAACATAAAGAAAATTACAAACTAGGAAGAAAAAAAGCAGGATATTGTCTAAATAGTGGATAATTAACTAAAGACACTCAAAGTGGTTGTTGGTTCAGGATGCCTCAAGACTATAGCAAAAATGACATCGATCCTTTATATGGCTAAAAGATAAAATACTGTTGACCTTAAATTCTACAACTCTTGTTACTTAGTCTTTCTGTAAGAGGTACAACTCCCTGGATTTCCAAGCAAATCAATTCAAAATAGTTCAAAACCCAGTATTTGAGTACACAACGAGAGTAGAAGTATCTTCAAGTACTGCATTAAGTTTCAGTCAGTTGCAGCATCACTGAAATGGAGTTGCCTTATTGTACAAATGATGTTTCACAGGGATAATGCTCTACCTAAATGAAGACCAAAAGATAGCTCAAGCAAATAGATATGCTCCGGGCCCACAATATGGATTCAGCCCAAGAGCAGGGAATGGCTCATTAAGAACACCATAATGAAAAGTGAATAACAAATCAATGTAAGAGAACATCTGGATGTGCTGGGTTCTGCAAATGAATGGATGCAAGACCATGGAGGACAGAAATTGTTTTATTTGCTAAATTAACATAATTCTTTTGGCAGAATACAAAGCTATTGAAAGACAAAAGAGATATACATATCTTGCAGCTTTGAACCTGATTCTTGAAACAAATTTAGCTTGAGCCCTCATGGATTTCTTCCCATTAGACTTGCTGACTTTAAGCAACTTTTCCAGCTTTGACCTTCTCATCAAGATTTTGTCTCAAAATAGTTCCACACTGTTCTACAAATGTTAAACTGACATTTGGAGTTGGATTTAAGAGCTTGAATGCTCTCCTGTGTACTTGCTGAGATTCAGTAAGGCTACAGCCTCCTGCTCCCCACATTTCTGGGCTAAGTAATAACTTTTGCCAGCAATAGGTTCTTCCATCTGCAAACAGTTCCACAGACTTTCCTAATATTTTTGAACATTTCTGGTAGCCTGCTCCCTGTTCTACCAGCCATCATGAGTGAAGCTCTGAAAGGAGAGATGAGAAGTTCTAGCAATTGAATAAGACTTCCCTTCTGTTAATAAAAGTATGGATTTAATAAAATAGGTTTTCCCTGAAGTTTAATATCCAAAAGAAAGGTCCTATAGCAGAGTCTCAAAATATATTAGTGTTACTTTTTCTTCTATGAGTAGTTACATTTGCTGAACCTCACAGAATTTTTAGGTCTGAGGAGAATAATTCTCCTTTACTGGCCTCTGTTTATGAATGCATTATCACTTATATCACCTAGAGATGAACAGGTCAAATGTGTCATCTTTATACTCTAATTTAAGGCTTCATAGGAATTATCATCACCCCAAAATCATAGAAGATAGATGTTTCTGCCCCTGCCCCTTTTACTCCTTAGCTAACACAACCACAGTATACTTACTTAGTTTTAGCATTTCATTAACTCCACTCTATCCACAGCTAGGGATGGGAAGATTAGTCTATTTCCAGACCCTGTCAATTTTACATATATTCATTCAGAAGTCCATTGCTCATTGACCTGCAATTAATTTTTTTTTTTTAAAAATGGGAATTTGCATTTTAATGTGTTTTTCCTACAATACATTTTTTTAACACAATGTGTGCTAAAGTATTCAATTGTATCTTCACATTAATTGAAAATAAGATATACTTTGATATATTTTTTAGCTGAATATATGGTAGAATCTAGACAAGTATAAAACCAAAGGATAAAGAATTGTGTTCCAAAGCACATATTCACCAGGGAAGTATGAATCAAGTTCATCTTATATGTATGTTTAGCACAATCATCTTGTGTATGACAGTGAAGACACTTTTCATGCCTCTACTTATTAATTATGTGGTTTTGGATGGTCATGACTTAGTACCAGGCAAAACAGCTTCCTCTAGCTTTTTATCTGTTAGCTAATCAACTCTGACAAGTCAGTGATTAAATTGCTTCTTGTTCTTCTCTACCATAACACTGATTTTCTGAAGATGACAGAGGAATATCCTTGTCAGGGCAGGAATCAGATCTATTCTGAGTAGGCTCTGACAGAGCAGGTACAGTTGAGTTGAATGAGGCTCTGTCTTTTCCTTTTTCTGAGAAGTGTTTGATGCTGTGATTCTTGAAGAAGTGGACAGTGTCCTTGGGACTGTTAGCCTAGCCACCTGTTAAATCCATGTCCCACCTGACTGGTTAAGGCCTCCTGGGAGTGACATGTTGTTAGGTGTGCATGGTGGTGAATTCATCTTTGAATCAAGGGGTGGTTCTGCCTGTCTTGAAGAAAGTAGTGGTATGTTCCCTTCTGAAGAAGCCACTGCTAGGCCCAGTGGTTCTGGATAATTTTCATCCAGTCTCCAACCTTTCCTGTTTGGGAGAAGGTGGTAGGATTCAGCTTCAGAAGGCCCTGGAAAATTCGGATTGTTTGGAGATGTTCGAGTCAGGTTCAGGCCCAGACATATTAAAGATGGCATTGATTTCACTTGCTGAGTACCTCTGGTAGAGCGGGGATGGGATGGTGGGACTGTCCTAGTTCTCCTTGATCTCTCAGTGGATTTCAATACCACCAAACACAGTATCCTTCGGGATCAACTGTGGGATTTGGGAGTGGGAGCAATAGTGTTGCGATGGTTGTCCCCCTTTCTCTGTGGCTGGTTCCAGTTGGTGGTGTTGTAGGGGGGAAATGAAAGGTCAAGCCCAAAGTCCTGATTTGTGGGTTGCCTCAGGGCTCAAAACACTTCTCTCTCCTCTTTAATGTTTGTATAAATCCACTGGGCGAGGTCATCCATTAACATGGGATCAGTTATCATCAGTATGGTGTTGATACTCAACTGTATATTTCAACCAAGTAATGCTGTCAAGGTCTTGTCCCAGTGTTTGGAGGATGTTGGATGGAGAGGGATAGTTTAACCCTGACAAAACTGAGTGGCTATGGGTTCATGATTTTTCTGCGGCTGGAGATTTTTCATCTTTAGTTTGAATGTGGTTTTACTTCCCCAAACAGAACTAATATGCAATTTGGAGATCCTCCTGGACTCACAGCTTCTGAGCAGGTGGCAGCTGTGGCCAGGAACATCTTTGCACAGATTCAACTAATGTACTATTTGTACCCTTTCCTGGATTGGGAGTTTCTTCTTATAGACACTCATACCTTAGGCAATTCCCTTATGGACTGCTGCAGTGCACTCTAGATGGGGCTGTTCTTGAAGATCATTTATCATCTACAGAGCCCTTCATGGCAAAGGGCCTGGCTATTTGAGGGCTTGCTTGTCTTCCATAATTTCTGCCCATCCAGTAAGGTCTGACAAAGTGGGTATGTTTCATTTCCCATCCATTAAGCAATGTCATCTGATGGGACCCAGGAAGTCTGCTTTCTCTGTCATGGCATCTGTCCTCTGGAAAAACATCCCCCCCCCACATCCAGTTTTTAACTGCCCTGACCCTGCAACTGTACAAAATTCCTGAAAACCTGGATTTTCCCCAAGCTCTGGAGTAGGTTGGGATTATATTATGTCAGCTTGCTGTGTTTGTTCCCTCTGTTACAGTGTGTGTGCGTGTGCGCGCGCACGTGGTTTCAGGTACTGTGGTTGTTTTAACTCAAATGCTGCCCATCATTTTTGAATTGGGGGGGGGCTTTAGAAATCTCCATAATAAACAATCTGATCTATATATTTCTGAATAGTCAAAACTGCAATGACTGGGTTTTATACTTGAGTGGGGAAATACGTTTTTTATTCTGGCTCCAGTTCTAAAATTATTTGTTAAAGATCTCGATGCCATCTTTCCAGCCATAGTTTATTGTCCTTCTTTGGATGTCTGTAAACATAACTTCTTCCATATCCTCCATTTTAATTCTCTAATCAGATTCAGGGGAGGGGAGTCCAAGGACCGAAGCTCTCTTCCAGTTCATCCACTTTAGAGCATTTAGGTGAAATATACTATACAGTAATGATCTGAAAGACTACTGTGATTTCATTGGAAGAATACCTTTCATGAAATCAATCTGCTTGTATACTAGCTGTTTCTCCAGTGTTTCACATCTTTTAAAAATCTTCCTTTTCCTCTTCTCCCTTCCTCTCTCTCTCTTTTTTTTTCCCAAGTGGCCTTCCTAGTGTTACATAGCTTTTGTACTTTTTGAAATAAATGCTATCATGGCTTGGCTAACACATACTGAGAACTTAAAAAATAATAAATATAGTTTTTTAATAAAATGTGAAAACCTTGAGAACAATATTTATTTCCTTCATTCTTGACTGCATAAGTGTGGCCAGGCTCTGAGAGTGCTCAGAAGATGAATAATTTCCATTTGTTTGATTGCATACAGGCTTTTGTATTCTCTGGTGTTAAGAGGAGCACTACTACTGGAGGAAGCAGGGCGGAAAGGAAAAAGTGATTAAACCGGTGATCAAATTCAGTTCCTCGCCTCTTTAGCAACACCTGGGAAAGGCTACAACTACTGGCAGTCAATACACAGCAGGAAGTAGAAGCTTTTTTGTTTTTTAGCCTGAGGCTACATTGTCTCAGTGAACAATCTTCTAGGGAAGGGCACTTTCAAGATGCTAACACAAAAATTGCTTTGCTGGATCACTACGTGTTTGCTTTTTAATCTGGTCAAACAAAGGGAGAAATGTGGGAAATTCTTTGTTTTCCCTATTTTCACCCCCAATTAATTAATTACTTCTCTATTTCATACATATATCCAACACTATTTAGAAGGTAAGAGAGATGAATGTCATCATAATATAAAGGGAAGGGAATCTCAAAAACAATTGCCCCAACAATTAGACAAAGAGAAGATAGAGTTAAAACCCTCCTCTGCTGCAATCCCTGGCAAAATTCTCTCCCCATTTAGTGGTTTGGCACTATTTTTTTAAAAAATAAAACTTCCCAGAGAGCAAGTTGGGAAGGGAAGTTGTGATTGTATCTGCTCCATGTGCCATAGGCTTTTGCCACCTAGTGTACACAGAAGTGGAGAAGTGGCTTAACAAAAGTACAGTCATACACAGCTCATATAAATACCAGTCCAAAGTCTTCATCTTTTTGGAAGATGTAAAAATTATGCTATTGCTTCTCTCTAGATATAGCCATGCTGAGTAGTAATTCTGGGAGTTGAAGCCCCATGCATCTGAGCATCGAACTGGGCAAGATGGTAGTAAACCCCTCTAAAATAGCATTATCTTAGTACATTATTTGAATGATTTTTTTTTTTGTAAATTAGAAAAAAATACACAACATTCTTTAATAATTAATGCGCATGCAGCTTTATTTTCCATTTTTCCTGAGGCACCAAAACTGGTGCAACACAAGAAAGACGCTAGAAAGCAATTCAATATATTTATTTGGGGCTTTTTTGCTGCTAGATTTTTTATAGCAAAACACTGGAACATTAAAGTACACTTTTCTTTGGATCACTGGTATTTAAAAATGTGTGAAACAGCATTGACTGAAAACTTATTGCAGCAGCCGAATCTTGAAGAATCGTTTAGCTAAAATTGTTTTACACACATTTGGTCTTCATGTTTTTTTAATCATACAAATAAAATAATTCCTAATAGATTAATTCCATCTATACAAATGTCTTTGGGGGCCTAAATATTAAATACAAATGTTTACAGTTTTTGTCTGATAACTACATTCAAAACTATGAATGTTTTGCTTTTGTGTAGTGTCTGTTTTTTTGGGTGGGGAAGGTCATTTTTAGTAGTCTGTTGATCACTGTGTCTTTAAATTTTAAAAATTGAGGAAGACTGATTCAAACAAATAGATGTGTTCATGTAAACAGGTTATTTCAGTGTTATTGTTCTTCAAGAAGGCCTCAGTAGGTATAAATAGAGAAAGTAGGATTTTCTAACATATGATATTTTTTTGTATTTTGTATTTTGTGTTTTTTGGTAATTTTCAATATTTTTATCTATTTGATAATCAGATATACAAATAATGATAATTAATGGGGATGGAAAGAAAGAATTAAAGGAGACACTATAAGAAGTATATAAAATCATTAATAGGTAACATGGATAGAGAGAATTTTTAAAATTCTCTCTCTTAGAATGTAGGGTCAGCCAACTGAAACTAAATGTAGGCTAAATACAGATTCAGTACCAAGTGAAAGAAATTTTCACAAAGTGCATATTTAAATTCTGAAATTTGCTACCAGTAATTGTGGTAATTGCAGCCAATTTGAATAGTTTTAGAAGGGACTGGGCAGGTTTATGTAGGATCAGAATAGCAATAGAAATGAATATTGATGACTTTTTACTATGTTCTGAATCACAAGGAACATGACCTGAATACTAGATGCTGGGAAGCAACAGCGAAAGGAGGATGTTGCTCCTCATTCCAGCCTTGTGAGCTTCCCAAATGCATCAGATGGCCATCATGTGACACCTAGTACTGGACTAGATGGGCCTATGGCCTGATCCATCAGGATTCTTCCCATGTTCTTCGAGTGACATAGGAAGAAGCCAAGTAGTTTTCTTCTCATGCTGTCAAAGTAGGCCATGTGACCAAAACAACAACAACAACAAAAACATTCTAGACTGGGATTTTTCTCCAAACAAGAACAGAAAGGATACCAGAGATAATTATTAGAAAATGGGACAGACTGTTGTGATTGATAGAGAACTGGACTAGAGTCAGATCCTCATCCAGTTGTAAAATTCAAGTGTGATATCTATATTTCAACTTTCCCTATTTTTACAGGATTTATATGAGAATAAAGTGAGGGGTGATATTTTTGGGCTTCCTTTGAGAAATGGCAGGGCCTATTTCTGGGCAGCTATATATAAATCACTTTTTAAAACATGAACATTCCCCCTTTTATTTGCTATGTTTTGGAACTTAGACCCTTCCATACAGCCACCACTTTCACTTCCCACATCCTCCCAATCAGTTTCAAGCCGATACACAGTTGTCTTTACCAGTGCTTACCTTGAAATTCAAGTGATCACCATTCCAGGCAATCTGTGCATTCTCTCATTGACCAATAGGAAAATGCAAAACAAACAAACAAACAAACAAACAAAACCCAATGGTATTCTCCCAGTGCCATGCCTAGCCCCCATCCCTGGACTACTTTCTTTGGTTTTGGAAGGAAGGAAAGGAAGGAGAGGAAGGGAAGAAAGGAAAGGAAGGGAAAGAAGAGGGAGGGAGGGAGGGAGGGAGGGAGGGAGGGAGGGAGGAAGGAAGGAAGGAAGGAAGGAAGGAAGGAGGAAGGAAGGAAGGAAGGAAGGAAGGAAGGAAGGAAGGAAGGAAGGAAGGAAGGAAGGAAGGAAGGAGCTGTAAAATCTGCAAGACACCAAAATTCCACCCCTCTGCAGAGTTTAAAAGAGTAAAGAAATGTTAATGTAAAACTACCTCTGCAGGATGGAGGGAGAGGGCAAGGGGCTGGTGAGAAGATTGTGAAGGAGAAAGTGTCCTACCCCAAATGCTATAGAACTCCAGCACTTCTCTTGGAAAATCAGATTCAGGATGAATTCTGGAGAAGCAATGGTGGACTGAAGACAGCTCAGCAGAAAGCAGACCTGAAGACTGCAGTAGAACAAGGAGCCAGTGAATGAATTGGTTCCTCAGAATTCCTCTCTGGAGCAAGGAGCAGATCTGGGATAGGCCACAAGCACTCCATACAGTGCCTCCCAATGAGGATACCATATGACAGTGGTCTCTGGTAGGTTTTAGAGCTCTGGGAGCTAGGGGAGAGCCATGTTTGCCCAAGCTATGGTTCAGAGCCTTCAAAAGGACACTGGGTTTGCATACTTCCTTTCTTAATCACTTCTGGAAATTGCTTGTTAACAGTTTTTTGGATATTAAGAACCTTCAGAAGGGCAAGTTTCATTACATCAGGTGAGTTTATTTCTATTGTTGGGAAAATAAGTTTTATGCAAGTTTAAGGACTTAAAAAATCCTTATTTTGGAATAAATAACAAAAGGGTGATTAGAATGTTGATTTTGGAGAGTTATAAATGGATTAAGGGGCCAGATGGTTTTGAAATAAGATTTTGAAATTAATTACAAGAATCCTTCCTGTGGGTTGTTTAAAACTCTGTAAAAAAGTATATGAAGATTTTGAAACTAAGTGTAAGAAAACTTCCTGTGGGAAAATGTTGATTAGAAAAAAGCATGATAAGAGGGGACTTTGAAAGCTGGAAAATAGAGGGAATCAGAAAGAGCTAAAGATTATAATTAAAGGAGAAGAGACCCACTAATACAGAATGAAGCAAAATATTCTAACTTTGGAAGAATTCAAGGATATTTGGGAACAATGGATTCAGAAGTTACTTTTAAGACTGTCTGCTCTCATAAAAATGGATTTAAAAGAGGTGATAGAAGAGGACAAGACTGAGACTGAGACTGATCTGAAAGTCGATCTAAAAATGGCAGGCTACAAGAATGATATGGAAAAAGATGTAACACTGGATTTACAAATGAAACCAGCTGATGTCTTAATAATTAAAAGGGATATACAAATAACAAATCAGAAGAGTGACTTGGATAACTTTTTTTTCTTGGATTTACAAGAGAGACATGTTAAACTTATGAAAGAATTTCTGAGAACAGACAAAGAGTAAATGAAAAGAAATCAACTTTTGGGACACTATTTAAAGGGATTAAAGATCAGGATCCTTAAAAGCAAAGGAAAGGAATATAAAGCTGGTTTATTTGTTAAGGTTAAAATATATATGTTGTTATTTCTGATAACTCTTAATGGACTTTTGCTGATTAGGACTGAATGATGAGGCTTTAAAATTTGTTTATAAATAAGAGATGAGATATGGGAAGAAGGGATTTTTTTGTGGTAGTATCAGAGAAAATGATAAGTTACCAAAATTCTTTGTACTTGTCTTGATGAAAGGGGAAGTCATTTCTTTATATATCTCTTTTCTTTTTTCTTTATTATTTTTTCTTTTCCTTTTTCCTTATATAATTTTTTTCTTTTTCTCTGCACTTTTTCTTTTTATATTTCTCTTAGTTTGTATTAGTTTTTATCTTTGCATCTGTAAACTTTAATAAAAATTGGAAGGAAGGAAGGAAGGAAGGAAGGAAGGAAGGAAGGAAGGAAGGAAGGAAGGAAGGAAGGAAGGAAACCAGGTTCAACATTATGAACTGGAGTTGAGTCAATCAAGAGCCAATCCACATCTATGGGCACTTCCAGATCCAAATTTGGTTCCAAGCCCCTGTGGTCACATGTCATTGTTCCAGTTTGGCAGCCTAGTCCAGTTCTTTCCAGTTCAGTTGTGGTGTGCATGAAGTTGCTACAAGGCTTGTTTCTATGGAGTTTGTGGGAAAGTCATTTCACCATTTAAGGGAACTGTTGCCTTATTATGCCTCCTGACTTTTGGCTGTGCTTTATCCTAGCAGGTGTTTAAAAGGGAAAAGTTACAATGATGAGTTTTCAGCTTCCAATTCCTCCTCTAGGAAATGCTGGGGTTTTTCTTTTCCAGAGAGACATAAAAATAAGTGCAACCTGAAGCAAGTAATTTATTTTCTCTTTCATACAAAATGGGAGGGAGGGTTTTGTGTGTGTGTGTGTGTGTGTGGATGTTGTTGCTGATAATGCAGGATCTGCTGCAGCTTGTTCCTTGTTCTCAGTGTGGTGAAGATAACGTGGATCATATTCATACTGTTTTGACACTTTAGGGAGCAAAATGTGAAAACAACCTATACAGGTAGGCCTCGACTTATGACCACAATAGGTACCAGAAAATTCATTGTTAAGCAGTGCAGTCATTAAGCAAGGCATCACTTGACTGCGCCCAATTTTACATTTTTTGCAGTGGTTGTTAAGTAAATCACCACAGTCATTAAGTGAATCACGTGGTTCCCCATTGATTTTGCTTGTAGAAACTGGCTGGGAAGGTTGCAGATGGTAATCGTGTGATCCTGGGATGCTGCAACCATTGTAAATACATGCTGGTTGCCAAGTGCCTGAATTTTGATCACATGACTGCGGGGATGCTGCAATGGTCATAAGTGTGAGGACTGGTCATAACTCACTTTTTTCAATGCTGTTGTAACTTCAAATGGTCACTAAACGAATGGTCGTAAATCAAGGACTACCTGTACTGGATTTACTATTTCAAGTTGCTTCTTTTCTTTTCTTTTTTTTAATAGTATTTTATTGAAATTTTTAAGCTTACAAAGTTAAAAGTTAGAAATGAAAAAGAAAATTGAAAATACAAATTATAAAGAAAAGGAAAAGAAAAGGTGAGATAAAGTAAAAGAAAAAGAAAAAAGACATGAAAAATAGATAGCTTCCAATCTATCTCTGGTCTTAAGAATAATATAAGTGTCATAAGTGCTAGTTTTTAATGCGTTAAGTAGGAATAATTCTTTGTCAAAGCATATCCCATTACATTTATAATCTAATCTTCAAATCCCCATGTAAGCTTCGCCCCACCTGCATTTTGCAAATAGTCCATCAAGTTGCTTATTTTCTATTATGTAAATTTGTATCAGCCTTCATGTATTTCATAATAATTGGGAACTTTGGGAGTTGATTTGATATTTCGCCACATTTGGGAGCCACCAATTGGGTAAAGATGCTTCATCTTATTTGGTAAGCTAAGTCCCTTGAATTTCTATGGGTCTTAGACACACTTAACTTCCTCTGAAATTAATCCTAAATTTCTAATGCTGTTTGTATTGTTTTTCTCTTTAAGAAAAAAACAATGCTTCACATTTTCATATCTTCAAAGTTCTTGCTAATTACAAAATGCTTCTACCATGCAATATATTCTGTTGTAATTAAAGAAGAGAAGTATCTGATCCCTCTTATGCTGGTTAATCCATGTATTTTCTGACAACATTCCCTTTGCTTACTCTGACACTTATCAGCAATGTATGCATATGCACACACTAGCACAGAGGCTGTTTCATGCAGGTCACATTTGAACTAAAGGTATCAGAAAGTGCCATTTCATGCTTAACTGCACATTCTAATATAATCCAGAGCAAAAACAGGAAGGTCTGTGTGTTTCCATTTTGTACATGCAGCAAATAAGTTTATGTATAATATATAGAACACTTAGTTCGACCAGCATCTGGAAGTAGTATTATTTAACCTACTGTGTTTTGCTTTACCTTAACATGAACTCTGAGAAGAGAATATAGCTTTTCCAGCAACCTGGAATAAAATGCACATGTCAGGAGATCTGATCCCGCACCCCATCCTGCCCTTTCTCTGCCTGGGAAAGCATTAGCTTGCACCACAAACTGGCAGGACAAATCTGGATGTCTGAGGAGCAGCTGTGAAGACAAATGGTATTTCAGCTCATGAAATGCTGCATGTTCTTGAGTAGGCCATACAAATTTCCATCCTTTTTTTGGAAGTTGAGATAATGGTCACATGTAGTCTGCAAAATTAGGGATGAACTTCCAAGAGAAATCAGCAAAGCCTAGAAAACATTGTACATCCTTCACATTTTGAGGTGGTCACCATGAAAATATAAACTGTACTTTTGTAGGGTCCATTCATATACCTTCAGTAGATACCCTGTACCCTAAGTATCCAACTGGGATACATCAAATGCACATTTCTCCAACTTAGCAAAAAGTTTGTGTTCATGGAGTCTCTTCACAATGGTTCTGACATGACTCTCATGCAAGGAAGGGTCCTCAGAAAAAAATCAGTGTATTATCAAAATACACCATTGCATTTTTGTCTAAAATGGCAGAAAATATCTCATTTATAAACCTGGAGAAGATTGCCCTACAATTTATAAGCCTAAAGACATCACTGTGTATTCAAATTTGCCATACCTAGTATCAGATGCTTTCAAGTATTCATGTCCTCTTTCATTCTGATCAGATTGTAGGCACTTCTCAAGTCCAACTTTGTAAAAATGTGAGCTATTTGCAGGCAGTCCAGGATATATGAAATGAGAGGCAATGTTCTGAAATGGTCACCTGGTTCAGAAGTTTAAAATCATGAACAGCCCTAAGAGAACTATAGTTTGGGAGATTAAAAAATGTAGGCACAGATGTTAGAGAACTGGAAGGGTGAATAAATCCTTTTTTAAAATTGTCATCCAGCATTTCCTTCCTTCAGTGTGGCCAACTCTTGAATAGACATGGGATATTGTCTCTTAGCTGGAATCTAGGGTCCCAGTTTCAAGCTGATTGTACAGTCACATGCTCTATGGAGAGGCAGTGCCAGAGCCGCCTCCTCCCCAAACTCATCCACAAAATCTGAGTATTTTCCATAATTACTGGGCTGAATGGACATGGATGGGGGTGGGTGAGGGCTAGATTGAAAAGCTTGTAAGCAGTGTTTCTGACATTTCAGTGATGAGAAAGAAAATTTCTTGTTCCCAGTGCACATCTGGATTATGTGATTATAGCCAATCAATCACTAGCATGAAGGGAACCTGTAAGAAAGTTGTCACATAGAGTGGTAAGAATTTGGTGTGATCCTGCATTCTCAGGCACAAAGGAGTTGTGCAGTGTAACATCAGCCCAGTTCTTAGAGTCCGTCCATCGATAGTTTCCACCAGCATTGGTCTTTCTAATGTCTGAGTAGAAAACTTGAACTCTTCTACTGGAACTCATCTATGAAATTGGTTGTTGTCCCCAAGTCTACAAGGGCAGAGAATCCTATCTTTTGGTCTGAGTCTAAACAGAGCCACAGAAATAATAAAAATGTGTTTGCCTGCTGCCTGAGCTCTCATTAATTGCCTAAGGGCCTCTCTATG
Source organism: Python bivittatus (assembly GCF_059951505.1). Taxonomy (NCBI): domain Eukaryota; kingdom Metazoa; phylum Chordata; class Lepidosauria; order Squamata; family Pythonidae; genus Python; species Python bivittatus. Next base: position 8,254,274 of record NW_028277075.1, on the reverse strand, counting down.
GAGCGTTGGGAAAGGGGCCTGCAAAGTTTCCTGATGCCAAGGCCTTGGAGTGATTCATACTGTTGCTTGCTATCTGGTCAGCAGATCCACAGCTTTAGCCTTTTGCAGCTGAGTCAGAAGTATGAGCTTTATCTGTGCAAGGTCTGGCTACATGGCCAAGGGCTCTGCAGTAGAATCATAAACCAAGATCTCTCATTCTTTGTTTCTCTCCTGCTGATAGAGATCCCTTGATTACTTCAATGTGCATGGGCTCTGTGGTGTTGGATTTTGAGGAGGCCATTGGGAGAAGGCCTGTGGGTGAAGAGAGACTGTAAAACATCCTCCCCTTGCCATTTCTCCCCTGTCTCAACTCTTCCAATTGGCCATCTATTACCACATCGAACCATAGAACAGCTCCTCCAAATTATCTGGGGTTCTTTGTCTCACCAATTCATCTCTCAGCTCATCAGCAAACCCTTCTCTGCACTGTGAACAGCCCCAAATCATTCCATCCCATATCCCTGACAAATAATTTAAAATCTGGTATGTACACTCTCACTCTGCATTGACCTTGTTTGAGTCTGCAATTTCCCAGTTGACTGTTGATTACCTAGCGGAATTATCAGATGAGACTAAACCTTTGCAAGAAATACTTATAATTATTTATACAGGGTCATTGCCCTCAAGATGGGTACTGCTCATTTGGCTGCCCTCTTTCAGAAAATCAACATAAAAGTTATTTTGATGGGATCTGTAGAAAATCCTACTGGCTGACTCATCATAAACAGTTCACACTGCATTGTGATGGTCAGAAATTGGTCCTGGTCTCCTCTGGACTTCTCTGATAAACTCCCATGAGAGCACAGAAATACTGGCAGTCCTGCAGGTTGCTGTACCACTGCTGGCTGAGGCAAACTCTGTCCAACATGCTGCATTAGTTGCATATGACATTTTGCAGGTTGGTTATCTGTAAATCCATCTGTTGTTGGTGTTGTAATAAAGTTGCAGCAAGGTGCTCCATGGACATTGGAGTGCTCTGAGGGTCAGAGGCCATCTCCAGTAACTTAGGTATGATCCTTTGCCTCTCTTGAAATAGAGTAGGAGCCTTGATAGATTGTTGTCAGCCCTTTGGGATAGACCAGATCAGAAAACAGACTCCATAGGAATGTCAGGTTCAGCCGGCACTGCACGCCTAGGAACTTGCCCAGCTGCGCTTTAGTCAATTTCACCACTCGAGCGCCAGCGCAGAAAGAGGAACTGCGAAACCGCAAGCTAATGAATGGGCCACCTGGCGCCACTTCACTAATCTGGAGCGGATGCGTGGTGTTAACGCCAGAGGGCCGCGGGCGCTATGGACAAAGGAGAGAGCCGCGGAATTGAGGAAGAGATCAGCGCGCGAGGGGATGCTCCCAGCTGGGCGCGCGACAGAAGCCCCAACGAAGGCAACGACCACGCCACAGGCAACAACAATCAAAGAAACAAGAGAACTGGGCTGAACCTGCCATTCCAGTAGAAGGGGGGGATTACAGGGGGCAATCTGCAATCTAATTTGTAATATGTAACCTAGCAACGGGGCCCGCAGGGGGGATTGAGACAACTATAAAGGAGTAATGTAAATGTACCAAGCCAGTCCTGGCTTTGCTTGTGACTGCTACGTTATGCATGAGTAAACCTCTTTTGTGAACCACACGTGTCACGGGAGTTTCTCTGTCGAACGGGGCAAACCTTACAAGGAAGACTGGGACTATGCTTTATTGAGATAGGCTATAATAACAGAAGCCTATCTCAATAGGCCTTACATTGTATTTTCTCTCTCCTCTTTCTTATATCCCAGTGAATCAGGGTGGAGCCTGCCTGCGTCTCTTCTGAATACTACCTTGTTTCCCAGGACTTACTGGAATGTTTCAGCCCTCTTTGGTTATATAACGGTTCTTGCGTATTTCCTTCAAGATAATCTCCTTGATTCTCTATAGGCTGCTGTAAGGATTATTTGAGGCATTTGTCACATAAAGTCACTTGAATTCACTGTGAGCTAGATTGGAACTGTCCAGGGTCCTGTTGAGTTGTTTGAGCTACAGCCTGGTATGGTTATCTGAGAAGAATTTGAATTTGTTATTCCCAGGGAAGTGAACAGGGTCCTCAAAGCTGTGAATATGGCCACCTGTTCATTGGATTCATGTCCCTTCTGGGTGGTTAAGGCCTCCTGGGAGGTGATATGTGGTTGGATCTACGAAATCCTGAATTCATCTTTAAGTGAAAGCATGGTTTTGCCTGTGTTTAAGAACATGGAGGTCCATATCTGCCTCAAGAAGCCAACACTAATTCCAATGGTGTTGGACAATCTTCAACAAGATTGGTCCCATCTCCAGTCTTCCAGTCCTGGGGAAGGTTGTTGAGAAAGTGGTCAAGCTTCAGCTTCAGAGGACCCTGGAAGGGACAGATTATTTTCCAGTTGGGTTTCAGGCCTGGGCACAGTATTGAGATGGCCATCATTGTGTTTATGGATGATGGTGGGATCAGGATGGAGGTGGTACACAGTGTTGCAGTGCTCCTCCTTCCTCCAGGGCCAATTCCAGGCAGTTTTGATGGGGGTAGGGAAGGTTTAGCTTTTTCTCCTTGTTTTGTGGGGTACCTCAAGGCTCGATTTTCTTCTCACTCTTGTTTAACATTAAGCTTACTAATGGATGAGGTCATCCTTCAGCATGGAGATAGGTATCATCAGTATGCTGATGATACTAGGGTATATATCTCAATTCTTGGTCAGCCAAGGAAAGCTGTTGAGGTTCTACATCAGTGTCTGGAGACTAGTGAGGGTCTGGCTCAATCTTAGCAAGACTTAGTGGCTGTGAATTTTGGAACTGCCTGGATCTGGATATTTTCCATCTTGATTTTGGATGGGATTGCATTGCCCTAGACAGACCCAGTGTACAATTCTGGGAACCTCCTAGGCTCACAGCTCCTCCTTGATGTACCTTTGAACAAATCCTTCTTGTTTACCAATTGTACCCATTTCTGGATCGGAAGGCCCAGAGTCACTCATGCCTTGGTCACATCTTGTCTGGATTATTGCAACATACTCTATACAGTTTTGTCCTTGAAGACCATTTGAAAGATACATCTGTTCAGAATTCAGTGGCACAAGTAGTTATGGATGCATCTCAGTATGCTTATATAGCACCACTACTTTGCAAGCAGTAGTGTTTGCCAATGGGCTTCCAGGTTAAATTCAAGGTATTGCTTGTCACCTATGAAGCTCTTCATAGTACAGGGCCTGGCAATCTGTGGGGCCATTTGTCTTAAATTACCACTGCCTATCTGATAAGACTTGATAGGGTTGGTATGCACTGGTCCTATCACTCAGGCAGTGTCATCTGATGGGACCCAGGAAATGTGACGGTAATGAACACTGCCTGCCATAGAGAGGTGTTAACATTTCCTTTATCTTATTCCAATATACTTGGGGTTGCATTTGAAAATGGCCCAGAAAATTTAACTGTGACAGAACAGGGGAACTGGACTGCTAATATGGATTGGTCAGTACTTTTGCATCTGTTCTGAATGCCTATCCATTTCTAGACTCAATTCAAGGTACCAATTTAAAGCTCCATTCTCCTGAAATGTTTAGCAGCTTTTCATGCTCCTAGACCAACTGGTGGGATTGATCTTGGGACAGACATTGTTTTGCAGTGGTTCTAGTCCTTCATTTTTGCCCATACCCAGATGGTGGTGTTCAGATTTGACCCCCTAGGTTACTGTGGTATTCTGGAGATTTCTTTTTTGTTCCCCATGCTGCTCAACATCTGTACAAAACCATTGGGAGAGTTAATTCAGGATGTTGGAGTGATTGATTGATTAAGTGCTATCAAGTTGCTGTCAGCTCTTAGCAACTACATAGATAGACCTTTTCCAGGATGATCTGTCCCTAGCCTGGCTTTGCAGATCCCCCACCAATACACCTGTTACTGCTGTAATTGAGTCTATCCAACTTGCTGCTGATGGTACTTATTTGTTCCATTTTTCCCATCATTATGGATTTCTCAAGGGAGATGGATCTTCACATAATGTTTCCAAAATTTGATAGGTTGAACATGATAGTTTGGATGGGGTACCTTCAATATGCTGATGATTTCCACCTCCCTTGACCCTTGCCATCTAACTCCAAGGAAACAATTGGTGCCCTTGAATATTGTCTTAGTTTGATCATTGACATGACTAAGGAAACAAAATGGAGCTCCTGTTGATTGGTAAGAAACTGAACTTGTGTTGAATTGCAGGTTGTTGTAGAAGTGGTAACACTCACTTTGATAGAGCAGGTCAGTAGTCTGGACTCTCCTTCATCTTCATCTATCACTGGATGTGGAGGTGAAGACTGAGGCAAACAGCATGGTTGCTTATTTAAGGTTAATACACGAAGTATCACTGTTTCTGAATTGGTCAGATTTAACAAGTTGTGTTGGGTACATGTTTCAAATGTGCTTTACATTAGACTATGTTTGGAAAATGCCCGAAAGTTGCAGTTGGTATAAATATGCCATCTAGTCAGTCAATTAATGTAAAGTTAGCAATTGCTAAATAAATACTTTGGAGCCATGATACCTGAAGAGATTCTCTACTCACATTAATGTATCATGACATCTGAGGCCCTTTTCAAGAAGCTCTTGAACAACATAGATTGCTTCACTGGGAGAGTTAGTTATGATTCTAATCTATATTAATTGCATTATTATTGTAGTCACTGGTTTTATCTTGTCTCTATAATCCTTTTTACATTGCTTTTATGTTACTTTCCTGTTTTAATATAGTTTTACTCTTTATATTTTCAGCTGAATATACAATGTCCAGAGAACTTGTTATTTGATAGTACAGTTAAATAATAACAATAATAATAACAAGAACAATAATAATCTGAACCAGTTTCATGTAATAAGTAATATATCTAAGGTATTAAATAATGAGTAATCCTCCAAGTTTTGAAATGCCTACAACTGCTTATAATTTATTTTATTAATCTTTTTCCTTTCTTCAGAGGCCTCCATCCTAAGTTATGATGGCAGCATGTATATGAAAATTGTTATGCCTATGGTCATGCATACAGAGGCCGAGGATGTGTCCTTCCGCTTCATGTCCCAGCGTGCTTATGGTCTACTGATGGCCACAACATCACGTGATTCAGCTGATACGCTACGGCTCGAATTAGATGGAGGCCGTGTCAAACTCATGGTCAATCTAGGTATTGTACAAAGTTTCCCTCCCCCATCATTTGGCTTTTAATTTCAGCTTGTTTTGTTTTCTTGTCTGTCTCCCTCCCCACCCTCCCCCTACCTTGATCTGATTGATTTGAATTATAACTCTCTGCTAAAGTATTTTTTTGTAACAATATTAATCATGGAGAAAGAATCTCTCCAGCCATCATTGCATGCAAATTTTATGTTACTTCCTGGTTATGGATAATGTGTTTTGTTTTTAAAGTCCTTTTTAAAGCTTCCTTTCTTGTTCTTAAACTGGTTAGTTTTGTGTAAGACATGCTGTTTGGTCCATCTTTTGATCAACCACACCCTCATTGATCCAGCCTCTCTGCGACTATTCAAAACAGTCAAAAATAAGCTATGATGATAATGACAGAGTCATAGATGAAAGGTTCTGATACCCTTTAAGAAGCGAAGGTTTTACATTTCGAATATTCCAGTATCATCTGTACTGCTTTCTGTGCTATTAGACAAAGATTAATCCTTATGTTTTAAGGCTTACTATACAGTGTGCCCCATTTCAAAAAAAAGCACCAATGGAGAATAATTTTTAAATATAAATGAATACATGCTAATTAATTTGAGGACCTATTCAGAAACCTCCTCTTGCCCACCCCAGGCAAGATATGTATATATATATATATAAAATCTACAAATTAACATTTGTAGGCAAGACAAGAATATTTTCATCTAACTTTTACACTAGTATTTCACTGTGCTAAAATATCATATAAGTATCTTTTCTCACCTAGCCTAACCATTAGCATACCTACTACACTATTACAGCCTGTCTTCAGAAAGTACAACAGAGATGCATTTCTGTTAGACTTCTTAGATGGAGTTATTTCCTTTATATTCAACGTCCTTAACTCAAGGGGACTAGGAGAATTTGGGATATAGATCTGCTCCTTTTTCCTCTGATATTATATTGTTTTAACTGGTTAATAACATTTTTTTCCTTCTCCAATCTTTTAATTGAAGGAATTTCATAGAATTAATTTCTTGGAAAAAAATGGCTTTATTTGCTGCCCAAAAGTAGCATATTATGAAGGGATAGAGAGCCGTATAGTTAATATTTCTCTTCCGAAAGGCTAAAATGTTCACCTTTTGTTCTCTTGTACTCCTCTGCCTTAAAAAGAAGCTGAGGGTTCTAGTAGGAGTCACTGCTTCACATTCTGCAGTTTTTACTTGAAAAGCAGAGCTATACCCCCAGAATTTCTGTCAGCTTTTCTGTGTTGGGTTTATGACTTAGTACCTGTGATGTTCCAAATAACCTAACCACAAAATATCCAAATGGGGTGTTTTCAGGCCCATGATCTTCAAAGTATGTATCATGCAAGTACATTGTTTGGAAAGACTCTTATATTCTCCCACTCATTTATATAAGACAGAATGGAAGGGTAGAGCAGGAATATGAACAGGAAATTCCTATTTAAGAATTTCTTTCCTACATCCAGAGGAATGTGAGAGAGTGCCCATATGAAAACACTTTGAATATTTCTCTAACAGAGAAATAACAACAACAGCAACCCCTGAACTTCCTGTTTCTGTCAATTCTGAAATGATTACTTGGTTGCAGCATTAGAAACCACATAAGATAAAGAATTGTCCTTTAGCAGAGAGATTTTTCTCTACCAAAACATGTTCCGTGTACATATCATTTAGGGCTACCATTTAAGCTGTTTCATAAGCAACTACTTTTTCCAAATGTAGATATTAAGACTACCATGGTCTTTTTTATTACCTATGACTAGGATTTTGAATCATATTTTTGTGTTAGAAGACTCCAAAATGAAGGCCTGCCTGCCCTTTAGTAAGCAAAATAAATTCTAGTAAGCCCAAATATCACATCAGCTATGCTTTGCTTGCAGTCACTGCAGTATTTCTCCAATTTTATTGCAGTCATGCATATTCTGAAGGTGACTTCCAGAATAATAGCTCAGCTATGAAGCAAGGAAGGTGGGAAACCTTTTCAGATGGCATTTTACCACCCTCCCCCCCCCCCAAAAAAAGCATGAGACAGAGATTGAATATGAGACACGGTTTCAGAAATTCATTTCAAGTCCAAGCAGTCCAGAGATAGGTTGTGCTAGGGAGGTTTCTTCAAACCTTAGTGATAGTGTGAGTTCTGAGATGTTACTGCATTAAGGGAGCCAACTTCTAAGCCTTGCTTATCAGTAAAAATTCACATTTGATAACATCTGGTGAAGAATGGCAAACTATAAAATATTGTTGATTTAGAATACCTTACAATGGGAATCTGAACATTTTTTCTTGCCAGAAATACATAATGGCAAAGTCTGTTTTGAATGGTAGCAAACATTATTTTGCTTGCCCCCCCCCCAGCTTTTCTTTTTTAATTTCCTTTCATGTCTCTAACCCCTTTTTTCTGTGATCTTTTTCACACTGTGAATCAAAGTTGTAAAAACTTCTTTATACCCCATCAGTCATGGTATATCAAAAGATGGTATTCAACCCTTCAAAGGCCTGAAGCCTGCGGCCCGCACAGCAAACAGCCCTGCGAACAGAGTGTACAGAGAAGCCTGCAAGGGCTGCCATATCCCTCTGTCCACCACAGCACCGTTTAGCAAAAATGAATCAGCAAGGAGAATGTGGTCAGTTTGATTGGGGAAGGAGGGAGGAAAGAGACTGTCATGTGTTACCACTGGTTCTTTAAGAAACTTTAAAACTTTTCTCGGTGGATAGTTGGAACACCATATTCTCTGGTAACACATTAAGCTCTGGAAAAATTAGAAGTCTGTATGTGATAGATCTAACACTACTGTTGAGAAGATAGAGAGGAAAGAAGGAAAGATGGAAGGAGAGAGAGAGAATTTAATGAGCCACAGTCCCATACATGACCAGAATTTACCCTGCTGCTTAAGAGCACATGCTGAGAGTGACAACATAGACAATCACACTAAACCAGTGCTTGTCCTTCTCAATCTTCTTCTTTATCAGATTGGAACTGCATTATGGTAAAGACTTATCTTTAAAGGTCACTCAGCTTCTGCATCACTTATTGATTGCTTTGTGGTTGGCGGACAGGGCCGGATATGCATCCAGCTTTATTCACAGATTGATTAGATATTTATTTATTTATTCAATTTATATGACTGCATGGTGATTCTGGGTGGCTAACAACAGTTAAAATACAAAAACAACAAGAAAATAAAATACATAACTGGCAGCCAAGGTAAAAAACAATCAAACAATTAACATAACTATCTTGTGGGTTCTAACTGACAATCGGACTCCCATGCCCAGGAACTTAACCATGTTTTCAGGGCCTTGTGAAAGACTGGTAAATTCAGGGCCAATCTAATCTCTTGGGGAATGATGTTCCAAAGGGCAGGCACCACAACAGAAAAGACTCAATCCTGGGTCTCACATGATGGCATTCCTTGATTCATGGGACTCATAGTTTGCCTCTCCTGCTGCTAAGGAGGAGAGATAGAAATGATAGGGGAAGGGTGGCCCCATAGATAACCCTGCCCCATTCCATGAAGGGCTTTATGGGTGATCATCAGCACCTTGAATTGCACTTAGAAGAATACTGGTAACCAATGCAGCTCATGGAGCAGAGATGTAACATGAAAGCCCAGTGGAACACTTATAATTGCCCACATTGCCACATTTTCAATCAGCTGCAGCTTCTGGATGTTCTTTAAGGGCAGTCCCATATAGATTGCGTTGCAGTAGTTCACTTTGGAGGTGATTAAGGGATGAGAAACTGTGAGCAGAGCCTCTTAATCCAACAATGTGTGCAACACAAAGTTGTGCAAAAGCTCTCTTGGCCATGTCTGCCACCTGTTCCTCAAACTAGAGCTGTGTCCATGATGGCCCCCAAATAAAACACTGGTTCTATTTCAGGTAGTGGAACCCCATCTAGAACAAGAGACAGGAAGTCCATAGAACGTGGAGGCCCTAAATCCTGAAGCCATTCAGTTTTGCTAGAGTTGAGCTAAAGCCTATACTTCCCCATCCAACCCCCCACCACCTACAGACACCAAGACAGAGCCTCCATGGCATCACTTGATTAGCCCAGGGTAGAGATGTAAAGCTGGGTATCACAGCATACTCCTTGATGTCAGATGACCTCTCCCAGTAGCTTCATGTAAATGTTAAACAGGAGTGGGGAGAGTGTTGAGCCCTGAGCCACAAGGGCTATGGGAGAAACCTGGTTGTAGCATTTATGGCAATTCTAAGGGTACAGCTGCACATCACAATCTATTGTTGGGATTAACAAATGCCTGAATTCCAGTGATTAATCAATTGCAGAACCCCCCCAAAAGATTCATTTTATGACATGAAAACAAATGATGAAAACTTCAGGAAAAAGTGGTCAGCAAATTCCAAGGACTGGGATTGTAAATGTTAATGAACAAGTAGGAAGAAGCTTTTTTAGTATCTCAGATCAGTGGTGACAGTCTAAGCTTCTGAAAATGTAAATACATTTCTCAAATGAAATTTTAGAAACTTAAAATATAAGCCAATCTACATTCTATTTTATAACTCTCAAGTATAATTAGTCTTTCAGATATAATCTCTAGTGTTTTGTCATTCTCTCTCTCTCCTTCTCTAAATCCTCTTGGCACCCAGTTTTGGGGATTTTTTATCCTCATTGCACCCACCAACACACATCTATAAAAGGGATATAGCCACTCCTGTATGGTGATCGTACTAAATGCTCAAGGGCTGTTTGCTCCCACTTTTCTGTTGCGGTTGACGACACATGACAAACCTAATCGCACGAAACCAAACCCATATTTTCTTCAAGATATGCTGGCTAATACATTCTCTGTGGCATCGTCACTTCTGGTTGGTTTTTTTTTTCCCTGATCACTCAGATTCTTTGTTTTCTGCTCTCTCTTTTTTAAATATGGATTTTATTATATTAATTAGAAATGTTCCTTTTCAAATTTTATTTGAAAAAAAAACCCTCTAACTTTAGCATAGCTAGCTTTAACTATTTTACCTGAGCCAGAGGTCAACCTTGATTGACCAAATTTTTGGCCAGTGAACAGCAGAATCTTTTTAACATGATATTGCTGAATATATGAAGAAGTGGCTCTTACCGTTAACTGTCAGTTTGTCACAACATTTTTTCAGATAATGTGTTCTCAATCCAAGAATTAAAGGAGGCATCATGCTTCTGGTCTTGTGATCAAGTATTTGAAGCATATGTTTTGCTCAGAAGAGACTATGAGTGCTCAAAACGACTTAGCTGAAATTCTATTTTTTTTTTTTTTAGAATATTAAGGAGTACTAACAGGTACAAATAAATATATGTGTCACTGTAATTTTTTAAAATGTGTTTGTTTATGGTTTCTCCCACTTGTAGTTTCTGAAATATCTGAGTGAAGTGCAGGGGGTTGTCAAAAATAATCAGATCTGCCACTGCACTGCCTATTTCATCTTCTTCCTGAATGTTGTAGATACATCATTTAGTTCTAATATTCAGGCAGCAAGGTGAAACAGGGCTCTGAAGGGCTGGCTGGATGTTTTTGTATCAACTCTCTCCAACCAATCAAAAATATCAACCCTCAAAAATGCAGTGAAATCTGGGCTGGGCGTTCGTGCGGTTAGCAGTTTGCAAGTGGCCATTTTATGATAGGTGACAAGAAGCAATATGTTAACCCTTTCTGCAGCATGAAAAATATTGGCAAGATACATTTTTTTCCTGCAAAACATTTTAAGCTACCACACAGGAAATGAGTATACACTGAAAGGGCTAAATATTGCATTACTAAATATTTCCAAGCTAAACCTACAGTTATATTCTCTTAAGGAATGTGTTTATACAGATACACTAACCATTCAAAAGACACATTGTAAAATTTGCTTTTAAGCATCAAAATGTATTAAAAGATCCTAAAAGGACTTTAAAAATATACATCATTGGGGGGAAAGTGCCTGTGCTTTAATAACATGTCAACTATATTTAACTAGTTTTTGAGTAGAATCACTCAAGTACTTTCAAAACATCATTTTTCTTAAAAAATTGAATTGTCAAAGAAAGGTACTTCTTTTCTGCAAGCATCTCGCATGTGTACATACACACTGACACACACACATAGATAGAGAAGCAGGGAGAGTTTGGGAGTAGTTTATGGATCTGAGATTTTTGTAGTATATAATGTAGATACAGAGCCATTCATGAGCTTCTACAGAATGTACATAAATATAAAATGGCCACATCTCTTTGCGTGTGTCTGTCCCCGGAAGGGTGGACTGATTGTTTTTGGATGTCTGCAGCTGTTACCTTGAAGGATGCAATTTCATCTTTCATTTATTTTTCCCCATCTAGACTGTATCAGGATAAACTGTAACGCCAGTAAGTTTTCCCTCAAGTTTCATTTTGTTCTATCTATATATGTCTATTAAACAAATTAACATTGTTTCTTTGCTGTTTTATAAACTGTTCCTTCTTTTCATTAAAAAAAATGTATTAGTAACAAGAACTTTAGTAGATGTTGAAACTGGTGTGCATTTGTCATGTTTGCAAGTGATGTATGTGTCTGAGAGAGATCTCTCTAGGGGCAAATGAATTATTATATTCCCTGGCTTCACAGACAAGTGTCCAGGGAACAGGAAGAATTGAAAACGTATTTCAGTAGCTTTCTGCTGTCTTGGGAAATGTTTTTAAAGGCAGTTTTGATACTGCATAGAAATCACAGGTACTGTATACTCTTTTCCACTATTAAAAAAATTGTGAAAAGTATATAGTTTAGGTCATAATAGTGACTGCTTCATCTGATATTTCAATACCCATTCTTTTAAAAAATTATACATGTAGATGAAGAAGCAAATCATGTTTTTAGGTGGGCAGTATCATAGTTGAGTCAATTTTTATTATAGTTAGGCAAAGGCTCTTGGAAATGTTTTTGAAGAAAGAAAGCCGAAATGCAACTCTGTATTCAAGAAGGTTTCCTAACAGAATAAAACTAGTGTTTAAAAATGAAAATTACAATTCTAATAGAAGTTAGCACTTAATAAGATCAAAAAACATATTTTTCCATGACTCTGACACCATTTCAGGCAAAAGAATCACCATAACAGGAAACAGTTACTCTTAGGATCTGAGAAGCTGCAGCAGCAAATAAGGCAACTCTAAACATGGTAAATGTTTGAAGGGCTGCTCTAAAACTTCTGCTCTGCCATCTTGATTTCAGCAACAAGAAGAGAAGGTTGATACTCCTTTAACTCTCTCCACATGCTATCGTTGACCAGGCTGTTTGAAACTAAAATTAATGTTCTCTGCTCCTGCCACTGGCTGGATTAGGTTGTTAGTTTAATAAATTGCCAGCAAACATGCTTGCTAGAAATTCTAGGAATAATAGGAATCCAATAAATAGACTGGGAGGACTCTGGTAAATATCAGAAGCAAGAAGGTATAAATTATGTAGATATGTATGAAATATCAAGTAACTAATAGCTTCGCCTATTTGCCCTCCACCCAATAAGATTATGGTCATTGAGTTTAAATTGGCATAACTACTCCAGGTGTTTGCTGCCTATATAACCCCAAAGTCCTTGTAGATTCTGTTGCCCATTCCTGTAACTGGATAGTTTTATACATATGCTTCAAAACATGTCCACTGATGTTCTGTGCTGTTCATATTACTTCAGCCTAATTTAACAATTTCCTACCCTCCAGTTCCTGTTGAAGTATTTCCTGCCAAGAGAAAATCTGTTATTATAATACAAGGATTAAAACTAAGATTAGGAAGCAAACCTTTTTTCTCAGATGCAAACCCCTCAATAAAAGTTTGTAAAATGTAAAAAGGATTGTATTTTCATTTATAGTTATTGATTTGATTTGTATGGCTGCCCATCTCATCTAAGTATGAAGCAAGAGGAGACTATCACGGGGCAAAATGCTCTTTGCATCAAACATTTTGATCAAATAACTGTTCATAACTGTTTCATCAATAATTATATAGATGTTTTCATATTTATTTAAATGTCCTTTCTATGCAGAGATCCTATATCTACTTTGCATATATTGCTTATAAGCTAGCTTGAAAACTGTTTATTATTATTTTTTAATATGTCTGTTTTAGCCACTTAGAACCATGGACACACTTGTTTCACTGTTGAATGTGCTTGTTCTTCAATATTCAACAGAAATATACTCACATGTGGGAGGATAACTTTGGAATATTAATGGTCTATTCAATATTTGTTTATTAAAAAAAACCACTTTGACATGTGTAGACAAAATGGCTAAAGATGAATATTTTTCTGATCTTGAAGTTGTGTGTGGAAATATTGGGAAAGCCTCAGAGAACATCAGCCATTTTGATCTCTGATCATTTTCTCCCCGTTTCCCTACATTAGGAAAAAGGCAAGTTAGACTCAGCCCTAGTAATGCCTTAGGTAACTTTCAGGCAAGAGATTTTAGTATCAGATAATGCAGTCACTTTATTAACTAAAACTGTAACATAAGATCTATGATATAACAATAGCCAAAATCATGTTAAAAAACAAAATAGCAGTCATAATGAAATTTAATGTTCTGTTACAATGGCCATCAAGAATTCTGGCTGTTATTGCTCCAGTGCATGACAACAGGTAAGGTACTAACTTTGATTTCCATTATTCGGTTCATATATTGAAAGAAGCGAGTAATATGAGCATGCTATTTTATGTATTGATGGTTTATATTCCCTGAGAATACCATTCTGGATTTCTTTTTCCCTACATGTCTGGCTTTTCTTTGTTTATTCTCTTGCTATGTGATGAAAACCATGAACTAGGATTGAAAAAGGAAAAAAAAATTGATCTACAAATGTGAATATATTAAAGGTAGCATCACTTTTTTTAAAAGATAGAGTTCATTTGTACTGGTAGTATACCAGGCACTTGAATTGCATAGCATAAAATGTCAGCTTTATTCCTTGAAAATGTATGTAATACTTCAATCACTTTGCAATGAATAGCTTTTGAAATAAGTGATTATGCACTAATGCATTCAATGTATGTTGAATTGCTAGTGTAGAATTGCTAGTGTAGACATCAGTCCTGTGCACTTTTATCTAGGGATAGATACAAGTTTTGAAAAAGCTTAGTTCTTAGAGAAGTAGCATTTATCCTACTGTAAGTATTTGCAACTACTTACATGCAGTGTCCTGTGTTTTCATAATATTGCATATCATAACTTTGTAGTAAATGTTGAAATCAAACTAAGTGGTTTGATTCCTAAGGGCCAATTTAGAGCAGAAAATGGTTAAATTACATCTATGCAGATACATATACATAGGGGTTTTCACTTCTAAATCACTCCTACCAAATTAGCTTTTTCTGGGAAAAAGAAAAGCCATCAAAATTCAGTTTCACTGAATTTGGTTACACAGATTTGCAACTCATACGAAGATGTGTGTTTGGAGACAGATTTTCAATGCAAATACACTGATGTTTAATAGCGATGGAATGTTGTTTTGCGTTGTTTATATTATAGAAAGTCAGAGATGGCCCAGTAAAAAATATTGAGTTGTATTTTCTTCCGTTCTTCTGATCACTTTGCAATTGTTAGTTGTGTTGTTACAGTAGCTCTTTTTTTTTTCTGTGCTTTATTGCACAAGGACCTAATTGTGTATGAGGTTAAATCAGTTTCTGTACTTTTAATTATCCCTAGTATTCATAGGGGTAAATTTATTTTCTCTCATGAATACCCACAAGGGGACCATCAGTAAGCATGACACAAGATGGGGATTTTATCATGCTAATTACCTGTTACAACAAGAGGCACTTAGAATATGCATAGGCTTGCCTTTAATTGCCTGGTAAGGACCTTTTTGCATGCGGATGTCTTTCTGACTGGTATGTTAGGTGTATCTCCTTTTATGAGAAAAAAGTAGACATGGAATACATTTCCAGCTGTCCTTCCAGATGGATCTTGCTAGTATAGTATTTAGGTGCTAAATAATAATACATTAACATAGCATTAAGGATTTGACAGGAATGTGTGAAGTGTCATCAGACTTTAATCATATTTTTAATAGATGATGGATAGATAGATAGATAGATAGATAGATAGATAGATAGATAGATAGATGACAGATAGAGCCTTTGAGTCAGTGTTGAGCTCTGGTTTTCTTGGCAAGATGTTTGGAAGTGATTTGCCATTGCCTCCTTCCTAGAGTTGAGAGGGACTGGCCCAAGGTCACTCAGCAGCTTTCATACCTAAGGCAGGACTAGAACTTACATTTTCCTGATTTCTAGCCTGGTGCCTTAACCACTACACCAAACTGGCTCTCTGTATAGGTTTGTAAAAAATAATAAATAAATAACTATGTTCTATCTTTTTGATAGCAGAACTCAGGTTTCTGAGTTTCTGACATTCTACAGCTCTTTTATGTAGGTGATTATAGCATTCTGGAAAGAAGAAAACTCTTCAGGACAGCATTAGCAAGCCATTGAATGGAGAGCCCCAGCATTTACCATTTACATTCACCCAGCTTCTATTGACCAAGAAAGATACCATGGTCAAGGTTGAGGAGTGTCCTTCCATTCCATGTAGAAAAACCATATACTGTAGTCATGTTCCCAAACCTCAGATGATACAAATACCAGGATAATCACAGCATTAATATGTCCTGGTCTATATTCTTCTGTGAAAAATCAACAGACTGGCACTGTAGGGAAGGAATAATCAAGCTAGCTTTCTCCCTGTGAGTTTGCTTGATTTCTGGCTTCTGGTCATCAGTGTAAATTACTTCTTTACATGTGTACCAATTTTGTTTTGATATAAATTAAATTGATTGTCAATCACTAAATGCAGTAAAAAAGTTGAGGAATAATCACTTCATTATTAAATTAATAGGAAATTACTTCAAAGTAAACATAAGTCCCATGTCCCCTTCTACTTAAAATAATAAAATTAAGACACTGTTTTAAACCAGAAAAAGACAGAATTAAGTACAATGTAACATGACTGTATAATTAAAAATTGATGATCTCTGTTCTGTCAGACATAAAACAGTGCGGAACACCATAAGGAAAGCTACATTTTCACCTGCTAGTTGTGGTGTGGTGTGTTGTTGTTTTTAAAAAGGTCCAGATGGCAGCTGTAACCACCTAAAGCCCCACTCCTTTTTTTTCAAGGGACCAGCAGAGATGAAGTTTTTTTCCTAGTCTATCTGGAAAGTAAATTCCAAAATACTGACATGGCCTCAGAGAAAGATCAACCTTTTCAGTTACTGCGTGCACGAATCAAAGGAAAGAGAGTGACACAAACTTTTTTTCTGACATAGTTTTTTCCTGTTTTTAATGTTATATCTGCATTCAGAGGTTGACAAGACGATTCTTCTGCTGTTAAATATATATTGCACTGAATTTAAACAGTCTTGCATTGAATGAATAAGTTCTTTCAATCGTTATTTAAAGAGACAGGTGTTCCTAAAATTTCAGGAGAAATAATTGCTTTCTTCCAGCTGTCTCTTTTTGAAAACATGTATTTTATGTGGTAGAATTTCACTAAGAGATATCAATACATTATTTTGGAAAGTTCACTGGCAATCATCTCTATTCAGCAGTTTACCATGCAAGATAAATATTATACTATACTATTAAAAAAAAAACAACTAACATCCAGTTATATGGTCAGGAATAAATATAACTGTAAACCAAACCAATGCGGGGAACAATCTGTTTATGATACATTTATGCAGCTTTTAAATATTCATATCCATAAGAACCTTATGAAAGAGAATAGAACATCTTTAATTTTCCAAGTAAATTTTATTTTCCATTTTGATGTGGTGGAAAGGCTGCTTTCTTGAAGCATAAATATAGTGTATACTGTAGCTATGTATATAAAACTATTTATCTAATAATCTGATGGCTATTTCCCAATAACCCTATCCTGATGTTGGTCTACACATGAATCAAAGACTGGGGGATGTAAGTGTACACATAGTTCTGCTCCAAGTATGGTTGTTACAAATGTTTATACAGTTAGAAGTGAAAAGATATATGATAGTAATCCTGGTGATCAAGAAGGATCTAAGAACATAGCTTACAGTCTTCTTTAACTCTATACGTGAGCAAGGGGATAGCTAATATTTGCATGATTGCAACAAACACAGATAGAATGCATAAAGTAAAACTAATTTTGGGGGGAGGTTGGGGAGATAGGAAGCTGTTTCACTTTCTCTTGTTATACTTATTATATACTTGTTATAACACTGAAAAATGTGGGGTGTTTTCAGCTTCATTACTGATGTGGATACATATGTACACTCAAATGAGATGTGAGGATATTTTGTACATCATGTAGCAAGGAAATAGGAATTTTTCACATTATACATTTTAAAAAGATGTTTTTTGTTCTGTTCTGTTCTGCTGGAGAACAGAAAAGCTTAATCTCTAGTCATTTGCTCTTCATTATGAAGCATTCAAAACTACTGCTTGTTGTGATTCTTGTTTGATTTTTTTAAACCTTGCCCATTCCTCCTAAATTAATTCTGATTTAGTCCAATAATATGCTTCCTTAACAAGAATTAGCACAGTTTCCGGTCCTGATGTGTGAATAATATGACATATAGTCTTAAAGATCCTTAAGTATAAGAGCCAGTCTGGTGTAGTGGTTAAGGCACCAGGCTAAAAACCAGGAGACTGTGAGAGTTCTAGTCCCGCCTAGGCACAAAGCCAGCTGGGTGACCTTGGGCCAGTCATTCGCTCTTAGCCCTTGGAAGAGGCAATGGCAAACCACTTCTGAAAAAGCTTGCCAAGAAAACTGAAGGGACTAGTCCAGGTAGTTGCCAGGAGTCAACAATGACTTGAAGGTGCACGCACACACACACACACAAGCACACACACATACTTTTTCTTTTGAATTTGATGAATTGGAAGGGCCCCTAAGACCAAGGTCCCCCCCCCCCCCGATTGCATTGAGGACCTTAAAGACCTGGCTGTCCTCCCAAGCCCTGAGCAAGGGTATCTGGAACCCCTCACTGCACCTTGGTAGTATATGTTTTTGTGTGTTGTTGGCCAGATTCACTGTCTTGTTCTTTCTTTTCTTTAGTTTGCTTTTTGTTCCCTCTTACCTTGTTCCTTCCTAGATTGTATATTTTTACTTTGTTTGCTATATTGTGAACTGCCCAAAGTTGTTCTGGAATCGGGCAGCACCAGATGAAATAAGTGAATGAACAAACAAACAAATACATAAATGTTCGTTTCTCCTCAATCAAAATTAAAGCACATTTAACAGATGCTGTCTCACACCTGCTTGAGCCTACCCAATAGCGGGGAGCTCACTACTTTGCCTGGTAATTGCTCCCACTAACAAACCTCTCTTACAATTAGAGGTTTTTCCTAATATTAACCTAGAATCTGCCACCCTGAAATTTAAGATTAATTATTCCCTATTCTGTAATGCAGAGAATAGGTCTTTCCTTTTTTTCTGTGTAACAGACTTTCAGCGTCTTAAAACGTGCTATGCCATTTTTTGCTCACTTGTCATTTCTCGGTAAATGTACTTTGTTCTCTCAGTCTCTCTTTGTAAGATTTAATTTCCAGTCCCCTGATCTTTTTCATTGCCATTCTTTGCACCTCTTGTAATTTCTTGGAAAATATGGCATCCAGATCTGGGCATAGTGCTCAAAATGGGAAGAGTGTAGTGAAATTATTCCATGATTTGAACCCTATACTTCTTTTAATGTAACCTAAAATTGCATTTACCTTTTTAGAAGCCACATCACATCACATTACTGATTTGTACTCAAGTGGTGATCAGCTACAATTTCAATATCCTTTTCACATATATTATATAACACCCCCCCCCCTCATTTTATACCAATGCATCTGGTTGCTTTTAAATAAGTGAACAACTGTATTTTTATTAAATGTTATTTTTATGTTCAATACGTTTCCTAATCTATCAAGATAATTTTAAAATTTGTGTGTGTATTAGCTATCTGCCCAATTTTGTGACATCCACAAATCTAATAAGCATTATCTTGACCTTTTCATCCAAGTCATTAACAAAAATACCAATGAATATTGGGCCCAGGATGGAATCCTGTGACAGGTCATTTGTTACCACACTCCAACTGAATAACTATTACCCAAAAAACAATTTTTTGGTATGGATTTCAAGCCAGGTGAGGATCCACCTAACAGAGATCGAGGCTGTGCAAATCCTCCCAAAGAAATGCTTCTGAGTATGTGTGAGTAAATACAAAACAGCTGTTTTGTAATGTTAAAGCAGCTATATCTTTTTCCAGACTTATGTAGCTGATTTGGATGCTGCTTCTCCCTGTATCTGCATGCATGTGCAAGTGGCCATGCATGCACGTACAAGTGATTATGGCCAGCAGCAATTTGTAGACCAGATACTGAAGCCTGATTTGAAAATAGATAATGCATATGTACTCCTGAATGTTCTGAAGCACCTTTTCTGAAGGATTTGCACAGTCTTAGTAGGTTGTATTTAACAAGCTTCCTTATCAAATATCACGGGATACCTTGTCAAATGCTTTGCTGCAGTCAAGCTGGATTGTGTTCATAGCATTTCCACCATGTACTCCTAGAATTACATAATAAAAATGAAATAAGGTTAGCCTGACAAGACTTGCTCTTAACAAATCCATGCCAATTTCTAATTATCATTGCAGCCCAGGGTTCAAGTCTCAGGCCCTTTCCTCCTGCCCTTTTAAGTCAACAGACTTTTGGGCTTTCTTTGCTCAACTCTGGGGGTTAAAGACATCACTTCCCAGTTTACATAATAATTGTGAGTAGTCTGAGAATAATTGTTTTCCACCTTGCTGGCTTCAGCTCTCGTGCCTTGCTTTTGTTGACAATGTGTGGCTGCTTTCTTCATTTTCTTTTATAATGATTTAATTTCAGAGTGGTTGGCTATATTCCCACCCACCTTTTATAAGATGCAGTCAGATAAATATATTCAATTATAAAGTCCAAGAACATGTAAAATAGAGAATAGTAAAACAAAATGGAATGAAATCTCCAAGTCCTTATATATTAGCTACCAGTAGCAATGACATTTTCAGTAATAATGTTTGATGATGCTGGAAATACCTGCAAATTATACGTCTTACCAATGATTATCTCTGGTACCACTAATATTTTTGTGATGTCCTTCAAGCACCTAGGAAATTGTTTTCCAAGGATTTCTCACTTTCATCTCAAAAGTGAAAAAACACCTTCCACATTTACAATGTGTCCATGCAAATTGAAATATTATTCAATGGCTTGAATGTACTAATTGTTCTTTAGGGCTACATCTAGGGAATAAATGAAAAAAAAATATTTCAGAGATAAAATAAGATTGACAAAGGTCACTTGTTTGGGGAGTATATTAATTATTGTAAACTGCTATTGAAAGATCTAAGCAACAGAAAACAGATCAACAAGTTGTGTTTCTATACATGTGCAGGTACTTACACAAAAAGATAGAAGAATACTTAGGTGAAATTGGTGCATCTCAGTATAGCAGTATTGAGCCTTGTCCCATCTAAGCATAAGGCACTTTTCTTTCTTTGGTCTGTAGTTTAATTAGGGGTATTAATGGGAAGATTTATTATTATTACAAGTGGAACCTGCAGCATGGAGATTTCCTGTCTAGCCCTCCACTCCAGCTCACCCTCCCATCCCAGCTCGGGGATTTTTTTTTCTTGTCCCAGCAATCACTCTGTATGTGGCCACTGGGTATATTTAGTCCTCATTAAGGCTGTTTTGGGACCTCTCTCTTCATTGCCTTTTGGCCTAAATATTTTGTCCTTCTGCAATGTGCAGGATGTTCCTGTATTTCTTGCTCATTTTCTCTATTTGACTGGCGCTGCTTTGTTTGCAAAAGGACTAACACCTGAAGGAATGAGATAAATATTACTGCTATTATTGTTACTGATACCCTATTTTTTCAGTAAGAGGAAATCAAAGTAGGTTAAAAGTAGAAACAGAACAAAGCTGTATAATAAAAATAATAATAGCATTACAGAGGTAAGCTAGCCAAATATCATTTGAAATACTTGGGTAAGAAAGAAGGAGGGTGAAAAGAAGAATCTTAAGAGTTTTCCAGTCAAAGGAAAGAAAAGCTGAAACAAAGAAAGGAAGAAAGGAGTCATCCATTTCTTGCTATATCTACCTCTAATGCAGCCATTTGTCAATAGATAAAAGGTGCAAAGAATCAATGCATCTGGAGCTGCCTCTCCAACTATTATGGCTTAGTACAGGGTGTGAAGCAAAGGTGTGAAGATCTCTCTGGGGAGGTGATGCCGTTTTCATAAAGATGCTACTGTAGCCACATGCAGAGTTTTATTTGGTGCTAGTTTTCTATTAGGAGATTAGGAAAGAATCTGATCCAAGGCTCAAATACAGGGATAAGCATTCTGGTGCCCACCAGATGTTTGGACTACAATGAACATTAACCCTGGTCAGCATGGACCATAGTGAGGGATCATAGCTGTTGTAGGCCAGAGTGTTAGAGGAACTCATTATCTTACCTTGCCTACAACAAGATGTAGAAGGAAAGACAACATAATATGAAATTTGGTTCTTAAAACTACTAGATTTGAAATTAAAGTGTGACAAACTATTGGAAACATTGGAAAGAAGGAAGAATATATGTTGAAAGCGTTGATGATAAAGTAGTTTTTAAAAAAATAATATGACTTAGGGAAAATGGAGTAGATAGTTTTGATTTGCACATATAAAACATAAAGAGATAAGGAAGGTTGGGTTAGAAATTAGCTTTGCAGCTTGTGAAGACTTTTTGCCATGGAGATCTCAAATAACTTAAGGACAATTGTTTTATAAATAATGGAAAAGCAGCAACAGACACTATTTTCTTCTAACCATTGCCGAGCACTGTGGCAAGACAACAGATTTGGAATATAAAAGGGTAAATTATATGTGGGATCTTCCTCTTTCTCCAAAATGAGCTGCTTTTTTCAACATTTTATTCTCTGAGATCTTGTTCGTTAAGGTTCTTACTGCAGCTAATTGGGACAGTTTTCTTCTGTGTCTGTGTGTGTGTCTGTGTGTGTGTCTGTGTATCAGTGGGTTTATCAGCTATAACAGCATGGTATGGCTGTTATCTTTTTTAAATCTATCCATCAAGTGTGTCACTCGCTTGGTATCCATCTGCTGTGTAATCTTTTTATTGTCCTATTGATCTGTATTTTACACAGGCAAAAGAGAAATGGATAGTTGAAATTGCTCCATAAATAACTTGAAAATTTGGTTGCCATTACCTCATGTTGCTTTATCAAAATCACCTTTTGTGGTAAGTTTCAGGAACAACATTTCATGACTTTACTGGCTACTGCTTTAAAGCTGTTCATTTCAGCCTGATTAATAAAAAGGGGAAAATATTCTTAACTGTTGAGATTTCCAATAGATTTGTAGTATTTATACTAGTGCTTGGGAATGTTGTGAAGAAGATTTGAAGACTTTCAGCTATAGTACATACCAGCTTGATTCACACAGCACACATTAAACCATAATCTCGTTCATAAAATAATAGTGATGGAACAGGCCATTAAAATATATCTTTTGCTCAGTTAGTTACATTTCATTGAGAAGTAACTCTCTTATCAATCCTGTCTTTTGCTGCATTATATAATTTTTGCAGGTGCACTACGGTAGCTTTCAGTATTCTGTTCACCTCATGTGCTGTTGACCTCTTCTTTTCCTTCCGTCCCCCTTGCCTTGCATTACCATCTTTTCCCACATGATGTTTCCAAAATGCAATAGCTTTTGTTTTGTGATACTTGCTTCCAGTGATCATTCAGGCTTGATTTCCTCTAATACTGAACAGTTGGTCCTCTTGGCTCCCCAAGGAATATGAAACAGCTTCCTGTAGCACCATAGTTCAAAGGAGTCAATGTTTTTCTTCATGCTTTTGCACAGAGTCCATCCCTCGCAATCTGTACATCGTAACAGGGAAGACCACTGAGCTGACAATTCTAACTTTTGACTTACTGAAATGTCATGGTCTTTCATGAGTTTATATAGGCTCCCCAGTGCCTTTTTGCCCATTGTTACTCTTTTGTTGAATCAGTTCTGTCATCTCAGAATTTTTCAGTGGACATGAACTTTATTTTCTTGATATTCAAAGAAAGCCCGACTTTTTGGCTGTCCTGTTTTACTTCCGTAATGCTCATTCTTAGGCATTCTAAGTCACCCACTGGGGGAGATGAGTGGCATAAAAATTTAATAATAAATAAATAAAATAAATAAATTCTTCAATTTCTGCAGCCAGTGGAGTAACTTCTCCATATCCCAGGTTATTGACTTTGCTTCCACCAGCTATAGCACCAGCTTCCAGTTCTTCCAGATCTGTAGCTCATATAATATATTCAGTGTATAGACTGAGCAGGTATGATGATAGAATGCAGCCTTGTCTGAGTTCTTTTCCAATGGTAAACTATTTAGTGCTACCAAATCTGTTCTCATTGTGGTTTCCTAATTATTGTAAAGCTTTCTTATCAGAAAAATCAAATGCTTTGAGGTACTTTCAAATTCTTGAATGATCAACCTAACCACAAACTCAGGAGTAGTCTATAAAACAATGGCAGAACTCTTTTTAATATCTTCTTGCTATTTCTGTCATCTTTTTCTATTTTCTTCCTTTTTTATCATATCAGGAGAAGCCTTTTGGGGGGGGTTATTGATATCCTTCACTAGTCCTGTCATCTCTATAAATATGGGTTACTGATATGTATTCTTCTTAGTTGACCTGTTCCTCTTTCTATCTCATATATGTGTTCTATTGATTTTTTGATGTTCTGTAAGCTTTTTGTGCTGCCATATTAGCTTCTTATATGCTGTTTTCCTGTCTCAGTGTTGCAATTCTTCATGACTGTGCTTTTAGTGTTTGTGTGTGTTTATATGGGACTCCTATCTACCTTATGTTCTGCCATGGAATACCTCTTATTATTGTTCTGAATTTAGTACAACCTACTTTCTTGCAGTCCAGAGTAAACATTTAACTGCACTCAGTTTTAGTTTCATTTAACATCAAGAATTTCTGTATAACATGATAATTTCCCTTAAAATTTCCATTGCTTTCATTTTTTGTACTGAATCTTATTTGTTAGGATAAACTCAAGTATGGATGCCTGCCCTGTGTTTTCTTCCACCCTCTGAAGGAAAACATCATCAACAAGACAAGTTAGGAATTTCTGGGAAGAATCATGCTTGAGAGAGTTTGTTTCACAACAGATGTCAAGATAATAAGAGTCCCCCACTGCTACCATTTTATGTCTTTCTGAAAGATCTCTAATTTGCTTTCAGTAAACACCTTCCACATCTGGATTGCAGTTTCAAGAATGGACAGCAACAACAGTGTTCTTTTTATTCCATCTCCCATTTAGTTTAACCTAGAAGCTATCAGCATTATCAGCAAATTCATTCACTTTGGTATTTATAAAGATAATGGATATTTTTAACACAGTGCAGTTCCTCTTCCCTTTTTGTTGCTTATGTTATGTTGAAAAAGTTGCATTCTGCAACTGCAATATCCCAGTCATGAAAATCTTTTCAGCAGTTACAGTTATACTTATTAAAACATATTGTGTCTCTGTGGTAATGGTTCAAGCTCATCTTCCTTATTTCCCAAGTCATGAATACTCTTCCTGAATGTTCACTAAGTAGTTTAATAAGGCACAGAACAATTACTTCTCCCATTTGCTCCTGCAGTTCACAAGACTTTATCTGAAGTTCCTACTTCTGGGCTTCTGGCAGACCAGATCTGACAAGCTTTAGCCAAATACATCGTTGCCAGTCTTTGTGGACTGCAATCCATCTTGTTCCAGCAGACTATGACCCCAGAAACAAAATAACTTAAGTTGAAACCATTTCTGTAGCCATTAATTCACCTGCACCATTGATTGATTGATTGATTGATTGATTGATTGATTGATTGATTACTTTTTGGTCCTCTTCCATTGTCTAGAAGCATGAATATGAACACTACCTAAACTTTCAGGTTCTTCATTCTGCCTTCAAAGTCTGACTTCATGCAATGTAATTTGTGTCTGCATAGATGAGCAAGAAGGGATAATTGTCAGTGAATCTGAAGAGTCTTGACTACTGATCCATCACTTTGCTAACTGATGTTCCTTGAATCATTATGGCATATTTCATGATCAGTGGGTTCAGCTGGGGCATATTAGTTTCTTTTCCTTTAAAACAAAGTCACCAACAATAATAACTATGTCTTTGTTGTCTCACAGATAAAAATTGCACACCTCCTGCTCCTCAAAGCTCCAGCCTCTTGTCTTCTGTTCAACCCAATGTTCTGTTTCTGTTTTGGACAGTCAAGAGCCTGTGTCTTCTGCAAGGGCTTATTGCAATGACTTCAGTGGTGCAGAATCCCTTCTAAATCTCTTACTTCAAGTGTCAGTCTTACCCACTGAGTTTGCTTGTTTGTTTCATTCCCTTCCTTGGGGAATATTGCTTCCCTCCTTAACTTTGGCTGTAGTGCCTCATTTGGTCTAATAAATCTTTGTCTTCTTCTTTAAGTTGAGGTGGGGCATCTTCAAGCCACTTGCGTTTCTTTTAACTACTATAGTTTGCCCTTGCTGCTAATATATACCAGGTTGTTTTTGAAGGTTATTTTTGGTTTTGGTTTAGTGTGTGAACCTTGCCATTATTTGTAAATGCTGTTTTATTGCTTAATGTACTGTGTAAACTCAGGGAACTGTGTTTATATTAGTGTCTGTTGGGCCAATTTGGAATGAAAGGGTGGGCAAACTCTGGGTCCCTTCAATTAAACAGTGTCAACTTTCTGGACCCAGGAAACATGCCTTTTCTGTCATAGTACCTGACCTCTGAAATGAAGTTCCCCCTGAAATTTGGATGGCTCCCATCCTGAAGGCTTCCCAGGAGGTCTTAAAGACTTGGCTTTTCTCTGAGACTTTGAGTTAGGGTGGTTGGAACCCCTGTGTTGGGTATATAATGTTTGGGTGTATAATTTTGTTTTGTATGTTGATCGGATTTGCTGTTTATTCTTATGTAGAGTGAGGGTTAGGGTTAAGATTTTATATATTGAGCAGATTTGCTGTTTATTCTTATGTAGATTGGTGCTTTTATATTGCTTGCATTGTGAGCCACTTAGAGTCAGTCTGGAGTTAGGCAGTGCCTAAATCGAACAAATAAATAAATAAATAAGTCATAGTTTAGCCAATTATAAGCTAGCATGTTGTATGACCCAACCATTATGTCTTAGGACATTACATATGCCACAGGAATTTAGTGATGCTACAAGGAAGAAACTAGGATTTCAGCTGTATTTGGATAGGACACTCAGAATGTGGGAATACAGTAGGATATTTGGGTCTCTCTATCCAATTAGATTTTTGAAATATTTGACATGATTTTCATTTTATGCATTGATTATATTATTGATTATTATTTTTATATTATTATAATATATTATATATTATTGATTATATTATCTTACCACCATCTAAATATATCCCCACTAAACATGATTTTACATTTGGTTAAGCAAAGGCATTTTAAAAGGGATTGATGGGAAAAACTAAGGTGACGAATAACCACATACAGTATTCATATCTCAAATAACATTTATCAGACTAAAATGCAATGGGATAAATATTACTGTTAAGTAGGGAATCATGAGGAAAAATGTATTTAATTATGTAAACTCTTCACAGACACTTTATCATTTAAAAAAGCTATATAATTAAGAGGCAGTGAAACTTGAATAAAAATTATTTTCACTACCTGGCTTTGCAATGTTCAGATGAATAGATTTTATTCTTTCACAAAGTTTTGATCTGTGCATCTGCCTTTTTCAGTTTCATTATTCATTACCACTTGTACTATTTGCCAAACTTTCTTAATTTACTCTTTATGTACAATTCAATTTGTATTCATTCAGTCAATAACTGATTTTTTTGTAGCATGTTTACTATAACAATCAGTCATTTGGTGTATTTTTGATGCCTGGAAATGGGAAACATTATTACAAAACTATTTTTGGATCTATGGTGAAATCCTACCTAGCTA
The DNA here is from genome assembly GCF_059951505.1 of Python bivittatus. NCBI lineage: Eukaryota > Metazoa > Chordata > Lepidosauria > Squamata > Pythonidae > Python > Python bivittatus. Next base: position 8,227,047 of record NW_028277075.1, on the reverse strand, counting down.
TAATTTATAAATAAATCTTGTAATTTATTCCCTAAAATATTAGATCTTAAGGCACATATGTATATAGCTAACTAATTTCAGCCCACATTTTCCAATTCCTTTTATACATTTTATTCATTCTTAGTGGGATCACATCCCAAATAAATCAGTGCATAACAATTGACATAGCTTGAATTTAGTATGGCCTGTAAATATTAAGATCCAGTTCACTACAGAAATTTCTAATCCTTTTATTGTCTCCCTAGTGTTTTAAATAACTCATTTAACTTTTAAATAAAACTCCTTACTGTTTTAAATAACTCTAAAATAACTTTTTAGCACACTTATAAAAATTGTGATGACTTCTAGAAATGGACAAATAAGTCACTGCTCACTATGAAAGGATCTGAGTGTTTATGCCTATTTCAAGCAAAAAGTCATAAAACTTCCAACCTTATCATACTTTATTCCTGTCACCAAGCAAGGGATGTCTTCTTTAACTTTATTGGATGGAGTATGGTATGAGACATGCTTTATCTTACTTTATTTACAACTGAAGATATGTACAGAAAGTCCACAGGGTCTAAGAACCTTCTGTATGCCTTTTTTCCAGAATGATACAAAATTATCTATTAGGATGAACAGAGCTAGGGATTCCTCATGAAAAGCCAATTTTAGCCAATACCCTAGACCACAGGGGCTCCTGCATACCTTGGAGACTAGCCCAGGTTCTAAGCACAAAGAATTGAACACACACAGGGCACTGGGGGATGCAAAGCAAGGGCCTTAGGAATTGTGATTGTACCAGAATGTAGAGGTCTTAGATCTTTGTAAATACAAATCTCTGAATCATCAAACCAGAGACTGATCCCTATGGGGGACTGAAATTTTCTCAATCTCTCTCTTTCTTTTTTTACTTTTTTGGGAAAGGGTTGAGAGCTTTTTAATCTTGGATTCAATCTCTGAAAATGCCCTTGCCCGCCCCTGCAACATGAGATACATGTGACATAAAAGCCTTAGGTTGCCTGTTTTTAATCCAGGCCACAGATCCCCCAAAGCCTATCTTCCTTTGACCAAGATGTAAGGAGAAATGGTAATGGCTTACTCAAACCCCAGCTGAGAATGAGTTATTCTTCTCCAAGCAGGTATTTTCTTCCCCTTAAAAAAGAATCCTGAAGCAAGTTCTTTCATCTAATTGAATGAGAACTGGTAAAAATGTAGGACAATTTTATTTCTTTACCTGGCACTAATTATACCTGCCTGTTCTTTTCTTTAACTTCAGAGACCAGGTTTGCTTTACTCAAAATGTTTAGCTGCAACACAGAACAATTCAGCCCTATATTTCTAATTTATGCTTCATTTGCTTGATGCTGTAAATGAACTATTGGAAGGTTATAATTTAAATATTCACTGTCACAGAATAAATGGACAGATTCTTGCTAAGAATAGCTATTTTCTCAGATTTTTTTTAAAAATAGAAAATAACAGTAATTGAGTGTTCTTTCACTTTTGTGATTTTAGTTCAGTACTGGAAGTAGTGAATCTGGTCATCTACTCTCTTAACTGAGTGAGGCAGAAATGTATGAATTTAGGTTTTGTAGGACAATTGGAGCATTCTTAGAATGTATTATCTTGCTGAGATATCTGATTTTTGCCATTCCTTTAAATCTCCCTGTCTATTTAGTTCTTAAAAAAATATATTCAGTCAGAAGCTCATTTATAGTCTGTATTGTGTATTTATATTAAACTGGGGAAAGGGATACCTATATGGCATTTCTTTGTTTACTGTGCCAATAAAATTTGCAGAACTTAAAGCAGCAAAACTTTAAAGTCATGGCAATATCATGTGTTTTGGTCAAACTTCTGTTTCTTACCATCTCTGGGACTAATATCCTCTGAATGGTGTTTCTTTAAAATGTGTAGACTTCAGCTCCCAGAATTCTCCAGCCAACCATGGGAGTTGAAGTCCACACATCTCAAAGTTGCCAAGTTTGAGAAACACTGCTCTAAATGGAAACATTGCTCTAAATGAAAACATTGGAAACTGTTGCCTTCTCCCATTCTCCATTTGGGTATTGAGAAGGATGCAAACTTGTAAAATGAACACACGCACACACACACACACACATACACACAGACATTCCAAAATAGGAAAAGAGCAAAGAGAAAGACACACATTATTATTACAATAATAATATAAAAGGTAGATGCTCTGAGGGTTGAAATGGGATCAATGTTTTTTCAAAAAGCTAGAATAGCATTATGCAAAATAAAAGCAATACTAAATATGTTAACTCTGTATCATTTTTATTTTTAAAAGCACTGTTTATGTGACCCATTTTTATTATCTCTCACCTTTATTTTCAACAGTAAAAACAGGAACAAAATAATATGCTTGTATTACTTTTCATGGAACCATCCAAAGGCATTGAAATAATCCTATATTTATGTAACAAATCAAGTTTAAAACACATTTTACCATTTACCATATTAGTTTACCATTTCTATTCAATCCACACCTAGGTAGAATAAATCTTCTATTTGATATATTTGTGTGTATGTGGAATTGGAGGGCCTGGAGTTAAATTGTGAATTTGTTCATTTCCAAAGAGATACTTTCACATGTTGGCCAAGTGTCACATTCTACCATTTCTCTAGTAGGGCCATTCTAGAATTGGATGAGACCTCAGAAGAGAATTGTAATTGAGTGTGATTGAATACTACTGGCCCAGGTGTGTGAATTGGTGATGGTCAAGGGGAGATCATAGCTCCATCAACAAAAGCAACAAAGTATTGGGACACAGGTATAGATCAAATGAAATGAAATGAAATTATTTTATTACAGCCATAAGAAGTAGATCACTGATGAAAAACTAGGAGAGAGTAGGGCAGCAATTTTGCCTACAAAGCTGCTTAGCTGGAGCTAAACATCACTGAAGCAAAATATATCTTGTGCTCTATGCTGGAGAGCTCCTCTGCTAACTGAATGGTTTATTTTTGATCTACAGAATATTTTGGTAAAGTGGATTTGCTCACATGGATTGCTAGCAAAAGGATTTCCAGTTGAAGTTGAGGGACTTAATCTGGTTTTTAATCCTCTTCAACCCATGGATTTACGGATTAGGACTGTGCTCTTAACTAAATATATTCTTAACCTACTTCTTTGCTTATATCTGATTTCCTATAACTTGATATCATGAAAACCATGGCATTTATGAGGGAGCAGAAAAAATACAGTTAACTTTATGAACCTGAATATACAGTACAAGAAATAGAGTTTAAATCATTGCCTTCTTCCTCTGCCCTTCATCCATGATGTGTGCCATCTCACAATACTATCAGTAATTTCAAATAAATTCCAAAAAGAATTGAAAGTCAAAATTATTGCCTCAGTTAATTCAAATGTAGATGTAGTAATGACAGAATATTGAAGTGTAGATGTAGCCCAATTTATTCAGCTATATAGTGCATCTGTAGAACAGAATATTTAAGAAACATTAAATCGAAATACGTAGAGTTTAAACTTTAAGAGGACAGTGTAGTCAGCTTTACTGAGCAATTGAGATGACATTACAGTATTTAGAGAATAGAAATGAAGTAAACCTAGTGGTATCACAAAAGTACATCCATTTCCCCCAGTTATACACCACTGTAAAGAGCTGCAAGGATATTGTTTTAAAAAGAACTTCCCAGAATATGTTATTGTGTAGAAGTAAAACAGCTGTGATAAATTTTCTACTTAAGTTTTACTGTGACTAATAGATTTTAATGACCATTAAGCCATATCCATAGATGATTATACATAATGAAACAACATGTAAAACCCTTAAAGTTCAGACATAGAGTCTCGATAATTTGCCAAGTGTCAACCATTGAGAAAATACATTGTCAAAAAGATTTGAAGAATGGAATTACTGCCTCTCATTTCAACTGGCCCATGGCTCTCTTCCAGTAACTTCATCAACCAGCTCTTATTTCTGGTTTCAATAATTATATTCCTATATATTTCTAAGTGTATATGGGCTCTACATACATGCAGCCCATGTAATTTATCTATTTTTACTGGGTTTCCTTGCCCTGATATGTTGATCAGATGACATTCACTTATGAAGAAGCTCTAAATTGAAAGAGGCAGTAATTGCATTCTCTTCTGCTTGCCATGCTCTCTCCAAAGAGTACTTTGATAATTGCTCACCCACTCATTGCTTTTTTAAGCTATGAGTTGCATCCCTTAAACAGAATTCTTTCCTTTCTGTGCAGAGTAATTAGCAACTTGAAAGAGTATCCCATCTTCTCTGTACATCTTGCTTACAATCTATTTCGCTACATGTTTACTCAAAAGCAAATTATACTGGATTCAATATATTTCCATATTACATTTCCATATGATTACAGCATCATTTAAGATATACCATAATTAATATATTGACTTTTTTCTCCAGTGGAATCTATTTTGATTTGTTCCATTCCTAATTTTCACTCTATTATGATTCTTTCCAAGTTTTTGAAGAACAATTACTCTTAAAAAGGTGGTAGTGAGACCCTATGAGTGCTGACCTTATATCTGGCATTTGTTCAGTGTTCACATTAACAGCCACAATGGGATGATAAATTAAGATTGGATCTTTTCTTTAAGGCTCTTTTAATCTTATTGTATTATTAAGGCATTTCCAGCAGTTAACCCTGCAATCAAATTAGCAGAAACATGAGATGGGTGGAAAGCTTTTAGCAGCCTGAACCACAAAAGAAGCACTTAATTAAGTGCTTCTTTGCTCCCTGTCATAGTAACTACAGGCCACCTTATCCATTTACTTCCCTGATAAATCTTTAACCAAACTTTTGGAATTACATTACCTATTTTCATATACATACACAAGCATCATGAGTGAAGAGTACATAAAAAATAATTAGATGATTTAATACAGTGTAGCCACCCTTCACATAAAGAAAGGTGACCTGTCATTGATTATAGCTCCTCAAAACTGATGTTTCCTCTGTATTCTGTCTAAGGAATTGAGCAGATTAGATGTTGAACCTTACTTCACAAGTGCTAAGGGCCCAACATTTCCAACATATCTGAAACTATACAATGTTTAGGGGTCTACAGTAGATTATGAAGTTAAGAGGCCTACAGTAGAGTATGTGATTCTATCCAAAGGAGGAATACAACCAGGATGGTATCTCTGAAACATGCTAACTGTGATAGCTACCTCAATCTTTCTTATAATTCTTCCCCCATCTGATAGTCTGCTCTTGAGATAATTTTCATCAATAGTTTCATGAGCTATAGAAGGAGCTACCCTTACAATAGGAGGAGGAGGAGGAGGAGGAGGAGGAGGAGGAGGAGGAGGAGGAGGAGGAGGAGGAGGAGGAATGGAATGTTACAAGTACACCAGACAGTTAAAGAAGAAAAACGGTTACTGGAAAAATATCTGAAGAACAGTGAAGAAGATGTAAACCATGAAGGCTTACTGAATACCACAGAAACCAAACTGGCCTAGAAGAAAGACAAAATGAAAAAGAGAAAAGAGACATGGCAAGGCAAAGTGTTACATGGCTAGTACAGCACAGACTGACTACAAACAATAGCATGACAAAGTAGCAACAATGGTGCATTGGAATATCTGCAAGAAATACCATTTGCCTGCAAGCAAGAATTGATGGGACCATAAAACAGATAACGTAATAGAAAATAAAGAAGCTAAAGTTGCTCTGGGACTTTAGAATTCAAACAGACAAGCACTTGCAACACAACACTCCAGACTTAACAATTGTTGATAAGACAGACAAAAAAGTCTGGATAGTGGACATTGCAGTATCTGCAGACAGCAGAATAGAAGAGAAAGAACTGGAGAAAATCACAAAATACAAAGACCTGCAAATAGAAGTAGAATGACTGTGGCAAAAGAAAGTGAAGATAATACCAATAGTTATAGGCACCTTAGGTGCAATTCCAAAACATCTGGGCCACCACTTGAAGACCATCAACATTGACAAAATCACCATCAGTCAGTTGCAAAAGGCAGCTTTACTTGGAACAGCTTAGATCCTGCGACAATATCTTTAGCACCATCAAACAACAACATCTGCCTCTCCCAGGTCCTTGGGAAGGACTCAATTTGTTGTCATTCAGTCGTTAAGTCATGTCCGACTCTTCATGACCCCATAAACCATATCGTACCAGGCCTTCCTGTCCTTCACTGCCTCCCTGAGTTTGCTCAGTTTCATGCTCATTGCTTCAGTGATGCTATCTAACCATCTTATCCTCTGCCGTCCCCTTCTCCTTTTGCCTTCAATCTTTCCCAGCCTCAGTGTTTTTTCCAAAGAGTCCTCTCTTCGCATTAGGTGACCAAAGTATCTGAGCTTGAGCTTCATTATCAATCCTTCCAATGAGCAGTCAGGGTTGATTTCCTTTAAGATTGACTGGTTTGATCTCCTAGCAGTCCAGGGGACTCTTAAGAGTCTTCTCCAGCACCACAGTTCAAAGGCCTTCTTTATGGTCCAGCTCTCACAGCCATACATTACTACTGGGAAAACCATAGCTTTGATTATGTGGATCTTTGTTGGTGAGGTGATGTCTCTGCTTTTTAATATGCTGTCTAGGTTTGCCATAGCTTTCCTCCCAAGGAGCAAACGTCTCTTAATTTCATGGCTGCAGTCTCCGTCTGCGGTGATCTTGGAGCCCAAATAAATGAAGTCTCTTACTGCTTCCATTTCTACCCCTTCTATTTGCCAGGAACTGATGGGTCCAGATGCCATGATCTTCGTTTTTTTAATGTTGAGTTTCAAGCCAGCTTTTGCACTCTTCTCTTTCACCCTCATCAAGAGGCGCTTTAGTTCTTCTTCACTTTCTGCCATTAGGGTGGTATCGTCTGAAGGACTCAATAGGTAGATAAAAATGCCAAATCCATTCTAAACATCGGCCTGACTATGTGACCAAACATAATATCAAACAACATCTGTCTATCCCAGGTCCTTGGGAAGGACTCGATAGGTGGATAAAAATGCCAAATCCAGTCTAAACATCTGGCTGACTGTGCAACCAACCATAATAATATCAAATATAAGCACCAGCTCACTGCAAGAAACAAATTAATATACAGCACTATAACTGAATACCTTGGATGTAAAATGAACAAACAAGAAAAAAAGCCAAACAGTGCACCACCAAAATGGAAGATCAGGTTGGAAGATAAAATCAGCATCCTAAGATCAGATGCAAGCAAACTAGAACAGATGAAAGAAAAAAAGCTGAAGAACAAGAAGGCCAAAGAATACCTGATCAAGAAATATAACCTAGGAACAAGGAAGATCAAAGAAGCACTGGAAATAATAAAGCAGCAAATTACAGCCATAGCTAAAAAGATCAGCAGATAAAAAGCTCAAATCAAAAAAAAAAAAAAAAAGCTCAAAAAAAATATATAGGCAGAATCGCCAATTTCAGTTGAATGAGAAATGTTTCTACCAATCCATCAATGGAGGGACTGCAATGAACCAGTCAACACCTGACAAAGAAGGAACAGTGCAGTTCTGGGCACAGCTGTGGGACAACTCAAAGAAATACAACAAGAATGAAGCTTGTATAAAGGAGGTGGATAAGAATAAAAAAGAAGCTGAAATGAAAGAACTTGTAATAACAGCAGAAGTGGTGGAGAAAAGGGCAAGGAAGATCAAAAACTGGCCACCACCAGGTGAAGATGAACTGCATGGTTTTCAGGTGAAACATCTAATTGGTCTGCATCCACTCATTGCCAAGCAGTTTAACAGCATATCGCAAGGAGGTGAAATTGAAGATTGGTTAACATCTGGCAAAACCTACCTGATAATAAAAGATCAACAAAAGAGGCAGCACCAGGCAACTATAGGCCAATTACCTACTTACCAAAAGCTTTCAGATTGCTAACTGGTGTGGTAGCTGATGCAGTCCAACAGCACCTAGTTGAAAATAAGCTTTTTCCATCTGAGCAGAAAGGAAACCACCCAAACAGCAGAGGGACAAAAGATCAGCTCCTAATTGACAAGGTAATTTTGGAAAACTGCAAGAGAAAGAAGACTAATTTGAATATAGCTTGGATCGATTACAAGAAGGCATTTGACTTCCTGCCACATGATTGGATAATCAAGGGCCTAGAAATAACAGGAGTCAGTAGAAACATCAGAAGCTTTGTGCAAAGATCAGTGGCACAATGGAAGACACAGTTGCTGGTCAATGGTGATAGATTGGGAGAGGTTAATATCAAGAGAGGAATCTTTCAAGGAGACTCACTATCACCACTACTGCTTGTCATTGGATTGATTCCTCACTCAACAATACTGAACAAGTCAAGCCATGGCTATCAAACATCAAAGACATCTGCCAGGTTATCCCACCTCATTTACATGGATGATTTGAAGCTGTATGGAAAAACACCATCCGAATTAGAATCACTGCTCAACGCTGTTCAAATATACAGCCAAGATGAAGTTTGGACTGGACAAATGTGCCACCCTTACCATCAACTGGGGGAAAATAGTGAAAACTGAAGGAATCAAGATGCCAAGATATTTCCCAATGGAAATAACATCAAGAGTCTGGATGCAGATCACTACAAATACCTGGGCATCCTTCAGTCTGACAACATCAAGCACACTGAAGTCAAATAGAAGGTTAGTAGTGAATACATCATGAGAGTGAAGAAGAACTTAAAGTCCAAACTCAGTGGAGGAAATACCATCAAAGCAATTAACAAATGGGCAATTCCAGTCAATAGATATACAGCTGAAATAGTGGACTGGACTCAAGCAGAAGTAGAAGCCCTGGATAGGAAGACCAGAAAAATAATGACAGTGAATCATGCCCTTCATCCATGCAGTGATGTTGACAGACTCTACTTACCAAGGAGCATAGGTGGGCCTAGAATGTTGGAAGTATACCAGAAAGTAAAGAAGAAGAAAGGCCATTGGAAGAATATCTGAAGGACAGTGCACTGAAGCTAGTACACCATGAAGGCTTACTGAATACTGAAGAGACCAAACTGGCCTACAAGAAAGACCAAATGAAGAATAGAAAAGAGACATGGCAAGGCAAAGTATTACATGGCCAGTACACAAAAAAACAGCAGGCAAAGCAGATAACAACAAGACCTGGCAATGGCTAAGAGCAGGAAAGTTGAAGAAAGAGACAGAGGGGCTAATTCTGGCTGCACAAGACCAAGCCTTAAAAACAAATGCATACAAAGCCAGAATTGAGAAGACAGCAACAGACAGCAAATGCTGCCTCTGCAAAGAAGCTGAAGAAACAGTGGACTACCTAGTCAGCTGCTACAAGAAGATCGCACAGACTGACTACAAACAACGTCATGATAAAGTAGCAACAATGGTGCATTGAAATAACTACAAGGAATACCATTTGCCTGCAAGCAAGAACTGGTGGGACCACAAAACAGACAAAGTAATAGAAAATGAAGAAACTGGAGAAAAATAATAAAATATAAAGACCTGCAAATAGAAATGGAACGACTGTGGCAAAAGAAAGAAAAGATAGTAATTGGTGCCTTGGGTACAATTCCAAAACATTTTGAGCACCACTTGAACACCACTGGCATTGACAAAATCACCATCAGTCAATTGCAAATGGCAACTTTACTTGGAACAGCTTATATCCTGCGACAATACCTGTAACACCATCAAAGTGTTCACTGTGTGACCAACCATAACAACAATAGTAACGTATTAGAGAAATTGCTATGTGCATGTATTGGCTGTTTGGATCCAAGCTATATCATATGAATTCGTTTTTCTTCTTCCTGATTTTTGAGGTGCCATAAGATTTTATATAATCAAATTTCTGGCATGTTATTTCCAACAGACAGACAGACAGACAGACAGACAGATAGATAGATGAAAGTAAAGTACAGGTGAAACCAGCATGGCCTAAAGAGGTAAGATATTCCAACTGCAGCACATCTGGAGGGTACCAGGTTGGGAAAGGCAGTAATTAATTCTTGGCTTCTTTTCTGATGCAGTTGAAGTCTTTTGAATGAAAATTCTCACAGTGCCAATGCAACATGGAGTCAATTTGAACTTACATATATCCCTGTAGAAATAAGTCCCTTCATGGAAGGCTCTATTATGCCCTTTACAATGTATCTATTTTAGAACGGGGCACTGTAGTAATGTAGAAATGAAAAAAAGACCATTTTGTTCTTGTTATATTACAAACGGAAGATTGAAGTGTATGAAATCTGGACTCAAAAGGACCTTGTTATATGCTATGTTAATTGAGAGTTGGACAAAACTGTCCATGTATGAAAAATATAAAAATAAGCATTAACTAAGGGTCAGCTGGGAGTACAGCTTGTCAGAGAACAGCAAACAAGAGAGGTTACTTAGAAATAAGCTATATCTGTCCAGAAAATGGGAGAAAGTATCAAATGATTAAATAGTGGAGTCCCAGAAGAGTACAAACAACTATTATTCCTAGTAACAACAGAATAAATAGTGTTTTTATAAACTTCATGTAAAATGTCATTTTAAAATGTCATTTGAAATACTTATTTACAGAGATGACTCATGGATCCATCATTTAGGAAAATGATTAGTGATTTTAAAAAACAGGAATGCAGTTTAAACAAGTGTGGGGAAAATATCTATACCCAGCAACAGCTGAACAGAGGAACAGTTATGCAGAAATGTGGAATCCCCTTTGCTGGTTTAGAAACCACTTCTTAGTCCCAGAATGATATTTTGATTCACAAGGAATGGAGGGAATGTCTATCTCCATAATGTCCAGGAATACTACTAGTTGATAATGATGGATTCAGAGAAATAAAATCTATAGTTTTTGTTCTCATACAGTAAGGGCTTTTACTGCTATTATGCCATTGGCCCATACTATCATGTATTACAACCATTTATTTGAGGAGGAAGGAGAGGTACAAAAGTTCCTACCATGGCATTCTATTCTGACCTTCAGTCTCTAATCTAGCAGGTTGCCAGCAACCATTCCAATCCATGTGCTGCTTTATATTTGGCCTAGGTATTCTGAAATTACTGGACAAAATCTATAAAGTTTGTTTTTCTTGCTCTTTATAGTCTTCACTTAAGGGACAGGTAATATTACCAAAATGCTTCATAGTTATGATTTAAACAAAGTTTCCATTAACCCATACTGTCATTTATAGCGTGGTTTTTATAACCCCAGTGTTAATGGAAGACTTTAAAGAGCACAACTTTTCATTTATAATTTTGCAAACCAATGAAAATTCAAAACATTTCTTTGTAGGGTGTATGTATTTAATGTTCAAAAATCCATATAATAATTTTACTAATTACATTTACATGTGGGGAGGTTAAAATGCATGAAAAATGTAATCTCAGAAGCTTAATGCACAAATACATTTAAGAGAAAGTACACAATAATATTAAATTTTTGATCATTTGATCAAATAAGGGATATAGTTTTATTCTTAAAGACATTTAAACAGCATGAAGGGCATATTTAGATATGATACTGATTCATGAGTGATGGCCAAGCATTTTTTAAGTCTCAGAGGAAATAAACTACAATGAATGAGCAACTTGGTCACTGCCATTCTCTGGTGACAAGACGTGCAACTGGGATGTCTCAGTTATGAAAGGAAAATGTTATTGGTGCAAGTAGTTGATTGTTACAAACTATGGGTTGAAACTGACATGTTGCTATTTAAGATAAGCCACTCTCTCCCTCCTCCATCTCCCTATAATGTTTATAATACTTTCAGAAGCACGGTAATAAGCTTTCATAACAATTGCCATTTCTGTAATACCTGCACACTATTAGAAGTGTTCTCCTCCCCATGCAGCTTTATTCTTTTTGCCAATGCAGTGGGGGGGGAAGGAGTGAGCATGTTTTGGGGTTTGCTGGCTGATGGAGATTGGAGAGGGAGTAGTAAGAATCATAACAGTTGAGTCAAGTATTTAAAAGGTAGAGGAATTTGGGAACCCATTACAGTTCCTCTTGATTTTAAGGTACACTTCAGTAGGCACCAGAGTTTGCTCGGAAGCCTGGAAAGAGGACAGAATTACAAATACCCTAATAATGGATGCTATGAAAGAATCAACATTCCAAGGAGATGTGATTCCCCCCACCCACCCACCAGGCTGAAGAATCCTGAGAACTATATGTAATATGTGAAATAGTATTATCATTTTCACTAGAAGATTAGATATTGAAAGTAGGATATTTAATATACAATGGTTGTCTCCTTCAGGTGATTTCCTTTTACGTGCATGAGCATGTGAATACATTTGAGATCTTCTGCATATCAGGTATCTGGTATTTTTTTAAAAAATTACCCAGACAACTTTGTTGTTCTGTAATATAAGTATCCACAATGAAATACCTATACTTTAAATGAAAGGCTCTGGTTAGAAAAGGAACAGGATCAGTTTGGACCTTGAAGACTCAGGTTAACTAGAATACTACACTTATAGCCCTTTAGTAGTATGGCTTACAAAATTCCTCTTTCCCACTTCTGAATGATCTTAGCAGAGTTGGAGAGGTCTCTTCTGAAATATGATTCTCTTCATCCTCCCTGCTTCTTGCTAACACTAATGTTGTTTGTTCCTGATACTGTATAAGATGGCTATGAAATTGTCAAAGGTATTTGTTGGACAATGTCTGTGATCTTTGCGTCAAGAGACATCTTTACACCCAGCATGCACATAACACTCTCGTTGTTAGTATTAGACCTTTTGGTAAACACTGAATTTGCTTTTATAATTCTAATACTGTCCTTTAAAAGCACTTTTTAAACTCAAATTCATAAATGCTCCATTTGGCCATAAAAAGAAAGAACACAGAGAACTTGAATGTCTTTCTCACTACCTGCAGCTATGCCTTGCTGTTTCAGAACACACTTTTTTGTTGTTCTTATTTTTTTAATAGTCTATATCTTCTCCCAAGCATCAACAACTTTTACTAGTGAAATAGCTTTCTCTTGAAAGAAGAAAACCAACTTTATTGTGATATATATCTAGTTCTTACCGAAGACAACCCCCACCCATTTTGCCTATGCCATTGTTGCACTCTCACTGACAAATTGGAACTAGTATGACAATGCTATAAGGAAAGATGCTGCTATTCTTCATAAAATGAAGAATAACTCATAGTGAATTAGAATAAGACTGCTGGGAAAAGGGAAAATAAAAGAACAAATTGCTATAATGTAATTTGTACATTGGAAGATAACTTTCTTGCTATCAAATAATGTCATTATAGAATATTTCCCCTTAAACAGAACCTACAATAAAGAACATTATTAGATTTATAACAAGGAAAGATAAAGTATGATTCCTCTTCACTCCATTGCCTGCTGAACCTAAGAAGATTAATCTACCCCCATTCTAAAATAGATGGATGGATGCTAACAAAGCTTGCTGACCATGGTCTTGAATATAACCTTTGGGGAGTTATAAAACTCACCTCAGAATGGAATATTGCAAACCTCTACATTCTTCTCCAGCTTATGTGAAAACTTCTATTTGACAGGAATACAGAAAGAACTTCTTTTACTTTTCCCCAAATTCACACAAATGACTGGCTCCCCCAGGCAGGTGAAATTCTCCTCTTCTTGACCATATGAAACTGTTTAAGGGATGCTTCTGGGTTTAACAACTGACTCTGAGTAACCTACAGTACTATAATGATGGGGAATGTCATGTTGCCCTGAGACCTCTCTTGCTGCCAGAACCTTCTATAGAATAGGGAACTTTCCAATTTAAAGAAAATTGCTTGCAAAAATTGCTGTTGGGGGTGGTCTTTTCAGAAAGGAATCTTTTCCCTCAAAGATATTACTTTCATTTAATTATGTTTGAAATGTTGCCTGTAAAGCACATGCCCATTCAAATGCCTATAATCTTCATAAAAGATTTCATTATTGGCTTATGTATGTATGTATGTTTGTAAGGACTCTCCTATTTATTCTTGTGAACAAAGCCTATACAACTGAAGGGGAGGCAATGAGAATTTCTGATGTCCTGTTACCAAAGGAGTTAATGCTCTGCTTGACACCCTACTCCCTGCAGATAGGCAAGAGGGTGGCCTTCTGTTCTTGCCCCACGCATGCAAAATACATGGAGTTATGGGGATTTAATAAAGATGGATGACTGGGCTAAAGCAAAGTCCCAACATTCTCCCAAAGAGCTTTTTGCTTTAGTGCATCATTTTTCAAAGTATGGATCATGATCCCCAGGGGCATTGCAAGTCAATGGATAGAGGGTCAATAGAGAATGCCTGCCCTGCAGGTTCTTTCTGAGCAAATGTACCAGTTTGATGCAACTGGTAGCCTGAGTGTTTTATTTTTGTTTTTAACACACCCCATTTGCCTTTCAAAAGAGAACTAATTATGCCTGGAGAGCACAAGATTTCTTTGCAAAGTTCTGACCCTTGCCCTGCAGAGGGAATTACAGCGTAGGGCAGGGTTTCTCAACTTCAGCAACTTTAAGATGTGTGGACTTCAACTCCCAGAATACATCTTAACGTTTTTAAGGTTGAGAAATCCTGATGTAGGGAAAGGAAGGATTGCGAGGAAGTAGAGAGCAGGACATATGAAAAATGGGGAAAGGGATTTACAAGCACTAGGCTGGAAGGGAAAGAGTAGATGGGTTATACATGCAAATGCGATTTATACTCTGCTAGTATTTTCCAACCTACAGTGTTGAAAAAATGTGTTTTACCATATATACTCACATATAAGCCCATCCATGGATAAGCCGACCCTTGAATTTTTGACAAAATACCATGAAAAATGTGCCACCCACAGATAAGCTGACCTGCATTTTTTATGGTATTTTGGTTAAAAATTCAAGGATTGGCTTATCCACAGATGGGCTTATTCACAAGTATATATGGGAAGTAAGGATACTTTTAAAAAGTATTACCATATATAACTGTAGATAAATCCATCTGTGGATAAGCCAAATCTGTTTTTTGGGGGTGTATTTTGGCACCTAAAATTCTTGGCTTATCCATGAGTATATAGTCAATTTTTATTTTTCCTTTATTTCCAATGAGACAGTTTTATTTCATAACATTGTAAGATTCTAGCATTGTTTCACTTAGTATATAGATTAAGTATTAAAAGTGGTACATTAATTTTCCCCCCCAATCCTAACCCCAGTGAGAGAGAGCCAGTTTGGTGTAGTGGGTAAGGTACCAGGCTAGAAACTAGGAGACCGTGAGAGTTCTAGTCCCACCTTAGGCACAAAGCCAGCTGGGTGACCTTGGGCCAGTCACTCTCTCTCAGCCTTTGGAAGGAGGCAATGGCAAACCACTTCTGAAAATCTTGCCAAGAAATCTGCAGGGATTTGTCCAGATTGTCAGTCAACACTGACTTGAAGGCATATACACACACACACACACGTGCAATCCCTGTGAAATCATTAGTTTTATGGGGGGAGGGAGGTTTGTGCAAATTCATTTTAAGGGGTCACAGTACCACAAAGTTTGAGAACCCTCATTTAGGTATAAGTTACTGCTTGCTAATGGAGGATAGAAATAAAAACTGCCTTTTTGAAACATATTTATATCTCCTTTCGGTATTCTGCCAAACATTCATCTTAGAGTGCTGTTTGAAATGATGAGTTGGAAAAGACATGAACATCTGGCTGGGCTTAAAGCCAAGAGTGAAGCAGTAGCATAGAGCTGCTAAAAACATATTCTAACTGTTGCTAAATGTTAGATTCAAAGCTCAGAATTGGTCCAGCTGAGAGGTGGGTACCATGTTAATCCAGGTAACATTTGTGAGGTCCAGAATGACAGCAAATGGTAATGTGATCACAGTACACCAGATGCGAGGCTGTAGAATTTTACTTTGCTTTAACATATTCCCTTAAGAATAAATGAGATGTTATACTTTAGTTGTATGATGCAAAGCCCTAATCACAGTCTTACATGAAGATTATTTTTTATCATGGGCTTAATGATCTTACAGAGATACTAGCCAGGCTTTTGTGTAGTGATCTGGATTCAAAGGGAAAAGAAATATCTACTGTATGTCTTTTCCTGGCCTTGCATGACTACCCTCCCCAGCTGCTGGCTAATGCCAGGAATATATGGGTTTTTTTGTTTTAAAAAGTTGTTAACAGGTGTTACACGTGCACACATGCACAATCTGAGTCACCTTTTCTTTTTTGAATCCAGATTGCTGCCGAGCTCTGCTATTTGTTGTTAGGCTGAATTGCTTCAGTTACAACTGTGAAATGTGCAATTAATATTTTTCTTCTCAGTTAGACAAAAAGTATTCTGCCAACCTGTTTTTTAACAAGAAGTAATCAACAACAGTGCATATATGGCAACAATATCATTAACTAGCCTAGATCTTTGGGAAGTCTCCGATAATCAAAAGTACCCAATCTAATCAGAACTATTTGGTAGACTGTGTAAATAGCAGCAGCAATAACAACAATACACTAGGGCCTGGGTCACTCAGCACACATAATCCAGTTAGTCATGAACCCAGTTATAGATTCCTAGCAGTGTTACTGACTGCATATAATCATATCAACTTGATTAAAAGCCACATGTCAGGGCATACAGAGTTCCCAGCCAGTTTCTCCTGGAAGTGCTTGCTTTCCATGAGCTCTTGGGTTAAGATGTTACTGCCAAGGCTTTGTTACATCACTACCCTTCACCATTTTCCAGGCAGGAAGTAGTGGTCTGGGCTTGGATGCTGCTCCTTGCAGTGGGATGGCTGTTCAGATTGTGCCGATGAATCTTGAAATGGTGCTCCTTGCTTTTTCAGTTGTTCTCTTATGTCCCTCTCTCTATCTCTCTCTGGAAGACTGATGTTAGAATGTTTGGCTAGGTGACTACAGCTGACTGGGTTATACATCATTAAACCAATTTAGCATATTTTGTGAACTCAGCTATTGCATGGACATTTTCATCTCTTCAGACTGAAGGGTCCCAGATTTTGGGTTCAACACTCCTTATGGTCTCTTTTTCTTGGCACTGCCTTGGGGGAAGAGTGACATTTTGTTCACAAAAGCAGCACATTACTCTTCTTCAACAGCTTCTTTGTTCTCCATGGAGAACTGGAAATGAGTTATATCAGAAGTTCCAGTACTGTGAGTTTAAAACACTGGGCAGCTGATGAGGTGAAGTAGCTGACATGGAAAAGGTTCTCCCATGCCTCTTCTTTGATGAAAATAATAATCTCTTGATGGCATTTTGTAAAGAAGAGGAAGTTATTAAGCTTTTAAAGTATACTATAACTGCATGAGTAAAAGTTTAATAACTTCCATCTATCTATCTGGATGGACTGTAGTTCTGATAAGTCACTGAAGCCCTCTTCGCCTCTTGACAGGATTACTACAGCACATTCTACATGGGGCCATCCTTGAAGAGAGTCTGGAAACTGCTATATAATGCAGCTTCCTGATTGTTGAGTGGGTGCAGCAAAATGGGACCCAAAAGACTAGCCTTGAAAACATTAACCTGATTACCTTTGAGCTACATGGGCCAATTTAAGCTGTTGACATTAATCTGTAAGGACATAAATGGCTTAGGGTCTGTCTTTGGAGTTCCTGAAAAATCAATCTATATGGGACGTTGGGTGACAATTCCACTTAGTAGGGGATGCCTATTATGCTATGCTAGCATCCTGAGGGAGATGACAGTGCTAGAGAGAATCCTTAGAAACTTAAGTAATAAAAGCTCTCAAAATGATGTGGCAAGGAAGGGTTTATCTTTTGTTCTATTACAGGAAAATATCCAAGAAGTGTCCTTTGCATTTATTTTATCACAATTAACATTGAGAGCATCAAGATGGCAGGGGAAAAATTTGTGGGCAAATATGTTACCATTTGAATACCTGGAAAATGCCATATGCCCTCAACAGAGATCCTTCCTTGAGTGGTGACATCTGGATAGCTTTCAGTGTATTAGTGACAACTGTGCATTTATTACTCCATAAATTGAACGTCTGGGAAGACCTATTATTTCTATGTATTTCATGGTGGAGGAAATAGCTGATTTCTAATAGCTGATTTTACTTCTATTGGAATTCCGGAAAATAATGAAAAAAAATATATGTGTGGGATGGGACTTCAGCAGCTTGATTGCAGAAGTTTATAATATCTGCAGTCAGTGGGCATCTGTGTACGTTGCCCATGGCACAAACTATCCTTTCATCCAGCTGAGAAACAGTTGCATTTAGATACAGAAATTAAATGAAAGCCCCTCCTGTGTCAGGAATGAGATTTTAAATATTTCTTATGTAAAGAATAAAATGCTTAGTTTGATCGTATAACTTAGTAAGTTTAGAGTGTGGCTTGATCAGAGATGCTTTTGTTTATTCCTTTCATGAGAAAGCAGTAGCACTTATTTTTATATATATTTTATATATATAAAAATAAGTGCTACTGCTTTCTCATGATATATATATACACACACACACACACACACACACACACACAACTTTTCAGTTACTGGAAGAATATGTGTGCATGCAGGGAGTGGGGAATAATTGGTATCAACACTATAAGCATGATAGATAGATAGATAGATAGATAGATAGATAGATAGATAGATAGATAGATAGATAGATAGATAGAGATACTATATGGTGTGTGTATGGTATATATGGTATAGAGACAGAGAGAGAGAGATTTTAGAATGCTACCAGAGAAGTGCATTGTTCAAACCATTATTATTGTAGAATATTAATAACAACAACAACCAAATTGACCTATCTTTGCCCAATTTAAATGTAGATGATCTATTATATATTGAACATCAAAACAAAGTATTTTTCACTGACTCGCTGTGTGAGAAGTTTAGTTCATTAATGCTGTGCTGAAATATCTTCTGCCAGTCTCATCAAGGAGAGTAGATATAAATTGTTTTTGATATTTTTGATCAAAAGAGAAGATATTTTTGGTGAAATTCTCCTGGTAAGATACAAGGTTCTGGTGGTTATTTTGGTTAAGAGGCAGCCAAGAAATTGGTGAGACTCTCTTGTCTTTTCATGGTATAGTCACCTTTCCAGCACCTTTCCACTTCTCTGGCTTCCCGCACTTCCATAAAATATTCTGCTCCTCTATAAATGGGAAGACTTTGTGAAGAAACACACCCTAGGATTTTTTTCAAAGCTGAAAGCTTCAGCAGCCAGGAGGGCTGTAGAAGACTATAGAGATGTGTAACAGAATACAACAGTATTCTGTTGTATTAGCATACACTTTATTATGTTGCAACAATAAACTCTGGAACACACTGTGAGAATAAGACAGATAGAGAAAAAATATTTCAAGAAATTGAAATTAAATTGGGCTAAACATGAAAATAATTCATGTTTAGCCCAATTTAATCCCAATTTCTAACTTTTTTGGGGGAATGGGGAAGGATGGAGGCATATTTTGCTTGAAAGGTCACACTCTCATTTTAAGTTGACTCCAAAATGAATTCTTTCCCTTGCCACTGTCTCTATTAGTGAATTTCACCTCCTTTCCAGCAAAGAGCCATTTGTAACAGGTAGAAAGAGGCCTTACAGGTGACTCTGACAATAGAATAAAATTTTGTTGCTGACAATTATGGGATTTATTGTTTCCTGGGTAGATTCCAATGAAAAATTGGGCTCCTGAGCATACTCAGGAATCCTATGTCCAGTTTAAAAATTAGCTGCTGCTAGTAACTCCTTGGCCAAGATAAAAGAGCATTAATGATGTTGCAGGAGAGTGAAGAATTATGTGCATATGTGTGTGCATTTTCATTTCTTCCTTTTAAAAACTTTTAAAATCCCTCTGTAGTTTTTCATTCACTAAACATATGGAAGAAAAATTATGCATGAACTATAGATTACATGATCTTAACCACTTCAGCTGTTTTACTTTGAACTGAGTTTTGTAGGCAATTCAGAATGGGACAGTTGTAGATTTGGACATTTAATGAGGATGATATGTATTTGGAATATGGTTTTATGATTTCAACAAGCAGCATCTTCAGGTTTTTCTTTAAGGAAATGTACCAATTACTTTTCATAAATAGTGTCCACTGCACCACTGGTCATTAGATGACTCTTGTGTCACTTGTTATCTTAATTTAATCAGCTGTAATCTGTCCTCGAAGCTCCAAAATCCCAACAGACTATTTGCATATATATCAGTGCATTAGCATATTCTCATGATTGCCACAAAATATAGATGCTAGATAGATATTTCTTATGTCAAATACATGCCAAATTATTTGTGGAGATGGCATTTTGGAACCTCATTGTTGTCATTGTTAAAAAGCTGCACTTTTAACTTAAGCCACAATTATTTAAGGAAATGGTAACTTTTAATGCATGATTGGATTCTTCTTTTATTCCCAATTTTACACAACACTTGTAAGCTGCATGTGGAAATCACTGGACCAGGCTAGATGAAGACTTGAGTATGTTGATAATTGAGTTAACTGAAGCTTAAAGTTTTCATTTCTCCCAGGTCTGTTTGGAATCTTTAGGTCTGAGTGTTCTGTTTAACCCAAGTCCCATTCAATCTTTGGCTTCTCTCTCTACCAAGCTGTTTGAAACAGTGCTTTTGTAAGGTGACCACATGTACACAGCTGAAAAGAGCAAAAACAAAGAATACATGCATTACCCCCCCCCCCAAAAAAAACCAAACTGTCAAGTCACCCTTTTAATTATTGGAATGGTTTTATGTTGAATATAAGGTCAAAGTACCATATGCTTTGACACCTGTTTTCTTCAACTGTTTTGGCCTTTGGGCCTTAACTTACTCCATTCACCTTAAGTACTGACAGTTTTTTTAATGTCAGCATGCTTCTTGTTTTTCTAGATTTTTTTTTTTATTAACTTGTGGACATTTAGATTGTGTTATTGGATTATTTCTCTCCTTAAAGTTGGACATAGTTGAATAATACAGCAATTCACCATTTTCCCTGGTCTCTAAGAAATAATTAATGGAAGCATAGTTGTTTTTTGTTGTTGTCAAAATGTAGTTTTCCTCTTAACTCTTTCTATACTTCAGCTCCAATTTATTTAACCATGGACTAAATTCAAGGACCACAATCTTAAGCAACCATAATTTGGGCAAAGCAGATGGACCTAATTCTCAATTTTTACTGCTACTAATCACCATTATAAACAAACAAAGCGGGTCTTTAATATAAAAATGTCAGGTGATTACCTTTTGTAAAAATTATGTACATGCCTCCAAGTGAGTGTGCAATTCCCCTGCCTAGAACTGACAATCCAGTCTGTCTAGGGTGGCCTTCTCTAATTTGGTAGCCTTCAGACATGTTCAGATAGAACACCTATTCTTTAAGCTAGCAGGGGATGTTGGGAGATGAATCCTAACATTGGGGGAGCACCAGACTGGGAAAGGCTAATCTGTTTTGCTCACATGAGACAGGTAAATTAATCTTGCTGTCTTTGATCCTGCATTTGGATTAAAGAGTTATAAATCCCACTCAGTAGGATTTACTGCCAAACTACTTGTAAAGAATGAGATTTCCCAAAGTGAGAAACAATTGTTATGTGCAGCCTATTTCTTTTTCATAGGTAATAGGATTGCATATCACATATTTTCAACAAACAACAGAACAGGGTCATTACTGGAATAATTGAACAGTGCAGTAGTTTAAGGCTTCTCATTTGCTAACATTGTCAAGGCAATTGTTTGTGGTAACTATTGGTGCCTGGAGTTTGCAATGGCCTCTGTTTGCTTGGGGTCGTTTCCACTGGCTCTATTAATCATAATATCTGACGACAGCTACCATCATAATACCTGAAATTCTTCCAGCTGCCAATAACTGTAGTTTAGATTTGTACCTTAAATTTCTCACATTTCCTCATGCTTATATCAGTATATTTCTTGTTAGTATATTTTTACATCCTATAGAAGCCAGTAATCCACTTGTATGGCAGAATATTTTCCATCAATGGAATTGGTGGAAAGGTTCTCCTTTCTTCATAGTCCACTCTCCTATTCTCTTCTGGGGAGTTTGGGAGACTTTTCAGAAAAGATTTGGAAGATTCAGAGGGACTACTAATGGGAGGAAAAGAGTAGAATATTCTGTTATACAAGCAAACCTTCAGTCAAATAAGTTTATCAGAATTTTTTTTAATCTATGGGGAACTAAATATTACAATACTTATTCACCAGTGGAAGAGATACAAATTAATCATTTTCGCTTAGATTACTATAGAGCTAAACCATATCTGATTGCTTGGTCACTCTCATACTTTATATCTCTGTCAAAAGAGCACATTACTGTTTGACAAGATTTGCTTTATTGGCCTTAGTAGTTTCTCTCTCTCTTTTGTATAGAACTGATTGACTTTGATGAAGAAAATAGTGTTCTTATCTGCTGCTTTAGGATTTATGCAATTGCTCAGCTGAGTTAATATGTTGTTATGGTGTCAAAAAGGAGTTATTGGGCTTTGGGTAAGGTTAACATATGTCCCAATTTCCCCAGACTCCTTTTTTTGCACCGTCATGCTCCAAATAGTCAAGAAGAAAAATATATCTTGAAATATCCAGGATTGCAGCTTCTGATTCTAGACATTTGGGGTTGGATCTGTGATGAATAGCAGTGGGATGGCAGTGGAGAAACAGAACATGGGGTTTCCAGCTGTAGTATCTGGGATAGAAAATCACAGGATCATAACAGAATTAATGAGCTATTTACAGGATAACTGTGATAGAGGACATGACATACAGCCTATTACTTAAACAACCCACTTTCTAGAAATTCCTCTTTTTTCACATTGGAATATGGCAATCCTGGCCACTCAGAATCACTCTGGTGGATGAGCAGCCATATAAAAGATAGATAGATAGGCAGGCAGGCAGGCAGGCAGGCAGGAAGGAAGGAAGGAAGGAAGGAAGGAAGGAAGGAAAGGAATTTCAGTATATAACACTGAATGATGTAGTGATTTGATGTAGTGATTAAAGACGCTGGACTAGAAGCTGGCAGACTGTGAGTTCTAGTCCTGCCTTAGGAATGAAGCCAGTTGGGTGATTTTAGGCCAATCACACTCTTCAACCCTAGTTAGAAGGCAATGGTAAGCCACTTCCAAAACACGTTGTTAAGAAGACTGCATGGACTTGTCCATGCAGTTGCCCGGAGTCAAGACTGTCTTGAAGGCACACACACAGACCAAAAAAAAAAAAAAGTTATGAATCTTACCATGCAGCCTAAAAGTTGGAAAGGTAACAAATTTAGCACTGGTTATATTTTCTCTTACACTCAGATTTAAAAGCTATGTTCCTCTTAAACACAACCAGGTTTATTTCCCAACACAGAACATTGAAGGGCATGTGTAGTTATGTCAATTTCATTTGTTTCATCTTTATGGAAACTCTCATGAAGCTGAGTGATTTAGATGCTTTTCTGCCTTGATACAAGAGTGAGAAATTGTTGTTTGTCATTGTTGTTTGTTGTTCACAGCTGGTTTTTTTATGAGTTTTGCTCATAAACAGGTGGTTAGACTATTCCTTCAGCTATGCAGTACAAGCTGTGCCAGTCTGAATTAAATTCACTCTTGAGTTAGATGGTATTGGCACTTTCATTTTAGCACAGAAAATAGTAATGTTTCTGACAGTTCCAAAACTATTGTTGTGAATGCAAGTTTTTCAAGACATCACACAATTAAAGCAAACCCATTCTTCTCTTTAGTTTCATAGCATATTCACTCACTTTAAGACCTTATTTAATTTATTGTTAAAACAGTTTCCCAGTGCTTTGACAGATAAGTTATTCTTTCCTGATTATAGTGCCTTTTTTTCAAAGTTATTGCATGCTTTTGGACCTAGCAGTAACAGTTTATGCAGCAGGATTTTAATAACACTGACAATCAGTTTAAAAACAGGAACATAAGGCTACATAAAATTCAATATGATTCTGCAGTGGAATGATGCCTTTGAATCAGGTAAGATGATCTTCCTCCACAGAACTGTTAACAGATAATGCAGCTGTTGTTTTTAATATTTATTATAAAAAATAGAATATCTACATGTCTATAAGTGTTTTTAAATTCTTTACTGCATATTCTACATATATGTACAGATGTACAATGTGCCAGCTCAAGTGACTTTCTTGATGAAACTTTTGGGGCAGGTAATTTCATCAAATCAATTTATGATGATTGCAATTATTGTTTTATTATTAATTTCCATTGAGTGACAGTAGTTGATTGCTGAAATAACTGGGGCACCATAAAGATTAACATGCCTATTACAGCTTTATGGAACAGAATTCATTCCATAAGAATTCATTCCATTTTAAGACTCCACAGACTTGGGTGGTTTTTCTGTAACAAAAGCAACCTCGCTGAGATTATATTACTAAAACAATAGCATGCTTTGTGAAGAAGTCCGTAATGTGTATCAAACATCAGCAACAATAGCAACAAGAGTAATAATAAAATAGGAATCTGCTGTTAAATGTTCAGTATTATGTCTCTAGAACTCTCTTCACAGGGAACCTATATAAAAGCTATTTCAGGACTCCTATTATGACTTGAAGCATTTTGTGAAAAATAGCATAATCAAGCAAGGAATAGATTGCTACTTCTAGATCAACAGGGGAGCAAAATAGCCACTTAAACTGAAGATCATACATAGTAAAGGAGGTGCTTTCCCAGCAGTAGAGCACCTAAAATGTACTCCTAGTGTTCTTTTATACATAACATCCATTTGTAGAAACAGACAAGCAATTTCTCCTTACTTTAAATACAGTTGTAGGATGTAATAGGAGGTACACAGTACTGGGATGAGCAGGAAGGGGTGTGTGATTATTCACTAACTTCTTTATCCTACTTGATCAAGGGATATCTATGTAAAATCAAAGAAATGAAATGAAATCAAAGGCCATATTATGAAATTAGCTGATACATAATCATTGCTCTGTTGATTTTACCCTTATAATGAAATAAGCATTGCACTGAAATGTGAGAATTCTATGGAACTTTCTATGGCATAGATTTTGGAGAAACAGGTCTATGTATTCCAGTTGCTCCAAGAGCCTTTGCAAGGTATTTATGTATATTTAATTTCCCCCTATCGATATAGGATAGCACAGTCTCATAATCATTGCTTTCACATAGAATTCCTCCATTATATTCAGACATATATCCCATAGGCACTAAATCCCACAGACACTAGAGTTAAATTATATATAAGAAATTTCCACCAACAAATTGTTTGTTTCCCATTTGAGTCTTCAGACTACTCACTCTATCAAAACAAAACATGGACATAAGTGGGGTTATTTTAGAACAAGAGTGAGCATTCATGGCCAATAGGCTGCCTACAGCTTCTGAGTCCCCTTTTTGCAGCCTTAAAGCCCATCACTACTGTATTAATGAAATTCAATAGCAAATCTCCAAATATGAGCAATGCAAACTCCTACACATTTAAACCAGCAATCAATTCACCAATCCCACTCAAAATGAAAAAATTCAGTAACCAAAAATTCATATGTTACAGTACAATTATTATGATGCCTCCATGGCCACGAATAACCAAAATGATATGACAAAAGTTGACCATTGGCCATAAAAAAGTAGCTTATCCGTGGGTTAAAGTTGTTATTATGAAAACTGTATAGTTAGTTTGTGTGTATGCACAGAGACCCCCTACCTTTTTTTTTTTATTTACTCATATTTATATACCAGCAAAATCCAAAAATTCCTGGCAGTTTACAACCTAGAACATAAAATGAGAATCAAGCTGGATTTAAAGGTAGAATGGAGATAATTTAGGCAATATACTCATTTTACGGTATATTTTTTCTTTCTAAATAGATATTTTCCCCCCAGATCCATTAATATTGAGAGATGTTAGCATACTTGTAATTTCACTGAAAGATCTGCCAGCCCATGATTCATTGGGCCAAGCATAACTCAACAAGAGCCACAATTTCCTATTCTGCACATGACTGTTAAGCTAAGTTTGGATTGGTAGATCAAAATTAGACAAGACTGACTTAAAATAATGTGTAGTAATTTTAGTCAATCTTGTGGCCTACTAATGTATGGGGGCTGCAATGGCTAGGATGTTGGGCTCTCAATACATCCAAGGGGCATCAGGTTGGGGCTGGCTGCTGAAGCTAAATCTGGGGAGAAATCATTGTGGTGGTGGTATCAGCTGTACAAAGTAGAACAAACTTAAGACATTTTCTCACATAAGTTTATTGACCTGGATTCAGGCCCCTATTATCTGACTGTTGCCTTGGTAGCAGCTCTTCCTCCTATCCTTCAAGGTCATTCCCTCTGCCTTCTACAGGTAGTGATTATAATGCTTTTAAAAATATATTTTGATGATGATGATGATGATGATGATGATGGTGATGATGATAGTGATGATGATAGTGATGAAAATTATAATGATAGTAGTACCAGTAGTAGCAGTACGGAAACCCATAGATGAAATTAGATGGGTCATCCAGCCAATTGAATTTAATGATAGTTTGGGAGAATGAGGCCAAGGATTGAGAAGAAAGAAGAATATACTAGCCAAGGTTACATCATTTTAATATTACAATTAATTTTGAGGTATTTTTAGTATTCAACATGGATACTGAATGTATTAATTTTGAGACAGATATTGAAATAAGAGCATATTTGGTACATATGTACTTCTTGACTATATAATCTCCAGGAAGGTAGTGCTCCTCTCATATCTAAGTATTCCAAATAGTCATGAAATGCATTCCCTGAATTATTTGAATTGCTTACAAGGAATTTCTGGGCCTGAGAAGAGAAACTATTCAAGCAGAACCAATCTCATAACTTTCTTGATGGCTTTTTGGTGCCCAGTGGCAAGCTATGAATGAAATGATTGCTCTGCCTTGAAGGGACTAGTAGACTGAGTAGTTTTTGAAGAATATTAATTCAAGTTTGATTCTTCCTATCTTTCACAGGCAGAGTGCTCCATCAATAGAGGGCAGAAGTTGCAATGTGTTGTAGTACATTAACAATAATAACAAAAAGGATCGTATGGATCACTTAGAGAGCGGGAGGCAGTGTGAAAGATAAGGGAGTTCCAGAGAAATGTCTTAATTTTTTTCATTGATTATACAAAGGTTTTTGATTATGTAGAACATAATGAATAGCGGAGAACCCTTAGAATCTCAGGCTACCTCATCTGCTTATGGAAGAATTTGTAAGATGATCTGGAAGCAGCAGGTAGAATGGAATCTAGAGCAACTAAGCCCTTTTTTAGTAATTGTTTTATATAGTTTTTAGGTTTTATGTAATTGTATTTTTATTTATTGTTTTAATGAGTTGTAAGCCACCCAGAGTCCCCCATTAGGGGGAGATGGGCAGGGATAAATTTAATAAATAAATAATAAAATAAATAAATAAATAAATAAATGGTTCAGAATTAGGGAATGAGTATGTCAGAGTTGTAGATTGCATCTTATTTAGCTTACTTATGTTACAAGAAATAATGGACTAGAAGAAATAGACATTAAAGTTGCTGGGAGAAACATTAACAACATCAGATAGTACTTTCATGACTGAAAGTGAGAAAAGTGAAAGAAGATAATTCAACTCTGAAAAAAACCTAAGATTGTATCAACCGGCAATGCCAACACCATGCAAATAGATGGAGAAGTAGATGGGGAAAAAAAACTTTTAAAAAATTTATTTTCTAGAGTCAGAAACACAAAGGATGGTAACTGTAGCCATGAAATAAAGAGATGCCTGCTACTTGGGAGATAGGCCATGACAGTTAAAGAGTACAGTCATCCAACTGACAGGAAAGATACATATAGGCAGAGACTGTGATGGAATGGAATGAGAGGAGTCAAGGACAAAAGCATCTCTTCAGCCCCCAGCGTGAGCATGGGAAAGTGAAGAAGATGAGACTGGCACCACCCTAAGGAATTCATAGTGTTTAGTTGCTGGCTTGGGGAGTTTACAGTTAGCCTGGCGAGATTCTGTCTAGCAGGTGCAAGCTAATAAAGTAACTGAGCTGTTCCAGAACTGTCTCGTGGAGTTTCTTGGGCTGAACCTGACATCAATCTTGCCAGACAAACTAAACTCCCCAAGCCAGCAACTAAACACTGTGAATTCCTTAGGGTGGTGCCAGTCTCATCTTCTTCGCTTTCCCATGCTCACGCTGGGGGCTGAGAAGTTGCTTTTGTCCTTGACTCCTCTCATTCCATTCCATCACAGAGACATAGTTTTCAGAGTTGTAACATATGACCATCAAAGCTAAACCATCAGACAGGCTGAATGAAGAAAAACTGAGGCTTTTGAACTGTGGTGCTGAAGAAAATGGGTGGGAATACCTTGGATCTCAAGAACAACAAACCAATACTAAATGAAGAAAAAACCAATCCCCCTTTTCTGCAATTGTTGGGGAACATATGCATTTGTGGAGTTTTCTCCCTTCAAATCAGAGGAGCTCTACTGATGGTACCATCATGTCAATAGACTTCCCTCACCATCACTGCAATGATGCTTATTCCCCTTCCAGAGACTTCACATAGTCTTTGATTGATCCAGCATAGGTCATAATTAGAATTGATTATGTTCCATCAAGTCATTTTTGATTCCTAGGAATCACATAGATAGATTTTCTCCAACACAATCTATCCCTAACCTGTTCTTTCAAGTCTCCTAACAGGGCACTCATCACCACTGTAGTTGAGTCTATCCACCTTGCTGCTGGTCATCCTCTTATTTTCTTTCCTTCCACCTTTCCCAGAATTAGAGTCTTTTCCAGAGAGCTGAATCTTCTCAGAATGTGTCAGAAGTAGGATAATTTGAGCCTGGTCATTTGTGCCTTGAGTGAGCACTTTGGGTTGATTTGTTTGATGAGCCATTGATTTGTGTTCTTGGCTGTCCACAATATTCTTAGGAATCTTCTCCAACATGATTAGAAGGGGAAGTCTAAGAATCCTATAAAATAAAGAAACAAGCAACATTACAAAATATTTCTTCCTCATTTTATCTTTGTTAAAAATTTGATGTAAATACGTGGTCCAAATATTACGACATATCATTAGAATGGAGACAAAAGTTGTTAGTGGGTTATCTTTGATTGATTGCATGTACAGTTCCAGAAATAATTTGTTTCCACCTTTTCATTTTGTTCCAATACCTGAATGGACTAGAAGATGCAACACACAAGCAGGTTCTCTGAACTTGAATTAAGGATTTCTTCTTCCTGGAAAGTATTAAACCTGGTAGGATTTTTGGCAATAAAAACCTGCCTCTCTTTTCATTTTGTGGCATTCTAGTCCTTCTCTGTATTATTGCATTATTTTGTATAAAGAAGTTAAAGGACAACTTTATTCTCTGACCCTTAGTCCCCTTGAGGGAGAGAATCTCTTCCAAAACTATTTTTTTTTAAAAAAAAAAACCTCTGTAGAAACCCTAGACTGTTTTTTTTAAAAAAACAAGATAAGAGGAAGATGTTAGGTATGGGGGCATTTGAAGTGTCTAGCTAGTTGTTATACTAATATGTATATTTATTATTCCACTTTTGATGCTGGCACTGGCAGTACATGGGAGATACAAAATGTTTAATAGAATAATATGCTTGTTATTAATTCAATAAACCAATTTATTAGCTTTTTTTCATCTTCAAAGCAGGCTGCAGAAGAATGAATTTACACCATGTAATTTCTTCATCTTCTTTGTGGTAGGATAAAGAGGGAGGGAAAGAGGAAACAGCTGAAATTCCTTTCTTTCAGAAATTCAGAAGAGTTCCTAATAGTAGCTAACTATAGTTTGCCATATCTACTGTCATGAATGCAAATGGAAAAAGATGTCCTAGAAATGAACTCTGCTCTGCAACATTATAGTTTTGCAACAAATGCTGAAAGTCAGTATTAAGAATCAAGTGAAAAGCTTTACTGTTGACCATTTTTCTGTTTTTACTTCATTGTTTCTTTTACTGTTATGTCCATCTAGATGGTAGATGAAGCTTTTGTTCTTTTAGGACTCAAATTATTTGTGGCCTATCCTGAGAACTAGGGTCACAAACCTCCATGCTTTATTGTTTACTACTCCAGCTCTCAATAAATTACTATGCTAACCCAGCACATTCTGTTTCTCATTTATTTTCCTATTTTCTCTGTATCATGGTTTAGAAATATGTGCCTCTTTCAACTGTTGCTGAACTAATGGGAATTAATTAGGTTGGGGATAGGAGGAGTTGCATTTCAGCAACATCTGCGGAACCTCATGTTTAGGGTTACTAGATGTCCAGCAAAGGGAGGACGTGCCTCCTTTTTGTCCTCATGTCCTCCATGTGGCAGGCATAGTCTTAAAATCAAATAGTGTCTGGCTTTTGGGGGGTTTTTTAAGACTATTTTCACAACAGTAGTCATTCAGATTTTAGCGTATTGTGACCTTGTAAATTGTCTGCTTCTTTTTTCCCCTCATTCATATTATTTAATTTATTTCCTGATTCTAGCAGTTGGCTTCTATCCAACACCTTCAGATCTATGATTGCTGTAGTCTGCAGATCACATGACTCATCATATGTTTCTATGGGGAAATTTGGAAGGCGCGTCATCGTTGATTCCATATGCTTATCGCTAACATATGTTCTTGAAAATAAACATTTGTTGGAAAAATATTGCAATTGAAAAACCAGTCTTTCTGATACTGGAAAAAGTAACCATATACATGTAGGCCTAAGTACTTTTTTTTTTCTATTTTTCTTTGTAATTTTTGTCACAAATGCAAGAAACAGTGGGTCCTCCTTTTCCCCCCATTTGCCCTCCTTCCCAATTGTCCATGTCCTACTTTGCGTCTTCAGATATCTGGCAACGCTACTCATGTTCCACTCTTCTGACCTCTATTAATGGGGACCTCTTCCCTGGGCTATTAGCTATTCTATCCAACTTTGTATCATCTCCACATTTGATATGCATTTCCTTTACTTATTCTTCAACATCAGTTTTGAAGAGCAGAGACTTATGACAGAAATTTAGGACTGAAACTTGATGCAAATCAAGTATTTCTGAAGGTGCTTTTACAGAAGATTCTTAATATTATTCTCTATGGACTAATGTTCTTAAGTTACAGTAAAGCAATGGTTAAATGTTAGAGAATAACTTCCTAAAGGTAAAATCAGTTGGACAATGGAACCAATTACTGAGAGAAGCAGTTAATTTCCCTTCATTGGATGTATTCAATAGAGGCTGGACAGCCGTCTGTTGGAAATGCTATAATTTGGATTCCTGCACTGAGCAGTGGGTTGAACTTAATGGCCTGTATAACTCCTTCCAACCCTTTGATTCTATGAATTTCCAGATCCCTTCCCCAAAATATAAAAGAGTTCAGTGCCACTGAAATGTATGTGTGTGCATGTGCACACACACATGTGTGATATATATATAAAACTGGAGGTTTGCAGCAGATTTTGATGAACCTTAAATCTCAAGGCTGAGCTGGGTAATTGCTAACTGCTTTTTATATAACCAGGAGAGAATGGAAAGGTCTAAATTCACTTTGTTTTGATTCAGGGCATCCATAAATCCTTATCTGTTGATCCTTTGATTCCTTACAAACACCCTTTCCTTTGCACAAACTCAGTCAACTTAGATGCCTGAAATTTGGTACTATTAATGTAAATTTTATCATGTTCTGTCAGACATCAATTAACTTATAAACACTTAAAGCAGAAATTAAAGTCATATAAATTGATACCCTCTGACCAATTTCTATGAAATGATGAATGCTTTATCCTAATGTAAAGCTGTAATTTTCCTGCAAATTTCATCCCATTCCACAGAAAAATAACCCTTTAAAGTTGCAGCCATTTTTAAATCTTCAGTGCTAGAAATGGGATGTATAGAGCTTTTTTACCCCCAATCTTTTTTCTAGATCTGCACACTCCAGAATCAGACTGGACTCACTTCAGAGTACCTGATACTAGATAATTCATGTTCAATTTCTTCAGTTGTAGATCAGGCCATCCTATTGAACTGATTTGTCCAGACACATCAGCAATTAGTCTGTCATCTCAAAGAGTTCTGTAGCAATACAAGGAAAGACATTGCAGTCAGTTGTACAAGATATATCTGGCCATCTTGTAAAGCTGAGCTTGGCTTGTCATAGATTACTTCAACATTTGGGTATTGATATTTCTCAGGCGTGGAGATATCCTGCTAGTTTGAGCGCCTTATTGCTTTTTTATTTAAGAAGAATATGATTTTTCTGTTCTTTTTTTTTTTTTCCTTTTGCACAATCATTTTAGTCTGCCAAGTTTTTTCATCATCAAGTCTGACAAACAAGCAAACAACCAACCAAACCTGTCCTGATTAGGATATAGGAATTCTCATATTGATTTTGCCAATTATACAAATGTCCATAACCTTTTTTACTTTCGTATTGGGAAATGGCAATTTTTCCAGGCCAGGCTAGTTTGGAATTAGAATTTTCTCTAGGATTGGAGGAAGTGTCATGATAGAATTTTTGGTTAGCAATCCTGCTGGACTATATCTAATAACTGACAATAGATTTATTTTTTAGTTGCTTTCATGTTGTGAGCCACCAAGTCTGACAATGATTGTGATGGGCTATAAATGTGATAAATAAATATAAATATTTACCATTTAATTTTAAAAGAATAATAAAGTGGGTCACTTTCTGTTAAGATCTTCTTTGCACTACATACTGCTTTCTCTGCCTTGCTTTCTTCTTGAGGCAAGTGAAGGCTGGAGATAATACAGCCAACGCTGAAAAGTGTCAGGAATGGCTGGTACTGTACCCTGAGTTGCATTGGTAATAGAGAGTTTACCAGAAATGCTTAAATGAACAAAAGCTGGCTTCACACTGCATGCTGTCGTAATGCAGTTAGTTAGACTCTGGGCATAGCGTCATGAGCAGTGGGTCACTGAATAAATCACGTTTTGTCGATGATTTATAAATAGCAACAATTATTTAGTGTGATGTATAAATGGGCAAAAATAGTTGCTCATGATTTCCTGCCTCGGTTGGCCCCTGTCCAGCCTTAATGCTGCCTTCATTTCATCCAAACTTTGTGGATAACGTACAGGATGCCTCCATTCCTCCATAGCATTTGCAGTGCTTCAGTTGAATCATCCTAGAGGTCCTCAATATGAATTCGTTTAAGGCAGTTAAATATTTGGTAGGAATGTTAGGTATCCTAAAAGAAGATCTAGGAAGCCACAGATGGCATATATTTTTAAAGCTTACTCCTTGAATTATATACCACATATAGTGAAATCATTACCTCTAACAACCTCCACCCAACCTCCTTATTTTTTGGACTTCTTGGCCACTGGCTATGCTGGATAGGGCTGAGGGGAGTGCCACAAAATGGGAGAATGCCAGAACAGAGAAGGCATCTGGAGATGCATTTGAACTCACATCTCTTTTACCAGCTTCAGATAAGTGGTAAGATTATGTCTGAGTATTTTGTCTTTCCATGTCATCAACTAACCTGGTCCCCTCCAAAGATGTTATAACTGCATTTTCTAGAATTCTGAGCCATTGACGTGCTGGCTGTAAATTCTAGAAATTGACACTCAGCATATCTGAAGTGCACCAGATTGTAGAAGGATCAATTATGTGATCTTGAGGTTTAAGATGAAGAGCGCTGAATACAGGTTACCTTGCAGCCACTTTGTGATCCTAGTCAGACTTGCTCCATAATGCAAACCAATCTCGAAAATAAAATGAATAAACAAACAAAAAAAATTCATATAAATTGATTTGAAAATATCTACCCTGAACTTTGATGCTCATTCACATTGGAAATGATTCATAGTTTTGGATTCTTTACTGTTACGCTTTCAGTGTCATGAGAAAGAGAAGAACAGTTTCATGCAGCAGGGCTTCTTGTCTTTCTTTTGAACATTTGTGTTTTTTGTGCATCTGGCTGGAAGTCAGACTGGTGAACTTTTGTAAAGTTGCTGGATAAAAACAAAAGTCCCGATCTTCTCTAAGTACAGTGGTACCTCTAGTTACGAACTTAATCCGTTCCGTGATTCTGGTTGCAACTCGAGTTGGTCTCAAGTCGAGGTAAATTTTCCCATAAGGTTCAATGTAAATACGGTTAATCCGTTCCGCCCTCCGAATTTGGTCGCACCACGAGGCAAATTTCCCCATAAGGTTCAATGTAAATACGGCTAATCCGTTCCGCCTTCCGAATTTGGTCTCACCCCGAGATAAATTTCCCCCGTAAGGTTCAATGTAAATACAGCTAAACAGTTCTGAAACATATGCATTTTATTTTTAAACCTCAAAAACCTTCCAAACACCACAAAAACCTTCCAAACGCCACAAAACACACCACAAGCCTCACCGAACGTCTCCTTGCTACCGCGATCTCGCCCACAGGAAGCCGTGACCGCATGGCAGCAGGGAAAATGGCCGCGGATCCGGTTTGTAAGTAGAGGCAAGTTCGTAAGTAGAGGTAAATTTTTGGGGCCGGAGCTGGTCGGATCTCGAAAATTTTGTAAGTAGGGGCATTCGTAAGTAGAGGTACCACTGTAACTCGGTGATAGTCACTGGCTGAGAAGAGATGTCTTTTGAATCAGCATTTCACTTTCTGTTTGTTTCTTTCTGTTCAACTTAGATTAAATCTCAGGAAGTTCTCCAGTCTTTCTGGAGTCCAGCATTTTCTTTCTCCTTTCTCTAACAAACCAATTTTAAATGTGGCCTTTTATCTTCCAACACTCAAGGAAGTCAGTTTTCTTTTCTTTTTTCCTTTGTCTTTTGGTATTTTTTAATTCTAAAATCAGCATACAGTACTCTGAGGCTACTGAAGAAGTCCACATCGTATTATGTCTACAGGAAAATGTGTTGTGTAATTGATACTTAATCATCACCTTTCCTCATTGATGACATTGGTGCGGTGATGAGATTTCCAGTAAATGTTTGAATATTTTAGGAAGGATACAAACAGAGCGTTCAGGATATCATACTTTTACAGAGTTCAGCTAATGGAGGTTTTCAAATATTTTCATTAACAGATTTAATTAATTTCAATGATTTGAAATTTACACGGTAATTGGAATATTCCCCTAAACTTTCACTGCTTAAAAACCTCTCTGTACTTCAAAAAGAATTGTGAATAACCCATTTCTCATGCTTCCAAAATACTAAATACCTGAAGAGTTGCCTGGCTGAAAGAAAATTGTAATGGTAAAATACAAGATTTTGGATGAAAAGAAGCCACACAGATGCTGTTGGAAATTGTGTGAAAGGTATTTGATGATGATCCCAATGATTTTAGACATATGCCCTACTTCTCCATAACTGTCTCCTTTAAAAAAAGTCATTCTAAATGTCTATTTCAGGAACATATGGCACTACTTTTAAAAAGGAAAAATGAAGCAACTCAAATCATGGTGAATATAAATCTGGTTGATTTACATGGGTTATATAAAGCATGCTTTTAGTATCTTTCTACTGTTTGCTGAATCAATCAGCAGATAATGAGCTCCATCTAGTGATGCAGTTCCTTGCCTAATCTGTGCAGAATGACAGCCTGACCCACTTGCAGCAAATAGGGTTGGCTGATGTTCAGCTGCTTATTTCCAAATAAGTAGGCATCAAGGTGACATTTCTCCAGAGGAAAATGTCAACTCTAATTAATTGCCGATGGAAAGTTATTAGTCACCTCAGTAGAGTAACTCTCCTTATAGTTTATTTTGTTTCCTTTGTTTAAGATTGCACTTTCAAACAGCATTTTCTCAAGAATCTGGCATTCCAAATATATTAACAGTGTTTGTGATCTGTTTTTAATGCACTGCATTACCCATGCCTTGTGATTGGGTAAGCATTGTACAGAGAATGAAGGAAGGATATACTATTGGGAATCAATAGCTAACAAATTTATGCAGGACAGAACTGATTGTTCTGTATAGACTGCTGCCAGCTCCTGAATGGAATGAAGAGTCCATTTCTCATGTAGTTTACACTGCACGCATAGTTACATTTCCAACCAGTTCTTAAGGTAATTGTGGGTAGGAGGGCTAGGATGAACTTTGTTGAAGAGTTATTGCTGTCCACAGAAGAGTACTGAGACGCCAGTGGTCTGACTCAATACAAACTGTGTGTATTAATTTCATGCACACTGAACTTATATTTTTAATTCCTGCCACTTCTAATGGATTCTATTTTGAAAGACCATTGAACTGGGACTGGGTCTGTTTTTACAGCTTAATACAATATTATTAACTTTCATCAGCTAGTACTAACTTGTTAATCATTAGGTGTGATAGGACTGGTGCCATTTCTACATCATTCGTTTTCTGATAGCCAAGTTATCTGGCACTGTTAGTCACCTAATAAACTCCTATTTTCTTCCCATTTTGCTCCTGGACCATGGAGACCTCCATACATTCTCAGGAGATTTGGAGATACTGATCTTAATGTTTGCTTATACTAGGAATAACCAAGTGGAACCAGCAGATCTGCCCACATGATTCATGTTAATTTTGTGGTAAAGAGATAGAGGAATAATATTAATCTGTCTCAACCTTTTGTGCAGATGTATTAAGAAAGAAACATAATTCACCATACCTATAGAGAATTTTTTATTAATTATCTCTTCACTTAGAAGAAACATATAAAAAAAGAAGCAACATCTAGTATGACTCCCCATTTTTACCACATGGTTGTTTTCAATAGTTAACAGACCCAATACTACAGCCTCCCCAACAATCTAAATATCAGACAGTTTGTGTACACACTGTCTCTCAGGCATGAGCTTTAGCACATACATGTAAGCAACAAAGCAAGAAGATGCTGTAGCTGACTGAGGAAAAAGTGGAGTGTAGCATCTTCCAACATCTTTGATAAGGATTTCACCTAGCACTTAAAAGAAACAGTGTAAATTCAGTATGAATATCCCACAGAGAATGGTATTCTTAAATCAAGACACTATCACAGAAAGGCCCTTACTTGCAATCCTTCATGTTTTCAGAAAGCACTTGTCTTAGTATATGCACTTGGAGAAGGACCTCATCCCATGATCTTAGTGCACAGGTACACAGATATAGAGGAAGCTATTAAAATATCTGCATACCAAGTGAGGCAGAAACTTTTCCTTAAAAAGTGCCAGCTTCTTGAACTGAACTCAGATGCAAATTACATGACAATATAATTATTTCAGAAATGGTATACTAACATTCCATCTACTTAAACTACTCAGAATTAACTAAGTAATATTGAATTAAGTCCAATTCTTGGTGACTGCCTGGGCAAATGTTCCCCACCTCATCCCACCAAACTCTACACCCAGTTGAATCTTCTGGAGCATAATTTTGGGCAGCTGCATATATAATCTTTTTCAGTAATCCAGTCTGAAAATTATCCGTATATGGAGCAGCATAGCCTGTGTTATTCTGATCCAGAAAAGGCTGCAACTAGCGAGCTAGATAAAATGTTTTAAAATATACTTTAAACCAGTACAACAACTTGGTCCAAGATTCCCCCTTAAGCTGAACATTTGTTGGCTATAC
The DNA here is from genome assembly GCF_059951505.1 of Python bivittatus. Lineage (NCBI taxonomy): Eukaryota > Metazoa > Chordata > Lepidosauria > Squamata > Pythonidae > Python > Python bivittatus. The sequence goes on along the minus strand of NW_028277075.1, from coordinate 8,189,639 downwards.
TTCAACTTTGCAAAATTGTACACATATGACTTGCCAGTGCCATAAATTTCAGATTTCACTGTAAGCTGTTTTGACTCTTTCCTTTAGCCCAACCTAGAAAAACATTTTTAATTCAAATCTCAGTATTCCCAAATGTAATTTTTGCACATAATGCTCATAAACCTTTGTCCACTTATCACCACTGACAATATTTGTTATCTCTGTTGTTTCCTTGTGCATAAGATAAGTGAAGATTGGGCTAGAGTAGCATCTGTTGTGCCTTATATCCATATAAAATTATTTCTGTCTTTCCAATCTATATGACCTTTTCCATATTTTTTAATGTAACTGCAATTATTAATTAATACTTTGGGTTATTGGATCTAAAACAGATGCCTTTTATCCATATACATGTGTCTGCATTTGTACATGTATGCATATGAGGGTGTGTATATGATGGTAAAGTCTTCTTAGAAAATATATGTTTGTTTCCATAGGATTAATAATTTAATTAGATAATTGATTCATTGAAGGACAATTGAAAATGGCAGAAGTACTTCCCTGCTAGCAAAAAAACAGTGCCCTCTAATAGAACAATACATATTCCACCAGAGATTGTCTGATAAGGCCTGCTGATTCTGGTGGCCAAACGTGGTAATTGGAGAATGGGTGAAGGTCCACAGGAACCTAGGCGTTCTTCTTCCTTTAACATGCCCTCGGAAGCAACCTTAAACTTAATATTAATCCCAAATATAGTATAATTAGTTTCTTCCTCTTGACCAGAGCTGAAGAGAAAAGTGGGAAACAAAGTCTCCACCCTCATAACAGGAAGTAGTAAATCGTATTTCTCTATTTCCTATCATGATCACAGTTAGTCATAAGGTTTGAAAACAACAGTTGCTCTGCCACAAAATCCTCTCCTCCCACAAAATTGTTCTATTCATTATTTTAGACTGGGATTTAGCCATATTTTTTACTAGTGATACGTCGCCTTGTTTATTGGAATGAAGGTTGGTTTTCTATTCAAAAGTATATATAGAATGGAAAAACCTTAGTGATGTATTCTCCCCTTCCCTCCCATTTATTGCCCCAACCACTAAATATGTGCACTATACATTGAATGTTGAACACTGAAAATTATTGCGAGTATCTGTTCATATCATTTCATCTATTTTAATTGGTCTCATGACTCTTTTCCTAAAAACTATATCCCAAATGTCTGAATTTGCCTCAGTATGTAATGTGTAGTATATAAAGGAGCTATTCCTGCTTAAATTTAGTTAAACTTCTATTATGGATATACACTGCCAGTTTAGCCATTTCTGCATATTCTCCATTTTTAGTCTCCCAATTGTGTACTGTCAGTAAAGTTTCTTTTTTTTCAATGTTGTGTCTAATTGATTAATGCAGCTATCAAGTATCTTAACAAATTGTGATATTTTTCATCTAAGTTGTCTAGAATTATATCAAATAAAAATATTTGTGGTTTCAATTCAAATTTTATTTGTAGAATTTTCTAAATGTGATAGAATGTTCCTTCTTTAATGTAGCATTTCCAACATTTATTGTTATATGATTTGTCAATAATTATTGTTGGAATAATACGCCATTTATAAAACTCCAGTTTATACCAGATTTTAATTTGTTTCATTTCCATGTTGTACTTATATATACATTCTAATAGGTGATCTTGATTTTGTATAAGTATTTCAAATTCTGTCATATTCTTTAAGGTCCCTCCTTCTTTTTATTCTTCCATCAATTTATAAATACATCAACCATGGTGGACTCTGCCTCTACTGAGCAGTTCTTCAGTCTGTTTTTTTTAATCTGGATGTACCATATTAGCATATGTAATTAAATCCTTCTCACTATAGCTATCCCTGAAATGGAAAACACTTGATGGTGAAGTTAATGGTGAAATTGCCAGACTTATTCTTGTTTTTAAAAGGTTCTGTATTTTAAACAAACATTATTTTATAATATGTCCTTTCAGTTTGTTTTTCTTCTTCAGTTTCTTTGTACCTATGTAGTCCATTGGCTAGGCCAGCTCTTTCTGTGATTGATATTCTGCTATTCCAGGATTTTACCCATCCTGTTATCCATGATAGGCAACTTGCATGATAATATATTTTAAGGTTAGGAAATGCAAGTCTGTCTCTTTCAAGTCTTTCAAAAGTTTAAATCTTACCCTTAGTTTTCCCCCACTTCATATAAATCTGTTAATTATTCTTTGCCAATTCTGCAAACTTTTGTTCAAGATTAGAATTGGTGCCATTTGGAATTGAAAGTTCGTCTTGGGTAGTCTGTTCATTTTTACTGCCATGTTAAACCCTACCCATGAAAGTTTTGTCTTTTCCACTTATCCAGTTCTTGTTTTATTTTTTTCTATAATTTACTGTAATTATTCTAAAATATATCTTTGTTGCATTCTGCCAGAGTCTCAAATATTTCTTCTTGTTGTTGTTTTTTAATCTCACAACTTGTCTTTTTCTTTACAACGTGTACTTCTGAGATCAGAGATCTTGTTATCTTTCTTTTCTCTTTATTAATTTTGTATCCGGAGAATTCACCAAAAGTGATGAATTGATTGTTTTCATCAGTTGTTTTATGGACCTCTGGGGTTCCACAACAGCTAACACTCTTTGTCTGCATAGCATTTCATCCTGTATTCCTTTCCTTGAATTTTAATCCCAAATATTTTTTCTTATTTGGAGCATAAACGAATACCCATTTTTTTCTTTTCTTTTCCACATTGCTTTTTTTGGGGGGGGGATATTTACTCTTGTGTATTTTTATTTAAAAGTTGCTATAAAAGAATAAAACGAATTTTTAAAAAGTATATGTAGAATACAAACAGGTTGTGAGTAGGTGTTATCTGTAGGAGGGTACTTTAAGTTTAGCCCCATTCCTAATATGAAACAGAAGTAGCCTCTGCACAGTCCCAACTGGCACTAATTTTGTCAATACTTGTCAATACTTCTTGTCAAACTAATGGACTGTAGATGGGAGAGAATACGCCAAGAGAATAGATACTGTAAATAAGTGACAGCAGGGCAAAAGAAATGAAATGAAATGAAATGAAATGAAATGAAATGAAATGAAATGGAGGAAACTGCAATATTAAGGAAGAATGCTTGCTGGAGAGGCAAATGGATCAGACTTAACACAAAACTGGTACAGCACAGAAGAAAAATAAATAAGTAGATGTCTGGGTATCTACTATATTACAGAGGAAGGACCAATTAAAATCTTCCATTCATGGCTTGGAACTATCTTCATAGTTGCAGTTGCCATCCCCTAAGAGAACGTAAGACCATGGGTGATTATATACAGCTTAATGACGCTACAAACAGCACCTGACCATTGTATATTTACATTATGCTGCAAGTTATCTGTGCACAGCAAACTTCTACAATCTGGTGCCTTCCAGTTGTGTTGGCCACCTTGGCTGGAGCCTAGGGCCTCAGTTCCAGCTCATTTGGAGGGTACTAATCAACATCTCAAAGCCAAAGCTCAGCATAGAAGCTTTTACTTAATATGGATAAATAATGTAATCCCACAGTGGTTTTAAAGCATAAAACTTAACATACTGGATAAATGAGCACAGACAATGGCACATTGGACAACCTGTTGCCCTCCAATTCCCCCACCCCCCTCCAGCAGCATTGCCAAAAATTGATGACAAAATGCTGTAAATCACTGATGCCGTTAAACGGCTTTAATATTTGGATCCTTAGAAAAGGCTTGAAACAGCAAGGTAATTTTAATGACACATCTAAAGTGTATATCATGCTAGGTTCCATGTTCTTAAATTTTATTCTACCAGTACTTGGAGAAATAAATGTAAAGCTCTTAATATTAACAGTGAAAAACATTCATACATTAAAGTCACAAAGTCACCACTATGAAGAGAAATGAGTAATTCTAATTGTTTCTGAGGCCTAAAGACTAACATACTTAACTATAGAAAAGTTCAGATACCTCAGGTATAATTGGTTCTGTTATCACAGTTTAGAAACAAGCAATAAAACTGTCCTAAGTCACATTCTCAGATGTAATTAGGATTTTATGAGAAAAATGAGCAATATTGTTAAGAGGGAAAATACAAGTGCAATTGTAGGGCACATGTAGTTAAAGATTCCTCATAACAAGTTTTCAAAAAAGAACACCAGCAGTATGAAAAAAAAATTGCCAGCATTTATAAATATCTTCTATAGTTTGCAATCCTTCTCTTTGGATAACTGTTTATCATTCCTTGCAAAAATACTCACATTCACTTATATAATCCTTAATAATTACTTCCTTTAAGTGACATCATTGTCCTCAAGACACATCTGATTAATTACATCTACTATTAATTGTATTTCCCTGAAAACACAATGGCTCTTTTGGATAGGTCTATCAATGGAAATAATCTTTTTCCCGCCATATGCTTTTGAATTATAGTTCATAGAATCATACAATTAGAAAAGATTTTAGAGGCCATCAAGTCAAACCTCCAGCTCAGTGCAAGATCTGCTAAAGTATTTTGAAGAAATAGCTATCCAATTTGTGTTTGAAGACCTTTAATGAAGGGGAACATATCATTTCATGAGGCAATCTAATAAATGATTCCTGATCGCTGTTACTGCCAGAAAGTTCTTCCTAACATCTCACCCAAGTCTATTTCCCTGGTCCTTTCCTCTGTGGGCAGATGATTTTAATGGCCTCTAGCTTGTCTTCACTAATTTGCAGCTCAGCCTCTTACGCACTGCAACATCAGCCCTTCAGTGCCAACTGATTTCAAGATTTCTGGATACCACACCACATCTGTCACTATGTTCTTTTCCCCCTTCTTTCTTGGTTTTTCTTATTCTATTTTATTTTTTTCTTTTCCATCCTCTTTCTGTTCAATTACAACACGCTTCCTCCTCCTCTCTCTCTCTTTTCTTGGGTCTACTGTTGGGTATTTTGAAAATCAAATGAAAAACGAATATCATTCCAGCTTCTGCTGCTTTTATTTTGGAAAGAGTGGGGGAAGATTGAAATCCTTGTTATAGTGACAACTCCATTCATCAGAATTTATGAATAAGCTGGAATAAGTGACTGATTGCAGTTACTAGCTCAGCAAGAGTCTCACATCATATCATTTTTCTTCTCTGAGAATCCCAGCTTGTGTAAGAATGGGAGATTTGTCACATTCAGTTTTGCTTTGTTTTTTTTTTATGTTTCCAACTGGTCCAACATTTCCATGTACAAATATTTTTAAAGAATCTACACAAAATGTTTATGCACATTTCTCCAAAATATCATGCCCCCAAATACGTGTTTTTCTTAGAGTGTTTTCCCCTAACAGAATTAATTTATGTGCAACTACCCTGTTTTGTTTGCATATCAGGTTCCTCTGCCTTTTTTAGCATTACAGAATTTAAAGAAGTGAGGATTTTAGTGTACATTTGCACATGGAATAATATGTAGATTCAAAAGAGGCAAATTAGTAGGCCTGGGTGAGGGAGCTTTGTTTCACTTTCATTTCATGGGTCCTTGAGGTGAAGAGATAATGTGATTATTTTGACGAAGTGCTTTATGTTACCTTACAGCCTCATATTATTCTCCTCTACTACCTGCATATGAAGCAGCTTCAAGGGAGTGTTGGGTTGAAACTTCAACAATGAAGTGCCTTCTGGAAGATCTGCACAGCCCCACAGTTTGTGTAATTTCACATTAGAATGCTAACTACATGAATGTCTTCCTCATTGCTGTTTAGGTGACGGTGGTAGCAGCAGTGCACAAAGTGTTGGTAATGTATAAATACAAGCAAGTTGAAAGTGAGGCACCCTGGCAATCAATCAATCAATCAATCCAGATTTGTATATAGTGATCAGATCTGAGCTAGCAATGACTGATTAGGAAAGGGATCTTGGAATCATAGTGGATAGCTCAATGGGAAGCTGCTGTAAGAAAAGAAAAAAGAAGATGGCAAATTCCTTTTGGCAAATTGAAAATCATCACTATTGTAATACTGTTATTTAAATTTATATTGGGACCAAAGTTGAAATACTATGAAATGTTTTGATCAATACATCTGAAAAACGATATGTGGAACTGGAAAAGTTCCTTTCATCAAAATGATTATAGTAGTTCCCCCTGTGCCTAAGGCTTTTTAACCTGGGCAAGGGTAAGAAAGGAGAGACGTGGTGGAAGTATATAAAATCAGACATAGTATAGAACTTCTGAATAAGGAGAACCTTTTCTTCTTCTTTCACAGTGTTTTTGGATTCAGCCATTAAAACAAAGCACTGGGTGATTCAGGATCAATAAAAGGAAATACTTCTCTACCCAATACATAGTTAAGCTGTAGAATTTGCTGCCAACAAATATGTTTATGGCTAGCAGTTGAAACAGGTTTAATTAGGACTGGGCAAATGCATACAGGATCAGGCTACATGCTTCCTGTCTTTATATCTGCTTCCTGCTTTCTGAATCACAGGTATCATGCCTTCAATTCTAGCTTTTAGGAAGGAACAGTGGAAAAGGATGTTTATGTCTGTAAATTTCCTGAATGCGTCTGATTGGCCACTGTGGAATACAGAATAGATGGTTGGTTAGTTTGACCACTTCAAGAGTTGCCAGTTGTAAGCTATGGAATATAGAATATGGATGAATCATCCAAATGAAGTGTTATTCTTAAGTCTTACACATATTATATCCTGCTAGTTTATTGATTGATTGATTTGTTTAAAATAAACAAACTAGCATCAAAAATGGCTATAGTAGTTAATAGCAAGGATTTTTTTTTTTTAAATTAAATATATTTGAAGACTGTTAAACCAAACAAAGGCAGTTTACAAAGTCAAATCTGCACACAGCATTAAATTTAAAACATCAGGTCCAATGAACTTTAGGCAATAAGAAATTGAGCAAGGTGTGAATAGCCTGCAAATGTGTGTAATGCTATTTCTAGAAAGCAAGGCAGATTGGAGTATGTAAGGGACTAAAGAGGTGGGTTAACATCTGTTTTGCCTTAGGCTTTTACTACAAATTAGATTTCTTTGTATCCACACTTTTGAGATAGTGACAAAGTGGGGAAGAACCAGAGAATGGCTATAATGTGCATTTTGAAATACATAATTTTGTTGTATGAACCAGCTGGGTTTGCTTAAAGAACTAAAACAGTTTTATTGCTAAACATTTTTTGTGCATGCTAATGAGAATGTTTAAGAGCAGAAATCATTGTGGAATTGTCCTTTTCAGGTGGTAGAATTATACTCTAAAGAGATACATGGTAGATTTGTGTACACCAGCTGGGGGAGATTATAGGGCAGTGAAATAATGTGGCATTCACAGAATGATGTCATTGATGTTCAAAGTAGATAAATCTTTGTTACCAAGAGTAACGTTTATTCTTGAGAACAAAGATTTGTGTACTTTGAACATTTCAAGCAAACAGTTTTCCATGCCAGCTGCAATATTTAAAAATGTGTAAGTGTGTGAAAGAGTGAAGACACTGGTATATCTAGCATAGATTAAAAAGAACCACTAATCTGAATGTGGATTTTTTTTAAAAAAAAAAAATCTTATGGAGGATTGATGATCTGGGAGTTAAAAACTTGACTGAGAAACATAATGGGAGTGCCAGTATAGCACACAATCACTGGCAAAGTCAGTATAGCACACGATCACTGGCAAAGGAGAACGTTAGTAGCAGAACAGTGAAATGCTGCAAATGTGAAATGCCCTTGAAACCAGTCTGCAGACACTTGTCTCAGGATTAAAGGAAATGGGTTTGTCATCATGCTGGGTTCAGGCAAAGAGATCCTTTGCTTGACTGCTCTTGAAGAAACATTCTGTTTCTTTTAGGTCTTTGCTAAGACCAGTTGGAGCTGACCTAGTCCCAATCTAAGATCATTTCCTCTAGGTGGCAGGGTCAGAACTGACCCTTTGCTTTTTTAAGATTCATCAGTGAATCAGCTCAGAATCAGTTTGGCCAGATACTTGCTTCAAAATTGTTTCACACAACTGTGTATTTCATGATTTAGCCATTTTATCTTTCTTCACAATGTGAAGAAAGGAACACAATGTCCCTCTTTTATTCACCTTCCCTTCATGTTATTCTCCTGATTCTTTTCTACCTTAGCAGGTACAAATGTAGCTTTATTTTTCACTACTCCATAATGAATCATTGAGTTCACAAAACTAAATATTTGTATAGCTGTTTGTTCCTTTTGAGCTTCAATTATCAGGTTTTTATTCCATTATAATTTAATTGAAGAGTACTAATTATGTTTACTGAGCAATTCTGACTAATCATACATTGCAACTTCCATACTATGTTAGCATACTGCATATGAACCACAGCAAGTTTCAAACTTATACATTTTCCTTCCTTTCTTTCCTATGTAACTGGGAATTTGGAAGCTTTTCCTTTTAATTAATCATTTCTGAGTACTCTGATACCGAAATTGTGATCTACACTAATTAGTTTTGGAAACCTGCTTTGATGTTGATGCATTTGAAGCAACTATAGTTAACATTAAGCACAACTTGTTGAGTCAGATTGCTCAATAAAACATGCTTAATTAAAACCAAAACCAAAACCTTCCAATGGCCTCCTTCTGGTCATATGAGAGGAGGTACAAGGAAATAGTACCCTGATGCATAACTTATTAAAGAATTATATAACATGGCATGTAGATATGCTAATACACTGGCATCGAGAATATCCAACAGTGCCATTTTACTGATAAACGTAGAAGGGAAAAGTATGTAGGTATAGTATATCCTCATTCCCCAACAACATTATGTAAATACTTTGTAACTGGTACTTATATTAATTCAAGGATGTCTATCATTCCAAAGCATTAACAGAACCCAGACACTCTCAAATGGATGCCATTGTACTGATTGTAATGAAAGATGCAGATAAAGTAACTTGGACACTCTTTGATACACAGTGAATTAGTCAGTCATTGTTGCTTTGTGGAGTAATAAATCACATACACATATGCAAAGAATGTTCTTAGAACAAGAAATAATGTTTTATTTTCTGAATATACCTTCCTTTTTTAATTTAAAAAAAATCTTTTAAATTATTTTGAGAGGTTTCATGTCCAGATTTTATTCAGTTGCCAATATTCTGCAATCTAGAATTCTTGATGGAATTTAAAAGGACAGAACACTTAACCGGTATTGGGGAAATCCACTTATTCTAAGAAAATATTTTTTCCTCTGTATACATTGCTGTCTTACTTATCTTATATTTAACTTTGTGTTAAATCTTTGAATACAGAATCAAGATCACCATACTGATCATGAGTTTAGGAGTAATTGATTTCCGTATATCCTTGCTTACAATATGGTTATTATCTGCTTGCCAGGCTGATGTGAGTATTGTTGTTTGGATTCCTCCCTTCAAATTATACATGTACAAGGAGGAGAGTTTTTGTTTTGTTTCATTTCTGGGTAGGCATATACTATATCAACTTCATGAAAAGCAGTCACATATCCATCTACACCCTGTGAATACGCATTTGTCACAGGCTAATTAGAAATCTTATCTTTCCACTTTCACGAATATGAAACTGCTTTCCTGTTGCCTACTCTGTTGTCTCTAGCTGTATTCCCCTTCTCTGCCAGTACTGATAAGAGAGGGTTTTATACGAAATCCTCATCTTGGAGCTTTGATTTATTTCAGAAGTAGAGGGCATTTTTGGATGTAAGAATATGATTTAATATATGGTATCACCTATAAAAGGTTCTCTGAACTAGAAATGCATGATCCTTGGAGAGGCTAATCCTCTATTTGAAAGGCTGCCAGGGAGAGAGAGCGAGAGCGAGCACAGAACCTTGAAATAGCCATCCGTAGTCAGCATCTGGAAAGCAAGCATGCAAGTTAGTCAGTAACAGTTTTGTCCTGCTATGTTGAGTTGTAATCATTTCTGTTTCCATCTACACCTTATGAAGGGACATGAGTAATGAGATGCAAATCTGTATAACAGAATGCATGAATGCCTCCTATGCATGTACATAACATGAGGCTGGGATCCTGGTCTAAGTTAGAACAACACTGGTGTTTTTGTCTATGTGCATTGAATTGTACATGCTTAAGTGTTATCTGGACATTATATTCCTCTAGTAACAGCGTATCAGTGGATTGGGAAATGCTGCTCCTCTCAGGGCTGCCCTTATCTCTGGGCTTGGTTTGGGAGAAACTTTGTCCAATTTGTATGCCAGATTAGACCTCTTATGCTACACAACATATGGTCAGTGGAAAGTAGAAAACTATACCTAGTTCTTGTTTAATATTTCTTCACATATTGGAATGTGACATTAAGTAGAGATTTTAAAGAAAAAAAGTTTCATCCATGATTGATGAAAGTTACATTCCACACATTTTTACAGTTTCATTGAATCTTAAGGTTGGAAGGAACCATTCTGAGCACTGGGTCCACACCCCTGCTCAGTATAAGAATTTGTATTGAGGCATTCCAAGTAGATGGCTGTGTAGCTTTCATTTAAGGTAATAAAATGATTATTATAATCACCTCACTAGGTAAAAATATTAAAATTTAAAATAACTCCCAGAAATGAGCTAACAACAAATAATCTGCTTAGATCGTTTGCAATAAAACCATTCTATTTTTAATGACTAAGGACCTCATTTAAGATTTTGGAGATGAAGTCACCTCTGGAGGAGTAGATGGAATTTTCTGTGGGGGTTTTCCTTATTTTGTGGGGAGAGTGTCTGCCTCTTTTTAAAATTTATTTGTTAACTGCTTTTTAAAATAATAACAGGAAAAAAAAAACACAAAGATAATTGTAATGCAAATACATATATTCTTAAAGAAAAAAAGCATAAAAGGGCTTAAAAAGTGAAAAAATAACAAAAAAGAAAAAAGAAACAAAGTATAATATATCATTGTAACAGTTAACAGTTACAATTCTATATATACTTATCTAATGTAAACATTGTTCAAGTGTGTATATATTCATTTCTAATACACTTGTATAACTATCATTCGTCTTAACCTACTGTACAGTATTTTGTATAAATGAGTTCCATATTTCATTATCCTTGTCCATACAAAGTCTATGTCTATAGGCAATCTGCTCATAGGTGGCAAGTACGATCAGGTCTTCAATCCATTGAGTAAGTGGGTCCATACATTTCTCTTTCCAGTGCTGCAATATTAGTCTTTGGCCATAGTAAGGGCACAGAGGATCCATTTATAGTGTCCAGTTGTCAAATTCCATGTACTAGGTATATAACTCAAGAGAATACTATCCTCTGAAAATTTTAGCTTTTGTCACACAGTCATATTTATATAGTCCACTACTTTCTCCCAAAATTTAGTAAGTATACGACATTATAAAAGAACATGTTTTAAAGAATCATTATCCTTATTACATCTCCAACAAAATGCTGTCTTGGTCCTTTTCTGTACAAACGTAATGGAGTCCAATAAATTCTAAATATTATTTTTTGTTGTATAAGTCTTAGTTTAAGACTCTTGCTATAGAAGTTAAGACACTCTTCCATTGTCTAGGCAAGATAGGAATCTCTAATTCTTTATTCCACTCATTTCTTAGCATCTGCATATCAAATTGATTTATTGATAACAAATATCTATAAAAACTAATAGGTTTTTTTTAGTTTTAAAGGATTTAACAAGTTGTTCCTAGTATCTCAGGTGTCTCAGAAGCTGAAAATGCTGCTGGTCCAAACAATGTTAACAAATGATGTAGCAGTAAATACTGCCATTGGGTTACATCTGATAGATGACATTTATCTCTTAACACAGCATATGTTAAAAATTCATCTTCATTGTCTATCACTTGGTCCAAATTCAATATCCCTGCTTCCATCCAATTTTTCCATCTTTTCCCCAAATCTTGTACACTTGAGTTTCCCCATAAAGCCAATTGGGAAAAGGGGTCAAAACTTTTTTTTATTAGACATTACATTCCTTAACTTTCTAACTGATGTAATTGTTTCCAGACATATTAGAGTTCTAGTATATTTAGACCCTAATGCTGTCCATCCAACCAAAGGTGCTATATATGCATATTCCAAAATTGCCCAAATCGGAAAATTAGTACCACTTGTTACCTTCCAGTATTTAATCCTTGACAAAAGGTAAGCTTGATGATATAGCTCCAGATTTGGAAAACTGAATCCTCCCTCATGAACTGGTAATTGGATTTTCTGTAAAGATATTCTCGGAATCAAAGAACCCCATGAATTTTTTCTAAACAAACAGTTTATTTTCTGAAAATATTTTTCAGATATACAGTATAAACTGGAATTCCTCTCAGAATATAAATTTACCTGGGAATAATATTCATTTTGAGAGTGTTCACCTTTCCCCAGAGGGTAAGGTTTAATGACTCCCATCTATCTAAATCTGAAGAAACCTCTCTATTTTATTTATATTACATGTTACTAATTGAGTTATATCTTTTGATATATACATGCCTAGATACATTGCATTCAGTACAAATACAGAATTGATATTCCTTAACTGGATGGGTAACCAATTTTCACCTACTGGCATCAATTCCGATTTGGACCAGTTAATAGAGTATCCTGCTATTTTACTAAAGGCATTTATCATTTGCATGAACACTGGAATAGTAGTGTGAGGTTTAGAAATAAGCAAAAGAATATTGTCTGCAAATAAAACCAATTTGTTTTGAGTCGTGTACTACTCTGAAGATCTCCATATGTTGTCTAATAGCACAAGAAAGGGTTCCATGCAGTTCTTAAAAAGCAAGGGTGAAAGTGGACATCCTTGTCTACTTCCTCTAAATAGTGGGAAAGTAGCAGAAAATATGCCATTAACCTTTGCTTTAGATATAGGTGACTCATATAATATCTTGATCCATTTTATGAATTCCAAAGGAAATCCGAACCTGTTTAATACGGCAAACATGTATGGTTTACATATTTTGTCAAAGGCTTTTTCAGTATTTAATGATAAAATTACAAACTGATCTTTGTTTTTATTCAAATCTATTAAATCCACAACTAACTTATTGTTGTTTGCTGCTTGCCTAGTTTTTATAAACCCTGCTTGATCATTCTTAATAATGAATGATATCACTTGCTGTAATCTATTTGCTAACACTGCTGTTAAGATCTTTGTATCAACATCAGTCAATGAGATTGGACGCTAATTAGCACACTGAGTGTGATCTTTACCTGCTTTTGTTTTAACTGTAATATAAGCCTGATTAAATGCCACTGATAAAATTTCCTTATCAAATATCTCATCATACAACTGGCAACGTTTTTGCACCAAAAAATCTATACATGTTTTATTCTACTCTAATTCCTACCTCGGATAGTGGAGCAAATAAAAATTATTTTTGTGTATCATCTAAATGTGGTAGGTTGATTTTATTTAAAAAGGCCTCTATATCTTCATTCAATGCATTCTTTAGTTTGCTATAGAATTCTGAATAAAATTTCAAAAATTGACAATTTATATCCATTGAAATTTTATATATTTCATCTCTTTCACTTCTAATAGTTGGAATCATTGTCCTGTTTTTCTTTTGCTTTAATCGATTAGCCAAAATCTTGCTGGGTCTTTCACTGTTCTCCCAGTATCTCTGTCATAAATATGTTAGCATGAATTCTGTCTGCTGTGATATTATAGTATTTAATCCATATTTCTTTTTCTATATTTCTCTGTACAAAATAGAAGATGGGCATCTAATCATCTGTGCCCATAAATGTTTCAGTTCATCTTTCAAATTATTTTCCCTTTTATTTTTAATCTTATTTTTGTAAGATGCATAAGCAAACATTTGACCTTGGGTATATGTTTTATATGCTTCCCATTCAAAAATTTAGGAGAAGGGTATCTCTTTATAAACTGGGTTATGCTTACTTTGGGACTTACAGTACCATTTTCATATTTTTCTGTCCTCAAAATTGTGGAGAGGTGTTGCATTGGTTTTTAGCACCCCCTGTCAAAGTAGATCTAGGAAGCTGCTCACCTCAGTTTTAGAACATCAAAAACCAGTTATCATAACTCAATAATAATTAAAACGTTTTGTTTTAAAGATTCATTAAACTTAATTTGGCTCTTAAGTTTCAAAAAGCCAACTTTTTTTCAAGCTTGCACAGAAACCTGAAAAAGTTGGGCTACTTTAATAAATAGCAGAGAGGTGCAGTGCTTATACTCTTGCAAGGTCTGAAAACTTCTTCTGAATCATTTTGAACTGTACATAGATTTTAAAAAAATGAAGATTATCCCATCTGGCTTTAAAAAAAAATTGACCTGTGCTTTTCACTCTTTTCACATGCTAGGTTGAATCACTGTATTAAGATACCATATGACTTTGGGTTATGGTTGTTGGACATGATTTATGTGTTCAGCTGATGTATGATCTTAGCTAATTATTTTTATTCAATGAACGTGACTACAATATGACTTAGTGCATTGTGTGCATTGACCATATTCTGCTCCTTCAGTCATTCCTTATAATAATTCTCTTGAAATGTTCTCTTGTCTTAGTTCTTCTAGTCATTAAAATTTCTTCTTGCACTTTCATTCCATATAACAAGTAGCCACAGTACTAAATGTTCAAATCCTACTGATTATTCTTTGGAAGGGCAAAATTGTTATAATTGCACATATTTGTCATCTTTTTCCTTGACAATTACAGGTTGGAGAAGCAAACACAGCTGTGTTGTTATGAAAATTGAAGTTCTAGGTTTCTGAATGTTCTTCGAAGCCAAATTCAACTCATTGTATATTTAGATGCATTATATAAGAGCCATTGTTTCAATAGCTATGTATTAATTTGTATACATAATGCAGTAAGCATGAGCTGTAGTGATGTGGAATGTTCCCGCATATTCTAAATCCTGAATGATGGAATTGGTAGCAAGAAATGGTCATGAACTGTAATTGCCTGAAAGACATTAAAAATGTCAATTTGCCTATGAATAAATCTCACAGAAGTACTGGGGCAGGTAGTATTTTTGGGCAAAGTATCTTCTGTTCATCCATTTAGACAATGTTCAGGAAATCGGACAATTTAACAAGAATCCAGATTCAGTAATAACAATTCACTGAGAAATAAGGAGCTGAAGCAAAGTATTGTAGGTCACCTACAGAACATGAGCTAAGGGACAAGTAACTGGGTAGGAATAAACAAAGAAAATAAACAAAGAAAGATTTGAGGATGTCTTAGTTCTTAGCACGAAGTTGATATGAGAAATGAGGAGGAATTAGTGTCCTGAGCAGCAAAACATGTTGCTATGTTGCACACTTTAGGATGCACACTTTCATTTCAAATGCCAGTAGGACTTCCCTTAGCTATTCCAGATTTAATATCAGATTGCAGAAGCCACATTTGGAGATGCAGTGACCCTTCTTAAAGATTAACTGTGGTTTCATAAAAGAGTGGGATTCTGAGAAAAGTATGACACCTAATGGCCCTTCAGGAGTAGCTTAGCCATGGAGGGCTACAAAAGAATTTGCTGAAGTTGATTAATGAAGTAGGATAACTTTAGGTGTGACAATATTAGTTCCATTGGCTCCAAAATCAATTCCAACGTTTGGAAGTACCAAACATTGCAATTTTTCAAATGTAATTGCTGAGATCTGACAAGATGGAAAACAAACAGGAGATAGTCTGCAATTTTTATCATCTAAAGTTAGACAAATTTTCAACCAAAAAAAAAAAAAAAAAAGATTAAGGCATCTGTCACCAGTTTGTAACAGTGGATTTTTTTTACATGAAAACTAAGATTGATAAGTAAAAAATAAATTTATAAAACTGAACAAACCATACATAATTTCCTGCCCTTCCCATTTATATATCTATGGAATAATACTAGTACCTATATTTTATATTTAGAATTAATCATTATTTGAGTATTATAATTATAAAGTACACTGGTTTGTAATCATACTTCATACAATTTTTTGTTTTAATATTATTACCTGCCCCCAGGTACCCAGCAGTCCAAAGACAGAGGTTCGGTTACCATGGCAGCTTCCTCACACAGCCGCCACTCCCAGCCTACTCCCAGCCTGCCCACTAGGGGAACTAGATATAAGGGGATATGTCCCTGAGTCCATGTCAGTCCTATATGGTAGATCAAACTAAGAAATCAATGCCATGCAGGTCAGGGCTACTTTCATTGTAATAGCAACAGAACCTTGCAAGTATGAATGTGCTTCTCCCCTCCTTTACTTTGTATTTGTGTGAACTAGGATCTGTCTGAAACATTTTCTCAAGTTAGTTTCTTGGAGCAGTCTCAGGCTCCAGTTTTCTGACTATTGCCTTGGTAGTAGCTCTTTCTCCTATCCTTCAAGGCTATTCCCTATGCCCTCTACAGTCCAAGAGCAGGAGCCAGTGGATAAGTGCCCAGCCCCAATCCAGGGGATGGCTCCACAAGTCTCCAAGAGGACAGCATAGATCTTCTGGTGCCAAAAGTACCACCCAGCATTGTTGACCCAAGTCCAAATCTCTCCAGGTCCTCTGCGTGGTATCTTCCAGAGTAAGATTTCTCACCCAGGCCAAAAGCACCCCAGGGAGCCAAGAAGGTTCCAGTTCAAGCCAAATGTTCTCCTCTTGGGCTAAGGAGGGTGAAGCCTGTCATGTTGCAGGCAGAACCTGTGCATCATAGGTTGTCCTACCAGAACTGCTAGCAAGTGGAGGCCATGCCCAGTCCTTCAAACTCCAGCTGGTGTCAGGAACAGCCTCCAGAGCAGCCAGGCTGTATTCAGCCTTTCCACCTGCAGTCCAAGAGCCTACCAAGCTCCAAACAGCCTCCACATTGCCCCTGTGGTTGAGGTCCTCATCCAGGCTGGCTGCCAACTGATGCTGGCAGATTGGGACTCCTGCCACAGCAGTGTCCTTGGCAGCCACATCTGCCACAGCTTCCATCTCTGTCGATGGAGCAGCTCTCCAGCTCTCCAGCTCCATCACTATCATCCCTACCTCCAGCTTCTGCGCTGCTCCAGGAGTCCTCCAAGTAGCGGGTGTGGGAGCTTGCTATGTACAGGTGGAACTGGATGCTGTTTCACTATAGCTGTCTTCATCTTATTGTTATCTCCTCTCTTTTTCTGTCCCAGGTCCCACTTAAAACCTTTGTTAGGTCGGTGGAAATATTGGAGGTAAAAAATACTCTGAGTACTGGCAGTACAAAAAGGCCATAGATACTTTTATTGCCAACTGTCTTCAGTGGCGATTTGTAGTCCTAGCCTGTTCCCAGGTACAGGAAGTTATCATGTGTGCCAAAGACATTATCAGCACTTTCACATGCCACAGCCTTCATTCCATTTTCAAACATACCCAATTTCAATAATCTGCCACCCTCAAAACGCTGAGAATAGGCAGAGAATGCTATGAGTTCTCCTTCCAGCTGACCAATAGGAGAGTTCAAAACCTAGAACACTTAAACGGCCTTCTCCCTGAACTGCCACCACTCTTGGAATAACAAAAATGTCCCCTCTGGATAAAAAGAAAATAAATTGCTAACACCTACCCTTTGAGCACTTTGGATGCACCATTCCTTCAGTTTCTGTTAAAAAGCCTTTGCTTGCTGTGTTACTGGAAGGATAGTATGGTGCCATCTTTTGCAGTTAGGTTCTTTTCACAATTATTCTAATGATGATTGAAGATTGCAATGACAGAACCTGTATAGCAGTATTACTCAACCTTGGCAACTTGAAGATGTGTGCATTTCAACTCCCAGAAGTCCCCAGACAGCACGCTGTCTGGGGACTTCTGGGAGTTGAAGTCCACACGTCTTCAAGTCACCAAGTTTGAGAAGTCCTGCTCTATAATATGTGTAGCAGATAGTATTGGCTTAATAGGTTGTACACTGCCTAAATATACAGGGGACATCAAGCCTTTTTCAGGGATTGTGAAATTCAGTAGAAATTGACTAGAAGGATTAAAATTGGTTTTGATAGTATGGTTGCCTATATTCATTTCATTTGATGAATATTGTGCAAGAGGATGCTTGTACTCAGAAGCTGGAGGTGAAGCAGGAGCAAACCTTGTGATATGTATGCATGCAAAGGATAATTGTGAAGAAAATGAAATTTGCCATCATCAAATTTGTTTTTTTCTTAATGGACTCTTGTCCATACTTGTAAGGCTTCTTTCTCCTTGAAAGAAGCACCTGAATTTCAGCAGAACCTACTGAATTAATTAATTAATCAATCAATCAATCAATCAATCAAATTTATATAGCCACCCATCTCACAAGAAATGACTTGGGGCGGCGTACAACCACCAATCTTAATATTATCTTTGGATATCATTCAAAATAACTCACAGCTTTGAGTTTGTGCTTTTGGTTTTAATTTTTTTGTCCATTAGAACAAAATGTGTGGAGGAAGGATGGGAGAAAAAGTAATTCATCAAAGCACATCTGCATATTTCATTTGCCTTTGTTGCTTTGTTGGTGTTTGCTTAATGTGTATATGTGTGTACTCCTCCAGGAGCCCTAACACACCAACATTACAAATTGTCATGGATGTAAGCCTATTCCACATGCAGATGTATCTTCCTCCCTCCCTCCCTCCATCCCTCCCTCCCAATTAATAGTATTGAAACTGGAGTGCAATGTTAGGGCTGTGTTAAAAACTCAACCATTCCTTGACTATTGTTGCCTTGTGTGCGACATGATTTTAATACTCTGAATAAAGTTTGCTTTTTTCTCTCTCTATGCACATGACACATTTATCAGGGAGAGTCAATGCATCTGAGAACAACTTTCAATGGCCCTTTTTGGAGGGCCATTTGCAGGTGTCTGGAATTGTGCTCACAATTGCTTTCTTTGTTGTTCAGTGCACTGAGGATTATTCTGTTCTGAAGCAAAGCAAGAGGTCATGATTAAATACCAATTTCAGCACAAAGACTTGTAGTTTGCTGTTCTTTCTTGGCTTTGTGCTGGGGAAAGTAACAATTCATGCCTTCTTCTCTCCTTTTCAGTTTAACTATCACATCATAATTGCTGTTTGAGACATTGGACAACCTTTTGGTGGCAGTCCAACTGCCCTTCCTCCTTCTTTTCCACACTCTTTTGTAATATGTTCTATTATTCATTTTCTTCTCTAAACCCACATATCTATCTATTAGTCTCATGTCATGCGCTCTTGGACTTTTTACTTGGACTCTTCTATCGCATAATTCCTGCTTTGGGGCTTGACTTATTTTACCATGTTTACATATTTCTCTTACATAATTCTAGTGAAAAGGGTTGAACTGAGTGTCCATCTTCTGGAACCTGTAGAATAAATGAGCCAGTGAATGGCCATCCAACATAAATGACACAGCTTTAAAGCAGAGTTGTTACTACCTGATTCCATGACTTCCCCATTCAATTAGAGCAGCTTGCTAAAGCTTAATAATATAAAAAAGGAGAACCAAACGGTGTTCTCTCACACACATAGAGTATTCAAGGTTTAACTGGGCACCATAGCTCTGTTTCAGAGTACATATTTTACAACCTATGTTCAAATTCTGGTATCTTCAAGTAAGAGTGAAAAGCTTCCTACTTGAAACCCTTGAAATCTGGCAAGGATTTCCCCACTTTCATGGCCTTCCAGGAGCTAGTAAAAACTTTTCCAAGAGGCTGTTGGGAACTGGTTATAAGAGCTACAGGTGTGTCCATGTGAAGATCTTTATGTATGTGTTCTTATTTCATGTAGTTATCACTTTGTCATTGAAGTTTTAAAGTGTAATATTTTATTGCTATTTTAATATCTGTGATGTGTGGCCATTCACTGGCTCATTTATTCTACAGGTTCCAGAAGATGGACACTCAGTTCAACCCTTTTCACTAAAATTATGTAAGAGAAATATGTAAACATGGTAAAATAAGTCAAGCCCCAACTGTGTAGTTCAAATGATATTAAAATAAGGATTGAGGCAAATGATAAATTGCATAAACAAATAAATTAAGGGTGGGACTTCAATTGTGCTTTTGCAAATACTATCTTAACTTTTTTACTCCCACCCGACCCTGGCAGATACTACTGAAAGAGAATGAATGAAGATTAAATCACAAGGCATATAAAATATTTTTATACATATCTTATCATAGATCATTTCATATCATCATATCATATCTATATATAAAATAAGAGGGAATGGGTTGAGAGGAAGAGGAAGACCAAAAAGTGATTGTGGTTGATGAAATCCTCAAAAAGGGATAAGTGAGAAGCTTAAAAAAGAAAAGGCAATGTATAAAGTGGTGCAAGCATAGAAAGATATGCAGAGGTACAGTCTAAACTATATTTAGTTAGATTTCCTTTCTTTTCCTCTTATCTCCTTAAATATTATTTACTTAATACTACTGACTCTTCTTTGCATTTTGCACAATATTGCTTACCCCAAGAGAGAATATCATGATGGGCATATATGTATCTTAATTTTCTAATTTACCCCCAGTATAAAAATGAGAATAATAAGATCTATTACAGAATTATACATAGTAGATGGTGTTTAAGGCTGTTTCTCTGGAAAAAATGCTGGGTGGGAAAGAATATTTCTGAAAGGAGAATCACTGGGGCAAGAAGATAGATAGATAGATAGATAGATAGATAGATAGATAGATAGATAGATAGATAGATAGATAGGATTTCAAAATAAAATATTGCTTCATTCCATAGCAATAGTTATACTCTGGGTGCAGCTCTTCACACCAGGTGTAAAGTTGTCTCCTCTGTGGCAAACATTATCAAGATTTCCAAGCTCATTTTCAGGGCTTTGGGTAGCAATCTTTAGTGACATCTCTACTTCAAGGAGGATGGATGGATGGAAGGCAGGGAGGCAGGCAGGCAGGCAGGGAGGCAGGCAGGGAGGCAGGCAGGCAGGCAGGCAGGCAGGCAGGCAGGCAGGCAGGCAGGCAGGCAGGCTTAGAGAGCCAGTTTGGTGTAGTGGTCAAGGTATTGGAATAGAAACCAGGAAACTGTGAATTCTCCCTTAGGCATGGAAACTGGCTGGTCACTTTGGGCCAATTGGTCTCTCTCTCTTAGCCCAACCCATTTCACAGGCTTGCTGCTGTGGGGAAAACAGGAGAGAGCATTATATATGCTACCTTTGCTACTTTGTACAAAATAAAGGCAGGATATAAATCAGTTAAATAAATGAACCAAGTCTGTATTAATGCTCAGATTAAATGGATTTTCTTTGTTACTACTTTTAGGGGGCTAAAAGGGGCAATCTTTGGTAAAAATGTAACGTCTGAAGATGGTGTTTATACATTTCATTAAGAGCTCCCTCCTTTTCACTGTCTCCTATAATTCAGCCATTTTTTGAAACTTTGATATAACACGAGTAAAAAATCAAATGGCCTCTTCTTGAATTACAGATTTATCATGGAATGGCTTTAATTACTTGGTAAGCTTTGTCCATCTTTGATGTTCCTTTATTACCCACACTTTTGATTGGATGGAGGAATATAATATTTTTTTCTCCTTTCCACTTAGCTTCGGAATCTAATAACTGACCAATTGTTTCATGCACATCTTCTGGTCAGCTACAACTGGAAGCATATTCATAAGTGTTCTGTTTTATCTTGTAAAAGGTTATTTTGTAGGCTTAATATTCACGTCTCCTGGAAGTGATGAAGGATAGCAAGAAGTTATTGAAGCATACAGTAAACATTCCCCAGTAGTTTTAAATGAGTCTCTTAATGTTGGTAAGAGTATCTCAGAATCTGTTCTTTAAGAGTTATGGGATCATTTTAAATAGCATTTATTTCTATAGGCATGTGTTGTTCTTCTATATTCACTGATATGTTCAAGATGGTTATAAGTGAAGAAATAAATCATATCAGGGATCCTTATAACCTGTTCCTTTTCCTAACTAAATAATGAGTTTTATACTGAACATGAGAACAAAAGCAAAAACTTGTCCAAATCATTCTGTGCATGGCTGTGACCCAAGGAAAACAGTAGTTTTGCTGCCAACTATTGTCTTAGCCCTGAGTTTAGGAAACAGCAGAATTGATTTATATTGCTCATGAGTTAGGTACAATTGGAAACCCAATCCATATGATAATTAAGTGGCTTTTTGACCTGCTCCCCAATATGCAGCATGCATTATTACTATTTGAAAGGCCTCATAGCCAAGCTTGACCACCCTGATAAAGTTCAAGGGGATCCAAAAATAAATATTATAAACTTAATGGACTTTACCTCATAACCCTATTTCTTTTTCCTTTACAAAAACTGTGTAGAGATTGAGAAAGGATGGGTTTGGATTGTGGTTCTTGTGGCAGTAAAAATATAGATAAAATCTAGATTTGGAGGAACTTCTTATGAATCCCACTTTCATTTCTGAGAGCTATGTATCTTCAGAGTAGATTCCTTATGGATTGGTCAACTGCAAAGTACATTTCAAAGAAAAGGGGGTATCCAAAACACCTGAGTCCTATTCAAGTATTCAGCTGGAAGGCTTCAAACTGGGTAGAGAATTGGGCAATTTGCATAGCCCTCTTCTCTATTCTTCCTGACTGCCATACATTTAGCTGGGAGCTTGAAGAGGAAGTACACTTGCGCTGGCCTAAATGCCAGTAGACTTCCCTACACAAATCAGACCCTAATAAAGCAGGGTCTCAGATGAGTGGAAAACTTCAAGCAAATATAAGCACAGCTCCTCTGTTAAACTTTCAGCTGAATGGATGGACTCCCCAAACCCATTCTCTATCCATTTTAAGCTGAATGTTGATTAGGGTTCTGTTTCATTGAAAATGTACTTGCGCTGATAAATTCATGTAGAGGTTGGAAGGCAACCAGACATTAAGTTGAAACTTCTACAGAAATATAGGCAAATACTTTGACACCTTTTGGGAAACATACAAATGCATGGAGTTGGTGGGCGGACTCATAGCATATTATCATAGCTTGGCTATGAGTCCTTGTGAACTATGACAGTATAGAAATATAGCAAATAAATAACATTATACATAAACATGTAACACAAGGCACACATGCACATACCATTTGTATACTATTTATACAACAGGCCATACAATCCTTTGGACTAGTTTAATGGGGCCCTTAGCCTAATTTTACAAGTCCTATTTAAAGGATCAGTTTAGATCTCTCGCAAGAGCCTGCAGCTTGAAGCAAGACAAAGAGAGACATCACAAAGAGAAAGAGGGGGCTTAAAAGACAGCATGTGGCCTTGAGATTATTCCTGAAACAATGGAGTTCTCCAGAGAATAAAAAGATTGCTTATTCTAAAGCATACTTATTTTCAGTTATCCATTGGTGGAGGTGACAGGAGAGAGTTTATAAACTACAGCTTCCTACCTCCTTGCTAAGGACTGCTGGGAATGTGGTTGAATTTAGATCACTTCCCAGTGATATCACTGTTCCTCTACTATTAATGGTAAAGAAAGAACAATTTTTTCAGTCCCTCAACAACCAGATGATGACTGAACTCTTTGGAAAAAATGAATCTCTGTTATCTCAGAGTGGCACCTTCCCACTGTTAATGTCTTCTTAGCTTTCTCCTTCTTCAAAAATCTTGTCAGTTGGAAAGATCCAAGAAAGGGCTATTAAGCAAGAGCAGAGATCTCCTGACTTGCTTGAAGCAAAGGGTAACATTACTTCAGCCCAAGAGGAAGCATGACTGGAGAATGCAAAATGAATCAGGCACTGAGACATCAGCCTTTTATTTCATTTATAGGAACGTCACTCTTGTTGCTCTACTGAATTTTCCACTTTGGATCATAAGTAAGAGGAGGCTATGTAATTGATAAGATCAGCATACTTAAATAAATGGCTTAAACAACTAAATCTTAAGGAATATTTAGCTAATGACTGTACCCTCCATTCTCACCTCCCCTGAGAGAGCATGGGGAAATGATATTGGAAGCAAAACTTCTTCATTCTCTTCACATCATTGGAAAGTATGTTTTACATTTTTTTTCCTGCCCTAGGTCAATAAATAGGGCCTGCACAGGAGCTGGTCACATCAAAGTTCAGAGAAATGAAAAAAAAAATAAAGTATTCTGATTGATATGACAATATAGGAAAAAAAAATACAAGTCCTTCTTTCTTTATCAGTTGGTACCATAGAGAGAAGAAATTAGGTAGGTGCTAAAGAGTTGGAATAAAGTCTGAGAGCCTGACAAGGTGTAGCAGCCTGAAAGACAGTGTCCTTGAGTTAGGCTCCCCAGTTATGGAATTCCTTCTCTGTTGAACTTTGGTTGGCATAGAGGCTAGTTAGCTTTTGACATCAACTAAAGACCTCCCCTCTCCCCTAGTTCTTTGGCTGAATTTATGATACTGTGGCCTTTAAGAAAGAAGGGCCTGTTTTATGCTTTTAATTTTTGTAAATTTTTTACAGTTCTGTTGAATGGTGTGGTTTTATTGGTTTGTCTTATTGCACCTCTCTTTGTGATGGCATTTAATGAAAAGAGGCCAGATAATAAATAAATAAACAAATGAAGATATAGAAACAGGAACAAATGACCACATGCAAAACTAACAAATGCCCTAAATGCATAAAGAATGGATGGATGGATGGATGGATGGATGGATGGATGGATGGATGGATGGTAAGTAGATGCCCAGATATCCACAGTAATGAATTCTGCAATTTAATGATGCCCCAAATCTCTCTACCAAAAAAAAAACCCAAAACCCAAAATTCATAATGAGCTTGCAGAATCACAGTTCGACAATGTATCCCTTTTTCCTTTACACAAAACAGAAATGTGGTACAATCTGCAGTTGAAGGAAAAGCTGACATCAATTACGTCAAAGCGTAGCATTGGGAATCCTTCACTTAGTAACTCGGTTTACTGTGTTTTATTCAGCAAAGGGCACCGTCTGGAGGATCTCCATCAAAATAAAAATAATTCAATAAACGTATACATATTAGATCTTGTTGTTTTAAATAAGGGCCAAGTATTGCATCTGAAAAATTGAAATTGACAAACGGAATAAAATACAGATATTGTAAAATACATTAACGTGCTTTCTCATAGGATGTCAACCTAACTAGCTCTTTCTTGCATAGCTAAAACAATTTTCTCAGAACAGCTGAGACTTTTAAAGAGAAAGGGGAAGAAATCACTTTTAAAAAGCAAATAATTGCCTGTGCATTGAAAAACTGGATGGTTTGAAGTGTTCAGTTAGTCACGTAAAGCACTTATCCATTGCTTAAATAGTGCAGTCCAATTTATAAACTATAAATGGAGGTGTGGCGGTCACCATTTTTGGGGGGGTTGCATACCAAAATGTGATCTTTGCTTTATGCAATGGTGGAAAAACAATGTCAGTGTTTCTGTAACTTAAAAAAAAAAAAAAGATTTTTGGGAGTATTATTGATATTAGCAGCAGAGATAGCAATGTCACCATCTCAGATGGTTCATATTATTTTGACATTGTCAGTAGGATTATACTGTCTTGACACTTGCCATGCCCTCTCTCCACCTGATTTAGTTAACTACACATCCCTACTTCATTATTTCAGATGCAAATTATTATTCATGTATTTATTTTCTGTGCTTGTAAGCCACTGGAATTAAGAACAACTCCCTGTGGTTTACAATCAGATAAAACCACAGCTTATAAAATAACATTGCAACACAATAATAAAAAGCTGCAATAAATAACAGTAAAATAAAAATAAACATAGGCACAAGCTCTAATATAGTAGTAGTGACTTGATACTTCAAAGGCTCTATGGAAGAGTTAATAGAATAAGTATCAGACAAAATTATTGGGGATGACTATTTTACTAGGTAGGGGCTACCAAAGAAAAATATTGTCTTTATGGGTCCACCCCTGTCATTTCATGTATGTGGGGAAATGTAAGCATTCCCAACTAGGAGAAACAACAGGAAAGCCAATTCCACCTGGGGGCAGCCCTGGAGATAGCTAGGAGTCAAACTATGTTAGAGCTTCAAAGGTAAAAATCACTTTTTAAAATTGTACCTGGAAACCTACTGGAAGCCAATGCAGCACATACAATACAAAATGTAGGCTGCTGCACTTTTTACCAATTTATCAAATTAAATAGTCTTCAAAGGCGTCCCCATATAAAAAAGATTGCAACATTCTAGTCTGGTGGTAACGAAGGCATGAATTATCTTTGCCAGGGCCTCCCGTTCAAGTAAATGCTATCTCCACCTGCAAATCCAGCAAAAAAAACATCAGGCCAGGAGGATTCCCAGGCTGTGGGCTTGCTCTTTTAGGGGGAGTGATGCCTTCATGCAGAATTACAATCAGAGCGAGATAGTTTATGGGCAAACATAAACTCTGTCTTGTTTGGGTTCATCTTCAGCCTGTTGTATCCCACCTAGGCCTCCACAGTGTCTAGGAACTGGGTCAAGATTTCCACAGTATGTCTGGCTGGCATAGAGGTGAACCACTCTGTATTATTCCAACTGATTGTACCTCACCTGAACTGACAGATAACCCTGCCCAGTGATTTCATGTACATGTTAAAAGTATGGATGAGAGGACTGAACTTTGCAGAACTTCACAAGGTAGAACTCACTGGGTGAACACTTCCTCTCCTGCCAGCACTGGTTGTAACTGCCTGCTTAGGAAGGAGTGGAACCACTGCAGTGATCTTTATACCTGGCCATTTCAGATGGTCCAGAACAATACCATGGTTGATGGTAATGAATGCCGCTGAGAAATAAATTGGGACTAGGAGGGTTGCACTCCTCCCATTCAGGTCCTGACAAATGTAATTCACCAGTGACTAATGCTGTTTCTTTCTTATGTCCAGACTTGAACTCTGACTGAAAAGCATCCAGATAATTTGCTTCCTCCAGGCACTCTGCAGCTGAAGTCTCACCACCTTCTCAACAAACTTCTCTAAAAAGGGAAGGTTAGGAACAGGGCAGTAGTTGTCCAAAATAGACAGATCAAGGGAATGCCTCTTCAGAAGAGCTGCCCCATGCCTCTTGAAAGGCCCTTCACCCAAAGAGGCACTGACTATTTCTCAGATCCAGCTGCTCACACCACCACCCCAGGAAGGAGCCAGGATGGGCATGGATCTATGGTACAAGTGGTGGGCTTCATGATAGAGCTGCACAGTTCTCTATTACTGGAGAGATAAAACCTAGAAACAGAGTGTGTTAGCCCCAAAATGTATAGCTGTTTGATCATAACAGTGGATGGAGAAACAAAACATCAATCTCATTTACATGAGTTGAAATGCAAATTAGTCCACCTTCTTAATTATGGTCTCTAATTCAGGCATATGGATTACTTTCCTGTGCAGAGCCCAATTCACAACCTTCACAATAGAATGATTTGGCAAAAGTCCTACCCACATGCATACCATATAACTTGGCACAGCTCCCACTCAACCTTTACAGAAATTAATTACCTATTCCTTCTTTTTCTTTTTCTTATTCCTTTCCTTTCTTGGCATAATCTTCTCTCCAGCCATCTTCAGAATCCCTTATTGTTTTATGTCAGGATACCTTGTCCTAAGGTTGCAGGCATCTGACCTTGAGCTTTATGGCTTTAAGGCCTTCAGCCCCACTTAGATGAGCATAAACAACTTATTTTTTTCTTAATGAAGGTCACTCAGTGGACTCTTGAGGCATTGTTAGGCACTTACTAAACAAACAATTGTTCTAGTTTATGAGTCACTGTTTATGATCAAGCAGTATGGGGGACAAACTCTGAAGCTATTGTAGTCCCCTCATTGTCTTCCAATCCTCCTACCATGTCCTAAAACTTGTCTAGCAGTTCACTCATCTCAAGACATTGATCAGATTCTCTACTGCCTGCAGAGGATCCTCAGGTCTCTGCTGCATCTTTTTTGGCCCTGAAGAAATAATAACCTAATCAGGGTACAAAGCTTCCTAGAAAGCCTGCACCACTTAATTCCAACCAAGGCAAGAAGAAAACAAGGAATAAAAGATCTGCTTCCCCAATAGTAACACCAGCAGCCTTGAGTTCTTCTCCCCAAGATCTTTCTCCAACTCCACTGCAACCAGTTTCACCACCAAGGGACTCTCCAATCGATGCTGCATAACTAGCTCCTCTTCAGGCATGGGAGTCAATCTCAGAACTGAAGAGGAAGGATAGATCGACTTTGAGAGCTACTCCTCCAGGCTGCCCTTTTATGCCTTGGAATAGTCAAAACAAAGTCCTTCCTTTTGACTTTCTTGATATCACAGAGATGTCAGCTGCTCAGTTTATGCCACTCAATTTCTGAGGGCTGTATTCTGCAATCTTTTTTGAAGAATAAGGAGCCTCTAAACCAGGCCTGCACAGTATACAGCCTCTGGGCCACATGCAATTTACTAGGCAGCCTTGTGCAGCCTGCTAGCATTTTTTAAAAGTGTAGTAAGTTCACCACTGCTGCACCCCAAAAGATGGGCTGCTGAGTGCCTCCAGGTCGGACTGCCACTGCCAACTCCAGTGCTGCTGCTGCTACATTAACCATGGAGCAGCTGATTTTTATGTTAGGTATTCCTTTGCGGCCTGCAATTATGTTATTTTACCAATGTGGCCCTTTCTACAAGTTGTGCGGGCCTGCTCTGAAGTAAACATTCCATGACATGTAATAATATTTACCTCTATGCGTTCAAAAGAATGTATTTTTAAGCAACATTATAGAGGCCCATGAAATCCTTTTCTAGTGCTTTTGAGGCTTTTAAGTGATCCAGTTTCAAGCATAGCCTTGTTGGGAGTCTTGTCCAAAAAACTAGAGCCAAGTGAAAACTCCTAACCATGACACAACTATCCTAGTATGCAGGATACATACAAACAAATGACCCTGCCCCAGTAATTGGATCAAACACACCAAGTTTTTCAAATAATTGGGTGTGCCCATATGCAGGGCAGGATATGTCAACACCATCAATTTGTACTGGCATCTTTCTTGAATTCCCAACCAATGTGATGGGTGATAAAAAAGAGGTACAGGCAAAATAAGGAAAGCCCAGAATAGTATGAGCAGCAGAATCCTGGACACAAAGGACAAAGTGATGTCTTAGGTAACTGAGCCATCAGACTGCTACAATGATCCATGTTGTTACAACTAGGGTGTAAGCTTGGCTGTCTTGTTAGTAAGGAATGAATAACTTCTGTGAACATTCATTAAATGAAAACAGCTGATTTTAAACATTTTTTTCAATGAATGGTTTTAAAAACAGTCTATCCTTGATGTAGACTCCTAGGTTCTTCATGACTGGGGAGACCCATAACTGGCAGCATTGAAACTCACAAAGGCAGAATTAGGAAGGAGAGAGAGAAGATGATCAGGGTGGAATACAGTAACCTCTGTCTTGTCCGTATCCAGTTTAAGATGGCAGGAGCACATCTACACTTTGATTAGTCATATCATATTTAGGAGAGTTCTGCAGGGCCTATGATGTCTGTTCCAGAGCCCATGATTTAATTTTCTGTGTTTACTTCTAGGGCAGATGATGTTTCAGAATCCTGAAGTTGCCATTTGAAAGAATGTTTTTATTTTGTGGCCCCAATATGGAGATACCTGTGTTCGGCAGTGAATATTATCCATATTATATGTTTTGAGAGTAAGAAAGAGATAGAGAAATATTGTCTTCATCGAACATGGTTTTCGGAAGTAGAGTCTCCAAGAGTAATTGATTTATGATACATACATACATACATTATTCCTCTATTCAGATCATGGCTATAAGTGATTTATACAACCACAAAAAAGCTTATTTATCTGTAATGATTTACAATGCAGCTCTGTCATCTGTATTGACAGATTGCACATTTTAGCTACTAGAGAACAGTTAGAAATGTTGCCCATGAAAAGAAGCTAACTAGGGAAAATGTTATATGATTTTTTTAAAAGAGTGGAATGGGAAATAAAGAATAGAGATTGCTGCCCTCAAGAGTTCTGCATATCTTGTTAGCATGGAGTTGGGAAAGCTCAATAGTACAATTGCTTTAGGTTCAGTCTTTGGCTTTATGCTCAAGAGAGTTCTGTGTTGGCAAGAATTTCAGCTAATCAAAACCAAAGGAACAATGTAAATGAATAAATGGACATTTTTGGAACACCCCCAAAAATTGCTCAAACAAAGAGGAGGCATTTCTGCAGTGTATTTGGTTTCTTTAGAACAGTGTTTCTCAATCTCAGCAGCTTTAAGCTTGGTGGACTGGGGAATTCTGGGAGTTGAAGTCCACATAGCCTAAAGTTCCTGAAGTTGAGAAATACTGCTTTAGAATAAAGTCCTGTTGAGCCCTTATTAGAAATGAATATTATACCAGTCAATAGCAGAGTCTGCAAGAAGTGTTCTTATTTTCATATATGAGTTGCTTATAGAGCCTATTTGAAAATGTTCTTCCTTATATATGAAATCATGGAGAATGAAAGAAAGTGGAAATGGGCTCATCTTTCAAATGACTACATATAACTCACTTCAAACCAGTCTACATCTGGTTTGTATCATTTTCACAAATCTATCTTGCATTGTTATGTTTTGGGTTTTTTAAGTCACATTTGGTTTTTTATATATCTTTTCCCAATTTACTCATGCAGCTTTTTCATCATTGTTGTACACATTTTTATTTTAGCTGAGAACTGTATTGCCAAATGCAGATAATAATCAATTATCCAATATTTTTATAAATAAGAAATATTCAATTGTTTAATGTTTTGAACATGGGGAAAAAAGCAAGTACTTTGAATGCCAGGGTTGAAATGCCACTGTTGATCTATGTTGATCTCTGTTGGGTGAAAATAGGCTCATAACTTTTGTAAGTTATTCAGACCTTGGAAGCAATAGATAAGCCATAGTTCTATAATGAAGCTTAATTATGGAGCTTAATTTAGGTATGTGAAACCCTACTGAATTCATGGAAATTTTCCATGTTTAATTTTGCACACAAAGAATACACAGATGTGGGCTGACATCTGTGTGGGATGTAGAGGCAGATGCACCAATGTGTTGAGAAGGAATGTAATGAAAATAACACAATAATTTGTATTTCTGAATCATTCAGCTTTGTTTCCTTTAATGTCCATATTTTTATTATAAATACAAATTGAGTTCTCCCTCTTAGTTCACGCATTATTATACCAGCATTACCCACCTACTGCTGGGAGGATGGTACATCAGAAGCCAGCCATGTGTGGCCCTGAGTTGTATGTTATTAAGCAAACATTTCTCCTGATAGTAATTGTATCTCTGTTGTAGATAAAATAATTCCATGGGGGTAAGTACACATATGTAGTTCACATACTATCTGCAGTAGGCATATGATATTATTTTACGGAGCAGGCTTTTTCAACAAGAAATTTGAGAAAACTCTTAGTAAATATGAAATGCCAAGGATAAATAGTTTAATCTTCAACCTGCCTTCTCTGGGTCCAGGGTCTGAGGTAGCCCAGGAGTTCATGGCTACCATGGCAATCATGGACCTGATCCAACTTATTCATGGCTCTACTC
Organism: Python bivittatus; assembly: GCF_059951505.1. Lineage (NCBI taxonomy): Eukaryota > Metazoa > Chordata > Lepidosauria > Squamata > Pythonidae > Python > Python bivittatus. The sequence goes on along the minus strand of NW_028277075.1, from coordinate 8,158,279 downwards.
ATAGGGGTCATACATTAGATCTGGTGTTTACCTTGGGACAGTTCTGTCATAATCTGGTTTTGTAGAATGTTAACATCAGTCTCTTGCCATGGACAGATCACTCTCTCTTGGATCTAGAGTTCTTCACAGCTGTCTCTCAGTGCAGGGAGGTGGATCCTATTTGATCAGCCCAGGTGCCTGATGGTGCAGTTTCAGAGGGAGCTTGGGGTTTTTCCCAAAGTGCTGGCACGCAGTTCAGCAGACACCCTTGTCATGGAATGAGCATGGGGCCGTGGACTGAGTCACACCTGTGTGGATTCTCTGTGCATGCAGATCTTTCAGAGTACCCAGAGTACTGAGGAGCTCTGGGAAATGAAGCGGCATAAGAGATACCAAGAGTGCTGCTGGAGGAAAACAAAAATTGATTAGGACTTACTTTGTAGCAATAAGAGTGGTAAAGTGTACTTACTTCTCCACCCTTACTGTATCTGCAAATAGCCACCCAATGGCCCTGTTTTGGGTGACCATATCCTTCCTGGGTAAGGAGAAGCCAGCAGAGCTCTTGCAGGGCTGCTATGAGGAATATTCACAGCATCTGTTAGACAAAGTTGCTCAACTTTGCTTGGAGCTGGACTCTGGCCGGGCAGATTCTTTGGAAGTGACTGAGACACATCTGATCCCTGTTATCTGGGATGAGTTTGAGCCAGTTGATCCTGAGGAAGTGCACAGGGTCCTTGTGGCTGTAAGCTAGGCCATCTGTGTCCTAGTCCCATGCCCTCCTGGATGGTTAAGGCTTCTTGGGAGGTGGCATGTGATTGGGTCCAAGCAGTGGTTAATGCCTCTATGTGGGAAGGAGTGATACTGCCTGCCTTGAAGGAGGTGATGGTGCACCCGCTTCTCAAGATGCCAACCATGGACCCAACAGTGTTGGAGAACTTTCTTCCAGTCTCCAACCTTCTCATTTTAAGTTGTTGAGAGGATGGTTGGTGCTCAGCTGCAGAGAGCCCTGGATGAAGCTGATTATCTGGACCCTTTTCAGTCTGGGTTCAGGCTGGGTAACAGTGCTGAAATGGCATTGGTTGTACTTGTAAATGACTTTTGCAGAACTTGGAATAGGGGTGGTGCAACCATCCTGGCCCTTCTGGATCTATCAGTGGTTTTTGACACCATCAACCATGCTATCCTTCTGGGGTGGCTTCGAGGGTTAGGAGTGGGAGGCACTATTTTGCAGCTGTTCACCTTCCTCTGAAGTGGGTTCCAGTCACATCGTTGATAGGGGAGAAGTTGAGCCCTAGGCCCCTGGAATGTGGGATGCCCCAGGGCTGGGGTCTTTCACCTCTCTTCTTTAACATGTACATGAAACCACTAGGGGAAGTCATCCGACAGTATTGGGTGTGGTCTCATCAGTATGCTGATGATACCCAGCTAAACATCTCCACCCCTAGCCAGGCAAGTGATGCTGTTGTGGTGCTGACTGAGTGCCTGGAGGCTGTAAGGGGTCTGGATGGGGAGAAATTGGCTTTGATTCAACTCTGCCAAGATGGAGTGTTTTTGGGTTTTTGTACCTGCCCTCCAGGCCTGGGGGATATGCCATCTTTGACTTTGAACAGGCTGGCACTCTCCCAGACTGATCTGGTGCACAATTTGGGGGTCCTCCTAGATTCACAGCTCCTGCTTGAGCAGGTGGCAGCCATGGGCAGGGGGCCTTTGCATAGATTTATCTTGTGAGCCAGTTGCACCCTTTCCTGGACCTGCTCATTGTCATTCATGCCTTGGTCACTTCCCGTTTGGATTACAGTAAGTTGCTCTACCTGGGGTACCCCTGAAGACCACCCCTAAAGACCACAACTGGTCCAGAATGCAGTGGTTCCCACAGTGTTGGGCAACTCTAGGTTCACCCATGTAACGCTCCTATTGCACAAGCTGCACTGGGTACCAGTTTCCTTCCAGGTGCAATTCAAGGTGTTGGTTATTATCTTTAAAGCCCTACATGGCATGGGACCATGTTATCTGTGGGATTGCCTCTGCCTGAGGACATCTTCCCATCCCACCAGGATAGGCATGCTCCTGGTCCCCTCCCTTAAATGCTGCTATTGTTCAGGAACTAGGAAGCATACCTTATCCATGGCAGCCGCTGCTCTTCCCCCTGGGATCTGGCAGGCCCCTACCCTTTTTCTTTCTGAAAAGCACTTAAGACCTGGCTTTTCCCCAAGCGCTGGGATAGGGTGAGATTGGCACATCTCTTCAATAGCAGGGTGTTCTTCCTCCTAATCAAAGGCTGATGAAGAAGTGCTCCTTAGATTGTTCCAGCTAGCATACAGATCCTTGCCTTGCCTTGCCTCTTAAGGGTGATTTGCAGAATATACAGTATATCTTTCCCTCTTATCTAATCATTTCTATTGTTTGGAGAAAATATCTTCCCAGGCACTGATATACATGCCAAACATATTCCATCCTACATGGATAGATAAAGAAAACATGCCTAGCTATGCTGCTCTAACTCCTACATACATCATTGTGATAAAGGGTTTAAGAGCATTCTAAGCTGACATTATTAAGGGTCCAAGGTAAACCCTTATATAATGCTATGCTAATATCATGTCCAAAAAAGCAAAAGTATAAGAAATAAGATTCATATTAACCTATTAATGACTAATTTATAGCCTATATGCACTTAATATCAAAAAAGGGAAAAAATAATGTAGGGAAGGGGGTACACACCACTAACTGCTTTTCTTCCCAGATTCCACTACAGTAACGTACAAGATATCCAGGCATTAGCCTACCATTGCCCTTAAAGGAAATAAATGTAGAATTATAATGCTGACATTATTTAATGGAAATGAATATGAAAGATAATTAATGCTTTCCACTACTACTTGGGGATGGGATACATTTGAGCAATAGTGTTCTTTGCTTTCTTTTAGTAAAGTGGGAAACATACTTGAAAAATGAAGTTCTCTGTGTGTGTATGCATGTATGTGCGTGTGTGAATATATTTCAGCTCTTCCTCACTGAATTTATAGATGGGTTACATTATAAGTTGTCCTCATTTACACTTGACCTACACAGATGTTGAAACCCAGGGTTTCTCAACCTTGGCAACTTTAAGATGTGTGGAGTTCAATTCCCAGAATTGAACAATGGCTGGGAAATTCTGGGAACTGAAGTCCAGAAATTTTAAAGTTGCCATAATTGAGAAGCTCTGGTATTACCATTTCTCCCCTGAAGTGCAATCATTAAAGCATAAAAAGGATAGGATCATATCAAAGGCTGATGTAACTCACTTTTTTTCCTCTTAGTGAGTTATAACATCTTCCAGTGTCTTTCACCCATTACTGAGGCAATATGAAGCCTGTCCTCATTACTATTTTATTGGCACACCAATAGTTGAATGGCTCTAGAAGATGCTGTAAGTCAGGGGTTTTCAAACTGTTTCAGGCCAAAAAACCCATTACTTAAAAATAATTTTAAAAATCCTGGGACCCGTGATCAAAAGACAAAGCTCTAATGGTAGAAAATTAGCCACACTTCCAATGGTGAACTCCCCTCCTCCCACATTTGTCTCTCATAGAAGCCCATCAGGTTCTCATGGAATGCACTTTTAAAAACCTGTGATAAGGCACTACTAGGCAAATGGCCTCAGCCTGATGTATCTCCTAGTGGTCAAGCAGATGTTCATAAGAAAATCATGAGCAGAGCCTAGGAAGAGCATTACTCTCCCCAGAGAAGCTTGGTTCCTCTGATCCTGCTGATAAATTAGCTACTAATTAGCCTTATTCTCTGCATATGTGTATGATTTGTGTAACTGGGTGGCATTACTATATTTTGTAGCTGCAGTTTCTATGTATTATGTAGGAAAGTCTTTCAGCATTCAGCTTCATTGAACAACCCTGGGTTTTATGTGAGAAGGGGAAAAATAACCCCCTTAATCTACTTTTTCAGGGTCAGACATACTGTATGTTTTTCTCTACTCGTGTCTTTTTGTTTTGAATTGCATAGCCACAAAGATCGTAATCAATCCCCTGATCGTTCTGCATGTCTTCTCTGCATTCCTTTATTTTTCTACTTTTGAGCTACTGATTGTCTTAGGTTTAAGACATATGTGTGCTGCAATTTGTATAGTATGAAGTAATGTCTGTACAGCTGAACAAGTGCTTGATGTTCTACATGATGTAATGTTAAGATATAGACAATACAGCTCTAATATATGCTGAAAAGTCTCTGTGTGTGTCTGAAGTAGGATATTGAACGCAAGTTCTTGAATCGTCATTATAGTGTCCTCTAGTAACCACCAGAGGGCACCACAGTATCAGTATGTTACACAACTGATTTTATGCTGAAAGTGAGCCAGGAGGTTGTTTAATCTGTTGTAGTAGGCACCTTATATTACTTGCTTCAGTTACAGGTGTGTTATCACTAATGTGGCACAACAGAGGAAATTTTTCTCACATACTATCTGGCAAAGATAATTCCTTTATCAAGCACAGATAAACCATAAGGGCTGAAACATGGCACTTTTAGAATCATAGCAAGCAGTGAAACACTACCAGACTTTAATGAATGGCTTTGAAACAGTTCAAGAGGATGCTAGTTGTTCATTGTCAGAGTGTATATTTGTTATACCTGACACTGGTACCCCACACAGCAATCTTAAGAGCAAAAGAGTCCCCAGGCACAGACAATAGGTTGAGGTATATCCACCTGCCAAGGGCCTTTGGTTTTCTTTGGTTTTCTCAGAGCCTTGGCACCATGCTACTTTGGCAGCACTGGGAGAAATTTAAGTGGTGGTTCTCCCTGAAGCTCTTCAGAGTGCTGCCTCTTTCTTGTTATTGCCAAGAAAATCCAGGGTATCCACTGATACAGAAAATGGCTCTCCAGAAGATACCGGGGTAAGCATTCTTTACTTGGGAAGGAAATCTGAAAGGTATTTCTTGACCATCAAATGTAGAAAAAATGCAGCATGTGTTTTTGTCACAGCAATTACATGAACCAGTTGACCATCTGATGGACAAAATAAAGTAACAAACTTAAAGTTAAGTACTATAAAAAATAATTTATCCCATCTTCACTTTATTAGTTGTACTAACTGCTGTTTTACAATATGTAGGCAGGTGCTGGTATTTATCATACATATACCTAATTCTTCTGGAAAAACAATAGTTGCTCAACAAATGGGTATCTGTACAAATTTAAAGAAATGTGCCAAATCTTGAGCCGTAACATAGAATCATAGAGTGAAAAAAACGTATTTTACCCATTAAATCCAATCTCCTCCTTAGTGTGGGAATTTGAATGAAATCATGCTCAATATATGGCCTTTTAGCAGTCTGGAGTACTCCCACCCTATCTAACCTAGTAGGACAGGCAGATACCCTCAGGAAGAGGTGGCCCGACAAGTAACCAGTTTTTATGGCATGTAGGGATTTAAAGGTGATAATTAGTACCTTGAATTGCACCCAGAAAGCAATTGGAAGCCAGTGCAGCTCCCGCAGCCATGGTGTTACTCAGGTGAACCACAGGGCATCCAAAACTGCGAGTGCCACTGCATTCTGGACCAGTTGCAGATTCTTGATGGTCTTCAAGGGCAGGCTCATGTAGAGCGCATTTCAGTAATCCAAATGGGAGGTGACTAAGCATGGGTGACTGGGCATGGCCTCCTGGTCCAGGAATGGGTACAATTGGTGTACAAGTTGGATTTGTGTAATAAATATTGTCCTTTGGCATTTCAAAATAGCAACTCTTTTGATACATTCTGATGACCCCTTTAATGCTCATTTACAAATTGATTCTTAGGGCAGTGAGTTTCAAACAATGTTCTGTTGAAACTAAAAATATGTTGGAAATGTGTTAAAAATTCCTCACTGTGAAGATCTTTAGCAGCTAATAAGGGCCAACTGTAATATTCTTTGTCTTTCATTCCTTATCTTCCCTGTTGACATGCAAATAAAGGGGAAGTATTCTGATGTATTCAAGTGTATCTTGCCAGTTCATGTGGGAAGTGGGCTACCATGACAGGTCTATGCTATGCTCTGGACCATGAGCCAAATAAGCAAGGCCAGTGTAAATGGAACATAAGCCCCATAATTCACAACACAAGAGAGGATATACTGCATTTACCTAGCCTGGGCTCCTGGTGAACAAAATATTCAATGCATCTTCTGCCATGCAGTTTACCCGATGGGCAGGAAAGCTTTGGGCAGATGAAATAATGCAGAAAGATTTCCTTAAATGTGGAAACTATGAAAGAAAAAAGGCTTCCTGGATTAAATGTGATGATGCAAAATTAAAGTCACATAGCTCAACCTACAGATTAAAGTAGTACAGAATGGTAGGAATATTTTATTTCCTTTTGGCGCAAACTCTTCCAAGTATCAGTGAGACTGTCCTTAAATGGCTATGGAAACTGCTTGTACAAGCAACATGTTAGAAGGGGGTGCATTTCTGAACCAGCAAGCAGTTTTAGGCCTTGATGTTAGAGGCTGAATCAGCACTCTATGAGTTTAGCATGTAATTATTTTCCCCGAATTCCCTGCCACCTGAGACTCTCTAATGACACAGGCCATAAATGTCACCTTTTGTACCATGAGGCATTCAGTGAGTTTATTTATTTAATTCTGTAGACATACTTCCCAAAATAAATGTTGATCTAAATATAATAGTACACTGGGGGGGCATTCATTACTGCTGCTGGCTTGTCAGCAGAATCTGAGACTACTCAAAGGATGTATAAACATTAAAATTTCTGTGTTCCTTATTACTTCTAGAACTGAATAAATTAATTCATACTGGACTCTTGTGAGCAGTAAAGTAGAAAAGGAAAGATCACCTAAGTCCTTTCCAGGGTAGCAATATGAAATGTGTCATTAGAGTTTTATTTGTTTTTGTTTGTTTTTGCTCATTGAATCATGGTTCAAGATAATGATGAACTAACTTGAAATATCTGCATCAGGAAAAGATTCATTATTCAGTGGCAGTGCATAAATTTTGCCTGTTGAAGGTCCCAAGTTCACTGTTGGGTACCTGCACTTAAAAGAAGTCAAGTAACAGGTCTCTGAGAGAACTTTAGAACAGTGTTCCCTAGCTTGCCACTCTCCAAATACCTGGCAACTGCCATTCCTAAACTTACATGGCCAAAGGGAGAAGTGAGTTTTGGTCCAAATGTTCCCAGAAAGAGTTGGGCTAGGGAAGAATAGTCTAGAGTTTCTCAATCCTGGCAACTTTAAGATGTGTGGACTCCAACTCCCAGAATTCCCCAGACAGCAGCTGTTGGGAGCTGAAGTCCGCACATATTAACATTGCTAAGGTTGAGAAACATTGGTCAAGAGAGCCATTATTCCCCAACTGGGTTATATGGGCCATTGTATAGAGGAGCGTGAAATGACTTTCTGTATTTATATCTTATTATAATGGTGAGTTCTTGCTGGACTAAACGACTTGTATTTTTTTTTTCAAACCAAGTTGGTTGCTTTCTACAAGTTTAGACTATTTCCTTTTACTGTCTGAAATGAAATCAGTAATAGCAATAGCAGGATAATAGTATTAAAGAGCAAAGGATCTAAGGACTGTATGTACTTAAAAGAAAGATGACTTTAACTTTAAGATGATTTTTCAGGAAAAAAGATAACCAAACAAAAAAATATCACCTGCTATTATTACCAGATTTTCAGCTAAACAAAGATATTGCTCCCCTTTTAAAAAATTATTAGGGGAGAGGAAGAGGTTAATACTCTCTTCAGATAAATTCAGTTTTAAATCCATTGTTACGTAATTTTAATCTTAGAAAATTAACACTCAGCAGTATAAATATCATATAGACATGTATATACACAGCATTATTTTTTTAAAAACGGACATTTATATCACTGATGAAACAAGCAAATGTGGTCATATTGCTCTAAAGTGAAGATTTTTTTCTGCATCTCTGTTGAAAAAGAATTAATTCAAAGGTTGACAAAAAGCAACATATACAGTTGACATATACAGAATATACAGTTGACATATACAGAATATATGTCCCTCCCAACATAACATTATCTGATGATACTGAGTGGCAATACCTCTCAGGTCAAAGTTTTTCCCATGGTTTGCTGCCTCATCACTGAAGAACCTTGGGCCCACCAGACAACGTTTCTCAACCTTGGGAACTTTAAGATGTGTGGACTTCACCTCCTACAAAACCCAGAGAAGGAATACTAAATTACTATTAGACAAGTTAAATTTATAGTTTTATTTCTGTTTCTGTTTTTCTGAAAAAGAAAGAGCTTTTTTGAATGCATCTTTTAATGTCATAGCAAAAACAAAAGGTGGTTTTGCTTTTTATTTTTCAGAATAAAAAGAAAAAAAAGAAATTCTCAGGACTTGGAAAGTTTCTCAGGGGATAAAAGTCTTTAAAATACATACACTGTAAAATGTTTGCCCATATGTATACAATTTAGAGAGGAATTTTAAATGGCCAAAGTATAGAGAAAAACTATATTTATTATATTTCTTATATCAGGAAAGCATCTGCAAATTATTTTGTCTTATAACAAATTTTATTACAGATTTAGAATTTGTATGGAGTTGAACTATTTCAAATAGGTAGTCCTTGAGTTATGACCATTCGTTCAGCGACCATTCGAAGTTACGACAGTGTTGAACATAGGGACTTATGACCAGTCCTCAAATTTCTGGCTGTTGCAGCACCCCCACAGTCACATGAACAAATTTTGGGCACTTGCCAACCAGCTTGCACTTACAATCAGTTGCAGTATCCTGTGGTCATGTGATCACCATTTGCAACCTTCCCTGCTGGCTTCCCACAAGGTAAGTCAATGTGGAAGCCAGCACAGAAGGTCACAAGTCACTCAGGTAAGTCTTCCAACCCCCTGGACTTCCTTTGCTCGCATGCATCCACCAGCGCCCTCCTTCCCTGGGCCTCCCTACTCTTGCACAGATGCACCCATTCACCCACCCACCAGTGCTCTCCTTCCTCGGCCTCCCTGTGCTTGCACACATCCCATGGCCTCCTTCTCAGGCCACTCATGCTGCACCATAGCACCCCCCTCCCCCAACTTGTATGCAGCCTGGGCCGGGCTTCCCAGGGCTCCCCACCCCCCTGTGGCAATCCTGTGCTCCTTACCTGGGATTCCAGCTCCTTTTCGCTTAACGACCCGCATGTCTTGGGTTAGGATGGCAACCAGGACTGACCGGAATGCCATCACTAAGCAATGCGGTCACATGTTGTCACACTTTATGACCGCATCACTTAGCAACTGCAATCCTGGTCCCAATTGCCATCATAACTTGAGGATGACCTGTAACTGCTACACATAAGATATTTAGATCAAGCAGGGCTTATTCCAGGAAACGAAAAGAAAAGAAAAAAGAAAAGAATCCAATTGATAAAGTACTAAACCGTATTTATTTTTGTAAGAAATAAAAAAATGTATAAAAATGTATAAAAAATACATTGCTTTTTATTAATTTGTCATTTGGATAGATATAAAGCCTTTGATGAAATCAAATGGTTATTCCTGAAAAAGCTCTTAAAATGCAATTATGGTTCTGAACTCTGTGCAGTGGTAAATTCTTTATAGGAACTATCATATGAATGATTTAAAATTACGGTCACCATTTTTGATAATTAGAGGTGTGAAATGTTCAGATCTGAAGTGGGCAAGACTGCTTTGGATCCAGGGTGGGCCTCTTTCTCTCTACTTGCTAGCTGCTTCTTAAAGGAGCTGCACCTTTTTCAGAGTTCACAAAATATCTTTATGGGTTCAGGAAAATCTGTTTTAAAGTTAAGAAGACTAAACTGCTGATAATATCCCTGATTTAAAAATTCTGGAATATAAATATTTTTAGCAGAAACCATGTCAAAATCTAAATACCCCAGAAATTCAGCCAGGATTAGGGTCACTAGACATCCAGGAAAAGATAATGTCCTCATGTCCTCTGTCCAGCAGCCACAGCTTTAAAATCAAATATTGTCTGGCATTTTGAATGTCTTGGGGGGGGCGGGTTTGGACTGTTTTAACAGCAGTAGTCATTCAAACTTTTGAGTATTGTGGTCTTGTAAATAGTCTGCTTCTTTCTTTCCCTCATCCACTGACAGACTGAACAGCCTAGATTTATGTTATTTAATTTATTTCCTGATTATAGCAGTTGGCTTCAGTCCAGCCCCTTCAAATCTATCATCACTATAGTCTGTAGATCACATGACTCGTCGTACTTTTCTATGGTGAAATTTGAAAAGCATGTTGTCATCAATGCCATATTATTGCTAGCATATGTACTTGAAAATAAAGGTATGTTGCAAAAATATTGCAATTGAAAAACCAGTCTTTCTGATGGTGGAAAAAGTAATTTCATATACATGTAGGCCTAAGTACATTTTTTTGCTGTTTTCACTGTAATTTTTTTTTAGATTTTTTTTAATCCCGGCTTTATTATTTTTATAAATTACTCAAGGCAGCAAACATACCGAATACTCCTTCCTCCTCCTATTTTCCCCACAATAAGAACCCTGTGAGATAAGCTGGGCTGAGAGAGAGTGACTGGCCCAAGTCTCCCAACCGGCTTTCATGCCTAAGGCAGGACTAGAACTCACAGTTTTGTCACAGATGCCAAGAAAGTTAAACAGTGTGTTGTCCTCTTTCTTCCATTTGTCCTCCTTTCCACTTATCTATGCCTGTTCAAATATCTGGTAATCCTAGCTAGTATATAATTTAGATTGGCTGCAATGGGAATAATTAAACACTTTTTATCCAGCAGTACCCAAAGATATTAACAGCAAAATTTCATGGATTGCTAGTAAACTTTGCAGGGACAATATAAAAGAGGTAAAGGTAAGGTAGGAAATGGACAAGAATTAAAACTGAAGAAAAGACAAGGATTATTATTCTGGGGGAAGAAAGCCTAAATTTCCTTATAAAAAAATACAAGAAATGTGCCTTAATACTTTGCAGATGTTACTTGTCCCAGATATACCTTGTCACATGACACATAGATATGCAACTCTGTTGCAGAAGATGTAAGGATAAAGGAATATTATTTTATTTATGTGGTCTTGTAACAGCACAGACGCAAACCATCTCTTTATGGAGATACGACTAATAACAAAACAGTATGTCAAATTAACACTGCAACTCAGACTTCTAAATATATTTGATGTAGAGAATAAACATTGATTCATAACAGTCCTAAACTGCTGAAATATAATATCTCTCAGATGAAGAATTTAAAACTACTGGGAAAAATAAAATTCATATGTAGCTTTTGAAGGGTTGGATGGAAAATTGTAGGAAGAGAGCCATGTTAGACTATGGTGGCCAAAAATCAGACGGAGTCTAGTAGTACCTTTTGCAACTAACAGTTTTATTAAAAAGCAAAACCTTTCATGAGCTACAGAAGCATAGAATGGCTAGACTGATGTAGGACTTAAATTAGGATTAAATTAAATTAAATTAGGACCTGCTTCTAGGTCTAGGCACCAAAAGCAACTCAAGGGAAAATTGCTTGATGCGTAATGCCATGTGGTATCTGTGCCACTGTGATAGAAATTATTTTTGAGCAAACCTGGCAGGGTAGTTCTTAATTCATTATTCTACTATGTACTCGCATCAGAACTGAGCATTCACTAATACCTTTAGAAAGATTAAGCGATGTGATGAACCACGGTTTAAATGTGTAACAGAAAAAACAACATCACTGATTCCCAACTGTTCACAATACATTTTATTTCATCTCACTAAAAATTATCATCATGCCTACTTTTCCACCTCAAGGAAACAAATGTGCTGCTAAGAATTTCCCTTTCTTTTCAAACACAGGAGAGAGAAGAGCCCTGACATCCAACCCATGAGTCTTTGGTTTCTCCGCAATTCTAAAAAACGTTTTGAATTTGCTTGACAGAACTCTGTCTCTGAAACTGAACAGGTCACAACTAGCTCTTGAACAGAGAGAAAATCCAAAGATCTTTGTTTTTATACCATTTGTGAAGTGTGATCCTATGAACATTTCTTTAGAAATATGACCTATCAAGTCTAACAAGCTTTATCTCCAGAAAATTGTACATAGGTTTACAGGCTGAATTCCTTGAACCTAGGACAGAGCACACATATATGTAAGTTTGTAGCTAGGAATTCCTTGGGGAGAGAATCAGTAGAAAAAAAAAAATCTTTCAATTTCAATTATTTGTTAAGAAAGTAAAAAAGTCAAAAGGTACATATAATGTAATTAATAAATCTATGTAGTGAGCCAGTCTCTTATTAGAAAAGTTGGAATGGGTAACTTGTTCACTTCAAAAGCAAAATGTTGCAAAATCTTGAAGCAGGGGTGCACAACTTCAGTTGCCTTGAAGGGCACATCAAACTTTACATGTCATGTTGGAGACTGCACTCTGAAAACAGTGGAGCTAGGTCCATTTTGGAGTGGCATTTCAGGAATACGATGCTTTAACCATCTGTAGGGCTTAAGGCACTAGTTTGCCTCTTAAAATCTCCTCAGATCTCTGAAAGCGCAAATAAATAATTCATGTTTTTGGCTTCATTCATTGAGGGGTCAAAAAAAGGGGGTATTAGCCCACATTAGCCTTCTGCTTATATTCTTATGCCTGTTGTTTAGAGAATATGAAGACAAATGCCATAGAATTAAAATTTTCATTGGGTTTTAAAAATATTTATGCCCTTGGCATTGGTGTCTTCTGCTTTGGAACATGCAAAATAGTTTGACCTTTGAGTAGAATGGATGGGTCTGTTTTTTATAGTTTTGTGAATTTGGATCATTCTGTTTCCACAATATTATGAGATGTTTTTCTAAGTTCACATGAGAATATCTAGAGATGCTCATTTTTGTATATAATTTTCTCTTGTGTATGTAGATATATGCTTGTTCATAGGTGTGTGTATGCATTTGCATCACATTTGTTTATGATATTTTTCTATTTTCAGTATAAAATACATCTTCATATTTTCCCCTTATATATGCCTTTCTGATCGCCTTTTTAAATCAGAGAGTTACATCATAAACACTAGAAAAGAATTTTGCTTCAGATATCACATACTGGTTCAGAAATGCAAAATTAGCATAAGTGGTCAGAGGCTCTGATCATGACAGCTGCCTCCCCTTATTAGCATTATAAGCGCATTGACCTCTGCACTTAGCTTACATTATAACGCAAGTCCTGTTTCTATGTTGCCAAATATGGTTTTTATTTGTAAGCTATTAAACAAATATAGAAAAATCTCCTCCTTTGCTTAGTATTTGAGTATCTGGGTTCAGTGAAAAAATAATAATTAAAATGCCCCCTCTTAATTCATTTATAGATAAAACCTATTAAAGGGTAGGTAGGAATGGAAATTTACAAGGAATTAGCCAGGAACAACAGTAGGAGACTCTCTAATACATTAGGGCACAATGAATATGTTTGGTAGTTTATAGCCTTCCCCCCAAAATATATCCTGTGACTTGTAAGTCTCATATATTTTTCTGTCTGAAGTACAATATTAACAGGTGTGAAGTCATTCCATAAAAGATGAATGGGCTGAGATTCTTTGTGTTATCGGGGCAACACTTTTGTCCTTAAAAGATACTTTACCCATATACTGTCGGTGGCTTCACAATTCATGCTATGCCATGATTTATCTAACCATAGATATTGAAGAAGGTACAGTATAGCAGCATGGTTTACACATCACACTAAGCCAAAACCAGACAAACTACATCGCATCCTCACAGCTATGCTTGTGTATTTGTGTGAGGCTGTGGTTAAGAGCCTATTCATTGTGCCCTAATGTATGTTAAGAGTCATTGTCTTAGTTGTGATCTGAAATGGCCACTGTGATTGCTGAAGTCTTCTTCATGCCATGACTGAAATTTGCATTGTGATCCAAATATGATATAAGGGCTCTAGAATAACTCAGTGATGCTCTATAGGTGGTGAGATAGTGCCCTGCAGAAAGTTTCAGTGCCACATAGAAAGCAAGTCAGAAAACGGAGGCACTATCAGTGAGACCTATTTTTACCTGAAACATAGTGGCACTGCGTGATCACTGCAGTTGTACTCATCCTTTCAAAATATGAGGAACACTTGCAATAGTCAGGGATTTCTTTAAAAAAAGTGAGTAAGGGGGGACATGACAAATGCATCCCAAAAGACATCAGAACTATCATTTCCAGAATTGCTAGTTGGCAAAGCTCCTTTTGAACTAGGAGGCTTTGCAAGAACATTGTGGGAAGTAAGATGCTGAGGGAGACAGGGCAAGGCTGTTCTTACATTCCAGAAATGATGTTATATACATTCTAAGTTTTGTGTCTGTAGCTTTAACTTTCCTTTTGTTCCATAATAGTTTTAGGATCTGAAGATTGTGATAACCAGAATCACCTGATTTGTAACGAGATGGAATATTTTCAGAGTTTCTTATAAACTTGAATCCCTGGGGAAATCAGTTTTGTATACAGACAGAAGGGCAATATTGGCAAGTACTGCATATAATCCAGTGTGCAAGACTGTTGTTGGCAGTGTGCAAATATGTCATGATGTATCACTGTTGAAGAGAGAGTGAGCCCTTGGGGTTGCTTCCCAAGCTGGAAGAAAGGAAATTCTGAATGAAAAATATTGTTTCTCTCCACCAAGCTGGCTGAGCCAAGCCATTGCTCTCTTTACTGAAGGCTGCTAAATGCTCCTTTTCAGTATATTACTCATTCTACCATTTCACCGGGAGAGGACATTTTTCTAATAAATAGGTGTTTAACTTTGCACTGTTTAGTTGCATACATTTGCTCTGGGAAAAACAAATGTGTAGCTTTTCCCCCCAGCCTGGTTCCCCAGTTGTATCAATGGCCATTAAGCAGGCAAAGGTATCTTTTCCGTACTGTTTGAGGCCAATCTTCTCACTTAGGGGCTTCCAATTTAATTTTTTTACCTATTTTTGATATGTGGATCTTGTGTTATTTTGTTTTCTTGATACTTAGAATTGTTTTTGGCAAATTTTAAAGTATTCCTATATTTTATTGGCCACGAGGTATGTTTTTTATGCCAAACAAAGCCATAAACTTTATATTACTTAAAGTGTGTGACAAAGTGATATACTGGGTTAATATTTTCCTAGGGGAAATCACCGTCATGCATTAAGGTTATATAGATTGTGGCTTAAGGTGGAGGGAAAGAAGAGAGAGAGGAGCTGCTTTCAGATTCAAAGTATGATGCCATCTGGGCAATATGTGTTTCTATAGAAGACGGAGAAGTGCCCTGGCCGCAGATCTCTTTCCCCTTCCCCATTTGAGCTGTTATCGGAGTCTGACACTTTTCCATCACGTGCAATTTGATAATTTTTAATATTTGATTATCTTGTTCAAGAATGCACTTAGGGAGAATGTTTCCTTAGTCTGAACATGATTTTAAAATACATGATATAAATTTGGAAAATTTACATGGGGTATTTTAAAATTATCCAGATGTTAAGCTTAGAAAATTTTGTGCCATAACAAGTATTAAGATGCGGTGTGAATGTATCAATAGGAGCCATACACTTATAAAACATACAATTAAATAACCTCCTTATTGTTCACTGATATAATTTAGAAAATTGTTTCCTTTCTTCTCTTCATTAGGAAGTCTCTAAAGGTACTTTCAGTTACATTTTAGAAATAAAATGCATTTTCTTCTGTCATCCTAAACCAGTGTTTCTCAACCTCAGCAATTTTAAGATGTGTGGACTTGGGGAATTCTGGGAATTGAAGTCCACTCATCTTAAAGTTGCTGAGATTGAGAAACACTGTCTTAAACCACTGATAATTCTTTTCATCCCAATTGAAGGAGATGGTTAACTATACCATTGGAAACACTGCCACCGGAATACCCCCAAATAACATACCTACACTATTCACATAGAAGCAATTTCTTCTTCCACCCCCACAAACTTACTTGCTGGTAAATATGAAGATGTAGCCTGTTTAACATACAGTATCCAATGTTAATATGGATCATGGCTGTTAATGAAATGCTGATTTTTGCATGATTACAATTGGAATACATTCCAGTCACTAGGAATACAAGATTGATATCCATGGCCCATTGATAATCCATGGCCAAGTTAGGTTACAAAAATATCCCCTGTAAGGTTCAGTCTCTGAAAAAGTTGATAATGCAAAGATAAGAAAACTGATTGCTAAGATTAAAGTGAGTGGCAGGGCTGCATAATCTATGTTGAACCAAGGGGTCATACCTTTGGAGTGGTATGTTGGGAGCTGTATTGCAAAAGGGAATGTTGTCATATTAAAGAAAGTGGGATATAAAAATTACATTAACTGAATATTAGTATTATAATTTTTATGTATAATTTTTTAAACGGTTACATTCTACACACACACACACACATTTCGTATTTAGAGAAGATAGGCAGAACAAGCCAGAGAGAGAAATAATCTGGGAGTTGGTCACTGGTGGACATCAGATATACCTGATCCCTGAACTGGAAATTGTGCATCTATACCCTAAAACACCTTTCCATGCTTGGTTACTTGAACAGTTTTTCATACATTTAGCAGAAAAATGTGCAAGATTTCTTTAAGCCCATTCAACTGAATATATTTAAAACTCTATGATTGGCAGGCATCTGTAAAGTTCCCTTCAAGTAGCACTAACAAATACCATAATAGGACTTGCTGGTTGCAGGGGCAACACTTTTTTTTCCATATGTAAGTAAATTTATTTAGGGCAAAGCCATTGAGACTTCTGGTTTATGGATCGACTCCATGTCTATAATAGCACAAGAGCTTTTGAGGGAACCCAAGCTAAATTCTGAAAAGTCATGGTTTCCCTATTCTGTATCACGTAGTTGAAACAGATATAAGACTCTCAGAGCCTGCTTCAGAATCTACCAATTAAAATATCAGTCAAACCCTGCCCCACTTAATCTTTATTGATACGTTTGTTTCTTCCTGGAAGAAATGCATTGTCTGAGATCTAAGCTACTGTGACTTTTCAATCTCAACCCAGTTCTTGAGGAGAAAGCTACTTTAGAGACAAAGCAGTGAATCCTGACTGGAATTTACAGAAAGACAGAAGAAAAGCTCCTTATTATTGAAACAACAACCTCCTAAATACTTTGCTAACACTCTCTCCATCCTGCATAGGAAAGCATTTTCCTTGGCTAGATGTACTGCTCTACCATCTGTACCCTTGTTCAGATGGAGCAATTGAGAGCGTTCTGTTGGGCTGCCCTCTGTATTAACTATAGTGTTCTGATTTAATAATGGCTTTGTTAATTAGCTGTTTGGGTTGGCTTCATGAGGCGAATGTTTTCTTCTTGCTAGATCAGTTTATGAAAATATCTAGGAGGGCTGCCAGCTTCTGTCTGATCATGATTTCTGTGTCTGCAGGCTGATTTTCTGCTCTCTGGATGGATTGTTATTGATTTTATTAATTTCTTAGTTTCCTTGCTTGCTTGCTTGCTTTAGTCTCCCAATTTGTTTTTACTTGGCTACATTATATTGGTATTTTCATTTTTGGGTAAATAAATAAATAATCTTGAGGTCATGGTCACTTCCCAGTCTAGTATTCCTTGGTATTCCCATCCAAGTACTATAGGAGTCTATGGGAGTGGGCAGCTATAATAAATTTAAATAAATAAATAAAGGATAATAATAAAGAATCTTTCAAGTGGAGACAAGGTCATATAGATGATGCCACCTGCTGAGACCCAGATTGCTTATCAGGATGCAGTTAATGGCTTCTTTCATGATCTTCATGTGAAATATGTGAAGATCCTTCCAAACAATGAAATGCGTGGGAATGCAAGGGCAGCTTTGCCTGCACATTCATGTGCCACAACCCTCTTTAGACCTAATGGTAAGCAATGGGAATGCCTATGAAAGTTTCCCTGCAGTAAAGGTCTCTGTTTTTCTTCCTTACTCTCAGGATGCTTGGAAAGTTCTCTAGAATTTCTTCTGGTGGGGGGTTTGTGTTTCTTTTGTTGTGAATTAGCCAAGAATGTTTTGTATTTTAATCTTCCTAAGACAGCCTTTCCATTGCTCTGCAGCTTGCCTAGATACTCTACTTCCTGGGGTGGAATTCAATCATTAAAACTTGCTTTCTGGTTTTCCTGAAGCATGGGAAGCCAGGGAGCTCCAGAGCTGGGCATGCAAGATATTTCAAATTAAAAATGTTTCAACCTGGAAATATTCCTTGTTCAAGACAGTTCTTTCAAGTTCAAGATGGATAGTTCTGATCATCCTGGAAATGTTCTGAGCTCAGAATAACACCTCCAGAATGGTCAGAACCATCTTTACATTTGAGAATTTGAGTGTTTTGCAGAGAATTGTGAGTTCAAAATATTTTGTATATGAGTACTGCAGACTGCTTGGAGAGGTGTTTTTAGAGAAAAAGGGAGGGCATGCCTCAGCTGTCTAGTAACCAAGACAAGTGCCAGAACCCTGTACCCCATTTTTATTGACATGATCTTCTCTTTTAAAAATAATAACATGCCATAAATTGAATAGACATCATTTTAAAAAATCAGAAATTTTTGGCATAGCCTCCTCAACACTGTTGCATTTATGTCAGGCCAGTTAAAATGAATGTTTTCCTCTGTAATTGATACTAGAGTATTCCAAACATGTTAGTAAATTTTATGGCATTTATGGATTATATTTGAATGCCAGTGTTCACAGTTACTGTGGAAAGAGTGTTCATAGAAAAGTCCTGTGACATGTGCAAGTGAAGTAGCTAAAAATGACATCAAGTTGTTTTCTAAACTGGAGAATTTGTAAGCAGTATGCATGCTGCAAGTGCATATTAAGATAAGCACTAGACATTCAATGAACCAGTCTTCATTTTTACTTGAATTTATAGTTTTTTGTAAATCAGTAAATCATCTTAAGAGGTTGGCATAGTTATATTATAATCCAAGAGACCGTTGAAGAGATAGCTTTGGCATATTGATTTACTAGCCAACTGAATTAATTGATGTTATATATTTGAAACATTATTTGTGCAGCTGGTAATTTTGGATATTCTAAAATTTTATATCTAATTTCTTTCCCCCAGTGGCTGGTAGGAAATATGGATAGTGAAGAAATTGGCAGAACTGGATGGGCCAGTCATGAGTATTGCATGAGCAGTGTGGGATAGCTCAGTGGTAAAACAAAGTCATAGATGTAGCTAATATAGGCCCTGGAATAAACTCAATAGCCAGAACAAAGCAATCATATACTTTACTGAAGGAGCACTGAAGTCCTGCCTGCTCAAAGTGCTACAACCCCACATGGTATAGAATCTAAGCACAGTGAAACTCAATTTTCTGGACCTTGATCCAACAGATTTCATATGTAGTGGACCAGATTTCTATCATGATTTATTTAAATCTCCTGCAGTGCCTTCCTGTAAAT
The DNA here is from genome assembly GCF_059951505.1 of Python bivittatus. Taxonomy (NCBI): domain Eukaryota; kingdom Metazoa; phylum Chordata; class Lepidosauria; order Squamata; family Pythonidae; genus Python; species Python bivittatus. The sequence continues at coordinate 8,138,926 of NW_028277075.1, read as the reverse complement.
CAAAAGACATTCCTGAACACCCTCTCCTTCAGATAATCCATTAAAATGAACTTCACCATTCCTGGATTTCTCTTTTTATTTCTATGCATTGGTTGCACTAGTGAATGACTCATGGTGGGACCTGAATGAAGGGACTGCAACCTTCCTAGTCCTTTTAGATGTCTTGTTCTATCATTAAACAAGGTAACCTTCTAGACTGCATGCAAGGGTTGGAATTGGAAGCACCCTATTACAGTGTTCCCCTCCATCATGAAAAGGCAATTCCAGTTGTTCTTTTATCTGGTTCTATTCCAGGTTCACGTTTAGCTCTGGACAGGGCTGTATTTCCCTGAAGCTATAGGAGTCAAAAACAATGGCATGTAATTAATCAAAAATTCATGATTTAGGGGTCTTCCTGGATTCATAGTTCCTGCTAGAGACGTAGGTAGAAGCTGAGGAGAAAAAGGCTTTTGCTCAGCTTTGGTTGGTATACCAGGCCTTTCTGGACCCGGAGTGGCATATGACAATGACTCATACCCTCATCACCATGAGATTAGACTACACCAACATTCTCTACATGCAGCTGCCTTTGAAGATAACTCTCCTGCTTCAGGTTTCTCACATACACCCAATCACTAAGTAACAGTAAGCAATTAACTCAAGGCTAAGTAGGTAAACAGCAAACAAGGAGCATAAATCAGAGTTTCTGGAGATAAGGCTTGCCAGAGCAGATTTCACTTTCCACAGGAAAGTGAAGAAGAGTAATTAAGATTCAGTCTGAGATTCAGAGAGTCAAGCAAGGTTTGTCAGCCAGTCCAATGGTTGAAATTTCAGGTTTCTTACATAGGCAGAAAGCACACCAAACACAGGATATCAAGACTGTTATTTCCATCAGGAAATATGGGTCAGAGCTGCCTCTTAAATAGGATTACAGCCAGCTGTTTTTAGTTAAGACAGGCATGCCCTTGTTTGGCAAGGATCTTCACTGAGCATCTGTGCTCTACTCTCCACTCTGCTCAGCAACTCTAGGGGCCTGGAGGCTGCACTTCATGATCTGGCTTCTTCAGCTGCTCTGATGCTGCCTTGGTGGTTCCTACCTTGGTGTCTCCTGAGGCTGACATTCCACTGGTTCAGCTAGAGCAGCTTTGCTTCTTCAGATTTTGAGTCCTGGGCCATGAAACTAACTCAGAATCTGTAACTGGGCCAAAATGCAATACCCTGACTGGCCAATCAGGATGATGAGGTGAGGACACATAAGTGCTGTTTTTCTGTGGCAACCTCCTATTATGAAACCTGCCCTATGAGTTTTATGAGCCCCTCCCTCCCTCCATATTTTGAAAGGTGGTAAAGACTATCTTGTGGATGGTGAGGAAGGATGGCCTTGATTATATATTACAGAGTTTGGATTAACAGTATTTAGATTCTACTGTGTGATGTAATTTTTGTTGTTACTGTAAACTGCCCAGAGCTATACAAATAGGTGGTACACAGTTGTTTGAATAAATAATATAAAATAAAATTTTAAAGCTATTTGTATTTTATCTTGTTTTTGTGAACCTGAATGAAAAAGTATGTTTGTAATACAGATCATAGTAAAACTATAGGAAATTGATTTATTGCATTTTTGATTTTATTGGCATGGGGGGCATTGGGTCCTGTGATGGCTATTTTGATGTGAGCATTGAGGGCAGGACAGAATAGTACATTAAGCCTGGTTATTAATGTGGCAATGGCCTCCCTCAATCTGGAAAGATGGACCGAAAGAGACCATACAGGTAAGAAAAGAGCAAGTCTAAAAAGTCTGACCTGAAGCATATCCTGTGATCCTCCTTTTGCTGCAAGAACTTTTCTGGTAAGGAATGTTTAAAAGCTGTATTTGCCCAAAGAGTGTATGTGTGCGAGAATGTGAATGAATTTGTAATTTATTGTGGTTCATTTGTTCCTCTGTATTACAATGCTCCTCAAGGAAGTTTTTTTTTTTTCTCGAACCCTCACATTTAATCATGATGATGATTTCACGAACATATCTGTATATACAATAAATAGTAAACCATGAGGTTGGATAGCCATGCCATTGAAAACACAGACTAAAAAAAAAACCCAACATCAGAATGTTTGCTTCGTATGTAAACATTTTTTTTTTTTAATATTGTAACTATTGTTGATCTCCACACCTACCAATCTCCTGTTAGGCCATTCTGTCTTCCTGTGTTTTTATCATTATTTCATTTATCTCTTTTGGCTTAAAGTTTGTGGTTGATCTCATTCATTGCATTTTCTTGTTACCCAAAATGTGCATCAAAATATTGTAAAAGGGATTTGATCTAGAAAGCAAACAATGTTATTGTTTTGTTTAGTCTCCTTCCTTCTTTCCTTCCTTCCTTCCACTATCCCTAGAATGTCTGGTTTTCTTCTTTACACTTCTTGTTTGGAGAATAAGGCTACTTTACACTGAGACATTCAAAACTACTTTCACTAAGGGCAGCTGATATCTTTACTACTTTTTAATTACTAGTTTAGATGTGAGAATCTAGGAGAATGTATGTCTCCAAAGATAAAGAATCATCCATTGCTATTCCTGCTACTCATAGTTTGATAGTAGTATTATGGCAACCTACTAGTTAATTTTTGGCTCAGGCATAACTTTCTTATTCTGCAGTTTGTTATATGCCAATCTTCCTGCTTCTTATTTGTACTTACTCATAAAAACTTAGATAATGAAGAACAACAACAACAAAATGACCAGCTGCCATCTCAGCAAAGACATCTAAAAATAGAAATAGTCTCCAAAACTTGCTGTTTCCCTCCCCCTCCTCCCCCTGGTCATTTACTGCCAACTCACTATTGTACATGGAGTAAGGAAGGATCTTAAAGATTTTTTTAGAAATTATTTTTGCACTGCTGCCTATACTATTAAATTTTGTTGCTGTGGCAACTTTGGTGATATAACTGTGAAAAAGGTGATGTTGAGCAGAAATTTACAGAAGGTAATCGTGGATGACAAATGGTTCTTTTCTCACTGCAGATGTCTCCCAAATAACAAAAACAACAGCCATTCAAAGAAAACAACAAAGCTAGATAACAAAGAAGAAAGAGGTGATGAATAAATTTAAAATGATTTTCAATAAACTTGTTGCAAGTTTATTCCATGAATAGCTAAAAAGGCTTTGAAGACAGGATAATCCCTTCTCTTGCATCCTCCTCTGGGCTACTCAGAGTTTTGATCTCTAAATGCCACTTGTTTTGAATATATCTGCGCTCCAGAAAGTGAAGTAGTACCCATAGTATATTTATTCCACCGCATATATCATTTAGAGAAAACCTTAATCCTTTAATCTAACAGAACTGGCTAAAAGTTTCCCTCCTGAAAAGCAGTTGTATGAGTAATGTTGATATCACAGAACAGGCAGAAATGGAATCATTTGGATATCAAAAAATTGCAACTGGCAATCATTTCTTTGGGTTGCCTGTTATCATTATGGGATCAGACTAGCCACTCCTGCCATTCGGTTTCATGCCTGATCTAAAAAGCAGAATGGCTGTATGTAGCAGAAAGATTGCAAATTTGTACATTTAACTAATTGGTGTATTCATGGAATGTAGCCCTATTTATGTTGTTAGAATACTTTTTACAGAACATCAGCAAAGAACAAATGTAACCATCATATTTATTACATTTTCATGAACAATCTGCTGTGCTATGTGATTCTTCATAATAAAGGCAACCAAACTCTGGGCTAATTTGTTCAGACTAAGTGGATCCCATTTGACTCTAATTAAATTTCTAATATTTTTGTTTATATTTTGATACCTGATGTTTTAGTCCCTAGAAATAGTCAACGAATCCTTTAAAGTCCATAAAATAATAAAAAAGAAGTAATAATAATAAAACAATCCAGTCATACTAACCAGCAGAAAGAAGAGTTAATAAAATAACCACAGTGTATGTCCTCCACTAAATGCTATAAGACATAGATTTTCAGTCTGCATTCATACCAAAATCTATACTTTCACTGCTTAAACATGGATTGCTGCAGTTGAAATGGATAGTTGAAACACTTATATGGAGGAGGAACCAAAATTGAGTCACAGTTTCTCAAATGACTTAATCAAATCAACCACCTCTGATATAATGGAATGAGTAGATGTTTCATCATAGAGGACATTGTCCTTTATTATTATCCTAACATCATAACTAATACACGTTCAAGGCAAAGGCATTTGCTGATGAGCAACGTGGATTATTTTGAAGTCTTTGCAAGGAGATAGTGGAATATCTAATGGAATATATATTAGCTGAATTCAGACATACAGTAGGTAATCATCCATCTTGGAATTTAGTTGGCTACTCTCATCCTCTTATTCCAAATCATTTATTGGACAAGAATGTCATCTTACTTAGAACTACCACTGAAGTGCAATTTACTACAAAGTCCCAATGTGTCATTACATTAGAGTCTGCATGTCGTAGCGTAAGCCTTTAAACTTTGGTTAATGTTGTTTGGGTATTGATATACCACATTTTTATTTTTGTAGTTGGAACTCATTGATGTACACCTCAATACACATGGTTTTGCTTTGACTATAAGTGATGCCCTGATCTTCTTTCTCTAAGGGTCCTGAGTTTATAAATTGATATTTATTGGGAAAGGAAAACTAAAAAGTGTTGCATATCTCATTTTGCCTTTAGGAGCATTGTTTACTAGAAAATATGTGAGAAATGTTTTAAGTGGAAAGCAGGCCTGCAAAAATACTTTACTAATAAAACAGAGGGAGAAATATGGAATGAAGGTGATACCTGTTGCAAGGCACAAAGAAAATAAAATTGTTCTGATGTGGTTTATGCTTGTCCTGATGTGAAGTCATGCTTGGTGAAAGCAACCTGATATACATTATTATCAGAAGTAACAGAAGAGCCATTGATAGTGAAATTAAACATTGGCATGTTAGTTTCCATGATAAACTTTAATCCAAGAATGGTAAGAGTGCCATTATGGCGTAGTGTTTAAGGTATTTGATTAGGATCAGGGAGATCCAGATTCAAGTCCATCCTTAGCCATGGGGACTCACGTGGTGACTTTGGGCCAGTCACTCTCTCTCAACCAAGTCTACCTCACAAGGCTGGTGTGGACACAAAATAAAAGAAGATTCTTATGAAAGCCAGCTTGAACTCTAAGGGGAAAGTTGGGGTATAGATCTATTAGACAATAAAATATGAAATATAAAAAAATGTCTAGACAGAAATAGGACAAAAATTATTGTAAGAGAATAATAACCTTCAGTTTTAACTGGGCCAAGGGTACAAGTTTATTTGATATTTAAGTGTTTGCCTTTATACCACCTCTGAATTAATTAGCTTGTGCATTTTCATACCAAGGTGATTTCAGTGACTTTTCCAATCAGGCAAAATTTTGCTATGTTTTTGATGTGATTTTAACACTTGCTTCTATTTGATGTCCTCAGGTAAGGGACCTGAGACCCTTTATGCTGGCCAAAAACTCAACGACAATGAGTGGCACACAGTCCGAGTGGTACGCAGAGGAAAGAGTCTCAAACTTACAGTTGATGATGATGTTGCTGAAGGTGAGTGGGTCAATCTCCATTTACTAACCATGACACCCTTGCGTTTGAACTTACATCTCATAAGACTGAATTCTTATATTGAGATTCTTACATTGAATATGTGAGATATTCCTGAAGAAAGAGATTCCAGGCTATTCTGCTTACATTCATAATACTTCATTCCTGTAAAGAATGAATATCAAGCAATGCTGCCAATAACAGCTTCTTACTATGTGAGTTCTTCATTCATTTGCACTTCAGATCTGTTAATCGTGTCCTGTGAAACTCTGTGGTCATTCCCAGTGCAGGGATAGAACTCAGAAACATATTCTATAGGGAATTTTTCTAGGATCTTGAAAGGATAAAAAAAAAAAAAACTTGCAAAACTCTTGAAGTAAGTTTACAAAGATGCTCTACTTTATTAGTCTAGAACAGGAGTGCAAAAACCTGACACCAAACCTCATGCAGATGGCAGGGATTGGATGTGGCCAATAGTAGCTCCCATATACTACCTTCTTCTCCCTACGTCCAACCTCCAAGTCATCTCCTATCCATCCTCCATGGCATTACTTTCCCAAATGCTGCCCTTCCCTTCCTTGCCTTCTGCTTTCCTCGCTTTTCTCCACTTCTTTTTGTGTTCACTGCAGAACCTCTCGTGCCTCCATGCATATTTCTCTCTCACTCTGTCTTTCCATCCATTTCCTCACTTAAAGAAAGTATCATCATCATCATCATCATCATCATCTTAAGTATAAACATAAATAAAAGTATAGCCAAATAATACCATAACATGAATGGATAACATAAAAGCTAACAGAAACCTAATAAAAGTGGCCCACCCACTTTTAGACTCTGGCCCTTGACATGCTAAAAAGCTGAGTTTACAGTAGCTCTCCAGCTGGTGCATGTTGTACATGCCTGATATACAGTAAGTGTGGAAGCAGCGCTGGGCTGAAGGAGTGAAAAATAGACATGTAGTTGTATGTGCTCATGAGCTTATATATACATATTGAGACATACTAAAACAAAAAATATCCTATTTTTGAGCTACTTAAAATAGGTATTTGTATTCAAGCATTTTTTTTTCTAATGGAGTAATTGATCAAGAATACATTTGCCATCCATTCTTCCATTGTATGTTGTTACTTATATCTGTTGCAAGGAGGGTTGGAAGTCAATTCTTTTTTTTTCCCTTTTGTTTCTTTTTTTCTGCACTCTTGATCTTTACTATCCCTTTTTTCTAAACTCTTTTTTCTTTTTCTTATTTTTTTCTTAATATTAATTCTTGTTAGTTTTTACTGTTCTTTTAAAATTTAATAAATAAATATATATATATATATATATATATATATATATATATATATATATAAGAATATTTTGAACTGTGGTGCTGGAGAAGACTCTTGAGAGTCCCCTGGACTGCTAGGAGGTCAAACCAGTCAATCTTAAAGGAAATCAACCCTGATTGCTCATTGGAAGGATCGATAATGAAGCTCAAGCTCAGATACTTTGGTTACCTAATGCGAAGACAGATCTCTTTGGAGAAGACCCTGATGCTGGGAAAGATTGAAGGCAAAAGGAGAAGAGGACGGCAGAGGATGAGATGGTTAGATAGCATCACTGAAGCAATGAGCATGAAACTGAGCAAACTCAGGGAGGCAGTGAAGGACAGGAAGGCCTGGTGCAATATGGTTCATGGGGTCACGAAGAGTCGGACACGACTTAACGACTAAACAACAACATAAAAGAATATATTTTCCCAGGAGAAATTAGATAATGAAATGATCTGTGAATTTAGTAGAAAAAGTAAACAAAGTTCAAGGGGAAAAATAAAAATGCATGCATTGCTTTTTTAAAGAGGAAAATCTTACAAATTAATGACAACTCAATCTATTTTTTATATTTACTGCCCTCTAGTATACTCATTTAGGATTGTACTCGTAATGTTTATTTATGCCTCTATAAATAATTTACCAGGGCTAGGAAAGGAGCAGTTCTAGGGCACAGCCACATGATGGCATGCACTGCCTTAACTACAGCAAAGTTTGTCAGAAATTAACTCTATGTGTGTAAAGATGGGGAGAGAGAAGGTAATTCATAGCCCGGTTTTGATAACATTAAGTTCATAAATCCAAATGTGCAATCCTAAACCATTTTAATTACTCTTACTTATTAAAACATACAATATAGTATCATACCCATGGAGTTATAAATTAACACCCATATAGCCTGACACTGGAGATCATCTGTAGAACTATCAATTAATACACATGTAAAAGGATGGGTGAATGCTTTTGTATGCTGCAAGTAACAATGGGAATCGTATGCCTGTTTGTGTAGATATGGAAAAAAATAATTTAATTAGAATTTTTCTGGAAGCAAATAATTAATGACTGGTATAGAAACACGCCATGGTGAAATGGAGAGGTAATTTGCTATTGGAAGTTAATGAGGCTGTTCTTATCCATTCCCTTCTTCTGCCTTACCCCCTGCCAGATCATTGAGCAAATGATAACCAAAATAACATCAGACAGTAGGGTGAAACTGTTTTTCCTGTGCAAAGCAGCAGGATGACCACATTATCATTTTTATGACTTTGTCCTCATTTTTCTTTTCCTCCTCCCTCTCCTGCCGCCTTTGCCCCTGACAATTTAGTGGACAATCCTCAGAGTGGAAAACAGAACAATATATTCCTAAAATATTTTGGAATTGTTTGTATATGAAAGATCCAACTCGATAAGTTGATAAGTCAAAATAGCACTTACAGGAATAAGATAGCCCCATTAAACAACCTACCCTATACCTTGATCTTGGAAGAAATATGTAGCATGGGAAAATAATTCGTATCCAAGACACTTTTCATTTGGATACATTATCATTTGGTTTTGGCTAGAGTGGTGTAAAGTCCTTGTTCTCATGCTGACATTGTCCTTGGGCAATCCATCCATCATTCTCTAATTTGAAGGACTCGGGTTCTCTGTAACTTAGGGACTGGCAGCATTTCCATTGGCTTGACCACCTACCAATGGTTCCATGACTCTCCCATTGTGGCCTTCCACTGGACTTTTTTTGCAGCTGACTGATTTCCTTTTCTCCTCCAGAACAAACCTACAAAGAAAGGCAAGGAGGTAGGGCACTAGCCAGAGACTAAAACCCACATTTCCTTATTGGTTACTTGGAGGGAGTGCAGGTTGGTTCTGGCTCTTCAATAATTGTCACTAATACTTTATAAAAAGCAGCTGAGAGTCTTTGAGTGGTGGTTCTGACAGTTGGCCATCTGGGAGTGTTCTCAGAATAGTGAACTCTCTATTAGCCTCATAAACAATCTAAAAGATTGCTCAGACTAAGAGGTTGTGACTAGCACAAGAATATCTCATGAGCTCTATTGGTTTTAAACTTGAACATTCTTGGCTCAAGTCCATCTCTGAGCTAAGCAGATATCAGATAGATTGATGGATGGTGGTTTGCCACTCTATTTAAGAAGTGCTGAGGATTCCCAAGCAGCTCTCTAAACACTAGTTGGAGGGCTTCTGGGGAGTGTTCTTCTAACCAAGCTGTGCCACAAAATCTGGAGAATGACACAGTGGCCAACAAATTGGAAGAGGTCAATCTACTTTCCAATACCAAAAAAAAGGAGACTTAACATAAACTATCATACTATGTCCTTAATTTCACATGCTAGCAAAATAATCTAACACAGATTAGAGCCCTACGTAGAAAAAAAGATACCAGATGTTCAAGCTGGTTTTAGAAAAGGCTGAGGAACATGAGACATTATTGCTGATGCACACTGGATAATTGAGAAAGCCAAAGAATACCAAAAAGAAGTCAGTATGTGTGATATTCAGTTGTGTTGACCACATCAAGCTGTGGAATGTACTCAGAAAAATGGGAAATCCAGAACATCTCATTGTCCTCGTGAGAAATCTTTATATAGTTCAGATAGCCACAATATGGACAGAACATGGTGAAATACTGGCTCTGGTTTGGCAAAGGAGTAAGGCAAGGCTGTATAATCCTCCCTTATTTATTCAACAAATATGCGGAACATATAGTGAGGGAAGCTGGATTGGAAGAAGATGAGTGTGCTTTTAAAATTGGAGGAAGAAACATCAATAACCTGCACTTTGCTGATGACACTATTCTAATAGCCAAAAGTGCAAAGAATCTGCAAGGTCTAGTAATAAATAATAGTCAAGAAGCACAGTGAAAAATGGGACTAAAACTAAATATAAAGACCAAGCTAATGACAACAGGTACAACAACCAATTTTGGAATTGACAATGAAGTTATTGAAGCTGTAGCTAACTTCTGCCTTTTAGGACCAACCATTAATAGTAAAGGAACAACCAGTCAAGAAATATGTCACAAAGTAGACTTGGTAGAACAGCCATGAGGGCCTTGGAAAAGATATTTAAATGCTGTGATGTGTCTATGCCTAGAAAAATCAGAATAATGCAAGCAGTGGCATTTCCTGTGATACTCCATGGAAGTGAAAATAGAACTTTGAAGAAGCAGGATAAGAAGAGTATTGACAGTTTTGAACTTTGGTGTTGGAGATGACTCCTGAGAATGCTATGGGTAGCCTAGAAAACAAACAAATAGATCATTGAATAAATCAACCCAGAGTTCTCACTTGAGACAAAAATGACCAGGCTCAAATTATCCTACTTAGACACATTATGCAAAGACCTAGCTCTCTGAGAAAGCTCTAATGCTAAGAAAGGTGCAAAGAAAGAGGATGACTAGTATGGACTCAGTTACAGTGGCAGTGGGTGTATTGCTGGAAGATGTGAAGGACCAGGTTAGAGACAGATCATCATGGAGAAAATCTATATATGTGCTTGCTAAGAGTTGATACTGACTTGATGGCACATAGTCGATCAATCAATCAATCAATCAATCAATCAATCAATCAATCAATCGTTTGTATTAAATTTGACAAGATTGCCTATCTGTAGGTAGAGATGTATTCATTTTATTCATTTAATTAAATGATTTATGTGGCCATCTATCTCACAACAGTGACTTTGGGTGGTGTACAAGGAGTAAAACGTGGAACACAGCATACAATCCTTGGTGCCTAAGGATAAAACAATGACCCCACTCACAAAAGTCAGTAGCAGAGGTCACCTAACCTCCTGACCCACACCCTAGGGGAAAAAACCAAATCTTCAGAGCTTTACAAAAGGCTAACAGGGTCGGGGCCATCTGGACCTTGGGAGGGGGGGGGTGCTGTTCCATAAGGCAGGTGCTGCCATAGAGGTGAAAAACTCTGGAGGGCCTGGTGAGGATGTAAAGCTAATCCCTAGCTTAGTGTTACAAGAATGATCCAAGATTTCTCTTCAGCTTGCATGCTGTACTTTCATTTCCTTTCTTAGCATAACAGAAACTTTTTCATTCTTCTTGAATTTAGTAATTTCTTGTCACATTGTCCAAACCGAAACTGTTAAGATTAAACATTAAGATTGAGTATGTGTTTAGTACAAAAAGTAATTTCAAAGCATAATTGTTTTTGCTAAGTATAATTAAGATCTGTGACTGTTTAGGGTTCAGACAGTATAGTAAGAAGCGGTTAATCTAAATAGATGTTGAGATTTTTTTTTCACTTTGCCAACTGAAAGAGGAAAAGGAGTGTATAAATCTGAGAAAAGCCTATAGCTGCATCCTCATAAAACTAAAGCATGGTTTAAAGGCATTTACTTACTTACTTATTTATTTATTTATTTGATCAATCAAATTTATATGGCTGCCCATCTCACCCAAGGTTACTGGGCAGTGTACAATAATACGTACAATAACGTATATCCAAATGCAGCCAAGAACTTCATAATATTAAATACTCTCATGTGAGTTGCCTTTTGAAATAATTCTAATAGAAGAGAATATATGTAGCTCAAGATTGAAATGTGGAGTCCTTCGGGTTCTCTGAACTTGGCTGTTACCTAGCTGGGTAATGAGACGTTTGCAAGAAAACAGCCAAACTCAGAGACCCCCAAGGACTCCACTGAAATAATTCTGCTGGCTGTAATTGTAAGAGAAAAATAATAATAATAATAATAATAATAATAATAATAATAATAATAATAATAATGATAGTGATGATGATGATGATGATGATGATGTGTGACCAATAATAATAATAATAATAATGGTAAAGTTTAAACATTTGTCTGACTGTGTGACAAACCATAATAATATAGCTAATATTATAATAATAGAATCAGTTAATCTAATTTAAAGCTTGTGAGAAGAATATCCTGTTACAAATTTTTAATTATATATATCATGGCGAGGTATAGTTTCATCCATTTTCTAGTTATCTGGTACTGTTTTTAACTCTAAACCTCTGGAGAGCATAGAGTTATGGATCATACTTGATAAGAAATAATGGGTTATGACGATAAAGCCTAACACAAAACGTACAAGAAGATTCTCTCATGCAAATTTCAGGAATTGTTAAAAATATATAGAAGTGGAAAAGATATAAAGATGCTTATTACAGTGACTTGTAGAGGCTGATATAAATGCTGATTATTTGTACTTTCTTCAGTGGAACATTTTATCAGAAGCCACATTTTAATTTGTAATTTTAGCTTTTAAAATTCAAAACAGAGCATAGTTAGTTCTGGTGCTACTATACACAGTGCCAGATAATATATGGACTGCTGATAAGATTGCGTACTTTTAAAAAATGTGTCTCTGTTCATTCCATTTTCATTTCAGTTACATTCAGACCATTAATATAACAAGCCCTCTGATGACTTTGCATACCCAACCAACTTTCTCAGTGATCAGGTCTTCTGGAAAATTATTTTCTTAAAAACCAAAAGAAAGAAGAAATATCAGTGTCAGAACTTACAAGCATGCAGTCTTCCAATGTATTTCTTTCAGTGGTTTACCCTGCATCTCCTGGACTAGAGGACAAGATTGTGGAGCCTTAAAGCATCCTTCTCTAACCTCGTGTTCCCTACATGTATTGGAATGTAGTTCTCAAATGCTCAGTCAGGATGACTAAAGACCATGATAGCTGCAATTTCTTGGAGTGGTAGCTCCACACCAGGTTGTGGTACGTTGATTTAAGTAGTATTAATAGAAATAGATAAGGCACTATGTGCCACTCCACATTTTGGTGAACTACAGTTCCCAACATTCCTAGAAGACATTGATAATGGTCAGAAATACTGAAAGTTGTAGTTTAGCAAGATGTGAGTGTCATAATTTGTTTATTCCTACAATAAATGGAAGTAATTTGAAAGAGGCCTTCTATTAATACTATTGACTGCAGAACTTTTTTTTAGCTTTCTTGTGTTTTGATCTTCAGGTACAATGGTTGGTGATCACACTCGCTTGGAGTTCCACAATATTGAGACTGGGATAATGACAGAGAAGCGTTACATCTCTGTCATTCCTTCCAGCTTCATTGGCCACCTCCAGAGCCTCATGTTCAATGGCCTTCTCTACATTGACTTATGCAAGAATGGAGACATTGACTATTGCGAATTGAAAGCCCGCTTTGGGCTCCGTAACATCATTGCTGATCCTGTTACCTTCAAGACCAAGAGCAGCTACCTGAGCTTAGCAACCTTGCAGGCCTACACCTCCATGCACCTCTTCTTCCAATTCAAGACGACTTCTGCTGATGGCTTCATTCTTTTCAACAGTGGGGATGGAAATGATTTCATTGCAGTTGAGCTGGTCAAGGGGTAAGATCTTCTGTTGGCTCTGGTAATGGGTTAGTTAATACAGGTCTATCATATGTATTTAAAAGCTGATTTTAATTTCTGAGTCTTTGATTTTTTGAAATTACAACTTAATGACTTAGTAGCTATATCATATTTTTCCTGACAAAACTGCTTCTGCTTCATGTCTGTGGGCAAACCAGTGTTATTAGAAATTTAGAATAATCTTTTTTTTTCTGAACTTTTTCAAAGCAGGAACTTTTGTTTTTTCAGATACATACATTACGTGTTTGACCTTGGGAATGGACCTAATGTTATCAAGGGCAATAGTGATCGCCCGTTGAATGACAACCAGTGGCACAATGTAGTTATCACTAGAGACAACAGCAACACCCATAGCCTAAAGGTGGATACCAGGGTTGTTACTCAGGTTATCAATGGTGCCAAAAATCTTGACCTTAAGGGTAAGTAATTGGATCAACTTTGAAGTGATTCATCCATGCATGATCATAACATTATTTCTAATACCATATCAGTTGAAATCTCAAAGCTGGATGTGGGAAATACCTTAGTGGCAAAGCATGTAATGAATAGAAATACTTGGTATTTTCAGTTATAAAGAGATCATGGGTTTAGGCAATACTCCTCAGAGAACAGTAAGACTTGGAAAAGACATTGCACTGGATAGATGAATTTATTTCTTAAGAACTTTATATATGGCATCTTAGTATCATAGTGTTGGAAGGGACCATTTGCATCATCAAGTCCAGTCCCTAGCACAGGAGTCCAGATTAAGCATCCCTATCTCACTGTTGTTTCACTTGAACATTTCCAAGTGAAAGGAAGCCCAGCACATGGCTGGTAATTGACTCCACTATAAAGCAGCTCTTATTATTAGGATTTTTTTTCTCTCACGTTCAGTCAGAATCTGTTTTCTTGTCATTTAACACATATGTATTCTGTGCTCTGGAATGCTGGAGAATAGGACTTGACCTTTTGTGTGACAAGTGGTATCATAACTCCTTTCAGTCTTATCTTCTCAAGATTAAAGTAAAGATTCCCGATTCCCTAAATTAGTTGCTAGTCCCTTGAACATCCTTCTAAAATGTGGTACCCAGAACTGGATATAAGACTTGGGAGTCTAACCCTTATAGAATGTAGTGAAATTGTTACTGCTTGTAATTGGGGAACTATAGTTCTGTTGATGCAACCTATAATTGTATATGCCTTTTTTTTTACAGCCATTGCTACTCATATTCTATTTATAATCAGTTACTATTCCCAAATCTTCATCTCAAGTACAGTTACTAAACCAGTGTCTTATATCCTTTAACTTTGCATTTGATTCGTGTTGCCTAAGAACTTTGCATTTGTCTCCATCAGATTTCATACTGTTATTTTCAGACATTTTATCAAGGTCATTTCAAGGTCCAAGTCATTAGTTAAAAGTGTTGAAGAGTAGAGGGCTCAGCCTAAAGTTATCCTTCCAATGAAGAGCCACAGACAAGCATTCTTTCAGTATAATTTTTGAGTTAGCTATCTATCTATTTAATTGTCATACCATCTGTCCTACAAAATGCTCTGCTAAAATCAAGATGTATCACATCTTCAATATGCTTACAATCTACAAGGATGTTACCAATGAAAAACAAGATTTGCCCAGCAAGATTTGTGCTCGACAAATCAGTGCTGACCTCTGACATTGTTTTCAAGGTGATTACAGAACAATCTACTTATATCTGCTCTAGAATCTTGCCAGATGCCAATATCATACTAGATTCTTCCTCCAGTTTAGCACTTCATGTGCTCTTCATGACCGTAAGATATCAATATTTGACCCGATCATCACTAGTTTGACCAGACAATTACCTAGAGTCACATATGTGAGATGGGTGGCTATATAAATCAAATAAATAAATAAACCTTCAGTAACCTAGGATACATTTTATCTAGCCCTGGAGAGATTTAAAGTCATTCAGAGAAAACAGTTATTTCCTGACTATAATTCTATCAGTCTCAAGATTCAGTCCTATCCCTTCATTCTTTACAAACATACTACCTTCTTTCTGCTAGACAACATAGCCAAAATAATATAATTCTTTATTGTCTGTAGCATTTTGCAGATTTTGTCAAACTACTAATAGCCTGATTTATTTCTCTTCTTTATACTGTAAGCATATAAAATAAATAAACAAACAAATAAATCTGACCTTTAGCTTTCCTGTCATAATCTCTACAAATCACCTGCATCTGCTCTTCCTTGCTGACCTGTGGCTCTTTCCACAAGCTTTTTATGTAGTGAAGATTTCATACTTCACAATTTTTGTGAAGGTTTCTGCTGCTGCCCTCCATTTTGCTTCTTACTGAAATAGGTGGCAATTCTGCTTTTGGTATCTTCTTTTTAAAAGAACCCAGATCCATCATAAGTTCTTTTTCCCATTAGATTCACTTGTCATGAAATCTTCCTTATCACTTTTTAAAGTTTACCAAAATCAGTTTTATTTTATCAAATATACTTAGCTTTAGTTTCCATTAAAATGTACAGCATTAAAATGTATTTATAAACAGTTCTGTTGATAACTGTATATATGGAAATTTCATTGCTGATCATCTGTGATAGTTTGGTAATCATGATCATTTCCCTACATGACTGAGTAGGGAAAATACAAATAAAAAAAAGTGTGTGAATCAGTTTATTTGCTGTTTATTGTTTTTATGGGCATTCATATATGAGCCCATTCACTTTTTCAATAAGCTACTATTATATTAAATTAGAATGCAAAAGTACATTTAAAAGCATATTTAATTACATTTCCAAGTGTATTTTCCTTTCAGATATAGATCTCTAAAGATGTTTTTCTCTCAAAACGTGCATTACTAAATCTATATTAGCTATATTTTTTAGTTAAGAAGTTTGTCAAAATAATTCAGAACTAGAAAAATCAGTAGACAAGAAGTTCTGATCTCCACATTAGTCTACAAAGGGTGATTGAATCAGCTTGTACCAGAATATGCAAGAAATGAATTTCTCAAGCATCCATAATTCATCCACCTGGGGAAACCATCTACACAATTATTATTTCAAGGAAAAGGTTATCCAATAACTTTGTCCTCTGAATTATGTGATCTCCTACCTACAGTTTTACTAAGTTTATAGTAAGAACAGTTTCAATATGAGTTTATTTAACAAGCTTAGATTTTCCCAGTTCATCTAGGCTGATTTTCCCTCTCCATTAGGAAGTATCCTCCTATGCAGCCCTAATTTATTATACATTTTTGTGGCTAAAACTGTTTATGTAAAAGAATTGCTGCTTTCATAGATGAATCCCAGTTTGATATGTAATCTGTGCATGTCTAACATGTATTCATAGATATAAATGTAGGTATGTATGTTACAAGGTGTTGCTATCTTTACTTCATTTTATATTTTCCTTCCTTATGCTGTATGTGAATTGAGTCAAATAGCTCTCTAATTTCTATATCAGACAGTTGTTTATATTACAAAGTTCTTTCCTATTAGCATTACCTGACCTGTCATCAGCAATAAGGCTTTTTAAGATGCTGATCACAGTATATGTGTAAAAAAGCACTGCTCACTGATTTCCTTGGCCTTTCCTTGTCCCCTGTCTGTTTTCCTTTAGGCGATCTGTACATTGCTGGACTGGCTCAAGGAATGTATAGCAACCTCCCGAAGCTGGTGGCCTCCAGAGATGGATTCCAGGGCTGCCTAGCATCAGTGGACTTGAATGGGCGTCTGCCAGATCTCATTAATGATGCTCTGCACCGCAGCGGGCAGATTGAGCGGGGATGTGAAGGTATAGCCTGCTTAAAGTGCAAATCTTTCTTGCTTAGCCCTCCCTCCCTCCCTCCTTGCTGTTCTTTGCATCACCATTGATTTCCTCCATACAGCCTCTTTCTGATCTACTCTCACTGTGACATCTCCCCATGCTATCCATACACATGTTCCATATTTGTAATCATCTTGGATGCGTAACATGCGAAAGGAATGAGAGATGGTTCTCGAAGGTCCCATCTTGCCATGTGGCTTTCTGGCTTGATGTATTATATCCCGATCACAGAAATACATTAGATATAGCATGCACATCAGTTGGCTGCTATTTAGTTTGATTTGTCTTAGGTTATGTCTGTAATTCTATTCAGTTTGAATCAGAAACAACGACAGCAGTAATAATAATAGATTTTATTCCAAACAACATCAAATAAATAGCAGAATATACAGAAATGGTATAATGATTGAGGATTTGCCAATATACAAGTGATCTGGATACTTAATCCCCAAATAAAATTGAGATCTTACATAATGATTAAACATATCTGATGTGTACTCCTCATGTAAGATCTCAGTTTCCCAGCCTGTGAGCTCTTAACTATTAAGGCATAATAATCATCCATTGCTATCCAGATGTGCTCCACAATTCAAGGTTTAGGTTGACTTCTGTTAAAAAAATTCTCACCCTTCATCTGGAAGCAGTTTTTATATATATATATATATATATATATATATATATATATGTATGCAAAAAGCTGTCGGGAGCATTTGCCGGTAGCGCGAAAGCTGTGCTCACCTGAAAAAGGCGCAAAGCAACGAAACCCCGCCTCCTGCGTGCACCAGCTGGGCTCTGCTCTAGGAAGGAGGCTCTGGCAAACCACTTCCGAAACACTTGCCTTGAAAACTGCAAGGACTCATCCAAGCAGTCACTGCAGAGTCAGTAATGACTGAGCGCAGATTAAAATATATATATAGAGAGAGAGAGAGAGAGAGAGCAAGCGCGAGCGCAGTTGGAGTTTTTGTTCATCATCAGAGAATGATTATAAGAAACAGCAAAAGTTATCTGAACCTTATTCTTCCAGTTGGGTCATTTCCACAGAATTCTGTGAAAGTGCCCAACACTTCTGAAACAATGCAAATTGGTCTCCACGAATTGCCACATATATCCCTATTTCACGTAGTGTTCTCTTGAGTTCAAATTATAATTCTTCTACTCATAATAATAGTCTTATTAGAATGGTGCAATATTTTATTTATTCATTTAAATAATTTATATGGCCACCCTTCTCACGACAGTGACTCTGGGTGGTGTACAAAGATTAAAACCAAACAATTAAAAATAATAACCCATGACATCCAAGAGAAATGATACCTTCCTGTTATAAAATCATACCCACAACAGAGCTTGCCTAACACTTCTGGCCTGAACACCTGGAGAAACAGCTAGGTTTTCAAAGCCTTATGAAAGGCCAATAGGGTTGGGGCCATGCAGATTTCTGGGGGGATGCTGTTCCACAAGACGGCACTGCCACAGAGAAGACATGGCTCCTAGGTCAAACAAGTTGACATTGTTTGATAGAGGGAGCCCGGAGCATGCCTGCTAGTTCTGGTGGGTTGAGCAGAAACAATGGAAGAAAGGCAGGTCCACAATATGTTCTGGATAACCTCTCATTTGGCCATCTAAGGGATCTATGAATTGGTTAGTTGGCTGAATTCTCCATCAGTCTCTTATATTTTATATTAGTTTGGAATAAACAACAAGCTACTTTGAGACCATGTTCTTTTGTGCCATGTTTTGATTTTTGGGTGGAATGTGTGAAGAAATAATGCTTTGGAATGATGAAAGAAACTTTGGAACTTCTGAAAGAAACAGGGACTTGGGAAGATGATAGATAAGATATTAGTATAGCAAATAACTTTCGTGGAACACTCCCACAGTGACTGGCTACTCTCACCCTTTATATTTAGAAGCTGTGATTTGAAGGGAAAAAATCATTCACATATGGATTTTTTTTCTTTTAGTATCTTACAATATCTCTTTTTGGGAAATGACCACCAGCTGTTGGTGTCATCTGTCAGCAATAATATGACAGGTTTGTTTACTTGTAAGAAGAGAATGGAAAAACAAATTGGTGGCTTATTAAAGACTATTGAATTTATATGCCATAAGCTTTTTTTCCCTACTAGAATCAGCTTTATCAAAAGGATGAAGTATATATGCACAGTGGGAGGAACAGTGAAGAAAGAGGGAAATGAAAGGTAGATAGTACAAGTGGTGATAATTTTATTATGAACAGTGGTTATTCACAAAGCAATTTTTGGATGATGACACAGACCCTTATAGGGTTAGCTGTTTAACAACTGTGACTTTTAAAAAGAAAGTATTAATAGGTAGAAGCCATTGCTCAATATTTATGAGCAGAAGCAGATTTTACTTACAGAATGCAACGGGGCTGTACTATCTGTAGCTCCTTGCACTTCTCTAAATCCTCAACCAAATGAAGCAGATTTTAAGGGTACATTGGTGAGCCGACTATGTTGGTAAGAGAACAGAAACTCATGGTACAGATGGATTTTCCCTTGCATGATTTTAGACTCAATCCTTCATTTCAGAGTCCTCAGGAATGGGGTTATACAAAAAAGGAAGTAAGTAAGTAAATAAATAAATAAATTTTGGCATTCTATCAGTTTTAAAACTGACCTTCTTAGACAAATAAATGTCAGAGATGATTGCAACACAAAGCAGCTATACCATAGTTAATTAAGATGTTCAGTGTTATCTTTTGTGGCTTGAACAGAGACAAGATTCTTACTTTTATTTATTTTATATTACTCGTTTTAATTTATATATCAACTCACAAATGCAATTATGATTGTGTTATCATCCAACTTTTGATTTGTGAAAAGATATTCCTAATAAGATGACTGTTAATACTTTCTGTATTTCACTTTCCCCTATTGTCATCTCTCTTGTCAATGTCCATATATATATTTATAGCTCACTAAAATACTTGATGCACCTGAGCACAGGTTTTGTTCTATAAGTGGTTTTCAGTGCCATAAAACATGTTAATATTTAGGATACCACAAGGCAGAAGGTCTTCTTTTTTTTTCTTTTCCTCCTTGGGGCAGCATAGCTACATCTCTATAAAGAAGAAAATAAATTGTGATTATGTGAGCCAGGAGAAATAATGTTTCTACTCCAGAGTAGTAAATTATACAGCTTATATTAGTTGCTTTGGATATGAGACTCATCTCATTTTACTTTGATAGGTACAATGGATAATTTCTGATATAGCAAAGTGATGGTCAGATGCTTGGAAGGCTCTGAACCTGAGTTTACTGTTATTGTGTTACTTGAACAAACTATTCCTGGTGCCATTCATATTTTTTTCTCTTGGGCACTATACTACTGCTGTTCTATATAATATAGAGACAGCTATGTTTTGGTGAAATATGTGTTATGTGGGACTCTTCAGAACAGGATTGTCTGATTATTTAGTTTGCTACAATCAGAATTTCTACTGTACTGCTGATTACACAACTACTTTCTTAATTAACATCCATTTTAAAAACAAGAACCAGTTTGGTGTATGTGGTTAAGGCACTGGGTTAGAAACCAGGAGAGTGTGAGTTCTAGTCCCACTTTAGGGCCAAAGACAGCTGGGTGATACACTGAAAGAGAGAATTTGCTATATGTATCTGGGACTGAAGTTTTAAGTGAAAATTTGATGATGATCCCATAACTGAGATCGTGATGGATCTGGGTGCTTATCAGGATTTGAAGCAGCTGTTTCTGTGATCTTTGGCAATGGTTAACGTGAAGTATGGGCAGCTTACCTTGTGAAAGGATTGATCAATGCTTTGTAGGCAGCTCACTCCCAAAGGGACATTTTAGCAAAGCTAAGGCTTTGTCATATCCAACTGTGAAGAATCCTGGTCTTAGCTAGCGCTTATCACATAGCCCTCAGATCTTCAGCTTTGAGATGACATAATCAACATGAGTGGAATTTAAGCCAAAAAGGCTGTATCAAATCATATGTTCTAGGTATTAGTTATATATAAACCTCAGAACTTTCATTCATATAACAAGATGGCTTAACCAGAAAAGATACACAGTACTGGCTGGACTACTTAGAACAAAAACAGTTATATCATAACCAGGACAGCCACATAACCCATATAAATTAATTTTAATAGTAAAGGGGATGAGATAAAAAAATTATATTGGGTTATTTTTTAAAACCACTTGAATCTTTCTTTTTTCATTAACTTCAAAATCAATCATAAAATTAAAAACCAAATTGATATAGAATTGACTGGGTTAGTGCACATCTCCAGATAAACTCTAGGAGCTTCTTCTCTAACATATTTTATCAACTAATGGGGAAAAAATCCCATGTTCCTCAATTATTAATTTGAAATAGTTTACCAAAAGAAGGGGATGAAGAAAGTGAATGAGAGAGAGAGAAAAACATAAGAAAGTAGCATCTTCCAGTTACCACCATGATCTCTTAAATTCAGCACCCATGACCTTTTTAGGCATATATGAATGTGTGTTTTTCCCTATACTTCCACAACTTTAATATTTCAAAAATTAGTTCTATTCCATTTCTGCAGCCAGTTATGATTCTTTGGTTTAAATATATACGTGAAATACCTAGACATTTTTGTACATAATTTTCCATAACACATACATTTTTACCCACAAATTTCCCTATATACAAATTTTCCTAAGAAGATTCTGGTGCATGCTGTGGTGTAAGAGTTTCTCAGACTATATGCAGTTTTGTATGCCGGACCAACAAAATGCATTGCAAAACTCACAGAAGTGCAAAAACTGAATAATAGTATACAGTATATATTTATTTGGGAGATGCACATCATATTACAGTTCATGTTCACAAGAAAAGCAACCTCATCTTATTGCCATCATTGTCTTTGATAAGACATATTAAGTAAAATGAGCATCTTCCATTAATTATTCCACCATTTCTTATTGAGGGGCTTCATGGACAAGAATAATAGTACCTTTAAAAAAATGTTAAAAAACAAGTAAGGTCTTTCTTCTTGTTAAAATTAGTAATAAAATTAGATTCAATCTGTCTCTGTTGACCTGGCAGTTTAAATGCATTTTATATATCCTGAATACTGATTTTACTGGCTCGATATCTTCTGGTAACTGTACCATTGGGGTCAGCAAGTGAAATTCATTCACAGTAGGTTAGATTTAGCAGATGTAATAATAATAATAATAATTATTATTATTATTATAATTAAAAAACCATAACTCTTATACTAATACTTATATGTGTGTATGTGCCACTTGTTTATGACATTCTTCTTTCATCAATAATTTGTTAGTTGCTTCAAACAATCAGCATCAGGCCATCCTCCAAAGCTAAATCATCGAATATACTTGAGGAAATTTAGCCTATCCAGAGTTCTGCTTTGCTCTCAGAACCACCAGATCTCTTGTCACCAAAAATGTGAAAATGCAACCTCCTTTTTCTCCCCTGTTAACCAGAAAGACTGAAATAATGTTGGTTTCTCCAAAAGATCCTTTATTGTAGATTCATATACCAAGCACCCCACCACTTTACTTAAAAGAAGACATATGATATGGTGGTATTATAGACTACGCACTTCCTTTCCGAGTTCCCCAGCTCCTTTTTATTGCAACACTTAGATTTTTTGAAAGTGTATTCAACTTCTATCACTCTGCTTAGTGATGATGCTCAAAAAGTAGAATAAGAATTCCTTCAAGGGAGAATTGACTCTATAAAATCTATTTAATGACTGTGGTATGATTAGTAAAATAAAATGAAAAGAAAGCAAATGTTGAAAACATGAAGCTTTATGATGAGCCATAGTGAGCTACACTGTGTACAGATCTCTGTCTCCATAGAAGTAAATCACACTGTTTTCAAGATATCATACTACCAGGCAAGTGAGCACAGGATTGTTGTTTAAATGCTAATGTGTTAGAAGGTAAAGGCTTCTTTGCAGTTTTAGCACTGGTCCCTGTTGATGGTGGTCTGTGAGAATAATGCATTCCAAAGGTGAACATTCAATAGGTCTAATAAACCCTCCAGTGGAGCTGATGGGTCAGTACTTTACCAGATTTCTTTCTCCAGTGTTGATATGAATGCCTTTTTAGTTTCATTGAGTGTTTATGGGATGTTTTCTTGTTCATCCCCACTCCTTCAATTTCTGCAATAGGGGAAAGAAACTTTGAACCCCAAGACTGATCCCAGATTAATGTATTGGAATGACTTGTTCCTAAAAGATCAGTTTTTTGACAGAGCAGTAGAAACTTAACAAGTTAATGGAAGGAAAATCTTGCCTTTGCCCCTTGCACTGGTTTGTTACCTCTATCTTGGCATCATTTATATATCTATATCTATATCCACACAGATACACACAGCGTGTGTGTGTGTGTGTGTGTGTGTGTGTGTATTAAGTATACATGATTTTAGAGATCTCAACAGAAGGGAATACATTCTGCAATTCTTTCTCGAGTTTTCTTATAAGTGCATCCTCATGAAACTGAAATGGAGAGACAAACCTCCATTAACAAGAACAGTGTTAACTCCATCAGTTATAACTCCATCAAAGACACATGAGACACATTGTAAAGAAGAGTTTAAATATTCCTTATCTTGTGGAAAAATATTCATGAAACCAAATTCTAATCATAATTTTTACAGGGACAACAAGAGCATATAACAAACTTTCTTTACATTACTTGTAGACATACAAATGTTGCCTGCTTCCAGTTTTTCTCGGCTCCTATAATATTTGAAGGATGACTCATGGATCTCAACATAAGTGTTCCAGGAGATCTATGGAGCTCAACATTCCCAGAATAAGTGAAATCCCTGCAGTCAAATCTACTCCAGATATTAACTACTAGAATGACAGACCATAAACTCCAGAAACACATCCCTGATGCCATCATTAGCTGATGTTTATTTATGTATTTTATGAGCTACATTTTGGCAAATGATCCTAAATATCCAAGTACAAGAAAAATAAGCACACCAAAAGTAAAATAACAACATAAATATAAATGGATGTTAATGATGATGATGACGAAGATGATGATGATAATCTGAATGAAAGGTCCTCCTAAATCAAGAAAGTCCTCCTAAATCAATTTAGCATTCTGAAATGCTAAAGGAAATTTGCCCCACGTAAATCTCACTCCCACATGGGGAAAACCTCCTATCTCATGTATTCACCAGATATACATCAGAAAATAATAGAAAAAGAAGCCCCTTCAGCGACTGCAATAAATGACTAGAATCTTGTGGGGTTGGGGATCCTTCAGATCATCTATGGTTTAGAGGCTGAAATGTGTTATAGTGCTTTCATTTAGATACACACAGCAGATGCAGAATGGAGTCAAAGGATCAGAGTAACAGCAAGTTCCATTTCAGGAGCATCCCCATGTGAACATATTTCAGTATGATGGGATATGATCAAAACAGACATGGTGTTGGACAGATCTACCCTCTGTATGAACAAAAAGAGTTCACAGTAGCCAAAGCTGTGTTACTAGGGGGAGCCATCACCTAAATCTTAAAAGCAAAGCTACATCAAAGGCATTCAAAAGTAGATAGATTGACTACAAGATAAAGGACTATGAGATCTGGGTGCAAAAAATCTGGGAAAATACTAGATGGCAACAAAAAGATTCAGAAAACTCTTACTCTGATGCCATCTAGTTATAATCTGGATTTTTGCAGCTCAGATCTGGTAGCTCTAATTAATAAAATAGTCATGTCAGGGTCAGAGGTGCCTTTGATCACTGCTGAATGTGTTATTCTGAAGTGGATAAAACATAATGTTATTTTGTCTTATTTTAAAAACATCAACATTCCACTGTACTGAACTTCTTAAAAAGCGTACATGGGAAGTGGGTCTTAGGAAGAAATTTACCTACATTTTTCTTTTCTGGATCTGCACATCACAAAGGAAGCAGATGGATTTCCAGATTTTTTTATTCCAATTGAATCCAGTTTTTAATGGAGCATGGGAAGCTCCTCAATGGGAAACTAGTCTCACTGTTTGCTCCTTCATGTATAAATATTGGTGAATCATGTACCATTAATGTTCCTTCTGGTGTTACTCTTTCTGTAAGAAATGTGTCCATTCTGTTTCTCTTCCCAGTAGTCCATGCTACGTTGCTTGCTGTTTTGGTTTGATGTTGTGGAGTTGATGATGGATTGAGGCCATAATGGCTACCTCTCTCCACCTGTGTGTGTCTGTTGTTTTTGATGGTGTCACTTCATATCTCTTGATGATGTCACCCCATATCTCTTAAGTGTGTATATGGGCTGTGTTGGTTATCCCAATTTCTTTTCATCTGTTTATTTTTGTTGACATTACCCTGGTTTATCTGCTATTTTACTAACTCTGATTTATTGTTTTCGCTTTTTCCGTTCTTTTGCTAACAAAGTTGAGTTGGCCAAAGCTGACCTGCAAGGTAGAGAAGGCTTTTGTTTCATTGCCAGTTTGACTGAAAGTTGCCTTTTAATGTGATCTTTTATATATCAATACCTATATTTCATATTAATGCAGTCACATCTCTAAGACAAAAGGGCATTCATTTTCTGCAACTTGCTAAGTTGGAGAATGGGGCGGTGCGGATTTTGGGGTAGAAATGTTCAGCAAGGTTTTGGGGGTAGCTTGAGAGGTTTGACTGTATCTCATCTTAAGAGTATCTATAACTGCATGGCTTGATTTCCTGAAAAAACAAAAAGGTTCGAAATACATAATGAAAGCGGTACTGAACATTTGGATCCTAAAATAAAGATGTGACATGAGTACTTTAGAACAGTGAAACTACTTACAAGACAGTCCTATGATCCTAGAAACTGTTTTTCCAAATCACTGTTCGTATGATTTCAATCTCATTATGATTATGAAATCCCATCCCCAAACACATATGAGGGGGAATGGAAAAATCCTTTTGAAGGAAGTTTAAAGGGAAGAATTGATTACAAATATTTGAAGGGTAAATGAAGTTCTTTGTGTTTTCTGGGGTGGGGGAAACTATTGCACAAAAATGCAAACGTACTTTATGGCACTTTCCCAGTCCTGTTTCTTTTCATTTAGTATTTGTGGCTTTGTTTTTGCACATTCATCTGGAAATGTGTACTGATTATACTGTTGAGAAACTGATGGAACTCTGACTGGCAGGTCCAGCTGAGGTGCCTGGGGCTCAGTCTTGTGGTATGATCTGAGATGAGTTTGATTTGGTGACTCTTGAGGAAGTGGATAGAGTTCTCTGCATGGTCAGTTTGGCCACATGCTTGTTAGATCTGGGTCCCTCCTGAACTGTTGAGGTGACCCAGGAGACCAAGTACTTGGGCTTATGCTATGATATCAACTTTTTTCGGGGGGGGGGGAGCTGCCATCAGCATTGAAGGAGGTGGTGGTATGCCCCCTCATCAAAAAGTTATCCAATACTCTTGGACAGTTATCATCCTGTCTCCAGTTGAGAAGATTGTGACTGCAGTTGCAGAGAACCCTGCAGAGAAGCAGATTATTTAGACCTGTTTCAGTCAGATTTCAGGCCAGGATTCAAAGCAGAGACAGCTATCAGTCCTGTAAGGTAGAGCAGATGAAGAAGCCAATGCCATATAGGACAGTAACAGGTATAGTGACAGAATCTTCCAAGTCTGAATAAGCTGCTTCTTCCCTCATCTTATCTTAATGTGAACTAGGGAGGATCCTGAGACAGTTACACAAACTAGTTCCTTGGAATGGGCTCAAGGCCCACTTGTCAGTTTGGTAATGGCTCTTTCTCTTGTCCTTCAAGGCCATTCCTTATTCCCTCTACAACAGCATTAATTGTGCTTATAGATTACCTTTGGTGGAGCCAGGATGTGGGTGGTGCATCCATCCTTTTCCTCCTTGATCTCTCAGTGGCTTTTGATACTGGCAATAATGGTAAGCTTCTAGACTAGCTGCAGGGATTGGGATCTGATTTGGGAATTGTGGGTGTCCTTTTTATGGTGCTACTCTTCCTTTCTTTGTGGCCAGTCCCAGTTGATGTTGATTGGATGAGATTCACTCTTTTGTGGGGTGCCACAGAGTTTTACAGTCTTTCCTCTACTGTTTAATATCTACATGAAATCTCTGGGTGAGGTCATCCACTGGTTTTGGGTTTGGTTTCATCAATATGCTGGTGATATCCAATTATATCTTTTGACCTTGAGCTGGCTAAGTGATACTATCAAGGTCCTGTGCCTGGAGGTTATGTGCAGGGCCACTGAAACTCAGTGTGCAGATTGTGCACTGAACAATGGTGCTACATGGGTGGGGGGAGCACCATTTGCAAATTAAAAAAAAGAGGAGATACAACATCAACCACACAGACTCACCGACTTCACAGATGCACACTTGGCTGTCAAAACCAGTGACAGAACCTACTGTATACCCATGACCCAGCAGGCCTTGAATAATTATAATTATATTTACTAAATTTTGAATATTAAGAGACATGCTTTTCAGGGGATCAGTAAGTGGAATTCTGCACAAGGGCATCTTATATGCCAGCAGTAACCCTGGCTGTGTGGGTCTGGATGGGGAAAAACTGACTTAACCATATTGAATTGAGTGACTGTGGATCTTAGGAGTCCACAGATCAGGGAAGTTTTCATCTTTAATCTTGGATGGGGCTACAGTTCCCCATTCAAGAGTGGTGTACAATCTAGGAATCTTTAATGTTCTTGAACAGAGCTTCTGCTCAAAGACCAGGGGCAGCTGTCACCAAGATAGCTTTTACACAACTCCATCTCATGTGCTAGTTGAGCCCCTCCCTGGATCAGAAAGCACTTCAGAGTTACTCATACTCTAACCACCTCATGGCTTAACTACTGCAATGTGCTTTACATGGGGCTGCCCTTGAAGACCATTCTGAATCTTCAGCTGGTCCAGAATGCCACAGTGTGGGCAATGATGCAGTTTCATGAATTATGCTGGTTGCCAGTATGCTTCTGGGTGTGATTTAAAGTGCTCATTATCCCCTATGAAGCCTTTCATGGCATAGGACCAGGTTATTTGAGGGACTGCCTATCTTCCATGGTTTCTGCCTGGCTAATAAGAATTGGCAGAGTTGGCACACTCTGGCCCCTTTGATTAAACAGTGCCATCTATCAAGAGCCAAGAAGCATGCGTTCTATGTTGTGGTGCCTGCCCATTGGAATGAGATGCCCCCTGATTAATAAAATCCAGTGGATGAAATGATAGCAACAATAACACTGATAAGATTTACACCAAACAGGAAGCTATGTGATTACTTTTCTTCTAACAAAATGAAGAGCCTGAGAACAGAGAAGGGAAAACATTCTGTGATCCATCAACTTTGTTTGCCAACCCAGCTGAGATGCAGAGAAAAATTGTGGCCTTGCTTTTCAATGTCATTTAGCGAGGAATGTGAGTGGGAGAATTATTTCCTACTTATGGGTTTCCAAAGCATCTCTTTGGCCCCTGTAAGAACAGGATGCTGGGCTAAACAAGCTTTGAGTTGATGTAGAATTCTTCTATTTATTTTACTGTAGCAAAGGCCTATGGAAACATAGAATGTAATGGTTGGAAAAGACTCTGGAGACCATCTAGTCCAGCCCCTGCTCATTGCAGGAATCCAGTATCACAGCATTCCCCACAAATGGCCATATAGCCCCTCAACATCTCCAACAGAGAGTCTACCACTGCCCAAGGCACTCTGTTCCATTATTGAACAGCTGTCCTGATGTCTAACCTGTCAAGTCCACAATGTCCAACTCCCAGTTCTGAAGCATTCTCACGCAACCAGGCTTGGTTCAGAAAAATACTTCTTTATTACATGGTACATGTAGCTTGTAAACAGAACATTGCTAAAACTAAAGCCTTGGGTACACTTCCCTCTATTTATCCCCCCTTCTCTTATTGCCTGGTGTCTCGATTCTTCTTCACCTGGTGGTGACCTCTTTCCTTCCTCCCCCTCCTACCCGAGCCCCTTCCTGGCTCTTTGGGCCCCAGCTGCCTTGCGGGCAATCAAGCCAGTCTAAATTGCCCATATATGGTTAAGCTGCTTCCCAGCTCCCATTACAACCATTAACAGCAACCCCCCCCCCTTAGTTACAAGTGGCAGAAACAAATTACCCCAACTCTCAATGAATGCAATATAATGGAAAACAACAACAGTTGGGTGATGCAGGTTCTGACATGCTGCCCCCCCAAAAGAAAAAAAAAGAAAAAAAAAAGAACCCCTCTTCACCACGATGGCCTGGAACCCTAGAAATAAGAAAAAGAGGAACTGGAATTATGAAGACATACATTCCATAGAATCCAACAAGGTTACCTTGGTTTGTTAGGATAATTTTTATAGAAGCCTAAAAGTAAGTCAGGAGCTTTAACATGTCTTTTGGAGACCCATTCAGCCAACGATTTAGGGAAATGTTTCCAATGTACCAAATACTGAATGTCTCCTCTGAATTTTCTAGAGTCCAATATTTCCCTGATCTCAAAGTGTTGTTCCCCCTCGATCATAATAGGCTCAGGAGGGGCCACTGATGGCCTCCATTTATCAGATTCCTTGTATGGTTTCAATAGTTCACTGTGGAAGACGGTTAATCTTCCTGAGGGTTTTGGGGAGTTTCAAGCGTACAGAAGCAGGGTTAATTACTCTATCCACTGTGAAAGGTCCTATGAATTTATTATCAAGCTTTCTACATGCTCTGGAAGATTTCAGATTCTTGGTAGATAACCACACTTTGTCCTCCACTTTCCACGGTTCATGTGGGGCTCTCTTCTTATCTGCCTGGGCTGTGTAACTTTCTCTAGCTTTTGCAATAGCTTTTTCAGTGATTGGCCACAATTGCCTTATCCTGTTACCCCATTCATCCACTGTTTTAACCCCTGTCTGAGTGTGAGGAAGTTCAGGTATAGGTACAAAGTCTTGCCCTGATACAATTTGGAAAGGTGATAGCCCAGTACTATCATGGACAGCATTATTGTAAGCCACTTCAGCATAAGGTAATAATTCCACCCAATTGTCCTGTTGATGGTTTATGAAACATTGCAAATATTGTTCCAACCCCGCATGCCTCCTCTCTGTCGCTCTGTCCGTCTGAGGATGAAAGGAAGAGCTCATTGCTTGCTTGGACCCCAAAAGGGTTAAAAATGCCTTCCAGAATTTAGATGAGAACTGGACCCCCCTGTCGCTGATCACTCTTTCAGGACAACCATGTAATCTGTATATGTTTTGGATAAGCTAGTTCAGGCGCTGAGGGGATGGCTTTGCACGGGATGAAGTGAGTTTGTTTAGAGAAGAGATCAGTAATAGTCCAAACTACAGTCATTTTCCTGCTCTCTGGCAGGCCTACAATAAAATCCATGGCTATTTCTTTCCATGGTTTTTCAGGGCTTGCCACAGGTTGCAACAACCCACGTGGTTTCCCCCCTTGTCTTTTTGCCATAGCACATACAGGACAGGTATTTACATATTCTGCCACATCCCCTCTGAGAGAAGGCCACCAAAATTGCCTGCGTAGTAGATGTAAAGTTTTGACAAAGCCAAAGTGTCCTGCTGTTTTATCATCATGGCACCTTTGTAGTACCAGTTTGCAAGCCTCCAGGGGCATGTACAGTCTATCTGCTTTCCACCATGCCCCCTCCCTCTGGGTCAGTTCTTCCTTATTCTCCTGGAACCATTCATCCTGTTCCAGGAAGCAATTTAAGTCCGTTAATAACTCTGACTTGAGGAAGGGTTTGGTGGCATTACTTTGTGATCTGGTGACTGCAGCTGCCAGTTCTGGCTCCCGCCGGTTGGGGATTACAGCTGACACCACCTTCTCCCGTTGGCTATTGTGCTGGGGCAGCCTGGAAAGAGCATCTGCCAAGAAATTCCGCCCTCCCGTGATGTATTTTAAAGTGAAATTAAATCTACTGAAGAATTGCGCCCATCTTATTTGTTTAGGAGACAACTTTTGGGGTGATGTCAAAGCTTCCAAGTTCTTATGGTCTGTCCAAACCTTAAAAAAACTCCTCCGCTCCTTCCAGCAAATGACTCCAATTTGTTAAAGCCCATTTCACTGCGAAAGCCTCCTTTTCCCACACCAGCCACCTCCTCTCAGTTTCAGTGAACTTTCTAGATAAGTAAGCACATGGTTTTAACACTCCTTCCCCATCCTTTTGTAAGAGGACTGCACCAGTTGCTACATCTGAGGCATCGGCCTGAATAACAAAAGGCTTTGCTGGATCTGGGTGCTTCAGGATGGGTTCAGCAGTGAATAATTGCTTGAGGCTTTCAAAAGCCTCCTGACATTCTCTTGTCCATTTTAAAGAGGCCCCTGGAGCTTTTGCTGCTGCCATGGGTTTGTCCTTCGTTTTTAACAGATCAGTCAAAGGGAGGGCTACTTGTGCAAAATTAGGGATAAACTGTCTGTAAAAGTTGACAAAGCCAAGGAAACTTTGCAGTTGTCTCTTGGTTTTCGGGGCCTCCCAGGCTAGGACATCCCGCACCTTCTTGGGATCCATTTCCACCCCTTTATTAGATATTCTGTAGCCTGATAGTCAATGCAATCCTTATGGAATTCACATTTGGATAGTTTCGCATACAACTGCGCATTTAGCAGTTTCTCCAGCACTTTCCTGACTAATTTCACATGTTCCTCCATTGTTGCGGTGTAGATTAAAATGTCATCCAAGTACACCAACACTTCTCGGTAGAGGAACTCGTGCAAGACCTCATTAATCAGTTGCACGAATACCCCGGGTGCGCTTTTTAATCCAAATGGGAGAACTCGATACATATAGTGTCCCAGTGTGCAGCAGAATGCGGTCCTCCATTCATGCCCAGCTTTTATCCGCACGCGGAAATATGCCTCTCTCAAATCTAGTTTGGTAAAAATCTTCCCTCTCACCAAATGAGCTAACAAGTCTTTTATTAATGGCAGAGGGTACTTGTTATATTGCATTTAACCCCCTATAGTCCGTGCATAAGCGTAAAGTCCCATCTTTCTTTTCTCTGAAAAATACTGGCGCTGCCAGGGGGGATTTGGCAGGCACTATGAAGCCCCAGCTCAAGTTTTTGTCAATGAATTCCCTCAATGCCCCCATTTCCTTTTGGGTCATTGAGTACATTTTTGGGGCTGGGTACTTCGCTCCTGGCACCATCTCAATCTCCCAAAGTCTGTGGGGCGGTGTGGCGGTAGTTGGTCAGACTCCTTTTCACTAAAGACTTTCGCCAAGTCCCTATATTGCCAGGGGATTTCCTCCCCTCCCCTCACATGGGGCTTCCTCCCTTGGCACTGCTCCTTCAGGGCTGCTGCCCCCAGCTTCTCTCGTTGGTTGGGCTCCGCCTTCGCAATCCCACGCCCACCATCCGGAAAGGTCAGCGTCTTTTCCCGCCAGCTGATGCGGGGGTCCCACCGTTCCAGCCAGGACATTCCCAGAATGAGGGGGTAACTAGCCAGCGGTGCGACCAGGCATTTTAAAGTCTCCCGGTGTGTTCCGACTTTTAACTCAAAAGCCTCTATGTAGTAGCGGACTGCACCTCCCCCCACCGCTGTTCCATCCACTTGCCTGAAGATTATGGGAGTTTTCAGCAGGTGTACTTTTAAATTTAATCAGTTGACGAGCACGGGGTTGATCAAACTCTGGGAGCAACCTGAATCAAGCAATGCTGTGAGCCGGGCCCGACGAGTCGATTGTGGAGCACAGATCACTACCTCATATATCATGGGACTCACCCGGATGTCCTCGATCGATTTGCTCGGGATCGGCTGGTCGCGCCTTGGGCTTTCCTCCCTCTTGCCAGTGCTCCCCCCTTAGGCAATCTTCAGCCTCTCTTCTTCACCTCTCGCTGCTTTTCCGTGGGGCTTTTATCGCTTTGCAGGTTTTTCGGCTTTTTTCCCTTTCCCCGCGGTTTGTAGCCTTGGGTTCTGGGGGCAGGCCGCCACGAAGTGCCCCTTCTCACCGCACATGAAGCAGGTTTTCCCCGTGGCCTGCGGCCTTGCTGATGGGGTTAACTCCTTCCTTGCCGGTTTCCTCCCCGTTTGCTTTGCGGCGCTAGGGGGCCGCCATCTCACCTTCGCGCCATGCGGTTTGACTCTGGCCAGTTGCACCTCCAATACAGAGATGTGGGTGATCCATCCCGCCAAGGTCTCCAGGCACCCTTGCACCACGGCCCTCTCGAAGAGCCTTTGGTCCAGCCCCTCCTGGAATAGCCGCACAAGGAACCCCTCCAGCCAGTCGGGGAGCTTTGCCACCAAGCACTTGAACTCCAGTGCATAGTCTGACACGGGGCGCGCCCCTTGTTTCAGCTCCCTGATCGCCTGTGCTGCGTGCGAGCGGGCACGTTGGTCCTCGAATTGGTCCCGTAGGGCGGTGATAAAATGGTCAAAGTCCCCCAGTTCTGGGGCCTCCGCTTCATTCAAGTCATTCACCCACTCAGCTGCCACGCCTACCAGGAAGCAGGATACATATAGCACCCGCCAGGCATCGCTGGCAAACAGGCACCTGCATGTGCCCATGCAGATTCTCACCTGGTTCAAGAAGGCGGGCAGTTGTGCCAGGTCTCCGTCGTACTTCTCTACTAGCCCCCATCTTCACAATAGATCCCCTTCCTCCTGCTGCGGTCGTGGGGCGGCTTGCTGCTGTCCCACTCCCCAGCCGCGGCCTGCGGGGGGTTGGAACGGAGGCAGAGGCAGGGGAAGGGTCGGCGGTTCCATCGGAGCGATCGGGGAGGGCTGGGTGAGCTGGTCCGACCCCTGTCTGGGTGTGGGAGGATGCACAGGAGGCCGCGCCATAATCCCCAGCTTGCCCAATTCCTCCCTCAGGGTGCGCACTTCGCCTTCCAGCTTCCTCACCCGTTGCCCCTCATCCCATGGTGTTGTCACTCCGGTTGCTATCCCCAGGGCTCTCGACCATCGAGGACGGGCTGGCATCTCTGGGGTGAACCCTCCGGCATCATCCCAGATGTTCAGGTCTCTCGGTGGGTCCCAGCGGTGGGCTAGCTGCCTCATTGGGCCCTTCTGTCTGGTGCCCGCTAGCGCTTCCATGAGGGGGACTTGCCGCTCCTCCACTTCTGCTGGCGCCTCCGGTGAACTTTTCTGCCGCTCCTCAGAGGCCATGCTAAGTTGCTGGAAATGCCTCCTAGAGTTTCCTCTCCGGTGAAATCCAGTATCAGAGAATTTTAGCAAAATGTCAAGTCCACAATGTCCAACTCCCAGTTCTGAAGCATTCTCACGCAACCAGGCTTGGTTCAGAAAAATACTTCTTTATTACGTGGTACATGTAGCTTGTAAACAGAACATTGCTAAAACTAAAGCCTTGGGTACACTTCCCTCTATTTATCCCCCCTCCCCTTATTGCCTGGCTTCTCGATTCTTCTCCACCTGGTGGTGACCTCTTTCCTTCCTCCCCCTCCTACCCGAGCCCCTTCCTGGCTCTTTGGGCCCCAGCTGCCTTGCGGGCAATCAAGCCAGTCTAAATTGCCCATACATGGTTAAGCTGCTTCCCAGCTCCTATTACAACCATTAACAGCAACCCCCCATCTCCTTAGTTACAAGTGGCAGAAACAAATCACCCCAACTCCCAACGAATGCAATATAATGGAAAACAACAACAGTTGGGTGATGCAGGTTCTGACACAACCAAAATCTACTTCCTGGTTATTTAATCACATTGTTTCTTGTCCTCTCTTTAAGTCCTTGAAGACAGCTATTGATAAATTTTTACTTTTAGGTCCTTTATCAGCAAAACAGTACACTTCTTTTTTGCAATCTATGACTTTTCAAGAAAAGAGACCATGACTTTTTTGCTTTTTTTGCAACTGCATCACACTATTGGCTCATGTTCAGTTATGGCTTCTGTCTCATTTTTAATTCCATTCTGTCAGGAATCTCATACTGAATTGTATTGCATTGCTGTAGGTTCAGAATGGCCTATGTGGTTATGCTGACAAAGAAGGCAAACAAAATCTTCACTTATACACAACCATAGATAAACTAGACAGGGACGTGAGTGCACATGCAATTTCTTGTTTCTATGTGTCCACTTGCTATTTAGATATTTGTACATTCAGTGGAAAATATGAAAAAAGATCTGAACATTCCGATAAATGCACTTTCCAAGTTCCCGTGGTTAGGCAAATTGTTTTATTAGCTGCTGAATCACAAAACTTTGGTAACAGTGTTCAGCTTAATGTTTAATTTATTTAATACTGATTATCTAGAACCAAGCTTGAACTGTACAATAAATCGTGGTGGATATTTTTGAATGTTGCATTTTTTTCTACTTTTCTTTTCTGAAAGATCCTTGTTTGATTTTCCCTAAAACATTATAGGATATTCCTTTAAATAGTGAGTTTGAGAGAAATGCAGAGGTTAGCTAGATGGTTTTAAATGCAAACTTTCTATAAATTCTGACATATAAATTGCTTCTTCTGAAATCTATATCAGATATGACATTCTTTGCCCAATGTAGCATTAAGATTTTAATGTTTTATTAAGTGAATATGAATTTGCTAACTGGTGCCAGAAATGCATTTATAAAAACAGTTTCTGACACCTTGTGGAAAGTTTGAAGAAATATGTTATTTAAATCCTTTTCTCTTCCCAAGCGCACATCAGTTATGTACCTATTCCCTCTTGCTTCTACCATGAACTGCCAAACATAAAACAGTTTTGTTTACTTTTGAGTAGGCTTTGTTTGTTTGGGGATGGGGTTGACATCTTAATTTTCTGTGACATGTCTATTGTGGTAGCCAAGGTTCCAGTGTTGCAAACAGGGAAGTTATGATACTAGTAGGGAAAAGAACCATCAGTGACAGATGTTCTCTTAGCAAGAAGGATCTGTAAAAACTGCTTGTTGAGTGACAAAGAGGAGAAGCAAATATAGTATCTATAAATTTGAGTTGTGACTCCTGTTATATTCCTGTTGAAAGTCAGAATTCTTTTTAGCATTCCCACACTGACTTCACAGTGATAGAATTTTACTACATCTCTCCTTCTTCCCCAGTGATTTAAAATCCATGTAAAGTCCTGCTTCAGGTATACAATGTTGATTGACTGCTCACCTAGGAGTTTGTTTTTCAGATATGCATTTGAAACATGTGAATTGTAGCATTGCATTTATTAGGTGACTGGGGTAGTCTGCAATAATTTGTCAAATACAATCAAGTTGATTGATTCATACAAGTTATGTGAGGGTTCCTTAAAAGCAGGGATCTTACAGAAATAGACCCCAAAAGCATGAAATATGTGCAGGGATATCCATGGGGTGTGGTAAAAAAAAAAAAAAAGTCAAGCTATCAGTTGCAATAGGGCAATTGAAGTTCTGTTTGTTTGTTTTAATATGTATCACTTTGATTGCACCATTGTAGCTGCCATCTTGACTTTAATGACCGCATGCTGTGGACAGCCTGAATATATGGGAGATGCACTGGAAGCTGGAGTTTCTCAGAGTAGGAATGCTGATTCTATCATTAAGCACCTACTTCCTAACACCAAGCATGAGAAACTCAAACCATGGGGCCCATTAAGCGGTGAAAAATCAGGAAGCAGAAATACCCAATTTAAACTGCAGAGGATACGAGAAAGGTCCACACCCTCATGTTTACAGGGGACAATCAGTTGCTTTAAGTGGGTTCATTCTAGCATGAAATAAAGAAACCAGGATTTCTACCCAGCCATGTGGTATAGAGCAGGATTCCTCAACCTCAGCAACTTTAAGATGGTTGGACTTCAACTCCCAGAATTCCCCATCCTCCCAGCCTGGCTGGCTGGGGAATTCTGGGAGTTGAAGTCCACCCATCTTAAAGTTGCTGAGGTAGAGGAACCCTGGTATAGAGTGTCTGGGTAATTCATCCCAACTTCCAACCAGCTAAAGGAGGGACCCTAACACA
Source organism: Python bivittatus (assembly GCF_059951505.1). NCBI lineage: Eukaryota > Metazoa > Chordata > Lepidosauria > Squamata > Pythonidae > Python > Python bivittatus. The sequence goes on along the minus strand of NW_028277075.1, from coordinate 8,102,010 downwards.
ACAGGCGACCCATTTAGATTTACCACCCAGTTATGCATGGAAGAGGGGACTTAAAGGCAGAGGTATAGTAAAACTACTTGCCCTCAGTTTTCCTGCTGCAAACACAGGATGGCCCTTTGGAGATTTGTGAAGGTTTGTGGGGGGATACTTAAAAGCAGCATTTAGACTTCCAGGAGTTTGGCATATTCCCCTCCCAGAATGAATACAGGCAGTATAGCTTTCAGCTTGACTAACTTCACGTAATATAATGTAACATTTCCATGCTATTACCCAAATAAAACAGTGTATTCTGCCTCATTTTATGATTGTAGTTGAGCAAAAGGCATAAGCCAGCTCTTGGAGTGCCATAGCTAGTGTTGTCCAAACCATAAAAGTTATTCAGCAAAAATGGTGCCATGGGGTGGGGGTAGAAACTTTACAAAACAATAATTAGCTCCATTTTCACCAAACAGAGAGAAAATCCTACAACTATATGGCAAAGAAGCACAGGAGAAGTAAGTTTCCTTGTAGTTCAGGAGACTGTATACATCCCACAGTGGGTCAGACCAGTGACCCATCTAGTCTAATACCCTAAACCAGGTCACTCTTGGAAGTTCACAAGCAGGCTATGTAGGTGAAAGGATCTTTCTGTTCATTTTTTACTAGTGCTCCGTCAGACTCCTATTTGCCTTAGCAAGCATCACGATGGATGGTGAAGGTTACAACCTAAAAATATCTGGAAGGCCAGATATTGCTCATCCCTACTCTCACACCTGATATTAAGGAATTTTGCAGTATATAGTTCAGAGACGAACCAATTGTAATCTTGTTTCCACGAAGAACTGAGTGCTATCCAAACTAGAGATAACAAGCTCAGAATGGTCTCTAAATAATTTGATTTCATACAAGAGCATCTAGCTCATTTAACTGCTCATTCTACACCTGAATCAGAAAGTAAAGATAGATCTAGTTACAATGATTTTATTAAAGCATGGATCCACTTCCTAAAATAAAGTGCCAGTGGATATACTTTAGAGGTTCCCAGATACTGTAATGTGACTTATAATTCAGATGTAATTAAGCCATCTAACTTTTTTTTGTTTGTACCAATTCTCCTTTAAATCACTTGAAATTGTGAATTACTTGCATTAAGCTTTAAGAAGACCCAGGTGGAAATGTATTTAAGGAATATTTCTTGTCACTGCTTAAAGACATGTGTGTATATAACCTAGGCTGAATTCACTTTCTGCAATATCAGCTGCAGAGTTAAATGCCTAGATTCAGAGCCTGTTAAGAAAGATCTTTTGCAAATCAGAAGCAAAGAGAAGGAAGGATTTAATATAAGTGAAAATATTAAGGAGGATCTGTTTGGAAATCAGTCTAAAAAAGAGAGAAGGATTTAGTATTTCCTTAGAGGAGAAGATCATAGAGCTATTTCTTCTATAAACCTGGTCCACCCTTTGCTGCAGTCATAGACTTCTTATTGTGTTCTTATGTACTCTTATCTCATTTCCAGATGTTGTGTGCCATCAATGTAAAGCATACAGCACATGGACTAAAATGGCATGTTCTGTGTTGGCACACTTGTGGATCCAGTTAGTTTTACTGGTTTCCTGTGGGACTGTGCAATCCCTGACCAGTTCTCCCTCCCTCCCTCCCTCCCTCCCTCCTTCCTCAATACTCTTTTAGCTGTGAGGGAGAATGAGAACCCTGGCCTCTGCAACAACTATTCCCCTCTTTTTTCGATATATTGGTTGACCATCAACTGATCAATGTAGAGAGTGTGAAACCCTGAAATTGACTAGCCTATCATTGGTTTAAGACATTAATTGGGATTGAAAAGACTCTCTCTAGTATTTCTGTACTCTGGATGCCAGTTGGCCAGCCAGAGATTTTTTTAAAAAACTCTGTAGCATCTAGGGATCTACAGGTCAAACAGTTGATCCCTTCAAGAAATTTAAAAAAAAAGATCAGTGGCAGGAAGGAAGAAAGAAAGAAAAGAAAAGAAAAGAAAAAAGAAAAGAAAAGAAAAGAAAGGTGGCAGTGCATAAAGTAGAGCATTGTGCATGTCAACTGGAGGAGTTTTTTTTCAATGTGGTGAAGGTTGTTGTGCGGGGCTGAAATTTCCACCAGAAGAACCACCAATCGTTACCCTAAAATGTTGAGTGGATGCATAGTGAAGGCATGCTTTGATGACAACAAGATTTAGAGTGGCATGATTTCCTCCCAGGATAGAAGGGAATATGACAAAGTAGCTGTGTTGGTGTGTCCTACGTCTCCTTTCTGCTTATTATTTTCTTGGTCCATACAAAGAAATCTATCTACTGCTTTATAGATTTGAGAGCATTGTTGAAGAAGCAAAAGTGTATATTGTCATTTTTTTTTAATCATTCCACAATGGGTAGGGATATCTAGATATTTCACTGGTATGGAGTAAGTCAGAATGATTTCTTGTTCATCTTGAATCCTCACTCTTTGTGCTACGGTATTTAAGAGGACAGAGTAGAAGTATCCATTGTAGTAGTATGCCAAACGCTCATAAAATCAGTGGTTACTAATTGCAAAGTCACAGTAGATCTTAGAATTATAATTGGCTTAATGCCTCCAAGGAAGATATGTGTCACAGACTTTTTTTTTTTTAAAGCATCTATGCAATTTCAAAAATTCTCAGATCTGCAGAGGTCATATGCAGCACAATTTTAGGTACAGATCTAAAATTCCCATCTATGATAGGAAAGAAGTGCTTAGATTAATAAAAGGGGGCAAGTGGTACAAGCAAAGGAACAAATCAAAAAGAAGAGCTGACATTTCACCAGGTCCTATTAATATTTTCTCAAAATACCAGTAAAAAAGTCTTTGGATGAAGTAAGATTTATTAGACAAAAGGACTGTCAGCCCATCTTTCTTCCAAATTCCTTAGGTAATATGTCTGTAGGATGCAAATAATACTTCTTCCCACCATTTATGAAAAAAAAGTACAGGAAGTCAGATAACTTGGTGAATCAAGTTGTTTAACAGGCTTGTGACAAGTCTTAGCATTTTTGGAGGAAACAGTATTTATTATAAGCATTTTTTTCTGAGCCTGCCTAAGAGGGAATATGCTACTTTTCATACCTTCCTTCTGCTGTGTATAAGTTACCTGTTCGTTGCTGAGTGTTTAATTCTCCATGCCTTTATGTGTCCTGAATTTCTGTTGCATGTTCCATGAAATGGAAAAGCATATGATTTCTTTTGTGGGGAGGGGGAAGGGAAGGCAGGGGGTTGCATGAAGATGACAATTCATAATCCATTATTGTGCCTCTTTTGCAGTAGCTGCTCTTTCTTTCATGCTTTCCTTGCTATCCCCTTTCAGGACCAAGCACTACCTGCCAAGAAGATTCCTGTGCCAACCAAGGCATCTGTATTCAGCAGTGGGAAGGCTTCACTTGTGATTGTTCCATGACATCATATTCGGGAAATCAGTGCAATGACCGTGAGTACCACCTTTTTAAAACTGAAATGTTTGCAAGGGCCTGAGAACCATTTGGTGCATGGTCTGCTAGCTTGTATGAATTCTAATGTTAGGGTTGTCTCGCGAGCTTCCTGGGAAACTAGCTTAAGAAGCTGCATTACATAAGAAGAAGGAGTTTTTTCCCCCCTTTGATTCAATATGAAAGTGTATGAGTGCATTCTGTTTTCATATTTAAAAACAATTTTAAAAAAGGTATTGATGTTCTTTTTATAGCAACGAGATGGAACTGTATGTGCTAGACAATAACAAGAGCTTTGCTAAGAAGTGCATTTACTTCTTAAAAGTTTTTCTAATCATCATATTCATGTGTAGCCTTTTTAAAATGCATGCAAAATTGAAAAGTTTTCAAATGGAAGTCTAGAAGCTTTACTGGTTCTACAAAATACATTAATACATTGTCTGCTTTAAAAGCTAAATTCTTCTCCACGATTATGTTTTTCAAGCAAAAGTTTACCAGAAAAGTGATGCACTACATCAGAATTTAACTTGGGAAATGGGCCATGCTGGTCATGTAATGAGAGAGCAGATTTTCTCTATTGCTGGAAATGTAGAATGATAATATAAATATATTTATCCTCAAGTTGTATCATGATATGGAGCACTATGCCTGAGCAACTTTTCAACCCTATATATTATTTTTCAAGTTGGAAAACCATATGTTGAAGAAGGTCTGTAGCTCAGAGATATAATGTGAATAGAGAAGTTCCTACATTCAGTCTTTGTTGTCTCCATATAGAAGGGTCAGTTAGCAAGTGATGGGATTAGAGGTCATAGAAAATCTCTACCAAATGATAACAGATATTCAACATCTTTGAGCTTGAAACACTGTGTTTTGAATTTATAACAGCTGTTTCAAGTTCAAAATGGGCTGTTCTAATTGCCCAGAAAATAGTCTGATGCTGTTCCAACTTTATTTCAAGTGTGAAACACTAAGGAAACAACTAAGAAAATGAAGCTTACTTTTATACATTTTGCTCTTGTTTATTCAATTTTTATATTTCTGCTAGTAGTCAAGTGAATTCTCAAGACAGCTAGCAATAATTAAAATACAGAATTTAAAAAGTTTTAAATCATAAAAAATTTTTAAAACCTGATGAAAAATATGTTTTGAGATTTTTCTAAATGCAGAGGCAGTTGGAACCACACAAGAGAAGGCTTGATACAAACATAGACCTTTCCTGTTGCTGGATACAAACATAGACCTCTCCTGTACATTTCCTGTAAATATTAAGGACTATATAATTTTGCAATAAAGAAGTGGTTTCTCAGATAATCCAGCCCTTGGCCATTGGGGCTTTAAAAGTTACTGTCAGAGGTGGGGTTTACTAAGGAAAAAAATACAGTATCAGGCATTGGAAAAGTTAAGTATCCCTTCCTATCTTACTGTTTTCCTTTGAAGAAAGAAATGTGTGACAAAAGGAGGGTGAAGAATTTAATGTGTAGTTCTGCTTGCAAGGTAGGACTTGCATTAGAGGAAAGATGACAAACATTTTCTGCTTTTCCAATAATTTGAATTAGTAGCTTCAGTAGGTCCAGATGAAAATATATCTAAATATCACTATAAGGAGACATTTCCATAATCTTTCAGTATGAAAATTATTTCACTTGACTATAGATGTTCATGAGATGAGATGCCAAAGAAAGTTTTAGCTTTTAGATAAAGATAAGTGGGAAAAGTTGCAGTGTTAAAGTAATTTGACTATGTTAGAAATTAATGTAAAATGGGAAAATGATCTGTATGTGTTTATTGATGGGTTCATGGCATGCATTTGCTGCCTCTTTCTGACACATCTACTTAGAATTCTTTGATATAATAGAGACCACTTATTATGATTTATTTTCTGGGACTTCATAGTCCACTAATGCCTTTGTAATATGCATGCTTTTCTCTCATTTTTTTTAAAAGGCTACATGATAAGACAATCAGTGTATAAGTAATACAAAGCTACACTTACAAAGCTGCATTTCAGCCATCTGTGTTGGAGAACTCTAATGAGATAAATTATTTTATGTTCTTCCTGGCAGTTAACGAAATGGTCCATATTGTTGCACCCATTTCACCTGGCCACTTATAAATCAAATTAACTCCAAGTTTCAGCAAGCCAACCTCTGAGCTTAGTGTGAGATTTTTCTTAAAGTCCAGGAATAAATGGCTAGAAATGATATACAGAGGGTAGATTGAAATTAAAAAGGTGATTAAACAGAATGTTTCTATTGTTTAAAATGTGCATAATGACTTGTGTTGTGTATGCAAGAACCATGTAGGAAAATTGCAAGATTTGAAGTTAGAGGGAAAGAAAATGTAAATAAAGTTTTAGAAAGAAAAACTTCTGGAAGCCACCCTCTTCTTATGACGATTTTGTCAACATGATGGTTCTGAAGAAAGGCTCATTCATTTTTGTTGTCAAAAATGGCCCTTGTTTATAAGCAACTTTGAACTGCCATCACTTGTGTGGCTGTATTCTTCGTACTGTACTTATGAGTCAGAAATGTTTGTGGTGGGATATTTATTGCCTTCTTGTGGAGCAGAAGAGGTACGTTCACGCTGATTGCTTTGAACCTATCCAGTTGGGATCTCAGAAGGTATGTGCTATTACTTACGTTTACAAGGTCTTGCTTAGGACTTGGGTGTGCAATAGCAGATTGTATTGCTCTCTGTTCTTTATTATATTCTGGAGGATAAATAAAATCTATCCATTAATGTCCTGAGGCCACTGTGATCCAAAGGCTGACAGAACTACATGCACTGTTCTTTGAGCACCGAGGAAATGCCACGTGAATCCATTCCTGCAGAATGAAAGAAATAAACCCATCCGGCTAGTTAATGGTCATTTACAACCCAGGTTATTATGTGCTGTTAAGGTCTATATATATCTGTAATAGACTATGCAGTCATATAGCTTATTAAACAATTTGGAGCTCTCGGACTTCAGTGATATTTGGGTAATATGGCCTAGATATATTTGAAATTGGACTTTAATGTGCAAGGTTGTGATTTTTAACAATTTATGGAGTTTATGAACACATCTCCTCCCAGACGGACAGACAGAAATGGCTGTAGAGCAAGGATGTTGACTTCCGTGAGACATTTTGGCTCCTCCTCCATTTCCCCCAATCTTGGAAGATTCTGCAACTAACTATAATATATACCTCTCTCTTTCTTTAAATGAATATTTTGTGGGATGATAGATACAAAATTGAGTTCCAAAAGCCAGGATGTGAATCAACCCTAAGAAGTTAGAGTATTCTCTTATTGATGTAGCCTTGGAATGCCTTGATGCAGTCTGCCTTTCTTCTAATAACCCATTAAGAGTGAAAACCAATGCAAAACAATGATTTGTAGCTTCCTGGATAAGGACTGAGGTGTATATTCATTTTATGGATGCTTTCATTAAATTTCATGGTTGATGCTGTACGTATTCTGTCTTCCTCCCTAATGGAAATAAATTATACATATTTAAATAAAATTACTTGGAAATTGAACTTAAATCACAGTGTGATCTGCAGTTACTCTTGCTACTAATTAAGTGTTGCAGTAAAGTGGAGTATGTAAAGTAAACTGCTGCTCCAGGAGCTTTTTCCTTGCAACAGATCAGTTGCTTGCTGGAGGCTCTGGATTAAAGAGTGAAACCCTTTTTTCAACATATTTCTGATGGAATAGATAAGTCTGCTGGGTGGTCATTAATTTGATTTCTTTATTTTTACTATTTATATTCATATTTAAGTTATAGGTGTTAATACTATATTGGCTGGTCTTGTTAAGACAAGTTTTAATTCATCTAGTGTAAAAAAGCATAATGTGCTTCTCTCACATATATGTGCTCCCTTTTTTTAGATTGAATTCATTCTTGGAGGACTTTTTTATTTCTACTCTTCTCTAGGGAGTTCCTATATTGTATCATAAAAATCTGTAGTTCTACATCAGCCATCTCTAACATAATATCCACAATAGAACTACAATTTGTAGAATCCCTGGGTAGAATGGCTTAAGCTGGGAGTGATAGATCCAATGTATTTAGAGGCCCAAAATTTAGAAAGGCTGTTCTCCACTGTATGAGTTGTTAAAATGTGCTGTTTTTTATATCAGGGTTGCTTCCACCAGATCATATGACAGTAATGTGAAATGTACACATAGAATTTAGAGCAAGACAGGAATAGCTTGAAGCCTATTAGATATCTGAATTATTTTTCAATAAATGTATAACATTTATAAAAATGAAGAAGCATTGAAACAACAGAAACATTCATGGAACATCAGGAATATTATGTGTGGGGGGGGGTACATGAGAGATAGAGGATTGCATTGAATCAAAGGCACCCTTGTTCCTTATGTCCAAGGTTGCAATTTGAAACTTGCTTTCTGGGGGATTTATTTCCAAGTAAACTTACACAGAATGGTTTCAGCAGGGAGATAAGGTTATACTCTTTCTAGACATAACCACTCTCTTTTTCTTTTTCTTTTGTCTGCATAGTCATCATTTTTACTGACCTCGACAAATGACAATCCAGATTTGTGACATTCACGCTAAGGATGGATGTGCATTTTTATAGGGTTTCCTTAACAACTCTCTCTATATATAATGCACAAGTTAATATAACATAACATAACAATGTATAATGCACAAGTGGTAATTAATATATGTCTATAAAGGCCTTCAGTGTAGCACAAAATTATTAACATTGTCTCAGATTCTAGACAATGTACATTCTTATCCATCTTAGATTTTACTCAGCATTCTATTTCAAGATCAGAAGTGTAGTCAGGAATTCAGTTTGGATGAAATGTGGAACATCCCTGTATAAGAATAAAGGGCCTCTTCCAAACTGGTCTGGAAGCCTTCATTACTCTTCCCATTATTGATTATGTACCATCCAGTCATTGCTGACTCATAGTGATTACATAGATTTTCTCCATGATGATCTGCCCCTAACCTGATCATTCAGGTCTTCCAATGGTGCACCCATCACCACTGTAACTGAGTCCATCCATCTTGCTGCTAGTCATTCTCTTCTCTTACTCTCCATGTTTCCCAGCATTAGAGTATTTTCTAGAGAATGAGTTCTTCACATAATGTGTCTGAACTCTTCCCATAGTAGGATTCAAATTTTGTACAGGCGTGTAATAATCTTGCCTGTTGCTCTCAGGGACAATTACTCTATGCCTTGAGTTAGGTGATCTCTGACTTTATTCCCAGAGCATCTCAGTCTGATTTACCTTGCAAAAGCCTCATTTTATTTCTAGTCTTTAATTACCACCCATACATTTCTAACATGCTCAACTTATTATTTATTGATACTGAAAGCAAAAAGCATAGAAATATTCTGGCATGTGGAAATAAATCTACACATGCTTCATCAACCAAATATAAAAAGGAACCTGCTCGCTACTAAATTTTACCCAGTTGTACTCTTCAAGATTGGTTCATTAGAAATAACCCATTTGCTTGAAAAGCATTTAATTTGTATTATGGGAGTTATGCTAAAAGAGAGTAGGGCACATATTATCCTACTCTTGTTTAGCCCCTTGCTTTAGTCTCCACACAAGCCCTCTTCCCCTCAAACCCTTGATTGTATCTCCCTTTCTACCAACTTGTATTGCCAAAATTGTTTCTGTAACTCTGGGGGACATTCCATCCTGTCCCATTGCATATACGGCATTGAAAGAATAAATAAAAAAATAAAATGTGCCATGGCTTATTTATCTCAAAAGCATATTGGAGGTTATCATATTTCATTTTGCTGTAAAATTCTCTCAACTTACATCTTAAATTTTCTTGATGGACTTTGGACCCCAATATGATGTTTGTTTTGTTTTGGAGGGGGAGGATGCAGTAACCTTATTTACTCATAAGATTGAGGCAGCCCAAGGAACAGGGCTTTTTCCCCCTCTTAGTAACTGTCAACAGCTGTAGAGCATGTGGCTGGGAAGCAGACAAGAAACCTGTTCTGATGCTAGTCCACTTCTGTTGCTTATTCTGCAGAAATTACAAACTACCTTTCCCAAAATAATGAAAATTAGCACCATAATAGAGCTTTTTTCTAAATGTTTTGAGTAAATTAGTGGAAAGAATTCACAAAGTTTACCCAGCAGATATAAATCTGACTCTTATTTTGGGATGGGACTGGATGGAGTTCCTTTATTGTGTCTCTTTTGCCACAGGGTTCCAACAGCCCTTCCCAACATTATGGTTAACCTAGTCCTCTGTTATCTTTTGTGCAGCAAAAAGAATAGTGGCTATCCTAGTCTTGGGTAATCTGGAACATTTATAGGATAGCAAGCCCTGGAGTTTTTGCACAATGAGGCACAATGGAATAAACTGGCATCTCCATCTGTAGCTTGGCTGTTCTTTTTAAAGCCCCTTTTGCTTTCTGCCTACCTCTGTATGTTAGATTCCTGGCATGCAGTTTCCTATTTAAAGAGTGATGTCTGAAGTTGGTCATGATGGAATAAATCATGCCTGGATTCCATTGGCATTTGGGTTTTAGGGCCCTTGTGCGAGCTGCTTGATAGATATGTACAGTGAAGAGGCAGAATCATGGGCAGAAGAGAAGAATGGGGAGAAGCTGAGTTGTTCTTCTCCAAGCTGGATGAGATTTAATTGTGGATTAATTTGGTCAACGAGTTAGAGGTTTCCTGCTCTAAAGGCTATCTTCTTTCACACCTGTCTTATTCTGGTAGTACCTAGGTGACAGTATCTGGACCATATCCTGTATTGGAATGCAAAGTGATTGGACATTTTAACAGTTGAACTTTTATTCTTCACAAGATTTTCCTATTTATCAGTGTCTGTCTAGCTGAAAAACAAAAGCCATGTAAAAATTGTTACACCACACCACTCTCCAAATCTCTTTTGAAAGAATACAGTAGCTTTATTTCTCTCTTTCTTTCCCATTAGTCACCTTGGCAACAGGGAAGTGGTTAAGCTACTTACAGTCATGTCAGCAAAACCAGGACATGTGAAACATAGTGGCATAAAGACTGCAGTCCTTTGCTGGAGCATCTATGCATATGTTGATGCAATGCCTGCATTTCTTATGGACTACTACTGCCATAGATATGAGTAGCAGGAAATAAACTCAGTAGTCATCTTTGCAGATTCCTCTGAATATGTTATTTCTTTGAGGAAATCATTGCAGCAACTTATAAACAGTGATACTTTCTCAGATTCAGGAGATTGTACAATATGAAGCCTGAACTTTATAACAACATTATGACAACCTTCTGGAGTTTTTCCTTTAAAGAAAGTTTTTGGACAGGAAACAAATTACAGCAGAAACAGATATTTCATATTTTGAATTTTATATTTATGTATTGTACATGTTTTAATGTTATACGGTTTGAGTTGGGGTTTTTATTTGTTTATTATTTGTTTTCATGCTGTACACCACCCAGAGTCATATTGTTTGAGCTGGGTTGCCTTATAAAACAAACAAATAAATAAAATAAGATAAATCTGGAAGCAAACTTTTGTTTGTTATGCAATGCACCTAATATGCTGATTATTGCTTTTCAGTAGATGACTACTACATAATTCTAGTGGAGTTTAGCTGTGCATGGAGACATATCTCAACATTACAAGTTTGGTACCCGGGGACTAATATAATAGGCTTGGCTGTGAAACACTGAGGATTTGACACCAAGTTTTAATTTCAGCTATCTAGATTATGATCCCCAAAAGAGAAAGAGTGAGGCAAGTTATTTAGAAACCTCTGAAATAGACTTTAAACCAGGAATGTGATGATGGGGATTTGAGAATATGTGTGATTGCTCTGTGTGGAGTTCCTTCTGAATGATGTTTCTGAAAACCATTTTGAATCTGGACAGTTAGGCTTTTGGGACCGTGTTGCCCTTAGAAAGGGACCCAGGACAGTTACTCCAGACAGAGTATTGTCAAATAGGACATTTTGAAGATTGTCGTCTCATTCCCACCCATGTCTTCCTGATATAGTTGTGAATTTTGCTATTTCCTAATTTCTGACCTCAGGCAAAGCTTAGACACAAAAGTCAGTAAAATCTTGAATTGTGAATGGTTGGCAAGCTTTCATTCATGGCTTCAAAATTCCCATAGTTTTCTCTTTGGTTCATTTATAAAAGGTGGTGGAACATCCTTTTGAAACAGTAGTTTCTCTCTTTGGTAGAATACGGCTGCCTCTCAGTAGAGCTGATGGCAGAAAATGGACCACTTAGGAACCCTTCCACAAGGAAGTCTTTCTTTCATATTTCTGCCCCTTGGCTCTTAATATGATTGCAGTGACACTTTTGAAGGCTTGGAGGCCATGTTTCCTATTGGAGTCAGAGTCATGGTCTGAAGAATGTGATGGTATGGAAGATAACGTGTTCATATTTTTAGAAAATGTATTCCTGTACTCACCAAGAATTAGTGTTAGGCCCTAGCATCCCTGGATCCTATTAATCAGGCTTTCTAACTAGCTCTTACTCTTCCCCTTCCACCTTGGAATGGGAATTAGCCAAGAGGACCAAGACACAGTGACACAAGTGAATCTGAAATGGGGAGAAGGGGAATCCCAACCAGATCATTCATCTTCTGTGTTACATTCTCCTCTCCTCCATTTCCCCAAACAACAGTAGTACTGCAGTTCCAAGATTATCTAATATTTCACTCAAGAAGCAAGTAAGTTCATTACCTTTTATTAGATTAGGTGGAACTTGTCTGAGTTGTGTAAATGCCAAGATTTTGTAGACAATAATGGTAAATAGCTACATAAGCAAGAGGAGAACTTCTCAAAGTTTACTCCATTAGGGCTTTCCAGAAATATACTTAGGGAAGCTCAACTATTTTAACTACATCTTTTCTTTTAACTACCAGTAAGAGAGAAGAGGTTTAAACCAAAACAAGTTCCACGTTTTTCACTCATTCTGGATGAAGAATGTTTCTGTTACCATTTAAAGCTGGGTAAATAAACATGCTTATTGTCACTCATACTCTGTTGAAGAAGGTCAGAACTATTTATTTATTTATTTATTTATTTCGAAATCTATATGTCATCTGAATAATAGATTCTGGGAGGGTGATTGAAATCAAATATAAAAATGAATAGTAAAATCATAATATTCAAGATGCACCCATGGTATAAAACACAGTATCCAAATACTACATATATCAGCCATCAATCACCTCTGGTCTTAACCTCTTTTTCTGAAGAATAGGGAGAGATCAATCCTAAACCTGGGATGGGGAACAGTGTTTCTTAGGACTAGGGAGGTCATGAGAAAAGACCTGATTCAGTGCTTCCTCCATTTGAGTTCCCAAGGGGAGGGAATCAGAAGCATGGTTAGAACACACGGGGCAGATAGATTCTACCTGGAGAAGACAGTTTTGCAGATATTCCAAGCCATAAAGAATTTTATAGGTCATACCAAACACTTTAAATTGTACCCAGAAATCTATTGGCAATACATTCAAATATAGGTGGTGTTTTAGTAAACCAGACTTGGCCTATTAGGAAGAGTGCTGCTGCATTTTGAACCAATTATAGTATTCAAATAGCCTTCAAAGTATAATGCATCACAGTAATCCAAATATGATGTGATGAAGGCATGAGTGAATGTCACCCAAGCATCTTGCTCCAGCAACAGCTACATCTGGTTGAGTAGTCGAAGCTGGACAAAAGTTCTCCTGGCCATAACTTCTACCTGCTGCTCAAACAGAAGGTGGAGTCCAGGAAAACCTCCTGACCCATCACATCATATTGCCTAGTTGGAACTACTCTAGATCCAGATGATTTCTTTATAAACAACCACTCTGTCTTGCTGGGATTTTATATCAGCTTGTTTTGTACCATCCATTTGCTCATGCCCTTTAGATACCTGGTAAGTTGTTCAGTAATATCTCTTACTTTGCTGAGGTAGAGGTATTTAGCTGATATAATCATTGATAATGTGTTATCTTGAACTGATACATGATCTCTTCCAGTGATTTCATATAGATATGAAGCAAAATGGGAGAGAGGGCTGAGCTCTGAGGATGTAATGGGAACTAGGAGTAACCTTGAGGAACAGGAGGAAGAGGTGAAACCAAGGCAAGGGTCAGATAAAAGAAATGAAATCTGAGTAAGCATGTCAGACATGCCTCCCCCTAGTTCTCAAGAAGATAAAAGAAGGGAGGGGGAAGATTCTGTTACTGTAACCTTATAATAAAAGTAGTATTAGCATTAATAACTCTGGTGTCCTAATCTCATCTGTCTGAAGGGCTGACAGAGGCACCCCACATAGGAGAGGCCAAGGGCTTGACCTCTCATCACCCATCAACTGACTGGACATAGTTGCTCATGAATGCTGGAGGCAGTATAACACACGTAACTCTGATGGAATGGTGTTATGAAGGCCATGCTCAGGGAGATAAGCATTTCCTTAGCCCTCAACAGGAGCGTGGGAAGTTTAAGAGGAATGGACTGGCACCACCCTAAGGAATTCAGGGTACTGAGGCTTGCTGGCTTGGGAACTTAGGTTCAGTCTGGAGAGATTTCTGTATTGAGGTGAAGCTAATAAACACAACAGAACTGTACTACAATGTCTCATGGAGTTCTTTGGGCTGAACCTGACGTCAATCTCTCCAGACTGAACCTAAGTTCCCAAGCCAGCAAGCCACAATACCCTGAATTCCTTAGGGTGGTGCCAGTCTCATCCTCTTAAACTTCCCACGCTCCTGTTGAGGGCTAAGGAAATGCTTATCTCCCTGAGCATGGCCTTCGTAACACCATTCCATCACAGTAACACACTGCTCCAACCCCCAACCCTTCTGGCAGTCCAGAAGGATACCATGTTAATGATATTAAATGCTGTTGAGAAATCTAGCAGGATCAGAACACTTAAATTCCTCCTATCCCGATCCCACCAAACATCATCCATAATAGCAATCTTGCAGCTTAAGTCATATACCCAGATCTGAAGGGAACTGCAAGGGCTCCAGATAACTCAATTATCCCAATGTCATCTTTAACTGAAACACACCCCCACCACCTTTTCAACCCCCCCCCCCAAATTAGAAAGGATTAGAAAAAAGTCTTTCAATATTGCTGCATGAAAGATAGAGCTTTTTATGAAGGGGTGTATCACTGTCTTGTTCAAGAAGGTAGGTACAATCTTCTTCCTCAAAGGAACATTTATCATGTCCCAAATTGAGCTGCCTGTTCCCTTCCTGGAAACTCAAACAAATCAGGAGGGGCAGGGTTCCAGCCCACAGGTGGCTGTGCCCATGCTACAGAGGAACCTAATAAGTCATTTGTAATAAATGTTATCCTGTATTAAAACATGAGAAACTCTGTAGATGTAACTAAAAATATCTTACTCTTGAAATAGCCACTGCTGGTAGACTGAATTCCTCCTTCTTCCTATACACATGCTTCAATTCTTATGAGTTTATCAGCAGTTCAATCTTCAGAAACCATCAGTTCTCTAATAGAACTTCATTAGGTATGCAGGTGAAATTTCTTTTTAATGCTTAGCATAATGGTTAAAGAGTTGTTTAAAGTATTGGGCTTCAAATGGAAAGTCCTATGTCCAAGTTGGTACTTGACCAAGAGCTCACTAGGGAAATTGAAACCAATCACTACTTCTCAGCCCACCCTCCACACTAGGTTATTGCGGGGTCAACATGCATGCTGCCTTGAGTGCCTTAGAGGAAAGGCGGGATAGATACAGTATTCTTCTCCTCCTCTTCATCTCTGGATGATTCAAAGAAGTTTGGCAAAATTTTGTTATTCCCAGTTTTATTGCCCCCCCCCCAAAAGATTAGATTTTAGAAATTAAGAATGTTGGAGAAGTGCAGAATTGAACAGGAGAGAATATTTGGGGTGAGAGGACTCTGAGATCAGTTTAGTTTTGACATTAGTTCAGTTAGAATCCTTTGTGGGGGTGAAGGATCTCTTAATAATTCCTCATCTAAATTTGGGGAGTGGGGGTGAAAGAAATAGAGCTCTTGTCTTTCTGATGGTTAAAACCCAACATCCAACATCTGATTTGTATCAGTGATTGGGACCCAAATGGCTGCCTCTGATTTGAGTCAGAAGACAATAAGGGGGGCAGAGGGGATTTTTGAACATATCCGAATAATAATACTTCTACAGTAATAAGCGTCCAGCCTAAAAATATGGTGAGCTCTCCAAAGTGCTGAACTAGCCCAACTTCTAAAGTAACTTGCTTCATACTGGCATCAATAATGCACCTGCCAAATACAAAATGTCCCTTTGAAATGAACATGGGGCCATTATCACATCAGCAATATAGTCAGGGGCCTATTCATTCTTTTAGATACTTCTGCTTTCTGACTTAATTGTCTCACTTGGCCCAAGGCTCTGTCAGGTTTGTTGATTTCTCATAACTATCAGTCATAGCGGCTCCTTTTTGCCTCCAAATTGTGTTAGATGACCTTCGAACTGCTACATCTTTGTCCTGCTGATCTCCAGTGAATGATGAAGATGAATGGTAAACATAACTGACCATCAGTCATATGGCTGAGAAGATTCTAGGAAGCATCTGTGCCCTTTATAGTTCATCTGCCACAGATCTTTCTTTAAATGAACTGCAAAATACTACAGAGGGCCTGGAGCCAATATTAAAAAATAAAACAGAATGCAAATAGCTAAGAAGATCAGAGAATTTTCTTCTTTCCCAGTTAAAATAAATTAGCTAAGGATTCATCATCCTTAACAGCAGCTTCACCTGCTTGCATTTGCAAGATCACCTTTCTTTGCTGCAAAAACACCATTTACTGGTTTCAGCAGATCAAGCTGAAAAAACAGTCCAAGAATTTTATTTCTGGACAGTTGGCCTCCTCCTTTTTCAGCTTTAATTTTTAAAAAGTGATTCATGGATTACTTAGTTTTATACAATCAAAGGAAGTGAAATGGCAGTTGAAATGTAGAGTAGTGGGTCAGGAACATGTCACTGGGTGTGTCTAAAAAAAGGTCACTGCCATCAGATGTGACCATGGCCATCCACATTATATGGCTTTAAAAGAAACTGCACAAAGTCATGGAAGATGTATCTATCAAAAGCTACTAGTCTTGACAGTTATTACCTGAATCACAAGCAGCATACCATGAATATTGACTGCAGGGACCAAGAGTGACAGAGAATGATGACCATCCAACCCCTGATTTTAAGCTTCTAGATTTCATTTGGTTGGCTTCTGGGTGACATGGAACATTGGATGAGGTGGGCCCTTAGCCTGGAGCCTCACAGAAGTCTTTTATAACATCTGCTACCTGACCCTTTTAGCCCAGGAGCTGAACCTGAGACCTCCTTTATGCACAGGTACGTCTTACCCCTTGCCCTGCACTTCCGTATCAGAGCTAGAAATTTAGTGTAAACTTGATAGTTTGGGATCTGGAAGTTACAAAGATCAATTTCCTTCAATATCCCTAGATGCATAGGTAAGGTGATTTAAATGCGAGAGACTGTTGACAAATCATAATTCTCCGTGTATATCCTATGTAAATCTGTAGGAGTTATAATGAACTTACTTTCTAACATTTTCTTATTACCAAGCAACAATTGCCGTTAAAGCTTCATCTTGTTCTGTTACCAGTGTGCAGTGCTAACAGTCAATGTTCCTCCTAAGTTTACATAATTATTGTATCCTAATATTCTTAAGAAATAATGGGAAATACAATTAGAGGTAGATCCTATTGTCAGTTGTGACAGGGCCTATTTTTTCACCCTTTGCTAAATTACTTCATTTTCAGGTGTGATTTATAGCTCATTTTAAGTACACAGGATCTCCTAATTCAAATTACTGCAGCCAGAATACAGTTCTTGGCAGGCAACATGCAGGGCAGATGGTTCCCTGCCTACTCTTCTCTATTTCTGAATAGGCCCCCAATGTTTAAGTTAACAGTGCTGAGTTTAGGCAGTTATAAATAAAAAAATCGGTTGTTGTCTCTACTATGGAAGAGCTAAAATGAATAATTTATTTTTTAAAAATACAAAAAGGGTATAAGATCAGTTGATGTAATTGAGTTATTTCTTTTAACACCTTGAAAACCTGGAGCTATCAAAAAAAAACCTCACCACTCTTTCACATGGCCAAATAAAGCAAAGGTTATCTCTCTCCTGCACCACTAGATGGCAATGTGGCCCTGCAAGTCAATCAGACCGACCCAAAAGCTGCATATAGGAAACCACAAATAAACTTAGAAAAATCTATTTTACTCTCGCTGCTTCCCCCCGCCTCCCCCCCATTCCTTTCCAAATTAATTCCATAAAAAAAAGGTTTTCCAAGATCACTAGCTCTATTTTGGCTCTTGGCGGTTTTCATTCCCTCCTTCTTTACAAAACCTTGTGGATTTGCTACCACTTGGGACAATTTAAAAAGCTTCTGTAGGCTGTGTAAGAAAGTACATTTGGGGAATAGACTCATTAAATAGTTGCATCCTTTCTCAACAACATTAAAACTATCTGGGGCGGATGTTTATTTTTATTTATTTATTTGATGTATATCCTGCCATTCTACTCAAAGGAATACTCTGGGCAGTTAACAGTCATTACAATACAACTTGGGAAAAAGGTTAAAAGAGGATCTATAATGAATCAGCAAGCAAAACTTGGCAGAAGAGACACATCTTTAAAGATGTTTCTCAACATGGAAAAGTGGGGCCTAATGACACCTCCATGAGAAGGCATTCTTCAGTCTTGGAGTCCTGCGTTGTACTAGAAGACCGCCTGCCCTCCCCAGCATTCTGAATAATTCCGCTCGGCTCCTCTTCTAAGAAGAAAACATAGTCCCTGTTCAGGTTCATGAGATTTTTATAGTCTTTTACTTTTAAGCTCACACCAAAGAAGTTACCAATCTAAGACAGTGTTTTATTGCCAGATGACCTAAATGATTCTTAACAAAACCTATAAGCAATTGGGAAAAAATGAGTGTAAATTACAAAAATACTATGCTAATATATTACATAATTATTGCATAAAAATGGCAAAACTATTATGTAAAATGTAATATGCTTTATGGGCAATATTCTCCCAGCCAAACGGAACTTGACATGGCCAATTTTGGCCTAGTTAAATATATTCTGCTGAAGGCAGAACTGACCTTGCCAAAAGCATCAGAGACAGAACTGTACTGAACAAATACCTCTCAAAACCAAACACTAACAAGCATTTCGTATCTGCTAGGGGTGAAGTCACCTCACTGAAACGTATTTTGCATGGCCAAGCATTCATTCTTGGCTTAGTGAAAAATGGCTAATTTTGTGGCCTAGTCCAGAGGGAAACTTGGTATGTGTGTGAGTTATATTCCAAGACCACAGTAGCTTGTAACCTGATAGCAATAAAGCAGATCAAAAAGGGCAGTGACTGTTTATCACATGCTGAATTTCTTGAGTTCAGTAAATATAGATGAATTTTGCTCTCTGTTTCCAGCCCTGGAGATTCAAGTCTTCCATTCGTGGGTGACAAAACCACAGTAAGAAAAAAACTGGACATTTGCTGGTACATAAAGATCTCCCTGTGTGGTAGATGATTTTGACTTTCCATCCTGATCCTTGAGTCCTTACCACAGGCTCTGATGTATGAGAAAATCTTCCATAATAAGGAATGGTACCATTATTTGAGCAACCAGAATAGAACTTTGACATTTGGAAATTCAGCCATAAGTCCCAGTAAATCCTACACCACTTTTAGGTTCTTTGATTACGTTTGCAGCCTGCATTCCTACAGCAATCTTATTTCCTTGACATCCTTCCATAGATGTCAGTTTTTCCTGTTTATAATGTACATTCAGGGTCATCCATGTTGATAGTCACTGGCTTCAAAACAGTAGACACAACCAGGCAATCAGTGTGCCACCCCTTGTTAATGTGTATTGCATGTATTGCATGCATGTAAAAAGGAGGAGGACTTTAAACCACCAATTGTGCCCACCATTTTGAAGCTGATGACTGTTACTGTAGACACCCCTCTGTATATTTCTTATCACTACATTTTTTCAAGCTTAAGTCTTGATGCACTAAGAAAACAGATATTCAGCAACAAAGAAGCAAACTTGTATTTGTTTAAGAAGCTGCTTCTTTATATGCTGTTCCAGAAATGTTCAGAGCATCAAATAAATTGGCAGCATTGCTTTAAATAATAGTTCATTGTTCATAGATGTTGCAAAAGGTTACCCACTTAGCTTAGGGCTCATTTGGACCTAAAGTCCTGAATCTGCACTTTTCTACTAGGCAGCCATTAATACAATAGTCTTTGCAGTAAATAACTCCAGTAAATGCCATGTAATGTATCTTCACGAGGGCAGGAAGAGAGCTTTCCATCACTGAGTCACACTAGTGAATTATTTGAAGTCAACACTAATTGTCTGACAAGGGAACATAAAAGTAAACTCTTCTTTTAGCTTTATAGTCTTTTCTCAGCAAACTTCAAAAGTTCATGGACCAATGTTATAAAACACCACTTTTCTACTCAGAATAGCCAGGTTATTTTTCTCTCTTTTGCATTCTGAAAATCATCCTGTACAATGAATTTTAGAAGAACTTTTACTAAGAAGCGTAACATGGAGAATTGCATCAGAATGGAAGTATTCTCTCTGTATAGTATTGTCCAACAAGATAATTAAGGAAAGTGACCCTTATGTTTTCTGCAAAACCACTGTATATTGTGCCTTTCCACTACTGGAGATAACAATTCACCTAGTGAAAAGGGAAGATACCACTAGGAATTCTCACTGGAGCACTAGTTGCTTCCAACTATCATGGCTTTTTTGTTGGCTGTACTCCGTCAGAGGTGGAGCTGAAAATCAGTAAGAATGGACATTGGGTTGGCCAGGAAAGTCTCGTTTGCTACCAAAACATACCCCCAAATTCTGAGAATTAGACCAACCCAAGAGTTCCTGCTTAGTAGAGGTAGTGGTAGAAAGAAATATATATATTTTTTCTCCCTCCTTTCTCCTCACAATTTGCCTGCCATGAACTGTCTTGGGAAATGATCCGGTGTCGTCCTTTTCCACAATTTGTGTGATTGCTTTGCCTAATGAATTATTTGAGACATTTCTGGATTGGTTGATCAGAATGTCTCTCTCCTTCGTTGGAAGAAGATGGCAAACATTGAGGAGCTATTATTTAAAAAAAATCTTTATATTGTTACATCCGTACTTCTCTGAATGATAGGACATTCCAGAGGTAATGTTTATCTGGGCTTAGCTTCCTTTGGAAAGACTGGTCATTGGAGACTTGTGGTGGCTAGGAATGACATCATTACAAGTTGCAATCCAAAATTTCTGGAAGGCCTCAGGCTGGAGAAAATGTTCTAACAAATGCTTTGTCTATACCCATTTTCTGTTTTGTTTCTAGAAATGAGTAATTGTTCAGTGATTTATTTTCATTTTTCTTCATAAGAGTATAAGAAGGTCCTTGCTGGATTACACTAGGGGAGTCTATCTAACCCAGAACTATTGTATGCTGCCCAGAACTTCTCTTTTACACAGACATTAGAAGGCTTCTGGAAGGCCCAAAGACAGTGCTCTTCCTCACGCTTGGCTCTGTAGCAATTGCCCCTGTATCCGTTTAACTAAGACATGCCCGGCCATGTATTTTTTCTTATTTACACTGATAGACATAGCCAATTTCCAGTGTTGTGGGAGATCACTTCACCTATGCATACCCAAGGATTTTCAAATGTTTTTGCCATATTCCAGCCCTAACTTTAACCTTTTCAGTGATGTGGTAAAATCAGAACTTCTTCTATTTGGGGACTTTGAGAGGTTTTAACAGAAGTGGGAATGTTTCACCACCCAGAAATCTTCTGTTCTTATTCCTATACTTATTTCCACATTTTAAGCTGAAAATTGCACTGGCAACTTTTAAAAAAGATTTTTTATCTTGTCTCTATTATTTTTATAAAAATTCAAGGCAGCAAACATACCTAATACTCTGTCCTCCACCTATTTTTTCCACAACAACCACCCTGTGAGGTGGGTTAGGCTGAGAGAGAGTGACTGGCCCAAAGCTTCATGACTAAGGCAGGACTAGAACTTATAGTCTCCCCATTTCTAGCCTGGAGCCTTAACCACTAGACCAAACTGGCTCTCTTTAGGAAAAGTGTCATTTTGTGATCCAATTTTAGAGGTATGACCTTGAGTTTTGGGGTGACAGGTCACGTAGCCCATGAGCTGCAGGTTACCCAACCCTGATGCCAACCATGAGTGGGCAGAAAGTACTTAGGATCTATATTTTAATCATTGAATGGTCTGCAATATACCAGTAAAAATGTCTGACTCACAGTGGTTTAATGGTCAGAGTAAGGGTGTAGTTCCCCACTCTAAATTACACTGATGAAATCAAACAAATAAACCATCCTTTTTTGGGTGACAGGAATGAATGATTGTGCAGAAAGACTATGATATCTAAAATTTAGAATATTCCTGGACTTAGAATTTTAATTCAGTTATTTGTACCAAGCTCCCATTGATAGATCTCATGTCTCACTCCAAAAGATTCTTAAAGCTTTTTGAAAACAGGTAAGGATTTTTCCTCAGTAAAGGGGGAATAAAGGGTCATCTGCTATCAGAAATAATGGCAACTTCTGAAGAATAAACCTTACAAGTTTGGAACTTTTTAAAAAAAAACTTAAATAGCCTAGTTCCTTCTGGTGATCAACTCAGTACAAAGGCAGTGAAATTATACTGTAATTCACAATGTCAGCTTGAAGCAATTATTTGGCATTAGTCTGCCGTCACTCAGTGTCAGAGCTGTCACTGTCTCACCACGCAACATTTTCGTAGTGGTAGTAGTAGTAGTAGTAGTGATGTATGTATGTATGTATGTATGTAAGTATTCTTCCTCATCTGGGAAATGTAGAAGGGGATATTAGAAGTTCTGTTAGTGTGAAGTTGAACTGCTGTGAATGTGCAAGGGAAAAACCTCATAAAACTGATGTCAAAATGTGATGGAATACTGATAGGATGTTTGTCTTCCCACTACAATGCCAGGAATAGCACATAGAGAGTATTTTCAGACCCTTTAAAGATAAAGACAAGTAGGATCTGAAGCAAGTAATGCAAGAAAAGAGGCTAATCTTATGGCAGGAATATTGTGTCATTGTGTCCTCCAGATCTTTTAGACAGCAAACCTTTGGGTAATAGGTTGCCTATTTCTACTCTAGACTACACGAGAGTTCTCCAGAAATACTAAGATCCTTTGCAAGCTTCTACTCCAGTGAGCTTTTGGTCTGTAGCTTTAAGTGACTATCATGGTTGTTGTTATTAAGTGTTTAAAAAACAAAACAAAACAGTAAATTCAAAACAGTACTGTATTTTGAATTTATGCTGCCCAGAGTCTAAATGGGTTGGTGTGGCCAATAAATATTAATAAATAAAGTCACACATAAATAAATATTGGGTTCCTCATTGATTGATTATGATAGTAAAGATTCCCTCAGCAACTGCTTGCCCACGTTTGCCAATCTTGCTCTGCTGTGTGCAACCTCAGTGGAATATTGGGTGCTTTCATAGGATTACCTGAAACCTGCATGAGCTAAAGATGTGCTTTTAAATACTCTGCACTGTTAAGGAATTCCATGTAGGGATAAAGACATTTTTTAATTCATATTTTTAACATAAGCTTGCTTATGTTCACATTTCCTCTGTGAATTAAAGCATCCCCTCATATTTGCATTTTCTCCCAGTCTTTCTAAATTCAGTATTAGAAATAAAAATGAGCAAAAACAAGTGCAGATGAAAATATCAAGAATATCAGGAAAAATTACTGGAAAGAAATGTGCATGTTTAGGAATATTGCACACCCAAAATGCATGATAATTTTCATGGGTACTTTAGAAATGATTGCAAATGTACATGGACACAGGGTAGAATAAATGTAAAGTGTTGAGATGGGGAAATGAATGAGATTGAACTTTCATACCTGTGTGTTTATTCAGGTGTTCTTTTATGGAAAAATTGATGTGAAAAGTGGTCCCTAGCAATAGACAGTTTCAACACCGGTGCAACAGAGTAATAAAAATGACAAGTACTTTTGACAGGAGTGTGGGAAGGCAGGATTAAGAATTAGAGGCTTTAAAATATCACACTAAATGATCAAACATGTGATGGTCCTATGCCCTCCTTTCTCTATTTATCAAATTTCTAAGGCCTCTTGGGTTTTCAATGATTTCATGTGACAATGTTAAAACAGTCCAAAGCAATATAACAAATAGTAAAGAGTAATAAATGTCCAGAGAGAACAGTAAGCATGCAACCTAGATGCAAAACATTCTCATAAAAGGCCCTCCACACATTGTAGTCCAAAGTCTGGGGGAAGAGCCATTTTTAGGGCTCATTTAAGTTAGGTCATAAACAAGAGGTAGCCATTACTTCCAACTGTAAGTCAAATGAAAGAGATGGTAACTGTGCTCATGGATGTCTTCTGATCATTAGAAGGGGAACAAAGTCCGTCATGCACAATTTGCACCTTCTAGTAGCTACTTGTTGAACAGATTCTGACGTAATAATGAGTAGCATTAAATAGAAGAATGATCACAGTTGAGCAGTAGAGCAGATAGTGGGAGGTTTAGTTCTTAGCACTGCCACTTAAAAGGTCAAGTGACAGAGATGATGATACTTCTGCTTGGCATTCTGGAAAAAGAAATATTCTAGTTTGAGGAAACATTGGCAGGCTAGAGGGACCAAACAGCCTGACCTGCAGTAAGGCAACTTCCCATTATTTGCTATCTCTTTAACTGGTACTGAGATTCAGATAAAAAATGGCTTTGATAGAAAATATCTGTGAAGTACAAAATAGCGATACGTTGTTGTACCTAGCAAACATTTTTTGCATTCTTTCTTACGTTCCCAAGGTCTTCTACATTTTGATGGCAATGCCAGATAGACTTCAGAAGAAGGCAACAGCCAAACTGTAATCTCGTGTTTTCCAAAAACATCAAGTGAAGAACCTCCCTGAGGGTGATACCGCCCGATAGCTACATGTGCCTAATCTGTGCAGGAAGGGATCTGTTGCTACCTGAAGGTTTTTAACATAACCTGACATAAACTCCTACTGAGCTTATTTTTGTTTTTTATCTGAAGAACAAAGTCCTCTATTAGGACCAACCTGCTACTGCTCTCAATCCCTATATTTTATCTACTGAAAACAGTTTCGTATGTTAATGTGATGGATGTTTCTCTCCATGCCTTCTTGGTGTTCAAGCCAAGATGCAGAAATTCAAGTTAAAAGGTGATTAATCTTCTCTAATGGGATTGTACACTACAAACAGGACTTCACCCTCCGCGTCTTTGTTAGCCCTGATCAGAGCTTGCATTACCTCAGACAGAGTAATAGGTCATTTATAATGAATGTGGAAGTGATGAGGGAAGCGGGGGCTGCTTTGATCAAGAGCCAGCTGCACCGAGGTCATTGCGATGTAATCCTACTGGACAAATCATTCTGAGCTCAGGTAGTGTTTAATTGGGTGAACAGCATAAGATGATACTATCCAGACTGCTGCAGCATTTTTCATCTTTTGATCCCATAAATACCAGTTGTGACCAAATTATTCACAGCCTAATAATTGTTCTGTTCATACACAATATAATCTGATGGAGATAAATGGGCATCATTCCACGATTCAGGAATGACAGTGGCTAGAACAATGAGTTATTTTGGAGGAAGTCCTTAAGCACCTGTGCATGGCTCGTGCGTGGGCTTTGCAATGTATAAGCCTTCCCCATCCTGCAGCTCTTGACTGCGTTGCAGATGCAACACCCTGAATTCCCAGTAGTCAAGCTGGCTGAGAATTCTCGGAGTTGTCACCCCAACCTATTAGTAAGACATCAGGTAGGAAAAGCTTGTTCTGTAGGGAGACCTACAATTTGGGTGACAAAGGTGATTTTCCTGATCTTTTCAATCACAGAAATGGAGCTCTGACAGATAAAGCATCTTGTGCAGTGCTATGATTAAATAATGCCTGCTTACGGATTCTAGAAGTCCTCTTGTTAATAGTGTCTGAACAGGAACAGGTTGAACAATTTTAAGCCTCAGACATGTTGTGTATCTGTTTGGGGCTCAGAAACCTATTCAGCCTGGAAAGGAATGGAAATGGTATAAACGCTAGATGCTCTCAAATTCTGTCCTTGCCTAAGTCAGAATCTTGGTGACTACTTTTCACAAACTAGTGCCCTTCTGATTCTGCCTGTGGGCATGATATGGCTTTGTTCAGTTTGCAACATCATCTCACCACTGTGACTGTAACTTTGACCTTGGCTGTTTGCTTGCAGATGTTTCATTACCCAACTAGGTAACATCATCAGTGCAACTCTAGTTGGATTATGAAATGTCTGCAAGCAAACAGCCAAGCTCAGACAGCACCAAGACCTCCACAGTTCAACCATGAGCTACAGGTATTCTCTTGTATTATAGCCCTGTCATACAGTCCCTAGACACTTGTGACAGATACCCACGGGGGTGAAGTATCCTTAGTTCTTTCTCTTTCTCTGGGTTCTTTCATTTCTGGTTGTGTGTGATCATGATGACAGAATAACTCAGGAAGCAAGTAGAAAAATTTTCAACCAAGGCTTTACTTAATGCTCAAAAGGATTATGGTAAAGCAAGCTGCAAATTAAAATCACTCCATAGGAGCAGACAGTCAACATATAGAAGTAAAAGCAGGGTTATGAACCCTCTTCGCCTAAGTAGCCTTACATAAATGTGCTTTGGTGGCGAGAGGAGTGGACGAGGAAACTTCCCTTCACTCGGCTGAGGAAAGGCTTGAGACCACAGCTTTTTCAGGTGACCTGTTCAAGGCAAACCAGCAACAACTCAAGGTAGACACCCACCTACCTACTCCCCATCCTCCTTTTTCACTCCTCCAGGGCTAATCTTAAATACGGTTCCCAGATTGGCCTCCACCCCTCTCCACAGGTGTTAACAATTTAGAGCCCCACTTAGAATTACTTAACACAGTTTGTAAAGGTTACAATGCAGGATACAAACTGGGGCTCTTTCCCTCGATCTTATCTAGTTACAAAGGTTTATTACTCTCTAACACCTAAAGTTTATTTTTCCAGCCGGTCATAAATGCCTTGTCCACATCACATTAAAGTGGGAGTCAGGAAGCTTCTTTCACCTACTACAGAGAACAGGGAAATATGCAAAAGGATGGTTATTTCTCCCAACCTTGGATCTCTGTCACAACGCTAAAGGAGTATCTACCCCAGAATTACAGTTTTAACTTGGCTTTATGCATGTGTTTACACTATTTTTCCAAACAAAAAGTGAAATTGAGTTGCCAGCTGAATAATGGTAAGTATTTTGTTTTCCTCAAAATGCACAGACATAGAGGAAATAGAGAGCTTACAGACTGTTTGTGGGTCTTGTTTCTAATAAAATTAATTAAAAACTTCGGTATTGGAGGGATTCAAGAGCACTCTTCACTGCTAACTTTATATTGAATGTAAAGGGCTACGTGTGTTGTGTTGTGTGGTTTTGATTGATGACTCTTGAGTGCATAGAAGTCTGTGGTCATTTTTTCCCCTGACCTCTGTTGCAAGCACTGGGTGTAGAGTGGAGGGCATAGAATATTATAGATGCCAACAAATATAGTACTTCTGCTCTTCTGTGCCTTTATCTCATGTTTACAGTCTAATTTGTGAAGAACACAATGATTTCAGATAAACTAAAAAATCACAAAATGAGGCTGGAACAGAGAGAAATAATTATTAATGATAGCGTCAGGGGCTTTGTCCAATGGAGGACTGCAGTAAACT
This sequence comes from Python bivittatus, assembly GCF_059951505.1. Classification (NCBI taxonomy): domain Eukaryota; kingdom Metazoa; phylum Chordata; class Lepidosauria; order Squamata; family Pythonidae; genus Python; species Python bivittatus. The sequence goes on along the minus strand of NW_028277075.1, from coordinate 8,074,806 downwards.
TCATCATGTACCACTGTCTCAATAGAATAGGTGCATTATTTTAGAGGAAAGGTAAAATATCATTTCCCTGGTGCAAAATTCTGCAGCTTCAGTTCCGTGTGAAAATGTCGTCTGTCTGTCTGTCTGTCCGTCCATCTATCTATCTACACACACACACACACACACACACACATGAATCCAACTGAAGCATTACCTTGGGAGAAGGACAGCAGTCTGGCTTCCATGTAAGAAATAAACAGTCGTACACGTACTGAGAATATGTTGAACATTTATGTATATGCAAATATGCATATGTGCACACACTCAGTACTCTGATAACATATAAAGTCTTGCCAGTAAGGAAAAAGAAGAACTAAACTGCAAATATCTTCTCTTAGTTAAAAAAGAAAAAAGGATGAGGGCAGGAGTGATCAAGGAGCTTGTTCTCAGGAACAATTAGGTGCAGTGAGGTTGGAAAAGTGACTAAGGTGTGAGAATTAACAGGCTTTTTGATTAGTTTGATTAGCAACAAAGAGGTGTTCTAGAAGGCAATTCCAAGATCTCACAATGGCTCATCTACTGCATAATGTAAGAGGCTAAAAATAAAGTGAAGGTTCATCAAATACAATTTTATGGCTACAAGTGGGGGATTGTGAATTTTAGGATAAGTTACTTTTCTTATACGCTTCTCCCTCTCTAGCTTAATTTTATATACTGTGATTCTCTTTCACTTCTGCTCAAACATTGAAAAGGAAGAAGTAAACCTAGAAAAAGTGCACATTCCAAAAAAGTAACAGAAGGACTTCAGATATCTTTATCTAAACATAAACCAACAAGTCTGAGGAATGTTTGAAAAAAGGAGATCATTATAAAGATCAGAAATATGAGAAATCCACTAGTTTTGTTTAGCCTTTCGTTTTTATATACATATATGACCATAGTCATGTTCATGTGTGCATGTGTGGCTTCACACATACATGCATATCCAACCATACAACACATATTGATGCCATATATTTATGCAGAACACTCAAAATATCACCCATATTCCACATTATTTCTAACTTTCTTAAAGTCTACTTAAAAAGGGGTAAGACATACTGTAGTGCTAAACATGCTCAGGCTCAGAGAGTTTTATCCAACTCATGTTCCTTTGTTCACAGAAACATCTTTGATCCAGTCCCCTGCCCCAGGTCAAACTGCTTCAGAGAGTTTGGGGTCTTTGGAACAGCGTGAAATGTGATGCATCTAATCTCTACTAGATGACCCCCTGTCAGTAGAGGGATGCCAGTTAGATAGCACCCAATGTTCCAAGGGAGGGTCATCCCTTGGATGCATCAAGGAGTTTTGGGAGTGACCGTATGGAAAGTATTCTGCATCTTGGGATCTCTTTAGCACTTTTGCCTTTCTTCTTGTCATTAATACTGTGAGGATAGAACTTAACATTAAGGGCACAGGAAAAGAATCTGTTAGTCATTTTGTAGGTTAATCAGAATAAGCAGCTGGTGCTTCATAAGTGAATGTTCATCCTTTATTAGTACTGTTGACAGTTGGGACTTCCTATGGTATTGCCGTGTTTCTTACAAGAGGGAGTCACCTTTCCAGCTGTGTGTATGAAATAGCAGCTACAGTTTTGATTGTAGCTTGTATTAACTAAAATTTGAAGGTGGGTCAGAGAATCTGATCTGAAGGAGTACACATTTCTTCAATTTGCTTGTATATCTGTAAATGAAGCATATATTAAAAAGGTTTCCATGTTTTTTCCATCAAAAGAAACCAAACACTGCAATGTCCACTGATTTATTTTCATGAAACATTATTTGGGATCAGAGTGTTCTTTTCTCTACAGGTTAATCCTCTTTTTCTAGCATAGTTCTAGCAGTAGAACAGAGAAGTTGTTATTTCTTTGGGCACCACACTAAGAAGCAGTACATGTCATTTGCAGAATGAAAGATATAAATGAAACATGAGGGAAAACTGTTGTTTATGGTGTTATTGCGCAGGGGTACAATAACACCAATATTCAGAACACTAGTGAAGAGGTAGTGAGCTTTCTGAATCTAACAAATGCGGGGTGCAACTGCATTTCAGGAGTTTCTTTGTAATTAAAAGCAATTGTGGCACAGTTCTAAGCAGGATAATTGTTCACTGAAAAGCTTCAGCATCTCTTCAGTACTATACCCGCCTAGTGTCAACAGAGGTCCAAGATGGAATAGCTTCTAGAAACTAAAGCTCAAGTGGCAGAAGCTCAATACAGAACAGTTGGTAAGTTCAGGCTGGTAGAGCATGTCACCCTCCAGGAACATCAGTTCCAAACATCTCACTTGGATGTTTTAAGGAGAGGTTGACAGAAAGGGAGGGAAAGAGAGATCAAGGAAATGGGAAGCTAAATGAGGTGAATCTCACATGTTTCTGTGCCACTCCAAAGCTTTAGCAAACAGAAAGGTTATATGACTGCAACATCATTAGGAGAAGGGGGGGCACTTTGAGGAGCCTCATCTGTTGAGTAGATAGAGTGGATCCTAACAAAAGGAATGACAGATTAAGAATTGTCTGGGAGCTAATTTACTGTTTACTGGACTATAAATGGCTGGTGTCTGGGTAATGACAGATGAGGGAAAACAACACTATGGGGTGGGGGATGAACAGTGGAAGAGTAGGTGGAGTACAAGGAGTAGAACATACTTGAATTCCAAAGATTTTCTCTGAAGCAAAGTGCTGTTTGGAAGGAGAAATAGATACCCTCTATTCCTGAATTACTTCCTCCTGTTTTGCCTAAACAGAGCTCATATAAAGAATCCTGCAAAATTACTTTAAGCAAGATAAATAAAGATAATGATTACAAAAAAAGAAGAAAAAAATATAGACAGATGGTATTTAACTGAATGATTGCCATGATCTTATTGTTAGCTGAAATGTAGGATAGAGAAAGGACCAGAACTATAGCTCGCTCCTTCCTTCCTTCCTTCCTTCCTTCCTTCCTTCCTTCCTTCCTTCCTTCCTTCCTTCCTTCCTTCCTTCCTTCCATCCATCCATCCATCCATCCATCCATCCATCCATGATAGTCTTGTTCCACTTATACCAGAGACAGGGGAAGACTGCCTTGTTGGTGGTACAATTATAAGGAAAGAGAATGGAAACAAGCCATGAGTGAACTGTCCAGTGAGGTGGCAATCCCTAGCTGACATCGGCTATGCTAGAGAGCCAAATGAGATGACCATGCCTAGTATTTGGATCATCTGTAATATCCAAGGTTGTCAGTGAAGAACTTCTGAAAGAAAGCCAAGCAATTTTGTTTTTGGCAAGAAAACTGTTTCATTATGTCCATGTACAGCTCCAACATGCCTTTACTTTTTAAATATTTGAACTAGACCAATAAGGCTTTTTCAACCATATATATAATCCATCCTGGCATGATGTGTGAATGAACCCAGTCCCCCAGTGCACCAGAATGTAAAAGCCTGTTTTATTAAGGTTGGATAATTTTCTGTTATCCATAATAATCCATAATATCCATAATAAGTGTTAGCACTTATTATTAAAGCAATATTTTAATGAACATATAATTTTAATGTTGGTTGCAAAGTTGCCTGCCTTTCAAGTATGAGATTTCTCATGCTTGAGAGACTCCAGTTGCGGGAACAAACTGCTAAATGTCAGAGTCCTTTTTGTCTCAACTCTGCACCTTGCACAGTAATGTATAACTATGGAAAATAAGCACCAGTACTCTCAAATAAAAAAGATGATTTCTTCATGGAAGTATTAGTACTTTTTGGTATGAGGAAGAAAGCTCTTCTGATCCTTCAGAGCCTGATTGCTTTCCAAAACATATGATCATCAGTTTGATAATGATCATACACCTCTCTTACCTTTTTCATTAAAAAGTCTTTCAGGCTTTCCCACAGACTTTATTTCGGCTGTGAGGTCAGAAATTTCCCACCTCCACCTTTCTTCTCTGGGCCTGCAGCAAAGCTTCTGAATGCTTCTGTAGAAGAAAAACTAAAATCAGGGAGGAATGCAAGATGACAAGAGTTTCTTGCCTGAATGGTAAAATGACATATGGCTTCATAATCCCTTGTGACTTAACAGAGTCTTTAGGCATTTTTGAGGACCATCAACATTTCCAAATGATGAGATGCAAGAATACGTATGTATTGCTAGATTACAGTGATAATTTATTAAACCCTTTATTTTGTATCTTCTGAAAGGGCTGCATGTCTAGAGCAACAGACCTGTTTCAAAAGGAGCCTCAGGTACAAAAGGCAAACAAGTGGTTTATAAATTACCTTATTTTTGTGGTGTCCTTTAAGAACGGGAGAAAAATCCCTCGAGTTTCAATCCATGAAAAATTACAAGCCAGATAATGTTTCTGGATACATTATTGATTCTATTGCTGAACAAATATTGTTGTAGATAATTAAATGAGCTGTGCATTGTCCAAGGCACATATCTTTTGGTACATAAAAGTGACTGACTTACACATATTAATAACATTGCATTAGTTACTATAAGATTTAAAAAACTATCACAAATGCTCTTAGAATGCAGAACTGTAAGTTAATCATAGAATATCCCCTCCCCCATGATGTTTAAAATGGAGTGCCAGGCCTTATCTGCATTTTAGCCACTTTTTTGGGAAGGGGGCATTACTGTCTCTTTGTATTATACAATCTAATGCAACCCTACCAGATGGCTTCCCAGTGTCTGCTTATTGGTATCTTTCTGGAGCAAAATTCTGTGTTTATGATGCTCCATAAAGTAGTTTGGATCGCAGTCAGATTTTTTTGGGGGGTGGGAAGAATTACATAATAATTAAAAAACAAACAGCTCTTCTGTCCTCCCATATATTGTGCTTTGCTTCATGGTCATGTTTATTTTAGGGCCAAGGATATATTCAGACATAGGGAAGGAGTGAGATATAATTTATCTGAAAGTTAAATAAGAGTTAGATAATTGATCTCCAAGTTAATAATACAGAAGAATGTCAGACACTCAATAACTTCACTGAAATATGACACAATACCTTTGGAACACTAATCCAGAAAAGGAAGGATTTTAAATAATCTTCCCCATGTGTATGCATCAAACTCTGCAAAACTGCTCTTTGCTTTGCTCTTAGCTGCAGTTAGTGTGTCCCTTAAAACAAAGGCCTTAAGTCATATTTCCCAATCCAGCGAAATAGCTTCAGCTTCAAAGAAGAAAATGTAACATAAGGCACCTCTGTGCAAACATCTTTACTTTCTTGATATAAAAGTTTGGATGTTGGTAGAGGGAAAAAGGGGTGAGGAGATCAGGAGATATCATGGGTAGAATGAAAGAGGTTATGGGTCAAAAGTATCCAAAATCTTTCCAGATTTTCACACTTCTTGACCTGCTTAAAATTTGGACTAGTCCTTGAGTAAATCTAAAGGATTTCTCTCCCACTGCATTATAATGGAGGTTGTTTTTTGTTTTAAATTGCCTGGACAAGGAGGAGAGGCTCAAATATTTATTTGTTCTCATTTCTGCCCTGTTACTTGACACCAGCAGGACACTGGAAATGTCAGAGCCTTTGATATTAGGGCATTCAGCTGGGGGAATAAGATTGCCCTGCCATGCAGACAACAGTTAGCATGGCTTTGGTACTGTACTTGTGAAGATCAGATGTGCTCCATGAATGTATCTTATGTACTGCAGCCTCCATTGCCTTAGGAAACAGCTCCTTGCAAGGTGACAATTTTTGTCTACATCTGGAAGCCCCATAGTAGAATGAGCTTTTACTGCAATGTGCTATTGTTAAATAGGTATAAGCTGATGATGCTAAAGGATTGTTGAACTCATACTTTGCCTTGATATTTGTACCATCTTGTCTATCCTGCATGAATGTCTAGAGAGACAAGTGTCATTTCACGTACTCCTGAGGTTACTTGCTTTTCTTCTTCCCAATCTCATCCATTTGGATTTGAAATGCAGAGAGATTCTTTACCTCCAAGTGCGTGTCATCTTAAAGCTGACTTTTTCTAAGCACAGCCAGGCAGTTTTTGCCAAGGCCAGCTGGAGTAAATTCTCTGTGTTTGACAGATGATGAAGGGATGGAGGATTTATAACTTATTTGAGATCCCATACATCACCCATTCTGTCACCTGCTTATGATGGCCTTGCCAAAAGATAAAGAAGTGTAGGACGCTCTGCATGGGCCATGGTGACAGGCCAGGGACAAATGTCTCTGTTGGGTAAATTGATTTGAATGGCTCCAGTGAAATATCAGGCAAGGCTGAAAATATGATTGGGTTTAATGATCTCGTCTGCATTGTATCCCAGAAAAATTCCAAGTGGCAGACAAGTTAATTAAAGTCATGTTTGGCAATGTGAACTGGGGGGAGGACACAATACGTAGATATGGATATGTATTGTTGGATAACCTATTTATTAACTGTACCTGTCGGTCTATCTAAAAATTATTTTTCTGCTATTTCAAGTGTAGCATTCCTGTGAGGTCAGTAAATAGCATTTGTAAATTTATAGTATGTTTATCCAGGTAAAACTGTACAGAATATTTATCCATCCCCCAGAGTCTAACAAGCAAAGACCTAGAGGCATAAAACTGTGGAATGAAAAGATGGAGAGCAGACAAATTGTTTATTCTCCTCTGGTGAAATTTAGTGCACATAAAACTCAATATGGTATTAAGAATTCATTTTCTGTGAGCAAAAAATGTTTATGGGCACAACATTGAGAATCTGCTAGGCAAGTCAAAGTTCTTGCTGTTTAATTGCATTGCTTATTTATATTTATAAAGATTTTATTTACTATGTCAGGTACTTTCCTATTATTTAAAGGAAAAGTGGTGTTGAAAAGTTGGGTATAAATAAATTGTGTCTTTTTAACATTGCACCTTGAAGCTCACGGAAATCAATTATCATGAGAGAAGTCATGATGGAAGGGAAGAATAAGGCTGGTCAAAAAATGGCATTTTCTCTCTTGAGACAACTTCATGTGTGCCTGTACCAAACAAACTTCAGCACACACTGTCAAATGAATTTTCTTTATTATCTTCTGTGAGTATTCTTCCAGCAAGTGAAGCATGATGAGTGACAATGAGAGGCTAGGTTCCTGCCAATGTTATTTCACTGCAGGAAAAAGACCTCATTCTTTTTCCAAACTTGTGCTTCTAATATTGTTTATCTTGGTGAAGTTTACTTAGTATCGTTTATTACTTGTTTTTAATCTATATCTTTATTGTTAAAATATTGAAATGCAAAAAAAGTAGAAACAAGCAAATACTGAAATACGGAGGGGAAAAAAGCAAGATAATACCAAAAAAAAAAAAAAAAAAAAAAGATTACTGCTGAATTAAAAAGTGAAAAAAGAAAAGGCAAATTAATTTTTAATGATATGTCCTCCCCTTCCCTTCCATTTGTATCCCAACCACAGGCCATAGTTTAAATATTTGAACTTTGTATCAAACATTAGTAATTGTTGTTAGCTTCTACGTGACTCCTAAAACTGTTTTGTTTCTAGTTGTTTTAGTGTTGGACAGTTTATCCCCTATTTCTGTATTTTAAGGGAGGGGTTTTCAAACAGTGCCCCACATTGGGGGAATATGGAACCCTCACTGTAGTGTTTCTCAACCTTGGCAGTTTTCAGATGTGTGGACTTCAACTCCCAGAATTCTGGGAGCTGAAGTCCACACATCTGAAAGCTGACAAGGTTGAGAAACAGTGCCTCGCTGTCTGGATGTGATGCTTCATGTGGAGCGTCACACAGGGACTTGGCACTGAGTTCCAGTTTGCCTAGTGCAGCACCTCTTGCATGATTTTGCCTCATGACAGGCGGACAACACAGTTGGGCTGTCTGGAGTGGGCATGCAGGATCCAGAGAGAAGCCTCCAGGCATAAGACCCGAAAAAGCTATCCTTGGAAGAGGGGGAACATGAGGCTAGATAAGAGTATCTCGGCTGAGGTTGCCTTCAGCTTCCACACATACAGCTAGACTGCAGCTAGCTTGCACTCCTGGTCTCCCCAGACATGCTAACAGCCAGCTTGTCCAGGCAGACTAGGGGTACTGTCTAACAGGCCAAGCCCTGCTACAGGGTGATTTGACAGTTTTATTCCTGTGGGAGTACCACAGGAAAAAAATGCAATTAATTGTTTTAAGGATCATGGCACCACCAAGTTTGAGAGCCTCTGTTTTAAGACTTAAGATTCCCCCCATCGTAGTTTATTATTTGTCTACCCTTCTTATTCTTTTTTCATAATAAAATTTTATATTACTTTTGTTTATATTATAAGTTGCCTAAGGAACTTTACTATTAGCTGGGCTGGAAATTCTTTAAATAAATCTACATTTGTTTCTCAGTGGGGTTCTGTTTAGGCAGAAGTTATTTGAATGACAAAATTTCCTGGGGGAAAATAAAAACATTTTACTAAATGCTTATACTTATATCCAGATTTCTAAAAGGTAATGTTTGCATATGGTGTAAAAATGGTAAATATACATTTAAAAATTGCTCTAATTAAGCAGCATTTATTTACTGGTGTATTTGTGTGATTTAACTACCACTGCAGTCTGAGATGGTCTAGGTAGTTTTCAGATGTTAAGTTTAAACAATGATTTTAAATAATACAAAATGAGTTTAAATCAACTAATATTGGTGCTGATGACTCCACAGTTAATTTCCAAAGACCTTCTGCAAGAGCTAGCTTTTTACCTACTTCCAGAAAGGCCATGAGAGAGGGGGCTATCCACACCTTGAGTTTACAATTAGCTGTAAAGTGGTTAAATAGGAGAGGGGAGATTGCAACTATTAGTAGATTCCCTGTTCATGGGCATCTGCAGGGAGTAAGAGGGACAAGTTATATACTGCGTATCATCTGTGTGATGATATCATGACATGTGTGATGTCATTGTGGTTTCAAAAGCATGCTGCATCCCTGTTTCTCTATTTTTTTCATATATGTTGAAAGCTCAATCTGTCTCAGTGGCAGTTTATGGGTGTTTAGTAATCAACACATCTATCAAACTGGGTTTTGCTAAGCTTTGTTACTTTTTCCAATTTTACATCTTTCTTCCTCCATTTTTTTATATTGCAATTTTTTTTTAAAAAGTCTGCACTATATTTCATACATATATTTTCATAAATATTTCTCTTCATATGCATATTTCATAACCACTTTGCCTATTACATACATTTTGTGTGTAATATTCCTAAGATTTTTTCTGAGTAATTTCCCCTACTATGCACATTTTTGTATTGTGTGCTCTTTTTTGTAATATATGCATTTCCGTAAACAGTTTCTGCCATTGTGTATGTGTTTTTTGTGTCCATTAATTTGAACTGCAGACAGCTTCACCTAATATAGAAAAATGCACATTTCACCCCGTAACTGTTTTCTGGTTCAGGTACAAGACTGGAAAGTAAAAATGAAGTAAATTTGCATTTAAAATGGGAACAAAATACATTTCCTCTCAAGTTGTCTGCTTGTTGTCCTATCTGCCTGCCCATTTTTGTACACTGGACATTGTTGAATAGTTCAACAATATCTTCTAAGTGAAAGATGGACAAGTGCTTTGGAATTGCTGTTATACGCCAAGCAATAGATCCTTGGAATTGTTGATCTCAGTACTTAAATGAGTATCATAATTATATAAGAAATTGAGACATTGACTTTTTGAAGAATTAAGGTCATAGGGCAGGGAGGTAAGTTTGGGACCAACTTCCAGATCAGTGATCAAATAATGCAGAGAAGAAAAAAATAAGCCTCAGGTAAGAGACATGGAATGCCAGGAGATGTAATTTCAGAAGAGCAATTTTTGGAAGCCTGAAGAAGCAAGGAAAGAATCAGTGCTGAGATCAACCTGTGTAGTTTGGCAAGACAATAATTAAAGGGAAGCTGGAGTAGGGCTGGAAACTCACCAAAAACAAAGTGGGCATAAGGAACAGCCTGAGAACAAATAACTGGGCATTTCTAGCATAGGAGAATAATAATCAATTATCCAATTAAGCACAGTCAAATTTAAATTTGCAAATGAACTCTTGAGGACTATAGCATACCTGGTTGTAACTTAGACATTCTGATGAAATGAACTTCTGTATTGTTGATTTATATTTTCCTAAAATTGAAAAGAAAATGTCACAATTTTACTGTTACCAGAGGAATTTAAAAGCTTTGGAATCTGTAGTTTTAGCCATCAGTAGTTTGGGGTTAGGCTAAATTAAAGGGAAAGAAATGAAAAAAGGGATAAATGAGATTCCCACTCAAATTCATTCATTTTTGATGAAACATGGTAGTTGCTGAAAAAAGTACTTCCCACAATCAGGCTCTTACTGGCGCAGTAGATAGATATGAAAATTTGGTTATTTGAATGGTCACATTACCTGGTTCCTTCTTTTGCCAATAATGGAAACATGTTTGTTTACTTTTTGATTTATTTATAGATTACTAGATACAGGATTCACTTGAGAATCCTAGTGCTCATTTTTAAAACTCTGAATATATATTCCTGAAGAAATCTCAGAAACTGAAGAAGAATCAGAATAAAGTTTTTGAGCGAGCAAGGCTGCAGTAAATGTCTCCTTGTGACTCTGAAATAAAGCATAATGAGAAAGAGGATGACTATGAGTCAGAAAGTACTAAGACATATATCTGATGATGTTACCTGGTTGGGTAGTGAAACATCTGTAAGCAAACAACCCAGCTCAGAGAGCGCCAAGAACTCCATGTGTCTCTTTGTCACGATCAAGCCCATAGATAGTTATTTGCATTGTGGAGAATATAATATTCATAGATCATATAGGGATGCAATAAGAGTTCATAAATGATATACACTTTGAACCCTGAAAGCACTGCACAAATTGTGACAATTCATCTAAGTGGGGTACAAACCCCAAATATCAAAAGATGAAGATTGTGATGAAAAGCGAAAAGATTTACACAGGAGGTAAATTTCAGCTTTTATCTCTGCTTTTGTTATTGTTTTCATACAACATCTCTTTATTTGTTTAACTGGCATGGTGTGTGTATAGCTCTAGCTATGTTCAGGATGAGCCCATCACTGTTTACACAGTGTTCACCCTTTGAAAAAGCTCCTGGTTTTGGCAGCATCTTGTCTTTAGTAAAAGCAAAGAAAATGCCTCTGTTTCTTTTTAGTGTATAAGATATTCTTGTGGATAAAATTTGGGAATCTGTCTGTGGACCATGAGAAATTTAGAGTGCAACAAAATAAATTCATTTTGACTTGATATGATGATAAGTAGAATGAGACTTTTGTGCAATGTCATGGATAGAGACCCAGTGATGGTCAATTATGCTTTATAGCTCCAGATTTGCTCAATGCAGGCCCATAAAATAAAAATTAAAAACAAAAGAAAAAACAAACAGTCCAAGTGACACATACACCATAAAGCTACATTATAGGAAATGCATCAGAAAACCAAACAAGCTGACATAGTCATGTTAATGCACCGTAGCCAATTATCAGCATGTGAAGGGCCTGTTTGAAACAGGTTTTCCTTTTTCTTTTTTTTTTTTTCCTCTTGAGAAATCTCGGACACAACCCCCTGGAAAGTCCTCATGTGTGAGGACTGTATGAAAGCACGCAAGTACTAGTTGTAAATATGTCCCCCCCCTCCAGTTTGGCATTTGATGGGATTTTTCTATAAATACATCAGTTTCAAGGAAGAGTGAATGTCAAGCCGGAACCAGAATGAATCAAACTGAAGTAGAGCGCCTGATAATTTACATGCTATACTCTTACCTGGAAACATTTGGTTCCTAACTCCACTTTTTGACTCACTGGGAGTAAAGGTAATAAGCTTCTAATCATTATCATCATTTATTACATTCTTAAGTTGAAAATGTTGAAAAGAAGCTGTGAATAGAACATTGTCAGATTAATGTTGAAATTAGTTGTCTCATTTTTGGCTTACTGACAGGCTATTAGTTGTGGAGTGTGTGAGAGTGGCTGTATGCTGTAATATCGTTGCTGCTTCAAAAGGTGGACTGGTAGCCATAGCACAAGATGCAAATTTCTCTGACTTTGGAAATTGGGGCTAAAGGGAATGTGATTTGATGGCAAACAATATCTTTTCCCCTAATCTGTACTGCTAGGCTGAAAATCTCATACTCGCTGGAACTAAACACTATTGTACTCAATAGGACTTACTACAAGTAATCATATAGACTATAAAGGAATTGTTGTTGTTGTTGTTAAACAAATTTATACAGCCATCCATCTACCAAAAGGAACTGTGGGCAGCAAATTGGGAACAATATTTTTCTTACTTCAAAATACATTAATTCAGCCCTATTGTGTTTGATTTTGCTAAACAGGGCTGTAGGCTTCTTTCCCAAGGTCCTACATGGTAGCTGTACTGAATATATGCACCGTAATTGGTGGAATAAAGATCCTCGTTATACAGAGTCATAACTGAAGGCATTAAAGCTCCAATTATGGATGTATCATCCTGATGATTTCAGTGAAATGTATGCACAAGCAACTTATTTGTATAGGGCAGGATTTTAAGAATATAAATCTTTAAAAACTTTGTATAACTATTTTTAACTGTAGTATTTAGTACAAAGTTCATTTAATTTTTTTCTCTGTACAATTAATTGCTGTAATGATAATTATACTGACATTGAGCGTAACACAAGTCTTCATCTTATGGCTCTGTCACAATAGAAACAAAAGAGAGAATGAGCATCTCTAAAAGGGAACAATTTTACCAAAGAGAGAGAGGGGCTCAAAATGAATGTTTAGTAGCTAATTCTCATATAAATTCTCATATAAATTCACGTCCACATTAAGGTGTTTGATCACATAAATGGAAACTGCTGTCCAGGTGTTTTTTTGTTTTAATCTCAGATCATTAAAATGTGTATCAGTCAATTTTGCCATGAGAATTAATTTCCTGCAATCTTAGACTTTTGATTTAAACTAACCAGAATAGAAATGGTTTCTGTGATTAGGACAGACTGGTAAGCATCTGTATTACTGCTGTATTAGAGACTAATTAATGGTTATTGCTTCTCAGCATACTAGAGGTGTTTTCTACAGCATTATAGGAGTGACTTTTTATAAGTGGCAGATTCCTTTTGGTTTAGTTAGTTTGCATTTGGTTCTAACACACTATTTCTCTTCTATGTTTCTTATCCTTGTCACCTAAAAAGCTCCCACCCCTATTTTATTATGCTCTAATGAAACATTACCCAACAGATGGAAAGGGAAGAAGGTTGTTTAGATGGCAAGACGGATTACTTCATTCATTTCAAAGTGTGATAAGCCTACCTGGCCAACTTGAAACCTCCTGCTCATTTTGTGGAGCAGAGCCCAGACTTCTGGCCCAAAGTCTTGCTTGGTGATGCTGTTGTATTAATGCTGTATCTTTTGACCATGCCTTCTGGCTTTCCTGGCCAGTGTTTTCCATAATCTGGATGCTGCTAACCACATCTAATCCTTCCCACATGATGAAGGAAGCCCTCAAGAAGAGCTCTCCTGACAACAGATCTTCATAAATCCATTTTAATCTCGCTACTTAAAAAACGTGCCATAGATTATAGATAAAACACTTTTTTTGCGTGACAATTTGAGTCTCAGTTAACAGAGAACTGATGAGTATGACAAGAGAACTGCTGCTACTTTGGAATCAATAGCATTCATAAAATAGAACAGAGGTCAATAGCTTCTTTTAAATAGTTGTGCTCAAGTTCAAGTTTGCAAAACCATCTCTTCACTATAGCAAACTCTCTGCATTTAAGTAAGATGACATTTGTATAATAATCTTATGTTAGCTACATCCACATTTGTAGACACGATTAGAAGATCACCTTGGACACGTAGAAGCCAGGCATACTGATGGGGAAAAGTTAATGAATGTAATTCTAACTTTACTTATATAAATCTTGGATCCTGACTGAATGATTGAATAGATCTAATAGGGAGCAGCTTTGTATACATATGCCCTTACTGCCTAGAGTTAAATGTCTGCTTTTCTATGGTGAATAAATAAATAAATGGGGAATCATTAAGTATGTGCCAACTTTCCCACAGAAGCTCAGCAGTTAAAAAATGGTTCCTATTACAGTTTCAGAGTCACTAATGGAAATTGTTAAAGAAGTATTGTGAACGTATTATCTTACTAGTGCAAAACTTCTCACTTAAATGGAAGCATTTCCATGCCACTTGGACACGAAGGAGTACCAATGCTGAGCTAAAAATAAAGAGCACAGTAATGAATTTTTGTTAACCCCTGGTTAATTACTGCAGTAAAATAGCTTGTCAGGTCCAAACTACTGCATCTCTTCTTTCTTACAAACAAAATCTCCTCTTTCTTTAGGTCTGCACATATAGTAAGTGCAAATAAGTATACCATTAATCAGAAAGACTAATTAGAGATTCTTTTTAAGAATGGGACCTGTCTAGAATTAGGAGACCAGCAAAAAAAAAAAAAAAAAGGGAAAGGAAGGAAGGAAGGCAGGCAGGCAGGCAGGCAGGCAGGCAGGCAGGCAAGCAATGGGAGTTGAGAAAGAATGTAAACCGCGTAGTCATAATCAACTCCCTCTGGCTTCATCTCATTCCAGTAGATCTGATAATTATGCCTTTTCTTTCATCTCTCCTTGTTGCTTTCATGAAGGACTGTCTTACTACCATTTGCCACATCATTTGATCAACTGCCAAGACTTGGCATGGCTCTCCCAAACATCCTTCCTTCCCTGGCCATGGCATTTTCTGCACAGCCTTAATAGGCCTATTGTGCATCTGACATCCCTAATCAATCATACAATGCAGTAGTTGGCAAGCTCATCAACTTGTCTAGCAGCTGTTTGCCAACAAGCTTGTAGTTTTCCTGAGACACTGTGTTAGTGGCTGGAGATCTGATTTCCTTCAATTACATTATTTCATAAAGCCATGACTGTAGAGCCATGTTTGCTGCCTATGACAATAAACATCTTCCGCCCTGACACATGAGACATTGAACAGAATTCTCAACTTCGTTTATTCCAACATAATACCTGAGTACAGAACACCTTGTTTTAGTCTTGAGTGGCACCAGATATTTAAACTGTGGCTTTCTCACCTTATAATAACCTAAGTGAGAAAACCACAGTTTAAATATGTTATTATATTTATATCTCATATTTCTCCAAGGAACTGAGGACAACATGCATGACTCCTCAATCCTCATCTTAGTTTGCCATCAAACCTAATTAATAGGTAAAGGAGAAAAATAGAAGATTAGGTGGTAGAACATCTGCTTTGCATTCCAAAGGTCCATCACCAGGATCTTTATCTAGGGAAAAGTCACTTTCTTAAACATGAGCTGGTACCAGCAATGGTAAACAATAGTGGGTTAGATTATGTGGCTTGCATATCGCACTATGCCATACTGATTTATTTGGCTGGGTTAGCATATTCCTTGAACCTAGCTTTTGCAGTTTGTAAGCCTTAGTGGACAGCTTTATAAATCCAGCCAACTGAGATTTGTTCAATAAACCATTAGTGACCAACCAAAGATTTCAGCAGGTTATGAATTCACTTGTTATAAGGCAACTTTTTAAATCTTCATATGACTTGATGAGCTTTATAACACAGCAGAAAATTTCAAGGTGAGTTTCCAAATCCTCACTTGATATCAATCAATGAATCAATCAAAATTTATTTATGGTCCAAAACTAAACACAAGAAAAAGGACCAACAATACAATGTCTATAAAAAAATTGGAAGAAAACCCTGAAACAATTACCAGCTAAAAATCAATAATATGAGGGAGGAACCAGGCAGCTTCTAACAGCTGTAGCTATGGATAAAAATTTTACAACCTTCTTTCAGGTTTTTGAAGTGGGGTCCCTCAAGACAATGGTAGTGGCCTCCTGGTCACAATGGCAATTAGAGTTGTTAACAATTGGACATATTAATTTGGATTGCCATTGAGTGTACAACAGACATTTTAATAGTGTATGTGAGATAGGTTCTACCTCCAACTTGTACAAAAACAAGCTCGGTTTATATATCTACCAGTTGTTGCCCTAAAAGGTAGTGCCCCAATTCAGGCCAGGGTAAATAGTTTCCTATGAGGAACATACAAAATGTTAAATATCTAGGGACAATCCAGGGAGGAGGAGGAGGAGGAGGAGCAACTGTGCTTTGAAAGGGATGGGGAACACTGGCTCTTTCATTTTGGATATCTAAATCCCAAATGCTCTGCCAGTTCAGCCAGGGTTTTATCAAGTCTTAAAGCAAGTAGTGTTGACATAGTAAGACCACAGTATGCCAATTTTGTCATCTTAGCGCTGAAGAGAACCTATCTAGCATGGTGAGAGGGACTAAGGAAGTTCTCTAATAGACTTGATTCAGCCAAAATCTAAGATGGCAAAGTCTTAATCTGGCCCCAAGGGAAAAGCAGCCTAATTCCTGTCATACTAGAGCATTAGAAGTTGAATTAGAAACTTGTAATAAGGTTTTTTTTAAAAAAAAAATTGACTGAATTACTTCTAAACTAGGAGATCCCTTATAAATACATAGCTGAGTGCCATATAGCATATAGCATCAAAACCAGAACTTTAGCTTTAATAGCTGCTAGGACATAATTTTTACCAAATTAACCTGCCCATTTAGCAATTTCAAGGAATGCTTTTGGGGCTTTTACTAGAAGCTCTCTTCTTTGAATAGATCAGCAGGTAGCAGATTGGAAATAGACACCTAGATATTTAAAGGTTTTTAACTGCTTGATGAGTTTGATATTTTAAGCATTGCATTAAAGACCTATTCAGTGAACAAGCTGAGCTGTTTTATTTGGTGAAATATATTAATTAGGACTGTGCAATGCTTTGGATTCAGTTCCAAAAAAGTTGTTTCAAAGCATAGAGAAATATAAATGCATCACCTATTAACTACTCATTAAGACAACCACACTTTTTTATAATTAAACCAAAGCATTGCACAGCCCAATTGTTAACATTAAACTATGAGTCAATAAAAGATAATCTTTTCTTTTTTATGTATTTCATCATATCTTCTGCGAATATTTATTTTGCTGGGTAAAAACAGAGATCTAAATGCAAATGTGAGGCACCTTGGCAGTGCATACCTGAATATAATGCAAAACAAATTGGTTTAACTCCAAATGTGTTTTACTTTCTGTTCATTTATATAAAATAGAAGTAGTACAGATAAGTTCGCTCTTGGATAAGGATATTCTTTATGCTAGTTTCTCCTTCCTAATGTGAAGATCCTATTAACATCTCAAATACATGGTTACATAACAAATTCCAGAACAGGGAAATTATCCCCTTAATGTCTGTCTCTGCAGTGTTATAGATGCACTGGTTGTTTTACTTGGCAGCTTAGGTGAGCAGTGGTGAGTAGACTTCAGACTGATGGGATGTTTTTCTTGTTGTTTCACTAGAACCCTAAGAACTAGAAACTGGAGGGGATTGGAAAAGACAGTATTGTTAGGAATGAATAACTCATTTTTATTATCAGAACTGATTGGGGATCATCAACAACAAGAGCTCCCTTTCAATTGTCTTTAAAATCAAGGAACAACAACAAAAAAACCTCTTACCCTTATGGATGATATGCGTCTTCCTCAATCTTGGGTCCTCTACCAGAGGCCTGGGAGTTTGAGGGTTCTGCGCAGTATCGTAGCTGTTCCTAGCACTGCACTCTTCCGGACAGAGAGCTCTGATCTTGTTCCTGGGATCTGTTGGAACAGCTCTCCCAGCTTAGGAGTCACATCCCTGAGTGTCCTACCACCACTGGGACCACTTTTCCTTTTACTTTCCACATCATGACATGGACAAGACAAGAAAGGCTAAATAGGTAGGTAGGTAGGTAGGTAGGTAGGTAGGTAGGTAGGTAGATCCATCCATCCATCCATCCATCCATCCATCCATCCATCCATCCATCCATCCATCCATCCATCGTGAATGTTGGCATGCATTTGTATAATTGTAGTGCAAGAGAGTCCTGCTTCTAAATAATTTTTTAATCCATCACAACCCTCTTTTCTTTTGTTTGAATTTGAACCTGCCTGATTTTCTAACTTGGCTCATTTGGATTTTTTTTTTATTTTTTTTTGGTTGTGTGCTAAATTTCTGGAGTTTCTTCTGCAATACTTCAACTAAATGGAGCTTGTGGGCAGCTGTTCTTATTGACAGGATTTCCTACCTCATCCTGCATTTTTGCTTCTGTGCAGAAGCAAGTTGTGTTTCTGTAACTTAAAAAAAAAAAGTATTATAATCTCACATCACAAAAATATAAATAAAGGATGGTACTAGCATTTTAAAATGTCCTTTTCCTCAAAGTCAAGTTACACTGTGTAATTACTTCTTTCCAGGGCATAGTATCTTTAGGATACTGCAAAAGCTTATGTTTTAATGAAGTGTTATTCTCATTACATCTCCAACCACATGTTGATTTATATACTTCTTTTCGATACAAATGCAAAAGGGTCCAATAAGTTTGATATTTTTGTGTAATAAACTGTGATCTAAGATTTACTGAAATTTTTGATACTAACATTAAACAATTTCCCATTGTTTAGACAAAATGGGGATCTCCAATTCCTTATTCCATTCAGTGTTTAAAATTTGCATATCAAATTAATTTATCAGTAGCAAGTATTTATAAGAAACAATTGTGCATTTTTTTCATATAGGATTTAATGATCTCTTTTAAGAAATTAAATGTCTCTGAAGCTGAAAATGCTGCTGAACTGAATTAAGATACCAATAAACGTTGTAACTGTAAATATTGCCAGCAGGTAGTAATAGACAAATGATATTTATCTTTTAACATAGAAAATGATAATACTCATAATTATCATCCCATAATTGATGTCAAACAGAAGTCCCAGGATCCATCCAAATCTTCCATATAATAGGTTTTTTTAAAAACAATGTTAAGATCTGGATCCATAGGTTCACGTTAGAGTGAGCGAAATGATCCAAATGCAATTTTCCAGAAATAATATACCCCAGTTTTCAAATTGATGTAACTTGAACTCCAAACAGTCCAGTGAACCAAAGGTGTTATACAGTATGTACAAATTTTCCAACAGGGCCCAGGAAGGAGAATTTATCCTAAGTGAAGGCATCCAATATTTGCTATTGGTCCAAAGGTATGCATAATGGTATAGTTCAAGATTCAATAAATTCAATAAACCAAAGCCTGCTTCTTTATCTGACAATTGCATCTTTTTCAACATATCTTCAGAATTTAAGAACCTCATAGACATTTACAGAACAATATACTGAGTTTTCCAGATATAGGCATTGGGATTCCATGCAAAATATTAGGGATCCTAGAAATTACATGAATTTTGAGAGTATTTATCCTACCCCAAAGGCTTGTATATTCTACAACGAAAGCTAAATTGTTAATAAAGTCAGTACATATATGAAATAATTTATCATTTAAAGCTGCCTGATGGACAAAAAAAAAATTACTAAGTCTTTTTTTCCCCCCTGGGATGAGGTCATGGGGGAAAGTGGCTGATTCTACTTCTCTGCCTATTTATTTATTTATTAGATTTCTTTTATATTTATATTACATCTTTCATTCAAGAGCTCAAAGCAGAATATATAGTTTTTCCTACTTCATCTCCCCGCCCCCCCCCCCACAACAATTGTGGGAGATAGGTTGGGCTGAGAGAACGTGACTGACCCAAAGTTGCTCAGTGAGCTTCTATGGCTGAGGGTGGACTAGAATTTGGGTCTCCCACCTCTTAGTCCATCACCTACATGCAAGGCAGCTCATTATAGGCAAAGTAACTTTGCTAGAAACAAAGTTGGCAACCATAGATGATATTGCTTATGTGTCATGCTTGGCTGAAAATCAGTTAAGCCATATCTCTAATTCACAGATATTTGGCAGCTGATTGTGGTTATTCAGCAGGTCGTGCTCCAAAGCATTTGTCACTTTTGGACACTGGCAGTGGGAACAGATTTTAGAGACAAGCCCTGACTCAAAATAAGCCCCATTACCAACCCCAAAATTAAAGATAAAAATGTACAATTTTGCAACATGTTCTATTTTAACAGAGGTCAGCTTAGACACTCACTGTCACAGACCCCAAAGCATCCATATGTAGGTTCAGATAACTAACAATCAACTGACAAGAGAACATTTTTAACTCTGTGTGGGAACCGTCTGGTCTCTATCAAGTTATATTAACAATATATGGATCATGCATATGACATGTATTTGTACATGTCCTTTGTTACACTGCTGCTTCTGCCTTATTGTCTTTAGGCACCATATGATGGTAATCTATTTAGATTTGAATCAAGAAGCATTGATGAGAAGGGTAGAATAGCTGAAATGTTACTGCTCATTTTTGGTTGGTTGGTTTCAGCTACAGTTTGTGAATATCTTTGCACAATAATTGCTTGTATGTGACTTGCTTATAGAAAGGGATAAACATACTATATTGGGATCATCATAATCCTGGACTGATTGGTTAGGGACAGAAAAATAAATAAATAAGGAGGCAAACAAGCGAACAAACAAAGAGAAAACATACATTAAAGATAATGAGTGATGTTCATTTTTGGTCTGTGTTGTAGATCGAATAATAGCATTCCCTGACCTACAGCCTTCAGACATGTTGGATTAAAGTCTCTATAATCCCTAGCCAGCATGGACAATGGCTGTGCTGATTTGAAATTATTAGTTTGGCAAGCCAACATATCTCAAAGGCACTAGGTTGGACAAGCTGATCTAAAATAGTTCCAGCATGTATTCCATTCTGATATTTACAGATATTTATATATGGAAGTTATAACATGGAAAATATACAGCTTCTCATCTGGGCTTTCTAGTGACAGGGAGTAAGGCATGAAATCATATTTTATCATGAAAAAACTGGCAATTGAAAATTATGTCTCCAATCAGAACATTTTGGATCGAGTTGTGTAACTTCATTTATCTGTAGGATTATAGGCACACATGCTTCTGATGTACGGGTGCTTTAGACCAGCCTTCCTCAACTTGGGTGATTTCCAGATACGTAAAATTCAAAATTTCTCAGCAGTGGCCATGCTGGATAGAAAGGACTAGGAACTGAAGTCCACATATTGGAGGGTACTTGGGCTGGGAAAGGCTGGTTTAACCCACATTGTTGACAGATTCTTTGGAACATACACAGTGAAATTTCCTTGTGAAATGGCAGAGTGGCATGGAAAGGCAAGAAATGGGAAACCATGGTCAAATGGGTGTGTGGAAGTATCTACTATAAAAATGGGTCTGTACCTGAATCAATGAATAAGATTCCCAGGTAAACACTTATGTTAAATTAACAACTTAGCATACTTTTATATACAGAGAATGACAAAAATAGCAATATTCTCTCACTTTTCTAATGCACAGAGTGTCAATGTTTATTTATATGATCTTTGAAATAATAAGTTGACTCTTCCATTTTTGTGAATCACTGGAAGGTCATTTTAGAGAGCCAGCATGTTTTAGTGGTTAAGGTAGTAGACTAGGGATGAGGAGACAGATTCTATTCCTTCCTTAGGCATGGAAGCCAGCTGGGTGACCTTGGGTCACTCACTTCCTCTCAGTACAGATCAGCATCAGGCTCTGTGACAAGTGGGCTGATAAACAAACCCCCTCATCTGATCTAGCACAGATTGCTTTGCTATAAGAACTAGATAAATGCAGTGCAAAAACAAGCAGACTCTGCATCAATGTGGGACAAACACTAAGAGAAACCACAACTGGAAAGGCAGTTTAAAGTATGTGACAATATTTTTTTATCTTAAAAGCAGATTGATACAATAGAACATTCTATTTTGTGTAAACTTCAGAGAGTGCTGCTGGAGTTGCAATTTAGAAATTGAAACATTCTCATGTGATTTGAAATTGTCCTGCTATTGCTCCACATTGAGCTTAAATCCTCAAGATAGTTAATATGACTTCAGATTCTCCTTGGTTATATCCCCAGCTTTTGGAATATATCAAGACATCAATGACTGTGTCCCTCTCATGCATGATCAAAATAATGGTTATAATAATATCGGAAATCCAACTTGCAGCAGTGGATTGCTGATACACATGCTGTGAACATTTGAACTGATTTAGGTTTTTCATTCTGTTTTGACAAAGAGGCAAGGAAGAGGACTTTCAAGCTAGCTATTTGGGATGGATGGATGGATGGATGGATGGACGGACACATAGAGAATTATTTTGTGTGTGAGATAAATTTGTATTCCTCCTTCTTCTCCTTCCCTTTGTTTGAAAGGGTAAATTTTGACATCATTTCCTTGGTGTATTTTTCCTTTGTAATTACTGTAGGTTGAAGAGAAAAAAGGAAGGAAGGAAGGAAGGAAGGAAGGAAGGAAGGAAGGAAGGAAGGAAGGAAGGAAGGAAGGAAGGAAGGAAGGAAGGAAGGAAGGAAGGAAGGAAAATTATGAGGACAAAACCTGGTAGCAGAATTGTTCCCATTTAAAATATCTTGACAAACTAATTGGTGGGTTGTGTAAAAGAAACAATAATGTAGATTATACTGATGTGGCTATAGATATATAATGGAAAAGCTATTTGTAAGTGTTTGTTTTTAGCTCTCAAATCATAGGAGACGACATTTTAATGTAGAGGTTTTATTTCTTTCAGTAAAGACGGAAGATGCCAGATTAACTATCATGACAGAAAATAATCAAAGAGATCAGTTATCAGAATTTGAATTCTGCCTTGTCAATAGCTTTGGATTTTTGAATGTATCATTTTCAGTAGTTGTGGCTAAGAGATCAATGGAGGAAAGGTTGATATTGTCTACAGAACTATATGCTGAGGAAAATAATCATTTATTTGGGTGAAGGGGATGTTTTTAAATAGCCTGCCTTCAAATGAACAAGAGTAAAGGTGACATTCTGTAACCATCTTTGAGTCATATAGACAAATGTATGATTCATATACACAGCCATTCAATAGCTAAAATATTTCTATGGAAATGCTTGCAATTATTGATTAGAACAGCATATGCTTATATTTTAGTTTATTGGCTTAGGAAGAGAAAATAGGTAGGTTTGTCTTAAAATATTTACTGAATTGATATTTTCATCTCTTTTAGGCACACGATGAATATACATTAAAGCAACATTGTATATTCATTATGTATTATATTTACTATCAGTTAATTTTTGGAATAAATTCCTCAAATTACATAAAATAGTAAAATCCTATGCAAGGGTTCCCCTGTGCATATGTAGAGGTAAACTAGGAAAGGGACAGAATATTCATACAAGTTGCCCCAAGACTACTTACACAGAACTTTGCTCATTTAGCACAGAGATCTGTGATAGGGCTGTCAGTGTACTTCATATCTCCCAATGCTTATCTGACTGGCATGTGTGTAAGGCTGGTCCATTGGCTATATACAACTAAGTTGGCCAGAGGATGGAACTAATATGTCAGCATGTCTTCTAATATACTCTGGAAGCACTCTTGTGTGTAGAAGTGTGTGTGTGTGTGTGTAACTAATAAATTATGCAGTCCAAGACTTTTAGAAAAGCAAGAGAGAATTATTTATAAAACCTTATGAGAACTTAGGTCTTTCCATTAAATTGCTTACAATTTTTCAATGATTCTTTAAAAAAAAATCTTGCACAGATATAAAAGATTCCCTGAACTGTCTAGACTACTTTGCAGCTGATAAACCCCTGCCTTGGAATTCACTTGTGTTCATCTACTTACATATAGAGACCATAGCTAGTTGCAGAACATATGCTCTACATGCAGGAGGTCCTTGGTGTCTTCGCTTTAGAAGATCAGCTAGCAGTGAATTCTCTCTTAATTGTCACCAGTCAGAAAAGAACAATGCTGGAACAGATGGGCAAATAATCTTGTAACAGGCAGCATCTTGTGCCTGTACTTTCATAAAGGTATGAGAGAGAAGGGGGTGGTAGAGGATAATGTGTAAAAAGCTTTCTGCTATGCATAAAGAATCTTCCTGCTCATTTTTCAAGGCCCTTTCAGGCTACATAGTTTCTAGTGTGCTTTTTCAAAGTAATTAGAATAGAAAAAGCTGTTTTTGTGTGGAACTTGCTGAGCAGATAAAGTGGCAAAAGACATTCTATCTTCTGAAGCCAATATGAGGTCTCACTTAGCAGAGACAACTGCAGGGGGTGGGGTCAAAAACTAAGGATGGTGACTGTGACAGTACAATTGAAGCCCCACTCCTTTTTTTCACAAGCACCACATGCTTGACACTTGTTAAAAAGGGGCAGGGTTTGAATCACAGAGTCACAGCTACCATCTTGACTTTTTTTTTTACCTCCTCCCTTACCAATTTGGGCTTTTGGGCCTCTGGTTTGGGGTGTTTTGTTCTGGTCTCATTGTGCTATACAGTAAGCCCTGCAAAAGAGCAGTAAGAAGACAGATGGCTGTTTATTTCAACTTCCTATAGCCAATCCATCATGGCACATGTAGCAATTGTGGATTTTAACTCCACAAAGTGTTTATTTCCAGAGGTGAAATAAATAAATAAATAGGCCTATGCATTTTCTTTCTTCCTCTTGTCAAACTGACTTCTTACTGAACATGGTCATTTATTTTGCTAAGCATCCATAATTTGAAAATTACTTTATTTAGCCGCCAGTTATTTAATGACATGGCTCTGTTAGCTGAACTCATGAGTAAAAGGGGGGAAAAAGTAGATTTGGATCACTTGATTAATTACAAGGAAAGGTTTTCATTGCTGAGAACAGCAAGGAGCTCCATGCCCCCACCGCCGCAGCCCACAGCTGGGAGAGAATGAAAGATCCATCTCATGTTTCTGTCTGTACATTTGCATCAGGATACATTCTTCTACCCCAATCTTCCTATAATGGTTCAATAAAAATGGATGAAAGCATAATTAAAATTTCTTACAAGCTGTGGTTTCTCCCTGGAATTGTTATTAACTTGACATTCATTTATTTTTCACACTATTACTCTCTAATGCAGCAATTGCATTTCTCAGAATTTCATTATCGATATAAAACCATTAGGTGTTACTTCTGGCAAAACCTGATTACTGGCTCAACAGTTTAGGAACCTCTTTCCTGTAAAATGAAAGCCAGGAAGATGGCCAATACATACAGTGTGGTAGGACTAATCCAGAGGAGCTTTTTCCCATATATGCCTGCCTGAATGAAAAGACAAGTTCCAGTGGGAGCTAATGAAATTCTTGATAATATAGTTTTAAAGAATGACTATATTGACTTCTTTCTTCCCTTTGATGCTGTAACACCATAAGAAAGTATGAACACTTGCAAGAGAAAATTTGGCGCCTTTGCACAGTACACTTAACTTGGTTTTTGAATTAGTGCAATATTTTCCCTTTGCATCTTGCATGCACAAGATATTGAAACAGAAGCTAACCAAGTGTTTCTTCAATGTGTATGAAGCCTCTCTTTGTTTCGTTTTGATTCGATTTGATCATTGGTCTGTGTAGGATGAAAAGCAGACAGGACTGCTATTTAGACGTCAGGATGGGATCTGAGTGTGTATTGAGAATGTGCAAATACTCCACTGTATGTCCTTATTGTTCATCTAGAGACAGTAGGTATGTGGGATAGGGGATCCTGTGATTTCCCTAGCTTATTCTTGTGAAGCAGGGGCCATGGACAAGTAGAATGAGTGCAAATCTAATGAGCATCTTGAGGCAGGAAACAGACAGGTGTGGTGCTGTCTGATTCCTGAAAACAAGGGAGGTTGACAGTAGATCTTTTCACACTCTAGACACAACTGTATTTAGCAATCAGACAATTCTGACAAAAAACTCAGTCTCAGCTGAGCAATTTTGTGTTCTCTGAGCATTTCCAGATTGACAATCTGTCAAATTCCACCCTTTTGCTGAAGAGCTGAGCCTAAAAGAAACAGCCCTCTATCCTGGGGCTTACCACTCTCCATGAGCTCAGGTCAGCTACACTGCCTGTGTTAATGCATTGGCTTGGTGGAATATGTGGAACCTGTGAGTAAGTATGGCAGTCTTGTGATGGGCCTGGAGCTACAGTCCATGCAGATCTGGAATCTTGGGTCTCAGACTTAAGAATTTTAGGCATCTTGGACTTAGGGGGTGTTTTTCTCAGTTATGCGCCTCAGGCCCAATGCCTCTTCAGTCAGCATTACTGGACCTTCAGTTACTGAGTTTGGCTCTGGCCTTCAGGACTTCCAGCCCGCCCCATGAAAATTCATTAAATGTTTGAAACCATTTCACAAGTGTATGAAATGTAGTAGGTTGTGGCATAATGTTGCTATGTGCCTGTTCATATTTCTAAGATGACAGCTTGCTTGTTTGGCTACCATATTGAGTTATATTAGCCCACTCTTCCAGGGTTTTGTTTGGTTTTGTTTCCTTGTTCCTTGCATTGTGGCTCAGTTCACTTAGATTAATAGAGTTGAAAAGAACTCAGAGGTCATCTAGTTCAACTCCCCTATCCCTCTCATTGCAGGATCAGCTAAGCATTTCAGACAGATGGATATGCAGTCTCTGTTTGAAGACCTCCCCTGAAGGGGAACATACCATCTCATAAGGCAGCCTATTTTCACTTACCCTAAGGAAATTCCTCCTAATATCTAACCAAAATCTACTTCCCTGCAGTTTCAATCCATTGTAGTTAATAAGATGACCTCAGAATCAGAAAGGCCCAACTCAGTTATCTCATTCTTTGTCATAAATGTATGATTGGTTTTAGTTACTCATCCTCATTAATTCTGTCTTCAAAGTGGGATAGGCATATAGGTCTACCTTCCAAGGTAATACAAATTGTTAGCTAATTTTTTGCACATACTTTAAATAATCTGAAGTGCTGTTTATATGCACTTTTAATACAATTTTTAAGTCTGATGAGCAATGGCTATTCTTGTATTTGCAGTCTTAGGTTGGACAAGATAGCTTCCAGATCTGTGATAGTCATAACATACCATTCCCTGAACCATTAAATTGTGGAGTTTATTTTATACAACTGGAATAATATTGCTAAATAACAAATTGCCTTTGAAAAATGACTAATGACTCTGGAAGAGACTCAGATGTATTTTTGTTAATGTGGTAGTAAATGTACAGTTCTATAGTTGCTTACATATTGTATATATGTATACATTAGTACAACTGTATACTTTACCTTTGAACAATACCTGATTAAAATCTTAAGGAGGAGAGAGAGACATATCTGCATGTCCTACATCCTATTTATTCCAGGATTGAATATGATCATAATCTAAAAGAGAATAATCCTGGCCCCTGCTTGGTAGCCCTGGAAGCAGAGTCAAAATGCTCAGTATCCATTTCACAGACCTGCCCTGAAAGGCAAGCAGTGAATGAGAGAATGATGACAAGACATAATAGTAAAATAATCTGCCTGAAGCTTGGCTTTGTTAGGCTGTTGTAGCTTTTCAGTCCTCCTTTCTATCCTTCCTCTGCTGTTAATTATTCAGATGCTTGCAAGCAGCAAAATGGTTTTGTTTTCCTTTAGGTGTAATTAGAGCAATCAAAGGGTTTGTAATGCTGAAATGGAAATGTGCCTCTATTCTTGACTGCCATGTCTCTGTTGTGGGTCTCTTTCTTGATCCTGTCTCTGTCTCTCTTCCTGCTACTGTTTTTTTTTTTTTTTTTTAATTATTTGTCTCTCTGTGTGTATGTCTGTGTATGTGCATGCATGAAACAGACAAGATGTCATAGTCTGTTAAATGCTAGTGAGGAAAAAATAAAATGCTGAAGCAAAACATGTTTCTAATGTATTTATGCAAGATAAATTGGTGTTTCTGTAATAGGTACTGATATCAATATTATTGCCCAAACAAAATGAAATTGTACCTTTTAAGGAAAGTATTGTAGACTGCACATTTGGAAAAAGGGAGAAACAACTAAAACAGGAAACTATGTAGATGAATCTTGAATATGGACTATCCATCCATCCATCCAATGGGAAGGATATAGGATAAGGATATAGGGATATATTTATTGATTTCTATTCATACTTATGAGAGTGAAATATATGTTCATGAAAATCAATTTGTCACAAAAGGGTAAATTTATAACTTTCTGCAGTATTATGTTTTATGATGTTCAAGTGGTTGACTTGCAGACGGTAGCTGATTTGCAGTGAAGAAACTGTACAACTCAGTTTTTATGTATGGAAGATGTGTGATGATCTTATGCATCTGAGAACAGCCAATTCCAATCTATTGGTATGATTGTACACATGAATAAACTAATTATTACTACCACTGTAATTGCAGCCTTGATGTTATTAGCCATCTAGTAATTTAGACAAGGTAGATGGACTTTCATAGTAATCAAGTTCAGAATGCCACAAGGCAGCAAATGTGTTATCTGGGATCTTGAAGCCATCAGAAGACTAAAGAAGGAAGGGTGTGTGCAATATTTGTTTGCAAAATAATGATTTACTTAAGCAGGAAAGGCTATTGCATTATTACACTGTCCCTACATGTAACGTATGCAGTATTTCAAGACACTGACAAAAAATGGAACATAGTTATTGAGGATATGGAGAAAGATGTTAAAAGACAGATAACTGTTAAAAGATGATGGCAGGGTTTTATTCTGTGTCAAAACATACAAGAACACTATTAGTTTGCCTATTACATATTCAAAGGTAGTATGGAAAAAGTGAATCTTTTATAACATTTAAATGTGTGTGTGTGTGTGTGTGTGTGTGTATACATATACATACATACATACATACATACATACATACATAAATGGGTTTCTAAAATCCAAACTGGGAAGAGTTGGGAAATTGCTACAAGAAATCCTAACTGTAACTTTGTTTATAGCAAAGGATGCCAGTAGCCCAAAGAGAAATGAATGAAATTGATAGTCACATCAATAGTTTTATAAGATGTTCATATGGGAATGATCCAACTTGTGTTAGCCTTGCGAGGTAGTCCAGAAAAGAAGCACAACAAGGAGTACTAGCTCTATATTTATTGTAAGGTTACATTAACAGAATCTTGCAAGTCTGAAAGTACCCTTCCTGTCTCTTACTTTTACTCTCTCGAAAACTGGGGGGGGGGGTACCTTCTGAGACATCTTCGCCACCGCTCCTCCTTCGGACTCAAATTTCATTTATCACACTGTTGTCTATGCTGTGGCTCTTCTTCTTGTCTCCCAAGGTCATTCCCACATACCATTACAGTATGACAAGAAGAAAAAAAGTATAGATAGAGAGAACCTGTGGCCCACCAGATATTCCTCCAAATTGACCATGCTGGCTAGGGTTGCTGGAAGATGTAGTTCAGTGGTATCTGGAAAGCCACAGGTTCCTCATCCTAGGAACTTCCTGCTGTGTCAGACCATTGATCTATAAAGTTTAGTACTGCCTGTACCAGAAATGGACAACCTATGGACCCAGGCAATATACCACTATGAATACCATCTTGTGCATCCTTCAAAGCCCATGATTGAGCTGCTAGAACTTGGTATCAAAGGACTGAAAATTGGCAATTTCCCACTATTTCCAAATGGAAAACTAAAGGAGTAAGGGATACTGAATCTTCAGGTGGTTTAGCAAACCATAAAATGATGGATCTCTCTCCAAAATCCTCTTTCCAAAATCAGCCCCACACCCCCAAAATCTGTCCTATCTACTTCTATAGTATCATGGCATCATCATGAGACCTACTAGCAGCATCCTGCTGCTAAAAAAACTGCAGGTCTCCCTTGCTTTATGCAAATATCTTGAAGTGAATTTGCTACTATGTGATTGATCATTTTTGTCCAAGAATCTGCTTTATGTAAAAAAAAAAAAAAAACACCATTATGTGATTTGTGCCAGCATAGTTAATTTGCGCTAGAGGTCTGGAAAGATTCCAACAGTTCTTTCTGCCAAAACCACTTGAACACTTTCCCACCAAAACCCCTTTCTGCTTTCACACGCATGGTGTGCAATTGTTTTAGTTGAGTGTCCTGTCTCCCACTGAATTCCATACCTGCATTATCTACTATTGTTACTATAAGGTCAAAACAGTCAGCAACATCTAATCCCGTTACGCAAAAGGAAAAGGAAAAGGACCTCTCTAACACCAGAAAGAAAGTTGGACATATTATGTTGTGCTGAAGCTGGTGAAGGATACTCAGCCCTAATATGAGCTTTTAACCTGGGCAGATCTACTGTGCACAACATAACAAAGAAGGTCATGATACACTCTGTCTCTTTGCCATGATAAACACATGTATTAAAAATACAGCTAGAGAAAAGATGGAGAAAATGCTTTGACTGTACCTAGAACTTGAGACAAGGAACAGAACATTATTGGGTAATGTAGAGCTTAATAATAAGGCTCTCAAAGTTTATGACACATTTATCAATGCATTTGGATTACAAAAATTGACACCATATCCCACAATCCCTTTTTTCCCACTGGTTCATTATCTTGCTTTATGTGAATTACTTTAGGCAAGGTTTTCCGGGAACATTAACCCTAGTATAAAGCAAGGAAAATCTCTATTTAAACTAAATGTATCTCAACCACAAAAATTGTAATAATTCCTGGTCAGTAGCTCCAGGGTTCCAGACAGAAGCCTTTCCTAATCCTATCTGAAGAAGTTCTAAGGACTAAACTTGAGACCTTATTGCAAAATCATATGATATACCATTGATTTGTGCTCTTTCTGACTACCCAATGCCACTATTGATGACCAGGCATATCTTTACTAGGAAAAACCTGCCAAACTGTTGTATTGGCCATCATTTTCTAACAATATGAAATATGAAACGTTGTGTTATTGTGTGCTGGGGACAGAACTTTATTCATCCTTGGGCTTATGATCCAGTTTTACTTATTTCACTTTATTATTTCATGTGTTTCTTAGCCACCTTTCAGTACTGCAATTTTCCCAGTATAATACTAAACATACAATCCAATATCAATATTAGAAGTATATAAGATCATAAATATGTCTTAAGGAAAGGAAAGTATAAATTAGTTAAAATAAGCCAAATTCAAAATATATACTTAAGAAAAATAGCATCAGTTATAAAACTGTCAGTTAGAAGGCAAAAAGAATAAATATTTAATGCCCCAACCCCAACCCAACAAAGCATGAGCCAGCCTTTATTTCATGGGAGAGAACTCCATTGAGTAGGGGCTGTAATAGAGAAAGCCTATTTCCAGAGTCCACCAGCTTTACCACTGTTTGTTGCAGATCACTAAATAAAGCTTTCATGATCACATGAACACAATGTCAAATGCTAATAGTGGTAAGTGGAGCTGGTTTTCTTGCTTATTTGAAATGCAACTCAACCTGAAGGAAGTCATGGAAGGATACAAATTACTGGTCAGTGCAGCCTCACCTGACTCCCTATGGCACCTATTTGTTTGTGGTTACTTCTGAAATGTGGCAAATGCAATTTCTTATTCAACGTCTTGGAATTTGTAGAACTGCCTTGTTATCCAGAGACTTCCTTTATGGAGTAGAGCTTTGTTATAACCAGGTCATTGCCAAGAAAGCACTTAGCAGATGAACCAGTGTGTTTTCTTTTCTTTATAATAGACACACAAACATACACACATATATATTATTGGGCTGCATAAGAAAATATTCAGAGAATATGGCATAGCATGGAGGCATTTAGACATTGTCTAAAAGAGGAAAAGTAAACAAATAAGCTACAATCAATTCTCAAATAAGTTGCATTACCACTTCAACAACAACAACAAGATTTTTTTTAACATGGGTATTGTATTGCTTGAGGATTATCCAAGAAAGATGCAGAAGTCAGAGAAGAACTCCAAACAAATTTCATTAATATCAAAAGAGATTTAACAGTCCTGCTCTGTACTTCTCTTACTGTAAGCTCATGGCTTTTTTGCTTACCCCTGCTTGGATAGTTCCAAACATTGTCCCTGAACTGGTATCTCTTAAAATCTGGCTAGGATGAGGGAATGGATTACAGCAGAACACTACAATGGACACTCTGTACAACTGTGCCAGCATTATGCGTGTACCTACAAGTAGCCTGTGTCTCCTTCAACTCATAGCCAAAGCTGAAAAGATTCAGCTTTGGGTCATAGGTGCAATTAAAGGTGTAATTAAAGGTGAGATCCATGAAGACAGAGATGCCATGAGCTATCACTAAAATGATTTATATTTATCAAAATACCAGAAACAGAAGCAGCTGATAACCATCCTTCTTCATATCACCTTTAGAAGCTCTGCATTATTTTATTTTCTTGGTATTTGTACTCTGAATCTGCTCCAGCTTTTCCACATCCCTTTTAAAGCACAGCACCTAAGAATAGGACATGTAACAGAGAACAATAGAAATATGATGTCTTGTGATCTGAATGCATTGCTTCTGTTAATGCATCTCAAGACTGTATTGCTCATATTCTGCGAGTGGTCCAATAATACATCTAGATTCTACTCACATGGACTTCTGTAATCCTAGTTCTTCCAAATCTTTGATTATGCATTTGATTTTTTCTACCCAGTGGCAAGATTTGTCACACTTGAACACCCAGCAACCTGTAGGATTTGGCTCAGTGTTCAAGCCTGTTAAATTCATTTTGAGCTGTGACATTGTTTTCTGAGGGAATCAATTTTCCTAGCTTGGTAGTATCTGCAAATCACAGAATCATAGAGTTGGACAGGACCTTGGAAGTCGTCTAGTCCAATCCCCTGCTCAGGACAGGGATTCTCAGACCATCCCAGACAAATGTTTGAAAATCTCCAGCGATGGAGCACCCACTACTCCAGGAGGCAGGCTGGTCCACTGCTTAATAGCGTTCACGGTCAGGAAATCACTCCTTATTTCTGGAGTGAGGTCTGGACCTCTCTTTCTGTAAACCTTTCACCCATTAGTTCTTGTCCTATTCCCTGTATTGTTTTATTCATATGGAAAATAAATCCACACCCTGTTCCTGTGACAGTCCTTCAGGTATTGGAAGGCTGCTACTAGGTGTCTCTTTAGCTTCTCTTCATTAGGATCTAAACTTGAGAGCAAGGTGTGGTATTTCCATAGCATTCCCTTGGTTTATGAAACTGGTCATTCTGAAAGAAATAGAGATAAAGTTAGTTTGAAGTGACTGGTTCCTGACAAACTCCTGCTATCTCCTGGTAGTGAGATAGCATTCTTTTCTAAGTGTTTAGAGGAATGCTGCTTGACCATCTGTTTTTGTACCTTACCCAAGCACTCCTTTTCCTGTTTTTGAAAATTCGGACTGTATTTGCTTTTGCAGTCTTCTGACACCTCACCAGTTCTCCAGGAGTTTTCAAAAATTACAGTCAACAGGTCCAAGATAATTTCTGCCAATTCCTTCAGTGCTCTGGGATGTGATTTCTCTGACCATGGAGACTTGAATTCATCTAAAATAGCAAGGTGGATTCTTACTATAATGTACAGAGGTCCTGCCTCAATATCCAGGGATGGTTCACCTGATGTTCAGAATATTTCTAAGTCTTCTGGCACTCTGGTTCCATTTAATTAATAAACAAATAACAAGCCCATAGAAATACTCTTCATAAGTTTAGTCAATATGTGGGTGTGTGAGTGAGTGGAATATCAGTAATAGGCTCTAAATTTACCTAGATACATCCAGAAGTGGTTCTGACCAACTTTGCAGGGACCCCACACGTACTTGTACAAGTTGGGTGGGATTTCACAGATATTCCAAAAAATGTACTTCGAGCAGGTTAAAGTTGCAGCCATGATGCCCTCCCCAAAACACGGTGCTGGAACATATACAGCACATCAGTAGAGTTAGTGCTTATTGAAGCATGTGATTCTCAGATAACTGAGCACTTTTTGTTTTTCATCATTGTTGCTCCCAGCAGTCATTTCAAAACGATGACACTGGTTCTTATCACTTCTTGAACAGTCTGTAAGATGTGTGTGTGTGTGTGTGTGTGTGGTAGAGAAAGAGAAGACAAAAGAAGCTGGATCTAACTCCTACAGATATTTGCACATTCTTTAGCAGCATTTTCTTGCAGCATCGTTTCTAATAGCGATCTGACAGTCCTCATTGTGAATGAGCCTCAGTATTCCATTTATACAGGACTCGACCCTTTCAGCAATCATAGGGTTGACTGATAGGGCTTCCTTAAACCTTCTGCTGTTAAGAGAATATTGAAGCAGCAAAGCCAGCAAGGAATATGTTGCCTAAGAATGAAGCCTGTATGGTGTATGTTTGCTTCTGGTTAATAATATTAATTTTTGCAATTACAATTGCCTCTGCTTTCATTTAATGAGTTTCTCGATGGGATTGAAAATACTGTATATTTTTGTTTTTCTCAGAGTGCCATTGCATCCTTTCCCTTTCTTGAGCTTTAACAAGCAGGGAAGTGCTCTCTTGTTCTGCTATGTGCACATGACTGGGAGAATGTCAGTGCATTCTTGATGGTAGAAAACAAGATAATGCTGCCTTAACAGGTTTGATTTCTCCCTGTGAGTTGGCATCTCACCAAAAATACCAGTGTTTGAACAGAGGCTGATGTCTTAATGTGCTCATTAAATTCCTCCATGGGTTTTGCAAGACAAAGTATTAATCCCATAATTTTGCCTCTCTTTCTGTTGGGTAATTATACCGGCTTTCCTAAATTTTCCCCTGCAGTTGTGGTTGGTTTGGAGAGTGCTTTTCCTTCACCTTGGGTGCAAACTGTACACCTTTGGAAACATGGTAAATTCTCATTTCAAGGAAGATTCAGTTCCACCTCTGTAGATTTTCCTATGTATGGGAATATTTGGGGATATGTTTGTGGGAGGGGATGGAAAGTTTTCCTGCAAGGTTCAGATATCTGCTCTTGGACACATTAAACTGGAAACTGAAGAAAAAGTCTCCAGGTATAGGAATCAATACAAAGAAAGACTGTTCAAGGTAGAGATTATGGCCAGCATTTGTGTCTGAAGATGTCATTCAGCATTACCTTATGCATTCTTAGTAAGCAGTAAAAATATTTCTTATTTATGGGGCATACTTCTGGATGAATATGCCTAGGGGGTTGCATTATTGTTCTGTTGCTGATATTTAATTTAGGGCTTGGTATATTTCTTAGTTGTTAAATTTAGGTTTTGGTTTTTCTAAGTTGATTTGTCAGACACAGTATGAATTCTTAGTGGGTTGTTTAATCTTGGCATTATGCTGAATATATTAATAGGTGGTTTAACTGGCCCATTGGAATGTCATCTGTGTTTATTTAATTTTTCCTGATAAATGAAATGAATTATGCATGTACTGTAAAGGAATGTTTCTGTTACATTTGATGATGTGCTGCTGTATTGCTATTGTTCTGAGATTGTTTTAAACCACGTTGGATATTGCAGGCTGCTGGAAAATGGCATGTTATATAAACTGATGATAGTGAAGATTTCAGTCTATGCTAAAAATATCCAGTCATTGTGCATGTTACAGAGGAAAGGCTGAAATTCAGTGGTAGTTCCCTCTGTCAGTTTCTGGGGCTATAAAAACTCCAGTTTCAAAGCCTGAGGGGGCTGAATCAAGATGGACAACAGTGAGCTAAATGGACAAATTATATCTGCTTTGTTACCTATTCCTACCTAATATCCTAACTGTGTGATATGATGCTTGCCTTGGATATTTTCAGTTTACACTAGGCAAGACAGGCAAGAATGGAATATCAATATTTTAACATTATTTGCCATCTTTCATTAACTGTTCCTCCTCTGTCTCTTATGCATCAAATGTATATTGCACCTCCTGTGGACAACTGTTCTGTAATTTTATATTCTATTCAATTGTATCACATTGAGTACTAGAAAGTAATCATATTGCACTAGCTGTAGCAGTAGTAGTACAGTGGTTATAATCTTATTTACATATAACAGCATCGAGTAAGGCTATTATTTTGCCATATGCTTTCTGGGGGGAGGAGGAGAAGAAGAAGATTATGTCTTTGTACAGTTTATGTAAGTGTGCTGAAAGGTAAACCTTACTGTATCCAACTATATGGATTTATTTAGTAAATGTGTTTGGATTACATTTGCAATGCCCTTCTGTTCCAATCAAGCATTCTAAATAAACCAGACACTGAGTGTCTCATAGAAATGCTGTTCTTCTCTTAGATTCCAAAAAGGACACTTTAAAATCCATTATAAAACTAGGTTTGTTTTAACTTGAAAAAAATGTTTTTGAAAAATCTAGGAGTGCAGGTTTCTCAAACAAACAGAGAATGCAAGCAGAGGAAAATAAATACATAATTCTTGATTTTTGTAGAGGAGCATGGTTTGAAAAAGACCTCTGCCTCAGACTGAGTGCGCCTCTTGAAAAGGAGCTTCATGCCCTCCAACATTGCCTTGGGATGTGTGACATCAGAATACATGACATATAAGGCCACAGCCAGAGACCATTGCCACCAAAGGCTGCATGGTGGGTTTATTTGGACTGATGGATGCTTTGCACTCCATTCTATGAATTGTGCCACTGTCTTTCCACACACCCACACCCTGCTTTTTATCACTGCTGGCATAGCTTGTTGTGTTTATATATCTGACAGACAAACACATCACAGATACAACTCATGTACTGATCTATGTGGGAGATAAGACCTCTCAGCTTTGCTTCATTGAAAATCCAACTGACAGCAACAGGGAAAGTCATTGATTTCTGTCAAACCCATTGTTGACAGTTTAGGGTTACAAGTTCACAGAGATGGTGCTGCCTATGAAATGTAGACTGTGTGCATTTCAAGTTTTAACACCTTAGTGGAGGGGCTGACAGACATTTCTTTATTCTTCTGCACCCTGCCATATAACAGTAGTGCAAAAATATTGGTTAGTTTCTTGAATTATTGTGTTGTGCATGACTTTTTTGGTATGTGTCTGAGATAATGCCTGTAAAAAGTATAAAGTAAATCAATACTCTCCTTCCCCACAGTTATCCTTGATCCATTGGATGACTATCAACAGATTTAATTAATTTTATTTGGTATTTTTAAAAACTTATTTAATGGTGTGCAACTCCATCATTGGAGGTCTATAGCATTTCGTTTCCACTCACCCATTTTCAAGCATCACCAACTTTCTTCACTTTCCAATCTTGGAATACACACACACTGGGGTTGAGTGTTTTTTTTTTTAACCTTCTGTT
Organism: Python bivittatus; assembly: GCF_059951505.1. Lineage (NCBI taxonomy): Eukaryota > Metazoa > Chordata > Lepidosauria > Squamata > Pythonidae > Python > Python bivittatus. Next base: position 8,037,789 of record NW_028277075.1, on the reverse strand, counting down.
TTGAAGAAATATTGGCCCAGACATCAGCCATGCTGTTTGTTGATTGCCTAGTTTTAGTTTTGCTTAAATAAAGATGAAGGCATGCTACCCCTTTGCAACAATGATATTCTCCCATTAGGGTGAGAGTAAGGATAGCGATGAAAGAAAAGCATGGTTTTTGATAAATAAATAACCTTATTCAGGGTTCACTGAATCTTAAGGCTGAACCGCTAAATGTAAAGCTGACAAGGACCAATTTATACAATCAGCAAAAGCAGGTGATAAATCCTTCTCTAGAGTTAATCAATTTATGCTGCAGCTTTGTGTGGCTAGATGGGCGGATTGTGTGCAGGTATACTCTAGAATGAATATAAAACACTTACTAAGGACAAAGTTTTATGTATTGCTGATGCTGCCTCCATATACTGCATGTCAATAGCATTCTAGATTGATAAGGAGAGATTAAGTTTTCATTCGTGGGGGACGCAGGTGGATACGTTGTTGAGTTTGGTATGCAAAAATAGCAACTCATATGCTACCTCAGGGTTCCTCAACCTCAGCAACTTTAAGATGGGTGGACTTCAACTCTCAGAATTCCCCAGCCAGCCAGGCTGGGAGGATGGGGAATTCTGGGAGTTGAAGTCCAACCATCTTAAAGTTGCTGAGGTTGAGGAACCCTGTGCTACATGACATGCTATATAGCATGCAAGTCCTTTCCAGGAGAGAAAGAACAACAACAATGGACGTTTCCAGTTCAAAATAAGGAATATCCAAAGTTAGGCAGGAAGACAAGGTTGCCCCCCTGTTGGATGTAACCAGAAGAGCTTATTCTTGAAGCCTCTGATTGTAGGTCCTTGCCAGAGAGGTTCAAAAAGTCCTGTGAAGATGTTTATTGCCAGTGGGGTATTCAGTCACTCTATTGGTATGATGGGGTTAGGCAAGAGGTTATATATATATATATACACACACACACACACACACACACACACACACACAGACACACACAGACACACACACACACATATACATACTGTATATATACACACACACACACATACATACACACACATACATACACATACACACACACATACCATATATATAAAATATACCACATAATGTTCAAGGTTACATATCAAACAGAGAGTTGAAGTATTAGCAACATGTGAATATAGTTAATCTTACCCAAAGGCCTGAGTAGTGATTTTGTGGGTTTGTGTCAGTCAATAGTCATAAAGAATAATTTATATATCCTTCAATATAATATTGTACTTTATGCAGAATGCTGGAACAAGTGATGTTTGGCTCAAAAAGCTTGAAATGAAGACAATCTCAGTGGGGCTTATTCTTAAACAAGCATAAATGGATTTGCAGTATAAAAGAATAAGAATACAGGTCATAACAACAGAAAGCAGTACAGTAGTTGTAGGAAATAGATAATCTCTTTACTCTTTCCCCTTTCCTTCATTTGTACTAGTAAAAGTTGGATAACAGTAAAAAATACAACCAATGCAGATTCTTGGGTCATCAAAAAAGCTAACAAATTTATAATGGCATGATTTCATATAAAATGGTGTTTATTTTGAATTGGAATAATAACAGTGTTAATGATCACATAAACTTGTATTTTATTTGATACAATTTAAGCTGATTTAACTTTGAGACTTATGGAAATGAGAATATTTTTGTGTCTATAAGGGTATGTGGGTGGGTGTAAAGTATCTTTATAAACACAGAATCCATATTTGTAACTGAACAGCTATGATTAATATTTGTACCCTTCTTGAGTTGTGAACATGAATTTTATACATTATTAGTCATAATAAAACTTTTTTTTAAGGCATATGCTTTCATGAACTAGAATCTACTTCATCAGATAGATTAAACTGGCAAATATATCTATGAACATGGTTAGAAAAGGTGTTCTTGTTAAAAACCACATGCTCTTAACAGTAATCTCATAGGGATCATAATAATAACTGGACAGAGCACCCTCTTTTCTACCTATCATCCCCAGAAAGCTAGTGAGGAAAGATACTTCTTTCCTTTCTCAGTAGCTTTCTCAGATGTACTGTATCTTTCCTGAGATATGATCTGGTGAAGCAGTGAGTTTTAAAATTAGATTATGGGGACTCTACCATAAAGCAAGCAACAGAGTATTCTCATCTTCCTTGTTTTCAGTCTATACATACTCTGTGTGCGTCTGACCATTTCAAGAGATTTTTCTTCAAGCGTATACATTCCCATTGAACAGTGTGGTGATGGTATGGCACTATTATTTTGCAGCTCGTCATTTTCCCCAGCAGCTGCAGTCATAGTTGTAGTTTCCTAGGTAGAGCCTCCAAATGTCTGGGAGTAGTAGGAGAGAGAGAATAATGGTTCACTTGAGCCCAGAAACTAGAAGCCAAGGTGAGGCAAGGCTTCAATGCTTTTTACCTATGTAAGCAGGGAAAACCAAGTTCAGCAGGCTGCTTTTTAAACCAGGATTGCGAAACTGATTAGAAAGATTAAGACTGGGTGCCCTAATAAGATTGCCAGTGAACTCTGCTAGAACATCCAGAATTGAGGCAGCAGGATGAGGTGCAAGTTTCAGTGAATGGGAAAATGATCCATCTCTTGTCCCCATGGAGCTTCAGCACTGGTACAAACCAGACGTTCTGCAATATATGTTGTGCAAAATGTGAGCTGTAAAAAAGTCAGCTTGGTTGCCCAAGGAGGGCCAGAGTTTGTAATCCAAGGCATAGCACCATTCAGCATCACATCAATATTGCAATTATGGGCTTGTTTTTTTATTGAAGTTTTATGGTAATTTTCAAAATTCTCTTTCTCTCCCTTCTGCCCCCCCCCCACACATGGTTTCAACAAATTCTTCCCCTATGCTTTGACAAGTATAAAGACAACCCCTTGCTGTCATCTTTAGTTTAATCCTTATACAGAGAATATAATGCAACCATGTGTCTGTAAGTAAGTTATGCCTAATGAGGACTATATGAATCTAATTTACCTTACATTCTTCTGTTTTTCCCAAATAATTATTTGCTTATGAAAACCATACAGTATCTGTCCATCTAGCCCTTTGCCCATCATAATAGACTGTTTAGGAGCCAATGAGACTTGCTATAATACACACACACACACACTCACACACACACACACATTCTACCATGTGATTGATTTTAGAGTATAAGCTCTATCAGCAGGGAGTTGTTCTGTACATGATGGTGCTGTACAAAGACTAATAAAACTGCAGTATGATGAAGAAGGAGCCTCTCCTAATCCCTTTATCTGTCTTAAATAGCCCTGGATAGTCACCATTATTGTGTGCTTTCATTTACTCAGATAGTTTAATATAGGTGCTTTTCTAAGGGCTGATTTCCAACTTACCTCTAAATTCATTTTATCTTTCTGCATGCCTGTCCTTCATCTCAATGGAGTTTTTACCAGTGGGTTGCTCCCCCAGACAGTAAATGCCTACAATATGCTTTCTTCCTTCTCCTCTTTAATATTTATTTAATGTTGATGATGCATTAGAAACCATAGAGAATAAAGAAGTGGGTTTTCTCTTGATTAGATTTTCTGTCTCTAAGAAAAATTTGGATGGGGGAAGAAGGCAAAGTTATATCTGAAGTAAAGACATCTCCAATCAGTTCTGTAGCTACATTAAAAAATTCAGCTCCAAGTGATTAGATTCACATGAGAGAATGGGTGAGAATGGATTCATTGGCCAGGGTGACCTTTGCAGCCCAGAGCCTTCGTAGTGCATGTACACTTTCTGCACAATTTAGAAACTTAATTAGCCAAGGTTCTAAATCATGTAAGGAGCTTTGCACTGCAGACATTCAGCCTGTAGTGCATGGAGAACTGTGACACCAGGCCATGATGAAGGGGACAAAGCCACTGGTCTTATCCTTACTCGTTCACTCTCAATTGATTCTAATTGCATGTATGTGTGCACACAGGAAAGTGAACTTCTATATAGGAGTCAGATAAAATCTAGGTGTCCAGTTAACTGTCTTTTAATGGGGTGACCTGCACAGAATTCATGACATCCGTCATTCAAGGGCCATTAGCAATAACTTTCTGATGGTGCTCTGTCTCTGCCACTTTGAGCCACATATCATTGCTGCTTCCTTCCAGCACATTTAAGCAAGCTTTGCTTTTACAGATCTCTAGAAAGATCCAAGGGAAGGATGGCTATGCGGATACTGGCATAATTCTCTATGATATAGTAATTAAATCAGGGTGGTATTCAGCTTACATCCACACTTGACTTATTCCTGTTGGGTATTCCTATATGCTAGCAAAGGCTGAGCATGGGATCAGCGTGGACTATGTTACACATTTTGAACTAAGCCACAGAGCTGTTAGAGTGGGAAAGAGCATTAAAGGAGTTAGAGAAAATAGTTGCTGCTTAGATGCAAGCTGCTTAGATGTGCCTTGGATTGATTTCAATATCTCCCTTGTGGATACATACATAACTAAATCCCCAAGGGCACATGAGAAATATACTAGTAAAAATAGACCTGTGCAAGCATTCTACTGATTGATAACTTGAACATGCAAGGCAGTGGGTTACCTGGCCCTGCCCCCATCTCAGAGACAGTGCTTCTCATGATCAGGGAAGAGATCTTCCTGGATATAGTGAATGGACATGTGAAAGCTTTTTTGCAGGTGTACAGACTGTTCATGCAGATATCTGCAGGAGGGACCAACTCATGTGTGCAGCACTGAGTTATATGCTCTCCCCATCTTATATGTTCATGTTTTCAGTAATTAGAATGTTTGAATAAGCCTCATGGGTCATTAGGATAGAAAAGTGAAAAAAGGAACAGTGGATTCCTTCAATATGTGCATACTACAAGTTACATCATGACAATAGTGGGTATGACTTAGAAGCTAGATTTACACTTCACACTTAAGCTGCAGTGTGACTTGTGGCTTAGGATGTTACATGAACCCGGCCAATTGTGATTTATTCAATAAATCAGGCAAACTAGGAGTTATTGTGATATGTGAATTAAGAGAATGGAAACTAGCTGAACAGTTGTTTGGTATATCTAGTATAGCTTGCCTTTAATTCTTGTAGTCTGCCTTGTGTGAACCTGATTCACTCTCCTCTTCTGGTGGGATGTAGGCTGATAACACAGGGGGATTGTCAAGAAACAATCTACAAGATATTTCACCAAAAGCCATAATGCTCTTTAATTTGCTTTGGGTTTCCAGGCAGCCTTTCTAGGAAGTTGCCTTACAGATGAATGCTCCTATATCTGCCAGCCCTCAAATTCAGAGTTCAGGTTTCTGTGTTCCTGGAAGCTTCACCTCCTAGTCTGGATTGTATGCCAGTTCCATCAATACTGGCAGAGGAACACTCTGAAATCACTTTCCTTGATTCCTTCATCTTCAGAGGAGGACTACTCCAGTGAGTTCATGACAGCACCAAGAATTCCCAGAGGAGTCCCACTAAATGCACCCTGCTGCAAACAGTACCACAGTCTTTGCCTGAAGGCCTGGGAATATCTCATGAAAATATTCACACGTTTTTAAGAATAACCAACAGAGAGAACTTCTGTTGTAAGAGGAGAATTTTAATTCTTCTTCCAACAATCATGAGGGGTAGACTAAACTGAGAGGTGGCGAGTTGACTGGGGTATCTCAGGCATTTAATGGCTGAACAAGGATTTGAATCTCTACTTCCTAAATTTATTGCACTTCAAAGGCTTCTTCTTTCATAAAAATATGATAAAATATTAACTGTTCATAAGATATTACCTTCTTTATTTCTCGTTTGTTTCATTTTTTTCTGTTACTGAACAACGATATGGTTGTTTGCTAGAGCTGATTCTGTTGAGATTCAGTAGGTGCTTGGCTGGTTGGTTTTTCTGTCACCCATGGCTAATTATGAAGTGCTGAATCGATTAACAATTTACAGGATATGGATAGAGCCATAATTGCAACCTCTGTTTTGCAGGCCAATCCAGTTCCCATTTAAATCAATTGCAGTTTTCATAGCAATTTCAGCAGCAGCCAGACTAGGACTTTTATTTTCTTTCTTCCTAACCCTGCCATTACTAGGAATCGACTTTTGTCTGTGCCCATGGGCCTCAGTGGAAGGCACAGCAAAAAGGGGATTGTTTTAAAGATGGAATGAAAAGCAGATCTGTACAAAGTTGAGCTTTTTCTGGAGAATGGGGTGATTTTCTTCCTAATCTTGAATTTCTTTAACTGGGCTCTGTGGCGTATCTTTCAAATTAAATCCTCCCTTTGTTTCAGTATCAGAAAGAGCACATGTTCCCATTTTTCTTCCTGCAGTGCTTAAGCATAATTTGGTGTCAAACACATGCTCTCTGACTGAGGTCCAACCAGATTTACTTGCAAATGTGTCTGGGTCAATAACATTTGTTTCAATTAGATTTACAAAGAACCATTATGGTGCTTTGGCGCTCTAGTTGAAAGGGAGATTGTGGGAGGGGAGGGAGGACAAAAACCTGCCAAGCACTTAACTAATTTATGATTTAAAAAAAGAGAAGGCGGTGGATATTAGATATGGTAGGGAGCAACCATATCTAATATCATTGGCCTTCTGCCAGATGAAGCAGGAGTCTTGCACAGCTCAGGAGCTGTCAGTTGCCAGGGCAAAGCCTGCTGCATGCCTCGAGTATCATAGCTTTGATCTGAAGAAATGATTATAACCAGGCATTTTTGGATCATGGCCACAGTTCTGTGTTCCATGAGAAATTACTGTCTTACAAGCTTAAGAGTATTAGAGGCGCAGCGTATGAAATCCTGAGGGCAAGAATGAAATTGGAACCTTTGGTGCTAATTTTTTTTTTTTTCATAAAATGCCTGAGTAAATTGGCAATCATAAGGTTGGTGACAGAGAGCAAGAGTGAGACATTGGGCAGTTGTGTGCTCCACCGTGGAAACCCTATCAATATAATCTTGGCAATTTAGGATCTCAGACATGCAAAACAGCATTTGGTTTTACCAATAGGATTGTGCAATTTTTTTTTCTGTGCAGGACTACATGACAACTATATATTTAAGCTGTACAGTAGGTAATAAATGCTTTGTCTTTTAAGGACACTACTTGAATGGGGATTAAATCCATGTTATTTATTTTATTTATTTATTCAATTTATATAGCCACCCATCTCAGACCAGTGACTCTCAGTGTTATTTGTCTCCATGCTTCTAGCTCTTTATAACTGAGCCAGATTTGGTGGCATTCCCTTATTTCAAATTCTGCTTCCGTTTAGGGTATGAATACCAACCTTGGTCCCCAGACATCTTTTACCATAAAACCCCATCCTTCCTCATTTGCTATGCTTTTGGGGGTGATGGGAATTGAAGTCCCACATTATTTCAAGGTTGGAAAGGAAAGCTCTCTGTTGTGTTTGGTGAGAACGTTTGAAGCTGGCTTTTTCATTTTCATTTTTTTTTCCCATTAGTGAACTGGATCTACCATGCACAAAATGGAGAGGAGGAAAACTGAAGAGATTTTGGGGATGGGCTGGGGGAAACGCCAGAGGCAGTCTATATAGGAAAATGCCCTGAAGTCCCAGTTCATTGTTTGAAATGACATAATACAGCAATGTTACTGAAGCTAAGGAAATCTAGGCCTGGCAGATCCTGACTTTGGAATCACGATAGAGTTGGCAGCCATAAACTTAAGTACATAGATACATTTGGAAGCCGCATGCCACATTTTTACCTTGAGTCCTAGGACAGTTTAAATCTTGGCTTGGGGACTAATGATAACAATGTAGGAATGAACATCAGAGTAGGCAAAATATGCAATAAGCTTATGTGCTCCCCATTAAGAGGATTTGAAGAGCTTAAGAAGAGCTGTGGAGCATAATATGCAGGTATAAAAGGAAGGTATATGGTCTGTAAGGGAAAGATGCCTGTTAAGCAGAAAGTCTAAACAACTTTCCGTTCCACCAGCCACAGGAATCAGGTTTCAGTGCCTCCCTTCCTGAAGAAATAAGCAATGACTTACTAACAACAGCTTTTAATAGTCATTTTAATAGGGATCCTTAAAGGCACACTATCAGCTGGGAACTATGCAGGCCCAGGGGTCTTTTTCATGTGGGTCCCTAGTCGTCTAGTCCAGTGTTCCTCAACCTTGGAAACTTGGGATGTGTGGACTTCAACTCCAGAATTCCCCAGCCAGCCTTAGGTACCTGAGCCAAGAGTTAAGCTAAGAAAGTGTGGCCCCAGGCTGCATTTCATCATCTAGCATCATCTTTATTATCTTCTGTTGGAACCATCATCTAGCACTCACAAAGCTGTGAATTTTGTTTCGTTTTTGAAGACTGCTGGACTCGTAACACAGGCATTTGGGGACAGAATAAAGGAACGGAGATCAGTGAAATCTCAAGAGGTGGGAAAAATCTAGTCAGTGTAATTTGTAATCCCTGAAAGGAACACCAGAATAATAACGGGGGTAAGGAAATAAAAAACAAAGCCAAACAATTAATTAAAGTAGTTTCTTCCCAAACTGACTGTGTTTAGTCAATAAAATAATAATAATAATAATAATAATAATACCACCACCACCACCACCACCACCACCACCACCAAAGAAACCAAATTGGCCTATAAGAAAGACTAAATGAAGAATAGAAAAGAGACATGGCAAGGCAAAATATTACATGGCCATTACACACACACACAAACTAGCAGGCAAAGCAGATAACAATAAAACCTGGCAATGGCTAAGAGCGGGAAAGTTGAAGAAAGAGACAGAGGGGCTAATTCTGGCTGAACAAGACCAAGCCTCAAGAACAAATGCACACAAAGCCAGAATTGAGAAGACAGCAACAGACAGCAAATGCCACCTCTGCAAAGAAGTTGAAGAAACAGTGGACCACCTAGTTAGCTGCTGCAAGAAGATCACCCAGACTGACTACAAACAACGGCATGACAAAGTAGCAACAATGGTGCATTGGAATATCTGCAAGAAATACCATTTGCCTGCAAGCAAGAACTGGTGGGACCACAAAACAGACAAAGTAATAGAAAATGAAGAAGCTAAAGTGCTCTGGGACTTTAGAATTCAAACAGACAAGCGCCTGCCACAGAACACCCCAGACTTAACAATTGTTGATCAGAAAGACAAAGAAGTCTGGATAGTGGACACTGCAATACCTGGAGACGACAGAAGAGAAGAGAAAGAACTGGAGAAAATAACAAAATATAAAGACCTGCAAATAGAAGTAGAATGACTATGGCAAAAGAAAGCAAAGATAGTACCAATAGATATAGGCTCCTTAGGTGCAATCCCAAAATATCTGGAGCACCACTTGAAGACCACTGGCACTGAGAAAATCACCATAAGTCAATTGTAAAAGGCAGCTTTACTTGGAACAGCTTATATCCTGTGACGATACCCTTAACACCATCAAAGAACATCACCTGCCTCTCCCAGATCCTTGGGAAGGACTCAATAGGTGGATAAAAATGCCAAATCCAGTCTAAACATCTGGCTGACTGTGCGACCAGCCATAATAGCAACAACCACATTTTAATCATTGTAGAAGAAAGGAAGGAGCCTGACAGTTTGTGCTACAAATGAAATTCAGTTTTGTTCTGCTTTTATGAGCTTTTAAAAATGTAGGGGGAGAGGTTGTACTGTTCATGTTCCCCAGCAGGCAGCAGCAGCTGGCCAATCGTGGTTGATCTTGAAAAAGCTGAGCAGGATCGCTTTTGGATGGGAGACCACCAGAAAACCCCAGGTTTGTAAACTAAATTGGGAAGTCAAAAACACATCCTGCAAGAAGGCAGTAGCAAATGACATAGACTCATCCATAATAGTCACTGGGAGTCAAGCTCAATTGCAAGGGGCTGCTTAATTCTACTGTTTTGTTTCATTTCATTTCATTTCAAGTTCTTGTGGTGGGGATGGGATTGCTTTCCTGACACATTTTTCTGCACCTATACTTTTGTACTGTGCAGCACTGTACAGACACACTAAAAACAACAGCACCAAATTGGCATCAGAATTGGTTTTTGCACAGGTGTTTCCTTCTTCTTCTTGTGCTGGGGAGTACAATGCAAAACAGAAGAAGCATGTGCAAAGCAATCCTTTGTTTTTTGTATCTCTAGATAGCTTCAAGGGCAGCATGCTTCTTTTCTCCATCCATTACTCAATGGTTTTAGCACAACCAGATTTTTTTCGGTGCACACAGCTGTTCTTTGTTCACAGTTTCTCAAATGGCTTTTTCTGACATCTGTGTTGCTAGCTAGTTCTCCTGGGACGTTGTTGTTTACTGTTCTGTGGTTTCTCTTTTGTCTTGTATCTATCCCTCTGTTGAATGAACTTGATCAAATTAGCATTCTGTAGAAGTGGAAATACCTAGCCAACTTTAGCTTATCTCAAAAAAACTAAGCAGGGTTATGCCTTGTTATTTCTTGGATGAGCACTTCTTTGAAGTCCCCAGGCTGTAGGCTAGACTGGGAAGTTGAAAAAACATCCCACCTGTCATTTCACAGCTTTTGCCGTGTGACTTTCTAGATATTGAGGAGAAGGGAGGGGGGATTGTTGCATTGTGGTTGGATCAGAAGCCCATTTAGACTTTGTCCTAAATCAGTAAATTCATTTGTAAACTTACCAATTTCCAAATCAAATGCATGGGACATAGCAAATTTCCATAATCAGTGCCAGGTTATCCAACTACTTGAAGGCTTATATTATACACAGGGAATACTGTGTGTGTAGGAGGGGGTGCGTGTTTGAATAAGTGATAGGCTTATGTTTGTTTTTTTTCTTTTAAATCCAGGCTTTCAATTGAAAGTGAATATGGAATTGTTTGTGTATTTCTTCCCTCTGGGCACCATCCAGATGGAGAACAGTTGTAGTAATTATGCATTTTTAGCTAAACCTTGCTGTCAAGCACTAGTGACAAATGCAGCAATAACTTCAGTGGATCAAACTTTGGAGCAACATTCCTTTCTACCCTGTGAAGAAATAGTGAGAAATGCTGCCTGCAATTGATAGGAACATTACGTACCATCAAAGTTCCCTATTAATCAATCAATTCTTGAAACATATAGAAGTATCAACTTGGCAGTCACACACACCCAAAGCAAAGTACCACAAGTCACTATTTCTGTTAGTTAAATACTTTAGTTGGTAGACATTTTGTTCACAATCCCTGGACACTTTTAGCCAACTCTTTTCCCCTCATTCTGTTTTGTTCCTCTTCCATTTTCTTTATAAATAAAAGTAAAATATATCTTTGTTAGTGATACTTCTGGTTTAACCTTCAGATGACATTCTCTGCTATTGAAAGAGTGATGAACTGGCTGACAGTGACAGTGAAATAAACTTAGAAGCAGGTTTGTAGGGCTACAGAGGACCATATGTTAATGTAAATGTTAAAACGAAAGTGCATTAGGTTCTGAAAGCTGATCCTTATTGGAAAAGGTGCTCTATATTAATTTTTATTGTATGCATTCATTGCATGTTTTGTCCAAGCAGAATAGTATTCAACTGACTTCAAAACATTTTATTAAATCAGCTCATCCTATGGAACCCAATACTTGAAAGTCTGATGTGCTCATCCTTATTGGTGGACTAAAGCTGGAAAACCATCTGAAGTGCATATTCTAGCTCTGGATTTAATGCTTCAAACAGAAGGTTTAGTAGATGATCTTCAAGGGCTTCTTAATTTCTATGATTACTTTAGAACTATCCCCAGGAGTTTTTGTGGAGATTAACTTTAATTCCTTTTATCAGGGATTACAGATGTTAGTGGCCAGTTTCCCATGCATTGTTTTTATTATGTTTAGACCCCTGTTCAGGAATTACAAAGAGGGTGAAAACTCAGTAAAAGAGCATTGTGGATGAGCCTTTTCCTTCTGAAATGTTATCAGTAACATCTAATCTGGAAAGGCATATATATTTTCAGTGAGGTTGTTTGCATCAAATCCTCTTGCGTGTACAAAAGCTTCCACGTGAGTTTGAATCTGTCAGCTCTTTAAGGTAGGCCCTATCAGGAAACAAATTCCACAAAAAATACTGCAACTCTATTTTATTGATGCATGCTATAATAGAATCTTGAAACCTTGATGGCATTTTTCCTTCTCTCCCTTTTATATGAAAGAGAGTTAGGGTGGAATCAGTTTAAGTTTCTTTCTGAACATTCTCTTTCCTGGACTTAATTCATGCTTTGCTAACTGTTGCATTCCTTCTCCAAGGTTATTTTTGTGGTTCTCCACAGAACCCTGAAGAGGCAGGGTTCAAGCCAACATGTAAACAGCTCAACATGAGACAGAGACTATATGATTTAACCCTATCATTTATATCTGGCCTTTCTTCCATTCTGGAATTCAAAGTGACATAGAGTTCTCAGGTACTCTTGTTTTTTACCTCTGACTAAACTCAAATCTGTTTAGTTTACCATGTCCTGAACCTGCCGACGTTGCACTGGAACTGATATCTGCTCTAAATAATACGGTGGTGAAGTTGGAAAACTCATGCAAAGACAGAAATCCCTAAGGTGACTTCTGGGATGTAAAAGTGATTATATCGAATCACTTTTACTGGCTGAAGCTGAGCTGAATTTTGCAAAATCCAGCAAAAACCTAATTCTTAAACTAAAGGTATCTATAATTTCTCATACTTTCTGCCAGGAATGAGTAGAACATTGTAGATGTTCTCCTTTCTTGATAATAAAGGTATCTAGAATAATAGGTGAAATATATGATAAAATATACACTAAACAGAATGACAGAAGTTATGGCAGACTGCAAGCTCTGCTGCTTTTGGGCATGCATGTGAGATTATGATGCATATAGGCAAAGGGTGGGGCAATGCTGCAATATTGCCTTCATAATTCCAGTCTCCTTTGTCCCCACCACCACCACCACAGGTGCTGCTATACATACAGATTTCCCACCATCTGGCCAGAGGTGATTAACTTAGAACATAAATCCGGTAGTCTCAGTCATTGTGGTAAGGCTACATTAATTACTCTTGCATTGGCATACTACTTTGGCTTAACATGTGTCATGTATGGTCAATTCATTGTTCTTCAGACAAAAACACACAGTGGACACAGAATTATACATAAATAATAACTGGAGGTGAAACATGCCAGAGTAGCTCTCCTATGTGCCATTATGAATGTATGTATGTATGTGTGTATATACACACACACACACACACACACACACACACATATATATATATATATATATACATTATATATATGTGTGTATATATAGTGGCTGGATAGCGTAAGTGGTTAGAGTACCACCTTTGATTCAGGAGACAGGGGTTAAAATCCCAGCTGGTAGCTACCTTAGAGTTAGGAGGGTTCCTTGGGCAAAGACCCCCTAAACACTTCACCTGCCTACCTCGAATATGAGAGTGACATGAACTAGGAGGGTCATGCTGGCTCGGACATCACCCAGATTAACAAGGTCTGTGCCAGATGTTGGGGAACCAGGACAATCTGACGATAAGTGGGCTACTGGAACAAACCATACATGGAAGAGACAAAAGAACCTGGAACTAATGGAATGCTACTACTACTAAGATGTTCCTGCCTGCATCTTACACCCTGCCACAATGTGTTGAACTGTCTCTGAGGCCTCTCTGGATAGTCTGCACCTTGAATCTTGTCTAGTGTGGTTGACTCCTGCTTCTATGGATTTGGTGCTGAGTGCCTGTTCTTGTGCTGTTATGATCAGTGCCTCAGTGCTTTCTTTTAGTCTAGCCCTTTCCAGCCACTGATAGGATTTCCTAATGTCAGCCACCTCAGCTACCTTTTGATGGTACATCCCATGCAGGGGCTTGTCTTGCCATGGCACTTCTTCTGCTTAAACTTCCTCCCACGTCTGCTGCTGCCTCAGGCATTCTCTCAGTAGCTCATCTTTGGGTACCATCTTACTGATGTACTCCTAGGTGCTTTGGTTTCATCCAGGACAGTGGCTTTGACACTCACCAGACCCCACCCACCCTCTTTCTGGCTGGTGTACAGCCTCTGGGTATTGGACTTGGGGTGGAAACCTCCGTACATTGTGAGGAGCTTCGGGTCTTCACATCGGCAGCCTCCATGTCCTCGTTTGGCCAGCTCACTATACCGGCAGGGTATCTGATGACTGGCAGGGTGTATGTGTTGATGGCATGGATCTTGTTCTTCCCATGGAGCTGGCTCTTCAGGACCTGTCTTATCCTTTGGTGATAATTGGATATTGCTGTCTTCCTTGCCTCCTCCTGATGGTTCCCACATGACTGTGGGATACCAAGGTACTAGTAGCTGGTCTATATGTTTGCTATGTGGCCTGCTGGTAGTTCCACTTCATCAGTCTTAACTACCTTCCCTCTCTTTACTACTATCTGGCCACACTTCTCCAGTCCTAATGACATCCCAGTGTCTTCACTGTAGATCTGTGTCAGGTGGATCAGCAAGTCGATGTCTCATTCACTGTTAGCATACAGCTTGATATCATCCATGTAGAGGAGGTGGCTGATAGTAGTTTCACTCTTGAACTTGTATCTGTATCCAGTCTTTGTGATTAGGCTGAGGGGGTTCAAGCCTCCACTGAACAGCAGTGGGGACAGTTCATCACCTTGGTATATGCCACATTTGATGGCCACTTGTGTGAGATCTCTTGAGTTGCCTTCTAGTGTTGTCTTCCATAGTCCCATTGAATTCTTAAGGAAGGTCCTTAGTATCCTGTTGACTTTGTATAGCACCAGGCATTCAAAGATCCATGTGTGTGGCATTGAGTCATAAGCTTTTCTGTAGTCAATCCAGGCTGTGCTCAGATTGGCCTGCCTAGACCTTGAGTCTCAGGTGACTGCTCTATCTATGAGCAACTGGTGTTTTGAGCCTCTGGTGTTGTTCCCAATGCCCTTCTGAGCTGTGCTCACATACTGGCCCATATGGTCCTGTAGCTTGGTGACTGTGATACCTGATAGGACTTTCCATGTTGTGGGGATGCAGCTTATTGGCTGGCAGTTGGACAGTGCTGTTCCCTTGTGGAGGTCTTTCATGATCAGCACTGTTCTTCTCTCCAAGTTGCCTTGATCTTAACCTCCAACCTCTTTTCCAGAGGGGTATGTACTGCTGTTCTTGATAGTGTAGCCAAGCATCTCAATCACAGCTGTAAGACTGTTATATGTGCAAAGATGGAAGGATCCACAAATACCTGCAGTGGAAGAATGGATCATTAAACTAATGGACTTAACTCAAATGGTGAAGTTAACAGTGTTAATAAGAGATAATACTGTTTCTAAATTTGTCTCTTCGTGGCAACCTTTCTTAGATTACATGCTTGTGTGGGGAAAAAATGAGGCTTTGATTGTGGGTTTTAATGATTAGATGGTTTGTGTTGATAGAAATAATGTAAATTTGGATGAATTAGTGGTAAGAGATTAACTTTCTTTTAATTTGTATCTATATCTGTATTGGAGATAGTCGGAAGTCACTTTCTGTCTCATCTTTCTTTCTATTCTCACTATTTTAGTTTTTGTCTTGTTTCTTTTAGTTCTATTGTCTCTCTTTGCTATACTCTCTGTTTTGTATTTTAATTGTACTTTCTATAATATTATAATAAAAGTTTTATGAAAAAAAAGATAGTGTAGCCAAGCATCTCCAGGATTACAGCAGTTGTAGCGTATATCAGTTCATTGGTTTGTGTTATGGTGGAAGTAGGGATTGTTATGAGGGTCTATTGGGATCCTCTAGCATACTATCTGATGGTATTTTTCCACTGAGCCTTGGTAATCAGTCTTGAGAGTTGACTGTAGCTAGTTTATCCATGAACGTATGCCTCTTATCAGCTGCTGTGCTCTGTAATAGAGGGGATGGCAGTGACATTCAAGCTTCAGGTGTTGGCTGCACATCCAGTTGTTATTCCGGGACTTCTTGAATCCAGGATGTAATGTGTAGTTGGTCTGTCTCAAGTTGTGAGAGCAGCTTCCTCTTCACTATGTTGAAGTGTTGGGAAACCAGCTGTTTCTCAGTTAGTGTGGATGTAGGTCTTCTGTCCATCCATAGTTCCCCCATACATTTCATATATCCCCTCTCATTAGGTCTACTGTTGTAGTAGCATTCCATCAATTCCAGGTTCTCTTGTCTCATTCACGTATGGTTTTGTTCCATACACACACACACACACACATATATATATACACATACACACATACACACATATACATCCCTTCCTTGAATATCAGAAAGATTAAAAATGAGCAGTACTGGTCTGTTGTGTCAAAATTCTAGAGTTAGTGTAATGTTTGCATTGCATTCCCCTTTGTGTTCTGTGTGTGCCTAAGTGAATATAGTTAAACCAGAATACATTGTCAAGTTGGTAAAGCAATAGTAAAGAATTCAACCAGCTGCTGCTTAAAAGCACCACACTCTTCTGAAAAGGCTGTGACTCAATAGAATACTGTTATCATCTGCTTTGGCAGCAGAACAGAATTCTAGTCCCTTCCTCTTTAATGTGCATTTTACAACCTGCAAATGGATAAGGAGGGCAAGAGCTAGTATCAATTCTCAGTACTTATCAGCAGATGTAGCCTGAGTAAGATTTGACAATGGGGAGAAGGTGAATCATTGGTCGAAGTGTGCCCTTCGCTTCTCCTTTCCCCCTCATCTCAGGTTTGTCCTTTATGTTCAATCCAAGCACCACATTTTCTCATCTCTTCCTTCAGCCGGGGAAGATTGATGCGTAATTAAGATCACTACAGAGATGGATTAAGCCTGCAAAGGCTTCAGTTTCTGCTGTGAATCTTCCCCACCCACTTTTCTTGTTCTCTTTCTTTCATGCTACCAATTGCTCTCCACAGAGGTTCCTTGTGTGACCTTGGCAGGTGCTGAAGTATTGCCCTTTTCATGCCTCCACCTCCTTATTCCAGCTCTGAAGAAATTCCCAGTTTCACATGGCCACTATCTCCCACCTGTCTATATTTAACAGCCCCATTCAGGAAGCAGAGCTATGAACAATCTCTCTCCCAACAATACAGGTCCTCCTCTCCACGAAGTGCTTTTGTATGGGGTCTCTTCTTTGCTATAGTCAGTCACAAGCTGTGTATGAGCACGTGAGGATTGGACCAAATCCAGGCTCAGAATCTTTTTTTTTTTTTTGTCCACAATTCAGGGTTCCAGAAATTGCACCACTGAAAATTAGCAGCAAAGCATCCAGAAATGGAAGTGCATTCTTTTTTGCCATTAAAATTAGTGTGGGGTGGGTGAGCTGGATAGATGGATAGAGGTGCATCTCTAGCTTTGTGTTAAGTTATACCCTGTTTGGGGACGCGGTGGCGCAGCGGCTTAATGACGCTGAAAGTTGCTGGCCAGAAATGGTCGACCCTTCAGCGGTTCGAGTCCAGCCTTTGCGTTAGCAGGGTGAGCTCCTGTTTCCTCCCCAGTTCCTGTCAACCCAACAGTTCGAAAACTCACGTGAGTAGATAAATGGGTACTCTCACTCTGGTGGGTAAGTGCAAAAAAAAACCTGTGCGTGCCCGAAAAGGGCACGAAGCAACAGAAACCCCGCCTCCTGTGCGCGACAGCTGGGCTCTGCTCTAGGAAGGAGGATCTGGCAAACCACTTCCGAAACACTTGCCTTGAAAACTGCAAGGACTCGTCCAAGCAGTCACTGCAGAGTCGGTAATGACTGAGCGCAGATTAAAAAAAAAAAAAAAAAAACCCTGTTTACAAGCAGCCTGGAAGATGCCTTGGCTAGCAGAGCTCCCCTGATGATTGCAAACAATAGATGAAATCCTAGTTACTTTATTTATGTTGTATTGTAACATGAATGCAAAGACCACAGTTTTTCCAGTTTCTTTTGGGTTTGCTTTTGGATTTCATGTAATCATAGAGTCTTTCAAAGTAGTTTTCCCCAGTCTGGAGTTGGCTGCTGTTAGATGAACAAATAATAAGATGTTTGCATTCACACTCTTCAAGGATCTTTTGAAATGGATATGGTGAGGATAACTTGCTGACCCAGTCCAGAGTGTATTGGTTTCCTAACTGGGAGCAAGGAGAAAAGGATGAATGAGAAAGTAAGTGGGAGCTCGTACAAGGAGATATTGGAGAAATAGTCTTTAGAAAAAAAGAGAAAAAATAAGCACCTTGCTTTTTCTGATCCCTCCATAGTCTAAAAGCACAGTGTTTATGATTAGTTTAGCAGCCTGTAAAGTAAAGTACAGCGCTTAGAGCACAGGGACCGAAGGAAGTGTGATTGTCTGGTCCCTGCTGTTGATAACACAAGGTTATGTAGATGCTAAAATCCAAAGGGGCATGTAATTCCCTGATGGTTGCTGCTGCTCTGGTACAGGAGCAGGGTGTGCTAGACAAAGCCAGGCTTCATGTGGAACTTGTCTTGACTAGTCCCCAAAGTGCATATTTTGGTTGCTGAGAGGGGGAAAAAAACATGGGAGGATTGTGGTCAGTTGATGTTATTTACTGTACTGGGAGGATTCTGCAAGAGCTCTGCTTTATAAAGATTCCATGCTGAACCTTTTTACAGTCTAACAGGAAATCTAAGGACCATCTCCACTTACACTGAACCATGGGATGAAGATGCTCTGGCAACTTACTTTTCCTGTTGTGTCCCCATGTTGTCTTCATCTTATCTGCAGCCCATGACAGGCTTAGGTTGTCCTTAGTTTTACCAGTGTTGAGCTTTCCCCCTTGTTTCAACACCATTCAACAACAGCTTCAAATTGTGTAAAGTCTATTAGGCTTTGTCACCTATTACCTTGGAGGAAAGTCTGGTGAATGCAATAACTGGGAATAGAAGTGAAAAATGCAAGATAGGAATGGAGAATGGGGACAGGACATCTCACAACTGATTCTGTTTTCTGCCAGCTCAAGGATGGGTGCATGGAGAATGTTTAAGCTCAGCAGTGGAGAAAAGCCCTAAAATTCAACATACACTTTTCATCAGGCATGATTTTTCCTTCATTTACAGTGGCTTTTGATTATTGAATACCTGTAGCTATAGGCTCTTTCTCTTGTATGTTTTGATTTGTGTTCAGACAAAGCCCTCTGGTATTACTTTCAGTATGCTTCCTTGAAAGTGTAACCCATAGAAGATTACAATTACTGGTATGACAAGGAAAGCATTCTAGAGAATTAGGAAAAGCAGCCTTATGTTTCTGAATAGAATTATAGTCACACAGAGAATTTGTCCTTTAAAACTTTTTGATTCTAAGGGTTAGTAATGATATCCCTGTAGCAATCCTTGTTTAGTTATCATGATAGCTGTCATGTAAATTGCCTACCGTCTTCGATATATATATATATTGTTTTTTTCAGAGTCAAGTTATATGGATTCATCCATTATTCATTGATCTCTAATATTTCTTAGCTTCCCTTTATCCAAAGTATTCTAAAACAAATTACAAAAGTGGGAACATCCGTGCAATGAACTAGAAAGTTTGAGTCAGTCTGTGGCTAACTTTGTTTTAATGTATGCATTTCCCTTCAGCAATTGCCCAAAGAAAGTTTGAACAACATACGACTCACAGCAAAAGAGAGAGTAGCTCCTCAAAGAAGTAAAGTTAAAACTTTATCTTAGTGCTAGTTATTTGTATGTGTGTATGCATAGATAGACAGATAGACAGATAGATATGGATATAGATATTTCATTTATAACATATGAGTCTGTCTGCCTAATATTACACTTCTTCAGAAAGTTTGTCTAAACTAAACTACCCCAGACACCTATGTTCAAAGCAGGAAAATTTTTAGATGAAATGCTATAAAGTTAACTAGCATTATCTAGTAAGAAAATAGATATAAGGGTAATATTCATATAATTGTTGCTTAATTCTATATATAACACTTTTCCCCTATTTTTGAAACCTGTACATATTTAAGAAGATAAAACTTCCTTTTACATGAAAAATATTGTGAAAAGTCACAATACCAGATAGCACATAAATTTCCTATTGTTTTCATGCTGTTTGGTATATTTTATTTTAAAGATGAACAAGAGATGCATCTGTCTTCATTCCCTTTCCAACAAAGCTGAACAAGCTTGTTCTGACTTGGTTAAATAGTCTTTCTCCCTGGCTGTTGTAGGAATTTCCCAATGTTAACATTAATCCCAGGAGGAGTCCATTATTGTTCCCTCAAGGTAAAGAAAACACAATGTGCGTTATAAGGAGAAACATTAGTTTAGAAATTCAAATTGGAATATATATACCCCTCCCAGACGCACCCATTGTATAAGCCAGGATTTAGCTACATGGAAAATTGCATGCAAAGTACAATCCTTTTTGCCTTTGAAATAATAAAAGAAGACTTGAACATAATATTTCCCAATTTTCATCCTTCTGCTTCTCAGCCTTATGTGTTAAAGGCACACTCCACCAAAAAATTCTTTTCTCAAAGATCCATTGAAATGAACAGTATCTATACAAGAATTTCCTGTTGCCTTTGTCAATGGGCAGCCTTTGCTTTATGATGCTAAAGATAATTTCTGGCTAAACTCTGCATTCTCTGATTATTTCAGTTATTATCAAAGTCTTCTCCAGGCCAGCAGAGTACCTCTTTGAGAATTTTGGCCCTTACTATATCCTGAGATGGTGTGCAGGTTGTTACAGCTAAAGACTTCTAGAGAAATAAGGAAGACAGCAATGAAGGATACTTTCAGTCTAGGTAGTAGATAAGATGGCTGTGTGTTCTCCTTTGTAGAGGACATGTCTCTCTTGAAAACCCAACAGAGGCATGTTCGAAGGTATTTTTTATTTAAAGGCTGTTTCATGTTTGATGTAAACACAATAAAAAAGGAGAACAGAGTCTTGCAGATGTCATCAACAGTGTTTCTTTGATTGGTTTTGCATACCACAAGTTGTCTGGCAATGTCACCTCTTTGAGGTTGTCCAGACAAGAAGCGCCAGTCATGAGTACTAACACTACCTTTATTGTTAGGTTACAGTACCAGAATCTTGCAAGTCTGAAGTACACCTCTTCTCCCTCACCTTTACAATCCAAGAAACCTGGGAGGGCCCCTTTTGAGACCCTTGTTACTTCTGGGGGCTAAGCTGCCTCTTATCAGAGCATTGCCTAGTCTGCAATTCCTCCTCCTCCCGTCGCTCAAAGACATTCTTACAGACCATTACATGTCACAATTTTCCCCACTTTAGTGAGTCTTCTCCACTGTGGTGAAATGTACTAACCCCACTCTCCTGGGGCTCCAAAAAGCCCTCAAAACCTGGCTTTGGTTCCAGGCTTGGAGTTAATGTGTTTGTCACACTATGTTTTAATGACTGTTTTTAGTCTGGGCTGTTTTATCTATGTTTTTAATTGTTTTAATTTAGTATTAGATTTTGTAAGCTGCCCAACATCTGCTGGATTCCTCTACCCTAGGTATGTGGCAGATGCCAGACCCAAAACCCAGATGGACATATATTTAATAGGAGTGCAACCTCTTTGTTACCCATCCAGGCTCTGAAGAAATAAAATGTGCTCTTAGTTTTTGATACAGAATTTTAAACATTTCAATTTCAATATCTATTTTAAAGGCACTCTTTCAGGAGATTAATCATGTACTATCTTTTTGGCATAAACTGGCTTCCTCCACTCTCTCACTTGGAATTCTCTTGATCACTGTTTCCTTGGCATTTCATCTTTTAAGTATTTAATAAATAGATGAGCTCCCCAACAAATTGAGCATTTATGCCAGAAAAGCCTGGGGTTGCACTCCTGGTCCATCTGATCCCCAGATATCATGGTAAGAGGGACTGAGTAAGCAGAAGATCTATTTCCTTGAAAAGGTCTGGCAGATGTCAAAATATATACCCTGGTGGGGGGTTCCAGACATCCTAAAAGAATGTTCAATTAATGGTTTCTTGAAAGCCTTATCTTAGCTAAGCTGGCTGAGCCCCATGGAAAGAGATAACCAATTATATCCAGATCTAAAATATCAACCATTCTAGGTGTACCTAATGAAACAACTTATGCTTTGCTGATTTTCAATGCTATCACAACTCCATTCCCCCAAATCTTTTCTTGAGACTGTGAGGAAGTTCCATAAGTTTTAAACTGTGTGCAGGTGTAATGCTTCACATCTGCTATTTTCCCTTAGCTGTACCCAAAAAGAAAGAGGACTTTCCCATCCCATGCTTAACATTTGCAGTTATTCATGTTGTATAGAGTGCTACAATTTGTAAAACTGGCACAATGAAATGAACAAGCAAAATGTCAGGTTAAATATCCTGGTAGTCTCTGAGTTTATCTGCTGCTCCATTCAGCATTTCTGTGGGGCAAGAGCATTTCATCAAATGGCTTTCAGGGGAGCTAGAAAGGATCCATGCGCACTCTGATAGGAGAGCAGGATTAGCCTAGCTGCATATGTGGGAAAGAAATACCCATTATCTGATAAGGTTTGATGACACAGGATGAGAGATGCTGAACAGCCTGGGAATAATTGGAAATTGCCAATGGCTATCTCTCAGCTGAACTGGTTGTGTTTGTCACCTTTTCCCTGAACATTTCATTAACTTGTCCATTGCTTAACCTAATGGTTGTTTGTGGGCATCTGCAGTGGAAGTTTAAGGATCAGATAAGAGACTGTGTGAGTTTAGGGTACCTTAGCATGGTTTCAGTGAGAAAGACAATTACAAATTTTACATTTTTCTCTGGCACATATTATGTGCTATTGAGAAAGATATTATTACTGGGTATTTGTTGACTGCAGAATACAACTAGTTTGATTTGCCACACCACCTTTGTGTATGTGCATGTAGCATTTACGGTAGAGAATCAGTATGTGGACCAGGTTTGATTATCTGTTCCTTCTTTCACTGAATCTTCCTTGCAAACCTTTCTAGTTCTATTCCCTTCCCTACTCTGATGTTTCAAAGATATAAATAAACCTGGAGCTAGGGATCAATTGCAGGGAAAAAAATAGTGAAAGCAGAAGGATTTAGCACATTCTGCTAGCCTACTAATAATTTCTTATAAATGCCTTTCTTCCCCTTACATTACTATTAATCATCAAACATATGACACAAACCTGGTTCCTGTTGCTCTGGATGGGTAAAAACTGGACTTCATTAATTTTTCTTCACCCAAAAGACTTCACCTGAACTTCAGAAGAAGCTTTTTGGGGGGTGGCAGGCTGTACTTTGCTGGAGATACAGTCATCTATGTAGTCCTGGACTGTACTATAGTTGGGTCTTGTAAAGTAAATCCTACACTGGTTGGGAGATGGGTTTAGACCAGGGTTGTCCAAACTTGGCCACTTTAAGATGAGTGGACTTCAACTCCCAGAATTCCCCAGCCAGCATGGTTTAGACGATCTCCAAGATTCCTTCAAAATGTAATATTATATTCCTCTATTTCTTTTTGAGGAGATTCTTGACAATAAAGCCACAGAAGCCTATACCTGAATTTAGCTCCCTAAGAAATTTTAACACCCTGTAGAAAACTAACCAACTTTCTAGCATTCATGGTTTGAGACCATGTCTGGGTTCACACATTATGTTACATTTATGTCTTAGCATGAAAGCAGTCATTGTGGTTTATTAAAAATATATAGTTAGAACAAACCATGACTTATTTTGATGTGTGCATCTAACTGATTAAAGAGAGCACAGTTGCCAGATGTTTTTATTTTATTATAAACTTTCATTTTTTCTGTCTGAAACAATCAAAAGTGATTTATAGAAATGACTGTTTTCTCAGGATCACAAACCTGAAAAATCTTCTCCAAACCTGACTGTAAGGAGCCATGAATTAAAATAAAATATGCACACTTTTATTATTGTTGGATGTCACCTGATTCTGAGTGCAAATATGCATGTTAAGGGATAATCAACATGTGCAAATGCAATAATATACATTCTGAAAAACAGAGTATACCTTATATATAATAGATTTGTGGATAGACTAAATTTGTACAAATCTGTAAATGTCATTTTAATTATGAGTACAAATTATAAAATTCATTGGCACAAGATTTCTGCTTATTAGTTTACCAATTTATTGTGATTCCCAGCATGTGCAGTTCTACTGAGTATCACAGTAACTGAAATCCCTTAAATACTTACATCACATTTCAGAAATCATCAAGTGTATGTAGATGCTCCTCCATTTTTTGAAAAGATGAGATCTATGTAAATAGATATTGTTTTGTATAAGCAGATGGGTTGTTTCCATGGACTTGGCCAAAGAACACAGATGCATATATACAGCAACGGTTAGATTCACATATTGAGCTAAGTCAGTATTTTTAACTATAATTTGAACAAAACAAGTGTGGTAAACCATATTGGGTGGATTGACACATCATTCTAAGCCAAAAGCAACACACATTATAGATTGTTTAGTGTAAATCAAACTACTGGCTTCACAGCTGAATCCATGCAGAGCTCTAATTTGAGACAATGGAGCAAAAGTTGATTTATTCATTTAGTGACCTACAAGAACTCCACCCCACTGATGTAGAAAAAAATTCTTAATGTTGATTACTGGGACCTTGATAGATCATGTAGCTTCAAAATCACTCTTGTGATGCAATATTGCTTGAGTGAACAACTCTGAGTATTACCAGTTGGGGGCCTTGCTTTGCAGACCTTCTGTGTACATTATAAGTTTCTGGGAGAGAATTCCCAGCTGGAGCTGGAAAAAAAAATGTGAATCAAAGGGACAGCTTCAGTCATCCTTCAGCAATTTGGCTGCAGCTACCAATCTAAATTCAAAATGGTCTCTTTAAGAGCCTTAAGTGGCAGCTTCCCCACTGCTAATGCATAGCATTTAGCATTTTTTAAAAAAGAAGTTGTGCCTGGGAGACTATCGTAATCTGCCATGTCAGTATGTCCCAAGAGGACAGTCTAATCTATGCTGAATTCAGTATGTCTGTCACTGATTTGCATTTAGGGGCCTGTATATTAACTTCTTTCTGTTTCTGTGCTATGTCCTTCTGCCAGCATCCAACTCTCGCCAACATCCCAGTGTGATGCCTTTTCTCTTTCCCTAGGTACTCTTAGACATGTGTTGTTTTATGGATCCTTCTACCTGTTGTGCTGGAAGATTGAATCCTGCCGCTTGGCTGCTAACAGCAGCTTTTGCTTCACTTGGAGTGCATTAGAGTTGAAAGAAGGAGGTCACAGGAGGGCAATTCTGGAAACCCTCAGGCCACAGAGACACCAACTGTCAACACTTTCTAGTTAGCACCACTAGATGAGCAGCAGAAGTTTCCGCAAAGCTATCTATGTCCTAAGTTCCCTCAGCGTGAACCTGTGCAGGGGGAATATCACAGGGTACAGACAAGCTTGTCTGCCTTGCTCTTGTCTGGCTGTCACTATCTAATGTTGTCCCTTGTCTTCATTTCTCCTGTGCTGTGGTTGTCTTAACTTAGCACAAGCAATTTGCAGGTCCTTTAAATCTGCCACAGTGGAAGAAATATTTTCCATTTTAAGGCTAATCTCTTTCCTTTCCTCTTTCTATGCAGCATTTTAGCTAAAGGCTGGTTCTAATGCTGCTTTCCTCTGGTATCTTTTAAAATTCATTTTTAAAATATGAAGAGAAAACGGCTCCAGATCTTAAACTTATATTGTGCTAAAAGAGACTGCAGTAGTAGATAATCCAGCACACAAGTTGATTGCTTCTCAGATTTAAGCTGCTAGCCTGTTTTAGCCGGATTGTTCTTCTCTCCACTTTCCTCCATGTGATTTCAGCTGGCTCACTGCGAAATGGCAGGAAATAAGAACTTTATGAAGCCTTTGACTTTATTCCTAATTATAACAAAGTTACAATGAATGCAAAGTGCATTTAATGTCACATATAGATTGGCCCCAGTATGATTCCAGTAATGGTGTATTCTTCCCCTGTTTATCCCTCACCTGATTTTCTCTTCCCTTCATCTGTTATCTCCCATTTTATTTTCTATTATTTGCTTAATTACCAATAACAATAATATTGAGCAAGCTTATTACATTTCTTTCATAGGGACAGACTCTATGACTTGTGGTTTTACTTGGGATTCTCCATTGTTCTAGACAAGTAGAAGTGTGATTTTATTTTATTTTATTCATTTATTCAGTGCCCTAGTCCATATAGGCAGCTTATGGGTATATGTAATAAAAACAGTACAATGATATAAATATATATTTCAACACATTACAATAAACAATACAATAAAACTAATTTAAGCATCAGTGGCTCTTGAGTCATCCCCAGAGACCCTGTTATGGCCCTGCTGGACTCATCTTCTGATGATGATGAGGAGGAAATAGAGCCAGGGGCTTCCTGGAGGGGGTGATTCCAGCCATGTTGAAGCCAATAACTCCAGTCTGCTTGAGGCAGATCCAGCAAGCCTCCAGGACTCCCTGCCTGCACTCACTTACAGACTCTGGTTCACCCACCTAGTCCCAAGCAGAGGCATGCTTTAAAAATACAACAGCAGAGGGCTGAGCTCTGGAGGTCAAATCGACTGGCCAAGAAGCAGGCTGGCAGGAGAGTAGATTCCAATGAGTAATGTACCTCAGCTATCCACCAGGGTGGTGGCTCAGTATGGCTTATTTATTGGCCTCACTTCCTGAGACAAAATGCTGAAAACACATTTTCAAGCCTCAGCTCTGTTATGCTTTGAATTCTGGATTCCACCTCACCATGTCTCTTATCTTTTCCCTTGGAGTTGTGTTGCTTGTTTATCAGTTTCCTGGTCTTGACCATGCCAAACCTTGCTATGTTACAGTTGCTGTCTTTAGCTCTAGGTGAAGAGGACTTTT
Source organism: Python bivittatus (assembly GCF_059951505.1). Classification (NCBI taxonomy): domain Eukaryota; kingdom Metazoa; phylum Chordata; class Lepidosauria; order Squamata; family Pythonidae; genus Python; species Python bivittatus. Next base: position 8,011,106 of record NW_028277075.1, on the reverse strand, counting down.
TGCTTCTAAAAGCTCTGCCTGAATTTGCATATCTCTGGACTGTGGCAGGCATCCAGGTTGCTATCCTGCTGGCTAGCAGCCAGCACTGCTGGCACAGAAAAGACCCTGGAAGAGCCAAGTCTCTACCAATTTCTGGAAGGTCATAAGAAGAGTGACCACCGTTACTTTAAGAGCTCCCACACAGAGCACCCAACAGTTGGCCTCCTCTTGTTGCACCTCCTAGTAGGTGGGGATCTCTGGCCATCCAGGTCAGATGGACAGAATTTATCTGGGAAATGTGGTCTTAGATACCCAGGCTCTGAACCATGTAGGGCTTTAATGGCAGTGACTAGCACTTTTTATTATACTTAGAAACACTGGTAACCAATGCAGCTCCTGCAGCATTGGTGCAACATGGCAAAACTGAGATGCCCAGGTGCTTTTCAAGGCCAGCCTCTTATATAGTGAATTACAATAATATAGAGTCCCTTCAGATGACTAAGTTCTGCAGCACACTATGACAATGCAGGGGTCTTATCTCTTCCCTCAACACCAAGGAGCATAAAACAACACCTCCAACTCCCAACCCTTGCAGCAATCCAGAAGGATACTATAGTCAATATTATAAAAGACCAGAAAGAGATTTAGGTGGACAAACTTTGTTGTACTCCTTCTATCCAAGAGGTCTTCCATGATAGCAACCAATGTGATTTTCATTCCATACTTAAATTTAGATTTCCACAGGTCCAGATAATCTGTGACAATCTTTTCCAGGGTCCTCTGCAACTGTAGTCCAATCATTTTCTCAATAACATTTCCCCAAAAGGAAGGTTGGAGGTAAGAGGTAGTTATTTATCTCCATTAGATTTAGGCCTAACTTCTTGAAGAGTGAGTGTATCACTCCCTCTTTTAGAGCCACTGAATCTGCTTTTCCTCCAAAGAATCACTGGCCACAGCCTGCATACAACTCCCAGTGCTCTTTTTGACTACTTTCATCAGCCAAATGGGGACAAGGTCCAGTGCGTAAGTGACAGAGTTAAGGAGTCAGAGAACTTTGTTTTCCTTGAGGTCCATAGGCTCAAGAATCTCTCAGGTAGTATCCTAAGACATCAATCCTGTTATTTTAGTAAGTTCCACCCATCCAGCTTTAAATCTGAAACAAATACAAGCAAATTTATTAATAAAATGCTCAACCAGAGAATGATAGATTACAGTAATAGTGTAATGATAGATTATACTAGTACACTAATTTCCAGCCTGCAGTGCCATAACAGTGTCTGGGAAACTATAAATAGTGCAGCTGACTGACATTCTACATATTTAATAAAAGTGGGGAAGTGATTTTACTTCACTTCCCTCATCATCATGGAGTATGTAACTGTCCTTCTATTGATGGCTACTTTCTCTTGGAGTTGGAAATTAGTGTGGTTATGGCTGGAGCTGGCAGCAGGTGAAACCAAAGCTAAAAATGGGTAGAGCTATTGTTTTCTTCCCTCTTTCTACTTTTTTCTCACCCTTTCCCATCTACTTTTCATTCTCTCCATCTCTCAGTTCAATGATACTTACTTTCATGTTGGTGTGAATGGGATTTAACTGTAGACGTACCAGTGGAATGCTTATGTTTCCTTTAGAACATGGTTTTGAACAACAAATAGTTTTTAAGCAATTAACCAAAAGTGATCTGTGCATAGCTTAATACTGTATGGAAAACCCTTCTAACCCTCAAAATCAAAACATTAATGTTTATTGGGGTAGGCTTTCCCATCTGGTATCTGTTGGACAGTGCTGGGCTTCAGGGTTTAGTGACTGTGGTCTAGATAACAGATTGTCTGGACCACAGTCACTAAACCCTGAAGCCTAACACTTCCCAGTTAATGTTTAATTAACTGATTTTCAAGCTTAGTCTTAAAGTCCCACAATATAGAACTTCTTATTCCTATTAATTGGAGGAAAGATGAATCCTGGAAACTTATTCATATTATAGAATTTGCAGTTAGCAACCCATATATTTAGATACTGTGACACCTTTGGTAGAAATGCCATCCATGTTGTCACTCCACTCCTCATATACCAATTTAACATAGGCTAAAAGAGTTAAAGAGCAGCTATGAAAAGTTGTACAATGATGCCAGCTCCTGTGCTTCTTTGCCTTTGCAAGGGGTCCTCCTAACTTCTTGTGTCTCTATTATACTTTCTCTCCTCACCCTTTCTCACTCTGATGATGCATAGCTACAACTGTTCTGTGGTTGCAGGGTAATTAGCAGGTTACATCTGCCTCCTAAACTGTCAGCCTTGCAAGGTAACCCAGCCAAAAAGCACACCCAGAAGTACTAGCTCAAACTTTATTGCAAGGTTACATTAAAATAATCTTGCAAGTCTGAAAGTACATCTTTTCCCCCTCACCTTTACAGTCCAAGAAACTAGGGAGGGGCCCTTCTGAGAACTTGCCATGCCCCCATTCCTTTTACGGGCTCAGCTGCCTCTTGTCTGATCATTGTCTAGTCTGCAGTTCTCCCTCCTGTCTCCCAAGGTCATTCCCACATACCATGATGTAAGCACAGAGACCAATGCAAAGACCTTCCTTTAACTCAGACCCAGTTCTGAACTGTAAGGAAATAGGGATGGCTTGTTATAGGTAGGCGAAGTGCTTTTAAAAAGCACACACTCTTTACCTCATCACTTTCAAGCTAGAAACTAAGGCTGAGAGGAAACCATAATTCAGCTCTTCGTGAAATGGGCCAAAATATTTCCACATGAAATAAAATTGAGTGGGATACCTGAAATCCTAGCTGACAGAAATAAACTTCAGAATGAACTGGATAGGTTGGAGAACTGGGCTGAAAATAATAGAATGAAACTGGAGAGAGACAAGTGCAAAGATCCTTTACTTAGGAAACAAAAAAACAAATGCACAGATATAGGATGACTGTTTGGTAATAGTATTTGAGAAAAAGACCTTGGAATAGTCATTGATTGAAACTGAATATGAATCAGCAGTGTGATATGGCTGCAAAGAAGGCAAATGCAATTAAGGGTGCATTAACAGAAGTATAATTTCCAAATTATGGAAGCCAAAAATCAGGAGTCTGGTAGCACCTTTTCAGACTAACATTGTTTTTTATCAATAAGCTTTCATGAGCTACAGCTTACTTCATCAGATGCAAAGGTTTATGTCTTTTGTTAAATTTATTAGTCAAAAAAGTGCTAGTAGAGCCCTTCTGATTTTTGGTACCACAGACTAACACAGCTCTCCTACAAATCATGGAAAGTAATTGTTTAACTCTGTTTCCTTTGTCAAACCCCACATTGGTTCTTGGTTCCACACTTTAAGAAGGATTCAGAGCAATTGGAATAGGTTCAAAGAAGGGCAGTAACTAAGCCATATGAAAAATGATTGAAGGAGCTGGGTATATTTAGCTTTGATAAAAGATGATTGAGGCAGGAGATGATATCACTCTTCAAGTAAAAGGATATAACACAGAAGAAAGTCAAGACTTGTTCTCTCTCATTCCAGAATACCAGACATGGAATAATGGATTTAAGTTACAGGAAAGCAGATTGAATGTTAGGGGAAAAAATATTCTAGCAATAGCAGCACTTTGACAATGAAACTAATGAATCTAGGAGGTGATAGGCTTCATTTCACTGAATTTGTTCAAGAGGAGGCTGGATAGCCATCCATCTGAGGTGCTTTCTTTTATATCCCTGTACAAAACAGGGAGTTGGACTAGATGGCTGAAATGTCTCTTCCAACAATTTGTTGAAAGACATTATCTCCTAATTTTATTTTTGCAAATCATTTGGTTGATTCTTAAATACATTTACTTGGGATCCGTACTTACATTTGATTAGGAGGGTTCTGCAAATCTTTTGAAAGAGGTACTCTGGAATTCATGGATCACAAGTGCTGGTCCATGGGTGCTCCATGGGAGTCAAGCATGGGTAAATGGTGCAATATGCACTGTGATGCCAACTCCACCTTTTATGCGTTTGCATGCATCACAAATATGAAAGGGTAGAGCTTGTCACAATGCATCTTCACTGTATCTTCATTTTGATGTCATCACGACTAGGAACTGACTCTTATGTGAAGTTCCTCTTTTTGAATTGCTAAAGCAGCCATGTGTGGCTACTTTAGAAACTGCTCCTAGCCGTGTCTGCAGGCACAAAAAGGGCAGTGAGGCTGCTGATTAAATACAAGAACAAACCCCTGATTGCCATCAAGTATGGGACGTTAGTGCATATATACTGGTGTAATACATGCATGTGTAAAAACAAGTTGGTTGCATGCCCAGATAGCAATCTTGTTTTTGTAAATGCCTGAATTACATAGTATATGTGGAGAACAATACAATTCAACAAACTTACTAATAAAATAATATTACATAAAATGAAAATTTAAAATGAAACCAAAACAAGAAAATCCAATTCTAAGATATCATTTAGCAGGTAGAAGCATTAAAAATGCTATGATACAAGCAAGGGAAAAACAATGAGTTTTTAAAATCCTATTTAAAAGCAGTCACAGATGGACCTAAATGTATTTTTCTTAGGAGGTCATTCTATAGAGTATGGGCATATTTTGATTGTGTCATCAGGACTGTGGCTATTGTCCCTTGCGGAAACACAAAGACTCTGGCGTGATCCAAGATTTTTGGTATTGGTGCTTGGGGAAAAATGTCCAATTTCTTTCTCAATAGGAACTCTGAGGCAGCAAAATCAGAATCCTGATTGCATGAGCAAGCCTTCTGTCTGTTTCTGGAGTTTGCAATCTAATCCCTCCTAAAGCGACTTTAGCAGGTCAGACTCTCTGGTTCAGGGGTTAATATCTGCAGTTTGATTTCCTTCTTTATTTTTTTCTTCTGCATTATTTACCTCTCTCTTGGGAAGTTATAAGAAATTTAATGGGGGGGGGGGAGAGAGAGAGAGAGCAAGCACAAAAGAGAGAGAGATTAGCGGTATTGTCAGGAAGGCAACAGATGGTCTGGGGTTGCAGCCCAGTCTGTGGAGAGATGCTCCCTGGGATTCCAGTGCTGATTTTTTTTTTTTTTTTGGTAAGTAGTTGATGCTGCAGTTATATATCTGTATGTTTGCTAAGAGATAATTGCACCCAATGATGGAGTTTGCTCACCCCATCTTTTCAATCCTGTAGTGTGACTGCTGCTCTATTTTCTACTTGGCTGGGCTTTACTGCAGACCTATCGAGCCATTGCTCACTTTGATTGATTTTTTTCCTCTCCCTTTTCTTCTTTAAGAAAAGAGATTACCAAAAGCCAGCATTATGGCAATGAAGCCAAAATACATAATTATGAGATGATAGTGGGGAGGAGGAGGCATAAAGGGACTACTGCTCCCTCTGGTCAGAGCAAGCTGCCGAGACTACACTGCTTTCTTTGTCTCTTGTGATCTCAACAGCTTTCACAGATGGTGGCTTAGTACCCTCCTGGCATTTTATTTGGCACTGTAGGCAGGCAGGTCTTTTCTCCATAATATTTGTGTCTACAGTAATGGTAAGAAGCCAGCCATGTGTAGCTCATACTAACTCCACTCATTTTCCTTTCAGCCTTGCAATCGGGTAGTTATGGTTTGCACAGATGGAAGAATTACCATTCTTATGGATCATCTCCATCCAGAAACACTCAGAAAGAGATTGTATCTCATGAGATCCAATCATTTTCTATCTGATGTCAGAGGGGATGCTGGAGAGATAGGAAGAGAGTACCTGGGAAATCAGAATTCCTGTTGCATAAATTAGGTAGTATCATGGTGATTTCAACTCAGTATCAGTTTATTATCTGTATTCAGAACAAGACCTGATCATTCTGAGTAGCTATGTTGGTGGAGTTTGCATATAGCAAACTGGTAATATGAATAGTCACTGCTCATTATTATGAGTTGGGAAAGTGAAGAAGAGCCTCTTGATGAGGGTGAAAGAGGAGAGTGCAAAAGCTGGCTTGAAACTCAACTTTAAAAAAACTAAGATCATGGCATCTGGACCCATCAATTCCTGGCAAACAGAAGGGGTAGAAATGGAAGCAGTAACAGACTTCATTTATTTGGGCTCCAAGATCACTGCAGATGGAGACTGCAGCCATGAAATTAAGAGACGGTTGCTCCTTGGGAGGAAAGCTATGGCAAACCTAGATAGCATATTAAAAAGCAGAGACATCACCTTGCCGACAAAGATCTGCATAGTCAAAGCTATGGTTTTTCAAGTAGTAATGTATGGCTGTGAGAGCTGGACCATAAAGAAGGCTGAGTGCCAAAGAATTGATGCCTTTGAACTGTGGTGCTGGAGAAGACTCTTAAGAGTCCCCTGGACTGCTAGGAGGTCAAACCAGTCAATCTTAAAGGAAATCAACCCTGATTGCTCATTGGAAGGATTGATAATGAAGCTCAAGCTCAGATACTTTAGCCACCTAATGTGAAGAGAGGACTCCTTGGAAAAGACCCTGATGCTGGGAAAGATTGAAGGCAAAAGGAGAAGAGGACGGAAGAGGATGAGATGGTTAGATAGCATAACTGAAGCAATGAGCATGAAACTGAGCAAACTCAGGGAGGCAGTGAAGGACAGGAAGGCCTGGCGTGATATGGTTCATGGGGTCATGAACAGTCGGACACGACTTAACGACTGAACAACAACAACAACCCCTACCCAACCTTTTCAGCCTGTATTAAATGGCTAGATGCATTCTGAAATGATTTCCTGCTTACATTTATTTGCATGGTTGGCATTCATGAAATCAGGAAGACAAGAATGGTAGCTGCTGATCTTTGATGCTCAACATTTGATTACTTGACCAACTTACTTGAATGTATTATTTATTATATAGTGCAATCCATATTTTATTATGTTTTGTGGGGTCCCTAGATTCTTTAAGAGAAAGTCTAGTATATAAATAAAATATTAATCATTATCATCATCAGTTATAATCATTCTTGTGATGAGAAAAATCCCTTTCTTTTCCAAGAACGGCTTTTACTGCACTTTTGGTTTAATGCATGGTGAGTTCCCAATATAAAACCAACAATTAACAACTGCACTTCTGATCTTATCAGACATTGATTTGTCACTGGCATTGGACTTCTCTTTGCTTTGAGACAAGTGGAGACATGCATAATGGCAAGAGTTACCTGTTCTAGGAAGGTAAATACTTTCTGGTGGGTCAAATAGGTTGCCATCTTTTCCTAAGAGTAAAGTTTCAGGATTTCTGAAGCACAAGAGGATCTCACAGCTCTTTGGGTTATGGGCATTTCTTCTGTTCAGCTCTGAAAAGACATAGAGCGAACATGTCTGCGCTGAAACTATGAGCCATTTTAAGACTATTTAGAAACCTTATTTTTAATATTCAAAGGAAAAAAACTTGCAATTATTGGCACAAATCTGACTGTGTGGGTGATCAGAGCTGCAGATAATTTGTTCTGACCAAGGTTTTCAAACTTGATGAGTCAAAAAGAAACTCCAGTTTCCAGGAGTTAAGATATAGAGAACTGAATATGCACAATTTATACAATAGAGTTGTTTTGATATGATTATGTGTATACAGAGAATAGGACCTCATTTATAGATCCTTCATTTTAAAAACAATTATTATTTGTGTGATGCTATTTGATATATAGGGTGCCATAAGAATCTTGTAATTAACTAATATAGTTATTGATTCTTCAGGGTAGTTTGAGAAGAGGATGGATGGGTGAATGGATGGATGGATGGGTAGATGGTGGGTAGGTAAGTAGGGAATAGATCAGAATGTTTACAGATGTATCTGATTTACCTCATTATACCAAAACAAATTCCTCAAAGCCACACGGATAATATGCTTTGGGCTAATTCATGATAGGTAGTGAAGGTTGCTGTCACTTGAGACAATTAATGACAGGTAACATTGGTTCTAATAGAAGAGTTTAATTAGTTCTACCAATGAAATTCAGAATAAGACTCCTAGTGTCAGAAGCCCCAGACATGTTTCACTCCTGAAAGAATGTGATTTACCTTACAAATCGTTATGCTTCCTAAGCTCCTGAATTCACACGTCTTTGCTATAGTAGCATCCTTGCAAATCCCAAGGAATGAGCAAGGTAACCAACTTGTGCTGCTGTTGGTGTATTCAATCATATGTATTGATGTAAATCAAAAAGTACCCCTTTGTTTACATAATTATTTTACATCTCCAGTGCTCTTATATATAAAGTTTAGCTAAACATAATTTTGTCTAGGGAAGAGTGAGAATGAAACCATGCTGTCTCTTGTTAAGGCCTGTTATTTTATAAAGCACCTTTAAAAATACAGGTTGACCTATATCTTTTTAAAGCAATTAAAATTGATGACAGGCCTACACTGCATTGATTACTTTTAATTGGATTGGATCAGGATAAGGATCAACAAAAACAAGAGCTGAAAATGGCCAGGCAATACCAATTCAGCCAAGTATATATGACTGAAGCACCAGTTATGCAGTGGCATAGTGATAAAAGATACCTGCATTTCTGAGTTAATGTTTTAGCACGTCCTTTAGCTATATATGGATAAGGATATATAAGCACTGATATTTGGGCTTATTTCTATGAATGCTTTATTAGTTTGCACGACAAATTGCTGACCTTGTTCCCAATGATGTAGCAATTATTTGGTGTGGGCTACACACCTTATACAAAGGAAAAAAAATCCTTTAAAATTCCTAATGTCATGGAGAAGGATTCTAGCCATATTCCATCCTGAAGAGTGCTTTTTTATGGGTAGGTTTGTTATATATTTCTTTCCAAACATTTTATCTATCTGTCTGTCTGTCTGTCTGTCTATCTCCAACTGAAGTGGTATAAGCCAAGCATTTCCCCAAGCTCAGTGAAGAACTAGACTTATGTCGATGACCAATCTTCTTTTCTTTTGCCCCTATTGAGATAAAAGATGGTGAAGTGCTCTCTAGAGAAAGTGCAACAGTCAAAGATATGACTGGTTCTGTGCTCTTATTTAAGAGATTATAACTGTGAATTGGTAATAAGGTTTAAGGGGATTGGCTTATCTTTAACGACTCTTAGATTGGCTTAGGACTTAAAGCACTCCATGGAAATTTGTGAGTTGATGGGTTTATTAGAAAAGAAAGAGTAAAGAGAGAATGAGGGAGGGAGGATAACAGTGCAGGGGCAATTAAAATAGTGTGTCTTTCTATTTCAGGCGGCATAATTCTCTCAGTTGAGAAAGGGATGTTGTATGCGCAGGAGGGAAGGAGGGAGAACATTAATGCTAATGCATCACAGTGGACAGGTCATTTCGCTGAATGCAGCTCGACTCCTGTGCTTTTGGAGATTAGAAATGGCAATAATTTCTGACTGCCCTGCTTTATGTTAATGTGGCAGCTTGTGGTTGTATGTATCTGCTGAGAGAACCACTTCTACCTGGTTTAATTCTAACTGCAGTAGAAGCAGCCAGGCCCCTTGAATCAGTAGACTCCAATTTCTGGTTTAGATGAGCAGGGAAACCAAGCCCTCTGTTTTCTCTGGGTGGTGGGGACCAGGTTGCCTTGCAGAGTGGAGTTTAAAGCATGGCATGGATGTGGAATGCAGGGTAAGGTGGAAATTTGCTGAACATATCCCTGAATAAAAACCCGTGTCCCAGTGTTTTCAATATAAGATGATGTCAGCTGAAAACCTGTTTGTTAGATGACTGTTTATTCAATATACTATTTCCTGCTGTAGTTTACCAGCTATTTCTGGTAGCTCACAAGCAAGAGATTACCCTGATTATCAGCTGTTGTCATCAGGATGCACAAAGTAGTTTACAAAATATTAAACCTGGAATATAACCCACCAAGAGATCCTCTGAATTGTAACTGGGATATAAATATTATAAGCAAATAAATATAAATAAATGTTCAGTCTTTTTCTGGTATATGTCACATTTACATCCAGTTATTCATTGGCCTGCTTTGCTTCAGTTTCATTTGCATATATTTTATTATACCATTTTGATAGAACATATATTTCTGAATGTATTTTATCCTATAATACTCCTGTATTTCAGGGTGTGCATTTTATACCAACGTTATTTTTATTATAAAATACATTTGGGGGACTTCAAACGGCACTGCAGAGGCCAGAGAAATGTGAAAACTGAAGGGAACTATAATCTGATTCGTGTATGGGGAAGTGCAAATTAAATCATTTTGTTTTAAAAAGTGAACTAAGTGATATTTTAGAGTATTACTTATTTGTTGGTTCTATTTATTAGCTACTTTTTTGTTTAAAAAGAGCACTCAAGGCAATTTACAGTTTAAAATGTCATATATTCAGAAAATGTACAAACTACACATAATAAAAAATGAAAACTAGGAGTAAATAAAATCCTTTGCAAGAGTTTCATTTGCAGTATTTTTACTTAGGGGTATATTTAACCTCCTTTCCTATCCCACTGCTTCAGAATTCTAATTATTATCAGTCAGCTTCTGTAGCTGAAAAACTGAATAGAATAGATCCTAAAAATCTAAATGATCTCTAGAATGGAGTTCCCAAAGTGAGATTTATTATAGTCTTTAATGAGAACTAAATAGCTACAAAGCTACTGCTTCATCAAATGAAAAAAATAGATTGTATTTAGAAATTTATGGATCTGCTATGTCTGATTCAGAATTGGACTGATATAAAATAGATTAATCTGGAGGATATTTACAGTATATCCCAAATTGATTTGATTTTAAATCAGATCAATTCTGAATTACTGAGGCTTTCTGCGGTGGTCCAGAGAGATCAAGAACAATCCTACTGGGTAATGCCCATGCTACAGAGAACTAAATGTCATTGCACTAGAGGGTATGGTTGTTTGTAGCTACTCATAATTCAGTCTACAAAAAAGTTCCAGGAAGCCCCAGGAATCCTCATAGGAACATTCCTGAATTATAGTGGCTGTCATTTGCATCTTTTGATTATAGAAGCTTGCAAGCTGCCATTCATTCCTGGCTATGTATAAAGACGATGTGATTTTTATTTATTCTGGTATTGTCCTTTGCTGAACCTGTAGCAATAGTGCAACATGGAAACAACTGCAGTGGGCACATCTCCCATACGGCCGGGGCATTCTGACATTAGCATTTTGATGTGGGGAAGAGATACCCAGTTGATCTGTCATGGCAGCCAAAGTCAGCATAAAGTAATCCTCCTCAGAGCCCGAGCAAGATTTCCAGCATTTGGAGCTGTTCCTGTATACAGTTATATGAAAAAACACAGCTTTCTGGAATGCTGAACATTCAAAGTGAAACATATTGCATTTAATGTGTTTCTTTGGAATTTCAACTATATATTGTGCTACTGAGACTTCTATCTCCCTTCTTCCTGTTTTCTGACTGTGTTCCCTGAAATGTAAGGGGAGAGTAACTCTTTAGCAGGATTCATCCCTTTGACACCCAGGAACAGAGTAGCTGCATAAATAAAATACTGCAATAAGCAATGAGGTGACACCATGATACAGTTAAGTAGGAGCTAAATCTTTGTCAGAAATGAGGACACGTTTTGTCTTTATCCTAACAAGAAGCAATTGAAAGTGATATGAATCCAGATGCTACAAGGCTGCCTGGGGCAAAGTTTGCAGTTAGTTAGTAGGTCATAGAACTGGAACATTAGAATTAAGAACATTTGAATTATCTTGCTGGGTCAAATGAAGGGCCTACTTACTCCCACATGCTATCTCTGTCAGTAGACATGCAGGTTACAATGAATAGGAAATTGTGTTCTTTTGATGCAATGGCCACCTTTCTTCTAAAATAAAAGTACATCTTAACAGACAAACTTATATTTCTAAGAAGTATGTTTTTCCAATCTTCTTCTAGACCAGGGTTCCTCAACCTCAGCAACTTTAAGATGGGTGGACTTCAATTCCCAGAATTCATTCTGGCTGGGGGATTCTGGGAGTTGAAGTCCACCCATCTTAAAATTGCTAAGGTTGAGGAACCCTGTTCTAGACCACACTCCATTTTTTCCTTCCCTCATCCCTACTTCCAATAAGGAAGAATCTTTTGGCACCCTTGTTACTGTTAGAATAAATAGATCTGTACTGTGCTGGCATTTGATACAAAGTTAATGTTGGCTTTTTTTTTTCTTGCTAAATTTATAATGTAAGTTTTCTGAAGTGATAAAATTGCTTAAAGGCTTTTTCAGGGGAGAAATCTGTCAGTCAGATTTATGTCACATAGACCATTGCAAGAAATAAATCTTCAGCAGTAACTTAGCAAGGACTGTGAAGGTAACCGAAGCACCAGATCCTAACTGGCAGAGTTTTTAGTAGACAGAACTGGAGGAATCTGAGCACCAAATAGCAGATTCATTTACATCCTACTACTGGGTTAATTTTGTATTCTTTTTAACTGTAAAAAATGAAACAATACTTAACTCATATGAAGCTATCATAATGAGTCAGACCATTGACTTATCTCACATAGGTGGGATAAGCAATGATTTTGGTCTCTGAGGCTATACAGAGAGACCACACAGATATTTACACAGACATGTCCCTCAGGGTCTGGCCTCAGAAGTGCTACTTCTATACTGGAATTAGCAGTTTGGAAGTAGCAAATTTGAGGAAGAAGTTGGATAGCAATTAGCTTTATACAGTGGACAGAATGTGTGGAAAGAGGAAACACATAAGTTAGGAGTGTAACTTGTATAAAAAAGTATTCTTGAGGCACTGGTACTTGCATAAAAAAGCTCTATATGGAAATAACACAGTGTAGGAAAACCTGTTACCTAAATTTGTCTCCAGAAGGATCGATAATGAAGCTCAAGCTCAGATACTTTGGTCACCTAATGCGAAGAGAGATCTCTTTGGAGAAGACCCTGATGCTGGGAAAGATTGAAGGCAAAAGGAGAAGAGGACGGCAGAGGATGAGATGGTTAGATAGCATCACTGAAACAATGAGCATGAAACTGAGCAAACTCAGGGAGGCAGTGAAGGACAGGAAGGCCTGGCGCAATATGGTTCATGGGGTCACGAAGAGTCGGACACGACTTAATGACTAAACAACAACAACAAGAGTGTGTTCTCCTTCACTGTGGGGAGAACAAATGAAATAAGAACCTAACCTACCCAGGTAAGAGTCAGAAGAAAAAGAGGAACTGAACTATGAGGAGAAAGAAAGGATTAACATTCTATAAATATTAGTCTAACCAATCAGAGGCCTGTTACATACAGAAGGAAGGGAGAAAAAGGTGCAGGATCCCTCTGCTGTCTCTATATAGGTTGCCACTAGAGGTCAGTAGGTTTATAGGTGCAGAAAGCCAATACCTGCAAACTTGAGTTCCAAAATTCCTTCCTCTGAGTACAGTAATCATGAATAGGTTCTTGGAAAAGAAGTAATGAAAACTAGAAGTGAACCACCCATTCTTATGTCAATGGGAGGGACAGAAGGAGGAGCAGTGAGATTTCACCTCCACCCAGTAATCTTACATTTCTGGCTAATTAAAATGAAGGAGCAACAAAAGTTAGTGCCAATACCTCCTTCTCCTGCTAGAGAAAGTTTCTTCCTAACTGTCATTAGTTCCAATAAAGCAGAGATTTGTTAAGGTTGAACCATATAAGATTTTCAGGGGTCCCTGAATAAATGAGTTGCCCCTTATATCTAGATTAATTCCATTTAATGGCAATGATAAAACATATGCCTACCAAAGGTCCCAAATTTTGAGTATTTATTATGTATATAAAACTGTTGTTAGTCACTCAAGGTTATATATTTAAGATGGGTGGCCATATACATTCTCTAAATAAATCAATAAACATTTAGAGAAATGCAGAATTTAGAGAAATGCAAACATTCAAGAAAAATTGTATTCCAGGTCATGAAATACAAATTAGGTTACTGTCGTTTGGATTAGAATCTGAACCAAACAATTTCTCGCCCTTGCTGACATTCTTGTTTATAATTGGAGATGTCAAGGATTAAATCTGGGTCTTTCTGTGTGCAGAACAAAAGCTGAATTGTGGTCTTTTTCCACAGTATGAAAGATGTCCTGCCTATCAGATACAGGACTATCATTACCTGAAAGAGTTTCCAGGCAAAATTGTACTCTGTCATGGAAGTTCTGCCTTTGGAGTCCTCTTACCGTGTATCTCAATCCACCATCACCTTTCAAAAGTTTACTCTTCCCCTTTTTACAGTTTATTTAAAAAAAAAAATCATTCTACTTCTTGCTCATCTTATTGAAAGATTGGTTATCCAGTATTATGATAATATCTAGAGTTACAGGTGTTATCTCCTGGCTGGCTGCACTGAAGCTTTCTGCACTTTACTCTCAAATGAAAACAATATGTGAATGGTCAACTGCATTCTAAATGCCCCAATAACCAGAATAATAAAGGGTATATATGAAGACCAAAATAATGGGGAAACTAATCCATTCTGAAAATCTGTTTTGCCTGAGGAAGCACTTTGCTTCAGTTTGTAACACTAAAAAATTAAGAGTTGATCTGTGTGAGAAATTATAAATACAGTCATCAATAAAAACATTGCCATTGCTAGGGCTTGGCTGGTTTGCTGGTATGAAAAGTTATTGATTTCAAGGGATGTCAGTGCAAGGCTTTTCTTTTTCTTTTTCTTCTTTTTTTGTTTTTGCAAATATATATCTTCTTAGAGAACAGTTTTCTGGTTCTAGGAGATTGGCATCTCCAAGTAATTGAATTCAATTCTTATCCAAGAACAAAACTTGAATTGCGGCAAGGAAAAATGTGTGTGTGTGTGTGTGTGTGTGTGTGTGTGTAAGACAGAGAGAGGGAGGAAGGAGACTGCCCTCATGCCAAATGGCATCAGCATAGATTGTGGGCAAAAAGAAGAGTGGTTTTATTTATGAAGATATTCTATTTTTGAATTACCATTAGATTTTGCTAATTATAAATAATGACTAAACTATCAACACTTTTATGCTTCCTCCTTAGAACAAACCATACTCAGAAAAAAAATAGAACAGAGGGAAGAATTTAACCCTCACTTCTATTTTACAGAAATGCTTTAATTAGTCATTTCATGGTTGTAACGAGTGAGGATAATTAAGGTTCTTTGCTGGTTCAGTAGATAATATTCATAATAACTATCAGGTTTCTTTAAAATACATTTATTGTGTTCCTCAGATACTTCCTTGTGTTCAAATGTTAGCTCATGTAAGAGCTTCTGATACTATTATTCTGCCCCTTCCTGCAGTTGGGATATTTAAATTAATGAAGTAGTGCTACAGAGATGCTTTTCTTTGAGAAATTCAGAATTAGAAGTGAATTGACACTCCATTGGGAACTGAAATAGGTACTAGGAAATAGTCATTGCCAGATTTCCAAATTAAAGCACTTCACTGCTGATCTACTATGCTGCTGAACAAATTTGGAATCAAACCACAAAACCAATACAGCATTTCTCCAATTATGCCAATGTGGACAATTTTGTATTTCTATATGCATATAGACATAGATATAAAGTTCCATCTGCTTTACCATAGCTCTGGCCTGTGTGTTCCTTCCCAAATTTTAAGCATCAAGAAGTGCATATCCATGCAGCCATTTTGGAAAAAAAAATCTTGTTTAAGAAAGAGAACAGTTTATGAACTCAAATAGTTGGAACAGAACAACTGTATCAGCTGACTATATGTCAGTTTTGTAAATGTGCATCTCTCACTCTTGCTGAATGAAATTTCTGTCAGATAAAACTGGTGTAGTAGTCATAGTCTTTAAGAATTCATGCACAACATGAGTGTTAACTGAGCTAAATCTGTTTTAAGTCTACTGTAAGTCCATTATAATGAAGTATTTCTAAACAAGAGGCTAGTGTTGCTTTAAAAAAAAAAAGAAGAAGATATTTGATAAATAATACACATTTGGAATAGAGTTGCTATTGAATTTTGCCTAAAGTGAAATGTCAAAGGCAATTTGGAAGTTTTAGTCCAAGCCAAATAACAGGAAATTTGAAGGCACCAAGAAGTTTTGATTTTAAAAATATATTTTTTTTAAAAAATGGAGATTTCTACATCCTTCTTGAGAAATTATTTACGGAGGCTAATGTAGGTGAAAGTCTATTTTATTATGTGCATAAGATTATGATAAACGTACTATAAGCACATAACAAATACCCAATGTTTATGTTCCACAATAGTACAAACAACAGTGTGTATGTTCTTTTCTGGGCATGCGAATGGGCAGGGTATTGTGAAAGGCAGACAAAAAGCAAGTGACAAGGGAGATGCTCTCCCAGTGAAGGAAATCTAAACTCACATGTTTACCCAAATAACGTAGCTGAGGTATTACACTAGACATGAAATGTTAAACTTGACAGAACAAAAATCATAGCCCTTTTAAAGCATCAAGAATGATTTGCTCACTGTGCTAAGAGATCTACACAAGATGGCTGTGCTGTTCCTGAAGCCCAGTGAGAGCAGTTACATATGGAAGGGCTCTTACGAAGCCTTCAGGAGGAATCTTCCTGCCTTCAGAGATACATCAGTCATCACTGGCAACTCACTTTCCTAGGATGTATTAGAGCCACTTCATCACCCATTCATATGATACATTAGATGCTGCTGATTTTAAGTATTTGGGTGAAAGTTGAGATACTTGTCCCATTTACATATGCCAGATGGAGCATTAGTGTTACCCTACAACACAGAATTACCAAACATAATTGTTCTACTTCAGACATAAGAATTTAACATTTTTTTAAAAAAACTGTTAGAGTGGTTAGGGAATTGGAGACTTAACATCCAGAAAGCATCACTTTCTGGATCTAACATGACTGTGTTCAAATTTGAGACCTCCCCAGATTCAGATACTGAAAAGTCTTGGGTGATTCCAAAAAAGAAGAAACTATTCTAAATTGAATATCCCAAGAGGTTTAGGTTGTAGAACAAATGAGAAAATAAATAATAAAGCAGTCTGTTTTGCAGAAATTGTATTGTAAAAATGTTCCAACTGGATTTGCCCAAAGAGAAATCTGAAGATAAATATTTCATCATCTCATGGTAGAGTGAGAGCAACAACAAAGATAATTATCCAAAAATATTTCTGAAAAATCAATAGCATGAGTTTTAACAGTACAATGCTAAACATATCTACTTAATAAGTCGTAAGTAAGCCCCAATAAGTTCTAGGAGAATTAATGCCAAATAAGCGTGTAGGATCACAGTTTAAAAATCTCTGTAGGTTTTCTGTGCTGCTGCCTGAAATACAGTTGCATCTCACAGTGAATTTGGAAGAGTGGGACTTATTCCCTTGTGTATAGAATTCTGGCAACCAGATCTCACATTATACCGCAATTAGAGTTGAAAGAATTAATCAATCTGTGTGATTAATATATTAAGTCATAAATTGCACATTAAGGATGTAGATTTTTAATTGGGCCTGTTGTCAGCATTTTTCGAAACAATTTAAAAGCCACTTTGATTCACACAATGCCTTTATGTTGGTTTAACACACAATTAAGTACATGTCAGTTTTTGCATAACCAATGTCTTGAATGTTGGTAGTGAACTTGTTTTACATTTTTTTGGGCACAATCTGCGTATTCCCCCCTCCCCCAAGTTCTGCCTGTTGCAGAGAAGAGAATATAAGGCATGTTAAATGGTTAAATTATGCTACCTCAAATAATTGATTACAACGATAGAGTTAAGCACATGCTTAGATTTTTTTTCCTCATTTAAATCTATAGGATTTGAATCTTGTTATTGTGGCTATATCATGAGCTGTTTTGGGGGGGAGGGGGAGTCAGGTGCTTCCAGACATTCTCCAATGTTCTCAGTCAAAAATGCTTCTGCAGCTATTCTATTTTATGGTTAAAAACAAAAGGATAGATAATACCAGAGAACTGCATGTGGAAAGCAATGGTGTCTAATCAGCTAAAATACAGGATATCTTTACCTGTCTAGGTTGCCCAATATTTCCATTCTATATTCTAATAATGTACTCATTCTTGAAGTGGAGATCCTCATGTAATCAGTTGCAATTTAAGATGTCTTATACTCTAATTTCTGTAACAAATATGAACCCCCTAAAGGCAAAAACAAAGAAGCCCCTACAGATTCGGTGTAAAACTTTATTTAAAAAAATATTCAGCATGTTGATTATGTAAAGAAGTTCCAAGCAACTGAAAAAGATTTAACTGTGTATGTTCAAGAGTGCCACACTTTATGACACTTCATAAAGCTAGGTCTACTGTGACGAGTATGGGAATCTGAAAGTGCAGGGAACAAAGGTCTGCTGGGTCTGTCCTAGAAAGTGGCAAGTGAAGATGCAAAGAGATCCAACAGCCAAAGAATTAGAAGAAGGTGGATATAAATAGACCAAAGAGAGAAGGTTGTGTATATAACTAGGTGTAAGAAAATGGCTCTGGATATGGTTTCAAACATGAAAAGCAGGCATTACCATAAAAGCAGGAAATGAGGCCCAGTGGTAGAGACAACTGGGAAGCAGTGGGCTACGCACTTGGTTTCATATTTAACATGTGTTCATCCTATTTTCAAAGCAGGCTAAAAAAAGTGTCAACTATTTTGAATCGGCTGGTTCTAATGAGACACCGCAAATACCTGCAAACAATCATTTGTTTCAGGCACTTGCATTCAATTCCACAGAATGTGTAATGAACATCAAATGTTTTCAAAGTACATGGAGTCAAGTTGACAAGATCAGGGCAATGAGTTCTTTTGATAAACCACTTAAGGTAGAAAGAAGATAGCACAATATCCTGATAGCCTTTTCTGTTTCCATTCAAAGTTATTCCTGCAGCAGTTCAAACCACTCTGAATTAAGAATAGTCAAGATCTGCTATGGAGATGCCTTTCTATAGGATGGAAATTAAATTTTACCTATGTTTCTAAAAGAACTTTCTGATTCTCTCTCACCTTTGTAATTGCATGACCCCACTCCAAATTTGACCCTAAATGTCCCCTAAATATGGGTAAGTTTTGAGGATACTTAAGAGCTTGTGGTGGATAGATAAAATTGCCCTGTTTCCTAAATGAAAGAAATTTAATTAGATAACTAATTAGTTACTAGCTGGGCGGGCCTATTATTCAAGGTGCTGGTTATTACTTTTAAAGCCCTACATGGCATAGGACCAGGTTATTTGTGGGACCACCTGTTCCTGAGAGTATCTGCCCATTTCACCAGATTGGGCAGGGTAGGCACAGTCCAGGTCACTTCCCTGAAATGTTGCCATCTAGTGGGACCTAGGAAGTGTGCCTTTTCTGTAGCTGCCCCTACCTTGTGGAACACTCTCCCCTGGGCAATCCAGCAGCCTCCTCCCCCGCCCCCACTGTTAGCCTTCCAGAAGGCCATCAAGGCCTGGCTCTTTACCCAGGCACTGGAGTAGAGAATTGGGAGCCCATGGATGGCCTAGGGCATCCTAGGAGATGACTGAGTTACCAGGGTTTTTTTAGTCCTTGGTTTTAGTTTTGTTTTTATGATTTTATGGTTTGTAGTTGCAGCTGCTGTGAGCTGCCCAGAGTTATGCTTGAAGATGGGTGGCCATACAAATCTTTTAAATAAATAAATACTATAAATAAATATTAATCTTTTTCACATTATCTAAACATTGTCCTTACTTTAATGAAATGTATAATTCTATGTTTTCTGTAGCACATAAAAAGATTTCACTCCATTTATCTTGGCTGCTAGTCACACACTTCACAAGTGGCATGAAATCATTTATTTCATATGCATTATTGACCAATATGATAAAATGTACTTAAGAGGCATAAGGCTTATTAATTCTCTCATTAAATATGACACTGTAGAGCTCACTCCAAGTTCCCAAACTCCACAGCCACCCAGAGTTGTTCTGGTGTCAAGAGGTACCAAATCAAATCAAATCAAATCAAATCAAATCAAATCAAATCAAATCAAATCAACAAATAAATACAGTGTCATACAAATGCGTTCAGCGTGGCTTTACTACCAGCAGGATTTTTGCAGGTTGGTACTGTGTTTTCAACTGTCATTGCACTCCAAGATCATCAGGAAATATACTGTGTTTCCTGCTGTAGGATGGATTGCTCTTTGACACTCCCCAGAGTAAACCTGAATGGAAGCCTATGATATGCATCTCTCTGAAGAGGGCCCACTTTTGGCCAGGCTGTGTTAAAAATAGGCTTGGCACAATTTCTTTCCCCTTCTTGCTTTCAGAAATTAGTTGGACTGATCACATTATCCCATATTATTATGCATCTGATATTCAGTGGGCTGATTCAGACAAGAATGATTGTAAATGAAGTTATAGGAAAGCCCTGATTGGGTTTGTTTTGTAAGAGGAAATGAGGCCAATAAGAAAGGGACATGGTTAAGAGAGTGAGCAATGCCAAATGTGCAATATTGCACACACATCACTACAGAGTTGGGTTGCCTTATAAAATTTAATTAATTAAATAAACAATGTTAAAATGGGTCCACTGATAAATTTTTGTCCAGTGGTTTACAACTGGGGTTGCTATTTCTTTCTCTTTTCCATAATCAACATCTAACATTACATTAATGAAAAGTTGGCACCTGAAGTAAATATCAATGGATATTTTGGTGGCTTCCCTTAAAGTAATCTTTCCTTCTAACTATTATTTTAATAAAACTTGTTTTGTTATTCCTTTGGAATGGAGTAACTGAGAAGGCTAAAGTATTTATTTATTCTTTTGTTGAATACATCCTACACATGAATGCTCCAAAATAAATTGGTGAAGCTTACTCCCGGGAGAGCAGCTTAAATGTTTACTGTGTTTTTACTCCTCTGGAATTCTTGGGGTCTGGATATGTTAAAATTTTAAAGAGCTCCTATTTGTTCAACAATTGCCTTGAAAGGATGTGTGTTACTAATGAATGAAAACAGGTATGCATTGTTCTATAGAATAGAGGTTTGCTACTGAAGCCATCCAACAGTAATGGAGCTTCTGATCAAATAGGAAGACTCTGAAGATGCCAGATGCAGAACTGGCTTCCAGAAACAAAGGAGTATCTAATGTTATAGATTTCATGTAATACTGTCTTCAATAGAAAAAGCAGCTTCTGGTTAATACTTTTTTTCCCTTTTCTTTTCTTCAAATATAATTTTTGTTTTACTTTTCTCTACTCCTCTTCACTCTTCCCTCCACTCCACCCATTGCCTCTCCTGCTGAGAGTTCTGCTTTAGCTGAGTTCTTAGTGACTCAAAGACTGTGGGTTTCTAGCAGGAAGAATGCAGAAATAGACATGAAAAACTAATGAGGAAAGAAGTGCTAAAATATCTCATGTATTTAGATTTTGGGGCAGTTTCTTTGGAGGGGGGGCATCTTCTTTAAGATACATGGATCCAAAATATAGCTTTTTTTTTCTTGCCCTCTTTTTTAAAATGTTGTAAAGATGTGGTACTTCTGAATAAACTGGTCCATCTTTATCTTCTTTTTCTTTTTTCTTTTAAGCTTTAAAGACCTTATCCTCAGTTGAACAGAACTTCTGCCTGTGTCATCATGACCAAACCCAAAGCGGACAGATTCAGTCCAGCTGAATCAAACCAACAGCCATTTAGATCTATCTCATAGCGGCCAATCAGATGCCTTGGGGATGCTCACAAGCTGGAGCTGGAAATGTATCACTCTCTTGTTATTATTCACCTGTAACTGATATTTGAAGGCATGCT
Source organism: Python bivittatus (assembly GCF_059951505.1). NCBI lineage: Eukaryota > Metazoa > Chordata > Lepidosauria > Squamata > Pythonidae > Python > Python bivittatus. The sequence goes on along the minus strand of NW_028277075.1, from coordinate 7,989,519 downwards.
CCCCTGAACCAGAAATAACACTAAAACTACCAATCCTTAATAAACCTATCCTCCATTAATTTATTTTTCTAAAGCCACCACTTTTTGTGGTAAACAATTCCACAGATTAATTATGCTCTCTGTGAAGTACTTCATTGTGTCTCTTCTAAATCTCCTTACAATCATAGTCATTGGCTGGCCTTTGGTCCTAATGCTTTGAGAGAAGCAGCAGCATTAATTTATGCATCTCAATAATATCTTCTCTCAGACACTTTTCTTCTAAGTAAAACAACCCTCAGAAAAAATCTAGAAGGAAAGGTTTCAAGCCTTCTGATAATTTTGATGCCCCCTTCTGCATTTTTAAAAATCTATATGATATTCTTTTTTCAAATGTTTCAACAAGAACTGTGGATAGTATTTGAGATGCAGATATAACATATTGTATAAGGATGCTACTATGTTACCAGTTGTATTTTCAGTCCCTTAATGATCAATAGGTTAGAATTCTCCTTTTTTTTTTTAATGGCTGCCATATAGTGAATCCACTATGACCTCAAGATCTTTTTCCTGATTAGTTCAGCCCTATCAGTATATAAATGAAGCAGAATAACTTCTCTTGTTAGTTTAATTTGCTTTAATTGTTCAGATTTCCTTCATGAGAACTTCAGTACATGTTCAGATAGTTTTCTGATATCTTGTGGAGTAGAGACCAATGCAAACAATTAATTCAGTTTCTCTGCAATCTCCATAACCTCCTTGAACATCCTTTCATTTTGTCATTCAATGGCCCAGCCATTTCTCTGAATATATTTTCCTTTGAATATATTTAAAGAAGTTATTATTTCCCTTTCTGTTTTGTCTTATGTTCTTCAAATTCTTTTCTTTCTTTTTGACATTCCATATTATGACCTACAGCTATCTCCAGAATTTCTGCTCCTCTTTGTTATAGGGTTTCCATTTTCTGAAAGAAGCCATCTTCATTTTTATAGCTTCTTTGGGCATGACTTGAGATTATGCTGGCCTATTCCAGGACTTGGTTAACTCTTTCTTATACTGTGGCATATATATGTGAAATTCCCCATATTGCAGCAACTTCTCTTTTGCATGGCTCCATGATTTTTTTCAGCAACTCAGCTTTTTGGTCAGGTGGCAATAACTCATCTCCTGATCTGATTTAGTTGTGTGATCAAATACTGACACCCACAGTAATTCCAAGGAGAAATATGTGTTTCTATTTTACATCCTCTTTGCTATAAAGAACAACATTTTGCCAAGGTGCCCTTTCCTATCCTTTGTATAGTTTCCTTTCCTTTGTATATTTAAGAATGACTAGATTCTCCCTATACCGCCAGACTGCTATGTTCTCATTCTTTGCCTGGCGTTCTAATTCCTCCATCTTGACTCAGAGTCTTCTAGCATAAAAATACCAATTTCTTTTTTTTGAATAGAAGCCTTCTGTACTTTGACAGGAACTTCCATCTTTCAGAGTTTGCTCAAGTACTGTAGCTAGTGGTCCAAAATGAAGGATCTTCAAGGTGCTTCTATACTGCAGTGCTGTTTAAGCCTGGTTCTTACTTTGTTGGCATCATGGTCCTTCAGCTTCTTTGTCTATCTATAGGTCACTGATAAGCTACAGAGCCATGGCAGAGACCATGGACAGGCATTAACAGTTAGAGTGACCAGAACTGAGTTAGGTGGACAAATAGTCTGTGCTGGTTTAGGAAATTTCAAAATGTTCTCTTTGACAAATATCGCAGAGAAAATTGGGGATAAAATGTTACAAAGCTGTTATTTTTGCTATTATTTATTGAACTGAAAGACTGTTGGTAGAGAGCACATCAGTAATTTGATGGCTTTAAATAGGGAAGAGATATAATACAGCGCTGATCAGGAATATTTTTCTTTCAGAGCAAATTCCTGCATATTTTTTTTTCAAATAATATTTAAATAAAGATTCTCTTTCCTTGCTTGCTTTAGTAGAAACAGCAAAGTTCTCTGTTTTAATCAGTCTCGGTAATTTCAGAAAACTGCTATGGGAAACAAACAAGCAACAAGAAAAATGAATTGTAGGTTGTACAAATTGAGTTGTAATTAGTCCATCATCCAGAAGAATGAAGTATGTAATCTAGATATATTTCTTTGTTTATTTCAAACATTTAGCAACCTTTTCAATTAAGAAAAAAAAAATTCTAGGGCAACCTACCATGATCCAGAAAGAAAGTAGTACCTCCTTGTTCAGAGATGTATAACTTGAAGGACACAATAGAAAATAGAAAGGAATTGGAAAAAGGAGGAACAAACTAACAAACTCAGTCAGTAGACTCCTAGATAGAAAGTTCAGCAGTTATTTGGCATGTCATGGTAATGGCTTTGACCTTAATAGAAGAAGTGCTGCTTTTTCTTCTCCTTCTGGTTAATCAGTAGTGACAATTAGAAGCTTGAGAAGGTGGTGGGGCTGGTGGGGGTTGGGGGGTGGGGGGTGGGGGTGCCTCTGTTGAAGCCGAAGCCAGGCCCAGTGCAAGATTCATACTTCTGAGGTGTCTATGCCCTCTGTCACGTTAGCTTCTTAGCAGCTCCAAAGATTGCGTGGTTGGACATTTTTCCAGAATTTAAGAGAAAGTGGAGGATAGATTAAGGAATACATTCATTTTACTATATCTTACCTAATTAGTGCTTTCCAAGGTAAAACAGTACCTTTGTGCAACTGGAATGCTCACCAACTGTGTAATTTTTGACTCCCAAAATTCTCAGCAATAACCATAATGGACTTAAAGCCTAGACACTTGGATCATACTAGATTTGGGAAGACTGAAATATGAAAACCAAATAATCATACCGCTATTTTTCATTCCAAAAATGCATACAAAAAGAAAGATATATTAGGAAAATGTACACACAAATATGAATATTAGAAGAAATAATGTAGAAACTTATATTTTATTTAGGGCAGATGGCTTGCAAAAAATGTATACTAGTCAAAAATGTTTACATTAGAAGAGGGTCACACAAAATAAATGCATAACAATGGTTGTTTGGATCATTGTGTTAAATTAATGTGAAAACAGAATTAAATGAATACAGGTAGTCCCCAGGTTAAGAATGCCCAGTTCGGCTATAGTTAAGACTGGAGCCTATTATAGCAAAATGCAAATTAAATACACAATGATTTGAGTTAAATATACAATGGTTCGAGTTAATTACATGATGTTACTTATAGTATTAAACAATAATACTGTTCTGGTTTACATACAAATTCGACTTAAGCAAAGACCTTGGGAACAGAACTTGTTCTTAAACTGGGGACTACCTGTACATGGTAGTCCCCAGTTTAGTAAAATGAGAAACCACAAAACTGAATTTGACAGATTTGTCTACCTCTTATCATGAATGAATCATGATTCCTCAAAAAAAAAGTATTCTATGGACCTTTAATCTGAACCATAAAGTAGAATTTCAGAATTATCAGAGAATGCATGACTCACTGAAATGGTTCATAACTTTAAAAGTTTCTTAAAGCAAGCAAGAATCTTTTTTTCATCCTCATACGGTTCATGCAGGACTGCAGAGGTTCATTCACAGTGGCTCTTGTGAATTTTCCAAGGTTTGGTTAAGTAGGATCCCACAATAAGCCATGCTCTCTGTGATGAGAAAAGGTCAGTGGTATTTTCCATCAGGGAGATAAATCTGTGGTAAAGGTCAGAATGATAAGACATTTTCAACCTGCTTTAGTCTGTCAGATATCCTTAGTCTTGATTGCACTAAATATTTTATGAAATTCAGTACCTGATTAGACAGCTAAATAACCCAACAACAGCCAAATTAAACTTCCTAGTTTTCTTCCCAGAAATTATAGGAAGGAAAAAGTAATATTTTAAAAGAAGTCATTACTATACTTAAGATTGGTCTTTTAAAATAAGTAACTGCAGAATATAACTGAGCCATGAATCTAATTTTAAGAATTAAGTATGTTAACAAGCGACTCTTCATATAAACTTGTGGCCTCTTTAAGAGTGAAAGAAAAAGAGAGCATTCTGCAAGAAAGTATGGTGGTCAAGTATCTTCCTTTCCCCTGGACACTCCTTTGTTAGATGCTAGGCATCTGTTCAAAGGGTTAACTGGTCCAAGTTCAAACAAAAGAGCAGGGGCCTGAAGCTGCCTGCCAGCAGTTAGCATCTGAACCATAGATTTAGCAGACTCAGATCACTTGGTCACTGTCTGCAAGGCATTATATTGAAATATAGTAACAACTTTTAAATTTGTTTCTGTACAGATACACCAGCATATGCAATTTTCATGCAAATATGTCTTCTGCTTATGTGGATGAAGGAGTTATTTTTGTTGTTCTTCTTCTTCATGTGTTAATTATTTGGTCTAGAAGTTTGGGTACCTGCAAAGAAGAACATGAAAGAATGGTAGGTGGAAACCTCAGAATTATGAATAAAGCAGGTGCTAAATCTAGCAAACACATTAGAATTCAGATAGCTGAACAGCATCAATATCTTGCTTTTCTCCTTGTATAAGGCAGCACCCTTGTTTCTAATTTGGATGATTTCCCCACTTCTGTCCATTTATCTCCATGATTCTTGCATGGTCCCTGACTATTCAGGGAGATACTTCAGAAGACACAAATTTAAACAACAGCATTCACTATGACAAGATGGTGTGGCTCTAAAATAGCTCATTTGGCAAATGAGGAAAACATTAGCAATGGTTACTAGATATGCTGATTATATACTGCCTTCAAGGGCAGCACACTCATGGATGCTAGTAGTCAGGGGAAGAATAGCAGGAGACGGCTGCTGCTTCAGGGTCTTGCTTGTGATTTTTTCCCGTACATCTCCTGGGTTGTCTGCTGAAGGAAGCAGGATAGTGGCGTAGAAAGAAATTTGGTTTAATTCAAAAAGCTCTTTGTAGATTCTCAGATAGTGAGGAGAGACAGGAAAGATATTTTATACATAACTTTAAATACTGCCCAATATTATGTTTTGAACATGACATTTTCACCTCCAAATTTGGATTTGGAGGCTTTTGGTGTGTGGGTATTCCTACTTTGTTTTAATTTTGGCAGGCTTAAATATGAAATTATGTAGCAATCAAAGGTGGTGAAATTTCCACTGTATGTGATTTGTCAAATGCTGCTGTCAAATATTGACTGAATATGAATAATGGTCTGTGCTCTTCTATATTTTCTACCCTTGGCTTTCTATTAGTAAAAGCAATATCAACAATTTAATGGCACTGATAGATAAAATGTCCTTAAAGCTGAGCTTGACTTCTGATAACTATATGGACACATCCATGTACTTTTCTTGGCAACATGGAAGTGGTTTTGCCTAAGTTTTTCTATAATTTCCCTGCTGGATTTCATTTATATTCTGCACCTTAGCTTTCATATGGGTGATGGTGGGGGGTGTGTGTGGAAGAGTCTTTTAACCAGAGCATTTTTATTAGGAAAAAAAAAAAATAGAAGAACGGAACTTGTTTTATATATAACACTTATTTTCATTTGAGCAGCAGTTGGCAAAGTTTTGCAAGGTTTAGGGTTCTTAAAATGAAGAAGACAATAAGATGGAGAGAATGAACATGCACAAATTTATTACAGTCAAGACTATAACAGCCACTATATACTGCAGGCCTACTTTAACAATAGGAAAAGTGATCTTGCAGCCACATAGAGAGTGATAAGAGCTAATGAAAGAAGAAAGTGAACTTCATAAATATGGAGCTGCATTGTTGATGACAATAGGCTCTGGGCATGATAGCTCCCCAAAAGCCAAGGGTTTGAAAGACACTCATGACTTATTGTGTCTTTTCCCTCTTTCTCAGAAATTATATATAGTATGTTCAGAGTATCATTCCTGGAATGACTGGGTGTTCACTTACACACAGATTTATGGGGCTGAGGCATTAATCTCAAACATAAGTACTACAGTACATTTCCTGGAGTAGTTTTGCTACACAAGTAAATGCTCCAGGGAAGCTTTAGACTGCAATGCTGCCAAGTCTCATGGATGGATTTTTTTTTTCCTCTTTAGACTGACAGCTGTGGCAACAAACAAATTCTGTTTATCCACTCCAGAGAATAATTCAGAATATTTTGTGGCAGCAGAAGCTCCTTGTATACTGTGTTTCGGCTTAGTATCTCTCTCCACTGATGTCCTGCGCCTCTCTTTGTGGCTCAGGTGTGGAATAAGGGACAATTGGGTAGCCACATTTCTAATCCAGGTGAGGCAGAGTATACTGGATAGCTTGAATATTGTGAAAGCTCAGCAAACTACTAGTTGTTTAATCTATTATGAATGTATTTTTAATGCCGAGGAATGATAGAAGCCTTTGAAGATTTTCTGTTTTGTGTGTCTAATAATCCCCCTTGGGTGAACTTCACAGTGATTTAGAGGCTAGAAGACCCTATCTGATTCTCTGCTGCCCTGGTGGGTTCATTTAAACACTATTATACATTACTGTATTTATATATGTAATGGGAAGAGAGTGGGGATACTTGTGTGTGTCATATGTAGGTAACTGAGCTTTGCTAAAATGTTTGCCATCACAGTGCTCTCATCCAAATTACCAGAAAATATACTGTCCAGTATTAATAATACCTGTGAAAAGACTCTATCAAAACCAGAAGATGTGGGAACTGCTCATCTGATTGTGTAATTGTTGTGTAACTGCTGCATTTGATTGTGTAAAGTACTTGGTAGAATTGAAAGCAGGTGAATTTTGCTTGTGGGGTCTGGAATGGATTCTTCTGCTAACTCCAAGATCTAAAATAATGTGCCAAGGCAATCAGAGCAGTAATAATTGATCATATTATTGACCCTCTTGAGTAATAGTACGTGCAGTATAGCTGCCTAGGGGCATTTGCTTTGTTGTTTTCAAACACTACATAAAATAGGTTTGATACACATGTATGGAGTAAAAGGATGACATGAATGTTTGTAGAGTTCATTTCAAAAATAGAAAGGGAAGGGAAGGAAAAATCTACTCTTTTTCATTAATTTATGTGAATAATTGAAAGTATGGTTTTCTATTTCTTCAGAATCAAGACTAGATTGCAATTTTTTCATGGTTTCTGCACTGTACTCTAGACATAGAGGCTTCCCATCATGACGAAGCACCTCACACATGTCTACAGCCTTGTTTGTGCTCTAAATGATGGGTTTAGGGACACATGTCTACAGCCTTGTTAGTGCAACTAAATCATGGGTTGGGGTTGGTTGTTCTCAGTTTTTAATTATGTCTGAAATAGGCATAGGAGGCCTTGGCCTGCTCTTAGAGTTATTCAGACCCAAATAAAAGAAATGGTTTCAGCTCACATACAGCAAGAATATTGTCTTTATCCTCACTACATCATTGTCCTCGAATATCTTCTTTTTTTCTGCCAGAGAGATGGGATCTTGCCTAAAGCTACACGTAGGAATAGTCAGGTATTAGACCACAATAGACTACAATGATGAATTATAAGATCACATGCCACAAGGAGACTAATGTCCTTTAGCTGAATAATGATGTATGTCTTTACAACCACTTATGCATGTCCATTTAATTTCTCATTCCATCCCTACTATTACAGAAGTACATGAAAAAATATCTCAGTAGGAGCCACACAGTGCAGCCCACTTTAATTATATCTGCATATAAGCTGAACTGATTTTCTCTTAACCCTTTGTTCTTAAGTTTAAGTGTTTCAGCTTGATGTCATGATGTCAAACAGGTCATGTTTAATGTTAAGATTCTATTTATATACATTTTGTCAAGAGTTAATGAATGATTTCATGACTATTATAAGTATGTTGCAGAGAGAAACAGCATGTGTTACAGATGGCTGTAAAATACATCTGGAGAAGGTGTTAGAGATTATTATAAACCATTGCTTTAAGCCGCCTGTTGGATTCTATAAACAGTTGATTAACTATTTCTTAAAATATCAGTTAATTGTGTACTGTTTCTCTAGAAGTTATTTTTAAATGGACCTTTTGGATAATATGAGCTTAGCAAGCTAATCATACTTATTCTGTAACATTATTAGATGGTGATCACTTCATGAGAATTTGTTTGAAAGAGTGGGGTGCAGATTCTATCTTGCATAGCTGTTTATATAAACATCTAAGTACACTGGCCTGCGACTGAATTCTTGACTATTTTGCTCTGGAGTAGAGAGAAAAAGTTCAAGTATAAACCATGAACTCTTCCTGCTGTCTGACATCTGTCTGTCCTGTTACCTATTGTGGGGAGTTGTTATAAGGTTCATATTTACTCTAGAATATGCCATCTGGTTGCAAATTTAACAGAAGATATTTTCAGTGCCTTTCCTCTTTAGCCACACTGTGCAATTACCACTTGAGGTCTTTGGCCTATTTTAATAAAATGCTGTTCCTGGAATGTCACATCTTCATGATAGATTGTAGCAATTTTTTTTTTCTTTAGAGAGCTTAGCTAGTAATAATATCAGCCAGAATTGTCAAAAATAGGTTTTCAGTGTTAGCTTCCTAAGTCTATATTAAGGCATCTAAATAAGCAGCCTGAATTTCAAAAACAATGAGCTTCCAACCACTCTCTGCAACTCCTAAGAAATTTGGGAAATCAGGCCATTTATTTATGTCCCTTAATATTGATTTAGGAGAATAACTTTGGGAAACTATATTTGGAAATCATGACCTACATTTTATTGTATCTGATCTTTCCCAGCTAAGAGTTCCCACAAAATCATCATCATCATCATTACAACCACCACCACCACCATCACCATCCGTAGGCCATTAACACGCAGTTACTTCTGAGCTAAAATTTATTAACAGAACAACTGCACACAGTTACACTGTAAGCAAAATAAATGTTTTGCTTTAATGTTTTAGGCAGCAAGATGGAAGAATCCAAACTGATCATACTTCTGATAAAAAAGAGGATATTCTAAAATGTATATGGAAAAATCTGTCAAGTTTATCAATTTCTCAGAAATTGTTTTCTAGGTTCCTCTCTTAAAATAAATAATAAAATGCCAGCAATATAAAAAATATGGTAAACTCAAAATAAATTTGATAAGACCAAATTGGAAAAAAATATTACTTTGGAACTCCTCTCCTAAGCATACATATATAGGGAGAAAGTCCTATTGAGCTTAATGAGACATACCTCTGAATAAGTATTCTTGTAATTGCACTGTTAGTTGGCTATGAATCTTAAAATTGAATTAGGAGAGTTGCCAGACCTTAACCCAATTATTATGCTTTTAGATGAACATCTTCCCTGAATGTTCTAGATGAACATCTTCCCTGAACATTCTGGTTAAATATTGTCCTATTCATATGACTGCTAACGTAACTCTTCTTTGCACTGATAAGTTAGTGTAAAGATCATATGAGCTTACTCTGCAACATTGGTCACAGAAGAAGCCTTACTTTCCAGCATTAATAAATTGTTACTGCTTTTCCTAGGACCACCTTTTGGATGAGTAATGTGTGAATTAGAGCTGAAAAATGAGAACATATTTATGGAAAGCTCCTATTAACCTTTGCTTAACAAATGCTTCAGCTGGCATAGATCTTACCTGAGAAGTTGACTTGACATCCCCATTCAGAAACAGATACCAGCAATATTTACATGATCTTAAAAGTCTGCTAGGAGAAGCTAACAGTACACATGGGTATTGATATTGCTACTATGGTAGTTGATCTGAAAGGGGCTAGGACATGTGCTGTATTCATTGCTTGGCTCACATCTTTGAGATGACCTTCAGTTGTTACTATTCAAGGATTTTGCTGTCTCCTTTTAACTACTGAGAGTTTCAATTGTATTTAAGGCAATTGGGTAGAGGGTAGTCAAACTTCAGAAAGATAAAAGTGGATTGCATATAAAATGTCAGAGTGCTTTCTTAGGGCTACCAGATCTGCAAAAATTGGGACACCCCTAGATGACAACAAAGAGATACAGAAAACTCTAACTCCTTGCTGTCATTTAGTGGATATTCAAATTGTCCAGATCTGGGTAGATTAATATATGTGTTTTCATTAAAATGTGCAGACTTATTTTAGACACATCTGTATTTCTTATCCAGAATTATTTTCTAAAGGAAGAAGGACCTTAGTACCCCTTGACATTACCTCCCCATATGAAATGGGAGAGTCTTTCCTTTGGACCTCCCTTCTTGGCTGACCTGTAAAATTATGCTTTTTAAAATCAAAAGCTAAAATGTGCATTGGGTTTATCAAAATCATACTTTTCATTCTAACATTTAGATCTCCTTATGCCATGTGTTAGTTGGTTTTTTGAAAAATAATGTTAGGTATATTGATCAAGACTATATACCTTGATCTGATCTGAAAAATTCTTACAGTATGTAACAGAGAATGAAACCAAAGTAGAGTTTCATTCCAAAAATCAGATTTCCTTGAGGCTGATATTCCAGGACATTGCATGGTTGTATCCATGTAGTCACCAGAAGTCATGCTTAATTTGAAGGCATCATTATTTAATCTTTCAGAGGGAGATTTCATATGCCAGGAGTGGGCAGAGCTAAAATTTAAAATGGGCTAGGCCAGTCAAACAAACAACCCACACACAGATCAGATACCCACATATGACCCACACATGTATATGCAGTGTACACATATACAAAAAGATTCTCCCACCTGCAACTATTAAACCTGAAAAAAGTTTAAATATTATCTATTAATTTAGTCAATCTCTCTTTAGGCTTGTTAGATCATAAGTTTATTTAATATCACATTTATATCCTGTAATTTTTCTTGAGTGCTGAAAGTGAGATACTTGGGTTATCTCCCCATTTTAGCTAAGTGAAAGTGACTGACTCAAAGTCACCTCATTTGTGCATGGTCAACTGCAAATTTGAATCCAGGTCTTCCAATCAAGTCCAATAACTTAAATATTACAGTATGTTGGACCTTTTGTGGGCTTGATTTGTTAGGATTTAAATAAACCTCTTTCATTCATATCATTCCAGTCCTAAGGCTGTAGACAAGGGTTTTAAATGAAGAGGAATCAGAACAGAACCCCAAGGCACAAAGCCAGCATTTAGATTAAATTCAGCAAATTTGCCTGTTCATAATTTTTACTTTTAATGGGGAAGGGGAAGGGGAGGGGAGGGATTGTCCTAGATTTTTTTCCCCACAGCCTGAGGTTCTAATAGTGCATCTTCTTCAAGCAAACTAGAAAAGAAATTGATTGAAAAGAAAATACCATTAAGGGAAACAAATTTATTTCTTTACCATTGACAGGAGACAGGGTTTTGTCCATATTATGAAATAATATTAGCTGTTTGGGTGGTTTCAAAACTGGATGCCACTGTGTCTTCTATGATGGCTACTGATCATTGCTTGAAACACGTTTTTCCTTATTTCAGATAGTTGATGTTCACAAAGATTGAGTGCAGGGAACCCCCATTTGCTCTTTTGTACAAAGGCATATGAAATAATTTGTGTATCCTGGACAGGGCAAAATTTTAGTGTTATGTTGTTTCTGAGAGACTTTCAGGATTTTAAATCCATACAGTTGTTAATTATGACTTTGTAAAATTTCACATGGTCTACAAACCAAGGAAGTGTGGGGAAAAATTATTACATGGCTTATTTCAGATTCCTCTTTTATTTGGCATATAACAAATGTGGGCTTCACTATTTATTGTGGAAAATGGATGTTGATTTGTTGCTTGGGATATGGAAATTATGGGCATCTTATTCAAGTACACAGTGATTACTTGAGCAAGGATTTAGAATTAATTGCACAATAATTATACGCACAATTGTAATTTACAATGTAGTTTCAATATATTAGTATTTTACTTTAATTTTAGGAGGCCTACATTCAAGAAAAATATTTAGTGATCAAATCTACTCTGAATATTATGGACAAGATAGTGTTTCCATTCAACTTTCTCAGGTTCACATCCAAACTTCTGTTTTGCTCACATTGGCTTATATGTTTTACAGTTAGGCAAAGTAAAGTCAAAGGCAGGAGAGACAGAATGGGACTCACTGATGTATGAATGCTTGACTGTTCTGAACAAGAGGCAACTTTAAATGCAAGAAACATATGGCAGGATGTTTATATGGCATCAGAGGAGTCCTGAATTGTCATAGGACAGCAGTAACACAATCTTGAAGGCAGAGAATCTCTATGTAGATTAACTGGGACAATTACATTTGCTTCCTGAAGTCTTAGAAATTTTAAAATCAGTTCTTAGGAGACCAGATATGAAGTGTAATACTATTGAAGCTATTTTATGCTATATGTTTGACTGAACAAAGGTTTATTGATCCAAGATCTTGACCCTTATGTCTCTCACCTATAAATGTATAGCATTAATGTCCACAAACCATGAAAATATATATACACAAAATCAAGGTGATCTATTGTGATGAAATATCAGAGAATGGAAGCACATGTTTTCAAGAGGAGGAATAGGAGTGTAAGGCAATAATGCACTTATTATTACTACCAAAGCTAACCTCACTGGTAGGTTTTGTTCCCTTGTGTGCCTAGTCTGTCCATCATCTCTTTTGTTCATCCTGCCCCTTATGTGTGAAGCAGATTTCCATTCGAGAAGCAACAGAAAGCTCGTCCTTACCTTTCTCTACAAGGCAGCTCTGCTGGCATTTGCACAGTGCCACTGGTAATACTTACAGTATCTCCATTTGGTCTAAGTATCAATTTAGCAGTTTTTGTTGTTGACGAAGTATTTTAACAGAAGAAAGTAAGATTCTTTGGTGGGGAGGGAGGCTTGTTAGACCTCAGAGGGAAACTCATTCTCAGAAATGTGACTGGGGGAGTCATTTTTCTAGAAAGACCCTTCTGACTCAGTGCTGTCATGTTTCCAGTAAGTTTCAGTTCTGCTTGCTTAGATTTCAGCTAAATACTGCTTTAGGAAGATGACAGCTTGGGCAACTTGGCACAGGGCCTGCTATGCCTGTATGCAATTGTGATGAGTCCCTACTTCTGGGGAAAGAGGTCTTGGGATTTAGTGTACCAATTTTATAATTAATCATGGAAGTGATGGGTCAGAACCCCCTTCAGAGCCAGGTTTAAGGGAAAGCACTTTTTATGATCCATAACTCCTATTTTAGTATTTCTTGTGGAGTCCATGGTGCTCTGTGAGCTTGGTTGTTTGATTAAAGACATTTCATTACCTGACTAGATAACATAATCAGTGCTAGTGAACGTGGGGTTCACTCCCTGTTTATATACAGTAGACTTGCCCTGCCAGTGTTGGTGGGGGTGTGGTTTTCTCCTTGGTAGTTCCTTGATTGGAATATTGTTTTCTGCTTGATTGTTTCTCTGGTGTTAATCCCTGCTTATTTTGGTGTAGGCTGCTGGAGAGGAAGTGTTCTGGTCTTTTTCTTTCCTTCTTAGCTTTCTTACTGTCTCTCTTGAATGGTGTGTAAATGTGGTTTATCCCTTTGTGTCTACTGATGGCTGATGTGTCTGGGTGCCAAGCTTCTAGGAATTCCCTAGCATTTTTGGATTTGGATTTGTCTAGGATGCTCACAGTTTCCCAGTTGAAACTATGGTTGCGTCTGTCCATGTGTTGTGAGATTAAGGAGTTTTCATCGTGTCTTCTGGCTGCCAGTTGGTGTTCATGGATGTGCTCTGCTGGTCTTCTGCCTGTCTGTCCTACATAGTGGCTGTTACAGTCCTTACACTGTATGTTGTAGATGACTCCTGTTTTTTATTCTTGGGCTATTTGGTTTTTTGGTTTACTTAAGTTATTTTGGAAGGCTTTCATTGGTTTGTGTGCTATGGTGATGCTGTGTGGTTGTAAACAATCAAGCAATCAAAGTAAACAATCAAGCAATCAAGCAATCAACAAACAATCAAGCAGACAAACAATACCCTAATCAAGGAACTACCAAGGAGAAAATCACACCCCCACCAACACCGGCAGGGCAAGCTACTGTATATAAACAGGGAGCAAACCCCACATTGACTAGCACTGATGGTGTTACCTAGTCAGGGAATGAAATGTCCACAAGCAAACAACCAAGCTCAGAGAGCACCATGGACTCCATAGTTCAACCTGAGTTACACATATTCCCTTCTATTAGTATTTCTTGTCTTTGCCTAAGTAGAAATTATTTGTTCTATTAAAGGTTAAGATTCACATAGTCTCCTGGGTTTAGGCCTATTTTTCATGGTTTGAATTTGGGATGAAGAATGGTTCAATATTCCTTTGTCAGTAGGAATAGGAACAAGATTTATTTAGTTTGTACCTCAGTTTTTGAATTTTGTTATGCAAATCTTGAATAAAAGTATATATAAACATGTATACAGTAGTGAAAATGATATAAAAATGAATTATATTAGTGAAAAGTGCTTGCAAAATGTGTACCTTTAGAAAGTGTGTGTGCGTGTGTTTATATTGATATTCATATATTTATATATTTCATGGACAAATTGAAATAGAAATAAGGTGAACTAGAAGTTTTTTTTAAAAAAAATATGAGTAGTTTGTCTTGTGAAATACGAGCTTGGAATTCTGGAAATTATAATCTCAGCTGTCAGAATAATATCACGTGTGGGATGTTGCTTTAGACTTCCTGTTGTTAATATTGCTTTGAGCTGATACAAGGGAAAACTTGGCTGGCTTCTATCTTCCAGCCTATTTCTGAGCTGTGCTTTATGTTTCTTTGCTATTCCATAGCCTGTTTTTTTTTTTTTTAGCATGGTACTACATTTTTCCAAGCTTTTGAACTAGAGGCTCTTCATCTTCCTTAGCCTCTGCCCAATAAAGATGCTTGAAGAATTTAATTATATTATTTATCATTTTGTTTACAGTAGATCTTACTTCCTGCTCAAACACTCAAGGTGGAGATTTTAAATTCTGATAGAAGCCTCCCAGATTAATTTATAGTATTGAAGATTGCTATCCATTAGGTTTAGTGCTTCAAGTATTGCAGTACTGTTCTTGTCATAAATATTCTATCTATATGTTTATGAAATGTATGTGTTGAGATCAAATACAATAAGAATTTTACAAAAGGTAAAATATGTTTAGAAGTATGTATTTTTGGAAGAGTTCAAATATGTATTTAATTATAATATTTTAAACTGAATTTTCATCTACCTGTTGAAAATGGGGAAACAGGTTGGTGTTATGAATGCAATCATACTAAAATGCCACATGCAGGAAAAGGATTGATTTGTTGATCTGTGACTCAACACAGATGTAAAGAAATCCACCACAGTTTTCAGTGCTAACAAAATACTGAAATCTACTAAAATGGACTTAGTCATGGCACAAAGAGGCTACAGTTATCAGAGGCTGCTTAAATAAAAAAACCCTCTTTTTTATTTAAAAGAAATGATTAATAAATATTTTTTTAAAATTCAGACAAAATATATATATAATTGCAAAAAAATACTTCTCTAAATTAGAATCCATTTTCAGAAAGTTGCACAAAAATAGTTGATTATATCGTGGGAAAGAATGAGCTCATAAGAAGGACCGATGGAAATATCTCAAACTTCCATTCCAAGATGTCTTTGTTTCTATACAACCTAACTCTGCCTCCCATCTAGGAGGAATAGTTTGGTAGTTCTCACTGCCATCCCTTGCTTTCCATACTTCAACTGGTATCTTCCCCTGACCCTGACATAGTATAATGAGCATAAGGTTCCAACACCCTATGTTACTTTCTGGCAATATAGAAGGGAGGGAGGGAGGGGGGAGAGAGAGAGAGAATGAGAGAGAGAAGGAAAATGAAATAACTTCTATAGTGCCATCTCCTGTCCCTGTAGTGTTGAAGTTTTTATTCTTAGCCTCTCTTTATTAATTTATACCTATCTAGGCTGTCTTTCAACTGCACTAGTCTTCAGAGCCCCATCATACATGATAAGATCTTGATTACACATACGTGTTTTTAGGTTTGGTCTTCTGGGAGCAGCTTCTATCCTAGTCTTTATAAACATACCTTCCAAGGATCTGCAAACAGAAAGCCACAAGCTCAGTTTTTCAACTCAGATGATAGTATTACTGCTTTGTGTTTCTGGGGCATCACTAATTCTATTTTTCCACCAAGAAAATACTACATTAAGTGGGTACATCTCAGTTGAACATGAAGCAAATGAACTCAGATAGGCTGATTAAGTTAAGTAAGTCATCCAAAGGAAAAGTTATTGTTAGGGGGAAAAACCCACATAACACTAACATTTTAAGGCACAAGAAAAGTTATAAAATGGATGTGTTTCCTATTATGTCAATACAGCTCTTGAATTTAAAACCATGGACACAAATGACAGGTCTTATACATGTATAGAAAAGAAAGTACTATGTAGAGCAAATATTTTAAAATAGGTTATATAGCAATGTGAACTGAATTTCAGTATGCAGTAATAGGGTTATACCAAGCAATTCTATCACCACTTTCCAATGCCCTGCTTACATGAACATACTATTTTCTCCAGGTTATTTGGCAAATGCTTGGTATTGCACAAACCAAAGAGTGTTAACCTCATATAGTATCATGAAACATTGGATTTTCTTGGTTTCCTCTTGTCCTTTTTCTGCAATCTACTTTCTCTGAATATAGATATAGATAGCTACAGCTATAGCTATAGATATGGTTGTCCAAACATGGAAATTCTAAATGAGCATGTAACGTAGCACGTGGGTAGAATTCCATGGTAAACTCTAGCTACTGAATGAGACACATGACAGTTTTTAGGCAACATTTACCTTCTCCTCTTTATGTATTTATGTGTGCATGTGGGTGTCTCCCAGTTTGGCAAACAAGGATCTGGACAGCATATTTAGTCACTCATGCAAAAGAACTGTGTGATATGCACCATTGCCCACAAAAATATTTTGTATGTTGGTTGTTGCATTATGAACAACCAACATACAAAATATTTCACATAATTATCAGATATATTAGTTTTGGTGCCTGTAACTATAAAAAATATCAAGTTTCCTTCAAGTCAAGGCCAACTTCTTTTTGTACCATAAACTAAAAATAAAAACAAAAAGAAGAAAGGCAAGATATATATTTTGCAAACTACAGCTGAATGACATAATACCTAACAATATTCCTTGTATGTGGATTATCCATTCAGAAGGCGAGCTGGACATTTCCACTAGTAAAGATACTAAGTTTAATTCCTGCTGAGCTAGTAAGGTTTAAATCACCAAAATGTATTTGACTTTAAACATTAACACTTTGTGTCACAGGGGACATATTACTGGTTGGTAACTATTGCCTTCAGTCACTTTTTTTACTTTCTCTGTTTTAAAAACATTTGTTGGTTCTCCCAATGGAGAAATATCTTTACTTCCAATGTCCCTGTCTTTGTCCTCATCTACTTCATAAAAGCTGGATATTGATCATTTGATTATATTCCATCAAGTCAGTGTCAGCTTTTAGTGACCACATAGATAGATCTTCTCCAGGATGATCTATCCCCAACTCCAATTGGGCACCAATTGTTGCTGTAATGGGACCCATCCACCTTGCTGCTGGTCATTCTCTTTTTTTCTATTTTTCATTGTAGAATGTGGATTTCTCAAGGGAGCATAGTCTTCACATAATGTGTCCCAGATATGTTAATTTAAGTCTGGTCATTTGAGTCTTGAGAGAGAACTTTGGATCAGTTTGTTCTGGGATCCACTTGTCGTTTTAGTTTCCATGATATTCTCAGGAGTCTTCTCCAACACCAAATTTCAAAACCATCCATGTTCTTTTTATTCTGTTTCCAAACTGGACATTGCCAGAAATAAATGAAGAATCAAATACATGAATTTTAGGAATAATTGTTTCCAGAGGAATAGTTTGATATAGTAATCTGCCATGCCCTTAAAAAAACAAAAAACAAAAAACTTTGCCCTTTTTTCTGTTATGTTTTATTTTGCCTGGATCCCTTGGATTTCTGAAGAGAACATGATAGATGAAAGTGGTGGGAGAAATAATTGATTTTCAGCATTAGGTAACCTCTCACACTTTCCAGCTGATTCCAGATAGTACGGTAATTCTTCTTGATAGAGACTGTGGCCTAGTGTATCTCCTATGCAAAGTAACCGACACTGACCATTTCATCTTCGTGTTATAAAATTGGAAATCTATTAACTGACCATCCCTTCATTGTGTTGCCTAGCAACTCACTTGTTATCTTTAAAAAACCTTAACTTCCCCTCACTTTTTAAAAACTGCAAAGGAGCCCTCCTAAAATTTTTGAAAGATATGAGAATATGGATTTTCTTTGTTTGACTTACTTTGAGGATAAGATTTGAGTTTTGTAAAGCTTCTTGGAACAATTGAAAGTGGCTTTTCTCAGCAGAAGCTTACAGAAAAAAAATGCATATTCTTCCCTATTATTAGACCAGAGTCACTGGTATGAGATGGGTGGCTGTATAAATTGAATAACCAAATAAATAAATAAATTTTAAATATAATTAAAACAAGCAATCTACTTTCTTGAGGCCTGTGGATATTAGTTTTGTGCTTGATACCAATGCACCAGTTGATAGCCATTTTAACAAACTATTATAAAGATTCTATTGGAGGCAGTCAGAGCTGAATGTTTGGGTGCAGTTGGATGATGGTCGTCAGCTAGGGAAAAAAAGTCCTGATAGATATGCTAAATTGATTTTTCAAGAAGATGTTTGACTGCCACATATCCTGCAAAAATAGTAACTGCTTATAGAGGTTAATTCAAGACCACATTTAGAAGTTTTAAATTAGCAACAAATATGTATTTTTGGTATTGAAAAAGGAGGACTGCCAAACCTGCAAAAGCCTACTTGAGCCACTATCTGACAACCCTGCTTTTGAAAGAGGTAAAGATCAGTGACAGAGCAAATCCTCTGCATATAGAAAGTCCCAAGTTTATTTCCCTGGATTCTAAGAACTATGAAAAATGCCTGCCTGAGTGCCTGGAAGTAAGCTGAATAGGCAATATTGCCCTAGGTGTCTTGATGGGCTAACAGGACATGGGGCAGCTTTATATCCATATAATCTATTCTGTAGAAATTTGTGATGCCAACAGGAAATGAAAGTTGGGTGCCTAAATCTTTGAACATATAGTCAGGAGCTGATTTCAATGTAGACGTAAGTATGCAAGTGCAGTTGTGGATAGCAAGTATCTGACTACATTGCCAGGATCTATCTTAAACAATGGCAAAGCCAGCTGACGCAATCTGGTTCTATGAACCGTGCCACTGCTATATCATGCTGATATTTAGAGATCAACATTTTTAGAAACTGGGAGTAATGAGAAAGGAAACAAGTTCAGAATGTTCACATATTCACTGTTTCCTACAGTGAAACTGCTATTTCCTTCTCTTCTGACCGAAGAGGCAAGATGGTAATAGTCATAAACTCTTTTTTGCTATCTCACATTGAGGACTTTCTCCTTCAGGCTTAACCTGAGCTGAAAAGAATTTAGAAAAATTCACCTATGAGAAATATCTGAGTTGGTGCCTGGTGCCCCCACAGTTGATCATCATGGAACAAATATTAAATAAACCCTTCCTTGAACAGGAATATATATCATTTTCATAATAATTCAAAATGATGGAAATATTGTTTCATTTTCATACACATTTTGATCCATTGACCTGATCTAGTCTATCCCAAGTTGTGTAGATAAATTTATACTTTGTTTTCTTGAAAAAAGTATACCTTAGGTGGAACCTGTGGTAAGAAGGACAACACATCTTAGAATTGTTGTTGTTATGTAAAAATTGCCATTGCCTAGTGATGAGCAGAAAAAGGTCTCTAACAAACACCAGCACCGCAATACACACAAGCACATGTCTTCTATTTTTGTTTGTTTGTTTTTTACACTGCTTTCAGCCATTGCATTAGCTATTTTATCAGGGACTTTATAGTGATTTATTATGATGCCACATACCCCCAACAGCAAATGAAAGTTTCCTGCTGCCCTCATTCTGAATGGGAGGGAGTGAGAAAATGCATCCAAATTGGGCGGTCCATTCTCATTCATATGTTGCATGACTAATTGGGGCAGAACATGGGTGGTGATAGTCATTTCAGTATGCATCTCACTAAATATAACATCGAGTGAACTAATAACAAGATCTGCATATGGGTCTACTTCTGATTATGGTTGTGCATCACACTGAAAATATTCATTGCACTCAAAGTAATGCAATGCAAATTTAATAATATTCTGCATTCCGGTATATATCTGTGGACATATCACACTGAGTGTAATATGATTTGAATTGGGGTACAAACTTGAACATTGACATTGGCCCACTACCCTGCATTGGTTATAGTAAGGTATGCATGCAATATATCTCTAGCCACATCCTCTTTCAGTTTGATAGCTACAGATGATTCGATGCCTTGAACCAGCAAAGGTCAGCTCTTGACCAGTGAGATAGGTTCCCTCTTCCTCCAAAGTCCATTGTTTTCAAATAATTTTGAACTTTTTTTGCATAAGGTTTTGGGGGAGAGGAATGAAAAGGTTCATGAAATATGCCTCCCCCCCCCAATTGCCTTTTGTCTATAGCCAACTGTTTCAACTGCCCTGTATGAAGTCCAGGTAAACGTGAGAGAATATTTTCTCTGCACATGCATTCCCATTAATCGGGAGCAATAACTTTATTTGTTCTTTTTTATAATGTGACTCATGGCAAAATTACCCCAGCTCTTAGATATGTGAAGGAAAATGGAAATGATATACATGTGGTTCCTGCAATTTAGTGCTTTTAACTTGAGAAAAAATAAGAACTCAAATTGATATTCAGATGTTTCACAGGCTGCTGGCAGGAGTTGATGTATCCTGCAGGATGGTAAACACCCTTTAGAAAAATGTCATAGCTGCAGTGCTTCCATCCCCTCTTTGTTCTTCACAACATACTCATCTTCCATGCTGTTAAAAGTGATTTGTCAGTGGAGGGAATATATATGGAGACCCTTTGATGGCCACAGTTTTTCTGCAACTGTCCGCCTATTCACTCAAGGGCTTTCCCCCCCGCCCCCACTAACATGAATGTCACAATTTCTTTAAAAAACTAAAAAGAATACCTTTCACTGATGTAAGTTACATAACATAAAGTTAAATAGATTAATTTCCTCCAGAAGAAGCCATTTTTTCCAAAAACTGCTTTCTTTCTGAACTGCCCATGGAAGACACGACATATTTGTCTCAGTTGGCAGCTTTGGACAGGAAAAAGTGGTCAGACGTGGACTACTCAAAATGTGATCATAGTATATTCAGTCATATACATATAGGAACAGGTTAATGGAAATCTTTTACCTTATTTGTAATCATTCTCTTAAGGCATTTTGTAAATGATTACTGCTTATAAAGTAATAATCATTGTATTTTCGGTACTGCATTTCCTTCTATTTTCACTGTTTAATATTTCTCTTTGGATGACATGAGCCCAGCCACAAAACCCACTTAATAAAATGTTAGTCTTTAACATGTCATAAACATTCCAGTTGTTTTTGCAGCAACAGGTAGCATGTTGAGGAGGTGTATTTTTTTTTTTTTTTTGGTAGTGCAGCCCTAATTCTTTTTCTCTCTTCCACACCCAGCCTTGCTCATCTTTCTTTATCTGCCTTTTCAAACCTCCTTACCTGCCCACTCCACACTCCTCTAGATGTTTTCTCTGTTGAGAGACTAAATAGGGGAGAGGAAAGAGATAGGGGGAAACATTCAAATTGGGAGGGCGGGGGGACTATGAAATTGAATGAAGTGGTAATACATTTCACTCAGAATCTTCTTCTAGAGCACTAATATATATATATATATATATATATATACACACACACACACACACACACACACATATCTATCTATCTATCTATCTATCTATCTATCTATCTATCTATCTATCTATCTATCTATCTATCTCCAACTCAGTAATGAACCATGATACAGACTGGAAATATATATACAGTATATATAGAAATACATTACAATTATACAACCCGTGTTAAAAATAACACCATTTCTATGAGCAAACTTTAATTTAACAAAGTACAATATCAGCTAATAATAGAGATCAACATAAATCACATGTATATTTTTGCATTACAGAACTAATTGTAGAAATCCTTATGTATGCCTGCCCAGTGAGTTTGATATGAGATTCTCCCAAATAGTGTATAAGATTTCATAAAACTCTTGAAAAGTCTTATTACAAAAGCCCAACTTTGTTTTGTTTTTCAGTCTTAAGAATTGTTCCAACTTGTTTCCGTACAGATTGCAGGATTAGCTAAACTACCCCCTCCCCCCCGATCCTTACATATTTTATACATGATTCTTCTAACAAGTACTTATTTGTAAAGACTTTTTCTATTTTATTTTTTACATTTAGTGGTTCCTAGTATAAGACTATCTATCTATCTATCTATCTATCTATCTATCTATCTATCTATCTATCTATCTATCTGCAAGTTTGTCCACTTTTCCTTTTTCCATGTTTTGAGCATGAAATTAGCAAGCATGCAGATATAGGCATATATATGTTCTGAGTCTCTATGCATGAATTGAGTGAATTTGCAGTAAAACATAAACTATACAATACTGAACTTTTAAGGCAAAAATCCCTTCCTGGAATCCTTAAATTTAATTTTCCTCTCAAAATTAATCCATTGAAAAGGGTTATCTTGAGCTATTCCCGGAAGTAACCAAAATGTTGAAATATAATTGAGTCATGCTACATAATGGGCATCTGAAATGCACAGAGGGTTGAGAATTTGGTTGGGGATACATGTGCCTTCAGTCAACCACCTTATAAGGTCAACCATAGCATTTCATTAAAATCAAAGTACTGATTCATGTCCCTGTAGAGGGAGAACATAATGATTCAACCCTGCATCTTCTGGGAGAGGAGATAGAAAAGCTGAGACAGTTAATAGAAAAAAGATGGCAAAGTTGAGAGCAATCAGTCACAAGGCATACAGAAGCAGACTTCCTTTTTGTTCCTACTTTGAGCTAAAAGCTTTTATAGGGGCATTCAGTCTTCTTTTCTGTTCTACCTGGTTCCTGTATTGTTCTGCCCAGTAATAGATCTTGGGAGGTGGAGGCATACAGGCTGAATTCCCTCCTGATCGTTCTTAGAGCTCACCTATTATTGTGAGCTCAAATCCTGACATAATTCAGCCCAGGCAGATCAAGTGCTATATTCAGAGGCAGAATATGTTCAGGAAGATTCAGTCCCATTCACCTATAGCATATGGTGGTTGATCTGGGGCCAATTACCGATACTTAGCTTAACATACTTCACAGAGTTGCTGTAGGATACAACAGGGGGCACAAAAATGTACTAATAAATCAGCCCAATAAGACTGTATTTCTGTGTAACAGAGATTTGTGTTACATCTTTGGAAGTCTTGTCCTCCTTGTGAAAAAAGAAGCCTCAGTTCTATACTAAAATGTAAGAGGCCCTCTTTCTCTCAGAAAACTAAATTATGCTGCAAAACTAGTATCACAGCTTCATGGAATACATGCCTCTGAACTTGAAAACCCAGAGAGTTAAAACTGGTTCATTGTCTTTTGTAGAAAACCTATCTGAAAAATATCAGAGTGCCATTTCTTAGTTTTCATTTCCAATACTTTGGTCCTATAACACACAGAGCCTTAATTGTGAAAGAAGTCATTTTAAAAGAGAAATACACTACAGGCATTCTTGCATATGTTCCAAGGAGTTATATGGGTTCCAATGCTCTTCCTCTCAGTTTTGTGTACTAGCAAAAGGAGAAACAGAATAAGTTACTGTATTTCACAGTCGTTTCCTCTATGTATTAATTGGCTAGCCTTTTCTTTCTTAAGTATCCATCTTTAAACAAAGGACAGAGGAAGGCTAGGCTAAAAAAATGAGGCATTGAGGGGACTTATTAGCTGAATCCTTATACAAAATAATGATCTTGGTAGTGAAAACCAGCTCATGTTCTCCCTGAAGCAAAGCTTTCTGCTCTGGCTATCTTTCTTCAGCTCCATCTCTGTATGAGAGAGGGGTACAGGTCACTCTTCATGGGTTCTCTTAGGAGTTAGTGAGAGATTGGCAAGCTTCAAATCTATAACTTTCAAGGAAAGACCAGACTGGAAATAAGCTATGAAGTTTTTGCTGGCATTATTTATTTATTTGATTGTTTATTTAAAAGACTTATACAGTCACCCATATTAAGAACCGCAACCCTGGGCAGTTCAGAAAACAGTAAAAAACATCAAACAAAACCAAAGAACCACAATAAAAACTCCTCACACTCTCCCACACATCAGTGTTCTGCCTTGCTAGGCTCCAGCCTCATTCTATCCCAACACCTTGGGAAGAACCAGCTGTTTACAGCCTTCCAGAAGGCCAAAAGAGTGGGGGCCTGCCAGCTCTCTAGAGGAAGGCTGTTCCACAGGCAGGGGCAGCTGTGGAGAAAGTGCACTTACAGTACTAGGTTGCGTTAGATGACAACATTTAAAGGAAAGGACCTGGAGCACCCCCCTTATCTGGCCTGGGGCGATGGGCAGATACCCTCAGGAAGAGATGGTCCTTCAAATAACCTGGTCCCATGCAATTTAAGGCTTTAAAGGTGATAAGCAGCACCTTGAATTGCACCCAGAAAAAAACTGGAAGCCAGTGCAGCTTATACAGCATGGTGTAATATGCAGAATCCCAGAAGTGCATACACCACCACATTCTGGACCAATTGTAGTTTCCAGATGGTCTTCAAGGGCAGCCCTATATACAGCAAATTGCAACAATCCAACTTGATCAACAACAGAGAAATTTCACAAGTAGATTGAATGATTTCAGCACTTTTATTTTTATCTTCAGCTTAGAACCCATATATTATTAAGTATCTTTGATTCCTAATTCATTTAGAAACCTGAGATGATTTAAAAAAAAAATGTATATTGGGTTGGTACCTATATCAAGCACCCAAATTCCAGCAAGTCTGCAAGTGTGTTTAGACCACAGCTTACTACAATTCCCAGCTAGTAGGCTCATGCTGACTGGGATTTCAGAAAATTGTAATGATAATACATCTGGAAACACTTACTTGAGGAAAGGAACTATCTACTACTACTTTAATAGTATTAATTAATTAATACTACTTTAGAGCCATTTCAATCATGATGAATAATGCAGGTAACTTAGAAAGAGATCAAGATACTGCAATTTGCACACCAGTTATATTTGATATATAACTGATATATATCAGTTGATATATTTCTTCCATATGTCTTGGAAATTATGCAATGTTATCTAAACAAAGTGGGAAGACCAGCTCCCAACACTGATAAGATTAGAGGGAAACTTAACCCTGCAGAAGCTCCTCTCCTCTCCTCTCCTCTCCTCTCCTCTCCTCTCCTCTCCTCTCCTCTCCTCTCCTCTCCTCTCCTCTCCTCTCCTCTCCTCTCCTCTCCTCTCCTCCCCTCCCCTCCCCTCCCCTCCTTCTTGAAACAGCTATCTTCCCCAGTATTCTGTTTACCTCCCTGAAGAAATTGGAAACATAGCATTCTCTTATGATATCTGTCATCCTACTTGTCATGGTGCCATCTTAGACAGAATGATTCTGCCACTCTTTTAGGAGTTTCCCATGCAGTAGGCATCTGTTGGCACAGTTTATGCTTCATTTGAGTCATCTTAAATGGGAAGAAGTGTATGACTAATGGCATTTTCCTGAGTGGAAGTTATTTCTGAAATGATAGGGTTTCCCTTGCTTCTTCTGGACTCCATGCTTATGCTGTCATGCTGTGATGTCTATTTTCCTTTTGAAAACATTTAACAATGGGAAATGAGACAGTCTGGTGTAGTGGTTAAGGCACCAGGCTAGAATCTGGGAGTCTGTGAGTTCTGTCCCACCTTAGACACAAAGCCAGCTGGGTGACCTTGGGCCAGTCACACACTCTCAGCTCTAGGAAGAAGGCAATGGCACAAAAAGGAGGAGGAGGTGGTGGTGGTGGTAGTGGAGGAGGAGGAGGAGGAGGAGGAGAAGGAGAAGGAGAAGGAGAAGGAGAAGGATTGGGACATTAAATCTGGATTTTGGTGCAGAAGTCCAAAGCCCATGTAAGAATAAGTAGGCAGGTTCCAAAACAGTTGGCTTAGCACATTTTGAGTTAAAGGAAGCAAAAGAATACCATCTAAATCTCAGGACCTTAATAAGGCTAATGTCAGCAAATTCAGATTCTAAAATTCAAGTACATAATATCATAATTATCTTACTTTATCTTATTCTTTAGGTTGCAGGGCCTAACTACCTATTATTCCTATTAGAATTAGCTTCTTTAGCAAGTAAGCTTGAAGTGCCCTGTTTTATGTTCTGTTGCTGCTTCCTTCTCCCCACTTCGAAAAATCTTTTCCTAGGTACAGTAACCCATAAAGTGTCTGCTATCATCACCACTTCTCTCTTTTCCTATTCAGTTTAAGATCTTCAGTTTAAGGAAGAGAAAATTGAGGTGATGGAAACTTCCAGTATCCTGTTTTGTTTTGCACTGCTATTGATAAAATTGGATGCAAAATTCTTGTGCTATTAGAAGTGATAGACTTTGATATTACAAAGATCCCATGGAAACACAGCTTTGCTTTCTGACCACATGTCCTGTGAAATACCCCAAACCAGACCAGCTTACTTTGCACTTTGGAAACTTTTTGTCAGAAGGGGGTGCTTCTTCCTTCCTTTCCTAACTTTCTTCTTTAGCCCCCTTTCACATCTATTTAATTTTGTAAATAAACATCCTGATGTGTGCTATATAAATATTGTCACTGAATTACTGCCTGTTTGTTCAACTCATTACAGAATGCCATGATAAGCTTTTTAATTACAAAATTAGCTTCACCACATCAATTCATTTAATTTTGTTAATTTAATGAAGTGAAAAACGTATAAAGGGGGAATAACTAACGACCTCTTCCAGCATAGATCCCAATGTACCAGCTAGCGCAATCAAGGAATCTATGGAATTGTGAATTGGCTTGGGGCAGGGGAGATTCCTCTTGTATATATACATCAGAAACGTAAGTGGTACTAAATATGGGGCCTTTTTATACCCTTGTAACCTGACTGATTGATTTGATTAATACCTTTTCTTTTTACTCAAATGAATACTCAAAGTGGCCAACACATTAAAAACAATCAAAAATTAAAATCCAAATAATTAAAACATACATTAAAATTAATACTGCACTTGACTAACAATTATAAGCCTGGTGAGAGAGATGCATCTGTATAGGTTTTCTAAACACCGAGAGAGCTGGAATCAAATGCAACTCCCTAGGGAATGGTTTCTGTAGGCTGTGATTAAAGCACTTTCCCAAATGCCAAATAAGTAAGTTTCTGATCTTCATAAGGGGCTGCTCCTGTAAATTTGAATATCTTCACAGGTTCATCATCAGAGTACAAAATGTTAACACAAACATGTTAACCTGAGTCCAGTAAGCAATGGGCAAGACTACAGCTCTTTCAATATGGGCATCATGTGATCTCTATGCTTTGTACTAGTTAGCATCCTAGCTACTGTATATTGTACCAGTTGCAATTTCTGGATATTCCAAGTAAAGTATATTGTGAGTCAAGTGTTGCAGGTCAAAATAGGATGTAAGAAAAGCATGAATCAAATTTGATAGGGGCACCAGCCATTGTAGCACAAATGCATTCCTCAATACCACAACTGCTTCTGACAGTTGAGGATCAAGAAACAGGGTGGGTCTGCTCATTCAGAGGGAGTACAACTTTATCTAAAAGAGGCTGAACTGCTAGTTTCCTGTTTATCAACAGTACTTCCATCTTGTTTGGAATTATTTTTAGTTCATTGTTTCTCATCCAGCCTTTTATTGAGTGTAGACAACATTCAAGGAAAATGAATGGTTCTTTAAAATTAGATGGCAAGGAGCAGTAAAGCTGGGTATTATCAGCATATTGATGGCACCCACTTTCAAGCTTATCCAGTGGATTCATGTAAATGTTAAATAGCATCTATTCAGGAATCTCTCGGTCATGTTTTGTTGCGTTGTTGTTGAGATGCTGCGGTCTATGTGTTCTCTTTTCCAACCCACACACCTTTTTTTTATTTGCAGAATTAGCCCAGTGATTCTTTGGATGTTCTTTTTCTTTTTTCCCCTTCCTCTTTTCTCTCCTTAATTTGTATTTGAATCTGAAATGCTACAAATTAGAAGAAGGTCAGGAACAAATTCTGAAGGCCATCTAGTCTTATTATTTTGTGTATTAGAAGAATAACTAATACCAACACTTTAGTTTTCTTACCTCTTAAAGGGAAAAATAAAATAGAAAATGCAGAGAAACATAGCAGGACTTCTAACAGTGCTGAGAAAAAAGATTTTCAAATAATTTCATTTCTCTCAATGTAAGTGAATTTGACAAGTCAAGGTTCTTCTTTTTTAATTTCGGTGACAAAGAGAGCAGAGACAGAACATACAATTTCTTCAAAGATCACATCTTGAATTCTAGATCTGAAATTTGCCATTCAGTTCTGATATGTTGACTCCTGAATCCTACCACTTCCTGATAGAAGCCAATGGTCCATTCAAAAACTCAGCCAGGACACCTTGAAATATGTGTGAAATCATAACTAGAGAATGTTTAGGAAGATAAGTATGGCAATCAAAGTCTAAATCAGTACCCAAATTTAAATAATCATGAATTATTATAAAAAATGAAAATATCCTTGAGTCAGACTCAATTCCTAGTGTTAACAATGGACCCAGCCCTGTAGTTTTCTCTTGGCGACAGAATAAAAATAGTTCACTATTGCTTTCTTCTGGAATGTTTTTTTTACTTCCTTTTTTTTTTTAAAGAACTTTATTAAATTTCAACAGAAGAATAAAATATAGGAAAATAAAGAAAAGAGAAAGAAAAAAAGAAAGAATCAGAAAAGGAGTGAAATTTAAAGTACAAGAAAAAAAGTGAAAAGAAAAAAAAGATAACTTCCAACTTTCTTTGGTACAGGCACAAATATATAATACATTCACCTTTTGCTCTAATGTTTAAAGTGATACAAAATATATCTGAAAGAATAAAAAATATAAGTAAAACTAGTGCAAAGTATTTCTGTAACTAAAAGAACATCAGTCACCAAACCCCAAAATTAAAGTTTGATTTCTTTCGTTTTCAAGTAAAAAGTCCAAAAGTGGTTTCCAAGTAGAAACAAAACCAGTCAAAGTTTTTTCTTTAATAAAAGTAGTCAGTTTTGCCATCTGCCAATTCCATTAACTTCACTATCCATTCTTCAGCCATAGGTATTTGTAAATCCTTCCGTTTCTATGCATATAAGAGTCTTGCTGCAGTATTTCCTTTCAATCTGTTTATCCATCATACCTAAAAGAAAAACCTCTAGTTTCAATTGTACATCCATTTTTAAAATTTTCTGAATCAAAATACATATTATATCCCAATATTTCTTAGCCTTCTTGCAAGTCCACCAAAGGTAATAAAAGGTACCTTCATACTGACTATCTTTCCAACATATATTTGACATTCCTTTATACATCTTAGATAATTTATCCGGTGTTAAATACCAAAGATACATCATCTTGTAAAATTTTTCTTTCAAATTATCATTAAGTGTACCTTTTAAACCTTTATTCCACATATTCTCCCATTGATCCAACATTATATTATATCCATTTTTTTTTCCCCACTTGAACATGCAGCCTTTAACATATTCATCTTCCATATTGGAATGTTTTTGGACTTCATAATGTACCCTACAGTCCTACTAGTCACTGGAAACTACCCATCCAATTGCTGCCATCTGCTGCATCTATACAAGTACCATTTAGTACTAAATGGTATCAGTTTCAATATCCATTCCTTTCTATACTGACTTAGAAAACATTATCCTCAGTAAACATTACTTCTAATTCAATTTTTGTAGCTGTTCGGAGAGGAGCTTTCTAAAGAAATGTCTGCTGGAGTTATCTTATACTGCATGCTGGTGTGTTTATGATGGGATGTGAGACCCATCTAGAATCGATGCCTATTTCATGTTCCAAAACCTTTATGGTATACCAACTTCAGTATATAACTTTAATATATACTAGTATATACTATGGCCAAGCACTGAACTTATCAGAAAAACAGAAATGGAGTCTATTGATGGATATTATGTACACAGATAAGGTTCACACAATATTTGAGCAAGGCAATGTTTTTGTCTTGCTGAATTGTGAGCTGCCCAGAGTTGCTTTGGAATCAAGCAGCATCTAACTCTAATGAAATCAATCAATCCATCAGTGTGAACCAAGAGCTAATTCTCTGTGTAATGCAGTCTACATGGCAGAACTGAGTATGAAAGCCATGTAGAGTTTGACTACAAGTATGGAGGAAAGACTTTTATCGTTCTGCCAAAGATGGGGAAAGACAAGCAGAAACAACTTGACAATAACTGGGTATTATATAGATAAACTAGAGCTCAGATTTGAAAAGCAGACAAAATATGCCATTTGTTATATGGGAAAAAAGGAACATATTTTAACATGAAATTTGAGACATGTACATACAACATGTCTATGTACTAAACTGAATTTAGCAGAGAATTTCCTGCTTTTAAAGAAAAAAGAACCATGTGGTTCCCCCCAGTCTTTTACCCTCTTTGACCTCATCTGTCTGTGCTTTCTTATACAATATAACCTCTGTCATCTTTTCTTATTATTATCCTGACTAGTGATCCATGCCTCAGGTCCATGTTAGGTCGTTAATGCCATGAGTGTTCTGATTGCTACATGCTACACTTTTTTAACATGATAATTTAAAATAATTTACAAATGGTTATTTCAGATCCAAATGGAGAAGCAGAGATCTGGATGAACCTTTATAGCATTGGAAATGCTTAGTTTCCACAGTAGTTGCAGTTTCTTGCATTCCTTTCATAGTCCTTATTTGCATTCAGCTTTTAATGTGACATGCTGGCAGAACCTGCATCACCCAACTGTTGTTGTTTTCCATTGTATTGCATTTGTGGGGAGTTGGATTGATTTGTTTCTGCCACTTGTAAATAAGGAGTGGGGGTGGCTGTTAATGTTTGTAAGGGGGGTTGGGAAGCAGCTTAACCATATATGGGCAATTTAGACTGGCTTGATTGCTGGCCAGGCAGCTGGGGCCCAAAGAACCAGGAAGAAGCTCTGGGAGGGAGGAGAGAGGTCAACAACAGGTGAAGAGGAGTCAGGACGCCAGGCAATAAGGGGAGGGGGATAAATAGAGGGAGGTTTACACAAGGCATTAGTTTTAGCAATGTTCTGTTTACAAGCTACATGTACTTCTTAATAAAGAAGTATTTATCTGACCCAAGCCTGGTTGTGTGAGAATGCTTCAGAACTGAGAGTTGGACATCGTGGACTTGACATTTTGCTAAAACTCCCTGATACTGGATTTCACCCAAGAGGAAACTCTATGAGGAATTTCCAGCAACTTAGCATGGCCTCTGAGGAACTGCAGAAAAGTTCACCAGAGGCACCAGCAGAAGAGGAGGAACGGCAAATCCACCTCACTGAAGCTCTAGAGGGCACCAGACCGAAGACCCCAATGAGGCGACTGGCCCACCCCTGGGACCCACCGAGAGACCGGAGCATCTGTGAAGATGATGGAGGGTTCACCCCTGAGGTGCCAGCCCGCCCTCGATGGTCGAGGGCCATGGGGACCGCGACCAAAGTGGCAACGCCATGGGATGAGGGACAACGGGTGAGGGAGCTGGAAGGCGAAGTGCGCGCACTGAGGAAGGAATTGGACAAGCTGAGGATTCTGGCACAACCTTCCGTGCAACCTCCCAACCCCCTACAGGGGCCGGCGCCGCTCGACCAGCCCTCCCCAATGGCTCCGCTGGAACCACCGACCCTTCCCCCTCATCAGGCCCCGGCCCCAACCCCCGCAGGACGTGGCGGGGGAGCAGACCAGGAGCAAGCCGCCCAACAACCTCAACAGGTGGAAGGGGACCTGTTGCGAAGATGGGGGCTGGTAGAGAAGTACGACGGAGACCCTGCCCAACTGCCCGCCTTCCTGAACCAGGTGAGAATCTGCATGGGGACGTGCGGGTGCCTGTTTGCCAGCGATGCCTGGAGGGTGCTGTATGTGTCCCGCTTCCTGATAGGCGTGGCAGCTGAGTGGGTGAACGACTTGAATGAAGTGGAGGCCCCAGAACTGGGGGACTTTGACCGCTTCATCACTGCCCTACGGGACCGGTTCGAGGTCCAATGTGCCCGCTCGCACGCAGCGGAGGCAATCCGGGAGCTGAAGCAGGGGCCGCGCTCGGTGACAGAGTACGCGCTTGAGTTCAAGCGCTTGGTGGTGAAGCTGTCCGACTGGCCAGAAGCGTTCCTCATGCGGCTATTCCAGGAGGGGCTGGACCCACGGCTCTTCAAGAGGGCCGTGGTGCAGGGGTGCCTGGAGACCTTGGCAGGGTGGATGACCCACGTCTCCATGTTGGAGGCGCAACTGGCCAGAGTCAAACTGCATGGCGCGGAGGCGAGATGGCAGCCCCCTAGCGCCGCAAAGCAAACAGGGAGGAAACCGGCAAGGAAGGAGTTAACCCCCTCGGCAAGGCTGCAGGCCGCGGGGAAAGCCTGCTTCAAGTGTGGCGAGAAGGGGCACTTCGTGGCGGCCTGCCCCCAGAACCCAAGGCTATAAACCGCAACGAAAGGGAAAAAAAACAAGAAACCTGCAAGAGCGATGAAAGCCCCACGGAAAAGCACAGCGGTGAGAGGCGAAGAAGAGAGGCTGAGAATTGCCTACCTCTCAGACAACGAGGACGGACGGGACAGCTCCGGGGAGAGGGAGGAGAGCCCAAGTCACGACCAGCCGATCCCGAGCAAATCGATCGAGGACATCTGGGTGAGTCCCATGACGTATGAGGTAGTGATCCATGCTCCGCGATCGTCTCGTCGGGCCCAGCTCACTGCATTGCTGGATTTAGGTTGCTCCCGGAGTTTGATCAGCCCCGTGCTCATCAACGGATTGAATTTGAAAGTGCACCGGCTGAAGATGCCCATAATCTTCAGGCAAGTGGATGGAACAGCGGTGGGGGGAGGTGCGGTCCGCTACTACACAGAGGCTTTTGAGTTAAGAGTCGGAACGCACCGGGAGGCTTTAAAGTGCCTGGTCGCGCCGCTGGCTAGTTACCCCCTCATTCTGGGAATGTCCTGGCTGGAACGGTGGGACCCCCGCATCAGCTGGCGGGGGAAGACTCTGGACTTTCCGGATGGCGGGCGTGGGACTGCGCAGGCAGAGCCCAACCCATGAGAGGAGCTAGGGGCAGCAGCCCTGAAGGAGCAGTGCCAAGGGAGGAAGCCCCACGCGGGGGAAGGGGAGGAAATCCCCAGGCAATATAGGAACTTGGCGAAAGTCTTTAGCGAAGAGGAATCCGACCAGCTACCACCACATCGCCCCATAGACTGCGAAATTGAGATGGTGCCAGGAGCAAAGTATCCCACCCCAAAGATGTACTCAATGACCCAAAAGGAAATGAGGGAATTCATTGACAAAAATTTGAGCAGAGGCTTCATAGTGCCCGCCAAATCCCCCCTGGCAGCGCCAGTACTTTTCAGAGAAAAGAAAGATGGGACTTTACGCTTATGCACGGACTATAGGGGGTTAAACGCAATATGCACAGAGAACAAATACCCTCTCCCATTAATAAAAGATTTGTTAGCCCATTTGGCAAAAGGAAATTTTTTTACCAAACTAGATTTGAGAGAGGCATATTTCAGGGTGCGTATAAAAGCTGGGCACGAATGGCGCACCGCATTCCGCTGCGCACTGGGACACTACATGTATCGAGTCCTCCCATTTGGATTAAAAGGCACACCCGGGGTATTCATGCAGCTGATTAATGAGGTCTTGCACGAGTTCCTCTACCGAGGATTGTTGGTGTACTTGGATGACATTTTAATCTACACCGAAACAATGGAGGAACACGTGAAATTAGTCAGGAAAGTACTGGAGAAACTGCTAAATGCGCAGTTGT
This sequence comes from Python bivittatus, assembly GCF_059951505.1. Lineage (NCBI taxonomy): Eukaryota > Metazoa > Chordata > Lepidosauria > Squamata > Pythonidae > Python > Python bivittatus. The sequence goes on along the minus strand of NW_028277075.1, from coordinate 7,955,643 downwards.
ATGCAAAATTATCCAAGTGTGAGTTCCAAAAGGATTGCATTGACTATCTGGGCTACAGAATATCTAATAAAGGAGTGGAAATGGATCCCAATAAGGTGCGGGATGTCTTAGCTTGGGAGGCCCCAAAAACCAGGAGACAACTGCAAAGTTTCCTTGGCTTTGCCAACTTTTACAGACAGTTTATTCCTAATTTTGCACAAGTAGCCCTCCCTCTGACTGATCTTTTAAAAACGAAGGACAAACCCTTGGCAGCTACAAAAGCCCCCAGCACCTCTTTAAAATGGACAGCAGAATGTCAGGAGGTTTTTGAAAACCTCAAGAAATTATTCACTGCTGAACCCATCCTAAAACACCCAGACCCAACAAAGCCTTTTGTTATTCAGGCAGATGCCTCAGACGTAGCAACTGGAGCAGTCCTTCTACAAAGGGACGAGTAAGGTGTGTTAAAACCATGTGCTTACTTATCTCTCAAGTTCACTGAACCTGAGCGGAGGTGGCTAGTGTGGGAAAAGGAGGCTTTCGCAGTGAAATGGGCTTTAACGAATTGGAGATATTTGCTGGAAGGAGCAGAAGAGGATTTTGAGGTTTGGACGGATCATAAAAACTTGGAAGCTTTGACATCACCCAGAAAGTTGTCTCCTAAACAGATAAGATGGGCACAATTCTTCAGCAGATTTAATTTCACTTTAAAATACTTCCCAGGAGGGAGGAATTTCTTGGCAGATGTTCTCTCCCGGCTGCCCCAGCACAATAGCCAAAGGGAGAAGGTGGTGTAAGCTGTAATCCCAAACCGGCAGTGGCCTGAACTGGCAGCTGCAGTCACTAGATCACAAAGTAATGCCACCAAAACCCTCCTCAAATCAGTTATTAATGGACTTAAATCGATTCCTGGAACAGGATGAGTGGTTCCAGGAGAATAAGGAGGAACTAACCCAGAGGAAGGGGGCATGGTGGAAAGCAGATAGACTGTACATGCCCTAGGAGGCTCGCAAAATGGTACTACAAAGGTGCCATGATGATAAAACAGCAGGACACTTTGGCTTTGTCAAAACTTTACATCTACTCTGCAGGCAATTTTGGTGGCCTTCGCTCAGGAGAGATGTGGCAGAATATGTGGGAAACCCCGTGGATTATTACAAACTGTGGCCTGCCCTGAAAAACCATGGAAAGAAATAAGCATGGATTTTATTGTAGGCCTGCCAGAGAGCAGGAAAATGACTGTGATTTGGACTGTTACTGATCTCTTCTCTAAACAAACTCACTTCATCCTGTGCAAAGCCATCCCCTCAGCGCCTGAACTAGCTGCCTTGTTTATCCAACACATATACAGATTACACGGTTGTCCTGAAAGAGTGATCAGCGACCGGGGGGGTCCAGTTCTCCTCTAAATTCTGGAAGGCATTTTTAACCCTTTTGGGGTCTAAGCAAGCAATGAGCTCTTCCTTTCATCCTCAGACGGACGGAGCGACAGAGAGGAGGCATGCGGGGTTGGAACAATATTTGCGATGTTTCATAAACCATCAACAGGACAATTGGGTGGACTTATTACCTTATGCTGAAGTGGCTTACAATAATGCTGTCCAGGATAGTACTGGGCTGTCCCCTTTCCAAATTGTATCAGAGCAAGAATTTGTACCTATACTTGAACTTCCCCACGCTCAAACAGAGGTTAAAACAGTAGATGAATGGGGTGACAGGATAAGGGGATTGTGGCCTATCGCAGAAAAAGCGATTGCAAAAGCTAGAGAAAGTTATAAAACACAAGCAGATAAGAAGAGAGCACCACATGAACCGTGGAAAGTGAGGGACAAAGTGTGGTTATCTACCAAGAATCTGAAATCTTCCAGGCCTTGTAGAAAGCTTGATAATAAATACATAGGACCTTTCACGGTGGATAGAGTAATTAACCCTGTGTCTGTACACTTGAAACTCCCCAAAACCCTCAGGAAGATTAATCCTGTCTTCCACAGTGAACTATTAAAACCCTACAAGGAATCTGATAAATGGAGGCCGGTAGTGGCCCCTCCTGAACCTATTATGATCGAGGGGGAACAACACTTTGAGATCAGGGAAATATTAGACTCTAGAAACTTCAAAGGAGACATTCAGTATTTAGTACATTGGAAACATTTCCCTAAATCTCTGGCTGAATGGGTCTCCAAAAGACATGTTAAAGCTCCTGACTTACTTTTGGACTTTTATAAGAATTATCCTAACAAACCCAGGTGAACGTGTTGAACTCTATAGGATGTATGTTTTCATAATTCCAGTTCCTCTTTTCTTATTTCTAGGGCTCCTGGCCAGCGTGGTGAAGAGGGGTTTTTTGGGGGGGCAGTATGTCAGAACCTGCATCACCCAACTGTTGTTGTTTTCCATTGTATTGCATTCGTTGGGAGTTGGATTGATTTGTTTCTGCCACTTGTAAATAAGGGGTGGTGGTGGCTGTTAATGGTTGTAAGGGGAGTTGGGAAGCAGCTTAACCATATATGGGCAATTTAGACTGGCTTGATTGCCGGCCAGGCAGCTGGGGCCCAAAGAACCAGGAAGAAGCTTGGGGAGGAAGGAGAGAGGTCAACAACAGGTGAAGAGGAGTCATGACGCCAGGCAATAAGGAGAGGGGGGATAAATAGAGGGAGGTTTACCCAAGGCGTTAGTTTTAGCAATGTTCTGTTTACAAGCTACATGTACTTCTTAATAAAGAAGTATTTATCTGACCCAAGTCTGGTTGTGTGAGAATGCTTCAGAACTGAGAGTTGGACATCGTGGACTTGACACATGCTTATTTCAATAGTGGCTCTTCTTCACCTTTGTGGGAATGCTGCTCAGTTAGGGTTTAAGCAAATTTAAAAAGAAAATGTCCAAACAACTACAGTCACATCAGAAGAGACTTAGTATGATCCATATTGCCTCCAAAGAAAAGGAAGAATCAAATGCTTAGAAGGAAAATTCAGAAAAAAAAAAAATCAGATACAGTGTAAAATGAATTGAAAGCTTAAGATGTGCAAAAAGGGAGAATAAAGCCTCCTTGCAGAAATGATTATGGATGGATTATGAATGGACTATTAGTAATTCTTTTTAGAAACCCAGTAAAAACATCTATTTCAAATTATATCAGTTGTATAGTAAGATTGTATCAAAACTATCTTGTCTATGAATGTGCTAGTGGAGGCTAAAGGTTTGAATCTACCTAACTTAATAGACTGGAATAAATATCCAAGGATAGATCATCACGTGTGTACTTATATATAAAGGTGACCACAATATAACAAAGAAATGGTAGAGTGGGGAAACAATTACATTAATTTAAAAAGTGGAATATACTGGGAATGGAAATGGGTCTCCATAGGCAACCAATTACCTTGTTCTTTATAAGCCATCACACCAGCTGTGTCCGCAATTGTCCTTTGCAGCCGATTCTGTACAACAGAAATAGTTGAGTTACATTATGAGGTGCCATATGCAGACTTAACAGTCCACACTGTTCCTAGTAGCCTGAAGAACAATTGAACTGTGGGCCTTTCCTTCTCTTGCATCTTACCACAGTACACACATCTCTAGGTGATATCTATATTCTGCCACTGCGTCATAACACTGGCTTTATATCACCTCATTCCATGTGTGAGGCAGCCTTAAGTTTTGGTTAGATGTACCAATGTTAATATAGTGTGTTCCCCTTAAGCCAACAGCAGCTATGTAAATATGACAAACAAACAAACACAAACAAATAAAATCTTCATCAGTTTCACCTCTGTAAAACCTGCTACACTGCCATCCGTGCTGGCAGTGGGACAGTCAAGTGACCCATAGGAAGAAGGATGATCTTGAAGCCCAATGGTCACTTCAGGTTACAGGCTACTATATACAGACAACCTCCTCTTGATCCATATGCTCTCCTTAGCACACACCCCCTTTTGGTTTGCTTGGGAGGGAGAAGGAGGGCACAGCTCCTACCTAATACTGTACCCGATAGGTCCCCACAGTCTGCTTTACAGTTGATCAGCAGCTGCCTGGTAAAGCAGAAGGCCCTCTCTCACTTTCTCATGTAGTCCCCCTCAACTCACTGATCAGCAACATTGGGGAGATTTTTGTGTTTTTTTTAAGATGGTTGAATTTGCGGTGCTGTGATTGACAAATGATCTCTCACCAACTGGTAACATTCAGAAAGGAACAAGGTAGAGAAGCCAAAAGGTTTTACCAATGGGTTTCCTTGTTACGGCCTGGACAAATCAGAATACTATCATCTGGTAGCAGGTCAGAACAGGGACAGTAGAAGCAGGATAAGGATCAGCAGTGGGGTGACCACATGTTATGTTGGTATAGTTTCTGCTGGTTGATGGATGGGTGGACAGCATTTAAACTGAGATATTGCATGGTCTACATCAGTTCTCTTGTCTGATAATACATTGCTTGAAAGATGGATCTTTCATGTGGGTTCAGAAGTAAGAAGCAAAGGAAAAAAGCCTTGAGAAACAGAAACAACCTCTAAATTTCTCATCTTTTTAAAAATTACATTAGTTTTGCTGTTTCTTCCTGCATAAGCGACAGGTCAAAGTGGAGTGTTTAGGACCACATTTATAACATGTCACGCAAGATCCAGCTATGCTTTGTTATGACAGAGATGAATCCATTAGGTCAAGGAGCTCAGCTTAATTATGTGGCTTATCAAAGATTGGGAAGCATAGATCCTCCTTGAATTTTCATCAGAGTGTTGTTTTCTGGCAGTTTTTAAATGCTGGTTATGATTATTACACATGTTAGCCAGGGTAATTAGCCACTATTACCTATGTTAGCCAGTTTCTCTTTGTATATTGGTTGGCTCACATAACCTTTACACCAGCTTGAGGACATCTTTGAATACCTCTATCATCACCTCAACATTTTTTAAAAGAGCAGGTGGCAGTCATGGCTAGGAGGGCTTTTGCACAGCTTCATGTTGTGTGCCAGTTGCACCCATTCTTGGACCAGGAAGTTCTGCTCACGGTCACTCATGCCCTGGTCACTTCCCGGGTAGACTACTGTAATGCCTTCTACATGGGACTGCCCTTGAAGAGTATCTGGAAGCTTCAGCTGGTGCAAAATGTAGCGGCTTTGGCAGTTATGTGTGCTCCTAGAATGGTACACGTTACACCTCTGCTCCATGAGCTGCATTGGTTGCCAGTTTCCTTCTGGGTCCAATTTAAGGTGCTGTTTTTGACCTTTAAAGCCCTTCATGGCATGGGGCTGGGTTATTTGAGGGACTGCCTCTCCCTGATTATATCAGCCTGCCCCATCAGGTCTGGCAAAAGAGGTATGCTGTGAGTCCCGTCTGCAAAAGATTTTCATCTAACGGGACCCAGGAGATGGGCCTTTTCTTTCTTGATAAAAGAGGTAATAGAATATATTGTATTCCTAGAAGTACAGGTGACCCCCAACCCTTCTTGCTTTCATGAAACAAGTTAAATCAGTGCTGTCCCAGGAGTCTTTAGTTCATATTTAGCTGAAGAATGTATTATTTTGGATTGTTCACTTTTTAATTGTATTTTGAATTATTTTACATTGCCCAGAGTCTGTAGGGATTGGGTGGCTGTTAAATATTGTTAAATAAATAAATTGTTAAATAAACAAACTCAGCCAAGTGAGATCTGGTTGATACTTAGATGGAAGATTGCTAGAAAATCCCTGAACTTCAGACAAGGAAGTAAATAAAACATCTCAATCCAATCAGGATTTGTTCAGTCCCTTTTTAAAGTCATAAAAATTAATTCATCAATCCTGCTTCTCCCTGCATTTAATTTTAATGGATGTTCTGCCATTGTGAAAGGGAGGGAAAAAAATCCCTCTATATACTTTTTCGATAAGCAGTCATGTTTTTATACTCCTTTTTGCTTCAAATTAAAAAGCTGCACTCATCCCCAAAGGATTTTTTTTGCCCTTTCCCAACTCTATAGAATCCTATTTTTAAGATGTGGTGACCAGAACTATACGCAATATTTTGCATGTGATTTCTCATAGATTTATATATGGACATTAAGATAATGGTAGTTTTATTTTTAGTCCTCTTCCTAATGATTCCAGGGTGGAATTTGCCTTTTTAAAATAGCTGCCACACATCAAGTTGACATTTTCATTGAGCTGCAAACCATGACTCCAAGACTTTTTCCTGATCAGTCACTGCAACCTCAGATCCTATGCTTTTATATGTGAGGTTTGGATAGTTTGTGCCCATGTGTGTGGTTTAGTACCAGCATATAGAAAGTTTCTTTTCTTCTTTTTTAACTTTACTACCCTGAACAATTTGGTGTGAACAGCATCTCACTGTCACCTTTAATTCCAGATTACTTTCAAACTACTGGTCTCAATACTAATCCCTGAAGAATGTTTTGAAGTAATCATACAGAACCTCTATTTCCATAGTCAAGTAATTCAATACAGATATTACAAAACACCAGTAAGTCTGTAATTACTATGTCTGGTATATCACAAGAATGAAAATTAGGGTGGACATAACAGTGTTTTGCTGTTTGTGAATGTTCTTTCTCTCTCCCATTTATCACCTGGTTTCTTCCTCAAAACAGAAGGGAAAAAATGGAGAAAGCACCATCAAGAAAACATACGATAAACCTATGTAATGCGCATTGATTGATTGAGTGAGTGAGTGAGTGAGTGCCATCAAATCATTTTTGACTCCTAGTGACCACATAAAATAGATTTTATCCATGATGATCTATCCCTAACCTGTGCTTTGAAGTCTCCCAACAGTTCACCCATTGCCACTGTAACCGAGTGGTTACTGCTGGTTGTCCTCTTCTCTTTCCTTCCAATGTAATGTGTATGCAAGACCCTATATTGGAAGCCCTTCATAACTGAATGGTTACTAGGAATGGAGGGGAAAATGGTTCTCATAGCACTCAGTATTCTATAGAAGGGACAGATAGCTCCAAACAACCTACTTGTGAAGGTAGGAGAGTCCCTTTTCAAAATAAATTTCTTTTGCATGAATGGTGATTCTGTGGGGGCCTATTTATCACAGGTGTTGTGTGAGAAAAAACATGAAATGGGATGTATTCAGTACTTCCTTCTGAATCTGCTGAAGCAGCTTATAGTTTTTCTGGCAAATGTTAAATTGCATGGATTCTACCTTGTATTTCTCTAATCAGAATGTTTTATTATTATTATTATTATTATTATTATTATTATTATTATTTGCTATCAAGTTGGTGTCAACTCTTAGTGACCACCTAGATAGATTTCCTCCATGATGATCTATCCCTGACCTGGTCTTTCAGGTCTTCCAGTGTGACACTCATCACCACTGTAACTGAGTCCATCCACTTTGCTGCAGGCCATCCTCTTCTTCTCTTTCCTTCTACCTTTCTCAGCATTAAAGTCTTCTCCAGAGAGCTAGATCTTTGCATAATGTCTGAAGTATGATAATTTGAGCCTGGTCATTTGTGCCTCAGGTGAGGACTCTGGGTTTGATTTGTGCAATGAACCATTTGTTTGTTTTCTTGGCTGTCTGTGGTATTCTCAGAAGTTTTCTCCAAAATCAAAGTTCAAAAGTGTCAATATTCTTCCTATCTTGCTTCTTCAAAGTCCAACTTTTGCTTCCATAGAGTGCCACAGGGAATACCATGAGTTCCATAATTCCAATCTTTGTAGGTATAGACACATCACAGCATTTGAATATATTTTTCCAAGAACTTCATTGCTGCTGTACCAAGTGCTAGTCTGTGGTATATTTCTTGACTGTTTCTTTCTTTACTTTTGATGATTGATCCTAAAAGGTGGAAGCTATCCACCACTTTGGTGTCTTCATTATCAGATCTAAGGCTGGTTGTTGTACATGTTGCATTAGTGTGGTCTTCCTGATATTTAATTTCAGTCCCACTTTTTCACTGTGCTTCTTGACTTTTATTACTAGACCTTGCAGATTGTTTGTATTTTTGGCTATACAATCCAGCTCCCCTTAATTTTTCCCTTTTTGGTAACACATACTTATATGCCCCACTCAAGATTTCCCTATGAATCTGAAACTTTTGTAGGAGTTGCAAGTGAAAAGTTGTCAGGCATTGAAATGCAGGTAGTGCTTCTGAAATTACACTTAATTACAGTGTGTGTGTGTGTGTGTGTGTGTGTTTGTCTGTACTGTACACCATTCTCTCCTACATTGCTTTTCCCAGCTGTGCTTGAAAACTTCAAAAAGCAAAACTGCAATTTATTGCTAACTTTAGTGAGATAGAATTCTCCCCATTGCTTAATCTAAGTTAGATTTGGAGGAGAGCTACCAGGAAATCGGTCTCAGCTGGGGGTTGCTCACTTGTGTAATTTCACAGCAATGACAAAAAACATGTGGGGGAAAGTGAAAAAGACAATTTATCAGTGAGCCTTACTCTTCTTCTCAGAGGTTTCCATAACCTATGTTGCAGTGTGTGGGCTATCTGTGCCAGAATTTCCATAAGCAATTGGAGAAACAGGCATCCTTCATGTTTACCAGATGTTTGTTCCTTATAAAGGCACATTTAGGGTCACCTTTCAAATTAGTAAATCGAACACACAAAAGACAAAGTTGCTAGCTGCTCTTTCAACAGGAAAAACGATCACTTCGTTAGAACCTTTAACATACAGTTGGATGCCAAGTGTGGGACATGTTCTGTAGAGATGCCCAGGGTATGGACTTACCCTGTTATCTGGGAACAGTTTGATCTGGCTGAACCCAAGGGAGTAGACAGGGTCCTCCAGGCTGTCAATGCCACCATTTGTCAACTAGATTCATGTCCCTCCTGGCTGGTTAAGGCTACTTGGGAGGTGACATGTGGGTGGGTCCAATTAATCCTTGAGGGAGGGAGTATTCCCAGCTGCATTTAAAGAAGAGAAGAAACCATCACTGGATCCCACCATATTAGACAATTTTTGTCCAGTCTCCCACCTCCCCTTTTTAGGGAAGGTGGTTGAGAAGGTGGTGGCATTGCAGCTCCAGGGGATCTTGGAGGAAATGGATTATCTGGACCCTTTTCAGTCAGGTTTCAGGTCTGGATTTGGGATGAAAACAACACTGGTTGCACTCATGGATGATCCCTGGCGGGAGCGGGATGGGAGTAGCGCATCCATCTTTGCTCTTCTTGACCTCTTGGTGGCTTTTTATACCATCGGCCATGGTATCTTTTTGAGTCGACTTGGGGAGATGGGAGAGGGCAGCACAGTTTTGCGCTTGTTCTCTTCCTCCCTCCAAGGTTGAGCCTAACCCGTGTTGATTGGGAGTGAGAGGTCCAGCCCATGGCCCCTTCATTGTGGGGTGCTGCAGGGTTTGGTACTCTCTCTGCTCCTTTTTAACATATACATGAAACCACTGGGTGAGATCATCTGCCACCATGGGATGACGTATCATCAATATGCAGATGATACCCAACTATGAGTATACCCAGATCTGAATGATGGCATGACCACCTTTCACAGTGCCTGGAGGCTGTGTGGGTCTGGATGGGATGCAACAGGTTTCAGCTGAACCCTGGTAAAATGGAGTAGCTATGGATTACAGGCCCCTCTGTATCCAAGAATTTACCATCTTTGGTTTTGCACTGTCCCGGACAGACCCGGTGCATAATCTGGGGGTCCTCCTGGACTCACGACTCCTGCTCAAGAGCAGGTGGCAATTGTGGCCAGGAGGGCCTTTGCCCACCTTTGTGTGGTGTGCCAGTTATGCCCTTTCCTGGATCAGGAGGCTCTCCAGTCAGTCATTCATGCCCTGGTCATCTCCCGGTTAGACTATTGCAATGGGCTCTACATGGGGCTACCCTTGAAGAGTATCTGGAAGTTACAGCTGGTTCAAAATGCAACCATGCAGACAATCTTGGGTGCCCCAAGGATGGCACATATAACATCTTTGCTGCGGGAGCTGTATTGGGTGCTAGTTTGCTTCTGGGTCCAATTCAAGGTGTTGGTTATCACCTTTAAAACCCTACATGGCATGGGTCCAGGTTACCTGAGGGACTGTTTTGCACCCATCACATCAACCCATCCCACCCGGTCAGGCAGAGAGGGTCTCTGTGGACCCCATCAGTGAGAGAATGTTGGCTGGCAGGCCCAGGAGGAGAGCCTTTTCTGCCGTTGCCCCCACCCTTTGGACTATTCTCTCCCCAGAGGTGCGGCGGGCCCCCACCCTCCTGGCTTTCCGGAAAGGACTAAAGACCTGGCTCTGCCAGCTTGTATGGGGCAGTAAGAGTTCTAATCAATCCTGGGGGTGGCTAGAGCCTGATGACACTCCCTGAGCTACTTGCTGATTCCATCAATTCTTGGAATTTATTTATTATTTATTTAAGACTGCTTTTATATTGTATTTTAATTGATTTTATCTTCTCTGTAAACTGCTCAGAGTTGCTTTTTAATGAGATGGGCAGTGACAAATGTGATATATAAATAAATAAAATAAATAAAAATATGAGGAGTAAATTGGTATGGCAGTTATCAAACAGAATGTCCTTTGCATGACTGTTGCCCATGATATTATAAAATATGTCTGTAAAACTGCCAGAGGAGGAAATATTACTGTATTTTTGAATCATCTTTGATTCAAACTCTTTGTTCTATTCTAATTTTACTACTTTGCCTCTGGGCCAATTAAAGCTGAATTCATTTTGATGGAGTATATTTCCAAATCACTCTGGTACAATAGGTTTTTGTGCACTGGAACAAGGTAGTTTAATCTTTACGCACACACACCACTGGCCTATAGTGCTGACACACTATACTGATTCATTCAGTGTTGATACTTAGTGACCACATAGATAGATTTTCTCCATGACGATCTGTCCCTAATCTGGTCCTTTAGATTTTCCAATGATGCACTGTTGGAAGACTGGTGTAGAGGGAATAGGGAATGGCCTTGAAGGACAGGAAGAAATGCTGCTACAAGGCAATGGTCAGATATTTGGAGCTTGAACCTAGCCAAGCAAATAACTTGAAAAAATGTCTCAGATGTGCCATTCCCTAATTCACACAAAGATAACGTTAGAGAGGGAGGAAGCGCATTCAGACTTGCAAGATTATGTTACTATAGCTATTATAATAACAGTAGTCCTGAGCTATATGCCATTGGTTTCTTAGTCTGGTCTATCTCGTAGGGGTGATGTCTCACCTACAAGCAAGGGCATAAAAAAAATGATCAATTCTTTTCATACAGATCTGGAGTTCACAAGCAAGTTACTCCTGTGTGGAAAAAAACCCAAGTGGCAGTAACACCCTTTTTTTTTTTGTAAAATGTAAGAGTGAATGGGGATTTCTTTGTAGCTTACCACTAAGGTGGATACATATCCTACTTAAAACAGGACTGGCATCAGTCTGAAGGGCTGTCCAATCCATATCTAATTTAAAGATAAAGATAAAAACCCACAAAGGGAGACCAGGGACACTGCTGTAGTCCATCAAGTCTTAGAAATAACATCTAGACAGCAGATTGCGCAGGCATTATTTTTTCAATTTCCAAGACTAGCTTGTAGCCCTGGGATCAGCTGGTCATCTCTCACTGAAGTACTAAGCAGAACTAGCCCTGTTTTGTTTCTAAGTCTGGATTAGTTTGGCTAGGTGCTTCCAGCTGCTGAGACACACATAGAACAGCAACTGCAAGGTTTATATACTTATTTCCTAATTTGTCTTTTTATTACTTGGTTATGTTTCTCTTTTCTGGTAATGCATATGTGGCTGCTTGTTACATGACAATATCTCAATTGTGTGGAAGTGTATCCAAGTCATGCCAATACTAGGTGTTGACTGAGACACGGAACTTATAGTGGGAATATTTTAGACAGCTGGTTAAAACACAGTAAGCTTGAGGAAAGTGTTATATCGTGGGGTGAACTGAGTGCCCACATCTAAGGATGTGTAGCTCTGGGTCTATCAGTGGTACATAATCAATCAGTTGGCCCCTCTAATCTGAGCTCTGCAAAGGGCCTCTGCAGTGCAGGCAAGAAAACCTAGAACTGAACAGTGCCCCTGTCCCGCCCCAAAAAGACAATCTGCAGTTCTTCTCATAGTTCTTTAATAAGTTTGTCCCAGATAACCCTTCTTCAATCACCCTATCCTGTAGTCTTTCTGAATATGCATGATACTTTAAAAGAATCTAAGGTGTGAATCACACTGAAGCTGTCCCACCCACTCACTCCCCAGCATCAGGTTTCTCCTAAGTGCGAATTGAGAACGTTTTTTAAAATTAGAAGGCATGTCATCCAAACGTTTATCAGCCCTCAGAGAAAAAATAAATAAAATCTCAAGATGTGGGGGTTTGTTTAACAAATGCTGTCATTTATTTGTTTTCTCTTCACACTTAAAATGCTACAAGTATTTGTTTTTCATATGATAACTACATTCCATTCCTTCCTCCCCAATGTAGCCATTGTTACCAGCGTCAAATTATCCTAATGCTTCCAAAACCTTGGGTCCCTTTTTCTCCAGACCTAATCTCCAGTTTTCTGGTAGACAAATTTTTTTGAACAGCACAAATCCATGCAAGGAGCACAAAATGTGGGTGTGTATTTAATCTTTTTCTTTCTTTTTGTTTTCTGGTGTACACTTGCTTTGATAATATTTGTACCACAAAGTAAGTAATCCTTTCCTTACTGATTATTAAAAACTGATTATCAAGAAAGAATAACTTTAAAAATCCATCAAATGTTCCTTATTTTGTATTGTCAAATTCCTCTCAAATATTCTTCTGGTAGATTTTTAAGGTAGTATCCTATACAGTACTATTGTGATTCTTAGATTATTTTCATGAACAAGCAATATCATGGAACAAATGTCAGGGAAACATATTCCAAAGTGGGAAAAGAAGAAGAAAAAGAAACTACTAGGACATGTATACACAGTTCACCCTACTCTCTATACATCAGCAGTATAAAGCTATACCCAAACCAGGTAGATTTCTTATCATATCTAAATATTTCTTCATAGTCTCTCTTTTCTATATCCATGTGTCCATGTGGAACTGATTATCTGGAAAAGACCTCATTTGCCATTTCTCAACTATCCAAATAATGTTCCAAATAATGTAATGTTAACTTAAAATCATGGTTTCTTTTCCCCAGTTATGAGTTGCTAAACTAGTTATAGTAGTTGGCTGGTAAATGGGGAAAGTATATGGCAATATATGGGAGTAAATGTTATATATTGGCATTCACCTTCCTTTTAAGAATAGTCCATTCTAAGACAGACCAATTAATCCCCAAAGAGCTTAAGAAAGCAACCCAGTGGCAGCAAGTCTGAAATTTAGGTTCCTACCCTTTTGGAATTATATAGGTTGCAAAAAACAAAACAGGAATGGTGGGGAGATACAAACCTCCTTCCTTCCATATTGTAGTTGAAAAATAGTAAGTTAGGAACCACTTGGATAAAGAGCTATGTAAAAGCACACCTAGGTATCAAAAAGTCTTATGCCATCATATGATGTCTCATTTTATATACATTTGTGTAGGTTATAGTAATTGTGAACAGTCAGACTAAGGTCTGCAATAACCTTTCCATGCCAAATAATGATAAAAGATGTGGTCATGTGTATGTGTGTACATGTATTCTTTCCAGTGAGAATTGCTGAAAGTCTATATACTAAACTAAACTAAATTTTTTTTTAGCAATATTTTCATTTGGCTTGTAAAATCCCCCAAAGGCAAAATGGAAGGATTCCCCCACTTCCAGTGGAAGTTTCCTGCAGACACGAAGCAGACCAGTGTTGCAGTAATTTCCCTGCTGAGAAGCCTATTAGAAACCCATTGATTTCAGCTATGTGTCACACAGAGATCATTACAGGAAAGGACTCTGGATTCTGGAATAAATAGATCATAAAACTCCTCAGAAGCAGGATTGTTTTCTTATTCATTTTCTGCAAAATAGCATCACACTCAGCCTCCCTATGCACTCAACGTACTTTGTGTTTTCCTGAATTTATAGTTCCTGGAATGTAGATCAAAAACGTGTGTCTTACAATGTTAGAAATTCACTGTGAAGGAGGGATAAAGATTCATACATGCCTCCAAACTGATCAGTACTGGGGGATCAGAACTTTTATCTGAAAATCTGTGTTGTAGCTAAGATAATGTATGCACTATTGAAATACCTGTATATTCATTCCCTTTTCCACTGTCCCAATTCTTCACTTGTCTTGCTGTCTATCTTCTGACTGTCTCTAGAGCACAAGTCCCTTAGATAAGGGCCAGACTTACCATTCTTTATCAAGAACTGTTGACATTGCTGGTGTAACCACAAGTGTCATCCTATCTCTTGTTGTCCTTGGGGTTTCTTGTCACCCAGCCATTGGCTGTTTCCCTTTGCAGAAGTCAGTTTAGAACAGCCAGTGGGGAGTTCTGCAGGTTCAATAAGACCACTCTTATCCATAATTTGACTGGGGATGAGGGAGCAATTTGTTTATCCTTGCTAAAATCTGGGACCTGGGAGAAGTACATTTGACTCAGTGTTTAGGCCCAAACCTATTTTGCTGTCTGGTTTCTCAGCGTACCATCAGGGTGGAATGTTGAGGATAGAGAGTCACTGTGGTCCATAGAAATATCAAAATCCTTTCAAATCAAGGCAGTCTTTGAGGGCCCAAAAGACAGCAGGATTTGATTTGATTTGATTTATTTCAATTTAGCTCTTAGTAGACAGCCCATCTTTCAGGATTGCTGTTGGTGGAGAGCCCAGCTTGGTTCCTAACAGCATTTGGTTATTCAAATTTAAATGAAGATTGAAATAATAATGGACACTTACTTGTGAGTAAAGTATCCTGAGCTCAGTGGATTTCAGTTCTGAGTGAAAATATTAAATTTATTGTATTTATTTTTGAATTATAAACATTCTGAGCATATCTTGGATTACTAGTAAAAAATTACTGAAGTGATTTTTAAAATGTATCTTATTTTTTATTTAAGGAATTCTCTTACTGAATTATGAAGAATATATTTTTAACAAAATAACATACATATGGTCTATAGAGTTGCTTTTAATACAATGAAATAGATACAAACCGAATTTCAGCTTGTCATAAAGCTGAGAAAATTCAGTACAAATGAGAAATCAAATTCTGATCTCAGAATAAATTATGGGAAATGATTCTTTATGCAGAAATCTTAATCTCTTCTTTAAATATTGTACTCTATTCTCATTCTGAATGGGACAATTGAGAATAGGTTAAGGATAAATTCAAGATTTAGAAACAGATTACATTGATATAAGATGAAGATTGAATGGTATGAGACTAATTGTTATCAGTATACAGGAGCAACAGTAGCATAATGCAGATTGGTAGTGTTTGAAGCTACTGCTTCCTCTCTCCCCCACCCCCAAAGCCTACCTAGAATATTGTATGTCTGGAGTGCTTCCATGCTGCATTTAAGAAAAGCCCTTCCAAGTTATCTAAGTTTCATATTCATAAAGGAAACATCTTGCTTCCCAGTTATTTACAGTGCAGCCCTTTTAGATGTTTGTCCACTTTTCTTTTCACCTATCCATCTCTGTGCCCTTCAGCTATGCTTTTCACCCACCGCATCTGCATTCAATGGAATGTAATTTCAGTCTCTTTAGACCTTCACAGAATGTGGCAGGGGTGGTGGATTCAAGGGACAATGGCGGGGCTTTGATTGAGATACCATGCTCATCATGTTGCAGATTTTGACACACCCATACTCATCCCAGTGGATACGCATGGTTGGAGGTAAAGCACATTTCCTCCCTTCCCCTCTATGATTTTCAAACAGCTGAACACTTTGTAAATAGAAATTATCTTTAGGATCATGTGCTTGTGTGTTATTTTTGCTCCTTTCCCCATTATTGATAGTATGAGTTGAAACTGAACAAATAAATACATGAGTTAGATTTCTTTTCATGGCATTGTCAGTCATTCTGCTATTTCTACCTTGTGATACAAAAGATAAGACAGTTTAGGTTCAATTATCTTGTTCACAAATGGCGCTAATTTGACAAGAAAGAAGTAGTTATATCTAATCTATAGCAGAAGAGGGATAAGAATTTCAAGTACTTTTATTAAGCTGTTAAAACCATGGGATATAGGAGGATATATGCTAGCCAGTCCTTTTGTATATATCAAAAATCATTCCTCGGGTTAGGAAAATGTTCCTCATTTGTATGTGCGTATGAGGAATGTGAGTAAAATGGAAAGAAAGGACAAAAGGAAAGCAAAGACCAAAACTGATACTCTGCTTCCTTTTACCAGGCTTAGTTGCTGACTGTCAAAATGTTGAAAGGAAGGCAAGCAGGAAGAAGAAACCAGAGATGTAAGAACTACCAGCTGCTTCTTTCTTCATAAGACATGGGCCATGTATGGCTTTCCAGATGTTGCTGAATCACAGCTCCCAGCAGCTCCAGCCAGATAGCCAATGATGCAGCATTCTATAAATGGTACTTTAGCAACCTCTGAAGGACCATATATTACCTATCCATGAGCCAAATCTGATAGTGATAAAACCTGGCTTGAAACTATTATAGACATAGATTATCATTCTTAATCTGCTCTTCAATGTTTGAAACCCATGATTCACTTTGACCCTGTCCTGGCACTTGGCTGCATTTCCCCCCAATCTGTTCCATCTGTTTCTGTCCACATCTGGGGCATGATGAGTTAGAAAGATGTTGGGTGCTGTAAAACAATCATTGCGAGGAACTTTGAGAGCTGCTGGCAATAAGCTGAGATCCCAAGTTACTTAGGGCAGAGATGTCAGTTACATCAACACCCAACAATTGTTCAGCTTCAAGGCTGAAAAGTGCAAGACAAAATGTCAAGAAGGGTGGAAAAAAGGGCAATGGAATGAATGAAATTGCAATGAGTCTGAACAGCAATTGCACTGGCATGCTAGCAGAGGACAATTAACTGTTTTAGCATTTCATTCTAGAATAGAATATTGTTTAGCCATGCCATGCCATGTATCTGAGAATCTTAAACCAAGTTTTAACCTAAAAGCCTAGTCAAGCCATGCCTAGTCAGATATTTGGAAATTACTGCCAAGTTCTTGTTAATGAGCCTGATAATAGCAAGTGGTAATGACAATATACAATAAAGAAAAAGAAAAAGAAATAATGAATTAGTAAGGGTAAGAAATTTTATTGTTTATAATAACAAAATTAATGCAATTTTAATAACAAAGCTCAGTGTAATGATGGATAACAGTAATATATATATAGTATAACAATACAGTTCTGAGATTTTGTCTTCCTGGTCTCTCTCTTCATTCTGTCTCATTTAAAGAAAACGAGATTCCAAGCAAAATAAAGGGAAAAAATTGTGTTAATCTCAATGCTTCCATTCATTTTAGCTGAGAAAGTTTCCCAGCAGGTTCTTCCACCACCCCTTTGGTCTGACTTTGACAGTGGGATGTGGACTGTTTGAGATTCGCCTGTTTGAGATCTTCTCAGCTCTTGGCTGCTGCAGACTTAGGTGTTGGGACCCACTTGGGCTTGGCTTGGACATTTGAGTAGTTCAAATTACTTCTGCAGGCAATGGTGGTGGTGGTGGGGGATTTTACTTAATCTCATCATAATCCTTGCTCAATATTGGTGAGCTACTTCATAGCAATGGATGGGAATTGTTTCCCATCTCATTTCACTGCTGTGGAATACATTTCAAATGATCCCAGGGCACTGTTTTCTAAATAGAGACATTTCAAAGTTTTGCATCCCATTATCCTTGTCTATCTCCTGCCACATTTTTTTCCTGATTCTTCCAATTTACCCCATTCTCTCCCTTCAGGTTTCCCCAGATTAAAAATTATGTCTGCCCCTTATGGGGTATTGATGGTGTATTATCAGTTGAGCTCACACACTGACAATTACATGTAATGCCAAGGTAGCTGTGACAATGAACACTAGTTACCATGGCAGTGAAAGGAGCCTTTGCCATTACAAGTTGCCTGTTCTATAGTGATAATCATGCTGTTCATTTCATTTTAATTGAAATTTGAAATCATATTCTTGAGGATGAAGCAAATGGACTTTTCTCTCTCCTATTTTTATTTCAACCCCCATCCCTACCACAGTAAGAAAGAAAGGAAAAAAGATACAGTAAGGAGAGATTTTGTAAAGCATTAACTTCCTGATGGACCCTTGTCAAGCTGTCACTGTCAACCTAGAGGAATCTGGGTTGATGCTGAAACCTATATAAAAGTCCCCCTCCACCCAATATTTGTTCTAATTTTGTTCTTAATTAATTCCCAATTTTCCTCAAAAGAGATTTAATTTATTCAATATACTTCCTTCTTAATGTCAGCTGGTTCAGAGTGTTAGGATTTAAAAAAAAAAATCAGTGTAACAATCTACAGCAGAGAAATAAATAACTGAAAATCTGTGTAGAATCACTTGTCATTTCCACTGAATGGGATGAATCCAGGTGGAGAATTAGACATAGTCTGGTGGATATTGATGGACAGAGGTATACTTACATAAAACCATGGGGAATTTAACTTCTAAATTTTCTGTCACTAAAGTTTCTTCCATCTAAATGGGAGATATACAGAACATCTTTTTAAAATGTTTGCTTCTTGAATCACTATTTTCCCTCAGAATTTCCCTGAATTTTTCAATGAACAGAAATCTCCAAATCACATAAAATATTATATTATTATATTTTTAAAGATATATAGGTTTTTAACCACCAAAGATCTCAGGCAGTTTACCAGTTGTACAAGTAATATAATTAATTAAGATTTTAAAAAAACAAAAACCAACTAGTTGAAAAGCTTGATCAAAAGATGTGTGTTCAAAGTCTGAATCATCACTAGATAAATCAGTAGTAATTAAAGGTGGATCCCTCATACTGATCATATTAAACAGTGTGGTTCATACCAGAGAAGACATTCTCTTAGGAAATCAAAATCTAAACCTTCCCTTGTAGTTTGCAAAAAACAAAAACAAATAAATAGATGGCACATCAGAATATACAATAGAAATACATTTAGCTGCCTAATCACAATTTCAGCTGACCTCCAAACACACTACCAAAAACTGTGGAGTCCTTGGGGTTCTCTGAGCTTGGTTCTTTTCTTGCAAATGTTTTGTTACCCAGCTAGGTAACATCTTCAGTGCTAAAATGCTCTCTATTTGTATACTGTGGCATGCCAGTGCTGGTGGGGGTGGGTTGTTTTGCTCCTCTGGTAGTTCCTTGATTAGCATGTGTTTACTACTTGATTGTGTGCCTGGTGGTAACTTTGCTTATCTGGGTGATGATTGCTGGTGAGGCAATCTTCTGGTCTTTTGTCTCTTTTGAATAGTACCCCAACCCATTTTAGCACTGAAGATGTTACCTAGCTGGGTAATGAAAGTTTGCAAGGAAAGAACCAAGCTCAGAGAACCCCAAGGACCCCACAGTTCAACCCTGAGCTACATTTATTCACCTCTATTGGTGACACTACCAAACAGTAATCTTAAATGTCTTATGGGAGTAATAAGGGAGGGTGCCACATGTACTTCCAGTGACAAATGACCCATATCATGGAAGCCACTGCAGAGCAGGAGTGTCTCTGAGCATATCTCCCTTTGATTTCTCCCAAGAATGGGATCCTCTCTGTGCATGCACAATCCAGGGAGATTCCATCTGGAGGAGACTGTCCCTGAATACCCTGGAGCCAAGCCGTATAGGACTTTATAGGTCAAAACTGTTGCAGGTGGAACTGTTGCATTCTCTCTCTCTCCCTCCCTCCCTCCCTCCCTCCATGTGTGTGTGTGTGTGTGTGTGTGTGTGTGGTGGGGAAGGGGAGGGAAATCTGACCTGAGTGATAATTAGTGAAGCAGATTTTATAATATAACAAAAAGATGATTTATCTGCAAGGGAGATGAACTAGCACCTAGCTAACTGTATCCCACCAGGAGGAGAGTCAGAGAGTATGTGCCTTATGTATGTGTGCCTGGGGACAAAGGCAGAAGGAACTGATATGAGATTAGCAATTTCTTAGACAAAGGCCGAGCAGTGTGACAAAGAGAGAACGCAGAGTAGAACTATCTACATGTTACTGCCCCCTTGTGGCCAGTAGGTTATGAGGTGCTAAAAAGTCAGTACCATTGAATTCACATTTCCAACAAAAATAACCCATTTTCAATAGGGCTCAGAAATCTATTAGTAAACAATGTAATGACTGGAGAATAGGTCTAATACCTAGTGGCATCCTGACCACTGCATTTAATAACAGCTGTAGTTTCAAGAATAATCCCAACGAACAGGGCATTGTAGCAATGTAAACACTTGATGAAAATGACACCAGTTACAAACCTTGTCAAGTTAACCCATTCCAGGTAAGTGTTAGCCCCACCCCTCACCCCCAATTTCAGCAGGTCCCATGAGTCCAAAAGGATCCCAAGTTGTGGACTTGCTCATTCAGGCAGAGGGTTACCCCATCTAGAGCTAGCCCTGGAACCAAATGTAAGCTGCAGTATTTCTGAACAAAGAGCAATTCCATCTTGTTAGTATTTAGTCTGAACTTATTTCTAGCCATCCAGATCATCACAGCATCCAAGCAATGGGTAAGGATTTGCACAGTATTTCTGGATTACCAGCAGGTGGGAGTGGGGAGTGATGTACTGTTGAGTATCATCAGCATACTGATGAAAATCTGTGGGTGTAATAAAGGCAGAGAAATAAGTGTGCTTTACTGCTCTTATCACCACAATGTAGGCCTGGACATGAATTTTTATTATCAGTGATTAATCATGTGGCCTTTTTTTTTAGTTTTGCTACCATCACTCTAGATATCTCTTCACTCATTTCCCAGAGCTCCTCAGTAAGCCAATGTGTACCCTGGGATCTGTGACTGAGAACAGCCACTTGAGAACAATTATATCCAAGCCTTGACCACTTCCAAATTCTAAATAGTCTCAAAATACAATAGATTGCAGGGAAAACCCACAAGTACTGTCAAGAACCATCTTGTTCTATCTGGTGCCTGAGGAGGATAATCTCAAACTTAATTTAATTTTAAATTTAATTTTAAACAACACCCTTGCAGAAGTCAGGGATGGCAGCAATATCATGTTTACAGAAAATAGTCTGACCATGGCCATGTGTTGATGACAATGTCCTCCATTTTCAGATCACACACCATCTTCTCTGAGGTAAATACTGGGTCTAATATTTGGCTAATATCCAAAATGGATATTAAAGCGGAGGCAAGATAACTTTAGCCTACAGTGGCCATGGAGGCTATCATATCTAGAGAAGCATTGGACCATGGCATGGATCATAGAACTATCAGTCAAGAAGATTTCATTACCAGCCTGGCAATGAGCTCGAGGAATTCAGGAAGGCCCACAGTTGGGCATCAGGGAAGTTGGTAACCACTAGCCGTCTAACCTGTCCCTGTGGCTAAGTCTAATTTAGAAATATTCATATGCAGGGATCAATACAGCAGTGCAAAAGATCACCATCACAATATCATGTACACAATCACCCTTCCTCAACTTTGGTATCTTGGCTGCTGGAGAACTCAGTGTGTATGAGGGTAGATCTCTAACAAGGCTACATTCTCATCAATATCCAGGCAAGATTTGGATTATTTATTTATGTATTTATTTATTTAATTAATTTCTCCCCCACCCATCTCCCCCCAATTAGTTCTGTATGTTAAATTTCAGGCAGATGCAGATACTTTAAAAAACACATTTCTTTAAAAAATGTTGTTGTTTTAAAAACAGATGAACTAAGAGCTTTATTTATATTAATCTGTATCCTATTGACAGGTACCATATTTCCTTCAAAGTCAACTGTATTTTGCTACTTCATTATACATATTCAGGAATACTATGATAGCAATTCAAAGGGAAAAAAGCGATTCCCACTGATAGCTACCAGTTTTTTTCCAAAAAGCCTTCTCAATGCTTCATATAGATCCTGTTCACATAGCATATTTAACTGGGTCATTGTGTGTGTGCCTGTGCATGTGTGCAGTGGGATAAGGATATTATATGAACTCCAAAACTGAATTCATTCAACCAATTAACCCTTAGGGGTTATATTCATCTCCAAATTGATCTGGGTTTGATTATGACTAAACTAATTTTCCGCAATTAACTAGCTCCCTCATGTTGCCCAAAGAAGTGGGAAGTGGCTGCCTTCACAGCAAATTTTGCAGTGGTTGAGAGGACTAAAATAGGGCCAATACACAACTGCCTAAGGTACCCTAGATCCTGGGATGCTAGTGCATCCACTGCTGAGATAATTGACCAAGAAAAGAGATGTCTCAGATAGCTTTGTCTGCCAAAGTACAGAAGAGGGTGGCAGTCAGATTGTCTCTTTTCTTTCCTGTGGCCCCAAATTTCATCTTCTCTCCCCCATGTACTCACAGAGATATTCCTACCTCTATGATCCTGCAGGTCCCTGAATATTTATTTAACCCTAACCGTAACAAACCTATGTGCATGTATTCAATATACACACATACTGAAAATCTGTTGTAGTTTCTTTCAAAATTCCTTACATTTTTTTACCCCAAGTAGATTCTGGGATGTGTTGGGCTGTCTAAAACAGTGCTTCTCAATCTCAGCAACTTTAAGATTTGTGAACTTCAACTCCCAGAGTTCCCCTGACAGCTCCCAGCATTCCCCAGCCAATTCTGGGAGCTGAAATCCACACATCATAACATTGCTACGGTTGAGAAACACGGGTCTAAACACATTCCTCTCCCAATAAGAAAGCACTCAGTTCTCCGTGAGCACTTGCCAGGTAAACAAATACCACCAGCTGATTTTGCAGAGCTTTGCCACCATATGCAAATGTAGCACACAAAATTAACCATTTACAAATAGAGCAATTTGTGAGCAGTCATTAGCATTAGAGAACCAACGTATAATCAATGTATACAGTTTACAGTATAAACCGTAACAGTATCAGAATGAGCAAAGTGAGTTGAGTGGCACCATGGCCAAGAGAGGGCAGTCTGTCTGTGACTTCAGAAAGACAGCCAGCAATAATAGTGATGATGTGTATGTTATGGATGACAAAAGCTGGCTGAACCACTTATTTTCATAGTGATGTAACTGAAGAAGGCTGTACAGCAGTTAGGATAGATTCACTTCATCAAATGACTTAGTTTCAACAGTCAAGAGCAATTTTATGTTTTGAGAGGAAATGCTTTCATCTGTTGGTATTGCTGTACACGAGCTTCAACTTAAAATGTCTTTGAAATTCAGTTCCAGGAGGCAGTTGATATTTCAGAAACCCTCATCTTCCCGTATTATTGTTATTACAGTATCTTGCAGACACATTCTTTTAGCCAGAGGAGGAGGAGGAGAAGGACTAGGTCCGCATAACATTCCATTTTGGACATTAGGTTGCTTCTTATTATGTGGAGAGTGGATTGGGCAAAGTCATGGAAGCTCACTGTGTGACTTTGGTCATTTATACTCTGTCAGCTGAGCCTTCCTCACAAAATTAAGGTATGTCTGGTGGATAAAAAATTGGAAAACAGATACAATGTATATCACCTGGAGTTTCTAGAAGAAAGACAAACAAATAAATATTAGAAATGTAGTTCAGGAGTTAGAATGTGTTATTTGTGCCTGTTCACCATAGCCTGGTTTGAATTCTCAGGAATGTCAATATGACTTTAGGGCAATGTACCAAAGATTGATTGTATTGCATCATCTAGAACTTAATAAGATATCAAGAATGATTGATACTTGTGCATAGGAAATGGTAAAAAAAAAAAGGATTGCCTAGAATTAGAAGGGTAAGTCTATACTTGATCTGCAGCTAACACTTTCTGCAATGGATTGCTAATACTTCTCACAATGTCATATCAGGACTGCACACAGCTAACTAAGTTCTTCTCAACTGAGAAACACTCAGTTCCATAAACCACCCCTTCTGTCTCAAGATGATGGTTGGATTTCTTTGATCCATGGTGATCAAAGTATATTCCACAGTGTTCTGTGAAAAGGTTTGCTGAGGTGGCAATAGATCATCCTCCTGTACTGTACCAGTACAACATGGTACTGGTTCCTTTGCTCCACAGGTATCCTCATAGTCCTGCTTCTTTGTGTCACATGCTTCTACATGTTGGTCTCTTCAAAGAAGAGGTTTCCTGTTCTCTTCACTTCTCTCTCTTTCCTGGAAAGCTTCAGCTGTCTTGCTAAGAAAATTCTCATCTTCCCTCATGTGTTGCAGGGCATTAACTTGCTCCTTAAGCCTCTTCACTTTCTCTTTCAATACACTTTCATTGGCAGAAGATGTTGTTTCAGGCATCTTCAGGCAGGAAGACAAACAGTAGACACACTTTGCAGTTCATATTTCTCTTGATGTATATGTTGCATACAGCTTCCTCTAGCCAAATTCCCACCACACTTCCTTATTTGCTCCATTTTCACTCAGAAGCTCCCAGAAAATGTTTTTCTGAATAACAACTAGCCTGGAAGAAGAAGAAAAGAAGGAAATGCCTTCCCTTTGAGCCCCCACCAGTCTTTTGCCAAATTCTGTTTACTCTCCTTGTTCATTTGCTCAGTATTTGCGGATGATGCCATGTGATTGCCTGAAAACCCAAGTGATTTTCAGTGAATGTTAGATTACATGATGCAAAAAGTATGCATATAAATGTTCATGTGTCAGACAAAGCACTTGTGTTTGACAGGGAAAGTGAACATTTGTTTTATAATAACTTTATTAATTTTTTAAGCAAGAAAGATAAAAACTAACAGAAACTAATGAAGGAAAGAGAAGAAGGGAAGGAAGGAAGGAAGGAAGGAAGGAAGGAAGGAAGGAAGGAAGGAAGGACAAAGCAAAAAGTACAGAAAGAAAAGAAAGAAAAAAGAAATATAAAGAAATGTCTTCTAATTTTCTTACAACAGTTATAGGTATAAATTTAAATTGGCCTCTTACTCTGTGGTTACAACATAACTTTCATTTTTTCTATCATCTATATTTTTTCCTAATCATCAAAAGTGAACATTTTTTAATTTTAATTTTTATGTTTTACTAATCACATTTATAACTTGTTGAATTAGCCATAGATTCTAGGTGGTTTGCAGTAATATGAAACACAATATATATGAAAAAAAATTAAAACATCCATGGTAAAAGTTAGGTTATTATACAATTAAATATTCCAAGTTATATTTATTTGATTTATATCCCACCTTTTTTGTAGAGGAGTTCAAAGTGGTGTGCATAGTGCTTTCTCGTCCTATTTTTCCACACAGCGACAACCCTGGGAGGTAGACTGGGCTGAGAGAGAGAGTAGGTGGCCCAAAATCACCCAGTTGGCTTCCATGGCAGTGGATGGACTGGAACCTGTGTCTCCCCATGCTTAGTCTAACACTTCAGGCACTATACTGGCTTTCATAAAGAGCTAGAGCAAGTAGATGAATTTATGTACCTTGACAGAATGTTTACTAAAGGTGGAAAAAAATATATGGAGAAATTTTAACACAATCATGGTAGAAACATAATAAGTAGTATGTGGTACTACATAAGTAATATGTGGTACTAAACATAATAAGTAGTATGTGGTAAAGAATGTGTCTGTCAAAAGGAATGAAAGTAGCTTCTGACCACTTTGTTACATGGAAGTGAGACTTGGCAATATCCAGAGAAACAAAAAAGTAAGTTAATTTCAAAAGGAATGTGGTAGTCAAGAAGTGTAGTTAGTAAAACAAGAAGATATAGAGTCAGGAATGAATGGGTGCTGAATGAATGTGGAGTGAAATGCAAAAGTGAGTTGCCAGTATGAAATAAATACATTGTTTAAAAAGCAGTTTGGTTGTATAGAGAGAATGAAAGAGGACTGAATTGCAAAACAAATATATGAAGGAAAAGTGAAAGTGTTGAAAGAATGGGAAGACTGAGAAAATCGTGGTTGGATGGAGTTGATGAGAAAAAATAAGACAATGAATGAAACAGTATGAAGCAAAGCGTGAAGGTTGATTTCTGTAAGAGATATCTTACACAAGGATAGTTTGCAAGGTTACAGAAGTATGGAGAGATATAATGAATGGCATTGCCTTTAATGTCTCTGGCTAATTTCTTACTGTTTTCCTGCATTCTGCATAATATTGCTACCCCTGAAGGGGAGAGTATATTGGATATGTACATGAAAAATATAGTTATGGGAGGTGCTGAGAAAGCTCAGTAGCCATCATTAAACATTAGAGAAAGTCACTATGAGTGAAATTGATCTTTATATAGCTGTTAACAGTCTTCCCCAAGCTGGGGGCCTCTGGAGGCAATATCTTTCATAATTCCACATCAGTATATTCATCTGAAATCCAACAACCTGGGAAAAGTTAGTTCATAATGCAAGATATGTCCAACAACAGATTGAATTTCAGTTGCTTTGGATCCTCAGTCTTGATACCTCTTCATAGTTCTCTCTCTGGTGATGGGGAAAATTATGAAGAAAATGTTTTGCTTTTTGTCAGTAAGAGTGGAACAAGGAAGAGAATAAGGTCTTACCAGCAATTGAGAACTTTGAAAAATGAAGAGAAGAGTTGTTATGTGATTCTACTCTCTCTTTCTTTCTCCCCCACAATGTCTGATTTTAAAAAAAAGATCCAGGAAAAAAAAATAAAGGGACTTGTTAAAGAGAAATTAAATATCAGATAAGCAGTCTGACCTTGATGATTTGAAAAATCATCAAATTTTCCTGTGTTCAGAAGCAAAATAAGCTTAGTATATACAAAGCAAGAGATACTGTTTCTAAAAAGGATTCACTAGAATGTGAATGAGAGCCAGTTTGGGGTAATGGTTAAGCCATTAGGTTAGAAACCAGGAGACCATGAGTTCTAGCCCCACTTTAGGCATGAAGCCAGCTGGGTAACTTTGGGCCAGTCAATCCCTCTCAGCCCTAGGAAGGAGGCAATGGCAAACCATCTCCGAAAAACCTTGCCAAGAAAATTGCAGGGTCTTATCCAGGCAGTCATCAGGAGTCAGCACTGACTCAAAGGCGCACACACACACACACACACACAGAATATGAACACAGAAATTCAAAACAGGCCTGACAGCAGTGCACAATTTACAGTGTATATAATTCTAACAAAAATCAGCAAATATTTATTTATTTATTTATTTATTTACTTACTTACTTACTTATTTGTTGGATTTCTCCCCTGCCCATCTCCCCCACAATAGGGGACTCTGGGCGGCTTACAAAGACATTAAAACTATAAATATATATAAAATACATACTATACAGTATATACAATTAAAACAGTACTGTAAACGGAAAAATCCAAGAAGATGGAAAATCAGGGCAGGGACACCCGGCCACTATGGGGCTAGCCATCTCCCTGCTTGAGATGTTCCCTCCCCACCCCAGGCCAAATGGCAGAACCAGGTCTTCTAGGTCCTTCGGAAGGTCAGGAGTGAGGGGGCCAATCACACCTCCGGGGGCAGAATGTTCCAAAGAGTGGGGGCTACTGCAGAGAAGGCCCGCCTTCTGGACCCCGCTAGACGGAGTTCTTTTACTGAGGGGGTCCGAAGCATGCCCTCTCTGTGTGACCGGGTGGGACGGGTTGAAGTCATAGGGGAGAGGCGGTCCCTTAGGTAACCTGGCCCCTTCCATGTAGGGCTTTAAAGGCAATAACCAATACCTTGAATTGGACCCGGAAGCAAACTGGTACCCAATGCAGCTCGCGGAGCAATGGTGTTACATCGGCCCTTCTCAGGACTCCAAAAATAGCCCACACAGCTGCATTCTGGACCAGCTGTAGCTTCCAGATACTCTTCAAGGGTAGCCCCATATAGAGCGCATTGCAGTAGTCTATCTGGGAGATAACAAGGGCGTGAGTGACTGTTCGAAGGGCTTCCCAATCCAGGAAAGGGCGTAACTGATGCACAACCCGAAGTTGTGCAAAGGCCCTCCTTGCCATGGCTGCCGCCTGCTCTTCAAGCAGGAGCCGTAAGTCTAGGAGGACCCCCAGATTATGCACTGGGTCTGTCTGGGGTAGTGCCACCCCATCGAGCATGAAAGATGCAAAGTCCCGGATACAGAGGAGCCAGTAACCCACAGCCACTCCGTCTTACCAGGGTTCAGCCGAAGCCTGTTGCTCCCCATCCAGACTCTTACAGCCTCCAGGCGCCAAGAAAGGGTGGCCACAGCATCACTTACTTCACCAGGGATGGAGATGTATAATTGCGTATCATGAGCATACTGATGATACCTCATCCCATGGTGACGGATGATCTCACCCAATGGCTTCATGTAGATGGTGAAAAGGAGTGGAGAGAGAACTGAACCCTGCAGCACCCCACACAGGAGGGGCCGAGGATGGGACCTCTCGCTCCCTATCAACACTGATTGGGATCTGCCCTGAAGAAAGGAGGCAAACCAGCACAATACTGTGCCGCCCACCCCCAATTCTCTTAGCCATCCCAACAGGATACTGTGGTCGACAGTATCGAAAGCCGCTGAGAGATCAAGGAGAGCAAGGATGGTCGCACTTCCACCACCCCGCTCCCGCCAGAGATCAGCCATAAGTGTGACCAATGCCATTTCCGTTCCATAACCGGGCCTGAAACCTGACTGGAAGGGATCCAGATAATCCGTTTCCTCCAGACCCTTTGGAGCTGTGAAGCCACCACTTTCTCAACCACCTTCCCCAAAAAGGGGAGGTGGGAGACTGGATGAAAATTGTCCAGTACGGTTGGATCCAGGGAGGGTTTCTTGAGGAGGGGGTGCACCAATGCCTCCTTGAAAGCAGCCGGAAACACCCCCTCCTGCAAGGATGTAGTAACCATCACCTGGATCCAACCACATGTCACCTCCCGAGCTGCTTTCACCAGCCAGGAGGGGCATGGGTCAAGATGGCAAGTGGTGGCCTTCACAGTCCCCAGGACCCTGTCCACTTCCTTAGGAGCAACAGGATCAAACTGTTCCCAGATAACTGGGTAAGAACGGTCCCCCGGTATCTCCCCAGACCCTGCCCCACGCTCGGAGTCTAACTTGGAACGAATCCGAGCAACTTTGTCCTGCAGATGCCCTGAAAATTCCTCTGCATGGCCCTGCAAATGAACCCCCACATCCCCCTTGCCAAGGAGGGACCTAGTGATCCTAAACAAGGCCGCCAGGTGGCATTCTGCGGACGCAATAAGGGCGGAAAAGTATTGGCGCTTTGCCACCCTTATTGCTACAATGTAGGCCTTAACAGTGGCTCTAACCTGTGTTTGGTCAGATTCAGTCTTTGTCTTTCTCCAGTGGTGCTCTAGACGTCTCTTAACCCTCTTCAGCACCCTCAGCTCCTCTGTGAACCACGGGGAGTGTCGGGGCCGATGTGGCAAGAGAGGTCGCATAGGCGCGATCCTGTCCAATTTACTTGGCTCCAAACCATCACTAGGAAATGTTCATTACAATGTTCACTAGGTCTGCACTGCTTTCAGTGTTAGAATTTAAAGGGCTAATTGACTAAGGTCATGCATGTCTTGGACATGATTTGGAAGAATTGCCTCAAGTCAAACCCAGGTGAATATAGCACTTCTTTAATATTCATTAAAGCAGGCTGTCTTTTTTCAACTTTCCATGCAAGCTTGAACAAAAGAAGTGGCTGCTTTAAGACTTGTGTTAATGTTGACTTCTTAAAGCAGCCAGAATTTGGTTTAGGCTTCGGTGGAGCCCTAAAGAACATTTGGATTATTAAATGAATAGCAAAGAGGTACTGTGCTCATGCAAGTTCCAAAACACTTTTTCCAAAACATTTTTGAAGCCTTCCTAGCCCTAAAATTAAGTTTAATTTATTCCTTTGTGTGATCTGTTGTCATTATTCCAACACATTTTTGTGATGTTTGGGTAAAATATTAATAAAAGCAGAAATAATATATGTCTTTATCTAACTGTACTTAAATAGACATGTGCTTACAATTCGATCTCATGATTGCACCACAAAACGATAGAATTATATGCTGAGTGCGGAATTCAGCATCCTGAAAACTTCTGTTACTTAAAAAAAAAAAAAAAAAGTTTGCAAATGTAACCTAGAAGCAATCAAGGAATGCTTAGTGAAATTCAGAATAAGAGACTAAGCTAGAATTCAATGGTCAGATACAAATTCTCTGCAGAGGTTTCAATCCCTTCCAACAATGACCAGGAACAGAATAAATAAATAAATAAATAAATATTGATTAATAAATAAGTTAAACATAATTTATTCTGATTTCAGACTTTGTCTTTCCTTGGTGCAGAATATACAGTAGGTGCAATCTTATTTAAGGTTGTATTCAACTATATGGAAGTGAAAATCCACTTTTTGCCGTCCTTCTCCCAATAGCTGTCCATGAACTCTAGTTTTTAGAGCAGATTTTTACCTATAAAGAGAGGGAAGCTTTCAGTTCCATAAGTAAGACAGAAATACAAGGCTTCCTAACAGAAATAGGAAACTGTACAGGCTTCCATTAGCTTTTTGACATTGTCCAGGGGGTTTTCTTGGCAAGGATACCGGAGTGGGTTGCCATTTCCTTCTCCAGTGGACCACGTTTTGTCAGAACTCTCCGCCATGACCTGTTCATCTTGGGTGGCCCTGCACAGCATAGCTCATGGCTTCATTGAGTTACGCAAGCCCTTTCACCACGACAAGGCAGTGATCCATGAAGGGGTCTCTATATCAACATGAAACTGAGCAAACTCCAGGAGGCAGTGAAGGACAGGAAGGCCTGGTGCGATATGGTTCATGGGGTCATGAAGAGTCGGACACGACTTAATGACTGAACAACAACAACACAGACTTCTATACAGATGAATGATGAATCCAACCCTTAATTTTATAGCATTTGGCCAAGTAGAATAAATCTGTCAGTACTGATGCAGTTATAGAAGAAGGAATCCCTACTGGGGCATTCATAGAGATTCCTACAGCATGAGCTTTCTTATCACAAGGATCACGCCTATCCTGTATAGTATTATTTTTGCCCTCTCAATCTGAAAATTCTACAGTGCTTCCCACTCAGACAGTGGCCAGGCTTTACTCTGCTTGCCTGATGTGATCTGATGCAATCATAGCCTTGAGTGTTATGGCCGCAGGCCTATCTGTTGTGGCTTGCATTGGAAGCAACTGCTTGAATGGATATCTAAAGCCTCATAGGATTTTTGAAGCCATTATATGCAAAAAGGCTGAGATTAACAAAACTAATTAGCATAGAACCAAGAAAAAAAGTGTGTTAGAGTGCATTTATGTGTTAAATTAACTCAAAATAAATTGCATATAAAATGTGAACTTAATTTCTTAGCTAGTATGCTCTCAATGAGTGCCTGAACTCTATACCTAGATGTATTGCTACTTCTCTTTGGGTGGTTCCTTGAAAATCAGCTGAGTTCTTAATTAAATGTCAAAGAATTGATTAGCTGGCCTTCCTGCAGTTCAGTTCCATTGATGAAATTATTTTTGTCAAGCCAGTTGATATAATTAGCTCAAATAAAATGTGCTATCTTGGTGTTTTGAGCTGCTGCTGCCGATTATGTTGATGATGATGATGATGATGATGATGATGATGATGATGATGATGATGATGATGATGATCAAAGAACAGGAATTGGGGAGGTGGAGAGGAGACGAAGTAGTTAGACAATCTGATGAGGGGAATCCAGTAAGGATGTTTAATTGGTTGATAAATTGTTATTCATCTTACCTCTGTTTATACGTTTTATACATTATAATTTAGTGTTTTCTATAATCTGTAACAAGAATTTTATAGGTGAATTGCAACACTATTAAAAGAACTTTCACTTGTCTGTCTATCTACCTATTGCAGGTAGGGAAGAACAAAAATAAGAACCACAATTATACCATAATGCAGGCAAGCCAAACTAAAGACTTGAAATCTGAAACACCTGAGAGATGAGATGTCTTTACCTGGCACTGAAAGTACGGCAGTATAGGAACCAAATATGAGGAGGAAATACTGTGAATGAATATACTGTGAGCTTATTGAGTAGCTACAGCTTCCCTGTAGCTACTCAATAAGCTTGCAGCTACTCATCACACTTCCAAATAAGGAGATATTTCAGAAGAGATTTTCCTTTAGACCAGAGGTTCCTGAACTTTCAGAGCTGGTGGGCATATTTGTCATTTTGAGAACATGTTGTGGGCACTTTCACAAAATCATTGCTATGGAACACATGACAATAAGTTTTACTGGAAATAATTCCCCACCAACTCCTCTAACCACCTAGGGGTTTTCTAGTACTTTAATTTACCTTTTTCCTTTTTCTGGACAGGTGGGCACACTTGTAAATAATGCACTGAACTATTGCCACTTGCCATCTATAGTTTCTAACTATGTTCCTGGAGAGGCATTCTTGAAAATAAATACAATGCTGGAAGATGATACTTTGCCCTATAGCATATTAGTTGTAGTGTTAGAATGCAAGCTTACGAGGTTCGTCTCTGAGCTGGGAATAAACACGCAGGCGGTTGCTTGAAGGAGAGAGAAGACTTTATTTCCGAGAGCCAGATACTGTGATGGAATGGAATTATGAAGGCCAAGCTCGGCCAGATAAACATTTGATTGATGTCAGGCCTAGCCCAAGGAACTCCAAGAGACAATGCCAATTCAATGCAGCTATGTTTATTAGCTACAACCTCTAGCAAGAAACTTCCCAGACTAAAACCCCAGTTCCCAAAGTCCTCCAGCCACAACAGTGTGAATTCCTCATTGAGGTGCCAGTCTCATCCTCTTGTTCCTCCCACACTCTTCTGGGGAGCTAAATAAATGTTTATCTGCCTGAGCTTGGCCTTCATAATTCCATTCTATCACAGATAAACAAGACAGTCAGCTGTCGGGGCGGCTGCACTTGGGGTTTCCCAGGAGTTCCTTTTATGGGTGTGAAGGGATACCCATGCTCTAGGAATTCTTAGAAAAGGTAATTAGCAGGGATTTCAAGAGAGAGCGTTGACTAGGGGGCATTCTAAGGTCAGGCACCCTACTGAGCTGTGGTTTTCTGTATTTGCCTTATCTGGTATGTTCTAATTGAAATGTAGATCCCTTCAGGGAAGAAATCTTTTTATGATTTGATTACAGCTTCAAGGAACGTTGTCCCTTCCTGCTAGGTCTTTAGTTATTTAATTTTGGGCTGGGGTGGAGGACTCTTGATTCTTTCTGCTACATTTTTAATCTTTTTAGGGGAGCCCATTC
This sequence comes from Python bivittatus, assembly GCF_059951505.1. Classification (NCBI taxonomy): domain Eukaryota; kingdom Metazoa; phylum Chordata; class Lepidosauria; order Squamata; family Pythonidae; genus Python; species Python bivittatus. The sequence goes on along the minus strand of NW_028277075.1, from coordinate 7,922,576 downwards.
TTACTCTAATTTAATCATATGCCTTGATGGCTGTCAAGATAAACAATGGTAGGGTGAGACAAATGGGAAGCTTTGACTTCCTGCTGACATGGGGGTGGGGGAGAATTTGATTTCCTTCTCACAGTAGCTTTCATATCTCTATCTCAATATCATGCTGCTTGCACCAAGGGAGGTGTTGTCAGGTTCTTTAGTGTTCATGGATGCCATGTTGGGAATCCACATTTGAGTTACTCTGTCCCCAAACCATTGAAGGTAAAGACCTATATACCTATACTTTGCATTGGGCCTGGTGCAGCTGATGAAGTATGGTACCACATGATTGCACTGACCAGTACCAGTTAGTAAACTCACAGGTCTGTATGGACTAAATTCCCAAAGTTTCCCAAAAATTCGCAAAACTTCGGGAGGGGGAGGGAGAAATGTCTTTCAGATTGCATTAACTTGCAAGCGGCTGAATTGTTTTGAACTGAAATATTTCTCTTTGGTAAGGCATTGGACAAACCTATGGGATTAGCTTGAACAAAAACAGGAAAGCACATTTCAGAGTTTCCCCCCTTACTTCTGCAAAAAGTTTTCTCCCCTGCTGAGATGTTCCCAAGGTTTTTAGAGAGAGAGGAAGCTGTAGAGAAAATGTTCCTTAATGTCACACACTACCTATCAAGTAGGTGACAATAGTGCTCTGTAGTGGCTCCTTCACAGCACTTTAACAACTACATCATTGCTGAGGGGAGAATAGGGAGGTTCCTCAACACATCCTCCAGTTTGGTTTCAGGCTAGTAAAGGTATACAAATCTATGTTAGAGAAAGGTTTCCCCTTTTTGGTGGGAAAACAGAATTGAAATAGTGGCTTCCAAATCTTTCCTGCATTGAAAGAGTTCCCTCAAGAGTGTTTTGTTCAGCCCTAGCATAAACAGAGCAAAACTGCCCCTACCTAATATTAACCTGTCAAGATTTTTTTTAAGATGCCCCATGTTAAAGAGAGGTGTGAACATGGTGATATTTGCCTTAGTGAACATTAACATTCATCTAGGACTTCTCAGTAGAAGAGCTCATTATACAAACCTGCATAATGCAGACTCAATCACTCCTATTGTAAAAGACAACTGGAATGAAGAGATCACTTGTAAAGGGGGGATCACCTTTGTTTCTAGCTAGTCCTCTGTTTGTTGGGAATGGAAAGTGTTACACTGCAAAGAAAATGCACCGAGTCTAAGACATTTCTAATTCTCATGCTACTATGTTCATCAAAAATTAAATTGATTGGCCTGATAATTTTATTTCTAGCCTGCTGACTGGGGTCTTTTAAATTTTTTGTAAGAAAGAAATAGCTTCCTGGATTCAGAATTCATAACACATACTGTATGTTGGAAAAGGATAATGATAAATGTTTTAAGCAGGGTGGAAATGGCTTCAAGACACATACTTTATCCTAGAGACATATGTTTTGGAATGCACTGAAAGTATTTGGAAGTGAAACCATTTCCACCACACTGAATGGAATATTTTTCAGCATAAGTATACACAGAGATATAAGACAAGTCCCCATTCTTAGGAACCTACAATCTACAGCAGTATTTCTCAAACTTGGCAACTGTAAGATATGTGGACTTCAACTCCCAGAATTCCCAGCATGCTGGCTGGGGAATTTTGGGAGTTGAAGTTCACACATCTTAAAGTTGCCAAGTTTAAAAAGTAGTGATCTACAGTTTGGCATGAATCCAAAGGCAACAATTCAAAGATATCTAAAGATATAAAACAATGTATTTGCTGAAATGAACCATGAGAGTATTTGAAATAATAATATTGGGCACTATATGATGCTCTAATCAGTGCGACTGTTTCATACTCCACAATCCTGTGGGGTTTCAATTTTTTTTTAATCTATTCTATTGCTAATCCAAAGGAATGCAGAAAAGACAGATCTGTTCTGTTGATTCTGTTGTGACTAGGGAGACTGTCACAATGAACCCTTGCACTGTATTCTACTGGCAGAAAGTGGTCTAAAGGAACATTTTGAATAAAACTGAATGAATACTTTTAGGTGGAGTGGCAGAGAACTATAGTGAATAATCTTTTGGGATAAGTAAGGGCAACAGTTTTGAGTAAGATTGTTAACAACTAACTAAGGCTATCACATATTATATTGTCTTTAATAATATCATGCCTTTCTGTTCAAGGACGTACCTGTAAATGAGCACTCAAGATATCCTATATGAACATGTGATGTATGAACATGAGTTCAATCTAGAGTTCACCAGAATGTTCCATGTGGACTTCTACCAATCACTGAGGTTATATTCAGGTCCCCACTTTGTCTTTCATGTCTCTTAATCTGATACATCCATGCTCAAATTCTTCATTCCTCCAAGTTAACTCTACTTGGCAATGTAAGTTCATCTAAATGGAAAGCCAGTTTGGTGTAGTGGCTAAGGTGTTGGGTTAGAAACCAGGAGACTGTGAGTTCAGGTCTTGCCCTTAGGCAAGAAAGCCAGCTTGATTACTTTAGTCCAGTCTCTCAGCCCAATCTACCTCACAGGGTGGTGGTTGTGGGGAAAATAGGAGGAGACAGCATTAGGTATGTACACTGCCTCTTCCTTTTCCTTTTCTTCTTCTCTATAATTCATTGATGGTGCGGCAGCAATAACGTCAATCTACAACTGTAATAATGGTATTTCTTCAGAGAATTCAGTAAAGTAGTAGATGTCAAAGCCCATACAAGAGCATATGTTATTGGTTGAAAATTAAATCCCAGATTTCCAGCAAGGATGGGTTCCATGCTGTGCCAACTCATTTTGGTAGACTATAATTGCAGGAAGTTAACTTCACCCTGTAAGGACTATTCTGAAATACCATAATTAGTAGCAGATTATTGGGGCCTTCTCCTTTCCCCTCTCATATTATTATTTTCTTTGAAGTGTGCATGCACAAGTGCTGGATGAAGATAAAGCCGACAGTGCTGGATATTGTTCACAAGTTTCAGGCAAGTTACAGATGGCAGCAAGTTAGAATGACTTCCCTCATGCTGTTCTGACAGCAATGATCTAGATTAGACAGATATCAGGAGCTGCCAAATACTTTTCCATTCCCACTGGTTTCTGTGCTACCTGCAGCCAGAGAGATGTGACTAGCATGGGGAACGGAAATGCAGAAAAGAACTATAGGAAGCCTCCACACACAGGAGAGCAACAGAGCTGAGCTGGAAGAAGATTCTAAATGACAGCCACTAAACTGAGCATGCAGTGGTCAGAAAATAACTATCTTTTTGTCATTTAGTTCACCTAAGTTTATTAAAATGTGGTGTATTTTTGGTCGTTTTAAGCAAACAGTCATCTGTTTATCTTAGAAATGTAGGCTTGGAGATCTTTTCTGCTAGATAAAAGGATGGAGCAGAGTCTACCCTTTGTACATCTGAGGGAAGAAATGGGCTGATAGTTTTTTGCTTATTAGAAATCTGTCCATAGAGCAGTTGCTTTATGGGACTAAAGCAGAGGGCACAACTGGATATATCACAGAATGCATTGCAGAACATTTTCTTGTTTTTTTACTAATAATAAAAGTTGAAGAATGACAGGTATTTCTCAGGATCAAAGTGAGCCCTTGTGAGTGAGGTAGTTACCTCAGTCAGCAGATAATGAAGGATACAGAGTGGACAGAGCTGTGTGGGGCATGTGATCTGCCCTTCTGCCCCAAAGTCAAATATCGTTGAAGATACTGACCTATTATCTGCTTTGAGGTAAGTTTTTTAACTCCTGACCCATTGATTTGCCATGGTTTTACTGTGAACAAAGGTACAGTCATTTCACAAATCTCACCGAACTATCAGTTATCTTTTTTTAAAGGACAAATTGCACTTTTGAGTTAAATTCAAAGTATAAAACTTTCAACCCAATAATCCAGAGGAAATTTTCATATCACTAGGGAACTGTTCAATAGAATTGACAAAAGAATTGCTAGGTCCTGGCATAATGTAGGAAAAAAATATAATAAAAGAGGCCTACAATCTGTGAAGTAGGTAATATTGTTCTGTTGAAAAAATAATGATCGACATGATGGTGTATTTGTTTAGAACCTTGAGCATAATCAAGGCCAGGCCTATATCCAAGAACATATCACCTGCAGAGTTCAAAATATTAAATTTATGATCCATGACTAAGAAGGAAGGTGAAAGTTGCAACACAAGAATTACAATAAGTACTCTACTTTCAAATAAGAGCTTTCTATATAGGCAAACTAAGGTAACAAAACTGTTGTCTGCTTTCTTCTGCTTTTCAGTGCAGCAGGGAAGAGACTTGTCTGTTTTGCAAAGATAGACAATGTACATCTGTTCATTCTTTTGCCACTCCCTTTTTCAATATGAGAAATAACTCCCACAGCTGGTGTTTTTTCATGGAATCCTGAGGTCTCCAAGTTGAAAGGACAAATAGAAGGAAGAATGTTTCAGCTAGTGCTTGTACAGGCTGTCTGAGCTCTCAGCTCAAAATCCTCTGCAAGTGCAGAACACAATGGTCAACATTCAGCCTTATAATCGATAGGCAGATTGTTCCATCCTGGAATTAATCTGAATTGCTCAATTTCTACTTCTCCACATTTGCATGTATATTGAAGGAAGCAATATCTTCTGTTTGCTGTAACTGAAGCCAAAGTTCCCAGTTTAAGTCAGACCTCAAGACCCTAAGTTATATATACTAGGTTTGCTTTGAAAGCTGCCTATAGATATAGTTGAGCCCTGGCACCATTTAAATGCAGTTGCTCCTCATTCCCCAAGCTTAAATACCTATAGAATGCAATCAAACATTTAGTAGATTTTTTTCAGCAACTCTTTAGCCCACTCATAGCTATTAATCTGAAATACTCATTTGCTCTATTAGCAGGTGTTTGGATTGTGTCCAGAGCTAGAGACCTTGACAATGTCATCCAGCAACCCATGTGCCATTCACAGGTGCTTGCCTTGACCATTGTAATTAATGAAAAGGAGTTGTTGACAGGCTTCATTAACAGGACATAAAGATGATCAAGGTACTCAGAGATCTCTGGGGGTGAAGGAGAAAGCATGGATAAAAACATAAGCACTCTGAGATCCATCCATGCATTTGGCTTCTGTCTCTCTCTGGAATAGTCAACAAATGTGAATGAATGGATGGGTATATAGATAAATCTGTTAGCAGTGAACATGCTGTTTTATCAAGATTCAAATGCTGCAAAATAGGAACATAAAAAAGAGGAAAACAAATAGTCTGGAGTTATTGAGAATTGGACAGCATACAAATTTAATACATTATTATTAAATAATAATAATAATAGTAACAATTATTATTATTATTATTATTATTATTATTATTATTATTAATTACAACAGACCAGCTAGTTTTGCTTGGGCAGCAGAGTGACACCCAGTGGCTGCAATTAGTGGCTACGCCTTTCATGATATATTGGAAAATAAAGCAGAATTATAGCAAAGCCATTTGCCAATCAGATAAATGTGGTGTAATTATTTTCTGCAGCAGAAAGTGTGATTACTGAGATCTGAGCATTATCTGATGCCCATTTGCTTTGATCATACTAAAAACAATGTGGGCTGTCTCCTTTCATATTTTAAGTGGTAAATATAACCCCTCCAAATAGTGACCATGCCACAGGGAGCGCAAACTAATATTGCTTCAGAATGTACAAGCTGTATCAGTTAATTTTAGTACTACGTTTTGAGTGATGGCTGCATCTGGATTTCATCATACAGAGTTAAAAATTTTCCCTTGGCAAAAAAATTAGAAGTGGGTAATGTGCTGCCACCAGGCTGACTTGGGTGTCAAGTTCATTTTTCTATAGCCCTCAGAGTGACTGTCTATTCTTGATGAAAACTGCAAGCATAGTTTTCTGCCATTTTGATTTAGTAAATACATGAAAGCTGTATTGTAAGCCCCCAAATAGACATATCATTCAAAAGGGGGAAAAAAAAAAAACTACCCACAATTCCCCCCAAATTCAGCCCAGCCTACATGGATGACATGATACAATGGGTAGAAGGAGTAACCCTGAGGAACAGGAGGAAGAGCCACAACCAACACAGTAGTCAGATAAAAGAAATATGAGTCTGGGTCAGAACTGCAACCTGAGTAAGCATCTCAGACATCACCCTCCCTAGTTCTCATGAAGACAAAGGAAGGAGGGGGAAGTGCATTCAGACTTCAAAAATCTGTTACTGTAACCTCATAGTAAAGTAGTATTAGCATGCATGACTTTGGTTTTCTAGTCTGGTCTGCTCTGAAGGGGTGACATGTAGCCCATTCCCTTAGTGCTCCTTGGCCTGCCTACCCCATATTGTGACTTTTGCCCACCATAGATTGCCTACCCTTGCATTCAATTAAGTCTTATGCCCTGGGAACATCTTTAGTTTTTCCAGCCAGCCAAATGTTTCTGTCCTATGACATTTCTCTAGCCCTTTCAATTAATTCTCAGTAGATTAGCACTGTTTGTTATTGTTGTTATTAATAAAGAGCTTAATATCTACCATGAATCACTGAAGCTTATAGGTTAATAGCACAAGGAAGAGAATGCATCCTTCCAAAATATGTAATTTGTTTCACTTCAATCCATACTCCTCTTATGTGACATACATTGTCCTCTGACAGTTGATTTGCATGACCATGTCAACATGCAGCTACTAGCAATAGCAATGAACATTGAGGAAATCATGACCCTACAGTTTGACAGTATGCCATATGTGATGGCAGCAATTCCACAGTCCTCTCAGTGTGTGCTGATGGTAGAGTTAGCATGCAATGTTAACTGAAAACATTCTAGCAGCAGCCAGCTGCATGTTGATATGCTCACACATGGAGAAGGTAGATTTTCTTTCATCTCTTCAGTGTTCTTTTTGTGTAAAAAGTAAACCTGCTTCCTCTGTCCTGAGTACATACAACTGTTCTCCCCATGTTCTCACCTGGTACCCCTTAGAATTCCTATATAAACATTGTAAAATTTTGGCACTTTTTTTAATGTCAGTGAAGTCTATGGATTAGGCAGTATCTGATTTTGAAAAATCCTGTATTTCTGCAGGTCTACATTTGAAAGATTTTCTGTGATTGCTTCACAAAAACATCTGGTGTCCCTGCCCTTTCACCAGAAACATAGCCTCACATTATAATGTTGTCTGTGATAAGGAAGGCTGTCCTAATCATACTTCATCCATCCATCCATACACACACACAGGTACAATTTTAGATAGGTGTTTTGGGAAATTGAATTAAAATATCAAGGTAGGCTTATAAAGGAATTTTTAAAACCCCTTCCTGAATAGTTTGCTTTTAGCTTTGGGATCTCAGCATAAACATCTGCTCCTTTTTCTATTGATGGTTCTCATTTAAGGCATGTTGGCTGAGTGTTTTAGGAGCTAGAAAATTGATTCTATTTTTTTTTTTTTAACATTTACTGTCATTGCCAGGACTGGTAATTAATCAAGGCTGCACAGTGGCCAGCTCTCTTATTTCTCCTTCCACTTTTTTAGAGTGAGTAATGAAGAATGATGTCTTCACTTCCTCACCTCCACATCTCCTGGGCATGGAACGCTCAAGCTGGTTCCTTTAACAAGGAACCTGTGCTGGGAAGAAAGCATTGCAGATGACAAATGTGGCCTTGGAGTTTGCCAAAAGTGAAGTTGGCTTTGGGATACTTCTCTGTATTTATTGCCATCAATCTTCCTTTGTCGACTTGGTCTTTTTTTATCTTGTTGTCCCTTTTTGCTTTTCATTATGTACTATGTTTTACCTATACATAGATGGCTTCCAGGCTGTTTTCAAGGAAAGTTAAGAAATAGAAGCCCATAGTGATGACAAATGGGCCAGTTTTGTATAGATCTATTAAAAGGAAAAGAATCAGAGATGGAAATCAGGGGAGTGATTCTGTTTGTTCTGTTGTTTCCTGCACAAACTGAAAGGGGAGAACTGTGGTGAACCTATGAGCATATATAGCTTTAATCTGACCATTTCTAGGAGCCTGAACAGATGTTGACTGAGTGAAACCTTGGAGGGAGGGAGGAGTTATTCTTATATAAGATTAAATCAACTATAAGGCAGCTGAAGCAGTGTGAGAAGGTGTTCCATAGTGAGAAAAATCAACTCGGCTAATTTTCAGTCCAATGACCAAAGTGATCTTTCACAGAAGTATCACTTCAACTGCTCTGACCAATTGATACCAAGAATTTCTCCAGCAAGGTTTTCCACCTAGAAGTCCTGCTTTTGCCAAGCTAATAGTGAATTAGCTTAATCTCCATCATACTGTAGGTTCTTTTATCTGTTCGAAGCCTGAGAGAAAGATAGATACACATATATCGTTTCATTGGATCCTTCTGCACTTATAATTTATTTGACAATGTATAAACGATTCAGGCATCCATAAGCAAACATTTCTCTTCTCAACTATTTTCCCCCTTTTCTGTCTCCCCTCCCTTTCCCCAAGCATATGGCACAATACAGTAAATAGACTGAGAATATGTGCCAGAACACGTGGGATAGGCACATCTCAGGACAATCTGTTACTTTTCTGTGTGCATTGAAGGCATGCTTTGTTTTCCTCTCTCCTTGGGGAATCAGGCGACTGTGTGAAGCTCTGCAGGAACAAATTAGACATGTATAACATGAGTAGGTAGAATGGGATGGAGGTAGCAGTGTAAAATCAACCCCAGAAAGGGATAATTTAGACCAAGCCTTATCCAAAGAGGATATAATTAAGAGGTATCAGAAGTCTAAAGCACAAAAACTATTGCTGACTGTGAAAAGCTTATCTAAAGAGAATGAAGCAATTTCCCTGAGGCATAATAGAATTCCTGGCTATCAAAAACATGGCTATCTTTTTTGGAGTTAGAACTTTATCATAGTAAAAAATTCCGTCTCCAAAAACGATAGCCATATTTTTGATAGCCAGCAATAACACTTTTTTCAATTGGCATATAATTCCAAATTGATCTCCTACTGTGAGATTAGGCTGAAGCTGCCATAACTAAAGATGAAGCAAGCACATAAGCAGAGAGGACAAAGAGCCAGGAATCTTGTCTAAAAGATCCTTTTGAGGAGGTAGATAAGAAGGAAACAAGTCATTAAGGAAACAAAAGAAACAAATGTCACCTGAACCAGACAAAGGACGTTGAGTCAGAGCAATGGAAACCATCCTCCCTACCCCATCCCATGAACAGTTACCAGACTTGTAAATTAACAAGGCAAGAATAGCTGCCCATTTTGTGAATCAACAATGGAAGGACTTTTGGGGATAAAAGAGGTTCCTGAAGCCTACCTACTCCTTGAGTTGTCTTTGGATCCAGACTTGGTGACTTCCAGCCCTCTAGCTAGTGCCTGGCAGCCTAATTGAGAAGGATGTGGGTATGTGTGGACGAGTGTGTGTGTGCATGTGAGAAACAGAAAATGTAATCAGTAAAGTTTTGATGTTACTTTAAATTCACTGGGTCTCCTTGTATTCTGAAGAATCTGTGGTGCCTCACTGTTCAGTTGAAAGTGATTTGTGCATATCCCTAATTATTTCCCAGCTGTTGCCCAGGGCTGTGTGTCTTGTCCATTTACAAGATCCGCCATGCCTCAACAGGCTGTGAGTGTGTGAATCAGTAATCGTAAACCAAACTGGGAGTGCCTGTAACACTACCTCTTTATGTAAGCTTATTTTCATTCTCATCCTTAATACATGTCCTAAAATCTTCCAACGCTGATCCACATATGCAACCTCTTTGTCTTAATTCTTTCTATTAATTGCAGTTTATTGAACACTTACCAACAGATATAGTAGATCCCTAGATTTTAGGTTTTTGGAGAATTAATGTGTTACATTATCAACAGTAAAGGAACCAGCAGTGACGAAATACACTGCAGACTAGCACTTGGAATAGCCATGAAGGCCTTGGAAAAAATATTCAGATGCTGGGATGTGTTTATATCTATAAAGATCAAAATAATGCGAGCAATGGTTTTCCCTGTGACACTCTATGGAAGTGAAAGTTGGATCCTGAGGAAGCAGGATAGAAAGAGTATTGATGCCTCTGAACTTTGATGTTGGAGGAGGCTCCTGAGAATATCATGGATAGCCAAGAAAACAAGCCAATGGATCATCAAACAAAAAACTCAGAATACTCACTCAAGCACAAATGGCAAGGCTCAAATTATCATACTTTGGACACATTATGTCCTAACTCTCTAGAGAAGTAATGCTGGAAAAGGTTGAAGGAAAGAGAAGAAGAGGACAATCAGAAGCAAGGTGATGGAGTCAAATACAGCATTAATGGGTGCACCATTGGAAGACCTGAAGGACCAGGTTGGGTGAGAGATCATTCTGGAGAAAATCTATCTATGTGACTGCTAGCAGTCAACAATTACTTGATGGCATATAATCAATCAAAAATATTTCATTTATCAAGAAAATTTCATGAAGGTATGTGGTTTCAAGGGAAGCTCAAGAGCCCATATAGCATTTGCTAAACTCTTGTATTATTTCCCACTCATTTCCATATCCCTCACTGTATTTTTTAAAATCTGTTTCTGTTGGGTTTTTGTTTCTGGAGCCATAACAATGGAAGGGTAAATTAGATTGAATTTTTATTAAAGTTACTTCTAGCTACAATATTAATTGTACTACCTATATTATTCATACATAATGCTAATGTGACAGTGCTACCACTGTGTATTTATGAGTGTTTGCACAACACATTAACCCACAGTTAACTGAACCATGGCTTGTACAACACACTGAACCATAAATTAATAACAGGGTGGAGTTCACACAACACACTGACCACAAATTAGCTAATTCCATGTTAGCTTAATGTGCTATATAAATGCACCCTGCAGGTGTATAAGGATTGGTGTATCTTGCATACATTAGTGGAAGCTTTAGGCTTGGCTTTCTGATTCCTAAGCAAGACTCAATGTGAGCTTGCATCAGAAAATAAAATTTCCAGAAAGAAATGTGTCCCGGTTTAGTTCTGTCATGGTATAGTTAGGTCATGGCTAGAACAACAAGCATCGTCCAGATAGGCATTGTCTTCTGATTCCCTGAGAAAGGTAAATGCAATATCACCCTCTTGTAAACTATACTGATAGCATCTAAGTGTAACATAAAAGAACCCAGTAGTCCCTTCTCACAAAGAGCTAATACCAGCACCTGGAGCTGGGCAGTAAGGCCACTGGTTTTAGATCCTCAAGACTGGAAAAAGAAAAAAAAAAAGGATCTTACAATTGGGACCTTAGAAACCTGGATTTAAGCTCTAAATCAGTAAGAAATTTGCTGGTGACCTTCAATTCTCTCTATCTCAGTCCCTCAAAATACATTGTTGTGTGCATGAACGTGATAAGGATTGTACAGTTGTTTACATGCTATCAAAGCAATGTAAGTGATAGATGTAGTCTAAGCTAACGAACAACCCTTATCACAATCTCTCCTGCAATGTCATTTGGATTGTCTAAATTGTCACTTATAGGGACCTTTCTTTTTCTGTTCTTTTTTTTTAGCTTGCCTGCTTTTCATCTGGGAAATAGCACTTCCACTTCCAGTTATAACTAACTCATCTGGCTGGAAATCTGCTTGATATAATCTCTCCCATCCCTTTGTGATGGTTTCTGTCAGATCATTTTTTGTCCATATAATTCATGCAAATCTTTGCCTTCAAATTGTTATGCAGGTACAATGTAATTTATTTATCTTGTGCCTTAATACACTGTAGTACACAACCTTGTTTTAATGAAAAAGTAACCCTGAAAATCACAGAAAAAAATCAAAGTTGATGGCTCTGAAACTTATTTTGTAGTGAATCTCCTCAAAATCTCTCCCCACATCCTGGTCTCAACTTTAAAAAATACTGTTTGAAAAATAGCTCCCTAATTTGCTTTCTCCTAAATCCCTTTTTCAAAATGTAATGTATAATATGGATGGGGCAATATTAATCCAAAATCAAGTCTGATTTCTTTCATGAAGCTAAGGATTTGGCAGATGGATGACCAATCTTTCATGAGAAATGTGAAAAGAGGATAAAAAGGCTGATTATGCACTGGAATGTGGATTCCACATGAAATACAGGTAGTCCTTGGCTTACATCCATTTGTTCAGCGACTATTCAAAGTTACGGCAGCACTGAAAAAATGGGTCGATGACTGGTCCTCAAGGTTCCATCCACTGTAGCACCCCCATGGTCACGTGATTGCAATCTGGCACTTAGGTGCCCAGCTCACAATTACGACATCCCAGGGGGCTGTGGTCACCATTTCCAACCTTCCCTGCCGGCTTCCCACAAGTAAAGTCAATGGGGAAGCCAGCAGGGAAGGTCGCAAGTTGCTCCAGTAAGTCACTCCTGCTTTTTCTCCCACCCACAGCACCCTCCTGCCTGTGTGTGGCCCGCATTGCCCTCCCAGGCCCTCCCTGGCCTCCTGCACTGGCCCTCCCAGGCCCTCCCTGGCCTCCTGCACTGGCCGTCCCAGGCCCTCCCTTACCCCCACCCCCCGTGGCATCGCCACACTCCTTACCTGGGACTCCCACCTCTTCCTACTTAATGATTCACATGTCTGGGTTACAATGGCAACCGGGACTGCTGTGATCACATGATGTTGCACTTTACAATTGCATCACTTAGCGATGGCAATCCTGGTCCCCATTGCTGTCATACCCCGAGGCCTACCTGTACTGTGAGGACTGTTCTGGTATTCTAATCCAGCCACACTCTATTTAGAAAGGGATATCATTCTTTTTTATGTATGCTTGCACATCTTCACAGACACACTTTTTTGGTAAAATTTAGGAACCAAGCTCATTTCCTGGTGACAATGTGAACTTTTCAGCAACAGTTAGAAGTGATTGATCATTGCCACCTTCTTGGTTTCCCCCCCGCCCCCCACTTTTAATTTCCCAGTCCAGCCTACAATTTTGGGATTCCCTGCTGGTCTCTCATCCAAGTATTAATCAGATCTGAACCTGCTTATTTTTCTCAAGATGATGATGATGATGATGATGATGATGATGATGATGATGATGATGATGATGAAACCAATTTATATATCCGCCCATCTCACCACAGGTGATTCTGCGTGGTGTACAACAAATCTAAAAACAGTCAATAAATACATTAAAAATATCAAAAGCAAAATAAAACAGAGAATAAAAGGATGTTAAAAATAAGGGAACCACCTCACTAATTCCCCCATCCCCTTCGGTCCCCAGGCCTGCTGGTATAACCAAGTCTTAAGGGACCTCCGGAAGCTCAACAATGATGAGGCCTTAGTTGCCATGTGCTGCCACCTGCTGTGACAGTAATGTATTCGTTCCTCAGTAAGCTTATATGAAGATGCTTCCTTGGAGGAAAAATGGTGGCTGGCCTCTGCTATTTCTTAGGTGCAACAGTAGCAGTAATCTCATTGGGCTCATGAGCTCCATTAAACCAAATAAGTTCCAGAAACTAATATTCTGAAATGCACTGAAACATTTATAAAAGGATTTCTTCCAGGCAAGTCAGCATGGAAAGGATTCCTGCAAGGGAAAAAAAAAAAAGTTGAAAAAATTGTTTGCTCTACATTGGTTCAACTCTGTTGAACGGTTCATCAGTGAGATTTCATAAAATCAGTTGAAAGATGTGGGAGTTCTGTAATAACACAACAATCATGAAGGTGAAATGTGGTTGAATGTAGGAAGAGTGTAGCTGATCATATTCTTAGTCTCACATTTCACCTTCAAATATAGATTATAATGACTCAGTTAACTGCCTTTTTTTCTGTTTGCAAATTGTCAGCAATTGTCATTCTTTTCAGAGGCAGAAATCATTTAGAAATATTTGCTAAGTAACTTTAACTCCAAATAATTGCTAATGTGTGAGAAGTGCCTTTCCTTTTGGGGGCTGAAACTTTGGAGCTGTGGTTTGATGACTAGCACTGTGTGAATCACATTTAACGGGGTGCAAATATATTTCCTTGCTGTGAATATTCTCAAATATATCTCTAAAATTTCATCTTCTTTGATTTCTCATGGACCCCTGGAGCTTACAGTAAGCTTTGAGCTGTAACGGTTTTGGCTGGTAAGTATCTAGTTCTGAATAGACATTAAAATTAGGGGGTGAGGGATTCTATTTAAAAATATGCCTTTACTAATTTAGCTGTGCCAAGTACACAAAATGAAGCTAATCAGAACAACAGTGGTTAGGCTGGAAATGAAATGGCTGCTCGACAATGCTACTCATTGCCCAAATAGCCCCAATAAATTTTCACATAAGCAAGTCTTTGCAAATACATTTAGCGGCTGCTAGGTATGTGATTCTTGGGTCATGTAAGTTAACCATCCCATTGCAATTTAGGGTGTTCATAAAATTGCAGTAAATTGTTTCCTATTTACTGTAGGACTGTTTTATATTGTCAGAAAGGATTACATAAACCACCTGTTAATGGGCTTTTCTTCCATGGATACCAAAATATTCCTGACAAGAAAAAAAAAATAAAAATTAATAGTTATATAATACTTTTATCACAATTAACACAGTGGTCAAAAAAGAGTGTGCAAGTTTTCAGGTCTGAGGAAAACACCACAAGCAGGGCTAGCCTAGGAGAGAGAGGGGAGAGAGAGAGAGAGAGAGAGAGATGCCCCCCCCAACACATACATATACTGCATGTTTGCAGGCCACGCAAGCTTCTAGATGGAAAGCAGAATATATACTTCTCAGTTCTCTGTTGATAAATCAGTTAGTGTGTATGAATACTGTGACATCAAACTACAAGTTTTCTTAAGTTGCACTGGGAGTAAGCCAAAGCTGCTTGATATTAGGTGGTCCAGATTGTGTGTTCAGTGCTGGGAATGAACATGTAACACCATGAAGTCAACATCTAGGCAAGATCAAATGTTAAGCCTTAAGAGTTTGACCATTTCTATTTCCTTCCAGCCCATGCCCTTGAATATTCTAGTGTTTCTTCCATCCCTGCTCCTCTCTTATTTAAGTATCAGATTTTTTTTTTTAAATGAGACTATTGTTTTAGGATAAATTAATGGCCAGAAACTAAAGAGTTTAAAAACATTGCACTGGAGAAGAAACCCGAAAACAATGCATGTGCAAGACTATACCAGGTACAAGATGTTCCAAACCAGGGGTGGGGTAAAGAACACTTGAAAGCATGTTTCTGATAAAATTCTTGTAATTCCTATGATCATGGAACAGGCATGTAATGAACATTAATCAAACTCTAGTAGCTGTCCCTTTGATGAACATTTGTGGTGCTGAAGTAATCTAGTAATCAAGCTGAGGTAATCTAGCATGCATAGAAGCGAGAGCCGGAGGGAAGAGAAGTTCCATCTGCCACTCTATTAGAATTCATCTCAAAGAGCACTATAAGGGGACTCCCCATGTCCTTTTGTTCCCTGGCCAGCACAAGGAGGATTTTAGATATGCATGACCTGAATGAATAAGAAAGTGAATCTGAGATGCTTATTCAGCTAAAATAAATCTTTTAAAATCACCCTGTAGTATCCAGTCTTGTTGGGTGATTTTACTCTAGTCCTGCATAAAAGATTCCTACTTCTATAGCAGAGGACAAGCCTTTTTTGTCATATTATTGTTTGGCAAACTTACAAGTAGTTACTTGTAAAGAAACAATTCACACAGTGCATACAATTACTGGAGCAGCACATGAGATGCACCAACTTTGAGCTGTTTTAACACATCATTAACATAGTCTAATTGTCCAGAAGAATGGCATGGTCTAGAAGCTTGACAGCACATCTTCTGTTTCCAGGCCTGGAGTTTTAAGAAATGTTAAAAACTCAAAGCTGCCACTGACTCATGGTGTTGCCCAAATAAGCTTAGAATGAGCATGATTAAATCCAGGAAAGACTAACTCTGAAATGAACTTGCATTCGATCAAGATTGCCAATGAAAACAATGAAATCTGCTGTTTCTCATCAGTACCCCTATTTTCTCCCTTGCCAGTTTCCCTCATCTTCATCATCAGTGCTGATCTAGTGCTATGATGGGCCTGCCATTGCTCTTGTTTTTGCTTTTGCTATTGCTGCAGGTCATACATCTATGAATAGGCTTTTTCCAGGTGACTGCTCTTTCTAACAGAGCCTCACTATATATTGGCTGCATTGCCACTTAACCAACTGTAGCAGTTCTTATGGCTTCTGCTGCTCTGCCCAGCCTCTCCAGGTTAAGCAAAATGTCTGTTCTGGGAGTTGCAACTGAACCTGCCATGGTCACTGTGGAATTGCAGCTGATTCTGCTGTGTGAAGGAATGCAGCCAAAATCACAAAGTATATAGCTAAGAATGAAAAGAAGCCTGTCAGGACAGGAAGAGAATATGACCAGAACAGAACAAGAGAGGAGAGAAGTAGAGACATAGCAGGAAAAGAGAAGGAGAAATAACTGTATGTAGTCTCTGCATGCAGTCTTTGAAACCAGAAAGATTGCTCATGCCTACACTAGGTGGGATGTCTTTTACAATTCTGTGCTCTGTTTCAAAGCATAGATTAATTACAGTTTATTGAACAAATCTCAGTGGGCCCAGTTTGCCACACAAACTACACGAGGCTGTTAACATTACGGCATGCAGTGTGTGAATTCTGTGTAAAGAATTTGCGATCCTCTATAAAGGCTTGAATGTGGCCCAAACTGTTGCTTCCTATAATTACATTAGGCAAATACATTCTGAGAGGTTCTTACTCTTCAGTAACAGTTATATACTACTAATGCTGCAACGGTGGAGGTAGTATCAGGTGATGGCAGTGCTTCCTCAATGGGAGGTGCTCTAGGCCATGAAATCAAGACCGCAGGCCAGAGATAGGACAGAGCAGAGTTTAGGAAACATGACACAAAAAATAAGGGTAGGCAGGAGATTGCTAGGGGACAGGATCTCAAGAGTGACGGCACCAGCCTGAGCTCAGAAGTTAAAGGGGCCTGGGTCTGATTAATACTTGGACAGGAGAACACCAGAAATGCCTGGGATTGTAGGATAGGCTGGAGAGTGGGGAAAACATTCCAGAGGGAGGCCAGAGCTCACCAGGATTCAAAGTCAGCTCAAGAGCATCCTCACTTTAGAGGAACACAGTAGTTTTTTTCGCACTGCTTTATGTTCTAACTAAATTTTTCAAAATACTTATATAGATGAGCATGGTGAAATCTGCATTACAGATAGCAGGGGCTCCATGGTAACTGCCGTTATATTTCGGGAATTGAAACAAAGCACTTTATATTCTACATTTCTAATCTTCTTTTCAGCCAGATGAGATCTCTCTCTCTGTCTTAAAAGATACATGTTAATATTTAAAATTCAGTTCAGTCTGCCCAAAAATATTAATTCTGGGATAGCTGGTTCATGCAAGCCTGGACTCTTTCAGCCACTATTCTCATTCCTGTGGAACCTTCAGAACTGTAATTTTATGAAAGGGTTTCACTATCAACCCATTGCAACACTACAGTTCTCAGGGATATGGTAAGAACTGACAATTTAAGACAAATACTAATATGTGAACTAATAGTATAGCATTGAGTATTCCAAACATGAACACACGTGTACACATGTATATATATATGCATGTCTGTGTATATAAATACAGTGTATATATGGAATGAAATAGCAAATTGTTGTCCATAAGGGGAAAAAAAAGCCAATTCCTGATTAAGCCAATTCAAAGGGTGCAGTATAGTCTCCAGAACCCTTCATTGGGAAAGATGATAAAGATATAAACAAAAAGGTTGGGAAGAAAGTGGAAAAATTTGAGTGGTATTAATCAGGGCATCACCACATTTGGCTCTGCTTGACACTTTGATATTTCTAGTCTCTTTGGGGCAACTGGAATTATTGAAAGAACAGTTTTAAATGGCTGACTCTATATTTTATCTGGTAGAACCTAATTTGTAAGTCGTGTAATCTCCTTCACTTTTCTTCTTAAGGCTGAGCAGATGCAGACTCCAGAGCAACAGTGCCAGCAGTTCTTCCTCCTGCCTTTTGTTGAAAAGTTTGGGAAATCTCAAAACCTTGTATACTATATCTGTAACCTCTGAATTGTCCTAATAAAGATAGTGTCCCGGTATGAAATTTGATTAATTTAGGCACTGTGGCTTAAAACAAAGGACTTCTCATCTTGATGTAAAGGGTGTTTTTGTTGTAGTTGCTGTTGTTTGTTTTAAAGGAAATTATATAGAAGGAGCTAGAGATATATGAGATGTATCTCAATTTGGGATTTCTTGAACATTCACTCACTAAACAAACTCCATTTCTTTGCTACCATCCACATTATTTCTTATCTCCTTCCCCCACCCATCAAGGTCAAGAAACAGAGAGAGTAAATCTTCAGTAATGGACATTCCCCTCTGTGAAGACCCCTAAGGTAAAGCCTTGTTCTACAATTAGTGTCGCTTCAGCAGGCGCACACAGAAAGTGAAGCAAAGAGAAGCCCTCCTAAATTACAGTCATTTTCTCTGCAGATTTCTTGTCTGAACCCCTGGAGCACTAGGAATCTACTGGCTGTGGCAGCATAAGCGTGTGTGTGTGTGTGTGTGTGTGTGTGTGTGTGTGTGTGTAAACTGTAGAGTGAAGCAGATTCCATCTAGGTTGGTGTGGGACAGAGTTATGTCAGGCTGCTACTGTTTAACGTCTGGCTGATATAAAAGCTTGTTGCATCTTCATATGTCTGCATAAATAGTAGGAAACACAACAGCTTTTCAGTAAAGGAAATCTTTGTCCCTAAATTGATTTTGAGATAGAAAGGCTGGGGTTGTCATGCTATCTTTCCTATAAAAAGGAAAGTTAACTATTTACTATGGGACCCATGGCTCATTAGCTACTCCATAGTATATAGGTGAGCAATGTGCAGGCCGTGTGTGAACTTTGGTCGAACTCACTGTGGGTTGCATTGCTTTAGGAAATTTGCCCATCTGTAATTCATAAGATGGTAATTCATAATTTGGGCAGTGAAGTACACATACTATTGGTGTATAAGGAGATTATATGAATGGGCATATGTAACTGAATCAATCTCCATCTAGGCCCCATCCCCAGTGCCATGATTAGGACCACATTCCTGATGTAACTCCAGAGTGCCTTCATCCTTGCAACAAAACTCAAAAAGGATGTTCACAAAGAACTTGGGAAGAAATCTGGGCAAAATTATTGGGCTCAGAAGTTCTTAGACATGTATAATCTCCCATTATAAAAAAAAAAAAAGTTGCTTGGTTTTGGAAAAGTGATTTCCAAATGAACAAAAGAATGATAACCTTATTTCTGCAAAACAGAACAATTTAAAAAGAAATCCAGATCCTGGCTCCTCCTATATATTAAAAACATTATTTTAATTAAATCGGAAAATGGCTTGTTTAAATGCAAATTAAAACATCAGTCTCCAGTTTTAGCTTTATTTCCAAATCATGCCTCTGGACTAAATACTCCATAAGCAGTTTTAGAAATTAAAAGTGCTGGATAGCTACAGCCCAGTATGGAAGTGTGCCATTTGCCTGGAAAAATGAATAAGGTAAGCAGGCATAGTATGGAATGGCAGGTAATATTCTGGTAAATCAGTGTTGGGTAACTAGTAAAGTCTTCTGGTATGAGAGTTCCCATAACACATAATCCAAATTCCAAATGCTACCAAGTCTAAAGAGATTTTTAATTTAGATTGTAGAATTTATTTAAGTATTATTTATTTTATAATAAATTTAAGTATTTATTGTAGTAGAATGAAAATCTCTTTAGCCAATTCACTCTCTTTAGCCAATTCACTATATGACTTTGATTACATCCAGAATTAAAAGAAATGTGAGCTTTAATAATTTTAGGAGATCCATACTAGTACATAGACTATAGTATATACAGTGGTACCTCGGGTCATGAACACTTCTGTTCACGACCAATTCGGGTCACTAACAGCTCCGTTCGCAAAATTTTGCTTCCGTTCGCGAACGCCGGATCGGGTGACGAACAGGATCCGTGGCCATTTTCCCTCCCGTGACATGTGGTCGTGGCTTCCTGTAGGGAGGGGGACTCTCCCTCCAAGCAATAACCGCCTCCCCACCCTCCTTCCTGTCCTCCACGCCAGAAGTCACATCAAGCAAGGTTAGCATTCTCTCTCTTCATACTGTATTTTGTTTCATATTTTTGTGGTTTTAAAAAAAAAAATACATATGGTTCAGAACGGATTAACCGTAATTACATTGAACCTTATGGGAAAATTTGATTTGGGATGTGACCAAAATCGGGTTGCGACCAAATTCGTAGGGGTCAGAATGGATTAACCGTATTTACATTGAACCTTATGGGAAAATTTGATTCGGGTTGCGACCAATTCGGGTCACGACCAGAGTTGCAGAACGAATTAAGTTCGTGAACTGAGGTACCACTGTAGAAGGTATGGTAGATACAGCCATGTTCCTGTAAACAGAAAATCTGGCTTGGAAATCTAAAAGGTCATACCATAATTTGCCAGATCACTTATAGACTAATTTTTCAGACAAATCTATTTTGAATCACAGTGGCTGCAGACTGGTGGAGGAATACTGCTTTGGAGAAATTGTAAGACCACAGTGCCACATTTCTTATAATAGATTATTCTACTCTTTGTGGGAAGGGGGATCAAGGAAAAAAAAAAATGCAAAACAAACATAACACTCTGTTTCCAGGTATAGCTTTATTGGAGATGGGAAGGAAGTACATGTAAGCAGAAATGTGTATTTTGCTTATGTTTTCCCAACCTGTGCTGCTCAATATAACAACAGATATAGAGACTTGAATGCCCAGTTTCACAAAACCTGGAGTAGCCTCCTACACATGTGTGACTATGGTGTCATTGGTGATACATGTGATACATTGGTGATACATATAGCTGGATAATGAAGAAGAAAAAGGTGAATCAACCCAATTTATATGGTTTGCAGAGTTTGGGAAGCAAAAATATAAACATTAGTTCTGAAGACAGTAAGTTGTTCAGTGTTTGCAAAAAAAAAAAAAATCATGTGAGTGGCAGGAATGTGATCCTACAACCCCCCCCCCCCCCCACACTCATGTATCTAATTCAGTGGGGCCTTCTAAATGTTTATTTACTGTGGAGAATGCCTGCAAAATATTTCTGTCATTGCATTTACAGTATAGTCCAGACAGTACATTTGTGGTTATATACTGTTTTAATCATTGGATTTTATTGGGTAAGGGGCCTTGAGAGGATTTTATCCTTTAAAGGTGCCCTAGAAAAATTTGAGATTTTTTTTTTAAACATGCATAGTAAAATCTAAAGTAAACTAGACAACCTGTGACCCACTGGGTCATCGTTTCAGAGACATTTCCTTTCCTAAACAGAGAAACAGAATGACCAAAGACAAAAAAGCAGTGAAAGTGTGAGTGACTTATGACTTGCTGCCAGCTTCCCTGTTGACTTTGCTTGTGGGAAGCTGGCAGGGAGCATCAGAAATCTTCTGTCTGTCCTCTCTCCCTCCCTTTCCACATATAATATAGGCTTGTGCCATTTGCCCTCCTCTCATGACCCCCAGGAGAACCCCAATGAAGTCTCCTTTTCCTCAGCTAACCCGTGGAACTGCCCGCCACTTTGCTGGGGGGAGGTGGAACAAAGGGAGCCATGGAATTTGAGGAAAACTGCACCCCTGCTCCCCATTCTGGCATGTCCCCAAGGGCCCCCTCCCTAGAGGGAGGAAGAGGGCTCACCTGTCAACCACTGGTGCCCCTCAACCAGCCCTACCTCAGCAGCAGGTATCTAAGTTGCTCCTTCATCTTTCCCCCAACGCCCACCGCCGTTAAAAGAGATTTCAAATTTCTGCCTCATTTCCAAAGCAGCCAAATGCCACTCACCCATTGGGCCTTGTCGCTAGCTGAAAGGGTGCAGGGGGCAGAGGGAGGCAGGAAAGAGGTCAAGGATACACTGATGACAATCACATGACCTGGGCTGACTGGCAGCATGGCACTGCAGCAGTGCTGAAGTGGCCACAAATTTCCCAAATTTCAATCTTATGGGAGTAATGGGTCTTGGATTTTGGATGCATTCTGTAAGTTAGCCCATCTGAAGTACCTATGACACACCATTTTGCTCAGTTGAAGGTTACAGACACGAGAGTTTAGTAGTATATAGATAAATGTGTACTTGAGTATTCCTATAAGATATACTATATAAAACAAATGGAAGTATTTTCTTATATATAGTATGTCATGTATAAGAGGATACCGCTTACTAACTCATCCAGTGACCCTACTACTATTGGCCTGACTGGAATGGCCTCTAGACAGTGAAGTATAGTTGATATAGGGCAAAAACCATATGTTGTTATTTTGTTATTTATTACTACATGTTTTCAGGGAATGAATTTTCTGGATCAAGTCCCCAAATAATTTTTCTACTCTTTGGTACTGTACATCTTGATGTGAGTGTAGGTGAAATGTTTTCTCTTTTGTTTTTCTGCCCTAGGCAGCAAAATGTTTGGGCCACTCCAGAGTCTATCTGCAAAATAACTTTGTACTGCATTTCAAAGCCAGTTTGGAATGTCACGTTTGGATTTGTGACAAGTGTAAGAGATAGTGATAATAAATGTATATAGGAACTGAAATTATTTCCTCATCTTCAAAAATGGATCAGTCGAACTCTTAATATAAAGTCAGCTTGACTGATATGAATCAAATGTATTTTTCTTTGTGTGTGTGCATGTCTCTATCTGCTCTCACACACATTTATACATCTATATTTCTAGTTTAAAAGTAAAGTAATTAAGATGAGTGCACACTACCCAACTCAGGGATCCAGACAGGCAATATGTTAAAAATAAGTCTGAGATGGTCATAAATGGAATGTTTCAAAAGTTTTTTTTTTTTTTAATGCCAAAGTTTGATGTCGACTTTGAATTTGAGGGCCAGGCCAATTGGTTCTCCTGCCCCATTCTCTGACCAGTTCTGAGTATGCATCACAGATTTGCACGACATGGGCCAATATGTGTATTTCCAAAAGAAAAATCTAAAATTGTTCTCTTGCAGCAGAATCCATAGTATTGAGAGCTGAATACCATTAAGCTCACCAATATTTACTCTTAGTGTGTGTGTATAGGATTGCAACCTTAACTATCTTGCAGTGACAGAACTCCTGGTTAGATAATGAAGAGAGAAATTAGCAAGATCTTCCTTGATTTGTTGATCTTTCTGCTTTATATAGCAGAAGAAAAATGTTTCATACCTTTTCTTACAAAAGCTGCAAGCAGGATACTGTACTTAAGGAGGGAGTGTTAAACTGTAATTAGACTTTGCTTGAAGATTTGCCAATAGATATAACATTTAGTGGAAGCATTGTTTTGCTAGCTGTCACACTGCCCCACCCATTTCAGTAGCATAGTTTCTATAGCAACTGAGGCAAAGGAAAGGAAAGGAAAGGAAAGGAAAGGAAAGGAAAGGAAAGGAAAGGAAAGGAAAGGAAAGGAAAGGAAAGGAAAGGAAGCTTTTGAATCATGTGGTCACTGGAAATGCATGACAGTATCACTGCACCCACAGTCACAGCTCTTCCCTATATGGAAGGCACTTGGGAAAGTTACCACAAAGCACAGGAACATTTCGTTAAGTGATTGTTAAATCAGAAATTGCTAAAATCTTCTTTCCTATTCAGCTCTGGCAGGTTCCCTGCAGCCCCGAAGAATACCTTGGCTTTGCGCATAAACCAGCATGTGCTTTCAACCACAGTAGTCAAAATTCAAAGCAGAGTTTTTCTCCAGTTACTGCCAGTGGAGAATTGTTCCCTACAGTGCAGTCACTGGGGCTTAAACTGCTTGGCTTCCAGTAATTTAAAAAGGAGGAGGAATGTACTGTAGTAATTTTCAGTGGGAATGTCCCATCCCCTCTTCATTTTGGAAAGATGTTCTTGCTATACAACTAGCATCTGTTCTGTACTCAGGATACTAAAACATAGAAGCCTGTACTTCAACTCTACTCTTCTCTCTCTCTCTCTCGCTCTCTCGCTCTCTCTCTCCCTCTCTCTCTCTCTCTGTGTAACCAGTATATAGTATATTAATGAATATTTTTGCTGTATGGAATCTGGAAAGAATCAAGTAGGGGAAACAATAAAGTGTTGATTTAGTGACTCCTACAAACAACAAGACTCATCTAAACTGATTCCTTAGTAGTCTGGTTTGGAGAACACAGCTAATAGCACAATGTAAGTGCATGAAGTATAGAAAGAGTCTGCAGAAGATGAGAGATCACACCATGTACAAAATGGGTTATTCCTTCTTCCAATGTTGCCTCTGCCAATGCAGTTTTGTGTTGCTGTCCTTCACCTGGAATACATGAGGATAGGCTGATAGATGAAGGGAACTCTCTCAGGAGCCTTCAATACCATTGATCATGGCACCTTTCTGGATAGGTGCAAGGGGTTGTGAGTGGGAAGCTACAATGGTTTTCCTCCTTCCTTCAAGGTTGGTTCCAGTAGGTGTTGATGTAGTAGAGAGATCTAGTTCTAGGCCTTTGCTTTGTGCACACCCCAGGGTTTGGTTCTTTTCCTGCTTCTGTGTAACATCTATGTAAGGTTGTTTAATGATGTTATTAATCAGCACAGAGTTAGATATCATCAGTATGCTTATGAATCCCAGTTATATATCTCAGCCATAGCCAGCCAAGCAATGCCACTGTAGTTCTGTCTCAGTGCCTGGAGGCTGTAGTGGTCTGGGTGGGGGAGAACAGGTTTAGACTCAACCTTAACAAGACCAAGTGATTGTGGATTGCGATCAAACAGTGGATCCCTGGATCCATGGAGTTTCCATCTTTGGTTCTGGATGGGATCAAACAGTCCAAGACACCCAGTGTACTATTGGAGAGTCCTTCTATATTCATGGCTTCTATTTGAAGAGTGACGGCTTAGAGGCCTATGTACAAATCTATCTTATGTGCTAATTGTGCCCATTCCTAGATTTGGAGGCCCTACTCACAATCACACAGCCTTGTTTACCTCTTGCCTGGATTACTGTAATGTGCTATACATGGGGCTGCCTTTGGCAACCCCTTGGAAGTTGCAGCTGGTCCAGTACTTAGTCAAGTGAGTAGTTATGGAAGCATTTCAGGCTGCCCATGTAATAGTGTGAGGTGTTACCTTTTGGGTGCAATTCAAGGTGTTGTTTACAGGTGGTCCTTTTTTAATGACCACTCATTCAGCAACAATTTGAACTTACGACAGTGCTGAATGCCAGTCTTCAAAGTTTCAGCCATCGCAGCATCCCCACAGTCACATGATTGTGATCCAGGTGCTTGGTGACTGGCTTGCAATTATGCTGTCACAGCATCCTGCAGTCACATGATCACCATTTGCAACCTTCACTGCTGGCTTCTGACAACCAAAGTCAATGGGGAAGCTGGCAGGAGGTCACAAATGTTGACCACGTGACGTTGCATTTAACAATGGTGTGGGATTCCCTTAATGACAGCAACCAGAAATGCTGGAACCACCATTGCTAAGCAGCGTGGTCACGTGACATCACACTTTATGACTGCATTGCTTAGCAATGGAAATTCTGGTCCCAATTACTGTTGTTAACTGAGGACTACCTGTATTACCTATAAAGCCCTTCATGACAGAAGGGCTGGTTATTTACAGGACTATCTGTCTCCAGGTATATCTGCCCATCTCATAAGATTTGACAGGGTAGGCATGCTTGGTCCCATTACTTTTCAATGTCATCTGGCAGGATCCAGGAAATGTGCCTTCTCTTTTGCCACATCTGACTTACAGAATAGCATCCACCCAAGATCCATCTGGCCCTGACCTTGGGTGCATTTGGAAGACTCTGATTACATGCACTTTTCACCTAGGCACTGATTTGGGAGGTTTTATACCTGTCTTAAATGTTTCTGATTGTTTTTGGTTATTTGAAGTTGCTGATGGTGCAATATGTTTTATTATATTTTTTTTTAAATGTTGTTTTTAACTCAGTATATCACTCTGCATCACATTTCGATTGGGCAGCTATATTAATTGATCAAGTCAGTAAATAAATAAATAATACTAGAAGGAATTTTTTAAATCCATTTTTAGCACGACGAATATTCTATACTGAACAATGTTTTTATTAGACCAGTTTAAGATTTACAAAATGGAACCTGCTAGGACTGCCACAGATGGAAATATTGGGGATATATCAAGAAAGTGCATTGTTGTCCTCTTGCTATTTTCTAAACATCTTATCATTTCAGCATCTCTTCTGAGACAATCTCCACTGCACCTAATTATCTGTCTAGTCATCCTGGGAACCTTCTTGTGCCAAACACAAATATAAGAAATAAACAACAGAATCAGCATTATTTTTATTTCTTTCAAAGTAGCAATCATACTAATTCTGAAATCTATAGAGAATATAGATTTCCAAGCATGTCAGAATGACAATTGTGAAAGAGAACAGAGAGAGAACTGAGATCTAAATGGTTTCCCTCAAATGTATGATACAGGTAGTCCTTGTTTAGTGCCCACAATTGGGACTGGCAACTCCCAATGGTCACTAAGTGAAACCACAATTGTGCTTATGATCTTACTTCAATTTTTCCTTTGCTTTACAGACCTGTGAAGGTCATAAATGCTAGGATTGGTCATAAAGTTACTTTTTCATCACCATCCTAACTGAATGGTTGCTAAATGAGGCAGTCACTAAATAAGGACTACATGTATTAGGGTTAAAGTGCTCATGTTCTGAAAGAGAAGGATCAATACTTAAGACTTGTTGTTATACTGTCAATTCTTGCTAAGAAATCAGAGATTGTTGAGATAGTTACTAAGCATAACTCCAGCCAACACTGAAGATGTTAAAACCTATATGAAGATAGATATGGAGATAGCAATGTGTATCCCTTGTTGTGAGACATTTCATAAAGATAAAGCCACAAACAAAAGGCCTTATCTTCTTGGCTTTTTAACCTAATATTAGTTAAGTTGTGAACAGTCTTTGTATGGACTAATTAATATAGATGCCAATTATATACTCTCTCCTTTTTGGAAAGTTGTGAAGATGATAAGATGAGAGGATAATCTGATACTAAGTAGAATAATTTCCCAGAGTAAATTCTACAGGGATAGGTAATTTATACCTGGGAGGAGAGTAACACAATGTATCTTAGCTTTTCTGTTCAGTGAATAATGTGATTAATTATTTACATGACATATGTGGTTAAATCTCATCAGAGAGGAGATTAATATGTTTTGCAGCTTGGAATAATCTTTCCTCACCTTCATACCACAGGGCCTCTCTTTCTTATAAGAGAGTGAACAGATAGCTCAAAAGTATATAAAATATTTTAACATTTCAAAAACATTTTAAACCGTAGAAAACTGAGAGGGATACCTGTTATCATATGGCTTATTTAGATTAGATCCATACTGGTAGTTTGGGATGGATAGCAACATTGAACCTATACATATATACCTATTAGTTATAAATAGTTCTATTGACATTCCTATCACATGATAGGGTTTGCATTTATTTTCAGCCAATGACTTGTTTTCATTCAAAGACATCTATATAGAAAAGCAAAGGGATTACAGTTAATTATATTGCTCAAGGTAGTCCATAAGCTGCTCTGGTCTATATTCTAGAGTTTTTAAAATCATGCGAATAAGAAAGTCTTCATTCCCACAATTTTCTTTGGAATGATAAACTTTTCCCCATAAATTAGTGGAAGTCTTTGGTCAGTATAGGGAAAGGATTCCATAAGGGGAGTGGGTGAGACAACTGGAATGCCTTTCCATGTAGCAGTATCTCATATACACATAGTACACATATGGAATAATTAAGAATGTACTTTCAGAGGGGAGAGGTTGTGGTGGGCAGTTCTGACAACCTTAAAACTGCCAGTTTGTTAACACTGTATGATCAATTCTCATTCAAATCCTGTGAGTGACTTGATGATGAGGTATCACTGCTGATTTTAATATCTCTCTCCAGTGAGTTACATTAGTTGGTGAATATAAAGGTATTTAAGCACAATTATCCTTATTGACCTTATTCTAGTGTCCTTTAAATTAAGGAAAGGGAAGGTCATAAGTTGTTCTTATTAACAAAAGGTGCTGTGCTCTCCCACCTTTCTGTTACAGGAAAAAAAAAATCCTTCCTGTGGGCAGGTCTTCCTGGAAATATATACTTTTGTATTTGTGTGTGTAGCCACACATACAGATACATATATATATATACACAAATACTTATATACAGTACATACACACACAAATACATATACACACAAAGTTAACTTGAATTTATATAGACAAATTTAAAGCATCAAAATGCACAAAGAGTAATGCACAACAAACAGCTCTCTAAAAAGCACCCTTAGCGTGTTGCTTTCTAATGTTTTTTAGAACTACTTCTACTGTGAATACTATAATAGCATAATGGCTATAATTCTTGTCTTGTAAATAGAAGATTGCTGTTCAAAACCCACAGAAACTTTGGGAGGGGGTTTTTTTTTTTTTTTTTTTGTAATGCTACTTTTCCCCCCCTAAGCTTCCTGCTTTTCCCTGGCTTTGTTCGTTTTTAATAAATGCAGTGGACCATTTCATTGTTTTTCCAGTCACTATTTAGGAGCTGAGGAAAAAGCCTTTCTATCTTGGGTGGCTAGAAAAATGGAGAAAGAGTGCACCCCTGGACTTTTTTGGGGAAAAAAAAAAAAAGTCAAGGGAAGCTCATGAGAAAAAAAGTAATAATTAAAAACCCTTTATTTACCAGGAAAGAGTTATAGCTATTGTGCTGTTACGGCATTCATAATGAAGGTAGTTCTAAAAGACACTATGGCGAGTGTTAACTCAATTGAAAAGGCACTCCTGCCTCTACAAAGTAGTCAGTGAACTCCTGGGGTTACCCTGCAGCAAACTGAAACACACTATCTGAAACAAGCAGCAGTACTGAAGGTGACATAACAGAAATGTGTACTTCAGAAATAGAACAGAAAAACGTCTACTGAGATTGCTTTGGTTGTGAGTGGGAAATTAATAAAGAGAACATTATGCTCTGGATAATGTTCATTTCTGGATGGCAGAAATGGTTGCTGGTCATTCAGGTAATAGGGCAACTGGGATATATGGATAAGCCCTGAGTTAAACGTTTTGTTTCTGATATGTAAATGCAACAAAATTATTCTCCAGTTTTTATGCTGAACCAATGTGGTTTTCAATTCAAAAGCTGCATTTGAACATCACAATTGGAAAAATTGCATATAGAAATGTATATATTAAAGAAGATTGCATACAAGAAAGGTATTAGCTGGAAATGTTGGCAGAAAAAGGTGTCTGTATTAGAGATAATTCCACAGAAAAAATATTTTTCCTTTTTTGTGATGCAGAAGAGAACATACATATTTTCACGCAGAACTTTGTTAAGGAAAACTAAATGCAGAATAGGACAGAACAAATGTATGCTTGAAAACAATGTGAACTTTATAAAAAGCAAAACTGACAGATAAATCCAGCCACAATTCTGATGAATGGCCCAGTGTTCTTTTTCCAGGGTCTACTGCATACATATGTATTAGTTACATAATATCTTTTGGCATTATATAGTAGTTGAGCATTGTTACTTTTTCACTTTTGATGACATGAAGATTGATGAGTACCTCCTTGGAAACAGACTTGCCTTAAAATGATCAGAAAAAAAGATTAAAGGAAGTTGAACACTGACATTTGGACTCCAGTTGATCATTACAAATAATATAAGACAGACTTTGGGGAGAAGAGATTTAAAAAATGATATAATTTCCAATATTGTACTTAATATACAAACATAGTTAGAAGTGAAGCAGACCTTCAAAAAGTATGTCATATCAGGCTAAATTGTCTTTTGTTTCTACCACCACAGCTATGTAGTTTGCCTGCCTACTGTACTGAAGTAGGCAAACTACATAGCTGTGGGATGTAGGCAACTGTAGTGGGATGTTGTATTCAAGATAGTAAAAAGAATTTCCCAGGAAATACGTTACTGAAAATAAAGTAAAATAAGATGCTCTGTCAATTATGCCTAAGTATCAGCTGAGCAGCTTTATTGCTGCTTCTGCTATCTCATTTTTTCCTGGAGTTCCAGGGATCCCATGTTGGGTATGATTACTGATATCCTAAATTGGATTAGTTATTATGGTTTTCTCTTATAAATAGGGTTTAGGTATGGGAAATCTTAGATTAACAGATGGCAAGTGTGTCTTTAGGTTTGGACTTCCATTTGAGTGCCTCAAATTCTAGGGAACAGATCTAGGATGGTTGGAGGCTTGGGGTGGGGGGAAATCAGAGTAAGTTGTGTTCTTGAAATATGTGGCATCAAATGAAGCATTTTTATGAACAGTAGTTTGTGCAGGCCAGGTGTCAGCATCTACCTCTTTGAACCATATAAATATTGAGACACTCAATAGGATCCTGTTCCAAGAAAAAGCTTCCATTCTGTGCTGGGTCCCCACAAAACATTAAGCTACCCCAACCCATTAGAACCTTTACATTTCTTTTTTTAAAAAAAAAGAATTGTGGAGCTTGAATACCTTTCAGTTATGCAGGAAGAGGCTACTTTATATTCCAGCTGGACTGTGCTTAGCTTGGTCAATCACATGTTCTGTTGGAAAAATTAAAAGGGAAGCTTAACTAACATATTCACTGAAACATAAATTAAGAGCAGTAAGTAGAGCAAGTTTCTTATGAATTTATTCTGGAAGCTTTCATCCATGTACTGTTGAACAACACCTATCTCAAAAGCCAGAAGTTGTCTTTCCAATACCTTAGAATGTTTTCTAAAGCTGTAACAGAAATTGCTGGCAGCGAACTCACTGAGAATTTTTATTTGAAGGAAATGTGTAATGTCAAAGAAGGGAAGTCTTCTATGTTCATTGTACACAAAGGGAAGCTACATGGTGGGAATCCTGCTGTGAAACCTCTTCAGATGAATAGCTTGTTAAGGAATGAAGCAGTTAGCTGAATAAAAGCCTGATTATGTACTAAGAGGTAGAACATAGCAAGAATCATAACAGTTAAATGAATAATTTTTAAGGCTGAGTTGCTTATTGCTGACTTGCCGCTTTGCAATTTAATCATATATATTTTTGTGGCTGTTAACAATTGATCACAGCAAGTATTTTCACCCACTGATGTTGCTTCTTCTTTGTGTTTATTGCTTATTCAGTCCCCTTTAATCTTGGGCAATCAGGGGTAGCATTTTGGATGGGCACTGGGCAGTTATGCTGTGTCCAAGGTGTTCCATCCGAGCTGTGCTAGCTGTAGGATAGAGTGGGCTGCCTTTGCAAATGGGATTTTACCTATCAGCAAAAAACAAAACAAAACAAAACAAAACAAAAAAACAGTTTTTGATACTTTTTTTTTTTTTTTTTTGAGAAAGAGGACCCAAGTTGTATGGGGAAGCTTCAGAAACTGGATGTACAGAATGGTACATTTAAACTGATTGTGCATTGTTGCTAGAGTGAGCAGAGTGACAGAATGAAATATTGTTTTTGGAGTTCTATAACAATGTAAAAAAGCATTTTGTTCCCAGAATTGAATGTCTAAGGTCCCTTGGGTTAGTATAGAAGTTCCATGTCTCAAACTATTCATTCTGGTTTTCCCAGTTCTCTACCAATTTATGCACAATTCCAATTAAATAACCTTAAATACACATTAATTGTTTGTGCAATTTCATCTCTGGAATAGCCCATGATCATCTCCAGAGTATTTGCTTTGTTCAGAAAAATTACACAAAAAACACTGTCTAATTCTCTTCTGTTTGCTTCACCTCTGCTTTCTCATACCCAAGGGAAACACCATTCATTCTTTTAGCCAATCTTCGAAGTAATTTGGCCTTCAGTCCTTCTATTCTTCCACCTATCTTTCTTCACCTCTGCTCCTAACAGACAATATGTTAGGTCTTAAACTGGATAGCAGAAAACTCCCTACATTTCAGAGATCCTCCCTTATCAGGTTTGAAAACAGGTTCAGCTAAATCTGCTCATAATGAACTTTCAAATCATCACTCTAAATGTGCAAAAATGCCAAAAATCAGCTCAGCATATACAGATAGACAAACAACCATACACACACATACACACTCCCCCACGTAGCCCTTCTGTTTTTCATGAATGCCTGCATAATCTTTTTAAAATCAAAACAGCCACAACACCAATTATTTAAAAGCATCAAGAAGTTGAGTTCATGCAAAATCTGAAACACAGGCTACTAAAGAATGAAACTGGTAGGGCTGTGGGAAGAAGCTATGCTTTACTAATGTTCAAAGAGGCAGTTTAGACTATAGAGGTAAAGTAATTCTGCTAGTTGAGGTGTAGAGGTAACACAACTTGAAGCACTTTTGTATTGCTCTGAGGCTTCCGTGTTGTGTATGCACTGATGCTTCTTCCATTGTTTTAGTAGCTGATTGCAAGAATCAGAAGAGAAGCTACTGGACAAGGCTTTGTAGCAACACAAATCACTGCAACACAACCACTTCACTTTTGACGGCAGGGAAGAACTATGTTGCTTTTCAGAGCAACTTTGAAGAGATACTTTCCATGACACTTTATCAAAGCGAAACACCCCCTTGAAGCTTTACACAGCCTTGGATGCTAGATTACAGTATAGGTCCGTTTATAGTTACAAAATGAATCATAATGGATATCTTGGGGTAGATTGCTGGGTGGATATGCCCCAGGCTTCTTCAGTTTGACTAACAAACATAAATCTCTCTGTTTGAAAAAGACATTCACTTAAGCTATGGTAATTGTCTGGCATTATGTCATTGTTTTGCAAGGTAACATGATGTGACAATCATCATGGTTTACCAACTGTATGAAAAATAAGAACAGAGAGGAATTGTAAGATGAGAGAAAAGCAATAGATATATTCAGGTTCCATTATTTCCTAAGGATTTTCAAAGAGCTCCCACTATTTCTAATGGGCATTCTTGACCTTTATAAGTATATCCAATAGGAAAAAATAGGAAGGCACAAATCACAGAGCTAAATCTGCTCCAGAAATATATATTAAGAATGAATGTGAAAACACTAAGATGTTAGCTCTGGGTGCTTACAGGAATGCCCACAGCTACATTGTGTAACTGATTTATAGATGGTAATATAGAACTTGATCTTGTTGCAACAAACCATATAAATGTTCTTAAAGGCTTTGTTTTGTCAATTTCCATACTAGGGGGAGGATATCATAACCAGGGTTGGGGAGATAGTTTGATACAAAAATTTGGTGTTGATCTGGTAGAGACAGGTCCATTTGTTTGGGGAGAGGTTCCATAGCTAGGTTCAGGAGGCACGCCCAGTTATCCATTTCAGGGGATACAAAATCGGATCTGGTGAAACAAAAGATTACAGAACTGGTGCAAAACTTAGGCATATGGTTTGGGTAGAAACCAGATGTTGAGCTTTGTAGTTAACACAGATAGTATCATAGCAGTTTGACAGAAAATAAATTATTGTCTGCTATCCACCACTAAATAATGCAGTTGGGTGGTAGAATTATGCCTGGGTTTACAAATCCTAAGAGCTTTGTAGTTAACTCAGATAATATCATAGCAGTCTGACAGAAAGTAAATTATCGTCTGCTATCCAACACTAAATAATGCAGTTGGGTAGTAGAATTATGCCTGGGTTTACAAATCGTACAATTCTAGCCTGACTTCTCAGCTTAAGCAATGTGTCTTTATACAGAATAATAAATTATTGCCATATTAAACCATGTTTTTCCACCTAGACTTGGTTCACTTTTTTCCAAGCTATTACCTTTGGTTTGCCTATCTCTGCCTTAGCCCTATTTGCTTGACAGAACTCAAACTAGAGCTTTTCCATTTTTTAAGAAGTGTGGTTATATCACATTGCAGTTTTTCTTTATCTCCTTTTATCTGTTCCAGCAGTCAAGATAAAAACACCTGCATTGGCATTAAAAAAATGTGTAGTTAACTGAAGTAGAATTCTTTTGCATGGTAGAGCTTAGTTTGTTTAGGAGCCAAACATATACAGTACATGTCACCTCTCCCAATTAGTCACTGTAACTTAAAAATCAGATCAAGAAGCATTGGATAGCTGTAAAAATGTTTAAACCTGATAGAAACTATGAGGTTCTTTAACATTGTCATCTCCTCCTTCTCCTCTTTCATTTTATGTATAATGAGTTCCCCCCCCCAAAAAACCATGTAATTTTTGCATTTTATTTTCTTTATTATGTATACCCTGAACAGAGAATGAAAGCCAGCTTCTAATCACTGCAAAAATATGTCTTTGTTTTGTTTTCTTTTTACCTGAACATATCAGCTTTCTTTGTGTTAAACTCTCCACATCAGAGAAAAGAAAAATGACATATGTACAAATATCTTCTGTTTTAAGATTAGCTTTCACATATGCAAGCTTCTAGTATTACTCTTATTCTCTTACTCTCATCTTGTCCAAAGCTGGAGCAGCTTTTTCATTTGTTTATACTAGTCTAAGCTTAGAGAGAGAACTTTCCAAGTAACTAACATTACAACTTAATTGTCCCAGTATTGTAAAATAATGGGTTGGCATAATAGCATAATATCATTATAACATTTTTTAAAAGAAAAAAATGGAAATTATTCCCCCATTTATTTTTGCTTAGGATAGATAAGCATGAGTCCCATTAAGTGGGAGTCTTACATACTGTATGATTAAACTTTATAATACAGGCATTTGGCTACAATATGGCTCAAATGGGGAGGTGAATATGCACACCCATGAAACTCTATCCTAAACATGCTTATCGCAGATATTTGCATGTCTGCTATGAAAATCTGACAGTGGACCATGAGCATATTCATCTGAATGATTGTGCAAAGCATACCATGTAAAGGAGCCCTACCTTATCCAGGATTCCATGGTTCTGGAGGAAATGGATTATCTGGACCCTTTTCAGTCAGGTTTCAGGCCCGGATACGGAACAGAAATGGCATTGGTCGCACTTATTGATGATCTCTGGTGGGAGCAGGATGGTGGAAGTGCGACCATCCTTCCTCTCCTTGATCTCTCAGTGGCTTTCGATACCATCAACCATGGCATCCTTTTGGGACGGCTCAGAGGATTGGGGGTGGGCGGCACAGTTTTGCCCTGGTTCTCCTCCTTTCTCCAGGGCCATTCCCAAATGATAGTGACAGGGAGCGAGAAGTCCCAGCCTCAGCCCCTCCTTTGTGGGGTGCCGCAGGGTTCGGTTCTTTCTCTGCTCCTTTGCAACATCTACATGAAACTGCTGGGTGAGATCATCTGCCATCATGGGATGAAATATCATCAATATGCTGATGATACTCAATTATACATCTCCATCCCAGGTGAGGTAAGTGATGCCGTGACCACCCTTTTGCGGTGCCTGGAGGCTGTAAGGGTCTGGATGGGGATCAACAGGCTTCAGCGGAACCCTGGTAAGATGGAATGTCTGTGGGTTAACGGCTCCTCTGTAAACAGGACTTGTCATCTTTGGTGCTGGATGGGGTAGCACTGCCCCAAACAGACCCAGTGCGTAATCTGGGGGTTCTCTTGGACTCATGGTTCCTGCTCAAAGAGCAGGTGGCAACCATGGCCAGGAGGGCCTTTGCACAACTTCGGGTTGTGCACCAGTTATGCGCTTTCCTGGATCGGGATGCCCTTTGAATGGTCACTCATGCCCTTGTTATCTCCCATATAGACTATTGCAATACATGGGGCTATACTTGAAGAGTATCTGGAAGCTACGGCTGGTCCAGAATGCAGCTGTGTGGGCTATTTTTGGAGCCCCAAGAAGGACCCATGTAACATCATTGCTCCGCAAGCTGCATTGGATACCAGTCTGCTTCCAGGTCCAAATCAAGGTGTTGGTTATTACCTCTAAAGCCCTATATGGCATGGGACCAGGTTACCTAAAGGACCACCTCTTCCCCATGACTTCAACATGTCCCACCCGATCACACAGAGGGGGCATGCTTCAGACCCCCTCAGTAAAAGAGCTCCAATTAGTGGGGCCCAGAAGACAGGCCTTCTCGGCTGTGGCCCCCAACCTTTGGAACATCCTGCCCCCGGAGTTGAGATTGGCCCCCTCACTCCTGGCCTTCCAGAGGGACTTGAAGACCTGGTTCTGCTACTTGGCTTGGGGGGAGGAAGGGAGACATCAAGTGTGGGGATGGCTAGTCCCTTAGAAGCCTTTCATCTCCAGCCCAGGAAACCATCTCCCTCTCGGACTTTTTTCTTGGTAATGTTTTGTACAGTTTTTTGTACAGTTTTTATGTTTTTTCCAATTTTATATGTATTTATTATTTTAATGGACTGTGTGAGCCACCCAGAGTCCCCCATTAGGGGGAGATGGGTGAAGATAAATTAAATAAATAAATAAATAAATAAATAAATAAATAAATTCCAACTGAAAGCTGAAAATTGTATTTCAATAGCCTCTCAGAACTTCAGAGTCAATATTCCAAGATCTCTAAAATCAGTCATTTGCACAGGGACCTTGCAATATTTCCACTTGAGCCCTATACATGTAGCAGATGAATGCCTGCATAAGAATGACATTACTCCTATGAATGTTGCTAAATGCACATGTGATCTCAACTTTATTCTGTCTTTCCTATGCACATCTCCCTCTTGGACTTTTTTTCCAACAGGCTTGCTCCATGGACAATTCATCAAGTTGAAAACTGTTAAGTCTGGTTGGGGACCCATTACACATCTAGGATGAAACCATGTCATTCTGCATTGTTCTGTTCAAAATAACTACAGTCACACAAACAGTTACAAAACTGCCGTTTCAGAGATGCTACTCACATTACAGGTCTGAAGCAATGGCAATAATTTTCCCTACAGGCATATATAGTTCTTGAATTTCTCCCAGCAATGTATAATAAGCTGCTCAGAACTGTATCAGAACTTTGCCCATTTTATTCCAATGGATACTGTTTCTGGTAAATAGGTAAGAGTTCATATCCCCAGGAACGCAGCTATATCTCATCAGTAGCTGGTGTAAGGCAAGCCCAGAAAATAATTATTTCCCAAACAGCACTCCATTTTAGATTTCAAATCCTTGTTTTCTGTTACAAATGAACGTTGGTAAATTAATCAAGGTCATTTATTAGCTTTTCAGACCTACAAATTCTATTCAAAGGCACAAGTTTTCATGAGCTATAGCTCATTTCATCAGATGTTTTGGCTGCCATAGATTAACATGGCTGTCCTTCTACAATGACAAGGTCATTTAGAGGACCATTAGGAATAGCATTCACTGGACCTGTGCATTTATTTATATGATATATATTTGTGTCTTCAAATCAGTGTTGAGTCCTGGTGACCGCCTGGGAAAGTCCCTGCAGTTTTCTTGACAATATTTCAGAAGTGGTTTCCCATTGCCTCCTTCCTAGAGCTGAGAGAGAGTGACTGGCCTAAGATCACCCAGCTGGCTTCATGTCTAAGGTGGGACTAGAACAATCTCCTGGTTTCTAGCCTGGTGCCATAATCATGACACCAAACTTATCTTACTTTATTGCTACTGTTTTTTCATTATATATGTTGTAAACCACTTGAGGTCCAGTATACTGTATTGAGGTGGTGTATACATTTCATAAATAATGTTGTTTGAGGTTTATTCCCCATAAGCTTACAAAGGATTATAGGTAGCTTACTCCTCAAAATCAGAAGGGATGTGCACATGTGTGTAGGGTCTCATTCTTAAATTAGCTCTTTTGTGCATCTTTTGCCTCATGCTCATTTGTGCATTTTTTAGAGTTTATAAAAGTATACAAGGGAGAAAGTGGAGAATTCAGAATCACAATCCTATTAAGAAAAATAACATCTTCATATGTTCACGGGGCAGAGATGCTGAAAAATGCACTTAGTAATCAGTCACCCCTTTGACTCATTCGTAATCTCATTTCCACCCACATCTCCGATTCTTTCTGTTTCTCATGCTATCAATTATGCCTCCTCCTATAATCCTAAAAGTGCATAACTGTTACACACCATTTTATAGCTAAGGATTGTTGAAATCCTTATGAAACTTTCATAATGCTCATCTGAGGAAGAAAATAAGGGAAGTTTTGTGTTTACTTTTTATTCCCTTTCATGAAATCTTTGAGCTGATGTAGATGACAATTTGCATGTAACTTGATGAACTTTTATGTAGGTTAAGGAAGACCATAGTCAGCCTTGCCTTGTACCTGCATGTCCTAACATGCATTTCTGGGAAAGGCACCCTAGGGCCTCCAAGGGTTTGGACTGAATTCTCATCTGGCTCAGCTAATAGTTACAGAATCTGTGTTATCATTTAGACACTCTGGAAGGCACTGGTTGAAATCGTAGTAATTAATTGAAGCAGTAGATGAGAAGGTAAACCTGTTTACAAATTAGAAATCTCATAGTAGAATTTCAAAAAGCATTTCAGGAGCTTTTGATGATCAAAACAATCAAATAAGGCTGAGAGGTCCAGTTGTACATCAGAAGAGTTATGTGTGTTTTGTCGGTCTAGATGCTCTGTTCCTACAACTTCAAAGTCAGCAGCATTTCCTGGAATGGCTAGGTAACCACAGAATGTTCTATCCATCATGAGATAAGTTTAAAAGTTTCTGCATAAAAGGAAGCTTGACCAAGGCACCCATACAGGGCTTTCTTCCCTGCAGCATCATTTCCAGAATGATATTTTAAATGATTTTGCAAGATCAGAGAAATTGATCAGAATCTCATTCAGGAAATGACTGAACCTTCACAGAAAAAGCCTTGCTTCTTGGCAGAATGTCTTGGAACGATTCTGTTATCATGTATGTAAAGTTAGGTTGTTATTTCCAGTTCAGAAAATAACCATTACAGCAGAAAATAATCAG
Organism: Python bivittatus; assembly: GCF_059951505.1. NCBI lineage: Eukaryota > Metazoa > Chordata > Lepidosauria > Squamata > Pythonidae > Python > Python bivittatus. The sequence goes on along the minus strand of NW_028277075.1, from coordinate 7,883,809 downwards.
CATTCCATAAAAAGGGAGGAATTTTCTTCTTCTTTCAGAAATGAGAATAATGAAAATCAACCAGCAAGAACACAGCACTTTTTTCCCTGAGCAATTATGAAATCTGAATTATTTTGAACAGTGTGATGCACTTCTGGTCAGGGAACAATTGCATTCTACTGATATTTTCTCAGTGTGCTGTGAGGAAATTGTATAAAGAGCATGTATAGAGCTCTGTTTATTATCAACCATGACAGTATTAGCTTTTTGAAAACTAAATATTAAGGAAAATCATTCTAGGGCTATATCCAGATGGCATTTGGAATTTAAAAGTGGGCACATTTATGGGAAGGACCAGCAGAATAGGAGCAGGTTAGGAAAATAAAACAAACTAAAACATAAAGTTGTAAGAACAACATTTCCTGAACCTAGTCCAGAATTCTGGCAAACCAGATGTCCCAAAACAGTAAGTTGCGAGTGTGACAGAACCCTCTTAATCTTGCACAGTGTGCATATTGCCTCTGATACTGGAGAAAATATATAGTTATCATGACTATGACAGTTTTATTCTCCATAGAATTTCTCTAGTTCCCCTTTCAAAATTGTCCTGTAGTACTAAATATGGAACCTTGAACTATATTTCATACAGTTTCATATAGTAATATAATATTAACTATATTAATTCCCATCCCTCTTCCACAGTTTAGAAACTCTTTGCTACCCTTTTTTGCTTTGAACATCCTAAATAATGTTTTACTAGAGGAACAGAATACTTTAGCACCCTAAAAAAAGTAAAACATATTGTGGGATGCAATTCTTATGCAAGGCTTTCCTTTTGAGATTCTGTAGGATGGATGTACAGCACTAGAGCTTGACAACTGAAACTATCAATTTTTTCCTTTCTGGTTTTTTTTTCCCCCTTACGAAAAAGAACGTTTTTCTGTATAATTTCCCACATACTGCCTCTTTTACTTTAGTAAGTAGTGGATGTTGTGCTTGTTCATGTTTCTCACTAGTCTCATTCTCACAGCTAATACAGATCACTGACCTGTACTGTAAATGACCATGAGATTTTTGTTTGTTTATGCTTGTAGTCCAAAAGATATATGACAAAAGGAAAAGGATAGTGGGAGGAGGGGGCAAATTTTAGAGCAACTTCTTACTTACTAAGTTTTGCAAAGTATGTGGAAAAGAGGGAGCAGAACTTGTAGATTTCTCAGGTCAGGAGGGCCTTTGCAGAAGTTTGGGTTATGCAGCAGTTGCACCCATTCCTGGATGAGGAGGCCCTGTTCATGGTCACCCATGCCTTGGTCACCTCCCAGATGGACTACTGCAATATGCTTTACATGAGACTGCCCTTATAGAGCATCCAAAAGCTTCAGCTGGTGCAGAATGTGGCTGTGCAGGTAGTTATGTGCACTCTTGGATCACTGCACATAATACTTGTGTTCTGCAAGCTGCATTGGTTAGCACTATGCTTCCAGGTTCAATTCAAGATGCTGATGATGACCTATAACATCCTTCATGGCATGGTATTGGGTTATTTCAGGGACTGCTTCTCCCAATTACATCTACCATCCCATTAGGTCTGGCAGGAGAGGCAATGCGTAGGGTCCTCCCTGTTAGGGAATGCCATTTGATGGGGCCCAGGAAGAGAGCCTTTTCTGTCATGGCCCCCACCCTTTGGAACATCATCCCACTGGGGATCAAATTGGCCGTGACCTTACTTGGCCTTTCATAAGGCCTTAAAGACTGGGTTTTGCCATCAGGTGTGGGGATCTGGGTGTGTATTAGTTCCTGTATAGTGGTTATACTGATTGCTGGTGGTGGTTCTTGTTATATCTCAACTACTGATTATATTGTTGTATGGTTTTTTATATTGTTTTTACACTATTTTTATAAATTATAAATAGCAGAGGCAATGATTCTGAATGATACAGAATAATTTTTCATCAGACTACTGTGAATTTAGGAATTTTAAAATAAATAAATACTTTTATTTATTTAATCTGACTGCCTGAAACCAACTGCATTTGAGATGGCTTACAGAATATACGTAATAAAAACAGAATACACAAACAGAAAAAAATTAATTAAAATGATAACTAGCAGTGAAAGGCTAAAATTATAAAATTATTGACAATAGTGTTTCTGTATACCATTAATTCTCAGAGGCCCTCCAAAAGAGCCATATTTTCATCTGCTCCTGGAAGGCTATGAGGGTGGGGGTTACATTACCAAATATCTTGAGTCTTTTCCAAGTTGGGCACCTGGGTTTTTGTATTTTTTCTGAAAAATCAGTATTAATCAGCTACCCTGAAAATAGAAAGTTAGGTAAAATAACTGCAATATAGCATTGAATCATTTCACTTGCTTATGGTTTAAAAGTACTTTATTTGAAGATAGAATATGGCTGTGTTCATACAACTTTAGGCAAGTTAGAAGCCTAAGGTTATGTGAATATGCAAAGCTTGGTTGGTTTCAATGTCAGTCTGAGTTTTTCTACTTTTCTCTGTGAATGTGTCTTAGCATGCTGTTTGAATCCCACTCATTTAGTTAGTTTATTATAGTTCTGAACTCCTTTACTATGTAGGCCTGCAGGGTATGCATCAGAATAAAGGAGTAGAAGATATTGGATCCAAGTGAAGGAATCACTGCTTTGAACATTCCCTAATAAACAAACAAACAAATTTGCTGACAAGTTATGCATGTGGCCCCATCAAAAAATCAATTGTATTTCACCTACAATGTAAAATGGATACAGTCCATTTTCCTTTTCAGAACTCTGCAATCCCATTCCCCACATTTCATTTTTTTTTTTAAAGTGCAGCTTGGAGTCTGGTTGTATTCTTCCATAAGCATAAGCAATTTCTGTTGATGAAATGAGAGGGGCAATTCACACTCGCCCTGTAGCTTATGTGTAACCTCAAAACCATTCTGGAAAATCACCAACTTTCTGAAACAGGTTTGGAGAATGTAGAAGAGGTGGGGTGGGCAGAGGACAGTAGGGGAGAAGAAACTCTGCTACTCTAGTCAGATTCTACCCATAGTCCCTAATTCTAGGGTTGAATTGGAGATTCTTTATATCAGAAATAATTAACAATATACTTTTCCAAAAATATTGTCCCCCCCCCCACCATATTAAATATCCAGATTTTCCAAAAAGCATCCAGCGGGTTTCTGATGGAGGAAGAATAAACTCAGCAAATCCCCATGAGAAGTAAAGCATTTTCAAGAACAGGCATTTTCCTTTGCCCTTATATATTTGTCACACTTCTTTCCCACATCAATCTCATAAAACATTCCTTGTCTCACACTTTGAAATATTGATATTATCCTACAACAAAGATAAAAACACAGCTGAGCAATATAGGTTGGTGATAGAATTATTTGCAATACACAGAAATCTCTGCTGATGTTTAGGGTTGGCACAGTATTAAACACATTACTTTTGCTGACAGGCGTTTTCATTTCCCCTCGCCTCGCAAGTGAGGTGAATTGGAAAGAAATCTAGTTTTCAATTCAAGGCCCATTCAATAAAAAATGTAAACCCAAAATAATGGCAGAATTGGCAGCAGCAAGTTAAATCAAAAGGGACCACACAGGAAATTTATTTTCAAAAGCTATATAAATAAGGAGAGGAAAAAGGCATATGATCATTCTTTCAGATTTATGCAATCTTCAAAGAAATCTCTCTTAACCCCCACCCCACCCTCCATATACACCATCCAAAATGTCTGATTTTCACTCAAGAGAGAAAAGAGCAGGTCAAATGACATATTAAGAAATGTCTCACATTTTAAGGAATTTTCTCATTTCTAAAACCGACAGCTGCATAAAATATAACAGAACCTGATCAAATTTCCATTCACCTGCTCCATACATCAGAAGCTATAATTATTCCCAATTTTTGAAATGGAAACCTAGAAACACTTTCACTCCCAACTACATAGAATGTTTCTGTTACTGCACATTTACAGAAAGCTATGGACTCCAGCTTTATCCAATGAACTCCGTGAAGCTGGCTTCTCACCAGTTTCCTGGATTTTTTTTTTTTTTTAATAACAGGAGAAATTCATACTTTGTTAGCATGTTTTTTTCTCATTCAGCAATCTGAATACTCATCAGATTTTTTTTCTGAATGCAGACTTGAGGCTTTCCTTCTGTCTAAAGGTAACATATAGTCTGACGGGCCTTCATGATCTGCATAGTGCAGCAGGACGGAACACAGTGTATTTCCTCAGTGAGAATGTTTAGTCAAGTAAACTTCTAAAATGTTGTTTTTAGACCTTTGTATATATAATTGAATATATAAAGATCTAGAAGATAGATGAGCATGCAAAGATTGTTAGTGATGCAATTTATGTCATGAAAGCTTTACTTATGCAGGCATAAGTATGCAGGCGGACATTTGCATAGCTCCCTTTTAAGAGTTAATTAAAATGTTATGACAAATCTTTTTGGAAAAAGTTGCAGCTATATTTCCCCAAAATAACATAGGATGGAGTGTGGAACCTGTGACGATATAGACGTTGCTGAACTATATCTCCCAGCATCTATCATTATTGTTCATATCGGCTGAGATTACTTGGGGTTATAGCCCAACAACATTTGGAGACCCACAGACAGATGAATTGAGCTGATAGTTGTGATGGTGGAAAGAAAATGCTAGTGTCCTTCCTGAAAGTTTATTATGCAGTTATAGTTACTTTATAGCATATTGTTAGAGTTAGAGACTTAGTCTGAATTAAGAAAGAAACCAGGTTTTTACTGTATTTAATAATGTTTAGGTAAATATAATACATCATGGTCCAGTTTCATGTAATTCATTAGCTGTTTCCTATAAGGACAGAGCAATGCATAATATGAGAGCATCATGTATTGTTTCAGTTACCTAGACATTGTAAAGGAAAGATGACAAGGACAATTCATATTTCTTATGACATCTGTCCAAATCATTCCTTTCTATTCTGTTACTGGTAAATTAAACTTTGCTCAGATTCTCATTCTTCCAACTTTAAATTCATTCTGTCCCCCTGTCAGCCTGCATTTTTAATTTGCTTTTATATGGACAAAAATATGAACTTTCCTGCACATTTTTCTATTTACTTTGTGTACACTTCTTCCCAAAATTGGCATTTTATCTAATACTTCAATTTTCCAAATGATTTTCTCTGATACAATGCATTTCATTACAAGTTCCTTTTACATATACATTTTTATATACTTTCTTAATCTCAAAAATGTAGATTCTAGTATATAGCTGTATAATTGGATAAGTTACATTGAAATGCAGACAGCACAAATTTCTCCTTTATCCCTTTTATGGGCAAGCCAGAAAACAGGAGGCATAGCACAATTGAAAGGAGAACTGGTAAGGGAGATCCAACAGCAGGCAAGCTTGAAGGAGAATTAGGTCAGAGCAAGCAAAAAGAAGAAATAGAAAGCAAATTTTACATCTATATCTAAGCCAGAAAACAATGAATTTTCTACCTGTAGCATCTTTCTGCTTTCTGTTTAAAATACTGCCAGAGTCAAAGAAAGCAGTCAAAGGTAGCACACGAGAATTCAGAGAGGATTGGGCAGAGGCCCTCTTCTTGACATTGGATGGTAAACAATATACTGTAAATAACAAGAAAAAGTAGCAGTATAAATCTGCAGTCAACATTACTTTATACTTTGCTCAGCAGGGTAGATAGTATACTTAGCACACAATTTGATATGGAGACAAGCTGCTTTGCTAATGCTTTTCACAAGCTACTTGGAGATGTGAGTGAATCTTCACATTTGGTATATTGGGGGATGTTTGGTACAGGTAGTCCTCGACTTACAATCATTTGTTCAAAGTTATGATGGTGCTGAAAAAAGTGACTTATGACTGGTCCTTGCACTTATGACTATTGCAGCATCCCTGCAATTACATGTTCAAAATTTGGGCACTTGGCAACTGGCATGTATTTACAATGGTTGCAGCATCCAGTGGTCATGTGATCACCATTTGTGACCTTCCAACTTGGCTTCCAACAAGCAAATCCATGGGAACCATATGATTCACTTAATGATGGCATAATTCACTTAATGACCATGTGATTCACTTAACCACTGTTAACAACTGCCACAAAAATGTAAAATCAGGTGCAGTCACATGATGCCTTGCTTAATGACTTCATCACTTAACAATGAATTTTCTGGTCCCTATTGTGGCCATAAGTCAAGGACTACTTCTATTAAAGTATTAACATCTAGTTCCCCTTTCTAAGACTATATTTGTAGTCTAAATACACAAGTCAATATAGGCATCACCTGTATGAAATACCTTGTAAACTTTCTTAGATTGGAATGAAGTTGCCAAATACAGAGGCAATATTACAAATGCCATTTTTATATATAGAACGTCCACCGGAGAACTGTGGAATATAGCAGGAGTGAATAATCTGAGATCATATCCAGCCTCTAAGCCCCTTTATAGTTTTCCAGGCCCCCTGATTATGATTGCTGAAAATTGACACTTTCCTGTCATTTTAAGATTGGAAACATGGCAATTGTAATTTAAGCCCAAAAATGGGCAATCAGAATTAAAAATAAAGGGAAAAAAATCCCCTCCCCCTCCACTACATACCTTGCCCTGTTCAGATACCTCATGTGGCCAAATCCACTTTGTTTCTTTCAATCTCCAAGAAGTTTTAAATGCCATCCTTGGCCACCTACAAGATGCCTATCCTTCTTACTCTCAGTTAGTGTACATAACATTCATTTATTAGAAAACAATTTCAAGAAGATCAGACATTTTTTACTAAGTCTCATTTATCTTTGGATCATATGGGCATTATGGATATCATGCTAAGCCATAGGTTATAGAATCAAAAAGTTGAAAGGACCTTCATGCTGTGTGTAGGATTCAAATTAAAGGATCTACTACAGATCATTTGCAGACTGTGTTTGAATATAGCTAGTGAAGGGGAACCCACCACTTCTCTGGGTAATTGGTTCCTTTGTTGAATTGCTCTTACTCTTAAGATTTTGTTCTAACATTATACTGAAATCTATCTCCCTGTAACTTAAATACATTATGTGTTCTGCCTTCTAAAGTGACACAGAACTGGTCTTGGTCTCATAAGTGCCTATGGGAGGGCGGTTGTGCAAGTGAGGGGGAAATGATAAAGTCTACATCACAATGTCACAACACAAACTGACTTTGGATGTTCCTTGCATCCAATGGCAGGATGCAAGAATAAAAGGCTGGGGTTTATTTTATTTAGCTCATTTTTTCATCATTATGTTTTGTACTGAACACCTGTGCTTGGTGTTATTCCACATAACATATTTTCAGATACCTGAAGAGAACAATTATATTATTCTCTTCCCTTCTCTTCTCTTCATCAGCCCTCCCAGGTAAACCAGAGGGGAAACATGATTAGATGAGCTAATTCTAATTTATTGTAAGGCTACATTAACAGAGTCTTGCAAGTCTGAAAGTACAAATCTCCCACCCTCCCTATTTACCACCTGAGTAGTTAGGGTGGGTGCTTCCTAAGTTTCTTTGTCTGGCTGTTACTCTGTCGCAGACCCCTTTCTCTTTTATCTGATCGTTCCCTAGGCAGCATCCCTCCCTCCCCCCCTAGTCTTCCAAGGTCACCCTCACATTCCATCACATCATTCACATTTCACTTTGTGTCTAAACTTCCCCAGTTCTTTCAATCATAGCATTAATTAAGTTATTAAGTTATTAATTAATAAGTCCCCCAATCATTTTCATTGCCCTTATTGGAACCTGTTCTAGTTTGGTTGAAATCTTATGCAAATTTGGTGCACAGAATTGACTCAGTACTCAAGAAGGGGTCTGACAAATGTTGACAAAGTGGAACTTGCATTACCCCCCACATCATGTTGCTGACTAGTACTGTATACAGTAGCAGTGTTTCTCAATCTCAGCAAGCTTAAGATGTTTGGACTTCAACTCCCAGAATTCCCCATTCCATGCAAGTTGGGGAATTCTGGGAGTTGAACTCCACACATTTTAAAGTTGCTGATGTTGAGAAACACTGCTGTATAGTATTTAAATAACTTATTTTAAGAACTTTTTCACATTGCCAAACCAGAGATCTCTCATTCTATAACTTAGCATTTGTATTTCCTAAGTGAAGAACTTTGCATTTGTCCCTATTAAATTTCACTCTATTGATTTTAGATCATTTCCATACCTCCTATTGAGTTTTTTTCCTATCTTCTAGAGTATTTTGTGTCATCTGAAAATCTGACAACCATTTCCTCTACTACTTCATCCAGATCATTAATACAAATATTTAAAAAATACAGGATTAAATCTTGTGGTACCCTGTTCAATACTTCATTCTAGTTCAGTGACAAAGCATTGATGAACACTTCTACTGTACAGTTTTGAGCCAGTTATATATGTACTTCATTATTATGCCATCTAGCTTACACTTAACTAGGTAGTTAATGAGAAATGAGGTGCACTGTGAAATGCTTTGCTGAAATCAAGATACATTATGTCTACAGCATTCCACCATGTATTAAGGAAGCTAACTGATCAAAAGATGATCTTGTTATTGACAAGTCCATACTGACCTGATAGTCATTGCATTGTTTTCACATCCTCCTAACCCATAGCTTGCCCAACCAGGATTTATTAAATAAATGATTGTTGGCTGGGTTCACACCTCACAGTAAGCCAAATGCAAACAAGTAATATACAGTATGGCCTATTGTGATATGGCAATTCAGCTTGTTTGGAAGCCAATAAAGGAATAAATAATAAGCATCTGGTGTAATACTGGAGAAATGAAGATATAAATGGCTGAGAATAGTTCAGTGACTTGACCTATGTTACTGTTTATATCAGAGGGAGCTGCTGAAAAGAATAGATGTACTTCAGATACGGAATTTAATTCTACACACCTAGCGCTGGAATGTGACCAAGCCATTCTTCTCTATTCACACATTAAAAGTAAGCTGTGCCTCTGAATGCACTGCATTTTTTACTTTTTTTTTTTTTGTCTGCGCTCAGTCATTGCTGACCCTGCAGTGACTGCTTGGACGAGTCCTTGCAGTTTTCAAGGCAATTGTTTCGGAAGTGGTTTGCCAGAGCCTCCTTCCTAGGGCAGAGCCCAGCTGGCGAGCGCAGGAGGCGGGGTTTCCGTTGCTTCGCGCCCTTTTTCGGGCGTGCGCGGTTTTTCGCGCTTACCAGCAACTGCTCCCAACTCCTTTTTGCAAGGCGCCGCCAGCATTTTTCCTCCCACCGGAGTGAGAGTACCCATTTGTCTACTCACGTGAGTTTTCGACCTGTTGGGTTGACAGGAACCGGGGAGGAAACAGGAGCTCACCCTGTTTAACGCGAAGGCTGGACTCGAACCGCTGAAGCGTAGACCATTTCTGGCCAGCAACTTTCAGCGTCATTAAGCCGCTGCGCCACCGCATCCCCCATTTTTTACTTACCACTTGGCAAACTTTCATGCACCTAAGAAAACTCTAAATTAGTCCCCATTTAGGAATATCCAAGTTTGTATTGTAAAACAGGCTGAGTAATATTAGATGAAATTATAAAGGAAGACAGCAGCTATCAGGCAACGCTGTGTTAACAACAAAGAAGGAATAGATGATAATGAAAGAACTGTCTGATCAAAATTTGCAAATTACACAGCAGTTTTTTAACTCTCCAAATTCTAGGAAATAAAATCTTTGTCCGTATCTGCATAAAACCAACAAACAGGGCAATTTCTGGCCTGGCCTGTATCTTGGGAGTTTTGTAATTTGATCACTAGCCTGGGAGGGATTTGGAGTAGATTTACAAAGATATTATAGGTTTACATATAGAAAGGATATGAATATATTTAGCTTAGATAAGTGGGGAGCAGGTGGGTGTCAGTAGGAGACTGTGACTTCCAGAAAAGAGGTGGGAAAAAAGAGCAATCTGTTTTAGAAATAGGAACATTTGGGAATGATTGAAGTTAACAAGGCTTTTTGTTGGCATTTAGATGCTCTAAACAGAAGCTAAAATAGGATTTGGCACCTTCCCACTCCACTGTATAGGTTCTGAAGAGTGAAAGAAAATAAAACTAGAGAGTTGTATGATGAATTTCTCCCTTCCTCCCTCTCTCCCTCCTCTCTCAAACATACACACACCCTACTCCCACACACCAATACTGTGCCCATTCATGTCAGCTGAGCAATCAAACAACTTGAAAGGAACCATGAAAGAAAATACTCTGCTTATCAAAGACAAATAATGTAATGATTATTAAAGTTTCTGACCCTTTTGAAGGAGACACACTACTCTAGGGAAATAAATGTGCATTTTGTCAAATTAAAATTGCAGTAGGGCTAAAAAATTGAACATAAACTGTAAAAAGAGGTTTATTATTTTCTGAATATTTATAGCAGACCATCAGAAATTTGTTTCCAGCTTAGTCATACCTGTTTCCATGTATCATCATATCCAATACTCTAGTTTACCTGGTGATCTCTAGATACCTTTGACTTGGACTCTCATAATCCTTTAGTCCTCTAAACCACAGTCATTGGCCAGACTGTTTGAAGTGTGTATCACTTGTTATCTAATATATCTAGAAGGCAGCACACTAGGGAAGACTTCATTATGTATGCTCCAGGGCAGCAATTGTGAAAAAGTGTGTTGGAATACAGTATTTTGACCACAGGAAACTATCTTATAGATGATTGATCTGATCTGATCTGATCTGATTTGTCCCTTTGAGTCAGTGTTGACTCCTGGTGACTGACTGCCTGGACAAGTTGCTTTATTTTTCTTGGCAAGATTTCAGAAGTGGCTTGCCATTACCTTCATCTTCCTAGGGCTGAGAGAAAGTGACTGGCCCAAGGTTACCCAGCTGGCTTTGTGTCTAAGGCAGGACAAGAACTCATGGTCTCCTGGTTTCTAGCTTTAACCACTATACCAAACTGGCTCTTGATTTGTTTTATGATTTGTTTTGTTGATTTGATTTATGACCCACCTTTATTTGTACAAAAGTGGTGCATATTATTCTTCTATTTCCCAAAAGGAATAACTCTGTGAGATGAGTTGGGCTGAGAAACTCACCCAACCAACTTCAGTGTTAAAGGCAAGATTGGAACCCATGATTTTTTGGTTCCTCATCCAGCTATTCAATTGCTGCATTATTTACTTGACCCATAGCCAGTACAGGACATTCACCAGTTCTTAAGTGTAGGAAAACTACACTTTGCAAATGCAACATATGCCTCCGTTTTCCAGCTTCAGTTCAAAACTGCTGTTTTCTGACCCAAACCATCATAAGCCCTTCAAAGTGGATGGTCTCCAGCACTTTGTTCCATTCTAGTAGTAGCCCCATCTCTGACTGGCTACAGTGCCTGACATGCCCCCTCACATTCAGTGGCTGGTTAATGCCCTGGGCAGCCATTTGTCAGCTCTTCAAGGTAGGACAGACAGGAAAACAAAGTCATGCAGGCTAATATTATTTTTATTATAAAGTTATAGTAACATAATCTTGCAAGGCTGAATGTGCTTCCCCCTCCCTCCCTCCCTTTATCTTTTTGAGAACTAGGAAGGGTCTTGTCTGAGATGTTTTCTCAGGTTATAGTTCTGCCCTGGACTCAGATTTGTTTTATCTCACCATTGTCTTGGAAGCAGCTCTTCCCCCTGTCCCTAAAGGTCATTCCTTCTATCCATTACATCATTTCATCCTGAGCTGTTGGGCTGCCATGTTCTCCATTGGTCAGCAGTTGCTCCTTTTTATAACCTTGGGGCTGATCCAACAATGGCCAATTAAATCAAGGATCTATGCTCAACCGTCCATTCAACCTTACATCTCCCAGTGGACACCTCTTCAGTTTCTGCCTAGGCTAGCTGTAAAGCTGCTCCCCTTGCTTTACAACCCACTGCCACTGTACTGTAAGGTTTCCCTTCCCTTATTTATTTTTTAAACATCTTTAAGTTTAAAAGTTGAACTACCAGTTTTTCCTTGTTACAAAGTTTCCATGGACCCACAGAGGAATTTAAGAACCAAAGAACAGCCTGTTGCCCCATTGCTTTGATTATTGTAGCATCAGAGCAATGATCCTGCAATAAGGAGAAAAGATAAAGTCTCTGTATTAATATCAAAGGATAACGTGGGAAGGATGTGGGAAGGCATCCATGTGTGAAAACATCTGGAAAAAACATCCAGAAAACCCATGGAAAAACATGGAACTAGTGAGAAAGGAACAATTCCTAAAAGGAAGGGGCAGGCTTTAGCAGACTAATTTCCACCAGGAACCAGCCAATTATGGTTGTCTTTTTTGCATGGATGATCAAGACAAGAAGGAAAGGAACAACTGGTCAGATCTTGTGGTGGCCACAGTGCAAACTGATTGTAAGCTCAGCAGCAACCCAGTCCTGTTGCCAACCCACTGCAATCCAAACTGGAATTTCTGAAGTTGGCTTAAGAAACAGCTGGAAGCAGCATGGGAAAGAAACGGTTTGGCTGCAGTGCAAAATTGCCCTAAGTGTTCATCTAGCCCAATATTGTCAGTATCTCAGCTAAATCTCTTTCTTATCACCTGTTATCTGATTTTTTAACAGGAAATGCCAAAAAGTGAACCTGAGTCACCTGTATGCAAACAATATGCATTATTTTCTCTCCTGATCCGATACACAGATTTAATGAGCTTCTCAGTAACCTATAAGCTAAAGAGCTGGCAACATAAATGCCATCTTGTCTGTGAACTTATCAAATATCCTTTCATAAGCCAGTTTCTACAAATCTCAGTTCCCCTCCCATCTGCAAAAAATATTTATGCAATTTATCAACCACCTGAAACCTGTTGAACTCTCGGTAGCTAGAGTTGGGGATATAAATGGGGATAATAATATATTGCCCTATTACTGAACAAGGATGTTGTCAGGATTACCACGATAACATATGTGAAACACTTTGAACACTTTAAAGTGCTGTATAAATGCTAATTATTATTACTGTTACAGCCCATTCTGGGTTTTATAGCAGATGCACGAAGAACCCCTAGTGGGTCTATAGTTTCTCCTACTTAATGGAGAAGCATTCTGCTTTGTCTGAACATGTTGCAATTAAAGAGTCCCACTAATTTAACTGAGTCAATATAACTTAATTTGCACATCCTGCTAACTAAAGCCCATTGGAAGGGATAGACTATTCCTTCTTTCCTTACAACGTAGAAGAATGGAGTAGACTTCTCTGTAACCATTTCAAAATAGATGATTATATATGTGGTTATTTTTGCCTACAATAATGTATATAGTCCAGGCCCTTATTTGATGACCATTTCATTTCTTGCCACATTAAACTGAACATCTAACCAACTGCAGTAACTTTTCAACATACACCAGAAAATCTGAAAAGTAGCACTAAAACTTTCCAAATTGTACAATTCTAAGGTAGGCATAGCAAATTTGATCACTGCACATATGCATACCATTTCCATGCTTGTTGCATTTACATCATTAGGGAGCACATAAATGAAAAAAAATGGGCTAGTTTAGGAATTGATCAAGAATTAGGCATGGATGCAATAGATATTAAAAAGGTGGTGTTGCAGTTCAGTTGCTTCTGACTCTTCATGACCCAGTGGACATCAAGATTTTATGCACCTTTGTGTTTTTGTAACCTCATGCTTGTGATATCATTGATAGCAGCTGGCCATCTTTTCTTCTGCCAACCTTTTTGAAAGACCCTTAGCTTTTTCCTTTTTTAAAACAACAATAATTTTTAATTAAAATTTACAAATATAAAGATAAAAAACTAATACAAATGAAGAAGAATATAAAAAGTAAAAAATAAAAATAGAGAGTGCAGAGAAAAAGAAAAAAGAGAAGTACAAACAACTTCAATAACTTATCACCTTCTCTGATATTTCAACAAAAGCTTTTCTTCTCATATTTTATCTTCTATCAATAAACAAATTATAAAGCCTTGTCATTCAGTCCTAATCAGCAGAAGTCCATTAAGAGTTACCAGAAATAACACATATATTTTAACCTTAATCAAATAAATCAGTTTTATATTCCTTTACTTTTAACACAATAATTTATCACTTTCTCTAAAAATACAGTAAAAAAAAATCTTCTTCCCATATCTTATCTCTTATCTGTAAACAAATCTTTAAAGCCTTGTCATTTGGTCCTAGTTTAAAAAAACAAAACAAAACCCACTAAGAGCTACTAGAAACAACAACATATATAAACCCACTTCGTTTTTGTTTTTTTTTTTGGTTTACTTTTAAGAATGTTGATCTTTAATCCCTTCAAATAGTGTCCCACAAATTGATTTCTTATCATTTTCTCTTTGTCTCATCTTAGAAACTCCTTCATAAGTTTAACACATCTCTTTTGTAAATCCAAGATAAGAAAGCTATCCAAGTCATTCTTCTGATTTATAATTTCTATGTCCCCTTTATTTATTAAGACATCAGCTGGTTTAATTTGTAAATCCAGTGTAACATCATTTTCCATATCATTCTTGTAGCCTGACGTTTTTAAATCCATTTTCAAATCCACATTCAAATCAGCCTCAGTATCTGTTTAATCCAGTAAAATATGCTCCTCTTCCATAACTTCTTTTGAATCCATTTTTATAATAGCAAGCATTCTTCATTTCTGAGTGCATTGTTCCCAAATATCCTTGAATTCTTCCAGAGTCAAATAATATTGCTCCATTCTGTATTAATGGAGTCTCTTCTCCTTTAATTATAATCTTTAGTTCTCTCTGGTTCCCTCTAGTCGACCTTCAAAGTCCCCTCTTATCATGTTTTTTTTTTCCTAATCAACAACACTTTCCCATGGGAAGATTTCTTACAGTTAGTTTCAAAATCTTCATATATATATATATATATATTTGTAAAACTTTAAACAACCCACAGAAAGTATTCTTGTAATTAATTTCAGAAACTTTTTTCAAGTCCATCTGGCCCCTTAATCTGATTATAACTTTCCAAAATCAACATTCTAGTCACTCTTTTGCTGTTTATTCAAAAGCGTTGATATTACCATATCATTTAATCAGATTTCTGGCTTCTTTGTATGCCATGGAAAATACAACTACAACATTCAGTAACAGATTCCCATCAGATAACAATATCAGAATTCATTAAGTCAGAATTTTTGTTTTATAAGAGTTTATCCTTATCATCATGATCACTAAATAGATAATCCTAACCCATTTGACTTCTGTCTAGTATAGCATCTAAAATTATCTCAATTTTTGAAAGTTTATTTCTTTTCCTTTTTAAAAATTACATAGGAACCTGTATGTTTAATATAAGCACGGAGAGAAGTTTGAGTTAGCAATCAGGTTTGAAGATTTGAAGAACTGAAGAAATTGAGGATCTACCTTGATGTCTTGGCTTACTTCATCCCAACTCTCCTCAGAGAGTCCTGGCTTCATCCTGAAATTATGACACTAGAGGGAAAGTCTCTGCCCACATTCCTTTTTTGGACTTTGATCAAGCAGACTTCATGACTTCTACATCAAATTAGAATTTTCCTTCTTACTCCCCCAGACTACTTTTTGATACCATCTAACCAGATGCAAAGCTCTAGAGATCACAAAAGCTTGAATATTTTTTGTGGCTTTTGAGTTAGCCAGCTAAAGGTATATAGCTCTATCCTATGAAAAGATCCAATACTTTTTTTCATCTGAAAAGTCCACTGCAACTGTACTAACATCTTTAGCTGTACTAATATCCAGTAACCAAGAAATAGATACTATACAATTTTAATGAAAGTCTGTATCAGTTCATCTTATCTGACGTCCTTCATTTGATATATCTAATGCTCTTTGTGTCAGTAGAATTATGCTCATTATCAAGCTGCTACACAATTATTCCAACACAGAACATATACATGACCCTATGTTCTACCACTTTTGCTAAAAGATCTTAGAGAGAAGACTGGGAAGAAGAAGCCAGGAGGAGGATAAGGATGAGGAAAGTGACATCTAGATAAGCTTATATGCAAGATTTTTATATAAAGTCTAGATAAATGTATATGCAAGACTTTATATAAGGCAACATAAAACGATTAAATAAATAAATAAAGGGATTTGCAAGGGTTTATTATTTTGCAATTGATCACAAATTCAAAAGGAATGGAATCAAATCAGATACTTTCCAGGCTAGCTGTTCTTGAATTTTTAAACACAGAAATAAATACATGGGGAAGCAGGTTAAATGTTTGTTCATGGTGGGTATGTAAGGAAAGGATTATGTGAGAGTATGTATGCCTACTTTAAAGCACATGCAGCGCATGACTTTCCTTGGAACTACGAACAGTCTCCAGAATGTTTGTCTGCACCATACTCATATGAGGAACAGTTTATGCCTTTCCTGTTGTTTTACAGAAGATCACGAAATATTCCTATCCAACCATTGACTGTGCTTACACATTTTCTCAGCTGCCTAGCATTTAAATAATTGGCTGACTGGCCTGAGATTTAAGGTGTATGAGAGAGGCTTTCTGTTCTTGTGGCTGTTTTCTCCATGCATGAGATACTCCAGGTAGAGAGCCAATGGCTCTTAGAGTTCTTCCTCATGGTTTCTGTAATGGGCATTCTTCTAGTCCTGGGTTGGCAGAAAAGTGTGATTACAAGTTCTGCTGCCCTGATGGATTGGCTCTATGCTGTCTCAATGATAAGGGCGGCGACTGGTAATGTCCTCACAGTTTTAACACAAGAAAATTTAAATGTAACATTTGGTGGAGTCCCTGATTGCATTTATCTTCCATCTAGCATCACCTGCCCATGGGAAAAATAACCACAATTTGCAGTCCTTAATATTTGATGGGGCAAGTTTGGGTAACTCTAGGTAGGTACTTGGAATGAAGACTTTAGTAGGTGATCACCAGTGTGGGACTTCTCCACAGCAGTCATCTGTCATTCGGACTATTTCTGAACATGAGTCAAGGCTGTTCTGGAAAAGCTCTAAAGCTGTGTCCTAAAATATCTCAACTGATAGATCAGTGGAGTGTGTGTGTGTGTGTGCAAAAGGTTGCCCAGTGCACCAAGAGAACTCCATCTCACTTTACTCCCTGCCTCTCTTCTGTTTCATCAATCTGTCAGCTGGACCATTTTATTTATTTATTTGTTTGTTTGTTTGTTTATCAGATTTATATAGCCACCTATCTCACAAATGTGACTCTGGGTGATGTACATGGGTTGAGTGGCAAGCCTCTGGGGTTTAGCATTGCCCCAGTGGCTTAGCATGTTGTCCAAACCCAAGCTAATTGTTAACTTATGGTTAAGCAGGAATTACTCCTTCAGGAAAATGTCACAGGATGCAAAAAGCACTGCCTAGCATCTAGAGTTGGTACCTGGGTGTGTACCTTAATTATACTTAATGTTAAGCAACACTTAGTATAACAGGCAAGCATGGTGAATGCATTATGCAAACTGTATTTAAGATCACTTTTTACTTTTTGCCATAAGTGGTAAGCTTTTTGGTTTAATTGCTGTCTCATCTGGCAGTTCATTTCTAAATGTATCTGACAGTTTCTTTCAGCTTACATACTGAGAACAGAATTCTAGATTTCCAGTGTGAAAACTATCTCACCTCAGTCTTTTCAAACCCAGTCAAAGGAAAACCTGCAGGAATGTTAAAGGAAAATGGTGGCCTTCACTGGCAATTTCCTTCATGTTTCTTGAAAGAATATGTCTACACTTAACTAACATTTTTCAAATTACTGTGCTAGAAGGAAATAGTCTAGAACTGCAATAGCCACCAATATTAATGGCTTTTAGGTTTCTTTAGAAGAGTTATTAATTAGGCTTTGGAATACTGTGATTTTTTTTTTCAGTCTAGACATTTGGTTGAATAATCTCTTTTTAAATTCCACTCAAAAGGTTAAGGAAGTTTGGCTAGAACCCCAAAATATTGAGTTTATTAGGAAAAATCATTGGGGTCCATCTGCCATATTTATGAATAATGCAGATGTCTCTAGATAAGAAAATGTATTGCATAACTTCCCTTGAATTGCTTCACTTCAGCAAGCAAGAGAGGTGCAAGGAGGGGGTTGAGAGAAAAGGGAAGATTATCTCATGCCTCTAGGATTGGCATCTCTCCATGTAGAATATGGGACAGTGTGACATCTTGCTAGCAAGCATGCAGAACCTTTCACTCTTTTTGAGGTACTGTTTATTAATAAGCAATACACTGGGCCAGACAACCTTTTTGCTATTGTGAATTAGGCTTTTTGTTTGTTTGCTTGCTTTACTTTTTTGGCTGCTAAAGGCCATAAGGGGTGTGTTGGTGATGAAATGACATTATGAGGGAGGTCAGGAATGGGGATGGCATTTTCAGATACTGGGGATGGGGGGTGCAGTTTATGGAGTAAGTTGTCTGTGTGCATTTTAGGAAGTTAAAACAATGCTACTGTAACTAGACTGGTTGCTGCTAAATTTTGGTAAGCAAATACTGGAAGCTGTTGGGCCTAAAAAAGGAGTTGGGACACTGTATATAAGCCAAGATTGCTACAACTTCAATAAATCAATCATCATACTCAGTTCTCTTTACAACTCTACTGGGGCTGGCACATCCACTCAACTCATTTAACTTTATTAACATGTTTACACACAGATTTCCAGCACTGGGGGTACATCTTGGTAGTTATAAATAGGGAGACCAAAACTGGAAGACCAAAAAACAAACAAACAAGAAAGAGAAACAAAAATATTGCAGGAAGTTCTCATTAAGAGAGACATTTTATAGGATAATTCTCTAATGTACTGAACTTGTGGATTTACCCTCCTCTCTCCTCCAAACTGTATGTACTGTCTCATATAATATAAAAGCACATTCAAATACAATTCACCTGAAAAAAAATAGTTTAAACATTATCTTGTTATATACTCAAGAGGAAATTAAGATGGATGGATGGATGGATGGATGGATGGATGGATGGATGGATGGATGGATGGATAGATAGATAGATAGATAGATAGATAGATAGATAGATAGATAGATAGATAGATAGATAGATAGATAATCTGCCCACTTCCCCCAGTGATGGAGCTGCTAAATATATGAGTCACCAATGAATTATAAATCTGTAATCACTGACACCTAATAAATGAAGGTAGATGCAGGCCCTGTGCTTTATGGTGTCACCAGAAACCTCTTACTATATTTATAGCTCATTTCACGTTTTTGGTTTATTTTATTATTTAATTTTTAATAGTAATTTTATTAAAATAAAATTTTAATTTATTAAAGATAAAAACTAATGCAAACTAAAAAAATAAAAAGAAAAAATAAGAAGTGCAGAAAAGAAAAAAGAAAAAATAGAAAAGAAAGAAAAAAAGAATATACTAAAGAAAAAAAAAGATTTTTTTTCATATAAGAAATTGCCCATAAAGAAGTGACTTCCCACCTTCATCACAAGTAATTTTAGTAACTTATCAACTTCTCTTAAAATACAAGTGATCTCTTTTTCCCATATCCCATCTCCTATCTATAAACAAATCCTTAAAGCCTCATAGTTTCAGTTCTGATCAACAAAAGCCCATTAAGGATAACAACATATCTATTTTAACCCTGATAAATAACATTAAGGAACATTATATTCCTTCCTTTTACTTTTAACAATCTTGATTTTAGTCCCTTGAGATAATGTCCTAGAACTTGATTTCTTTTTATTTCTTCTTTGTCCCTCCTCACCAAATTTTTCAAAGCTTTAACAAGCCTCCTTTGTAAATCCAATATAAGAAAATTATCCAGGTCACTCTTTTGGCTTGTTATTTGTATATCCCTTTTAATTATTAAGACATTAGCTGGTTTCTTTTGTATATCCAGTGTAGCATCTTTTTCCATATCATTCTTGTAGCCTGTCAAAATTTGTTCCTCTTTCATAACATCTTTTAAATACAGTCTATCTATAGAGTCAGACACTCTTAAAGTTAACTTCTGAGTCCATTGTTCAAAAATATCCTTCAATATGTCCAATGTTAAAATATTTTGCTTCATTCTGTAAGTCACATTTATGTGTTCTTCTTCTTTAGTTGTAATCTTTAGATCCTTCTGGTTCCCTCTAGTGTCTAACCTTCAAAGTCTCATCCTATCATGCTTTTTTTTTTTTTAAAGAGAATTCAAAACACAGCATTTTCCTATGGGAAGGATTCTTACAGTTAATTCCAAAATCTTATTTCAAATGGACCTGGACCCTTAGCCTGTTTGTAACTTTCCATAATCAAAGCTCTAATCATCCTTTTGCTGTTTATTCCAAAATAATAATAATAATAATAATAATAATAATAATAATAATAATAATAATAGTTCTTAAACTTGTATTTAAAATTTCTTTCACTAAGGATTGAAGGAAACTCACCCAGTGCTGTAAAACATGTCAATCCAAAGGTTCCTAATACCTGAAAAACAATTAACAAGCAATTTCCAAAAGTGATTAGAAAAGGAAGTATGCAAACCCAGTGACCTTTCAAGCGTACTGACCACAGTTTGAGCAAGTTGGTTATTTCCTTGTCTCCCAGAGCTCCAAACCCACTGGAGACCACTATCTTAATGGTCTTTTCATGAGGAGCAACTCTATGGAGCACTTATGAGTGATGTCAAGTCCTGTTCTTGTCCAATCTACTTGCTGACTCTTCATTCCACCGTGGTCGTTGGCTCCCCTTTTAGTGAAGCCATCTTCAGTTCACCATTTCTTCCCTAAAAGAAATGCCAGTTTATTTTATTTTTTAAAAAAATAATATTCGCTTTGTGCATTATTTTTTCTACTTCCTATTTGCTAAATACAGCTCCTGCACCTTTTAAACATTTACTAAGATATTATATGTTTTAACCTCTTGGTAAATTAAGACATTATTAAAGTGGCTTATATCTTTACTGGTGTTTATGTAACTACAGTAGCATCTATTGCAATGAATTGTATCTATCCTCATGATAAATCCATCTTTAAGATATATACCAATTGTAGTCTTCCCTCTTATTCCTCAAGAATGAAGCCAACAGCCATAACAAATATTTATGCTTTACTTCACCTACTGCTATTTAAATATAGCTAATAGCATATTCCATTCTTATTTAATAAAAATGGGCAGGTAGCCTCCCTACAGGTTAAATGGACTTCCCAATGGAGCACGAGTGGGGAACTGATATTGTCTTAAGGACTGACTTTAGTCTCCACCTTGCTTAACAGACTGGGAGATGAATGGAGAAAAATCCCTCTATCACTTCTCACTTTTCCCAAATAGAAGAGATGCAAGATGCTGAAGTATGATCAAGTTTGCTAGCACTCGATAACAATGTTGTCATATTGCCAAAGAGGGTCTAAAGGCCATATGAACCACTTGATGGGCCAACTTAGGTCCATAAATTTGAGGATCCCCATCCCTGCTATGAAAAATAGCTTGAGAGTTACTTACTTTAAGTAGTCCTTGAACATTCCTAGTTCATCATGACTTACTTCATTATAGCAAGTGGGTGGGAGGTTGCAAGATAAATTGTCTGATGAGACAAAAAAGAGGACAAGATTCAGGATGCAATAGCACTGAAGAGACCAGATATAGATGCTGGACTTCAGAATCAGTATCATGGAGACCAATTCATAATTAACTACTATAACACAAGCTCAAGGAGAAACTTGCAGGGTTTAACAGTTTGTCTGTGAGAATTCTTTTGGGAGTACCGTGTCTTCAAGTATTGTATCAGGCTTTTAAATGGATACCATCCTCCTCTGTGTTGATTGGCTTCTATAGAGATGGAAATGGGCACAAAAATCAGAGACATGGGAATCTGGCTGGGGAATATTCCCCAGAGTCTTCCAGATTTTTGAAGTAATACAAGCCCCATCTTCAGGGTAGAAGGCCACTTCCCTGAAATTTAAGGAACATTGTATGGGTTCCAAGATTGACAAACCACATACCAAGCCATATGTATTAATTTTAGCTTATTAAATAAACAATTATTGCATTGTTTCACACAACATATTATGACATTAATCAGGTACAGGCTACTTGTGACTCAAAGGCAGCATTGGGCCCTTCAGATTGTAACCTTACTAACCTCAATAATATAGCTTCTGAGAATCAGCAGTATTGTTTATTATTAACTGGATGTGGTAAATAAAACTGCAACATAATCCCTTAAATGGGAATATACTTATGACCCTATAGGAGCTGCTGCCGTGATTTTTAGAGTTCTTCTTCTGGCAAGGAAACTTTAAAAATATTTGAAGCATTTGAGGGTAAAAGGAGAAATAGGTAAATCCTCTTCAGGAAATGTGTTTTTCAGTTGTGTGAATGCCCTGAATGTTGTGAGGCTAGCTTTAGAACTTTCTTATCATTTGTGTAATACTAGTGAGATCCTAGTAAAGTTTCTGTAAGGCAAAACTTGAAGGTTTTCTAAGGCTTACTTAGAAAGAGAGACTCATTGCCTTTCACAATGATTTTTTTTAATGGAAGTCTGTAAATATATGTGTTAAATTGCACTGACAATCTTAATTTCATTTTGGAGACATTTGGAGAAAAGGAAATGGAGAAAAGGAAATTGAAAAAATCTATGTAAGGTAGGATTTCAGTTGACCCTTCCAAATTCACCATGTATCATTTTAATTCACTGACAGTCAGTATTATATGTGGAGAAACTTACTTTTTAATTACTTCTTGCCTGAATAAAAATAAAAATAAATTTAAAAATCAGCTGCAGTGCCTTCATCCTGGATGTTCCATACATTGTACTGTTTGAGAATTTGCAGGATAGGGTTCTTCCTTCAGAAGTTTTCAGATTTCCAAAAAGAGGAGTGCAAAAATGATGAACTTTAAGTTCCCTTTTGAATATTTAATTTCCATGATTTTTCCCAGCCAACAAAAGAAAAAAAAATGAATAAAAGTGTTTAAGATTATTATTCAGTATCACAGAATGTCAGTATAAAACAAGGTTTGATTTTTCATACTTTTGGGAATATAATTGATATTATATGGCAAGATGTATGTACTATTTCTTTGATTATTTGATGGCAAGATGTATGTACTATTTCTTGGTATCATAGTTGATAATTGGAGTTGGAATTCCAGGTTAAGAGAAAAGATCTAAAGGCAGATTTGGAAGAATCTGTTCAACTACATATTATTTATTTATTTATTTATTTATTTATTTATTTCATTTGTATGCCGCCCATCTCCCCCCAATGGGTGACTCTGGGTGGCTCACAGTTAAAATCAAAAATCAACAATTAAAAATAACCCATAAATAATTAAAATAAATTAATCCATTAAAATCAAGTATAAAAAACAAACCCTGTACATAAATACTAAAAACATTCAAGATGACGGGGGGGGGGGCAAGGCCAATCACCCCAAAAGCCAACTCCACTGGTGCGAGCCCCCATTCAGCCCCCAGGCCTTCTGGCACAGCCAGGATTTCACCCCTTTCCTGAAGGCCATGAGAGTGGGGGCACACCAGACCTCGGGTGGCAGATTGTTCATAGGGCGGGGGGCGCAGCAGAAAAGGCCCTCTGCCTAGACCCCACCAGTCGAAATTCCTTGACTGATGGGGTCTGCAACATGCCCCTTCTGTTGGACCGAGTGGGGCAGGCTGAAGTAACTGGGGCGCGACGGCTCCTCAGATAATCTATAGTTATTAGATAGATAGATAGATAGATAGATAGATAGATAGATAGATAGATAGATAGTTCAGACAGATAGATAGTTCAGATAGATAGATAGATAGATAGATAGATAGATAGATAGATAGATAGATAGATAGATAGATAGATAGTTCAGATAGATAGATAGTTCAGAATCTGCTGAACTACAGCAGATTCATTTCAGGTTGGTTAAGAATTGGCCTATAGGTCTGTTTTTGTTTTTGTTTTTTTTAAGATGTGTGGAACTTTAGACCTCCTAATGTTTTAGATTTTCTTTTTTACTGAGCTAAAAAAACCATATTATATGTGGCATATTATGGCCATTGTTCGCTGAAATAAAGAGAAATAAAATGTTGCAATTCTTGCAAAAGGATTTTCCTTCTGTTCATTTGGAAAAGAAAGTTACTTTGTATAAAGCCAATCAATTTCTGCATTCATTTCTGCTTTGATTGGAAAGCATGATCCACTTCTAATCATAGATTAATATTTTAAGGGGGAGAAAAGGTCCAGAGATGATGATGATGATGATGATAATGATGTATTAGATTTAATATAGCTGCCCATTCCCGTACCTCCTTTTCAAACACTGTTTATTTTATAGTAAAAAGTTTTTAACTTTTCTTTCTAATGATTCTGTTGCTTAGATTTTTAGTCATTAAGGGAATCTATTTTGCTACCTATATGATGTCACATTCAGGACCGACCTTCCTTCCTTCCTTCCTTCCTTCCTTCCTTCCTTCCTTCCTTCCTTCCTTCCTTCCTTCCTTCCTTCCTTCCTTCCTTCCTTCCCTCCCTCCCTCCCTCCCTCCCTCCCTCCCTCCCTCCCTTCCTCCCTCCCTCCCTCCCTCCCTCCCTCCCTTCCTTCCTTCCTTCCTTCCTTCCTTCCTTCCTTCCTTCCTTCCTTCCTTCCTTCCTTCCAGAGTGCATCTTGTTCTCTTCTTTTCTCCATTTTATTGATTGGTTACATGCCATCAAGTCATTTTTGACTCCTAGCAACCACATACATTTTCTCCATGACAATCCATCCCTATCCCTATCCCTTCAAGTCTTCCTCCATTTTATTACATTCTTAATAAATAGTATTAGTATTGTTTTTCATTTATTTGTTTAAAACTAGACTCAATAAATAGATTATTTAATGAGGGATCCATTTTTGCATTATATTTTCCCGTTTGAATTTTATGATTATGTACTTGACTGATCTCTGCATAGATGATGAAAAAGAAGTAAGAGATAAGTCTGGAGACTCATATTAGGAGTAAGAGAATGAAAAGGTAGTGGTACAGAGACTGTCTTTTTTGATAACTGGCTTTTTATCTCCACTTATGTCAAGGATACCTCTTTGTTTCCCCAGCTTTCTAATCAGAGTTGGATGCAAGCCGTAGATGTCAAATGGATCATATACATTTATTTTCTGTCCTCACCTCTTTTAATATTGCATTGTGAGCAGAGTGTTTACCTTTTAATGGAATAGTACGCAGCACCTTTCTATTAATGCTTTATACTACATCCTCATTTGTCAGTTCTTTGTTCATTAGAACAACATTTTTGAATGGATAGTAATTATTTCTCTGTGACATAGGATAGAGTTGCATGTAGCCCCCTGAAGCCTTAGGTACTGCTTCCAGCTGATCTGCAATGTTTACAATGATGGAAGAGGTAAATTATAGAACACATGGGGAATAATCATATTAATTGTATTTAATATGTACATTTAAATTTAATTGAATCAAATTAACCTGGCCCTCTGCTTTAACATTTTGCAGTGTAGTTACTGGCACATCACCTGAAAGCCTTGTGTGATCTTTATCTCCCCGCCCCCCCCCAGCCCTCCAAAGTTATATTGTCCTAATAAATTGGCTAAATTGGGGAAACAGAAAGACCCTAATTCAGAATGTGACTTAGGGGACAATTACAGAAGATATCGCAAGACATATGACTAGATTATTCTATAGGTTTCTCTCTCCCCCTGCTCATATGTTTGTTTGAAGAAGCAAATACTGAGAAGCAAATACAGCCAAATGAATTTGGATAAGGCCCAAGAAACTTGCAAAATTATTTCTCTCATGTCATTTCCCCTGTCTAAATAATTATTAGTGGTTTTTGGAGAAAATATGTACAATATGGAAACCCGCATATTTTGTCCCATGGAACAAATAGCATCTCTTGTGGTGGTAGGGGAATGGAGAGATTTAAACTGGGAAAGTGGTATAAATGAAAAACAGTATACCTTTCCTCAGCACTCCAGCTGGGTAGCCTATATAAAATGTTCAACTGATTTTGTTTCAGATAAGCTATTCAGACAAAACATTGTGTAAAATCAAAAATGTACCAGAACAAAATAAAACACCACATTAATGCAGCAACTAAGTGACAAAGTGAAAGAAGAAATTCAGCAAATGACACTTTCCCAGTTTCTGCAAAGGAAAAAGAAGTTGCTAAGTTAGACATCAGTTAGAGATTTAGTTCAAAATCCCTACTTCTGTATGAACCATAGACAGCCTTATGATCTAACAGTGTTGCTCCCACCCTGTTGTCCACAACATCTCCACTAGGATAAACAAACCAGGAAAAAAAAATCAGAACATAAAACTTATTTAAAAATTCAACTTAAAAATGTAAGAATTGCTGTGGTGGATCAGGTCATAGGCTCTTCTAGTCCAACATTCTATGTGATACAGTGACCAGATGGATGTCATTGTGGTTCTGGGAAATTCACAAGCCTGAACTGGACAATAACACTGTCACTTTCCAGCAACTGGCATCAACATCTGCTGCTGCTGCTGCTGCTCTGCTGCTTTCAGTTCAGGAAGCAGTAAACAGCCATCATCAGCATTAGTGGCCATGATAGCTTGATCCTCCATGAACCTATCCAGACTTCTTTTAAAACTATCCAGACTGACTGCCATGATTACAACTGCTAGAAGAATGCACTGAATCATAAATTTAAATCACAGGAACTAATATCATTGCTAGTATTGTGCCAGTTGGGGATAATGAGGCTTGTAGTCTAACTCATCTGGAGGGCATCGGGTTAAAAAAAAACTGTAGGCTGCTCTTGGGAGAAGCCATGTCTTCTGCTCTCCTCACCCTGTTTCCTCCCAGCACAAAGCCGCCTCTCCTTTCTTGCTGCTTTTAGCTCTGCCTCCTGCCTCAATAAGGGTGTAGTTCTTGCCTCCTCTTCCCTTGGGTACTGGCAACAATAAAATGGTAATTACATTTCAGAGAGCCAGTTGAAAAATGGTTGGGATGAAGTTGGCATGGATCCAAAATGCCCTTTTCTGGGATGGTAGATCAGCTTGTTGTCCTGTGCCTGCAGTGAAGGAGATGGCTGCTCCCTCTGCCTGTGGAATCAAAGCTTCTGTCTCCTTTTTAAACCATCCTAAAGTCAGAATCTCAATTATAATCTTTGTGTTTGGGTGTGTGTATGGGTGGTGATGGTGGGGAGTGGATAGTGTTTCATTCTCACAAACTCAGAGAGAGAGAGAGAGAGAGAGAGAAAGAGGAGGGAAAGGCAGTAGAATTCAAGACATGTTCAACAGCTGGAAAACTCAACCCATTCTGTCCCCTATAATTCTCTCTCTCTTTCTTTCTCATCTATGCCACAGAGTAATTTTCATCCTCGACACCACCAACTCCAGACAATAGTGATATCTGAAGGATAAGGTGACCAATGAATCAGAAATTCAGATGAGCTACAAAATATCAAATGCTCCTTTCTATTGTTATTCTAAGAAACCCCTGTAACTTGTGTCCTACACACCAGCGAAGGAGGAGAATCTCCACCGATCTGTATTGGTTATAGTTGACAACAGTAATTTGTAATAATAATCGTTCGGAAGCTAAATGTGATGAACGGCTTAGGTTACTTTCCTTGCCACTTTCCCTATATTTATGTTTTACGATTAAAAGTGACGCCGCTAATCAGAATGGAAAGGGGGAGAGAGAGAGAGAGAGAGAGAGTGTGTGTCCCTGAGTAGAGGCTGTATATGAATGGAGGGGGTGGGACTGCAGGTTCCAACTTCAGCCCCTCCTTTCCCGGGAACCAGCCAGTCCCTCTGCAGGGTGTTTGGGCTACTCTGATTCGCTCTCTGGAGTGATCCAATTTGCATCCGGCTCGCCCATTTGTGAATTTGGCTCCCAAGTCCTCGCTTCAGTTCATCAGGGCTTCCTAGCTGCCTTCACTTTAATTGAGCAAACCCTGAGCATCCTGATCCACTTTTGAAAAAGAAAAAGAAAAAGAAAAAGAAAAAGAAAAAGAGAAGGAAGGAAGGAAGGAAGGAAGGAAGGAAGGAAGGAAGGAAGGAAGGAAGGAAGGAAGGAAGGAAGGAAGGAAGGAAGGAGAGAGAGGGAGAGAGGAAAAGAAAAAAGAAAAAGGACAGTGACTCGATTCTGATTTCTTTTGTGGATGCTGGACTTTCCACTCTGTCTCTCCTCTTTTAACCTTTGCTTCTTCAGTCTGCTCCTTTTCAGTTCCTCAAGAAAATCCGGCAGGTACTTTTCCAGGACACGCGCTGCGAGACCTCCTCAGCTGCCGCCCCGCATTCGAGGATAACGCGATTCAGTTTGTCGAATGCATGTCCGCTGCTGTGTGCCTGTGGGCTCCCCGGCGCGTGTCGGTGTGAAAGAGGAGATTAAAGCATCCCCGCCGTGCAACCTTTGTCCGTGAAGAAGCAACCAAGCCAGCAACTGGAATTGGGATAAACCGGGGGGGAAATCAATATCTTTCTAAGGTCTCTGGCCGCATCCCCACCCCCGAAAAAAAACCTCCCCCTCTCCTTTCTCTAGTTAAAAGTGAGAGGCAGGGAGGGGGACGGGTAGGGGAAATCCCTGTGGATCGTGGGAGCCTGGAGAGATAACGTGACAGATGAGAGAATAGGATCCTTCTCTGCCTAGTATGCGTGGCTCCGCTGGTCCTTCCTGGAAGCTTGCTACGTCTGAAGGGAACCTTACCCAATAACGGGAAAAAAAGGAAAAAAAAGAAAAAAAAAACCACCCACCCAAACCAGCTCCTGGGATCTAGCAGCGGTTGGTTTCAATTGCTGGCTCGCTCCTGTGCTGCTCGGCTGCTTAACCCATTCCTCGCCCGTTCCATTGTGGCGCGCAACTCCCACTTTGGAAGCAACTCTTCGCTTTCCTCGCGCTCCCTCTTTCCCTTCCCTGCAGCTAAGTAGGATGGGGACTTTGGCATCATGAATCCGATCCTTTTTTCCCGGCTGGAATTTGAACTGCCCGGCCCGTAGTTGCTCCTATTCTTCTTTCGGGGATTTTGCCCAGTGCGCTTGACCATGCAGGGCACTGCTCTGCGAACAGCACCAGGACGCTGTCCCGTGTGGACCCTGTGGATGGGCTCCCTCGTCTGGGGATGTATCGTAAGCTCGGCGCGGAGTTCTTCCGGCGCGGATTTGCCGGCCTCCTCGTCCGCCTCTTCGCAGGTTCAGCAAGAGCACCATTTCCATGGCAGCAAGCACCACTCCGTGCCTATTTCTATCTACCGTTCGCCGGTCTCCTTGCGGGGAGGACACGGTGGGTGCTGCGCTCACTTCCTTTTCGCGGACTGGGCTCAGATGGTCTGCCGGTGCGGAAGGGTGCTCGGGCTTGGGGAGCGAGAGCGGGGAGAAGCCGAGCAGATGCCCGGGGAGAGGGACCGAATCGCGGTCGCAGAGGAAGAGAAGAAACTTTCCCCAACCTCTTAAAACCAGCCCTAAAGTGCAGGGCCTGCTCGCTCCCGGCTAGCGGGAAATTCGGACGCGCTTGCCTACTTCAGGGCGGCTGCCAGGGAGCAGCTCCGCCGAGCGCCCGAGGACGGGGGCCCTTCTCCTAGGCTGCGTGCCGTGCGCCTGGCCTTGGCGGGTGGCAGGAGAGGCTCTTCCTCTGCCTCTCCCGTTCTCTCGGCTCCTCTCCCTCCTCCGCCTGCTCGCAGTCCGGCTGTCAGTAGCCGCGGCTTCCTGTGGCCCAGAACTAACCGAAGGAGCCTCCGCGTCGCAGGCTGCTGAGTCGCCGGCTTCGGTTCTCTCGCTCTTCGCTGCGCGGGGGGAGGGTGGGAGGATAGATGGGAAATGGGGGAAGAGAAGAGGCTCGGAGTGAAGCGCTGTTGTGATGCCAGACTTCGGCCACCGGCGTGATTGTGGGAGTCACCCCACATTCAAAGCCTATTTTGCTCCCCCCGATTTGAGCTCTGTTCCTTGAACTGCGGTACTTCCCTGCTAGGCTTAAGCTTCTTCCTCGGGTCTTTCTTCTCTCCACACGAGGAAAAATCGTAATAATAATCCAGCGGAGTTACTGCCTCCCGGTAGGTTTTGGAGAGGGCAAAATATGATCATCTAGAAAGGACCGCGTGCATTCGGGTGGGGTGAGGCGGGGAGGTACTGTTCCCATAATGCACAAAGCCTGGTTTGCTTCACCATGGTTTATTCTATAAACTCCCATTGGCTAGGTTTGCACCACATGCTAAACCATAAGTCATGATTTACCAACCACGGGAGATAGCTCCATTCAACCTGCTAAACTATAAATAAACCAAATGTTGCCTTAAAGTGTTTTAGAAGCCAAGCCAAGCAGGGAGAGGCAATGCAAATCTGAATTCAAGAGCAGGCAGGGAGGAGAGGCCTGAAAGGAGAGACATGGAGAAAGTGGGATACAGCTTTTAACTTTGCCAGAGGCTTTCTCCTCCCCTGCCCAGGCCTAGAATTACAAACTATTCTATAGAAAGGAAGAGTCTGTTCTAGAGGGAGAGAGGCACTAACTAACTAAAGCCTACCTAAAAGTCATAGAAGGATAGGAATGTGGATTGGAAACTATGGAAGCGATCTGAAGAGTCCATTGGATTCATAAGGGAAGATGAGAAAGTCTATGTACATGACTAGGCTCACTGAAATCAATGCAAGTACAAATAGGCAACAAATAAAGTTAAGATATTGAGAGAGAATGGAATGGGTCACAGGGTTTGGAAATCATTCTAATTTTCTTAGTATTTTAAAACCTAATTCTGATCTTTAATGTTGACTAAACATATTTTGGTTTTAGGCATAGAAATGATTTAAATTTCTCTTACTGTATTGATTTTTAAATGTTATTTTAAATGTCTTCTTTAATATGATCTTAATATATTCATTCTTAGTCTTGGCACTAGAAATAAGGCTAATAGATATAGAAGGATAATGTGGAAATGGAGTACCAGTCCTTTGGAGTAGAATGCCAACCCTGGTTTTAGCATGACAGACAAGGTTAAATGGCTTTTGAGATTGGATGCTGGTCCCAGGGTGTACAATACTGTTCTAGGATTGGAGGAATGATTCTCCTAAGTCTGGAATGGTAGACTGGGAAGTACAGCCTCTGGACATTCATTCTCTTGAAGGGGATGGTGTCCAAATCCCAGGGAAATCATTATGGTAATGATAATCCAGGGTAATGATTCCAGTTATAAAGATGGCCATTCTACACTCTACATATTACATTAAATAATATAAAATATAAATAATATAAAATATAAAACCATCAAACAAATCTTGCTTTTAATTTTGCTGTATGTGATTTTTCACTTTTAAATTATTTCAAAGCTCTAAGTTACATATTTCTAGGCTGAAATGCAGCTAAAATACCTTTATATATAAATAGATATCAATCAATCATGGTATTGTGTGTAAACTTATATAGATTTCAATGTGTTCCCTAAATTAGAACTGAAACTTGATATTCAGCACCAAAGCTTGGCATATTGCATTCTTATCCAACCTGACGTCCTCCAGGAATGTTGGACTAGGGTTTCCAATCTTTTGGCCAGCATGATTTGGTAGTCTTGGTTGGGGATAATGGAAATTCTAGTTTAACACATCTGGGGACCAGCATGTTAGGAAGGAACTCTGGTTTAATATGCTTAAATTAGAGTGTCCATAAAGTCACCAGAAGTCATGCTTTTTTACACAGCCTTGGAAGACAAGTGCTATATAAGCTACCTTATTGCTCATTTCCACATAGGGCACTTGCAAATGAATCTTCTGCATATTTTACCTGCTTTACTTAGGAGTTTATTGAGGTCCAGATAACTTGCTCTCTCCTAAATAAGTAGAAGATTTTAGTGTGCATTTTAAGCTCCCAAGGATAATACTGGAGACATATTTGGATTCCTTTCTTCCAATCCCATTTGTAAAGAATTGTCTGTATTAATGTGGATTTAATGACAACTGTTGTCTGTCCTTTCTCTTTTATTTGATGAAGGTATTAGTCAATCAGATTTTAGTGGAAGAGATTACTCCAGTTTCCTAGATGTACCTGTTATCTCAATGACACATCCTTGAGAAACAGAATTAAAACTGTAGGAATTGTGTCTGTTTCTGTACTGAACAAAGGAGAGAAAAATTAGTTGGTGTGAAAAAAAGAAAGGATCAAATGCTAAGAGGAAAACTTGTCAAGGGGGGAGAGGCAAGGGAGGAATAGGGCTGTCTCTTTCCTTGCTTGGCCTGCTCCTTCTCTGTCTCTCTGTCTCTCTCTCTTTCTCCAATGGGTTGTGAGGCTGGAAAGGGGAATCAACTGGTGCTAGAAGCTACATGAGTTTCTTAGTTTCATCTCTATTTCCTGGGCAGCACAGGCTGGTTAAAGGGGGAGGGGGGGAGGGGGGGAAAGCACTGTCCCAAACCTGGAATGTTAGCAGCAACATGATTAAAGCAAAGGGTTATTCAATTATTTCCTTCAGAAAAGATTATATTCCTCTCCTAATTGCTGCTAGTGCTTGGCGACCTCTAGAGGTACTCTCCCTTCAATCCAGGAGAGAGAAGGCTCTCTGGGACTGGAAAGGAAAACAAATAGAGGAGGTAGAATGCATGGCAGGAAAGATAATGAGAAATAAATGGCAGGATGAACTTCCAAATAAGCCAGTTTAGGATTGTTACCATGGTTTAATGTTTTATTTTACCATCTAGTTATCACATATGTGAACAAATGTTATTCTTTCAAGTGGCCTCAGCAACTTTCCAGATGTATTGGGACTGCAACTCCTAGAATTCACGGGAGTTGTATCCCTGCCATATCTAAAGAATACTAAGTTGAGGAACATTGAACTACAGTGCTTGTGGAATGAAAGGAATCATACTCTTTATCTGGTACTGCCTATCAATAAAGGTCAAGGAGGAGTGACTGAAAAACTTCTTCTGTTAGAATATAGAGATGCATGTTTCTTCAGTCTGGTTCTGTTAGAAAGTGGGAAAAAATCAACAAGTCATATAGTTACAACTTTTCCCCTCCTGCTCAGCCCCACACTTTTGATCTCTAAAAGAGCCCTGGTTCAACCCATTTTTATAGATATGTTGGTGAAGAGCCCTCTGATTATGAGGAAGAGGTGATGCCTATTCAGAATCAGGACCCATGGGAGGCTGGAGAATAACAGTCATCTATCATGGAAGAGTTGAGGCAAACATTTTGCCAGAAGTAGAAACATCTGGAGAGTAGGAATTGTTACATTCACATCTCATCCTCTTAGCCTTATCAAATGAAGCCTTCTAAGGCTGCACAGAGTAGACACCTTGAGTGTTTGAGGCTAATTGCTGGCAGGAGCAGCACTGCCTAAGCTGATTAATCAGGGTTACCATGATTTACCAAATACCATTTGCAAAAATCCAGACAGCCATTGGATGGCAGGAGAGTTAGTTCCTGATATATTTTTGCTACCACCTAGTAGGTCTCTAGATTTTTGCACCCCAGATATAGCAGCCGTGGATTAATCAAGTACATCTCAGAAAAAATAAGATTTAAGTAAGTTTGTTGTTCGCTCTTTCAGATTTACAGTAAGTAAGCTTGCTCTTTCTTGCTGGCAACCTGAGCGGCCTTTGCTCTATAGGGCAGGAAAAAGAAATGTGAGTTCTAACAATTCTTTTTTCTACCTGTTCCTGCTTCTAGAAAAGCATCTGCCTTCAGTTCTTCTCAGACAATTGTGATTTCCCAGCGTCCCATGGATGCTAGATGAAGCATCATAACTTCTTTATCATCAAATAACTATTTGGAGTCTGTCCTCACAATGAATGATGCAGTGTATGTGTGTGTGTTGTCAAAAAGTATTTTTAAGGAGAACTGGTCTGAGCATTTTTAGTTTAAAAATCTAATGAAAGAAAACAACAATAACATCTATCACTACAAAAATATTTGATTTTTTTTTTTTTTATCTGCCCCATCATTGTGGGTAGGAAAATAGCCTCCATCAGTGAATTCAAGTCCATTGACTAGTCTGAGATTTTGCTCATCTCTATGCAGATAGCTTGGCATGCAGCTCTCTTTGGGAATGAACATGAAAAAAAGAAAAGTGGGACCACAAAGACATCTGGTGTCTTATCAAAACACATACTTAATTTATATCAGCATTTCCTTCTATGTTGTACGATAGAGATGCTCAAAAATTGGATGAGTGACAGCTTTGCTGACTCACATTTCAAGAAAGTAGAGTGAAGAGCAGGCTGTCTGTGTTTATACACAGTATAATTTCTTCTTCGTAGAAAGAAACATATTTTAAAAAATAATCCAGTCCTATCTCCACAAGGCTAGCAGCAGAACTATGAAATCAGTATAGAGTTGAGTGCATAAACCCATTGAAATAATACTATTTAAAAGTTAAGAGCACCTATCTTTGTATTGTCTTGAGTGGCCACATCCATTAGTATTAGGGTTAAGGAGCACTTCTGATTTTATTTTAAAAAGGGGGCTTTGGACTGTATAAGACTGCAAATGTAACACCTGTCTGTCATTCTTTAAAGCACCTCTCTACCATATCTTTTAGGTATGGCTGCTTTAATGAGTTGCAATATTTGCAGCCCCACAGGCTTCAGAAAAATGATTGGATGATGCTATAAATCATGAGCATAGATAACCTTAATAATAAAAACTGAAATACCTGGCTAATCATATGACAAAGTGAAACAACAAATACATTTCCTTCTAGTATTGCTGCTAAAGCACATCTCAGCCCAAAGGATCTAACTCTGGGAAATTCTGTTAATCTTCCATCTCTGTCATAGAAAGTGAGTTTCACTATGAATGGTGCTTTTCATATAGTCTTGAAAGCAATTATAGCATAGACTACAGGACTGTGAACAAGTCAGAGCTGATCTTCAGTCCTTGTTGTCTTAGGGCCAGCTTTCATGATTCTGGAATAATAATTATTTATGAAACATGTATGCTGCCTGACTCTTGTTGTGGCTCACAACAATCAAATCATGTTTTGTTTAATAAACAATGTTTTATTACCAGGGAGAGAACAATTGCAAAGTATGAACAGCCCTGTATATTTCATTCATTCATTCATTCATTCATTCATTCATTCATTCATTCATACACACACACACACACACACACACACACCCATCCATCCATCCCCTCTCACCCGTATGGGTGGTACGTGTCTTCCTCAATCTCGGGTCCTCTACCAGAGGCCTGGGAGTTTGAGGGTTCTGTGCAGCATCTTAGCTGTTCTTAGCACTGCACTCTTCTGGACAGAGAGCTCTGATGTTGTTTCTGGGATCTGTTAGAGCCACTCTTCCAGCTTAGGAGTCACAGCTCTGACCTTCTCTCTATTTGTTGTTTTTGAGTCAGCCCTGACTCTGTATATATATATAGCCTTTGGGTCAGTGTTGACTCCTGGTGACTGCCTGGACAAGTAGTCTTCTTGGCAAGGTTTTTTGGAAGTGGTTTGCCATTATCTCCTTCCCAGGGCTGAGAGAGAGTGACTGGCCCAAGTCATCCAGTTGGCTTTGTGTCTAAAGCAGGATTAGAACTCATGGTTTCCCAGTTTCTAGCCTGGTGCCTTAACCACTACATCAAAATGGCTCTCGTATTTCATATAATATTAAGGGATATATGTGCAAATATTTGGGTTTGTTTGCTATACAGATATAAGCCAGCTAACTTTAAAAAATGCAAATTTCACATTGGGCTTATTCTTTTATTAGGCCATATCAAAGATCATGAAAGAATAAGCAAGATGATAAACAAAGGGAAGAAAGAGGTGAGAGAAAGGGGAAAAATACAATTGATGTTGAAACTACGGAGTCTGTACTCGCACACTGTTAAAATAAAATATGGGAAGCAGTTGCTAAAACAATCATTACTGTCAGGTTGCTCCAGAGACTCTGTGATTTAGCATGTACAGCTGATGCTCATGAGCTGTACTGAATGGGATAAATTGGTAAAGTCGGACAATACCATCCCTGATAAGTATAAATGGCACACCTGCCAAAGCACTTTCATATGGTTATAGGATACAGCACAGGAAGTGGTTTCTTTGACAAATGTTCTAAAAAAAAATCAATAGTTCTGAGATGACAATCACCAGTTTAATTTGTGGCTAGGCAATTCAGGGGAAGTGGCACAGGGTGCATCAGAAATGTTGGGGAAATAATGCATCCAAAAAGAGTGAATGTTCATTAGAGTTGTAGATAAAAAATGCATAGTAGAATAGTTGCATTTCAAGAAGCATGAATTTAGAGGGCAAATTATATCAGGTAGACTTAAAATATTAAAACATAGTAGTGAAGAACAACAAAGGTGAATTTTCTAGTATTTTTCAGTGTTTAATCTTCCTCTGATTAGTGGATTAAATAGAATATGTGAACAGAGGTGTCTGCAGGATCCAACGTTTTTGTCAAAATAACCAAAAAAGGCCTTGTGTTGTAAGCCCTGACCCTTTTGTAGATGTGTGTATGTGTGCACAAAAAGGGTAGAATTTGCATTGCAAAGGCATGACGTTGTTTCTGCCATTTGCCCTCACTTGACTCCCCTCCCCAGCTGATATCATTGTATAGGAGAACCAGCACTTTTGACACAGGTTGGGCTTAAGCTGGTGCACATATTTTTGGCTTTGCCATCCAGACTCTAGCACAATTCCTCAGAGGGGCTAACCTGGCTCAGGTTGTGATTTTCTTTTTTTGTTTGATTTTTTCTTTAAAAATGCTCTGTTTTTATATTATCTTTTTCTATGACTGATTCCTAGCTTAGTTATTGCACTGTTTTAAATTAATGCTGGCCATTGTGTGAAACTTATTTAAAGAGCTGCTTATAAACTCTCTAAATAAGTGTTTCTCAACCT
The DNA here is from genome assembly GCF_059951505.1 of Python bivittatus. NCBI lineage: Eukaryota > Metazoa > Chordata > Lepidosauria > Squamata > Pythonidae > Python > Python bivittatus. Next base: position 7,847,147 of record NW_028277075.1, on the reverse strand, counting down.
CAGCAAATTTATGTAGGGTGGACTTCAACTTCCGGAATTCCTCAGCCAGCATATGCTGGCTGGGAAATTCTGGGAGTTGAGGTCCATACGTCTTTAAAGTTTCTGAGGCTGAGAAACACTGCTCTAAATAAATCTTGAACTTTGCTTATATCTTTATGAGGTTTGATTAGCACAAGCTAACATTTACAGGAGAACACCTTGGTCCATTGTATCAAAGGTTTTGAGTTTCCTCCCTTCAGGGCCTTCTAAAGCTGTTTATTGTATGCCTGTTAAGACAGGAACGTTCTATTAAAATCTCAGAAACTTCCTTTTTAGCAGTTCTTAGGAATAAGCATATGAAAAACATTATTTTCATCATCAAGAGATTCATGAGCTTACTTTTTTCTGGGACTACAGTGGATATTTTATGGATTTCTCTATTGTAATTTAAACTTAATTGCTAGTTTTGGTGTATGTATGTATGCATAGGTACACGCAAACTCATATTCAAAAGATGCCATGATAAATTCTGCCCCCTGTAAAACATACATGCACAAATCCATCATTACAGAATGTCAACTGGTGGGTCCTAGGAGGAGAACCTTCTCCGCTGTTGCCCCTGCCCTATGGAATACTCTTCACCCAGAGGTGAGGCAGGCCCCTACCCTCCCAATTTTCCGGAAGGAATTGAAGACCTGGCTTTGTCAACTTGCGTGGGGTGAGAAGAGATACAACCAACCCTGGGGGTGGCTTGAAGATGCTCCCTGAGTTTATTAACACCTAATTAATATCAGTCTCTTGGAAGTATTATATAGGATGTTTGTTGTAGTATTGTATATTAATTAATTAATTCATTTTTATCTATTTTAATTCATGTTTATTCTGTTTTTACTCTAAACCGTACAGAGTCATCCCATCGTGAGATGGGCAGTGACAAACTTGAAATATAAATAAATAAATTGATTAATTAATTTTTTTTATACTTCATAATTGTCAGAAAGATTTGTACGTATGCATGAGTGGTAGCCCTGTTTTAAAAACATGGATCTCAAAAGCTTACACTGCTTTTACTTAACTGAAGGAAGCAAACGAAACAAACAAACCCTTCTCTTTTTTTCTGCTTTCTTTTGTTGGAACAAAATGCCATTGCTCTTGTGCACACAAAAATTTTTTTCCTTCTCTATTTTATTTTTGTACCTGGTTTGACGAAGTCTGAGTAAAATGTTGTATCTGAAGTTTGTGATGTAGGAGCTGGCCTTGTGCTGGTCTTGCCAGAAATGTCAGTGTTAATCCTAAAATCACCTTGCTTTCCTGCAGTTTTAACAGCAACCTGTGCATGTTGAAACAAGGCTGGAGAATTTTACCAACCAGTATGTTCTGTGTTAGAGAGATTTCTTGAATTATATTTACATTTCTGCAGGGAAGCCAAGCCTAGGCTAAAGCCAAAAAAGTGACATGTAAGGGAAGGGGGAAAAAAAAATAAAAAGGTTTAATTCTGCCTGGTCCATAAGGCATAGCTAGCATTTACAGGCAACTGAGAAATCAGCATTCCATTATTCTATGTGTATGTTTATGTGCATACAATGTGCAAGTGTGAGTCCATGTATAATATGTGTTGGACCCATTAAGTATAGAGATACAGCAAGCTTTTCAGCTTCTCAAACAGTTACTAGCCCTACTTAACTCCCTGCTAAGTCTGTTTCTTATTTAAAGCTGGCCCCAATGGCTAGCCAGCCCTTCTCTGTGTGTCTTCATTGCTAGTGCTAAGCTACTGAATAATGCATACCTTTGGTTAGTGGATCAACTGAGGAGCTTTGTCTTTGCTTATGGTGAATTAATTAAGTTGGTTTCTTCTTTGCTCCTGTTGCCATTTTCAGAGAACAAGGAGCCTGTGGAACACTTGTTTGATACAGCATGTGGTTAATCCAAGCCCATAGCAATTGCTAGAGGTGTGAGTGGAAGCAATAGGAAAAGCTGGGGAGGAAGAAGTATGATTGCTTAGGAACTTTTAAAGTTAGAGTGAAAATCAAAGACTCAATGTGGGGATGCTTCATCATGTAGGGGTAGTAACTATAAACATATTTTTTACATACCTTGTAGTTCAAGTATTCCTCTCGCCGCCAGATCTGAAGTGCAAAAATTCAGAGAACCACTACATGGGAGCAAAGACTATCTCTTGTTACTCTCTGGATTTTTGCAGACCAGATTAATTTATTTATACAAGTTATATGGCCCCTGCCTCATAGTAATGACTCTGGATGGTGATTTGGTGCCCTACTTTAGGGGAAAAGTATTTTAGAATCAATCCATGAAGACACGGGCATAATGGTATTTCTCTATACTTGAGAGTTTACATGATTATTGGATAGAACAGTGCATGATTCAAACATGATTTTAAGAAGTACTTCAGACTTCAGAATGAGCACAACATCTTCCTATTGTTCATTAAAGTAGCCCGGCTTTTTTCAGCCTTTTGCAGAAGCCTGAAAAAAGTTGCAACTGGTTTGGGGGCTGCATTAACTTTAATACGTGGCTTCTTTTTTTCAGGCTCATGTGGAAACCTAAAAAAAGTTGGGCTGGTTTAATGAATAGCAAAGAAATAAAAAACAAAGATGGAGCAACATCGCTTTCATAGTCAGGGAGATCTAGCAGGAACAGTACTTGGCTACAATGCAATCTGTGACCAAATAATATCAATTAGACACGCTGACTGATGGCACATCGTCATCATAAAAGTGTATAGGGACACTTATACATTTACAACAACTGGATTTATTAGTCCTTATTTCATCCAGCTTGCCTTCCTCTCAGTTCCACAAAATCCAAGTTCTACTATCTCTTGAACTTCCGTAAACATTTTATTAGTATTTTCTTGTGTTATTGTGCATTTCTCTGAAAATTCTAAATTTCTTCTGCATTTCTTCTGAAAATACAACAGACTGATGAATAACGTGTCTTTATCAACTAGGTCTGTTGTGCCAACATGGTATCTGGGTTGCTAATATGCCTGTCATCATCTTCATTAGTGTCCATCAAGTTCCTTGCTGCACCTAGTTTTATTTTTTTAAAGATTCTTTTAATTTAAAAAAAAAATAGTGGGAAGCTATCAAGCTTAAAAGCAAAACACTTCAAGTACATTCTTTATTTCCAAGAAAGATAGCTAAAATTGTTAAAATGGGGTTTTATATTACTTGGCACAAAGTTCATTGGGGTTTGAATGTTAATCATTTATATTCAACTGCTGACAAGTTAAGGTAGTCATAAAAAGATATACTCATAGGGTTCTGAGTGTTAGCTTTTATTTATTTTCACTAGATACCCAAATACCATATTTCAAGATTTGAATGAACTAATCTTGAAGAACAGTCACCCTAATTTTGAACAGAATTCCTAATTCATCCTGTTAAGTCAGCAGGAGAGGCAAATATGACCATATCATATCATTGTGAGAGAGTGGTAGAAGGCATTAATAAGTAAAACTGCCACTGATCGGTGAAGTTGTGCCCTCAGAACCACTGACCAATTGAACACAGTTTCTCGGGCCTTGTTTTCTTTATTGGCAAAATAGAGGTAAGATTATAAATCTGCTTTTCACTCAGCCTGTGCCATTTCCCATTCACATGCAAAATTTGAGAGTCTTGGCTGGAAGGCAATTAAGTATGTCATATGGTACTTTCCTTATAGGGTGAGTGTGTGTGTTAAAGGCAACTAAGCAATGGGGCAGTTGAGCTCTGGACTGAAGAGTCTTCAAGACCTTGATCTCCAAACCCAAAGCCTGGCAGAATCTTCTTGGTTCTCAGGTGTGAATGGTGTGCGTGCATGTGTGTTAGTGATAATGGCCATGTTGTTCTGAAAGGCGTTTTTGAAATACTGCTTACTGCTTAGAATGCTAGAGTACCCAGCAGCTGCTGTAATTTACTGCAGATCTCTTACCACTCCATTCATTTAAACAATTGATTTCTCCTTTGTGTTGCACTGTATTTATGTGTGTTCATGTGCACATATGCACACATTTAAAATATGTTTTTTTATACATTAAAACATAACAGCATATACCTTGGAGGGGCTTCTCCTCAACTATGAATTTAATCGTATTTCTGAGATTGGCTGTCAAAATGTGAGTATAATGCTATGCTTTGGGTGTAAATTGTGGTTTTTACTGAATAAGAAGGTAATGGAATGCATCTTCCTGTTCTTGTAGTATGCAGATGACATCCTTTATATCTGGAGTGGAGAATATATATTTAGGCTGTTCTTTTGCATGGCACATTTAAAGGAAAATAGGTAGAGCTGTACAATAGAAGCTGCTGTTTATGAATAACAGACTGATCAAGGACAGGGTTGAAGTAAATCAGTTTTAAGGGTATGCCTTAGCATCTGCTTCCTCCCTGTCACACCATTTTGTCTCTTTACTTCCCAGCTGCTGAAGAAAGGGCAGCTAAACTGACAGGTTCCTCATTGCTGGAATTTGACGGGATGGAGTTTGAATAAATCAGATCATCCTGGAAGATTGGAGAAATGAGGGAAAATAGTTTGTCCATTCCTTTTGCATACTGCAAACCCATGAGGCAGCAGATTTCTTCCTTTTTATATCTTCATTCTTAACAGGTCATGAATGGATTTTTCTGGTCCATCTCACAGAACAGGCTCAGCCTGAGCACTTATGGCTGAATGTGAGATGGCCATCAAGATGGCTCTATTCTATGAGTTACACTTTAGCCCTGATCTGTCATCAGTAAAGATGGTGTTTCAAAGCAGCTGCTTTTCCACTTTGCCCTTAGCAACGTTACAGTGTTCAAGCCACACTCCGTTGTTGGGTGGTATTATATTAAATGTAACAGCTCTCCTAGGTACCCTGATCTGTATTCCCAAGAGGAAGAAGCCCTCAGTCAGGTTGCTTTTGCAATACCTTTTGGCTTTGAATACCTGTTCACTTTTTATTAGTTCATCATGGAATCTGATTTCTTTCCTTTGCTTTTATGCCTTCTAAGGCAGTTCATTATAAACAAAGAAGAAGGGGAAGAAATTAATTTTCCTTGCAAGTTGTATTTGCCACTTCCAGAAAAAATGGGGGATGAAAGAGGCAGAGAAGAGTTTTATTAATTTTCTGTCTCACATTTACTTATTTATCTTACTGCATGCTTTGATGAGAATTAGAGAAGAGGATTTCCTTTAGTAAAAATTCATTTAAACCTGTATATTCTTTCAAATTCTTGTTCTGCAGCTGTTTTCATATACAAATGAGGAAATGTAATCTATTTCAGCTCATGTGCTGGGTTAGGAAAAGAAAACCAAAGCCCATGTTCCTTGGCTAATACTGGTGGTGTTCGCTTTATTTTTTTATTTATTTTAAAACTCAGTCACAACAAATTCTTAAGTTGAGAGAAAGTACAGGTAGTTCTCACTTAACAACCACAACTGGGACCGGCAACTCCATTGCTAAGCAATGCAGTTGTTAAGTGAGACATCATATGACTGTGCCAGACTTACAACATCAGTTCTGCTGCAATTATTAAGCAAATCACCTGCAGTCATTAAACAAGACATCACGTGACCACGACTTGCAATTTTACTACTGGTTTCTCCATTGACTTTGCTTGTCGGAAACCGGTTGTGAAGTGTGCAAATGGTGATCACATGACCATGGGGACACTGTGATGGTCATAAGTTCAAGGACTGGTCATAAAATTAGTCTTCCAGCACTGTCCTAACTTCAAATGGTCACTAAACAGGCCAGTCATTAAGTGAGAACTGAATGTATATATATTAAAGTTTAACCAGAGAAAATAGCAAAAACTGCATGTACACTTTTTAACAAATATCACTCTTTATATCTATCTCAGGAGTGCAGGATTGATATCAAGACTAAAAAAAGGGATTCCAATAGTATTAATGCCCAGTACAATTTCACCTCTAATTGAAAGAACTATATGCTTGCAAAAATAAATAAAATTAAAAGTACAGTCACCAGAAAGTCAGCACTCTCAGCACTTTTTGGCTGACTGAAATACCATGAGCTTACTTTTTGCCCTACCATTTGAAAACTCAGTATTCAAAGTGAGGTAAGTGTTTAGACTGCTTCTGGAAGGTGCTGCCTGGCCTGGTATCCATTAGTCAGATATTGTAAGAGGCAATCAAAGAACACATCATGCAGCAAAGGTTGTAGTTCTCTTCAGCATTTGCCCCAGTTCACAAGGACTTGAAAGTGGATAGTCTGTGCAGCTGCGCAGGAAGCCCTGCCCCCCCCCCCTGTTCTCCTAACAAGAACACAGCTCTCCATATAGCTCTCTTGCAGAGCCTCTGGGTAAAAATGTGAAAGTTAGAAAGAGGAGGTGGAGGAGGTCAGAAAGCATATGAGAGAGGGGAGCTGATGTTCATGCCTAATCCTCTGCTCTGTTTGAAGCCTTCTGTTCAAAGAAATGCTCAAAGAGGGTTTATGTAAATGGTAATATTGTGCTGGAAGAAGCCCATCTTTAACTGATTTCCTGGTCTTGCAACGTGATGAAAAAATTAAACGCACTGCTATTGTATGAGATGCGCTCGAAGATATTGTAGGGATATGGCTACTTTGCACAAATAAGATTTTGTTGCTTCAATTATACAGTGATAATCATGCATATGTGAACGCTATCTTAAGAATGCTTTGCTTCTGACTACAGAACTAAAAATACACTAATACCCTATGCCATGCATTGCTGCTCATGGAAAAGCAATTTCCCTTTTTTTCCTTCCCCTTGCACAGCATTCAATGCATTCAAAATGCGTTCCTGCGGGTCTCTTAACCTCCGTAGCTGATTTGGTGGTATGCTGGAGTGCAGGGAAAAGGAAAAATCTGATTTACCAGTGATAATCTGTTTTGTTGGACTCCATTAAATACAAATCACTCTTCAGAAAGGTTATGCGTTTTCAAGTTTACGAATGTTTACCTGAAAATTCACATCATATTCCTAGTGGACCAACAGGCAAAAACAAACAAATGGTGAAGGAATTATCTTCTGCCATACCAAAGTTATCCATATCTATTTCAAACAAACTCAAAATGGAAAAAATATTTTTTTAAAGAAAAGTAAGGTCCATTTTGCTGATTTAACCCTAAAAATAAAAATACACTAATACCCTATGCCATGCATTGCTGTTCATGGAAAAGCAATGCATTCACCCATTTAGGCCTGCCACAATTTTATCCCTTTAACCACTGAACAAGTCCTTACCTTGTTCTTTCAGTCCTGAATTATAGAGGTGAAAGAAAGAAGGCAAGCTGAAAGAGAAGGGCAAGAAAGAAATTAAGTTGAAGTGTAGATCTGTCAAGAGTACAGTTCTCATTCTTCCATTTTTTAAAAAAAAAATCAGTAGTAAAAGGAAAGAAAGATAATCAAAAGGCTCATTAAGGATGCAAAGAGCTCTCAGCTAACAACACTGGCAATTTTCTGCTAGTGGAAAAATATACTGTCTTATCTAAAGAAACAAGGCATAAAGATGTAGGAACTTGCTAGTGATAGGTATGGAGGGAATGTTACAGTGCAACTCAAAAATATTGATTATTACATCTTGTACTGAGAGACGCATGATTTTATCCACTTCAGTTTTGCTCCATTTTTCCTAGCTCTGCCTTTTTTCTTCATCAGTTTGCAAATTGGTAGAAAAGGCATGGAAAAAGTGTATGCATTTTATGCATATTTCTCCTGATGTATTTATTATCTTTTTAAATGACACATTTTCTCTGGATAGGCAAGAGAACGAGAATGGTCTTTTTTTCATCAAGCATAAAAACAATAAAAATGCTCTTCTGCACTGTTTGAAGTTTGAGGATATCTAATATTACAAATATGGAACCTAAAGAAACTGCAGCAGATGGTCCTCATTTTCTCCACAGTCACTTTAAAAATTGCTCTGCTACTTTTCATTTTTTATATCAGCTACTTGCTTGGAATGTGGCATCACAATATGACAACCAGGCAATAAAACTTACCAGCCAAGCAGCTTTTTTTTTTTTTTTACTGGCTGCTAATATCACTAAGATTGCTGCTGGCTGTTAGTATGTCTTAAGTGAAGGTACCATGTTTGAATGCGTGAGTTCAGTCTCAGGGGCTTTTGAGAGAGGTGACTGTGCAAGGAAAGTTATGTCTGAACAACCATGATGGGAAAGAAAACATCATAGAGGTGTGGAGGGAGAAAACTCATGAGAGCAAAAGGAAAGAGAGAAAATAAGACATCTTTATTTGTCTGAACTCTTTCTAAAATCTCTACTTACTCTTGTGGAGTGGAATGGAGTTACCTGCTATGCTTGGGTGCATCCCTCATAACATTAAAGCCCATGGGTTTACCTCAACAGTAGTGATGTCTGATTTCCTAGGTTTGTTGGGAGTTAGGACAGACAGCAATGCAGCTCAAAGCTATGCGAGGCCTGTGAGCTTAGCAGTGTTACCTATCTCCCAGATATGTATTAAATGAAGCAGCCATTTTTCTGAGAATTCTTGATTTTGTCATTTCTAGACTGGCCATCTGACAGCAAGACTTGCATAGTCACCTTGTAACAATATCCTTTGCCTATCAGTTTTTTTCCTAGATCATCTGGTTTTACACGAGAGGACTTCCAGAATTTGGGTCACCCCTATCATTCATGTGGCTGAAATGTGGGAATTATGATGCCAAGCAAGGCATAGATTCTCTAGGACGGCTTTTTAAGTGATGCTTACTTTCAAAGTAAAATTCCACTGAAATCAGTGAAACCTCATCAGGTTTTTTGACCACTGATGGATTTTGAACTCCCCCTCCTAACATGGAATACTGTTATCTGTCTGGTTATATTATAAATCATGGAGTACAACCCTACGCTTACCTATTCTAAAGTAACTTTGAATTCAGTTTAATGTATATAGTATTACATTCTGAGTTATGCTCTTTCTTTTTATGCGATAAAATTGGGGAGCCTTGTGAAAGATGAAAGGGAAGCATTTGCAATGGCATGTGTATTCTGGTTAGAGGGGATTTTTCATATACATTAGAAAATGTGGGATGTAGTTCTACATCCATCTGTTAGGGTACCATTGGAATCAGTGGACTAGGTAGTCTTATGTTACAATTCTAACATCAGCTTGGATGTCTCCCATAAGTGATACCTTCTACCAGAATCTGTATAGCTAGATTTCCTTGCGGTAATACCCAGAAAACCATATATTAATATAGCGGGGTTGACCATGCTTTGAAACCAATGACATATACTCATCACTTTTATCATTGTTGCTAACAAACAACAATGGATAAAGTTATTCTGACGCATAGTGTCACACAGTAGCAAAGATACTTAATAGTGTGTCAACTGGATTGGGAGAAGGGAGGGGAGGAAACAGCAAGTTCTGTCTGAGTAAGTCAACTTTCTTTGGTATTCTAGCACAGTACTCTTTTACTTTGATGCTGATAAGAAAATCATTCAACAAATAGAGCAACAGGTAACTTTAAATTACTTACAAATATACCCGACTAATGTGCACTTCACTATTTCCTTAGAGTCTCAATATGAAGCAGCAATGAGTTTTCAGGAGTTCTGAACTCTATATGCCCACATCTCTGGTACATATTTCATACTTGTTGGCCTGATTCAAATGACATAATGATAGCCACTAATACCATATCTCAGTGGTAGCTCCCACTCTCAGAAATACCCTTCTTCTTGCAGTGTGTAAAACCCCTATACTCCTAGAATTTCATAAGTAACTATATCTCAGTAGAAGAGACAGACTCAACCATAATTTCAACTGGGAAACTGTGAGCATCCTAAACCAAGCTAAGTCCAAAAATGCTAGGGATTTCCTGGAAGCTTGGCATTCAGACAAATCAGCCATCAATAGACACATAGAGATAAACCACATTTAAACACTATTCAAGAGACAATAATAATATAAAAAAGCTAAGAAGGAAACAAAAAGTCCAGAACACATCCTCTCCAGCAGACAACATTCAGATAAGACAAACAATCAGCAGAGAACAATCCTCTAATCAAAGAACTAACAAGGAGAGAATCACACCCCCACCAACACTGGCATGGAACAAACCTCACACTCGCTAGCACTGATGATGTTACCTAGTCAGGTAATGAAACATCTGCAAGCAAACAACCAAGCTCAGAGAGCACCAAGGATTCCACATAACTGTAATCTGTATTATTTATGGCTCATTGAACATGTTTTCGTTATTTTTTAATTTATTGATTTTTTTTTAACTTAGTTATTTGGTTTAGAGATTTATGGAACATGTTTTTGATGACATTGTTTTCATTTTCTATGGTGTGTGCTGCCCAGAGTTCTTTGGAGTTGGGATGGGTCGTAGATACTGCTAAATACATAAATAAATACCTGGGCTACAAAAGTCTGGGCAACCTTTGGAAGGCATCAAAGGGTCACAGAGAGCTCTTAACACTTTGTGGTCATCTTTTGCAGACCAGGATGGCAGTCCTAAATGCCATTAATACAGTGTTTGTATTAGATCAGCTGGGTTAGTAAAACACTTTGCACATGGCTTCTATGTATGTGTTCTTGATTCCCAAAAGAGTGGGGCTGCAGGTTCTTCTACTTCAATGCTTTATGATGAAAGTAGCCCATTTGGTTCTGTGTGCATTTCAACCTTCTACCATATATAAAAATAATATTGATTAATTACTGTATGTGCAATTAGGTCATTGTCAACTCTTAGTGACCACATAGATAGATTTTTTCCATAATGATCCATCCCTAATCTGGTCTTCCAGATCTTCCAATGGTATACTCATTGCTTCTGTAACTGAGCCTATCCACCTTGCTGCCTGTTGTCCTCTTCTTCTCTTTCCTTCTACTTTACCCAGCATTAGAGCCTTTTCCAGAGAGCTAAATGTTTGCATTATGTGTCCAAAGTAGGATAATTTTAGCCTGATCATTTGTTCCACAAGTGAGAACTCTGGATTGATTTGTCTGATGAATCCATTGGTTTGTTTTCTTAGCTGTCCATGGTATTCTCAGAGGTCTTCTCCAACACCAAAGTTCAAAAGTGGCAATACCTTTCCGATCGTGCTTCTTCAAAGTCCAACTTTTTTCCCCATAGCGTATCACAGTGAATACCATGGCTTGCATCATTGTTGCTTAAGTTTTTGTTTTTCTCCACCAGAAAGGAGAAATGGGAAACCTAATTAATACTGTTTGTAAGGGGACTAAGAGAGGGAGCTATAATAGTTATATACACTTTCTCCTAAGATAATATTCCTTTCAAAATCTTACAGAACTATGTCTTCCTCAATTCTCTGTGCAGATTTTTGACTTTTTTTCCTCAGGCATTGAAACATCTGTTTGGGGACTGTGGGGTTTCCAGAAAAACTTGTAGTAATAGATTATTTGAATGGTGTCTGTTCACTACTTAGAAGCAGCAAAAATCTGGAAATTACAATATTTTGAATCCCAGGCTCTGGAAATGTGATAGCCTCTTCTAGCCAAATCAGAAAGTCCTAGTACCACACCTTGAAGGTGAACAAACATGCTATGCTTGCTATCATGGAGAGTTCTGTGTCCTTACCTGATTTTGCTTGAAATGAAAAAGCCCAGACACTTAAGCTTAATTTAATTTGTGTTGAGGTTTTTAGACATTATTCACATATCCCTACTGCTTACAGGTGAAATTCTTGGGGAAATGAAGAAACCTGTAAGCAGGTTGCTCACAAACCTGATTGTTTATTGTCCAAGATAAGCTTGGGATGTCTGCAAACTGCAATCTCATCAGCCTGACTCAGATAGTATCTTTCTGGGCTGTCTTTCTATACTGTCTCATTCTATTAAAATGTCTCTGCAAGGTGTTCAGAGTGTTTTGTTACTTTATTGTGTTGGCAAGGGTGACCGATCAGTGGAGGCTCCAACTTTTACCTGTCACTGGCTCCATTAAGTTTGATGATTACAAATCACTGAAGATAGGGCTTCTTGAAGACAGAACCAAAAGGGAAGGAGTGATTAGATTGCTCCCATGTATTTATATGGATTGCTTTAGATAATTGAATTTGTTCCATGTCAGATTGAAAACAGACTTTAAAATAGACCTTGGAATAAAAACTGGTGGTTGTTTTTACCTCCTATGTTTTGTTTTCACATGTATGTATATCATTTCATAAAAGACAGTTCTATAATCAAAGTGGGTTATGGGCTCTTCTGGACTATTGGGGCTAAAATGCTACTCACCCATCCTTCAACAGACACATTACAAAGTTGGTATAAAATTTGCTATTCTGTTGCCAGTCTTGTCCTCAGTTACATCTGTTCCAGGTTACTGCCAAATGATACTGCCCAGATTTTTGAGTGTCCCAGACATAGGGAAAGTGATTGGTTTTCTTCTCTGGCTTTGTTACCTTCCCCCTTTTAACATCTCACCAGGCAGAATGGGGAGGGTATGACCTCAGAGCTTTTCCTGGATTTTTCTAGGCTGATTTGTCTGCCTCTCCTACTATATCTCATTTGGACATCCTCAAGGTTAAAACGAGGAAATAAAGAAGCATCTGGCAGACACCAAGGCAGAAATTACCATAGAAAGGATGGAGATAGACTGATGAGATCATACAGATATCTGGGATCTCTAGGGTGGGATAATTGAAGCTGACCTTTTACTTCATTTAAGGGGGACAATAAAGTTGAGAAGCCTAGTTAAACTGGCAAATAAGCAAACAAAAGCCGAAAGTTCCCAAAAGAGGAAGGGCAGAGGTGATAGGCATAAAAGGAACTCAGGAAATAAAGGGCTAACGGGGAGGGCAGCTGAAGAGAAAAGGCTATAGTAGAGGCAGGCTAGTGGTTGGAAGGAAAGGGGGCAGCTTGCATCTCCCAGCATTCCTCAAACACACTACTGTTGAAATTCCTGGTAGGTCAGCTGATCTCACCTCCAAGACAATAAATGACAAAACATTACAGATTTTACATATCTTGAAGCTCTGGTGGGATTAATTTCACTTCAGTTTATGAGAGGAAAACTACTTTAAAAATGGTACCCCTAATGATGACTTTAGGCTGTTCCTTCCATGGGCTGGGGATGAGATGAGGGCAACTTCAGCAAAGGGAGAAGATTAGAGTTATCAAGCCATGATTATGTCATGTTAAAATGCAAAAAGATTTCCCAATATATCTTGCCAATTGACTAAGCTTAATTAGATTTTTTTTTTTTGCTTTGTTTATTTGGGGGAGACCCTTAAAGATTCCCTACAACTCCTCCTCTTCCTCCTGCCCATTTTTGATTATCTCATCAGTAGACAAAATTTTACCTCCTTAAGTCTTGGGGATTTTACATCTAGAGTAGAACAAAGAACCTGTGCTTTTGGGAAAGTGTGTATCTTTTAAACTCTCCTCCACCCCCTGATGCTTTGGAATTTCACTTTCTCCCAATTTCTGAGAGTTGGGGTAATTTTAAGATGTTAGTTGTAATGCATTTGGATGGTATCTGGCTGGAGAAGACAGACTTAAAACTGTCATTTAAACCCAAAACTTATTGCAAGTACAACTAGTTCATTCAAATAGTCCTTTGAAATTCTCCACCTTATTTGCAGGCAAAGAAATTGGAGAGGGGGAGGAATATTTCACCACTTTCTCCGAAGGAAGGAAAAATGCTAAGAATAGGGAATTTAGCAGCGGCATTAACAGGTAGCCACATAAAATGGTGAAGAATATCAGGACAAATTTTGAAGGATGACATTTTTTTAGGAATATGAAATAGAGGAAGGGAAAAAATAATCAGAAACTTTTCAGAAAATGGCTTCAAAAACAGTTCAGCTCATCTTTACTTTTGATACTTTTGACAGATACAGCATTTGTCACACTTCTGGATGATCTCTGGCTTGGGTGGGATGAAGATTATGCACCCATCCTTGCCCTACTTGACTTTTTGGTGACTTTTGAGACTATTGGCCATGGTATCCTTCTGGATCAGCTCAGGGGATTGTGCGTGGGTGGCACAGTGCCATGCTGGTTTGCCTCCTTTCTCCAGGGTCAATTCCAGTCAGTAATGATTGGGGAGGAAAGGTTCTGCCCTTGGCTTCTACTATGTGGGGTACCACAGGGTTTGGTGCTCTCTCCTCTCCTGTAATATCTACATGAGGCCACTGTGTGAGCTCATCCGTCACCACGGGGTGAGGTATCATCAGTATGCTGATGATATCCAACTATACATCTCTGCCCCTGGTGAAGTAAGTGATGCTGTGGATGTCTGGAGGCTGTGAGGGTCTGGATGGGGAACAACAGGCTTCAACTGAATCCTGGTAAGACTGAGTGGCTTTGGATTCAGGGTCCTGCCGGTCCTGGAACGATACCATCTTTGGTGCTGGATGGGGTGGCACTGCCCCAGGCAGACCCAGTGCACAAATTGGGGGTCCTCTTCGACTTGTGACTCCTGCTGAAAGAGTGTGGCTAGGAGGGCCTTTGCACAACTCTGTGTTGTGCACCAATTGCGCCCCTTCCTGGATCAGGAGGCTCTTTTCATGGTCACTCATGCCCTAGCCACCTCCGGATTGGACTACTGTAATGCACTCTACATGGAGTTGCCCTTAAAGAGTACCCAGAAGCTTCAACTTGTGCAGAATGCGGTGGCATGAGCAGTTATGTGTGCTCCTAGAAGAGCACATATTACACCTCTGCTTTGTGAACTGCATTGGCTGCCTGTTCAAGGTGCTGTTTTTGGCCTTTAAAGCCCTTCATGGCATGGGGCCAAGTTATCTGAGGGACTGCCTCTCCCCAATCACATCAGTCCATCCCATTAGATCCAGCAGGGAAGGTATGCTACGTGTTCCAACAGCCAGGGACTTGCATTTGGTGGGTCCCAGGAGGCGGGACTTCTCTGCTGTGATTCACTTGTTATTTTATTAACTGTTGTATGCTGCCCAGGGTTGCTTTGTGTGAGATGGGCAGCTATATAAATGTGATATATAAATAGATAAATATAAATAAATAAATAAATAAATACTCATTTACAAACTTTTTCAAAACTTCAAATAATCTTATATTTAAAATATTCTTAAAACTGCCTGTTCTGCCTTTTTTTTCAAATTTTCTAAAGAAGAGATTGTTACCTCTGTATGCAGCCTATTCCCCCACCCCACCCTGAATAGGTACACAAAAAGTTACTTTTCCATGTGTTTTTCCCATCCCCCCCTTTTTTTAAAAAAAAGTTAGATGTGGTATTAATAATACAGCATAGTGAGTGGAGTAGTTCTTTTGGGAAGCATTTTGCTCTCATCCATGATTCCATAAAGACCAAGAAACAAGCAGAACACAGATAGGCCAAGTTAAATTGAAAGTCAACACTAAATTTCACGTAGGTTTTTGTGGTTTTTAACATGTGGAATTTTTGCCAAAGACAGGAGCACAACGCTGAGGAGAAGAACCATGTTTATTGCAATGATCACTGGCTGCCTGCTTTCAAGAAAGAGGGACCCTGGACAATAAAAAAGCATAGGATGTATACACTTTTGAGGTTGAGAGGCAGGAAATCTGAGAGATCTGATTGGAGGATAGGTTTGCATAGGTGTTAAATGGAGAGACAATTTTTTTTTTCTATTGTGAGATAAGAACCATGGCAAACCTTTAAACAGACAGGTGATGGCTCTCCCATTGTTTCAGTATGAACATGGTCACTCTTGGGTCATGCTTGGAGCTGATCCTGTTTTGCATGAGCAAAGAACAGCAGAAGGAAGTGGAGAAAAGAGATTGCAGGAGAGGCAAGGGGGAGGGGGCAGAAAGAGAGGCAAGGGGAGGGAGAGTAAAGAGTTTGCTGCAGGAGAGGCAAAAGGGAGGGAGAATTTTCAACGTTATTTTATTATTTTTTCATCACAAACGCTACAAAAGATTGCAGTAAATAATTGAACCTATGCAATCATTCCTACTTGACAGCTCTGCAGAAATTCCAGACAGATGTGAAGTTTGGGCCATTGCAATGGCACTGTGCTACAACTGAGAGCTATGATGGAGACATGCAGAGACCGCCTGGGTTTCCATTACAAAAAATCCTGAGCTGGGGAGAAGGAAAGATGGGATCATTTCTCACATTAAATGGAGACAAATCCAGATCCACCAGGAACAATGTTATCAGAAAACTACAAATTCATCATAGCTTCCTGATTTCTGAATTATATTTCTAGATAATACATGTATTATTATGTATTATTAAACCTATCCCTTCTTTTCTTTTTTTTTAATATTTACATATTATTTTAATTATTTTATTTTTTATATATTTTTAAAAATTATTTACATATTACATACATATCATTTACGAAATGATATTTTATATATCATTTAAATCTGTCTGAGGTAAGTACTTAACAGAAATGAAGTAACACTGACAGCGTAGCTTGTGTTTGGGAGGAATCTGACACCCTAGCCCATGTGCTTCTTTGATGTCTTTTCTATAGCAACTTGTACCATAACCTCACAACTCTGCTTGCTAACAGGAGCTGCACCTCTTCTAAAGAAAATTTCACTTGTTTTGTATTATCAGATTGGAACCTTAACATCTTCAGAACAGTCACAACATTTCTTGCAGCTGCTATTGCTTTATGCAAGAAAAGGTCTTAATTTTAGGATTTTATAACTATGTAATGTGTGTGTGTGTGTGTTTTAAAGTTATTTTATGCCTTTTTGTCATATGAGACTGATTACCGACCATTAAAAAATTATACACTGAAAGTAAACCAAGAATCAGTTTCCAAATAGATTTTTCCCTTTTGTTTTTATGTTGGCAATTGTGAGCAATCTTCCTGGTGATCTTGCTGCTGGAACCCATATGAGATAGGCTCCAACAGGCATTACACAGGTGGCTGCTTCTGTAGAATCCAGGTGTCTTGTTAAATCAGTTGGAGTAAAATAGTAGAAATGCTAAAATGGCAGAGGAAAAGGCAATTCCCACCCCCACCCTCCAGAATTAAACAATCAACAGCCACAAGTAACTAGGGGATAGCTATGGAGAGTAGGCAATCATGATTAGTGACACAAACTTGGCAAAACTAGCCTTTCAACCTTCTGCACAGAAAGATCATCTTGGTTTTTAAGATATCTTGCTTTTTTTTCAAATAAGGGGTAGCATTTTTTTTACTGCTGTTAAGGGTGCTGATCATATGTTTTGAAAGAAGTCTAGGACTGTCTCAGAAGAGTGGTGAACACTGTGAGCAACCTGCAAAAGATTTGATTTGCACTTATTCAAGCAGATAATAAGTAACTAGTTTAACTAGGTTGACAGGATTTCTGTGTGAGATTGTTGCTGTCCCTCATTTTCCTTGCATTTTCCTTTTCCCAATAAATACTAGAGGCTTGGTTTCATTGGTTTAATAAGAAGATTTCTCACTAAATGCCTCCCCACAAGTTACACAACTATCCCAGTGTTTACAGGATTGGTATGGAATTGGTGGAGTCCAGTATTGTGGGATTTGGGCAAGAAAATGGAAAGCACCTTGCTTTTCATTTTTCTAAGAGCTGGGTGGGAAGGAGATATCTGGCAGAAGGACTAAGAACAGTTCAGTTAAACAAAAATGTGCTCAGCTTGACTGGTGGCATCTTATCATGCTTAGCTTGGAAGAAGGATCTGACAGAGATTTTTAATTATCTTCTTCCTTATCTACTGGTTTCACTTTCTTCCAAAACATTCAGTGTTTTAAAATCTCAGGCTTGTTCTTTCCTGTTTCTGGAAGAAAACTGAATTGTGGTAAATTTTCCTTAAAAGCAGCAACAGCAACAGATTGAAATTCTCATTATCTTCCAAGACTAGGGGGAAGTGCTGAAGGGGAAGAAGCAAAGCCTGAAATGATAGTGGGTACCTGTGTCTGTAAGTCTTGGGCTCCAATCTTATCTCCTTTCCAGCCTTTCTAATTGCTTTTACCTGTATGTCAGAACTAAACTGTAACTTCCTGAGTACCTCAAAGGATTCAAGTTAATCAAAGGCAAATTTAGATACCCCAGGATGAACTGCTTCTGTTCCAGAAAGTGCAAGCTTTGGGCTAAGATTGCCTCTGGAAAAGCATTTAAAGTAGGAACAATAGAGGGATGTTGGAAAGAGATGGGGCATCCAGTCCTCCTTATTATAAAAGAAGACATTGATGCAATATGAGTTTTAGCATAATGTCTGCAAGCATCTAGGTCTACTCATCGTTCTGTAAATATTTCTCTCTGTTGGTCATCAACATCAGTTGCTGAATTTCCCTAACCAGATTTAAACTTTCCAGAATTAATAGCACTAGGTTAGAAGCAAGTTTATTTCAGGGGTCCCAAGGACTAAATGAAAGAAGCTCCAAGCCTTCCCACCCCCACCCCCACCCCCACCCCCACCAGCTTTGGCTTTCCCTGGAGCTTTGCCTTGTAGGGCAGATGTTGTATAACAATGTTTATAACACATATATAACAACAAAAAGAGAGGAATACTAGGTCAGGAGTAGTAATAGTAATCACCATGATCATCATCATTTTTTCATATTTGGGAGCAGATGGATCTGCCTTCTTTAGCTGAGGTGGTACATAGGATTTCATAATAAGTAACAGCTGCCTAAAAACTGGTAAAAATTGGTTTAACTTGTATGGCCTACTTAATCTGTGGATTTAAAGAGGACCCTTTGGAGACATGGTGGAAAAGTGTGCCATGTACCTGAAAAACTTGCGCAATCCTTCTCCCTTTTCTCTAATTCATCTGTATCCACTTGCATCCAAGATTAATCTGTTTTGTTTTGACTATTTTCAGATCTGTTTAGATATTTGCAGGAGTATGGGTATACTGGTATGCTTCCAATTCTAGAGCCCACTGAGGACTGACAGCCAATTAGTGTTTACCCTTTCTGTCAACAGCTGAGTATACATTATAGTCAGCCAATCAGTGCTCTTTGTTCACTCATAATTAGCCCTTTGTCCCAACTCCTTAAGTCTTTGGCCAAACACATTTCACTTCCTCCCCTTCCCAGAAATGAAACAGAATATATTACTAGTATTTCCCCATATATTTTTTTGTAATTTCCATAGTGATAAGCCTTAACTGCTTTCAAAATTCCCACTGCTGGCAGTTCTGATTTGGGCTTGTTCACCTAGACATTTCAGCATGTTGCTACAATGAGATCCCAGTAAGATCACAGGCTGCTTCCTCAAGCAAAAGGCAGCAGTCACTGCAATTTCAGAAGTCATGTTTCTCCATTTGTTGACACTGATACAGGGATATACTGAAACTGAAACTCATAGTCAAGGCCTTCATTATGTGCTTATAATGCTGCATGAATATCAGGACTGTACTTAAAGGTCTCACGAACATTCTGCCCATGGTAAATTACACAGGAAAGTCAAGCATTAATTTTTAATTAATAATTGATTTCATTGATGGCTAAATTGGCCATATATCACTTTCATATATAATATGTAGATGAGGCAGGTGGGTACATTTTAACATTAAAGAGACTGTATAGGCAATATGTGCTGAATGTTTCACTTGAACATTTCTCTTGATTCCTTACTGTAGTACTGATGATGTTCCAGAGAATGATAGTCCAACTGAATGACAAAGCATAGAAGAAACTTTAGCTCTCCTCTTCCCCATACTCTTTTACTCTAACATAATATCTCATCCCCACTTAAAATAGGAACAGGACTGACATACTGTATGAAAAGAAAGGTGCCTACTTAAACTGCACCTAATTTAGCTAAATAGATGACTTGGAGCCTCAGTAAGTGCCAACGCCTGTTTGACCTTGTTTGGGCTTTGAAGCTAAGCTGGGTTGAATTTCATTAGTACCTGGATGGGAGACCATCAAGAAATTCTAGGGGTATAGGAAACATCCCAGAAAAAGGCAATGGCAAACCACTTCTGAATTGTTGCCAAAAAAAAAAAAAAAGTACAGATACATACAGTACTTTCATGAAGTCACCAAGGGTTGAACTTGAGTCAAAGAAGATATTACTACTGTATACACTGGAACACACAGTAGCAATGTTTATAGCATTCTGTGTTATGTTACATGGTGTTTCTGCCAAAACTTTAACATTGCAAGAAAAAGTGTAGAGACAGTCATCTGTCTGAAGTCTGTACTTGGGTTATCCGTATTCATAAAGTCAAATATACTGGTTTCCTACAATCTCTCCCCAATTCCTGTACATTTTGATTGACTCAGAGAATGATCATAACCAAACAAGCTTTCTCCTGCAGCCTGGGACAAGTGCTGCTTATTTTTTTGCAATCACATTTTTTGCACTTCCCGTAATGGTCCTAAAGTGAAATAAGAAGTGATTGGTTTTTATCATGTGATATGCTCTAACTATTTAGATTTTAAGAGATCTTAGAAGTCATCCTAGGCTTCCCTTGCTTGGTTGTTGTTAGTAGTCTGGTAGTTAGTAGGGGTTGTAACCAAGCAAACCTACTTAGCACATTGTAGCACAATTTGCAATATCTAGGATTTTTCCATTGAGTCCTGGTTGTAGTGTAAACAGAATAAGCAGTTTTGAAACTTTGAATATTTTAACTATAATAAGCTTAGTTTCCTGAATCAAACACATGTTAAGATTTAGGAAACTAGCGTAAAGAAACTTAACTGGCTTATAACAAACCAGTTATCTCATGCAAATTCCTTTGTAATGCCGAAGCCAATTGCCTTTGGTTGCCTCAACTATCAAATATAAATGCAAGAGGCTTGAATTGCAGAAACCTTTATGCATGCAGTATATTTATACTAAATGTAAAGAATTCCTTATGAGTGAATAAACCTGCCAGATGGATTCAGATTGCTCAGTTTGCAGGCTTCTTAAATTCCTTTATGGCTGCAGCAATGAAAAGATTAAAAGCCATCTATTTTCCTGCCACAGTCTAGAACATCTTTTCAAATGAAGTTGAGAGAGAAAGAAAAAAATATTAACAAAAACAGGTGTGATTTCACCTGTCACAATGGAAAGAACAGATACTTTGTCAGCTTTGACCAGATGGTTGCTTCTGTTTATACAAACATCTACACAGCTCCATGAATTCTGTAGCCAGAATGGTTTGCTGAGACCCCAAAGACTTGGAGAAAAAGAAAGGCACGCACCGAGCTTTGGAAAAATTATCTGTTGCTGATGGTTTAGTGTAGTACTTCTGCTCTTTAGTGGGGTTCAGTTCACACTGATGCACTTTTGAAAGAAAATAAAGGTACAAAATCTCTGTTTACTGAGTTGCAAATAATGGTTCCAATGAAAGAGCAGGCAATCTGGCGCCTTCCAGATGTTTTTTGAACTACAACTCCTACAATCCCTTGGTACTATACAGACTGAAAAGCACTTTTTCCTACATGTTTCTCTAGAGTAAATGCTGTTGCAGGAATAGATCACCTGGCAAGATTCATACACTGAGTTAAGCCGCTATGTGCATTTTTTAAATGGCTTAGTTGGATGTGTGAATCCAGCCAATTCTGGTTTATTCAATAAACCTCGGCCAAACTCATAATAATTTAGTGTTATGGGTTGACTCACTGAATGCATGAAATAGATAACCTAAATCAAACCATGAAGCAATCCTCAGATTAGATTGCAGTGTGAAAGTTGGAAAATGACACCTTTGAAGCAATGTTAATAAACCAGTCTGAGAGATGGTCACATTCTTCAGGATGACTTTTGTGGGATACAATGACATGCTTGTGCAGCTTTGTTTTTGGCTTCTAAAGATAAATTTTCATTAGCAATACTTTCTAATTAAAGGTATCTCCAAGCAGGATTTACATACCCTCTGCTTCTGCAGAATGGAAAAGTTTTATGAAATTGTCCTTGAGAAGCTCTGTGAAAATGTTGTCTCTGACTGCTGAGATCACTTAAACGCACTGAATAATTCATAGTGGAATATCCAAATCTTTTTCCTTCTACTGACTGTCTCATTTTAAAACATACAAATTAAAAGAGAAACAATATTGGAATAAGGGCTTTATTGCTGCTTGAAAAAGTAATGACATTTTGTTAACCTCTTGGGCATCTGGGGGTTTCCATCATCTTTGGGATGCCTCTGTACGATCCTAGAAAATGTCAGGCCCCAGAGCATCTGTAGAGAGGGGATTAACAAGGAAGTTGGAAGAGAACACTCTAGCAGCTGCTTTAAATCTTTTTTCCCATCGGGATGAAGTCTTAGCCTTATTTATGTGTACACTGTTCAGCTTTTTCTCTTTGAACATCCATATCAACTAATAATAAAATCAGGTGCACGTATCATATGTACTGCATATGTTTGCTATGGTAACATACGTGCAGCAATTTCTCTTCTGTGCATAAGGAGGGGAGCAGCTTTGGTCTCCTATGGGTTTTTACTTCTGCAAAGAGACACAGGATCCAAAAATGGGGAAGAGTCATTATGATAGTAATGAGATTCATAAGAGTACTCAAGGAGATCAAATAGCTAAAGGTACATGATTCAGTCCTTCTGGTATTGGACCACTTCAGGGTGTAAACTGCAAGATTTTAGCCTAGCTTTCTTTCACACCATTCTGAGAAAGCAAAATTGTTTTTTCCTTGCAATCTTCCTGACTTTACTGTTCTTCATTTATTTTTCTTGTGCTGGGAAGCGTTGACACAAAAGAACATTTAAATATGTTAGTTTTCTGGATCTGTCTCAGCTAAGAAGAGAGCTTCATTCACTTCTCAGTCTGATCGTTATCTGCTCAGCAAGGATATTAATAAAGGCATTGAGTAACTAGGCTGTATCCAGATAAGCTCTCTATAGTTCTTAGGTCATTCTTGCACTAGATGCATTTCTAATAATTGTTTTTGTTTAAATCCCATGCATGATAAAGAGATACTTTCTGAGGGAATTCCTGATTCTGGGGTTAAAAGGAGACTATGTGAACCCATGTTCAAAGAACAAGCATTCAAGGGAATACCAGGTATGCAATAAGCCACAGACAACCCACAAGGGCAGTGTTCTTGTTAATGAGAGGTTTGGCCCTATATTGTATACACTGCCCACAATAGCAGGCAATCTCTCTATATGGCTGAATAGCAGCCTTCCAGTTGCTGAGCTAAAACTGTGTATATGTGTTTTGGGATGTGGGAGTGGAATCTGCCCTCTGGCCTCTCTGAAGCACCAAAGCTTTTAGAGCGAAAACCCCCTGCCAGCAACAGAGCTGCACTGTAGAGATAAAAGAGGTCTCTCTCATCATCTCTAGAGGGAAAAAAATATGAGGGAGGGGAAGAGATAAACCAGCATCCATCTGCACTGATATTTACACACTTTGCCAAAATGACAACATTATTGCTTGCTCGATATTTGAGCTGCCAAACCATTTTATACATAATTTAATACTCAATTACCATAATTTATTCTGGGTGGGCAGGAAAACACTCCAAACATGTCAGTTCCCTTTGGACCCTTCATGCTTTGGTTTTATGACTCTGCAAGGGTCTTGTGTACTCCAGTACAACACACTAGTTTTTCTTGCAGTCCAAGACCTATTTCTCACAGCCTTAGGCAGCAGTAAAATTTGGGTAGGCCTGCCAATTGTACTGTAATAAAAATGCCAAGCTAACCTCCTGAGACTTGAAAAATGACTAGGGCAGCACCTCAAACTGGGAGGGAGATATTTGAATTTTCCATGGGAGAATTAAATTGGAATGCAGTATTTCTGAGGCCAGGACAGGCCTAGAAAGCATGATTACCTTCATATAATGTATGTTCCTTAGATTTTGTTCAGGGGCATCACTAGCCAGATTAAACAAAGCTTGAGAGAGTAGAAGAAAATTCCCATCTCAATTATTTAAATATAACAAATACTACAGATGATGATGACAACAATTTACTTAATTGGTTGATCTCTGCTGACTGGCTACAGTTAAAAGAAGCTGAGCCCCCTCCCCCCTGTCTCTAGGCTCACAGCTGCAGAGAAACCTTTTATCCAGAGTGCAGTGCTGGTTGTGCATAGATAAAGTAACCACCCTAGACAATCAGATAAGTTTTTGACTAGGTTCATCCATTGTATACATTGTGATTTGTTCAATAAACGAGGTTAAATCATGACTCAGTTCAATGAGTAAGGCAGGTTTGTCTTTTTTGAAAGATAGCTAATGATTCAATGAAGTTGACTCCACTTTTGCACTTGCTTTATTTATAAAAGAAACTATAAAATGTGTCTGCAAATAATATTGGTAGTGATCATATAGTTAAATTTCCTCTAGTGGGGAAGGAAGTGGAATTAAGACATTAGAAATTTCAGGAAAGTTGCCAGCTTTGCAGATTTATCAGAATTTCTACAAGATCCAGATTAAGGTGGTGATGATTTGAAAGTCTGGAATCTGAATGGGCCTGCTGAATAGATAGGTTTCCCTTAGCCCAATTGTTAATCTGAGTCTACATTTTAATGGAAAGACATAGCAAAGGTTGTTTTCCCTGGCATGTAATTTAGTTACTTAGATTTTAATCTAAAGGGAATCATGTGAGCGTTACAATCCAGATTCCATCCCCTCCCTCACAAATCTGTAATTTTCAGTCCAGGGAGATTTTTGCCAGTTCAGTTTTGTAAGACCATATTTCAAACACCCCAGTGATACTGGGAAATGGCTTCTCTGCAGCTAGCAAGATCCAACATAGAGTCTGAAAATTACTGATCACTCCACATTTAAGAAGAAATATTATATGAACAGAGTGTGTTCATCAACATAAAGCATGAACAGGCATGTGCAGGAGAATAGGAATGGCTGAATTTGTCAACTTCAAGGCCCCTCAAACTGAAATTTAAGTAAATGTTATTTCTTATTTTAATGTAAATTTGTTTTGAACTATTTATGAGTCAGTTTGGGAAATGGTTTGAGCACATTTTCTCAATACCTGTATTTTTACTTGCCCTTTTCTTAGTGTGTGTGCTGAGAATATTTCTCCAGTATAGTTTTGGGTGGCATGCTTTTTTTATATTCCATTTTATAGAATACCATCCCTCTGGAGGTATGGGTGTCCTGATCCTTCTGACATTTTGTAAAAAAGCCAGAACAGTTTTGTTCCAGTGAGGTTTCAGCTCTTAGCTTAGTTTCAAGGATGGCTATGATGTTTACTTATTTTTAATGATATTATTTTGTTACTTATATTCAGTTTTTACTTTTGCTTTCAACTTTGCAGTATCTTGCCCAGAGTCTGTCGGGACTGGGGCAAGTTATAAATATTGCAGAACAAACACACACAGTTCTGTGTACTTCTTAATATGTGCATTTATGATGGGCACATTTTTTGAACTGTTGCAATTGCTCTTTTATTCTTTTTATAAATATGTCATCCTCTTTAATTTCTTCCCTGAAGGGTCAGAGTTCCTGGGCTGGACAAAATAATGGTAGACTTTTTCATCATAGAGAAAACTAATGAAAGTGTTTCATCAAAAACTGAAGTACATCACATTTAATTTGAAGATGCCATAGATACTTACATACCCAGAATTCTAGGAAGTGGGCAATATATTTGGTTATGTAAACAAACAAATAAATAAATATACTGTTTATTTTCCGGGTGAGTATTGTTACATAAAATGCAGAAGAGAAATAAATAATAAATCAAAGAAACTAAAGACATGGGATAAGAAAAAAAGAAGGAAAATAGCTAAATCCAGTTTACACCACCACCATTCACTATACCTCTCCATGACTTTCTACATGTACAAATCATTCTTGATTCCACCACATCTTTGTATCAACTTCTCCATTGTCTTTTGTTCTTTAAACGTCACACCTCTCTCATTTTGTTCTTTCCAACCCAATGGAATGTTGTAAAGAAATTATGTAAACGGAGTTGCTTTCTAAAAACTAAACTCAACAGGACCAAATCTGGTGGTGGGGGGTGGGGGGGAAGAATGCGTTTGAAAGTGTGTCCAATCAGGCTAAAAGCTGCAGAAAAAAGCAGTCCAGGAAAATTCCCTCAGTGCATCTCAATGGAACAAGCAGTTGGACAGTGGATCAGAATGTTGGTAGCTCCTCCATTCTAAATTCCCCTCCTTTCCTCTTCACCCTTCCCAGTCACATGGCTCAGAAAAACTCTATTATTAAGAGATTGGACACAGTTCCTGAAGCCATGCTCTGCATACTATCCCTACCTTGTGGACGATCTCATTAACTTCCTCCAAAACACAACTTTTTCAGCTTTCCCCTTCCTCTCAACCCATCCTCTCTTCCTTAATATATTTATTTTCCAATTCCGTCTTCATTCATTCTGCTGTGTGACCAAACCAGCTCATTGCAATTTTTTTTTTTTTTTTTTTGGTGCTGGTCATTCACTTTTTTATTCAATCCACATTCATTCATCACCCACTCATTTTTTACCACACATATTAAACAAATGGCAAGTCTCAACTCTGTTTTAACATTTCTTCAGTTACATCAGCTACGCTTGCAGCCTCTCTGCTTTTCAGCATTCTTGTAAAGGAGGCACTATTTCTCTTTGGAAAAAAGAGGTGGGTAATAATTTTACATGATGTAGACTTCTTTGAATCTGTCATTTGATGTGGCATTTTTTAATTCCCTAAGCTCCTAGTTTTGTTTTTAAATGCCATTTATGTCGTTCATAAACTAATGCCTCGATTACAGAGAATATGATACTTAATGGTTAGTTGTATCATGACTGGAATTGTATGGCACTTTTTCAGGTCTGATGGAATTTTATGTTTCATTGCATTTCTGAGTTGCTGCATAAGGTGATGAATTAGGGGTGGAAAAGCACTAGCTGCTTTCCTTCTCCATCAACAGCACGTTGTTATACTAAGTCAGAGCAACCTCTTGTTTAATGGATCCAGTGATGTCATAACATTTCATCTAGTTCAAGTCCCCATAAGTATCTTCCTTCCTCCCTTCCTCCCTCCCATTTGTTTTTTTTACAAAATTCATGTTTAAGATGCAGGACCAGTCTGATGACAGCCTACACTTCAGTGTTAGACTGCATGATATGTATGCTGAAAATTCTTGCATCAGCGGATAAAGGATCTTAGACAGAATTTGAAAAGACTTCTGCCAGAGCCTTGGGTAGAAGTCAATAATTACTAATACTACATATTTAGAAGCTGTTCAGACTGCATGAATGGGAAATATTTCACTAGGGTGGTGAAATTCAAAAAAGTATATTGATAGGATCTCAAGACTTTACCTTCAGTAGTGATGTAAGAATCTCAGATTCCATTGGCAGCAGATTGGGACTATCTACCTCCAATGGACTTTGCAGCTGCCAACTAGTATTTATCTTTCACAAACAGGAATAATAATAATAATAATAATAATAATAATAATAATAATACAACCAGACTGAAAATGATATTCTTCACTGGAAGTTAGACACAGGCAATAATAATTACATACAGCAACAACAACTACTTCTGCTACAACATAAAGTACAAAAACAGAGTAATTTGCATTTTAAAAAGCTTCTAGGATAATATACTGTAACAGGTATGTAAATTAGGGGATGGATGTTGCATCCTAAAGCTCAGTATGTTAGAAAATTAAATTTTCTATGGAAGTTTTAAAAAATGCATTAAAATACTGCTGGACCAGAATATTGCTATACTAGTTCAGAGACTAAAGAAGACTGAATATTTATGGAATAGTAAGTTTCTCCCCATCACTTCTTGAAAGGGACCTATTATTCAGTTTTATACCCTAGAACAGCCAACATCATTTCTTTAACACATTTCTTTATCAAAAGTGTGACACAAGCTTAAACTCATCATTGCTGACATTATAATAAGTTTCTTCCTCAGAATGACCTTAGACAACCTGGTAGAACTGCAAACTGCCAATAATTCAGGTGTTAGTCAGTGACCACAATAACAGATGATGATGATACAATATCATCATCATCTGTTATTGTGATCACTGACTAACAAAACTTGCATTCAGCTATAATTAAAGCCATCCTATTGTGCCAATAATCCAATCTACATACTATAAGAATAACTAAAATTTAAGTTGCTAGCACAAATATAAAAAGATAACACCAATACCATTACAATTATAAATATAATTAGGCTTACAAAAATCAGCAATGAATGCAGCTACATAAATCTATGAAAATGATATACCATTATATCAAACTATATAAAAAGCTAGAAATGATTAAACAACCACATGTACAAATGGCTAATGCATAATATAAAATCAATAAAATCTACAGATATTTCAAAACTGAATATTAATAGTGTGACTTTAAAAACATGGTGCAAAAATTTAGGTAGAACATAGAAAGGGATGGTAGGGAATCTAAAGTCTACAATCTAAAATAGCAAAAACCAATACGTCTCCAGATATATGAGTGTTGCCATAATCATTCTAGTGACTCCAATGCCTAAGAGTGTAAATTATGGTGAATAGGTCTAACAAACTGTATATAAAAAAAAATAAGATAGGCACCTAACTGCATTAATGACGATTTTTGACCATTTGTGGGCAAAGTTTACACATAACATTTTTTTCTACTTTTAAGGAGATAAAATTATCTCGATCATCTAATAAATAGCATAAATAAAACTTACCAGAGCTTTAGATAAGAGAAGGGTAATCAGCTGATGTTGAATGTCCCTATAGAACTGACAGTAAAGGAGAATGTGGACCATAGTTTCTATAACATCCATGCCACAGGGACAATAACATGCTTCAAAAGGAATTTTCCTGTATTTCCCTTCCAAAGCAGCTGTGGAGAACATATTAAAATGGGGTAGAGCTGAAGTTCTCCTGAATTTAGAGAAATTTGGTACAGATATGAAACTGGTTTGGATTTAACATTCAATTATTTGTAAATCTATTCCATGGAAGAGTAGCATATTCTGTTTGACCTTCTATGTCTAAAATCCTTTACTGTATTTATAGGGCATTAACAGATATCACCTTGAACTCACCCTGCTCTGCCACAAAGACAACCTTGGAGGTAATGTTTTCCAGCTCCTTACAGCACAAACTCTGTTGTGTGGTATCTGTTGCATATCATACTGAGGTGAGGTCAGAGACAGAGGGATCTCCTGCAGGCCACCTAAGGCTGCTATGCAGATGCCCCACCCCAGACCTTGGCCACTGAGTTTCAGACCCATTCACCTTTTAGCAAAAGGAGTGTCGGCTTTTCCATTGTGCCAAAGAGACATTTCTGCTCTTCCCCTTGCCAACACTGTAAAGAAAGAAAAAACCTGGTCTATTCCTTCTCTCCTCCCACTTTGTCTACTACCCTCCCAATTTGCCTGATCGCTGTGCACGATCAAAGAACTGATACCTGAAGACCCATGTCATCTGCTTCCAGTAACTAGCACTAAAGCAGTGTTGTCCAAACTTGGCCACTTTAAGATGAGTGGACTTCAACTCCCAGAATTCCCCAGCCAGCATGGCTGGCTGGGGAATTCTGGGAGTTGAAGTCCACTCATCTTAAAGTGGCCAAGTTTGGACAACACTGCACTAAAGGAAGCATCTTCATCCTGAATCTTTCCTCCCCCCTCTGTCACATGAGAATAAAGGGGTAGAATAGGAGTCAGAAGAATATTAAGCCAGCATACTTTATGCATGATGCATACTTTACTGCTGCCATATAAAGTGCCCTTAGGATAGCAAATAATAAAAATACTAAAATGTAAGTGCAGTAAAAATGTCTGTAAAATACATTCAGGAGGACAGAAGCAGGATAAAACACATAGAAACTGGTTAAAATTTCATTCACTGAAACTTTAGAAATATATTTGCTTGTATGATATGACAACAAAGTAGGTGCTTGGAGAAATAATGTCAAAAGTAGACTGTTTGCAGTCTAAAATATTATCTCTCTGGTCTTTAGCAGAGTAGAAGGCAAGAGTACTATGAAAAGAGAACCTTTGACAACAATCTCACATCTTGGCAACTCTAAGGAGGAAGAAGTGGTCCTTCATACAGGGATTCCTCACGATATAGGACTTCAGAAGGCCAAGTCCATTCCTTTGACTTGTGATTGAAAATGGACTAAAAGCCAGTGTAGTTTTTATGAGATCTTCAAATATAATCCTTGGTCTATTCCTTCTCTCCTCCCACTTTGCATCTTTGCAGTAGTGTAGTAAAATATAGAGGGCATGGAATACTTAGTCCAGTCTCTCTCTTTTTGGATGGTTCACAGCTGATAATACAAGCTAATCTGGTAGATAGGTTGCCTCAGTGAGGCACTGTTTTGTCTCAGTCGGATTTATTTATTTATAAATAACATTTATACGCTGCCCATCACACTATGTAAGTGATCCTAAGCGGCTTACAGATAAAAGCCATAAAAACAGTAAAGAACTACAAAAACAAAGTTAAAAGACGGAGAGAGCATCTTTCAGTCACCAGCACCCCCAGCGCTGTAAGGCCCCATTGGATCCCCAAGCTAGTTGGCAGAACCAGGTCGTAACGCTCTTTGGGAAGGCCAGAAGAATGGGGGCCAATCTCACCTCAGGAGGCAAGATATTCCACAGGGTGGGAGTAATGGCAAAAAAGGCTTTCCTCTCCTCCTCCTCCTCCTCCTCCTCCTCCTCCTCCTCCTCCAAGAAAAGGCTCTCCTCCTCAATGCTTTGTTTAGAAGCTTGGAGGTGAAAGCTGATCTATCTTCACCACTTTTCTCACTCCTAGAAAATTGATTTCTGCACATACATCAAAGCAGCTTTTCTCAAGTGCAGCAAAGTGGTATGACTGCTCTGCTGCTTAAAAGTGGGAAGCCACCTCTCTTCATCAAGGTGCTTCAAAGGGGGACACTTCTACTGGACCTTTGTCAAATCAAACTTTGGCACAGCTCTATTAGATACTTGTCTGAAGAGAGGAATCATGATTTCTCACTGTTCTTATGTCAAATTTGAATGAATATATCTTTATCATGGGACTTTTCCTCATGTTTGTAGTTTTCCCCTCTCTCAAATTAAAACTTACTGTTAAGGTTCGGAGGGTACTTTTAACCATAGTTTATACACACAGACATAATTCACAAAACAAAAATGGATTAAATGTAAATAAAATTATACCAATCTTAGATATTAATTAAGAGTTACAACTCTAATGTGATTAAAAGCCATATAAGGCTAACCCTTAAACTATAATCTAGCCAAAGGTTTAGAAGGACTGACAGACCCATATTTCCTTCTCATTTTACATGACAACAAATTAAAAATGGCCACTGGATAATTAATGTAATGGCACACAGCCACCAACAAAAAATGTACACATTCTGTTTCAAAACCTTTCAGTTATCAGTCATCTGGCCCAGTGCTTTTCTTCTAATCACATCATAAAGGGGGCAGTCTAGAATGCTATGCTTGTTGTCCTCCATCTGATCTGAGCTGCAAGGGCAAAAATGTTCTTCTATGGGCACTTTGTGGATTCTGACTTCAAGGTGCACTGAAGGCATAGTTTGGAACTGAAAGCTGGTGAATGCCTTTCTTACTGGTGGTCTGATATGACTGAACAGATACCATGAAATTGATCATAAAGTTAGGGTACCTAAAGGAGAAGCTTGAACATTGGGCCTAGCCTATATCTTGTCTAGCATCCTGCTCCAGGAGTCAGTCAGAGGATTTAAATAACTCTAGAGAGGGCAAAGAATGTGTATACACAACATGTAACAGAATATTTGCTCTCTGATTTCCATCTCAGTAACTCTGGTAACACATTTCACAAACTTTGGGAGTTTGGCAAGTTCCTTAAAGGATTGATTATTTATTTGTTTGTTTGTTTATCTATTCAATTTGTCACTCCCCATGTCGTTGAATGACTCTGGGCGGCTTACAAAACAGCTAAAATCAATTAAAATTACAAAATTACAATAATAAATAGAAAATAAATAAATCCAAGAATAATTGACAGTCACTCAGGGAGCGTCATCAAGGTGCTAGTGACCCCCAGGATTGGGTAAGGTTGTTATTACCCCACACAAGGTGGCAAAGCCAGGTCTTTAATTTTTTCCGGAAGGCTGGTAGGGTAGGGGCCTGCTGCATTTTAGCAGTGTTAGATGGACTGTGACAGATAGTGAGCGCTGTCCTGTCTCTGTTCTTAGATATGCAACAGAGGTGCCCTGTAGAACAGGGTTCCTCAACCTCTGCAACTTTAAGATGGGTGGACTTTAATTCCCAGAATTCCCCAGCCAGCCATACTGGCTGGGGAATTCTGGGAGTTAAAGTCCACCCATCTTAAAATTGCAGAGGTTGAGGAACCCTGCTGTAGAATATCCAAGATTTTGCCAGTCTGGGAGGTCACATGAAACTCTGTGGTCTCAGACTGTGTAACTTCTCTGTGCACGTTATTCCAAGAGTGAAAATATCATGGACTTGTATAAAAGTATAATAATATTGGCATTTTTAAAAAAATTACTTTCTTAGTGATTCCTAGTATGAATTTTGCCTTTTCCACAGCACCTTCACTTTGGATCAACATTTTCATTAGGATTTTCACTGTGACCATACAGTAGATACCTTTCCTGGTTTGCCACTGCCAACTCAGACTTGATCAGGCTGTATATAATAATTAAGTCTTTTCTCCCAGGATGCATCTTTTTACATTTGTTTACATGGAGGTGCACTTGTCCTTTTGGTGTACATTTCCCAAGTTTGGGGGAATTCTCCAGGGGTCTTTTGCAGTGTTTTTTTGTTAAATCTACTCTAAATAATTTCATATGGCT
Source organism: Python bivittatus (assembly GCF_059951505.1). NCBI lineage: Eukaryota > Metazoa > Chordata > Lepidosauria > Squamata > Pythonidae > Python > Python bivittatus. Next base: position 7,814,606 of record NW_028277075.1, on the reverse strand, counting down.
TGCTCACCCTTGACTTCACATCATTTTGGAGCCAGTTAAAAATGCTTATTATTGTGCCTGCTAAGATGCTATCTAAGCATATGAGGCAATAGGGATTCTGATATCTTTCCTCTGGGCTTCTTGTATGAATTCAGAAAGCGTCTGCTGAACTATTTATCTTCTGTGCGCTTCTTCCATTTCATGTTGCTTTAGACAATGTATATGTAGTCAGCACTATGACACCCAGCTAGACATATTTATTTTGAATGAAATTAGTTACCCTGCTGATGGCACTGTTGCAGATTCAACAAAAAACTTGGGAGGGGAAGAGTGTTAAACTGTATGCAATTTCTCCTCTTAGCTACAGTTTCTTTAAATAACATGGGAAAGCAAAGCAAGAAACTGCAGCTTTGAACTTCTAATACTTTCACTAAATCTTTGAAGTAACTGGTGCATGAAATGTTCTTAAAATGTTTTTAAATATGATACAGAAATGTGGGGTAGTTGTCTCCCTCTGCACTTTAAAGAACGATGCAATGTGCTGCTCCAGAAAAAAATATATGAATAGATGAAGGATTAACAGAAAAGGAGAGAAGTACATTGTTGCAACTGAACAGATATCAGAATTTTTGGACATTTGATTTTGATTGAGCTGGTCTCTTGAGGAATCCCAACCAGCTGACTTGAGCAGTTTCAGTAAACGTTACTGTGTAAATAGACACATCTATAATGAAGTCCAGAGTAATTTTCCTCTTTAATAATCTCCATTTTAGATATTGAGATTGATTGATTGATTGATTGCTCTAACTTGTATGCCAATCCAATCCATGTGACTCTTGATGACAAGTCCATACAGAGAGAAAAATAATTTTTAAAAAGTTAAAAATAATTGAATAATACCGGCAATACCCAACCCAATGGACCACTTTTGGAGATTATATCCATACTTTTAAAGATAATTTCTTTTTTGTAAAACTAGTTAATGAAGAAAGGAAATTAATATGATTACATTCAGCTTATGTGATGTGCATGTGTGTTACGTGTGATTCTAAAATATAGAATTGATTAATTATGGTATATTTTATATTCAAGGTTAGAGCAGGATGATGTATCAAGGACAACAGATAGGTTAGCCTACAGTTTTCAGAATTTCCAAAGACTTTGGGGAGTTGTAGACTAAAATATTCAGAGGGCACCAAGTTAACTGCTCCTGTACTAGAGTATCAGTTCAGGTATAAAAGAAATCCAGATTCAAATCCGGACAAGTTGAACTTATCAAGTGTGAGCTTCAAGTAGGGGTGACACGGGCTTTTATCTGAAGTTACGTGTGGAACAAAATAAGAAAATTCAAAATTCTGAGGGAATCTAAATGACTAATGTAATATTAGTGGCAGAGCAGTTACAGTAGCTTTTTTACTTGCAGTGTTTTTGTTTTCAGAAGTCCATTGGGAGTATGCAGAAGAATCATAATAATAGGAAATGATCTTGGAATTCCTCCACTGCTAAATCGGGAAAGTGCCACTTAATACTAGGCCCATAGTCTTCACTTTTTCACATGAATTGTTGGCTTTTGAATATACACATTTTTAAGGGCGGATTCCAGTTGGCTATTTTGTTGTTATGGATATGCAAATTGCTAGGGATCAGACTGCACCTGCGCTTCATTTTTACTTGCTATCATTCTGAGTCTACAAACCAGATGACATTCCCAATATCCACCTGCAATTTGTGCAGTCTGTTTATTTCTCTGTGGCACACTTGGATATCAGAAAACTTGTAAATAGTGAAGGGGAGCCTGTATTCTGTTTTCTTTAACTAGTCTGGAGAGTAACGTCTGAAAGGCAGGATGTACAGTGGTACCTCGGGTCACGAACTTCATTCGTTCCGCGACTCTGGTCGCGACCCGAATTAAATTTTCCCATAAGGTTCAATGTAAATATGGTTAATCCATTCTGACCCCTCTGAATTTGGTCACCAACCGATTTTGGTCGCGTCCCGAATCAAATTTTCCCATAAGGTTCAATGTAATTACAGTTAATCCATTCTGAACCATATGTATTTTTTTTTAAAAAAACCACAAAAATATGAAACAAAATACAGTACAGTGCAGTACGAAGAGAGAGAACGCTAACCTTGCTCGAGGTGACTTCTGGCGTGGAGGACAGGAAGGCGGGTGGGGAGGCGGTTATTGCTTGGAGGGAGAGTCCCCCTCCCTACAGGAAGCCACGACCACGTGTCACGGCAGGGAAAATGGCCGCGGATCCCGTTCATCACCCGATGCAGAGTTCGCGGACAGAAGCAAAATTTTGCGAACGGTGCTGTTCGTGACCCGAATTGGTCGTGAACAGAAGCATTCGTGACCCAGGGTACCACTGTAAATAGACAGAGTACTGTTGTGGTTCAGGAATCTTGACAATTCCTGAGCGTGGGCTATTCTGTCTGAGATTGTTGGCAGTCGGACTTCAGCAACCTTTGGTTGCTAAGGTTCTGTACACCTGGAACATTTTTTAGGAAATCTTAGCCCAACCGTAAGACTTGTTTGGAATTCTATATTAAAGATTCTGAACATCATATAATTCATATAAAGTAAACCTACGTATATCAGTTTGCTTAGATTTGAGGGTATAGATTTGCTTTCTTAGGAATCCTGCATTTTTTCCTCTCTTTCTCTATCTGGCTAAGGCAGGGAGGAACAAGACATTTAAAAATCATGAAAAAAGGCAAAGAAAATCAAATTATCTCTGACATAAGAGAGAGAGAGACAAATAGTACAGAAGGTTGTAGAAATTGATTGTTGGACATATAGAAACTTTTAATCCAAAACCATGGGGCTCTCCATGCATACCTTTTTATGCGTGCAGTTCCATTTGAAAGTGTTACTGTAAAATGGTAACTTGGAACATTTCATATTACCTGAGGTGTCCTTTAGCTTGTTTACTTGCTTATAGACCGTATATCACTGTTGCTATCATTGTCCTAAAATAGATTGCACAAAGCAGCTATGCTAAACATTTATCATATCCACAGCAAAGATGCATTTTGCTTCTCCTTGATTAGATCCAAAGATGCATGTACTTCTGATGTGAAGTTAGCTTAGCTATTGCATATGACCAATCTTTAGAGATTTTTGTCCTGCTGCTTTATTTTTTCTGCATAGTATGTGACTTTTTCAGACAACCTATAAAACTCATGGTTTCAAATTTTCTGATTCCCCCTGTATGACCTTTGCAGGCTCTTTATGAACGCAACCATATTTCTGCTTCCTTATTAATCTCTCTGGAGAAACCTGCTAATATTATAAATATATTCTGGATTTCTTCCATATAGATATGCTAAAAATTCTTTTTTTTTCTTTTAATCCACTGACTTCTGCAGTGTTGATTATGCCTTTCCCTATATCCTTGATTTAAGGTGACTCGACTTATATTTCTTTAGGTTTGTATCAATATATTTTTTCAATGTGTGTTATATAATTTAATTTAAAATTGACCATTACTACCCAAATTAATTCTGTCATATTCAGAAAATTAAGTAGTAATCTTTTCTCCCAACTGAATTTTTTTAAAAAAATGCTTCTTGGTCTGAAATCACACTTAATTCCTGACTTGATTCCTTTTTGGTAATGACTCAAATCTGAATATATAGGTCAGTTGTTGTCAAAAGTGGTTCTACTTTGATATTTATACTAATACTTGGGTGTAATGTGTAGCAATCCTTATCAAGCTGAAATAAGCTTAGCTAAGATATACCACAGACATTTGAACTCACATCTAAAAGTTATATTAGCTGGATTGTGAATCATGGAAACAGTGCTTGTCTCCTGCCCTCCTCACCCCAGATGTCTCAATACAATGCTTACTGCCTCCTATTTTAGGATGTTTTGGAGGGCAGGTGGAAATAACAGTAGGGTTAGGACAAAATGCTGCTGAAAATGTAGATTGCATGTCTCCTTCTACATACTGCATCAGTGATTTTCTTTGAATAACCTAAATGAGAAAAACCAAGTAGGACCAATGTTTTTATAAAAGATGCCCAATTTTGCCCAATTTTGATTTTCAGGGCTTGTAAAACAGCATTCATTCAAATCTCTTGCTTCCAGTGTCTCATGAAACAGAATGTGTATATATACAATATCTTCAAAGCCAAATAATAATGGGGGGAAATTTCATAGACCTTACAGAACAATAACATTTTCAGTATTCTTCTATGTGTCCCCTGGCAGATATTTTTAATATAAGTGTTTCATGCTATGGGGATCAAAGCTCAATTGCAATTTTTATAGAATGCCCTGTGCAAGCAAATGGAAGCTATAAGGAAAAATAAATTTAGCTGTTTCAAAATCTGAACTGAATAATCTTGCCCAATTTAAAACTGGAATTTATGTGCTTGCGTGAACAGTAATATGAACTTCTATGAACCAGCAAAGGAAATAGAGGAAGTAGGAATTTTAGAGAGAGTGCTTTTTCAGACTTTTGGTATTCTACCTGAGGCATGAAAAAAAGGGAGAAAATCCAAGATTTGGTGTTTAAAAGACCTTCCATTAAAATCATACATAAATCTCATTTTACAAAACAATTACAAGTGTGAAAATGTTATAGGGGATGAAGAACTTTCCCCAAGCAGAGATCCACAAGTGGATAGCTTAATGGGGGAAAGGAGGGGAGATTTACATCTGCATAACCAATCTGTCTTCCCTCCACTTTGCCCCTCACCCCAATTTAAATCCTACATCTTACCACTCTAAGCATCTGACGAAGGGAGCTGCAGCTCATGAAAGCTTATACCGTTAATAAAATGGTTAGTCAGAAAATATGCTGCCAGACTCCTTCTGATCCAGAGCCAACTTCCTTTCTTCCACCAAATGGTAGGTAGGTCTTAGGGTCCTTACCAACTATTATGTCCTTGATATTTTTATCATATAAGTAAAAGGGAAGGGAAGGAGGCTTCCAGTAAATTTATTAGCAGCTTATTATTATTTGATTAGATTTAGGCACTGCCCAACTTCAGAACAACTCTGGATGGCTCACAGTTTAAAGCAAAGCAACAATATAGAAAATACAACATACAATAAAGTATACAAGATCAGCATCTCTCTGAACAAGACACCACTCATACAGGAACACATTTAACAAGGAGACCACATCTACCCTACCCCAAGCCCTGGGAGAACAGCCAGCTTTTCAAAGCCTACCAGATGATGTAGGCTTTGAAAAGCTGGCTGTTCAAAGTAGATGGCATTCAATTGCACCCTAATTTAAACCCTACATTAGTTTAGCCACTCCATGAATCTGATGAACTTCCCTCCCTCCCTCAACACTTGATTGTTAGAAACATAGACTGGATTTGCTAAAGTTTGGGTCATTATATATCTTAAAGAGAAACATGCAGTGACAATAATTTGCACTTCTATAGCACCTTTTTCCTGAAAAATTCAAAGTTATGATTAAGCAGCATAAGACAACACTTTTGAGAGGGGAACTGTTACAAGCAGAAGTGGTTTATGTAAAATGAGGGATCAGTTCAGTTACAGAAATGGAGAGGTGGTGTAGGGGTGATGTACGGAAGGATGTGCTAATAAGCTCTTCTGCATCAATAATGGAAATAGAGTTCCAATGTGATTTGTCTGAACCTTTCTTCAGATTATCAGTCTATGGTACTTTTTTTTAATAAAAAAAATCCCAATGATAACAAAGTCATTTGATCAGTCATTTATCATATAGTTCCTCAGAGCAATCTACTTTTTTCCCCCTGTGCACAGCTTGTTTCTAGGGAAGGAAAGCCTTGTTCTGTACTGAAATATCTGCTTCTGTGTGAATGCTTCAAGGGTCAATTATTTTAAAAAATCAAACTTTTCAAGCTTATTCAGAGGAAGTTGCCCTTTGGGATTGGGGTGAAGTTTTCTGGAAGAGTTTTCTCTTTTTATTCTAAGGCATGTGATACAAATTATTGGGACTGGAGAGAGAAGTCATTACTAGATGAATTGAAATTTGCAGGAAGGATGACACTGCATTCCTGCTCATTGTCCCATTCAGTCCAGCTCTTAACTAGGAAGAAACCTAAATAGTTGGCCTGGTCCTTGAATGGCTGTCTGAAGGCTTCATACTGGGTTCAGGGATTACACTGTCTCTCTGCTCCATATTCCCAAGCAGGCTTAAGAATAGATTTATTGCACAGAATTAAGAAGACATACATACATCAATTGTATTGACTGGTTATTAATTATACTCTAATATAAGACTCCTTAATAACCTTTAATGTCTGAATTAGTGCTGGGGGAGGCCTTGGTTCATTACGTGGGCCTTTTTAGCCTGCTTTTTCAAGTCAATGGCCATATAACCACTTTTTCAATAGTCTTGAAGGACTTTCTCCATTGGTTAGAAAACAGCTTCCTCTGGCATGAAAATAAAAGATTTGGGCCTCACCAGTATCAATCTTTCTGAAGCTGCAGAAATCTCACCTCCGTTGGTTTGTGCTGGTTGTTCTAGGTTAGGAATTAAAAAAAAAAAGTGTGATTTTGTCAATGCAGTGATTGTAATATTCCAGTTAGTGGATAGAAGAGTAGACAATATTTGGGGAAGGGAAATGGGGAACAGCACCTACTGCCTTTTGAAGTCACTGCTGATTACTTATTTGCTTTACTTTATTTCTAGGTTACTAGTTTTCCTTAAAGAACTGCAGACATCAGATCTCAGAGTAAACTTTCCCGTAATGAGAAGCAGGGTTTCCAGTTTTGATAGGCATTGTTAACTTTTTATCTCATTTGAATATGCAAATAAATAATAAATTTACTCAATTTTAATGACTGTTGTCTGGAGGACACCTTTCTCCCAGTAACACCTGCCCACCCAATAGGTTCTAGTAGAGGGAGTTCATTATGTGTCCCCTGATCAGAGACTGCCATATTCAGGTGCCTCAGAATAATCCCTTCTCAGTTGCCATCTCCTTCTATGGAATAGCATCTCCCTTGACTTTTGAATAGTCTGATCTCTCCTGGCTTTAGGAAAATAATGAGCCCCTCACTGTTTCATCAAGCCATTCTTCTGAGGGTGAACTGGCTGTATTCTTCTGAATATGCCTCCCAGTTTTATATTATAATGTACGATTTTGTTTTTAAATTTGATACTATTTTTCATCCCAATTATATTTTGGGAAGTGTACACTGCTCAGAATTGCCTAATTGGAACAGCCTATAAATCCGGTAAATAAAATGGAGTAATGTTAATGTGCACAGGCTCCTTAAGATACTATAATACTGGATGCAAGTCATCTTATGAAACTAGTGGTATGAACCAAATTGAGTCTGCCATGTTTTCAGCAGTTTTATACAGGTGGATGATTCTTCCAATTTATTTTCTCTATCATTTTTCCAGTTTCAAATTCTGCTTGCCCAGTTATATAATCAGTATATTTTCTTTTTAATCACAAAATTGTATGTATATTCACATTTCTACTAACACATGAATTTTGGGATTTTCCCTAATTATTTTGGTATCCTAAAATTTCTAATACATATGTTTATATTCTTACTGTGTAATTCTGATTAATGATTTAAGTAATTGCATTAAAGAATCCAGAAAATAATGGTTTGAGGGATAACTGCATTTCAGTTTCTATACTTGTTCAGAAATTAGATTTTTTTTTAGTTTATATTAAATCTACAAATGAAAATAAATTCTCCATTTCTGTTCCATTCCTCTGCACAAAAAAGCATTATATGATAAGCAGAACCCATCTATTCCCTCAGGGAACTACTCAGTTGAAAAGTTGGAAGAAATATATTGAACCATTGCTTAATCCAGAGTTGCAAAGTGAACTTCAGAGTTCATAACTTCTGATGTACTACAAGAAAGGTGTATTGAACAATCAGTCCCAAAAAGGTTGCATAGCATGTGGGAAGTAAATCTGCATGTGCTACAGGACTCTCTCTAGGCCACAGCTCTGATATTTCACATACCACAAATATGTCATTTGTGGCTTTAAAAACTTGATAGACTATCTTTAAAAAAATCATTTATACTCTTTAAGATTTTAGATTTCATGATATGTCAACACTACTGATTAAGACTATTTCTGAGTTGGATGATTGCTTGCATTGTTGCCTAGTTTGATTTGTTTTTTGTTTATGAGATTGTTACTATGCAGCAATTTTTCTATGCATCAGAAAAATAAGCTTTTTGAGTACAAAAATGGGATGCAACTCTTTCTGGTAGCTATTTAACATCTTAAACAGTTTATATAAAGATTGGATGTTAGATGCAGTCTGGAACAAATTTAAATACTAAGACTATTTATTTGAGTAAATGTGTATGCATGATATGGAAAAGCCAGCATTAGAATCAAAGATAACAAATCAAATTAGTGCTGCATTGTTTTAAACTTGTCCTTTTTGTTTATCAGAGAGCTCTTGGTACAACCATGTCAGTCAAATCAGGTATCTCCCTCTCCCCCACCCTTTTCAGTATTGATTGTGTTTGGACCATACCTATCTGATTTTTCAGAATTTCTCAACTCTGTTTTCCCTTCAGGATTTCTATCCATGGAATCCTTCCTACTTTTTCTCTTAGCTTCTTGAAGTGAGTTCTCTTGAAATCTAGAACACTAATTTGGGTACCGTCAGTTCTCTCTGTCTGCAATATAGTGAATTCTAGGATTACTTGGTCATTTTTGCAAGGTCCTGCTGTTTCCATTTTTTTTCTTTTAAAAACCAATCTTGAACAAAAAGAGGATTTGGAGGAAAGATTGCCTTATTTCTAAACAGTCATCATCAGATGAGCAAATGTCATATTTTGGTTGAACAATCAAACAGCATTTGATGTTAAATGTTTGAGGTCAATAATGTCCATATGTTCGCTGTTACAATGGCAGCCCTGGAAGATCTGTACAATATCAGCACTGCAGGGCATGGATAGGCAAAGTTCATCATACTTTTCCCAACTTTCACTATGGTCCTGAAAAAAATGACCCCTTCCTATTGTTTGTATCACAAAGAAATCTTCCATAGCTTCAGTGAAGGCTTCCTTTTCTTTCAAATGGATATAAATTTTTACCATCAAAGATTCATTCAGGAATATTTTGGGAAAACTCTGCATTGCTGTGAAAAAAAAATGTAATTATTTAGTATTCTAATTCAGTTAGAATGGGAAAGAAAATACTGCCATTTTTTCATAGGAAGACAAAATTATGACAAAATTATCTTGGATGAATTTACAAATCTTTCTCCTGTTTTATTTGCAAGTGACTGTTAGGTGACTGTCCTGCCTTTCATTATACAATCATATCTCAAGTGGGTTGCAACCTTCTTGGATTCAGTCACATTCCAAGGAAAAACATTATTTGGGAATTCCGCTCATAAAGATTTTTCAGACCTGGAAGTATGGACAATTAGAAAGTCAGCAGGGTGATGGAGATCTGTAACAAAGATGGAAGTTATGTTGTTCATTTAGAGCAACAATTTAATGCATATTGTTACTTATATTTGTTTTCTCTGCACTTGATCTTTACTATTTTTTTCTTGTTCTTTTTCTTAATATTAGTTGTTAGTTTTTACTGCTCTTTTAAAAAAATTAATAAAGTTAATTACATAAAAAAGATAGATCTGTAACAAAGAAAACAAGAACAACCCTCCCCATTTTGCTACAGTGAAATTCAAAAAGATTACCAAAGAAAATTTTAAAGAAGTCTTTAAGCTCCAGGAATGTGGTAGAAAAGCAGATGCCTATTTCACAGTCAAGAAAACTTTCAGGAAATTACACCTATGTACATATGCACTTATGTATTTCTGATACTACTGTATGTTTAAGGAACCAAGAATAAAATGTTAATATTGTTTATGATAGATTATGTTTTCTAAAATACTGCAACATGTAAGCTTTACAAAACAGGGGCCTACCAAATGTGTTAGATCTTAACTTCAGTAATCATCAAACAGCATGGATTTGCCTATGCTGGGTGAGGATTATGGGAACTGAACTCCAACTCTTTTGGGATGTTGTGAGGGAGTTCTTTTGAGAAATGCTACAGACCACTAACAAAGAGACTGTTATCTCCCTGGATTTCCAGGGAGGCTTTTATTATATAAAAAAATTAACAAAATTATTTTCCTAATCTCTACCTCAACACTTATCACTAAGCCTATACTATATTATACTAACATCTATGCCTATGTTGTTAATCAAATTCCTAAACAGTCCTATAAACAATTCTGTTCTCTGCTGCCTGAGCTTATAGCACTGTCTGTAGCCACAATTTAGCCACCTTCAAGTTAGTCAGCCTCTGTTGCTGTCAGTTGCTCTTCTGCACTGCTGCTGAAGCATTGGCTTTGCAGTTTCTCAGCCTGTGCTGGGAGCGGGGGAGGAAGGTGCTTCACCAGCAGCTGGCTGGCTGGCTGGCTGGCTTCAGGCTTTCAGCATCTCTGCAGGGGCAATGAGGCTTCCAGACTCTGCTTCCCCTTTTGACTTGTTTGCTGAAATCCAAACCTGCTCCTCCTCCTCCTCCTCCTCCTCCTCCTCCTCCTCCACCATCAGTTGCTTGCTGAGCTAATGGCTGTAAATTCTTCCTCTCTACCACCTGACACAAATCCTCCTCCAAAACACACCCACACTCTGATGCTCTCAGCATTTTCCTTTTATAACTGGAAACCAGGTGTGGTCCAGAGCTGCTCAGGCTGCCTTAAAGCCCCAGCAAGCAAAAAAAAGGAAGAGCTGGTGCTGGCCACAGCAAGGCTTTCCTTCCACAGATGTCTGAATGAGAAAATGGAAACAACAAATTTGTACCTCAGTATATTTGCTCATCTTATATCAGCCAGTTTTCTGCTATATTTCCATTCTGGTAATGTTAAGGCTTTTATACACTCCTGAAATCATCTCCATAATCCATTTCTACCCTTAGTTTCATAACTGGAAAAAGTAACAATAATAAACAAGCTTTCACAAGTTTTATTTGTGAAAATATATAAATCAAGAAGAGCTCTATCAAATGTTGCACGAACAGTCTGACCAAAGTCTTTTGCTTGAGTTACTGTATGCCGATTTGTGTCATCAGATCCACAAGAAAGAAATATCAGCACATTTCTGGGTGAATAGTAAATGAAAAATGTTATAGTGTTCAGGAGTCACTATTTAATATAGAATCAACTTAATCAGATTTCTAAGATGGGGCTTGTTCAACCTTATAATGAAGTGATTATTCAGAGTGATTTGCTTTGGATTAATTCAGCAATTATCTGGAACTGTTTTTAGAGGCCATAGCCTTTCCCACTTTCTGAATAGTACTTGAGCCATCTTCATGTTAAATCTGAAAAGGCCCTAGAGAGACAGAGAGGCATTCATGCTAATGTCAGGGATAGTGTGAGCTAATGTCATGCTCATCACAGTGAGAAGGCAGAAGAATGGAACCCAGCAATGGAAGCAGATGACTCTAGCCTTCATCCAGTGCAAAGTATAGTACAGCGCAGGGTTCCTCAACCTCAGCAACTTTAAGATGGGTGGACTTCAACTCCCAGAATTCCCCAGCCAGCATGGAGTTGAAGTCCACCCATCTTAAAGTTGCTGAGGTTGAGGAACCCTGCTATGGTGGACTTCAGATGTGAGAGCTGGAAGAACACATTTGGACATGAATCTTATTGAAGATTGATAGGGCTGTAATGAGAAGAATAAAGAACTATCTCTATGCTGTCCTCCCAAATATGTTGAGGTAGAACAGGATAAAAAATAGATTAAGTTCACAATTTACCTTAAGATGAGAATAACCAAATTCCAGAATTTAGATGAGGACTTTTTACACTGTTGACTACAAGCCTTGTGAGACTGAAATTATTTCAGGTGGTGTTCTTGATCATTAATCCAGAGTTTGGGATGTTGCACTGGTTGACAGTTCCAATTCAATGCCAATTAATGATGCCTTAATTGTCTAATTGGTGGGTATTTTAGATACAGAAGCTGCTAATCTCAATGTGACTAATTTTGGTTTTAGTTTAATTGTGAAGAACAGATCAATTGACTCAATAGTTATAGATTTATTTTTATAATTTAGTGTGGCAAATCATCAGCGAACATTATCCAGATTAACAAGGATTGGCAAAAAGGAAAGAGAAATAAATTGCTTTATAGATCACCTCAGCTATACCATATTAGCAATCTGGCTTAAAAGAGAAGGCTTTTAACACTAAAAGAACATACTACATGTATCGTCAATTTCTCACATGAAAGTAATCTTTTCCCCACACTGTTATATATGCAAAGAATACTGCTGAGACTGAGTATATAGATTTTTCAAAGGATACCTGAATGATCATCATTTACATGCCACTGATAAAAGGCTTATTTTGGAAGATTCTCATGTAGTGCAACTGTTATTGTGGTTCTGAGATTGGTTGATAGGGATTAAAAATAATTTCATAACAGAGCTTCCTGGAAACAAATTTAGGTATTTTGCTATCTGCATATCAATAGAATATTGATATAACAGAAATGTGGGCTAATGATAGATTACTAAGAGTTTTGCAGAGCTTTAAAAACATGGAAATCTTGAGTGGCTTCTTTAGGCATTCAGAACCAGCACAGTTCTTGCATACATGGCATTCTGCTGGTGCTGTGACCACGTTCACCTTCTTGGTGCTGTTGGAAATCCAGGGTGCACACTGAAAGTGCATTCAGTCAAGTGTGTTTTAGCATCTTCCCCATCAATGCAGGGAGGTGTAGTAGAGAATATAGGACCAGAATACACATCCCAGATAGTCCTTAATGTTGACAGGTTTGCGTATCTAAAGAAGGCTAAAGAAATCAGAGCATGTGCTAAACAAAAATAATTCTTTCCTGCCACTTTTCTTTTTCCTCCCACAACTTTTTGTTTTCAGCCTCAGACTACAGTAGTGGCAGATTCACGCATAAGCAAAGTAAATACATTGTGAATATTGATAATATCTTAAGACATAACTCTTAGTTTTAGTACAGTTTAACATACGTATAAACTAGAGTACTTGACTAAACATGAGGAGATCCTTTATTTTGTGCATGGCAATGGAACAATACATAAAAATTTACTTGTTTAGTAATTAGAGATTAACTGAAAATAAATGAACTGTACCCTGTAACATCACTGCAGACTATTAATTCACTGCTAATAATTGGAGTCACCTAATTATGGATTCAGTGTGCAGAGTTACACCACCACCCTGGGCTAATCAAGCGTAATGCAAAGTTGTGTGTGTCTGTGTGGATATATACATGTGTGTACACACACACACACACACACACACAGAGTGTTAAGCATAGCATGCCAAAACGAAGAGCAGAAATGAAACACCATAAGGTTCCCCAGTAGGGTTGTAGAGGGTGTTTTGGAACAAATGGCCAATAAGAATGATACACAGAAAAAGCTTTTAAGTTACTAATAGTGCACTATGGTTGCTAGTAGCACTCTCAGTAGTATTTTCATCTCTGCTGCATTAACAGAGCCATGGCCTCAACTGCTGGTGTCAGCTTTAATTTACTATGGTCAGAGATGAGCTGTGCCTATCACAGTGACAAAAAGGTATTCCCAAGTCTTTAGGGAAGATTTCAGCATTTACAGTTGTGCACTTTTAAAAATCTCTATAATTCAATGGATATAATTCAGGATATAATTCCGTGACTATATCTCTGGCCTTGGAATGGGGTGAGAGAAGTAAAATTTGAATAAAAATATAAAATATAAATTTGCAGCAGTCCCTTCTCAAATTATATGCATGGTATCACCTTAGTTTGAGGGTGGGAGTAGCGGATCCAATGTTTATAGCAGCATCTTTATTTAAAAACAAAATTATCTTCTGAGTAGGGTGGTATTTTTCAACAAATTGCTTAGGTTTCCCTCCTCTGCATGCAGTGGTCCTGATCCAGACTGAGATGCACAGTTTCCAGAAGAGCTAAGCATGATCAGGATGGATTAGTATTTGGAAGGGAGGCCAACAGGAAATCTTAGGGCTGTAGACTAGTCTGGGAAGTTCAAAAAACTTCCAGAAGAAGGCGGTAATAAACCATTTCTATATCATTGCCAAAAAGGCAGTATCTATATAGCTACTAGGAACTGAGCTTCCTTCCTTCTCTGTCTCTTTCAATTTCAACCCCATCAGAACTGGATTATAGCCTTTGATGCCTTTCACAGAACTGGACCATAAAAATTCTCTACCTCCTGTTAGAAACATAATGAAGCAAACATAAATAATTATTTGGATGCCATGTTTGGCTGGACTAGTCAAAGACTATCCTTATAAATTTGTAAGACAGAACATGTGCAGGGACAGAGGAGCAATTTCCACTGGAAAGCACATTGAAATATTCATGCCTCACGTCTGATTCTGAAGAGAGTCACTAAGGAGCTATCCCAGCTGAGGAACGCCTTTTAAAACAAGGCAATCAAAATGCCGTAATTTCGGTATCAGGTGATGACCTATAAGACTTTTTAGTTTTTTTAACATGCTCTCTTTTAAAGCTTTTAATTTGCTTAATGAACCAGAGCTTTATGCAGTTGTGGTTGTTTCATTACACTCTTAGATGTCTTGCAATGTATGCATTTTTAAAGCCATTTTGCAGACTGCTTTGGGAATGGTGATTGGCCGCACCGTAGCAGGATGTACATTTCCAGAAATTAAATAAATAAATAAGCCCAGAAGCATTTTCTCCTTGCTGTGTAGCGTGTTAAATTCTCCAAAGGCTTACAAAACATTATTTTTTAAAACCAGCAGCTGTGGCAAAGAGAATTGGTAGTTTTGCTATATTCCTATCTCTTACTCAAGCTATTCTGGATTTCTTTTTTCAGTAATATAGCAAATAGCTTTGAAGTGTGAGGTTTGCAGAGTTGTAATGGTTTATTTTTAGTCCCACTCCTCTTGCAACTCAAATGTATAGCGAAGAAGCAACAGATTGTCTGTCAGGCCTGAAAGATTATTGCAGGCTTTCTTGTTCGTTTTGCTTTCTCCCACAGTAAGGCTGAGAGGTTTCTTGTCCCACTGGGAGCTGTGTGAAAGCCAGACAGACCCTCTCTGGATTTCATGGAGGGGAAAAGTTTAAATCTTAATGAAGCATATATAAGTAGCACAACATACTGCTTTGTGAATGGTCCTACTTTGACCCTATATTGCAAATAGCAGCCCTTCTGTTAGAAAAGGTGGCAAGGTGTGCCTAGGACTAGGGGCTTTGCCATCCTTAGCAGCTACAGTGTCTGAAGAACTGCTATCCATATAATTCAATGAAATATGTTTGATGAAAGGAGCGATTCTCTTTCCAGCTGAGGTAACCATTTCTTTCCTGATGCTGAAACAGTGTCTCCACCACCTCTTTTGTGAAGAACTCTCTGCAATGGAATAGCAGATTAGGGTAGCCATGGGTGGGTTTTGCACAGGCATTTCAAAGGTGTTTTGATATTTGCTCTCATTTTCTAGAGGCAATGGATTCCCACTGAGTAGCACCAAACCTAACCATGCTGTGTATTTGCTATTCTGCATAGAAAGAGGATTTTGATGCAATCTGTGAAAACAATACAGTAATAGAATCCCCTCCTCCCCTGCACATATTCATCTTCCACCTTTTATTTTTCTTCCATGAAATTAGATCCAAATGGCAAAGGCAAGTTTTGTGTAACCCTGCCTTAGCTTGCAAATATTCTCTTAGGTCTCCCGAACAAACTGCCGCTTTGTGCTGCCATTATGGCAAAGATGGCCTTTTCTTGCTACCTTTTAAGCATAGATCAAAAAGGGATGAGGACGAGCATGTCTAGCTAGATGGTGTCATACGGGCCATAGTATTAGTAACAGACCCTTGATTTGCCTTGGTCTAATATTCTACATAAGAATCAATATAAAAGTCTGTTTGGCCAAACAAGAAAGGATTGAAAACTGAATTGGAATATTATCCCTTCTGGAGCTGATGCTGATCTTAGATTTTATAAGATGGATTTTCATTTACTAGCCAGTTTGGATGGCTTCATAATGCTTTTCATTTACTTCTGCTGTATTCTCTACTGAGCAACAGTGCATTTGATACGACCACCAAGAGAGAGAAGTTCATCCCTGGGTTTGCCCAAGGGCAGTAATTCATATGGTCTTTGCAATCTATGCTTGTAGTTACTTCATCATACCTAAACCTAAAATGTATTCTCACCAGCCCATGCTGCATGAGATGGTAATTGCCCTTGCTTTGGTTGTATCAAAGACAGTAGTTACTTTGCCAAACCACACACCAGGTTCTGATCACTATTTACCTTAGAGTGATTTCTGAACATACTCTTAAAAAAAAAAAAAAACAGGTTTCTTTTAACCTTTCTAAAATCTGTAAGTAAACTTTTCTTTAAAAAAATGTTGGCATCTACCCCTCATAAATTCTTCCTGGTAATCATGGATTGCTTTTATTATTCTGTTGAATTGTGTTATCTATGGATGTTGTGAATGACAGCCACTTTCCCAGACTGGGAATCTACATTTCTTTATCTTAAACAGAATCAAATTTTGTAGGAGGTATGTCTTCTCTCGGGTAAGTCAAGATAAATATGCCAGGGCCTCCCTCTCCTGGGGAGGAAAAAAGATGCCAGGGAAATGGAGCAAGAAGCTTACGCACCTGAACAGGGAAAAAACTGGGTGTACTCCCAGTTCTCCAACCACTCATACGCTGCTGGAATTCTCTTCAGAAATGGGGGAGGTAGAGCTAAAAGAAGTAGAGGACTCTGCTTTGGGATTCAGGTTGTATTAAATTTTAATTTCTTTTTCCTCTGTGCACTAAAGTTCAATATTATTTATATCTCAGTATAAACTATGTCATTGTAGATACTTCAGTCTTTTATGTATATATCAGGTGGTTCATGAGGTTATTTTCTTTTAAATATCTTGACATCATTTTTTTTTCCTGAGAAATTCTTTGAACTTTTTAAAAGTTGGAGTCTAGTGGGAATTGTAACCTATCAGTGCCGTCTTGGAGGGGAAGGGGGTGTTTTATTTTTAGTTGAAAGAGTATTTCAATAGTAAATTGGGCAGCTTTGTACTCTTAGCTTCTACAACACTGCATATTTACAATTTTAAGATTTAAAGTTAAAACAGATGTTTACATAATTTTCTTTAAGTTTGCTTTTTATTTCTTGTGAGATTGATCTATCTAATAAGGGGCAACGGGGGTGGGGGGTGGGAGAAGGGCTAATACTTATAGATATATCAGACCTTTATGGCTAGGAGGTGGCACAATAAAAATTATTTCATTATTCCATATTTACCTTTTCATTTACCAGAAAGCCAGTAGGATGTAGGAGCCCTTTCTTTCTCATACTCTGCAGGTTAAAAAGAAAGATGTGACATCTTGCAAGATAGGTGGTGGCAGTGGGACATACCAAGTTACTCCCATAGCTCAGGAGGCCAGGTTTGGGAATGAAGATCTAGAGGATTTTTGGAGAGGAGGTTTAAGACCTCCAACCCTATGGGCTCAGCCCTGCCTCTTAAAATGGAGCAAATGGTCAAAGCATCTCTTTCTCTGTAAAAAGTGAAATAAAAGTAAGCATGTTTCATGTGTTCTCAAACTGAGTAGATCCTATAGGAAAAGGAAAGAGACTTATATCAATCTTCCACATGTGGCAACCTCCAGATGTGTTGAGAGGACAGCTTCCAGAATTCCCTTGGGAGTTGTAATCCAAACACACCTGGATGGTGGCATGTTGGGGAAGGCTGTACTAACATACAGGAAGGTGTGTGTTTCCTCTATGACCTTCTCTTTCTATTCTCATCAGTTTCATATGTAGAGAGTAACTCTCTGCAGTGGGGATTTTTCTTTGTCCTTAGAAATTTTCTGCCAATTTGTAAAATTAAGTTTCTAAAGAGTGAGAAGAGCCCTCTGAGGAGTGCCTACTAGAGACAGTTGCCATCTACTTGTGAAGAACAATGTCAACAATAATAATGTCAACAAGGATGACATTATTATTACGGTTATTACTATTTTATTTCTTTGATAATTCATGGAAGGAAAGAGAAGAAAAGGATAACCAGCAGCAAGGTGAATGGACCACTTACAATAGGTGCACTGTTGAAAGCTTTGAAGGACCAAGTTGGGGACAGGTCATCATGAAGAAAATCCATTTGTGTGGTTGCTAAGAATCAACACTGACTTGATGGCCCATAATCAATCAATCAGTTGATAAAACAAGAAACTGATCCTACTGTAATCATTATCCCAAATTGGGAACCTTAAAAATTGAAAATGGATTGAAATGAATAGCATTTGCTGCCTCTCTAAAATAAATCCCTACTTCACTGAGCCTTGTTGTATAAGCTTTCACTGAGGCATTCACTGGTGACCAAAATGCACCAAAAGGTACCCACCGTTGAACCATGGTACTTTAAAAAACAAATTTCTAAACATTGTTCAGCATGTAAAAGCTATTTTCAATTTTGGTTCAGCAAGGAACAATTGCAGGAGGCAAGAAAAAGGCATTCCTGGAGAAAAGGGATCCATTATTTTATTGTGGGTTGGTTATTATTTATCTTCTTATGCATGGAGCATCCCTCCTCCTGTGCTGTAATCTTAGACTATTGTGGCTCCTTTCTTCCTCTTGCATTTGACAAAAGACCTTTGCAATTTCTGCAATTTCTGCAATTGAATATTTTGAAGGGCATCATAAACACAACTAATCTCCTGTGGAGAAAAGCAGCTGGCCATCCCTGTAAACAGCCTTTGTTGTACTCAGGACCCCTGCATCTGTGCAATACAGAGAGTGCAGAGAAAGAATATTAATGCATGTGAATTATTTGTTAGGTCATTGGGCTGAAATGCTAAATACTGTAATTAAGTAATATTAAGTACTTATCACTCTAGTCCCAGTCAGCTGCTACTTAAAAAGCACCACGTGTTTTTCAATGACTTGCATGATGAAAATGTAGCATTGGTGGGTGATACTAATGATAACAGAACTTCCATTCCCCTTTCTGAAGTGCACCCAACAGCTGATACTATAGAAAACAAAAGCAAAAAAAAAAATAAAAATGGGGGAGAAAGTGAGCTTCAGGTCACATTCTTGGAATCACTATATAAAGTTAGCCAAATCATTCAGCAGAGTGAGAATATGAAAGTAAAGGGAACTGATGATGTGACAAGCTCCTTCCTTACATGCTTTGTTCTTATGGAGAATTCCAGCGTGTACAAAAGAAGCTACAAGTGAAAACCAAAAGTAATAAGGATAAAATAATCCCTTTGAGCAGTCCAGTAACTTGGGGGGAGGGGGAAACCCTTCATAAGAATTTTCCCGACTGGGAAACACATTTTCTTGCTGAGAAATAGATAGTATTGTGGGAGGCTACAATGTTCTTTAGTGTTGGAGACATATGACTCTACATACACATGACTCAGCTATCCATCCACCCATCCTCGGTTTCTCTCCCCACCCCCGGTGTTCTCCCTCTGATCCTCCACCCTCTTCTCTCACTGGCTATGTAACTACTTACATTCATTTTCTCCTCCTCTTACCAGACAATAGCAGCTTCTCTCTCTCTCTCTCTCTCTCTTTCCTTTTAAAGATTTTCAAGCACACTGCAGAACAATATAAACCTGCAATTATACCTAACATCTTGACTTTTCCAGCCCACATGAGCCACTTAGATCCAGGTTTAGCAGCCTTGCAATTTCTTGTCATTAATTTAGGAATCAGGGATATGATCTAGAAGTATCGTACCAACCAGTAGCACATTGCTGATCTTCAGTGTTTAAGAAGAGTAAAGTAAGCCCAGGGAAAAGAGAGAAGAGGGAAATCATGGGTGAGGGATCCCTAGAACCGTACCCACTGGTTTGGTCCTAGTGAGACTAATAAGTGCTTTATGGTTTTAGTTTATTATCATGTTTTTCTTTAATGTTGCCATTAGGTTTGCATGGGGAGGGTATTTCTCTAGTTTTGAGAAGGAAAAAAAAAGCTTCTTAAATACTTCTATTTAAATACAAGCACACATTACCTGAAGGGGATGCGGTGGGGCAGCGACTTAATGACACTGAAAAGTTGCCGGCCAGAAATGGTCGACACTTCAGCGGTTCGAGCCCAGCTCCATGCAGCAGATGGAGCTCCTGCTTCCTCCCCAGCTCCTGCCAACCCAGCAGCTCGAAAACTTACGTGAGTAGATAAATGGGGACTCTCACCCTGGTGAGAGGAAAAATGCTGGCGGCGCTTTGCAAAGGAGACAGGAGCAGTTGCCGGCAATGTGGAAGCCGCACACACCCGAAAAAGGTGCAAAGCCACAGAAACCCCGCCTCCTGCGCTCGCCAGCTGGGCTCTGCTCTAGGAAGGAGGCCATGGCAAACCACTTCCGAAACACCTTGCCTTGAAAACTGCAGGGACTCATCCAGGCAGTCGCCGCAGAATCGGTAACGATTGAGTGCGGATAAAAAAAACCAAAACATTATCTAGTTCCAGTGGACTATAAACTGCTAATAATGGATGGAAGGATTAGGACTTTGACTTGGTTAAGCAAATAGTCCAAGTTTTGTGGGCATTTTAGACTTCGGTCTGCACTATTTGTGGCCTGTCAGAGCCAATATTTATTGTATAACATTTGGGATAAACATTTGTGCCCATTCCCATTCTCTGTCCTATCCCCAGCCCTTCCTTTTAGTTGCCTACCCCCTTGTCTCATAGCAGAGGTTTGTGATAGGCTCATTATTTGGACTGCATGACCTTTTTTTCTGCCTCAAGCCCACTGCGACACATGCAGAGGAACAAGCAATAGAAAAAGGTCCTTCAGAACCCCTGAAAGGAATGAACAAAACCAGCGTTTAGATTGGTGACCTGGGGAGAGTGGAAGACTTTTAAAATGAATGTGACTCCACAAATCCATAAAGCTAATGTGCACCTAAAACTGTATCTTTATACATAATCTTGTCTTAAAGCCACACCAGTATTTAAAGAATAACTCTCTTCTAACAGCATTAGTCTTAATGGGAGAATCGGTTGCAGAAAATTGTACATTTACATTATAGTATTACTCATAATTGAAAATCCCAATTATCAGACTGCTATTTGTAAGGCACAGTATTCTTCCCCTGACCTTCCTTTTTACTGGAATGTTTTCCTTTAGAATATGGAAATTAAATCTCTTAGCATCGTTTTTCTGCAAGTGGAAAGTACCATACAAAACCCAATGAGTAGATGCATTTTCAACTTTGAAGAGGACTGGCTAGTCAGAGAGCAAAGTACACAACTCTTTCATACATTTTATCTTTTTCACATAGCACAGTTTAAAGATGATGATCCTGTTGGAATCAGTGGTGCTTTGTGAATGTCCCATTTAATTTATATCTATTGAATAGGATGAGAATTAGATAGTATGCCTTTTCAGTAATGAATATTGTTGTGGAGTAATGATTCCACATCTAATAAATAAGGAAGCTAACCAATTTAAAAAAAAACACATTTTATTAGGTACAGTATCATATGACCTGCCTCTCAAGACAGATGACAGGGCTAAAAAGGTACAGTATTTATAAATCCAAAGATAAGCATAACACAATGCATTTATTTTGTTGGTGACATGTTTGTTATTACTTCATATGGCAAAGACAGTTTTGCACATGTACATTCCCTAAACAGTCATTAAGAGATTGACCTTTCCCTATTTCGTTGTCCTTCTGACATGTGTACTGCAGTTGTGGTGATTGTTTCCTTATATGTGACTTGTATGTCTGGCCTTCATTTATCACAGTGTATTTCTGTGGTATGCTATGGAATAAATATTGGTACATGTTGTAAACATAATGGCAGTCAGCTAGGAATCCAAGATGTTGCCTTATGCAGCCATAAATTATTTGTCTGTGTAGTCTGTACAGAGATGGAGCAATGATGTTTGGTTTTTGATGCCTTACATGTCTCACTAATGATCACTTGATTTCAGTTATTATGCTGTTAGTAAGATATAAGAATGTTAGAAGAGTTGTACTGAATTAGACCAAACACTGATCTAGACCATCATGCTGTTTCTCTAGTGGCTAATGAGATGCCACAAAAACACATTAATATATAGTGCTATGTATTTCATGTTCCCCGATATCTGCTTTCATAATGTGAAACTATGTATAGTATTCATGACTAGTAATTGCTAATACTTTGATAGCATCCAGTTTATGGTTCTCCACACTCTGAGACTGTGCCACTGAAATGGCAAAATAACCACATTTTGGTCGTGCAATTTCACACTACTTTCATTGGAGAACTTTAGGATGGGAATGGTAGTAGTTTGCTTCCTAGAAGTCTTCTCCTCCCATTCTCATCCCTAAAACTACTAAAAATGGGCCCAACATAACTTTTTCTTATGATGTCATATATCACTGTTCTACAGCCCACCAGAAGGTGGGGAGCTGAGTTGTGGTTCCCAATCTCTCTTAATGTTACTTATCTCTGACTAACCTCTGTCTCACTTGTCCCACAAATAACCTGACACATGGCCAGGTTTCTTGCAGACCTCCTGTCCCCAACTGTATTTACTTGTCCCACCAGATTCCACAGGGTGGGCATGCTCCAGGTCCTTCTCTGAAATAGTTTCATGTAGTGGGAAACAGGAAACGTGCCTTTTCTGTTACAGTGCCTGTCTTATGGATCAGCATCTCCCCTGAGATCTGGATGGCCCTGATTCTGTTAGCCTTCTGGAAAGCCTGGTAGACATACTGTTAGTATAGCCCAACATGTATGATCTGATCAGATTAAAGTTTTTAGGGGCTTCAGCTTTGTTGTAATGTAATTTGATTATTTCTATTTTTATGTTTTGTATCATGAACCATGCAGAATCACAAGACTGAGATGAGTGACTATATAAATTCTATACATACGTACATAGGTTCCCTACAACTTCCCTCATGCTTATTGATTAATATTATATCTATAGGCTGTGAGTGTTTATAGCATTTTAATTTCAGTCACAAATTGGAAACTGTACTCTTTGTATTATTAGGCATGGTTGCTCTCTGAATTTAAATAGCTAAAGACTTTGCAGGATCCCAAATTAGCTTCCTAATTTTTCCTAGGGGCAGGGCTGTCCTTAACATGTTATTAATCTATTTAATGGGATCTTCTCAGTTAAAATTGGCTGGAATTTAATAGGGGTTGATCTACTACTGCTTTAGAAACACTGCAAATTGTCAGGTATTGTTTCCTTTGTCTCTTTCAATCTCTTCCCTCCCTCCACCTCTTTCCTTTTTGAGGCAATGCAACTACTTGGTATAACTTACTATCAAGAAATCTTTTCCAACAATCAGCCCATTGTTCTCTTGATAACTTGAAAGAGAGTTCCAAGTAAATAAAACTTTCTCATTAGTGATGTCCTTTCTGCTCTACTTTGGGAATTGTTGGCTCCAGCTTAGTTAAGTCAGTGTCAATAGTTGCTGCTATTACAACCTTTCCTGATTGACTGTGTCTCAAGGGCATAGAAGGAGGCATTCACTAACAGCTGCAGTTTACAGAGAAGAGAAGAGAAGAGAAGAGAAGAGAAGAGAAGAGAAGAGAAGAGAAGAGAAGAGAAGAGAAGAGAAGAGAAGAGAAGAGTTGAGCTGAAAGAATTTGTAGTGTCTTGAGTTTATAATCCTCAGGATGTGGAGGTATGGATGTCTATGTGGGGTGTCAACTAATACATGAAGGGATGTCACAGGGCAGAGGGTGTGGATTTATTCTGCATAATACCCGAGGGTAGGACAAGAACTAATGGGTGGAATCTTAACAGGGAGATAACCTGAGACTTGAAATGAAGAAGAATTTCCTGGCAGTGAGAGCTATTAAGCAGTGGAACAGTCTGCCTCCTAAAGTCATAGGTACTTCATCACTGGAGGTTTAGAAGAAAAGATTGGACAGCTATTTGTCTGGGTTGGTATGAGGATTCATGCACTGGGCAGGAGATTGGAATGGATGGTCTCCAAGGTCCCTTCCAATACTATAATTCTATGATCCATGAGTTTTTAGGTTCAGCAAACATAGCTTCTTTGCAATAGATCCCCCAAAGCATAATTCCTCTGCTCCTGCTGCAAACAGAATAGCTTGATCCCATCTTTCATGAGATTTGTATGACTGATTCCCTGCACTCCCATTCACTTCAGGGAAGTAGTATCAGTTTAAATCTGTTCATAATTTGAAATCACTTTTGACCTGCCTTCTGATAAGAAATTGATCTTGGTGGGGGTTTATCTGTGTTGATAATGGGGTCTGTGACTATAGAGAAATGTTGATACAACACACTAGTATCACTCATCTTGCTATCTCACAGATAAATAACATATGCTGGAGATGTTCTACTGTACTAGATTTTCAGCAAGTGTTATAGCTAGTATGACTCTGAGAATGTGCATAAATGTCTTTTTATTATTCAATGCATTTTGGCAAACTCACCTTCCTAAGAGTGGAAGGCTTCCAGAATATTTAAAATTTTAGACCTAGCTTTCACTGTGCTATTACTAGAATATACCATTTTAGAATGGGAGGAGGCCTTACATAATAACTTTGCACTTTCAGTGGTGGTGAATATATTCCTATATTTGTACACATATGTTTTATCTTGAGGACTTTGAAGAAGCAGGATAGATATAGCACTGATGCTTTGAACTTTGGTGCTGGAGAATACCATGGACAGCCAAGAAAACAAACAAATAGATCACAAAGAAAGTTTGTTGGATAGATCAATCCAGAGTTGTCACTTGAGGCACAATGTCCAAGCTTAAATTATAATTCTTTGGATACATTATCTGAAGTCCTAGCTTTCTGGAGAAGTCTATAATGCTGGGAAAGCTGGAATGAAAGAGAAGAAGATGACAACCAGCAGCAAGGTGGATAGATTGAATTATAGTGGAAATGATGTGCTATTGGAAGACTTGAGCAACCAGGTTGGGGGCATATCAACCTGGAGGAAATCTATCTATGGTAGCTAACTTTATGGCACATAATCATCATCAATTATTTTATAAAAAGCAGTCATATGAGGTTATACTCCCACTATGATGAAGTGATACATTCAGACATGGATTTACCAATTACTCTTAAGATGTACTCTTTCTACAAGACTATATTTACATAGGAATCCATTCTGGAAACACAGTTAAGGATTATCACCTCCTTAGAATGGACAAGGAAGAGTAAGATTTGTAGTTGAGAAGGAACAGGAAAGGATATGCTATCTTGGTGGGATCCTCTCTTCCCTTTTGCATGTATTCTGTTGTATTCAAGAGCTGCATTGGCCTGATAAACATGAATGTAGGACACTGGCTGGGGTAAAACTAGCTAGGAAGGTGTATGTTTTATGGAGAAAGTATTTGGGAGAAATAGAAACAGGTGTTTTCTTCTGTCCCAGTTTGCTACAGAATACCCCCTTACAAGTTGATATGGAAATGGGGCAAAAACGTGTTCTTATGAATCCACAATGCAGTGTGCTCATTTTTTCCCTCCTAGTCATCTTGAGTAATAAACATACAGTTGTGAGAATTTTCCAGTTAAGTCTGCTTAACACAGGATCTCAGTTTCTCAGCAAACATTTTCTCATGAGAGTTTCTTTTTTTAAGAGAGAATAAAAAAGAATAAAGATCCAGTATTGCAAAATTTCAGAAAGTTAATGTGGGTGCAAAGAAAGAAGTAAAGGACAATTGAATTTTACATACCAGCCCACTAAGGGCACCCATCTGGCCTAACTTTAGAATTTTGTATTTAGTGTATTTCTAATATAACAAAAAATATCACTATACTAGGAAACAAGAGAATTTCCTTTTCAGTACTTTAAAACCAACAGCACTGTATGTGCAACTTTTATTATGTTTTATTTGTGCTGGTGGGGATAGTGCCAGAGCAAGGGATTTATTTGTTCAGTTATTTATTGGTGATTAAAATGACCAGAGTTGTAATTTATATGTTTTATTAAAACTTATATTTGGGCATGTTAGAGAAAAGCAAATACTCCTCTATTTTTCCCTCTCTCTCTGTCACAGTCTCTCTTAATTTTCTACTTAATGGTTTTGCATCTAGCTTATTTTTAATTGCCTTTTACTTTAGGGACAGGGGTCTCTCCCCACCTTAAATTAATCAATACTTACAGAAGACTCTATAATCCCTATAGTTCAAAGGTACTTTAATATAATCATTCCTGCCAACCTTTACCATGCTTCAGATCAGAAGTTAATCCAGATTGATTTTAGGAAGTTCATTTTAATGTTATACTTATGCATTGTATTTTAGTGTACTGTACATTGTTCACAGTATCTTTTTTATGTGGGATATTTAGGAGCCAATTAGCAGGGTTTTTTTTAAAAAAATCAGAAACACATCAGAATGTGAAGTCTTCTCCAATTAAGCTCGACTACTTGTGACTAAATGGACAGATCTATATAGTTTCTTTGGTGGTAATATGCAAATAGTGTGCCAGTACTTTCTAATGGGATGTTTTAAAATTCCCTAGCCTAGCCTATAAGTTTGGTACTTACTGATGGTCTCTTATCCAAGTACTAACCAGGTCCAGTCATACTTAGCTTGTTGAGACTAGTCAAGGTGCTGCCACAAAGACAAGCATAATGCAGTATTTCAGTTTGGTAAATTATGGATTTAAAAAATTGATATTAAGTGACAATTTATACAAATCTCTCTTTGTGAATATTTTCAGCCTTATTCTGAGAATGT
This sequence comes from Python bivittatus, assembly GCF_059951505.1. NCBI lineage: Eukaryota > Metazoa > Chordata > Lepidosauria > Squamata > Pythonidae > Python > Python bivittatus. The sequence goes on along the minus strand of NW_028277075.1, from coordinate 7,788,005 downwards.
GTTGGTTCTACGTTTTATCATGCTTTGAACTGCCAAAATCCCCACTATAAGTTCTATACTCTATATTTGGATGATGGGCAGTGAGGTCAATATAAATTTAAATTGATAAGGAACACTTTGTCTCTAGAGTAACTCATCTGCAGATAGCATCATGCTACCTTCACAAAGTAAACTGTAGGTAGAATGAAGGCAACTGCAGAACTGGCAGACATCAGTAGTGCCCAATTGCCAGAAGCAGTTATCTAGAGGGAATGAATGAATGAATGAATGAATGAATGAATGAATGAATGAATGAATGAAAAGAAAGAAAGAAAGAAAGAAAGAAAGAAAGAAAGAAAGAAAGAAAGAAAGAAAGAAAGAAAGTCAAACTAGAGGTTCTCTTTCTAATGAAAGAAATTATTTCATACAGACAGGGTGGATAGACAGCCACTATCCTTTGTTTGAGAAGAGAACATAGGTTTAATATTTGACAGAGTGTTTATGACATTCTGATTAGCGAGCTAGTTAAGTATAGGCTGGATGACATGACAATTAAATGGATACAAAAACTGTACTCATCAAGAATGTGGTGCTAATCAGTAGCTCTTCATCACATTGGAGAGAGATATCAAGTTGGATGCCACAAAGTTCAGTCTTGGACTCTTTACTTTTTAAAATGCTTATTAATGATTTGGATGCAGATGTGGAGGGAATGCCTATAAGATTAGCTGAGCACACAAAACTGGCTGGAATAGAAGACAAAAATAAATTTTAAAACAATTTCTATAGAAGAGAGAAATGGGCTACAAGTAAGGGAATGAAATTTAATAAAAACAAGTGCAAAGTTGTTTCACTTACCATCAAGTCAGATACACATAGATATAATGGGGTTTATCTGCTTTGGTAATGGTACTTAGGAATGAGGTCTTGGAAAAATAGTTAATTGCAGCGTGAATATGAATCAGCTTTGTGATACGGCTGCAAAAAAGGGAAAAGTAGCTTTCAGTTGCATCAACAGATATATTGATAAATCACAGGAAGTAATGGCTCTACTTTATTCTGCTTTGGTGAGACCCCACTGTCATTACTGTATCCAGTTCTGGACACCCACACTTTAAGAAGGATGCAGAGAAGGACAAGAAGAATGAAATCGAAGGAATTCAAATGCCTTTCCTTGGGTTTGGGAAGGGCAATATGATATATTGTATTTAAATACCTGAAAGGATGTCACAAAAAAGGTCAAAACCTGTTATCTATAATTCCTGATTTCAGGATATAGAATCATGAATTTAAGTTACAGTAGGAAAAACACTCCTAACAGTAAGAGCAGTTTGACAGTGTAATCAGTTACCAAGCAGGGTGGTGGGCTGTCCTCACGGAATATGTTCAGGCAGGCACTAGATAGCCATCTGTCAGGGATGGTTCAATTTGCACTCTAACACTGATCATGAGGTCAGGCTTAATAGCCTGAATACCCCCTTCCAATTCATGACTGTAGATCCAGATAACCCTGTGGAGACAGTGGCTTGTGTTTTACAACTTTTATTTTTGGAAGGTGTGAATCAAATTATTTGCAACTGTGTATGGCACATTTGTACTCTACCTGACAGTAACATTTCCCCTTCCTTCCTCCTCGTTTTAAATATCAGGTTCAGTTTTTACAGAAAATAAAACCTAGATCTTCATGCTGAAAACTCAGCACTATACCTGTCTCACTTGGTAGGAGATAAGGGTAGGTAAAAAGGAAACAAATGAGATGTAGGGAAAATTGTTTTGTGTTTTCATGCAGAAAATTACACTAAAATAGTGTTGGGTGTAATGGGGGAAGAGCATTTTGCAATTGTAGAAATTAGGCAGATTTCACCATGCTTTTATCTGCACCTTCGGTTCTGTCATTGACACTCCTGCAAAGAATCACTGAAGAAAATACAAGTGAGCACTGTGAGCAATCCAGCTAATGGAAAACATACAGAGGAAAATGTTCTGGTTCTGAAGTGTGCTGACATCTCAGATTCCCTCTTTTTCTCTCATAATCCAAAATTTGTTTATCCAACATAAACAGAAACCTGGGAAAAGGTTTTGCCATTTGCTTAATCTTTTCCCTCTGAAGCACGAAAGCTGTGATTTCAGCATAGATTTGTAAAGTTCCTGCTGAGTTGCCTTTGTTCATGTGCCATGCTACTTTTGCATATACTTCATCAATTGCTTTGACCTCTCTTCCCCTCTTTCAATTTAATTTCTGCTTAGATTTGTATGTGGCTCAGCTGCTCCGGTGGGGAGGCTAAGGGTTACTTGCACTCATTCTTTTGCAGTTCTTCCAGGGGTATCTGCAGGATAGGATAAAAAAAAGTTGAGATGGCAGCCCCAATGATATGATCTATGTTCTCCCTGTTTTTTATGTGTGACACACATAAAAAGCAAGTGGAGCTTCAATGGCACTATCATGGCTGCAGTCTCAACTTTCTAAACCATTTCTTCCCACACTCCTGCCTTTACCTGTCCTTGTCTTCACTCCATTTTGATTCTTCCCATATAATCAGAGTCTTCTGGAGTAGGCGGCCATAATTCATTTGGTTAAATAAATAATCAAATATTACATTGCAAGCAGTTTTGGAACTCCCGTGTTCATGACTGATAACAGAATTGCCCGTGTAAAGGTTGAGGAGGAAGATCAGGCAGGGACACCCTAAGCTTGATTTGTGACCAATATAATCTAAGGTCAGTCTGCATTTGCCATGTCACAAAGAGAATTCAGGACACAGCAGATTACCTGATGACAGGGCACAGGTTGGATAACATTCACCTATCTTTGTTGTCCACTTGAGTTTGGTGTTTACATAAGTGTTCTGTATGAAAAGGTGCTTAGCTTTAACAAAGGAACAGATTTGTAAATTTTTCTGCTCTTCTGTAGGAAAGCTTCATTGCAGAGCTTAATTTAAACATATTTTTCCCTGAGAATATTCACTGATTTTTTTCCTTTCCCTTACCTTTTTTAATAAACACACACACACACACAGAGAGAGAGAGAGAGAGAGAGAGAGAGAGACTAATAATTGTAATGATGACAATGATAATGATCATGTGTGTGCATTTGTCCTGGGGATGGGCCAATCCCCAAGCTGCCCATGCAGCTGTTTCTGTTGCATCAGCAGTAGTGGTGGAGAGAAGATCCCTTAGAAGCAGAAAGCACAGAAGCTCTGCTCTTGCCAGTGCCAACTTCAAATTCCACTCAGAAGAAACTGTTCTTCCCTGGAAAGTTCAGTGAAAGGTCTCCCTCCATATTTCTGTGAACAAAAACAATGTAGAGGATTATGAGTACCATTTGAAATGCAGGTAGTCCCCAGGTTAAGAACGACCAATTTAAGGATGACTCATAGTTAAGAACAGAGCCTATTGTAGCAAAATTCAAGTTAAATACACAATGGTTTGAGTTAATTACACAATACTATTTATACAGAATTATACAATAATACTTTTCCAGTTTACATACAAATTTGACTTAAGGACAGACCTTGGGAATGGAACTCATTCTTAAACTGGGGACTACCTGTACAGATCTTTATATCCCTTGCTATAAAAATTAAGAAAGAACCATCACAAGAACACATTATTATGGGGGTTGAGAAGTTCATTAATATCAATTAGAAGAAGCAGTGGTATTTGTTTAAACATAATTAGGGCTTCACAGCAAGCCCCCTCATGTCATACAATTAAGAATGACATTCTATGATTGGTTATTGATACAAAATCTGTAGAAAGAATGTAATGGAGTAGCTGGAACCAGTAGAAGAGCATGGGTCAATAACCCAGCTAATGAGATATTCCTTTCTTTTTTTTTCCAAATACAGAATTTATATGCTACGCCAGAGGGATTTAGCTTGTTCATAAACATACTAATCTAGATTTAGTGTGGTTAAGGAATTTAATGTTTCTGGATGATACAGCAAATTACAGCCAACCCCTTTTTGACACATCTACTCCTTTCTACCATTTATCCTGCTAATTTTTGTGGTGCTTGGTCAGACAGAATTTCCTAGCTTTTGTTTTCTATATCTGAATAATAATAATAATAATAATAATAATAATAATAATAATTATTATTATTATTATTATTTTAAAAAATAGGATGGCTATTGGGGTGGGAGGACTGGCTAATCTGTTCTGCAGGTTTCACATCCCTTAAAAATAATCCCCGCTCTCATGCCCAGGAGGTAGGCATGGAAAACAAAACAAAACAAAACAAAACAAAACAAAACAGGAGGAATAGAGATGCTGCTGTAGGACCAGGTCTCTCTTGTGGTTCTTTCTTTCTACCTTACTTCCTTGGGAAGCATTCTCTGCTTAACCCTGTTAGTGATTGGCCTGTGTTCAGAAGCCCTACCAGATACAGTTAATGTTAGCTAAATTGTGCTTCTTTCTAACAAAAATAAACATTCAATTACTACAGTGTGTTTTATATGGGGCTACCCTTGAAGACCATCCAAAAGCTACAGCTGGTCCACAATGCAGAAACGCGGGCAGTTATGTGTGTGCCTTGGTACACCCTTGGTACCTCTGCTCTGTAAGTTGCACTGGTTTCCGCTGTGTTTCCAGGTAGAATTCAAGGTGCTGCTTATCGCCCATACAGGAAGTCCCTCCATGGAGGAACCTGATGGAACCTAGGAAGTGTCCTATTTCCTCTGCAGCACCTGCCCTAGAACACCATACGCCCCCAAGAGTAGATTGCCCCAAACCTGCCAGACTTTTGCAAAGCACTGAAGACCTGGATGTTCTCCAGGATCTGGGGGTCAGGAGGCTAGATGACTCCAGTGAGAGTTTTTTGTTGATTGTTTGTTTGGGTTTATCCTTGTCAACATCTGTAGATATTGCGATTTTTTGTTGATATATTTTTTTCATATAGTTTTTATTTATTTATTTTATTTATTTATTAAATTTGTCCCTGCCCATCTCCCCCCAATCGGGGACTCTGGGCGGCTTACAACATATTAAAACAATAAATAAATATACAGTTAAAATTTATAAGAGGACACATTTACAAAGAATAAAGGGAAAAGGAAAAATCCAGGAGGCCAATAGAAGCAACAACAGGCCTCTAGGGGGCTAGCCAACCCCATATCTGATGACCTCCCTCCCCACCCTAGGCCAGATGGCAGAGCCAGGTCTTCAAGTCCCTCTGAAAGGCCGGGAGTGAGGGGCCTGTCTCACCTCCGGGGGCAAGATGTTCCAGAGGGTGGGGGCTACAGCAGAGAAGGCCTGCCTTCTGGACCCCGCTAGTTGGAGTTCTTTTGCCGAGGGGGTCTGGAGCATGCTGTCTCTGTGTGATCGGGTGGGACAGGTTGAAATTGTGGGGGAGAGATGTTCCCTCAGATAACCTGGCCCCATGCCATGTAGGGCTTTAAAGGTGATAACCAACACCTTGAATTGGACCCGGAAGCAAACCGGTACCCAATGCAGCTCACGGAGCAATGGTGTTATATGGGTCCTTCTTCGGACCCCAAAAATAGCTCATGCGGCTGCATTCTGGACCAGCTGAAGTTTCTGGATACTCTTCAAGGGTAGCCCCATGTAGAGCACACTGCAGTAGTCTATCTGGGAGATAACAAGGGCATGAGTGACCATTCAAAGGGCATCCCGATCCAGGAAAGGGCGCAACTGGTGCACAACCCAGGGCTGTGCAAAAGCCCTCCTGGCCATGGCTGCCACCTGCTCTTCAAGCAGGAGCCGTGAGTCCAGGAGGACCCCCAAATTATGCACTGGGTCTGTCTGGGGCAGTGCTACCCCATCCAGCACCAACGATGACAATGTCCCAGATACAGAGGAGCCATTAACCCACAGCCACTCCGTCTTACCAGGGTTCAGCTGGAGCCTGGTGTTCCCCATCCACACCCTTACAGCCTCCAGGCACCGCAAGAGGGTGGTCATGGCATCACTTACCTCACCAGGGATGGAGATATATAATTGAGTATCATCAGCATACTGATGATACCTCATCGCATGATGACGGATGATCTCACCCAGCGGTTTCATGTAGATGTTGAAAAGGAGCAGAGAGAGAACCGAACCCTGCGGCATGCCATAGAGGAGGGGCCGAGGATGGGGCCTCTCGCTCCCTATCACCACCGACTGGGACCAGCCCCAAAGAAAGGAGGTGAACCAGCACAAAACTGTGCCGCCCACCCCCAAGTCCCTGAGCTGTCCCAATAGGATACTGTGGTCGACGGTATCGAAAGCCGCTGAGAGATCAAGGAGAGCAAGGATAGTCGCACTTCCACCATCCTGCTCCCGCCAGAGATCATCCATAAGTGCGACCGATGCCATTTCCATCCCATAACTGGGCCTGAAACCTGACTGATAAGGGTCCAGATAATCCTTTGGAGCTGTGATGCCACCACTTTCTCAACCACCTTCCCCAAAAAGGGGAGGTGGAAGACTGGATGGAAATTGTCCAGTATGAACAAGAAGTCCAAGAAGCCCTCCCGCATCCAGGGAGGGTTTCTTGAGGAGCGGGTGCACCAACGCCTCTTTAAAGGGCACTGGAAACACTCCCTCCTGCAAGGATGTATTAACTATCACCTGGATCCAACTGCATGCTACTCGGGAGGTAACATCACCAGCTAGGAGGGGCATGGATGACAAGTGGCGGCCCTCACAGTCTGGAGGATCCTGTCCACTTCCTCAGGAACAACAGGATCAAACCGTTCCCAGATAACTGGGCAAGAACGATCCCCTGGTATCTCCCCAGACCCTGCACCACACTCGGAGTCTAATTTGGAATGAATCCGAGTGATTTTATCCTGCAGGTGCTCTGAGAATTCCTCCATGCGGCCATGCAAATGAATCTCCAGATCCCCCTTACTGAGGAGGGATCTAGGGATCCCAAACAGGGCCGCTGGGCAGCACTCTGCGGACGTGATAAGGGCAGAGAAGTATTGGCGCTGCGCTGCTCTTATCGCCACAATGTAGGCCTTAATGGCGGCTCTAATGTGTTTGGTTGGATTCGGTCCATGCCTTCCTCCAGTGGTGCTCTAGACATCTCTTGACCCTCTTCAGCACCCTCAACTCCTCCATAAACGATGGGGAGTGTCGGGGCCGATGTGGCAAGAGAGGTCGCATAGGCGCGATCCTGTCCAAGGTCCCAGCTGCCTCCCTATTCCAAGCAGCAGCCAAGGCCTCCGCTGGACCATGCAGCAGATCCACAGGAATGCTCCCCAGCTCCCTCTGGAACCCTGATGGGTCCATCAGGTGCCGGGGGCAGACCAGTCGTATGGGTCCTGCCTCCCTGCAGAGGGGGGTGGCATAGGAGAAACTCAGGGTAACCAGGACGTGATCTCACCATGACAGCAGGGAAAGTTGTAAATCTCCCCTCAGATCACTTTGCCATTGCTCAGACAAGAAAACTAAATCCAGCATGTGGCCACTGTCTCAGGTTGGTTCCCGTGCAATTTGAGACAGGCCCATGGCTGCCATGGTAGCCATGAACTCCTGAGCCACCTCCGAGGCCCATCCCAGGGATGGCAGGTTGAAGTTCCCCAGAACCATAAGCCTGGGGAACTCCACTGCCAGCCCCGAGATGGCCTCCAGCAGCTCAGGCAGGGAGGCTGCCACGCAGCAGGGAGGCCGGTACAATGGCAGCATGTGTTATTAGCTGCCCAGAGTCACATTTACAAGATGGGTAACTACATAAATCAATATAAATTAATAAACAAATAAACAAATACATTTAACATGGCTTAGCAAATTGTGCAAACTTGTTGATTTTATCTTGTCAAATGGTAAATGGTCATTCATTCATACTTGGGAAAGTTGGTGTCCAGACAGTCCTCTGATGGATTTGGTCATACAAAGTCCAGCCTGCTATGGATTTTCTTTCCATACTGGCTCCAAAAGTCATATCTGGGACAGAATCCTCACCTTTGACTGCTTCTCCTTGGCTGTCACTCTCCAGCCATTTCCCATATTCAAGTGAAGAACTTCTCCTTTGCTACATTTCCTTGGAGTTCTAGAATTATTGCACTCATTGCCATTGCTACCACATGCTGTTTGCTCCTTCTCTCAGTAGTTTCCCTCTGCAGCATTTTCTTGGATTAGACTGACTACAGAGTAAATGGAAAGTGTAAACATGTAACTAACCAAGGATATTTAAAAGCCTTTCTTGCTGGATTTTTAAAATGATATAGCATTTCTTACAACTGGCAGGTGATTCATTCCCTTGATGGTGTACTAGCCTTAGTTTTACAGATAGGTAATTGATGATGCCACCTACCAAATAGATTGTTCCTTAGAGTTTATTATTTGGTGCATTTCTTCAAGAGGTTAAACCTTCCTAGGGCTTTAAACTGCAATCCTACACTTTCTTGTGCATGTGTGTGTGTCTTTGAGTCACTTTTTGACTTCTGGCGACTGCCTGGACTAGTCCCTGCAGTTTTCTTGACAAGATTTCAAAAGTGGTTTGCCATTGTCTCCTTCCTAAGGCTGAGAGACAGGGACTGGCCCAAGGTCACCCAGCTGGCTTTGTGGCTAAGGTGGGACTACAACTCATGGTCTCCCAGTTTCTAGCCTGAGGCCTTAACCACTACACCAAACTAGCTCTCTATACTTTCTTACTAAGGAGTAAATATCTGGTATATTTGAATGGTGTTGTGGTGAGTCACAAGAATGTAATTCATACAGATCCAATTGTGAGAAAAAAATAAAAGATACCGCAAACTTCAAGAGTTTTGTTTTGAGGTTGGGTTTTTCTTTTTTTTTGGAAATGGCCTATAACCCCAAGAAAAAAATGCATAATTATGGAACGTGTGGCAAAATGATAAAAATAAATGGACTATTTGTTTAAAAAATGAAAACACAGCAGTAAAAAGATGCTGAGGAGCTATTTAGTGCCGCACATTACCTCTTCATCACTTGATTATTTTAGTTTCATTTCTATTTACATACCCAGTTGATTCTTTTGCATCTGGATTGTGCACAATTCTTTCAATAATGCACGGTTCAGTGGCTGTAATTACAGGATTGTTAAAGTTCACATTTTACTATTCATCTTGTTATCTCCAGTAATAGAAGGTTGGAATAAATGCACATAATTACATGGTTGGTCCTAAATTATTTTTTATATTGCTCTCACTAGGACACACTTGAAAAGCAAAATGAATTCTCGGTAAGTTTTCCCCCACCCCAGCTTTAGTAGCAATGTTCTTGTGGCAATTCAAAACAACATTCCCCTTTTCTTGTTTCTCAGATATGAAGAAAAAGAAGCATCTTCAGTATATGGTATACAGGTAGTTCCTAGTTCTCCTCCCTAGGTCTCCTTAAGTTGAATTTGTACATAAGATAGAACAGTATTATTGTATAATACTGTATAAGTAGTATTGTGTAATTCATTTAAACCATTGTGTATTTAACTCAACTGTATTTAGCTCAAATTTTGCTACAGTAGGCTCCATTCTTAACTATGGGTCGTCCGTAAACCAGGCATTCTTAACCCGGGGACTACCTATATATTTTTTTCTTCTTTTTAATGTGCGTAATTTTTTCTGCTATAGTTCCAATCTACTTAGTTCTCAACATGTATCTCAGAAATGAACTGAGTGAATGTTTTGCCACCTGATTCTACCCCTCGATGCAGAAAGTTTACTTTGTGCAGTTTCCATTGTATAAAGATATAATAACATTCACATCAGACCAAATATTTATTTAATCTAGCATTTTGTTCCTGGATTCTTATGGGAAATTAACAGTACTCACACTTCTTGCAGGATCATATTGTGTATAATAAACACCTCTAATCAATGATAGGCTTATTCTTTATGAAATAATATTCTTTCAAAGACATCCAACTTGGCAGCCATCACTCCATCTTATATTAAATTCCATATCTGAACTAATTGCTTTGTGAAGAAATACATCATTTTGCCTTTATCTCATTCCATTCATTGGCTGATCTCAGGTCCTAGCAGAATAAACAAAAATTCTCTAGCTCTTTTCTCTATATCATGTATTATTTTTAAAACCTTTTAAATGTTTGAATTATTTTCTTAATTTCCCATGTATGGGAAAACTCCTTCCCCATTTTGATCAAATATTTTTGAGAAGCAATAAGTAGAACTTTACACTGTATTCTAAGTATGTTTTGATTTGTATAAAGGGATTATCCATTTTATTTTTGACTATACAATAGCATTATTTTCTATTAATTTGCAACATGAACTTTGATATTTTTCAGAGTAGCTGGAGACTGGATCTATGATTTCATTTGCATTTTTCATCATAACTCCAGGATCCTGTACTTCATCAGCCATCACCATCTTGAATGGCATAAATATATATGTGAATTTAGGATTTTTTGCTCCAATTGGTAACATCATACAATTACCATGAATTGTATTTATAATTTCAGTTGCTATTTTTCCAGTTCAGAGAGATTTTTCTGAAGCTCTTCAGTGTTGATTTTTGTTTTTATCCTTCTAAGGAATTTGGTGTCATCAGCAAATTTGCTCATTTCAGTGGCTACCCCAAAACTCAGATTATAAATGTAAAAGTTCCAATCCCAAATATATAACTGTATTAGGATTTTATATCCCTGAGTAATTATTTCTGTTTTCTGCCACCTATTTTTGATCAGTTATGACTGTAGATCCATTCCTCTTAATCGATGATTATGAAACTTGCTCAGAAATCTTCAACTATATCTTTTGAAAAAAGTTTAATTTCCTTTAGCAGGATTTTTCCTGTAAGCCAGTCATTCTGTTTTTAATAATCCTTTACATCAGTTTACCAAGCAGATATTAAGCTAACCAGCTGACCATTTATGGATGCCACATGGTTTTTAAAAATTGGCATTGCATTAACCATTTCCCAGGTCATTTTTTGAAGATTAGAAACTGCACATTTGATTTCTTTAAGGACTCCCACATGGATATCCCTTGGAATCAATGGATTTGTATATTACTCCTTGCTATTTCCCTCAGTTGCTCAGGCTATCTTTCTTATAATCACAATTCAGACATGTTTTGTCAGTCTACACAAAGAAAACAGTGCCACTCCTTCTATTTCTTTCTCCTCAAATGTCCTACCCTGAAGTCACCTCTGACCAGAAAACAGATTCTACAAGATTACTAGAATTAAGCTTTATTAATATACAGGTAGTCCTTACTTAAGAACCACAACAGGACCAGAAAAGGAGTACAGGTAGTTAAGCAGGGCACTCATTAAGTGAGTCACCACCTGGCTGGATCCGATTTTACAACCATTTTATTAAGTGAATCACATGGTTAAGTGAATCCAGCTTCCCCAATGGACGTTTTTTGCCAGAATTCGCCTAATGACCATGTGGTTCACTTAACGACCAGGGTGATTCACTTAACAACCATCATAAAAAAGGTTGCAAATCAAGATCACATGACTGTGAGGGATGGTACGAAGGTTTGCAACAGTCATAAGTGGAAGTACAGTTTGTAAAGCACTTTTTCCGAGGCCATTATAACTTTGAATTGTCATTAAACGAAAGGTTGTTAAGCAAGGACTACTTGTAGGTTACAGTATATTAACAGAATCTTGTGAGACTGTATTTTTCCTCCCCTCCCTGTTATGTCCCAGTGAATCAGGGAGGAGCCAGACTGAGTCTTTTCCTAATACCTTTCCCAAGGCTCAAGGAATGTTTCTGTCCTTTTTGGTTTTGTAAGGGCTTCTGAATATTTTTCTCAAGGAAAATATTCCTTGAGGATTATTTCCCCATTGCTCTCTATATTTTACCAGTTTTTGAGAGCATTACTGGAACATATTCAAATTTTGGGAAACTAGCTTTAATAGTCAGAGATGAACAACAACAATAAAAATAAGCCATTCAAGGATTATTAATGCATTTGATGTCTTTAGAGGGGAAGTGAGAATACCATCATCAGTGTTCCATAAATCCATTCAAAAAACTGCATGGTGCTACATCATCTAAATTGAAACTTCTGTTGCTCTGGTATCCCTCTGGTCATTTCCTAAATCTATTAAAAGGAGATGAACATACAGCAGCAGAAGTGGAGAAGGACGAACTGGATTGTATACATAAGATTTGCAACTGTAATGATAGAGACACTATTCATAGATGCCTGTGTGCTAGATTGTAGCTGCAACAGGATAATAGAAGGGATATAATTAATGCACTTCAGCTCTGCCAGTTTTCAACACCACAGGGATATGTGCTGCATGAATAGTTCCCAAAAGAGAGAGGAACCATCTGAGAATTTGGAGTAGTCTGATCCAGAGGCAATCTTGCTTGTCCATAAATAAAATCGCTCCAGTAAACTGCTGCTATCACCTATGGCCCTGTTTAGTTATTTAATAATGCACACAGCTTCTTATGTAGCTGTGTTTGTGCATTACTTATTGTTTGAATGAAAGTATCACTATATAAGTGAGGAAAAAGGGATGCTCTCCCCATGTGTGAGAACAAGAGTGCCCTCCCAGATTGAGTTGCTGCAAGATGTAGGGGGTGGGTCTTTTCTGTGGTCAGCCCTTCTCCTCTCTGGAATGCTTTTCTCAGTGACAGATGCCTGGCTGCAACTTTATTACCTGTTCAGAGTTACACAGAGATGTTGAAAAAAAATGTGTTGACTTTCAACATGGCATTTTATTTGGTGATCTTCATTTTATTATTATTTATTTAAATATTATGTTTTATTATGGATTTTAATTCTTTCAGTGCTGAATACTATGATTTCATCAGTGGTAAGCAGTTCTGGGAAGGATGATATCCAAATTTTTAAAAGAAAATAAAAGAAAGAAGATAAATTGATACAGATCAAGTCAATTATACTGAATCAGTCTACCCAACCCATAACTGTCTACTCAGACTAAACAAATTCTGCAGGTGAAATCCTTTTAACTAGAAGAGTAACAAAAAATCCTGAATATAAAGCTTGCATCCTATCACTGACCTGCATCCATTCCCCCAAAATACCCTTTAAACATGCTGTGTAATGGATCAGACCATTTGAGTCTATTCCAGAGAACCTTGGTGCTTTCCAGATTTTGGGACTACAACTTTATTAGCTCCAAACTACATGGTCTGTTCAGGCAAAGAAGGGATAGAATGGTGTATCTTAATTCTGCTAAGGAAAGAGAAAGAGAGAGAGGGAGAGGGAGAGAGAGAGAGAGAGAGAACATGTGTTCTGAACTCTAGCTTCAGCTGAAATGACTGTGCTTAATTCTGATGAGGTGAACCATGAACCTCTCCTTAAAAACAAGCATCTTGTTCCATCTATGAAGTCTCTGATGGAACAGCATATAAGAACAATGAACACACTTAACAAGTTTTGTATCCACCTATTTTGTTCCTTCCTGATCTCTTTTAATCTTATCTGCCTAATTATTGTTCTATATATGAGCCAGCTCATATTGTCTCCCTTGCCTGCACAATGCTGGCTCATTCTAGTTCTCTGAGACCTTCACTTGACCTCCGCTTCTCACAAGAGCCTTGCTTTCTGATTAATGAGGCCTGGCTGGCTGGCTATGCTTCTCCAATGCTGAGTGGCAGAGAAGAGCAGGGTGGGGAGGAATAGAAACAAACAAGAAAAACTAGCAAACACTAGCTCTATCTGTAATCTTAGAAGTTTCTACCAGGAGTCAATTAGCTATTAAAGATGCTAGTTATAACCTTGTTTGAACTCCTTTAGCAGCATACAGACCAGAGGAAAATGTAATTCTCTAAGCATTCCAGAGGTGGAATAACTGCTTTTGGTCTTGGTGGGAGATTTGGGGTGGAATCTGCATTACTTATATGATCTTCTGAAAGTGGTCTCTTAGGCTTTGTAAGAAGGAGAAGACATGATGATGACCTAGTTCTTGTGATGTCTCAGCAGCTTTGACTTTTATTGAATATAAATAAAGTTGTCATAAGAAGGCATGCCAACTTGGGCTTCTAAAAATAAAATATCCGTTGGATGCAGCCAGGCAACTGTAATAATGAAATATTTGCCTATTTCTGGACAATTCCTTACTGGATTTTAGGTCAGAACATTTTAGCAATTATATCACAAAGGACATGGACAATAAAGTGTAATTTCTTGACCTTTTTATAATGTAAAAATATCTTCTAATATTAGTGCCATGGCTTCTGAGTGCCAAGATTTGTTAGCTATTAAAAAGAAGTGGAAATCTTGCTTTCTACTACGTTTTTTTCATTAATTTAGTGTCATGCTATTTTTCTATCCACCATTTTTTACTATATATGTTAGTATGATTCGTTGGAACTACTCAGACATTTTCGTAGATGTCAGTAATTAATTAAATCCAACTTGAGTTAGCTTGATTTACAGAAATGGTTCTTTTTGTTGGGCAACAAGAACTAAATGAAATACGTAAGGTAAAACTGAATTTAAAAAGAAAAATGTTCCAAAGCAAACCACTTGTTTGTAGGCAATTTCCCTAATCCAGAGTGAGAATTGTAGATTATTCAATCTGAAAAGCATTATTTCACACCCCTCTTCTTATTCTGACCTACTCAACTCTCCTGCTTGGCCACTTCTTCTTGTGGCGTAGAAGCTTTTCATGATGACATTAGGAATGTACACTATTTATGGCATTGTTAGGAATGTACACTATTTATTGCAATAAAATCACCAATTCTCAATAACAATCCTAGGTACTTTGTATCTGTGGGTCAGTCTTAGAAATCTGTTCCTCACTGTCACACTATTGCTTATAGAAGCTTTTTTTATAGTATACAATATGTACTAATTGGAATAGTGACCTCATATAATTTGGAAGTGTACTTAGTGACTTTGACTGACCTCTATAACAGCTAAAAAGGGTTGGGCTTGGTAAGAACTTGGATGGGAGACCACTAGAATATTTCGGAGCTATAGGCTAGACTGGGAAGTCAAGAAGACATTGTAGAAGATGATGGCAAAACACTTAGATATTGTTACCATGAACATGTCCATGAAATCAACAGTTTAACTTGAGGGAATCTTTATTTTTACCTCCTACAGATGGAATACTCAGTTTTCATCTATGCTAGATTAAGGTTAGCTTTAAAATGCCATACCCTAGTGAGAAAGGTTTCCATTTTCTCAGTAGAAACATAATTACATCCACTTAATTTTGAGCAAAATTTTCCTGTAAGTTTCCTGTTCCAACAGAAGATTGCTGGAGGTTCTGACAGTGAGTTTTGGAAAATAAGGAGAAAAGATGTTTGCAAAAGACGAAACTGAAGCTCTGACAATGTGATTTACCTAGTGAGATTCTAATTTTAATCAGTTGCAGTCTTTTAAGACAGTAAAAGAGTAGGAAAGCAAATTCCACAATTTAAGGTGTTAACAGATAGAAATGGAGGCTGAGAGTTACAGTGCAGAAGTAATTAACTTGTTTTTCATTTGCATTCAGATGGTGCATTTCCATTCTTTCAAGCAGTGAGTGAATTACTCATTGCAAACCAGTTTTTACAGGATGTTTCCTCCTGGGAGGTCAGGATTCTAATGTATTTGTCTGCATTAGTGTGACAGTTACTTCCATGGTAATAGTCCAGGTGCATATCATTGTACCTGCTTGCATACGGGATGGCTTTTGCTAAAATCAAAAGGCTACTTTGTCTTGCAGCATCAGAATGAATCTGACAATAATGTACGCCACTAACCAATGGATTTCAACTTAACAGTTCAGCAATGTCATATTGTAAAAATGTCACAAGTGTCAGTTTTGCCATTAATAATTTTCTCTTCTTTAAGCTGAGTAAATTTAGTACTTACAAAAGTGACAAACTAGTGACATCCATTAGAGTAAATTGCATTGGGAGGAGGTAGTGCAGAAATGCTGTACACATGCTGCTCTAGCAAAATCTTATTTCTGAGCTTGTTGCAACATTCTTATTCAGATCTGGACCTATGATCTAATTTTGCCAAAAAGTTATAGAATCTTTTTTTTTTTTTAATATAGAAAGATGGTCTTACACCTTAATCTCTGGAAGCACCCTTAATTATGCTTTCCAAAAGAATTTTCAATATGTGTAAATACATATCATTCATTTAGTCTCACAAAAGCTGTAAAAGGTGTGTTAAGTTGAGAGATAGGGATCTTGATCCACCTAAGTTTAGTCATGACAAATTCCACTGTAAGCAGGAAATGGAGGTTAGTTTGTGGCCATCACTGTGGTTTACTAGTTAGCATGTTGAGCTTGGACTGGGAGACCAAATAACTTGTATCCCTCCTCTTTATTCTCTTTGCATAAAAGATTTCCCTTTATATGCCTAAGATTTTTGTTTGTTTGTTTGTTTACAAGGTATGCAGGATGTTGCGTCCCTATTTTTGTAGAAGTAATAGCCTTGAGATCTAAATGGGAATGCATCATTCTTATGAGGTGGTGGACTGGGAAACACTTTCCAAATAGTTAGGGCTGCAAAGTTCTCTCTCCCCCCCTCACATAGCAAAGAGGCAGCAACAGAATTATTTTTATCTGAGCAATTGTTGAGGGTGGGAAGAAGAGATGAAGATAAGTAAAATAGATGTGTTGTATATGCATTAAGAGACTAATGAAGCCTTACTGTTTATCAGCTGATAAGGCCAGGTTGTCACTCAGAGTAAATCCAGTGTAATATATTATAGATTTGTTACTTGCTTAGTATTCATTTCTATTCCTTGATTTTTATCAAAAGTTTTCACTATGTTAGTTTTCAGATTTTATACTGGAGTTTCATCATGATCTCCCAGTAGAATATGCTTCCTTTCAAACTTTGAAAATTATTGCTTCTGGGGATTAATTTTAGAAATCATGACCTTCTAGAGGGAAAAAAGATCTTTCTCACGAATATGTCTTCTGCTTTGAGAAGATTTCTGCTATCTTCTCTGGAGTGTAAAATATTGAAACAGTTTTAATGTCACTAACTCAATTTCTTTGTATTGGTAAATTTGTCTTTTATCTGCTTCTATTGCATACTGGACGTAACATTTATGATAAAGTTGCAGTCAGCAAGGTATAATGGTTATTTATTTATTTCAGCAATTTTGAGGTGACCTGATTCCTGATGACTTTGTGTGGTTTGCAGTTAAAAAAAGGGAGAACAATACTAAAAAAAAAAAATATATGCATAAATGGCCTGAAGACAAACATATAAAGAAAAAACATCCAACAGGGGCTCCACCCTCAACCTATCCCAAAGCCTGGGAGAACAGCAAGGTCTTCAATAGCTTCCTGGGAATAGTTACCAGGGTAGGAGCTATCTGGATCTCTGAGGGACTATCATTCCAGTGTATCTAATCAGGATTGGAAAGACTCTGGATCAAATGAAAATTATTGGAAGCTCTTGGCTAGTTTCTAATTTTTAGCTTAATGTACCTCACAGAATAGTTGTGAGATCCTTTTGAAAACCATACGTTGTCTTGAGTTCCTTGAGGAACATTAAAATGCAAAGAAGAATAAATCCGTATTAGTCATCAGTCAAGGAATTGCCGCAGTCCAAGGACAACATGCTTGGTACAGTTAAGACTGCCTTAGCTATCACTCCTTTTTATTTCTTAATTAATTAATGTTTATAAATGTAAAATGCCCAGAAGTACTAAGTATTATTACTGGCTCTAAAACTCACTATTAAACTCATATTTGACAGGCAAAAGTCAAATATGCACATTAAACAGTAGAGATAAAGCAACTTTGAATGCATCATTAATTCTTACAATAAGATTGCATATGGAACCCTGAAGCATTCACAGTGAACTAAGCATTATCTAGTTTTGTTGGGGAATTATTTGATATTTTTCTTTAAGAAAGGAACAGCTAGAAGAGAGCTTGTTTATTAAACTACTTTGTAGCATGAAACTGAGCAAACTCAGGGAGGCAGTGAAGGACAGGAAGGCCTGGTACGATATGGTTCATGGGGTCACGAAGAGTCGGACACGACTTAATGACTGAACAACGACAAGAGAAGTAAATTTTAAAACAAGTACAGTATTTTGGAATTATATGAGATAAAATAGTATTCAGTTCTTTCAAAATAGTTTAGAGCATTTAAAAAATCCAGGAGTATCAGAGATTACTTTTTAATGCTACAGTCCCAACTTTCAGTCTGATGTAAGTTTTGGCCCTTAGAGGTGTGTGAGTTCTTTCTCCAAGATCCAATCTTATAGTTGAAAGCCAGGATTTAAAAGCAATTTATGCTTACTCCTCTGACATTTGTCTATCAAATTATATTAAAAATTTGACAGGGGCATCATTTTCAAAGATAACATCTTCCAAGAATTTTGCAATAAGTTGATGAATTGGTATAGCAAGCACAAATTATGTCATTAGACCATTCATTAAATCTGATCTGGCTGATGAGGGGCATTTGCAAAATTATGGGTTTTATGTAGGATGCCTTTAATATTCAAAGCCTTTGTTAGTCATCATGAATAAATGGATCACCTTATAATTACTTGAAATTAGAGATTTGGCTGGCTTTTCTTTAGTGTATAGATAGAACATCCTGAAATAACTGTAGAAGGTTCAGGTTCAATATCATGGTATTAGTTAAGCAAATAGACAAGAGGCCTAAAATGTGTTGAACAATCCATGAGGATTTTTAAAGAGACTTTATTCCCTCAACAGAGCAATTGAAAATTGCAAAATATATTTTTGGATTGAGTATGTTAATAATTCAGCAATGATATGCTGCCAGGTTATTATATTGCATGTATCAATACTTGGCATACTTGGGTAACTGCTAGTTCTCAGTTCTTTGGCAGGTTAGACTGCTGACACTTGCCCTGTATCCATTTAGGGAAAAATGACTATGTGTCATTTTAATTTATCTCCATATCCCTGATTAGTGTTATTCAGGGTGGGGGGAGAAATAAGGAACACCCTCAACTATGCTTAAATAGTTCTGAGGCCAAGTATGTTTATATGGCTCCACAAAAAGAGAAAGTTTCGTTAGAGGATGTTTTATATCTGTAGAGGATTGGTTCCTATACAGAAGAATCATATGTTTTACTCATGACCAGCAATCTAGATCCTTAAAAGAAATAGCTTAGTTTTATTGGTAAGTTAAGTGTTTTGGATCCTAAGGCTAGTATATAAAATGAGTCAGTTATTCACAAAATTTCAGTCACATGAATGTCTCATTGCAATTTCATACATTTTCCACAAAAGGGCATCACAGTTCTTCAAACTTCTTTAAGAGAGTCTTTTAAACCTTCTTAAATTAACACTATTATAACCTGTCCTGTTTGACCATAACAGAAAAAATAGATTCAGTGTAGAAGTTAAAGCCACTTCCTTTCCTGCCATGCTGTACTGGATGGTGGCAGGAGTCACAGGCAGCTGTGGGAGCAGTTACTGTTATATATTTTTCTCATCAGAAAGATGATAGCAGATGAACCATCAGGCTTCACCCATGGGTCCCTAGAACTTGCTGACTTTGCCCATGTTCCATCTTTCTAACTCAAGGGTGAAGAATGACACATGAGTGAAATGGAAAAGAATCACCCCTTGGCAGCTTTGCCCATACCCTGCCATGCCATCCAGAGGTTACATGCATTACAATCTCTTCTCCTTCCTCTGTTATTTCTCTTTTTTGATTTCCCCTCATTAACACAGCTAGATTTTTCTCCCTTTCTACACTCCAAATAAATCAACAGTCTCTAGCAGGCAGTGAGTCTGATGGTAGAAGAAGAAAAAGGGCAATTGGATCCAGGTGCATGTGTGCCTTAATTGATTCTACTATAACTGCATTCACTTCCATAAATATTTCAGAAGTATGCAGATTTCCTGGGAGCAGCAGCCAAACATCAGTTTAACTAACCTTTACCTGTGACCTGCACTGACTGAATCCTGTTTTGTAGACTTCTCCTTACAGTGCATCAAATTTCTTTCTTTCTTTTTAATGTGAAATCTATCTGGACTTTTGTGCTATTTTAAAAATCTTAGAAACCTTTGATTTCTTCTCCAGGTCAGTGGGACTTTTTAAAGAAATAGTTACCATTAGGAAGTCAACCATTTTTTAAGTGGACAATGGCCATTAGATCTGGAACAATTGTTACAAGAGGTCTGTGGAAGCCATCACTGAATTGAGGTGACCTCTTTCTTAATGTGCAGCATGGTATAGAGGGAACTACACCCATTTCTCTTCTGTCCTTGAAGGGAAAAAAGAAATGTGAATGTTTAAGTTATCTCCTGAGTTAAGAAAAAGATTGTGAGTCCAAAGGATTTAATGTTGTTAGAACTTACCATTCTCATTCAGGATTTTAATGAGGACATCTATTCCTTTTCCTAATATGAGTAGCGTTCAAGCCTTCTGAATTACTAGATACTTTGATATTTAGATAAATGTTATGCTTAATCCTTTTTTTCAGGAGAGGAAGATAAGAGATCCTTAGGTGGTTTTCTCCCCTGCTACTTGGAATCTATCACCTGCTAGTTGTTCTTTGTCCTCTCAGTCCCAGGGGACACTAAATGTCAGTATAATCAATATAATACAGGTTACACGTGTTTGACCCACACATATCCTCTTTGCAGATAGAGGAATAAAGTATGATAGTTAAGAGAGTCTAAGAACAATTCTCTTAAAGTATTCATTTTAATCTTTTGTAGCAACACACATATACACACACAAAGCCATCTTAAGAATTAATTAAAATTAAAAAATTAAAATTAAGAACTTTATCATGACAGGAATTTTTCAAAAGCTTGATGGAGTGGTGATAATTCACATAAACATGGGCACAGTGATGGACTAACATGGAAAAAATTGTTTTACAAATGAAAGATACACCATCCATCTTGGGCTAGGGACTGAGAACACTAAAAGTGTAGGTATACAGCCAGATACAGACACAGTCACAAAAAAATAGTAAGTCACTTCAGAAATGAAAAGCCAAACCAGTCCATGTTCTAGGCAGCATTCCAGAAGATGAAGATCAGGGACCAGACAGCAAAGAATCAGTACACCAGGTTGGTCTATTAGGATTTAAAGCATGAGAGCTGCCACCTTCACAAACACTACACGTTGTTTTTAACAGAAACCCTCTCAAGTAAAGAATGTTGTGGTAGAATGTGTAATCACCCCTTGCTACACTTGCTCAGATGCTGATTATTAAGCCTGATCTTACTATAAGATATCTACAATAGGTGTGTTGAGCTTCCCATAAATAGATCTTTCCTCCCAAGGTTCTCTCTTGTATGTTAAAACTACAGTGCCTTTTTGCTATCTGTCATTCAGCTTTCTGCCACACCTTCCTAAGGGCTGTCCGGGTGGCTGTAGTGGTGAGTTTAGATCAGAGATATGGGCAGAGGGTTTCATGTTCCTTGTGCTATGCATTTTTAAAGTTTTTAGGATGATGCAACGTGGAGGGGAAAAACTTAGGAAACACTTGGAAATGTGTTTTCAATCCCTGGAATATAATTTAGTCTCTATAAAATGTAACCTTTTGTAATCTGGTGAAACAAGATAACCTTCAGTTTCAGAGCTTGTGATGATAATGAGCAAAAGCAGAGAAAAAATGCAATGTATAGAATAAAGCAAAACAACAACAACAAAAGAAAGTAATATATAGTAAAAGACAATGCTGAAATAGCATGAATAAAGTCTGAAAGGAAAAAAAGGAGATGGTAGGTTGAAGGGAATGAAGTATGGGAAAATGCATTAATAAACGAGAATTATGAAATGAACATTGTAAGACCTTGAACATATGTGAAGACAAGATAGGAGAAAAAAGAAAATGGAAATGAAAGAGCAGGGCTGGAGGAAATTGTGCTCTAATTGTGGGTGGTTTGTTTGGATGTTAAAAGAGGATAAGTCAACATTGTTTCGGGGGAGTTTTCTCTTTAGAAGAGAAGAATGATTTTCTAGTTGTCTTTATTTTTCTTCATGCACTAGTGCATACGTGTGTGCATACACACACATCTACAAGCACAAAAAGTTCTGGGTGACTGGGAAATCGAGACTTTTTTTAAGGAGGCAGGACCTGATTCAAAGATCAGGAGTTGAAATCTTTGTGATCCTTGAGTTCATGCAGTTTCCCCGGGAGTCTGTCTCATATTTTAGTAAGCAGAAGGATGGCAGGTGGTTGCCATGGCAACAGAAGGCCTGAAAGATTGACTTGGAGTAGCAACAGGCCACAGAAGCAGCCTAAGTCAGATTTATGGCACATTATAGTATGAAAAGCAGGAGAAAACTACAATAAAGGCAGAAATTATACCACAACACCACATATGAACACTGAAATCCATCTTACTAATTAGAATGACATACTCTGTGGTGGAGTGCACAATAAGACTGAGTTTTAATGGGGCAATTTTATCAATACTTTATTATATGTATATATTTCATATTAGCAGTAAGAGTTAACTGACAGGAACTGTGTGGACTATGTTATCTTCATTTACTTCTTTAGCAAGTGTCACATCTGATGGTTTGGGAAACATTGTGAATAATCTACAGGCTGAGTCCACTTATCCAACTAAGACATTGTTTATTTAACCATAATTTTTGACTGGGTGCATGCTTTGCAATAAGTATCCTAAAGTTGTTTACAAAATATAACATGCACAGTAAACATTCTCAGAGAAAGGTGAAGAAGTCTTCAGCAAGCACCTATATGGTGTAATGTAGGTGCTGTATATTTTCCATGGGAGAAAGCATTCCACATTGTAGAATTCACCAATAAATAACTAGAAAATTTTATCCTGCAGTTTTAGGCCCATCCACTAGGCTCTCCCAGTGATCAACTTTCTTTATTATAGTGAAGTCAATCCATCACATACTCTGGACCCAAGTTGTTTAGGGTCAAGCAAAAGCTTGATTCTGACTATATACCTAATTGAAGGTAGAGCAGTTGCTTCAACTGGGATGTAAAATGTATGTGGTCAGGTGGCCCACTTAACAGCTACGGTTTCTTGGCAAGTGGATTTCATTTACAGTAATCTAAGTGTGAGAAAACCAGTACCCAGACCATGAAAGCTATGATATCCATGACCAGGAAAAGCCATAATTGCTAATAGGTGTTCCTGTCATAGAGGTCACTTGTAGGTATCTAAGAAAAATCACAAACTACTACCTTTTCTTTCTAAGATAATGTAGTCCTGTTGAAAATTCCCAGTTTCCATATCTGGAGCCACCTATCCACAAGTCTCAGTCTTAGCAGGAATTTATTTACTGAATCTCATTCACTCTATTTGCATTCAGAAGCTGGATTAGAATATGCAGAGCCTTTTCTGATTCAGATGTTATCAAGAAACTCAGCTGAGTGTCATCATTATATTGATGACAGTCAGGTCATGAATTTCTGATGACTGTCTCCAGGGTTTCATACAGATGTTAAAACAGTATTCTGTGATAATCCATAGAATAAGTGCCAGAATGCAGATCATCTGGTATTAGGTTGCACCATTATTGTTCCCATTAGATTTATTTTTGTCCCCAAAACATTCCCGCTGAAACATTCTTTTCTATTGTCTTGACCCTTATGTAGTTCTTGCCCTCTGAAATTTCTTAACACTATTATTATTCTCTGTAATCTATGGAATTCATTAAAGAACATGAAATATAAATCAGATTTACTCTTGTAATATTTAAACATGTTAACTCTAGCATGTACACACATGTATATAACTATATAGTTTGGACCTTCTGTTAGAGTTCATCAGGAGGAATATTGTGCAAGAAGCCTGGGCATTTTTTGACCACATTTTTGCAGTTCTGGTATTAGGTAACCAAAATTCAATTGCTGATTTTCAGTGTTGATTAAACAGAATACTTCTGAAATAGATGTGCTAAAGCATCTTGTAGGCTTAATGCACCTAATTTGACCTAAAAGTTCTATAAAATGCCAAAAATTCCTCAATCCCACCCTTTCAATAGCTGCCATAGTACCTGTAGCCCTCCGAAATCCTCATCTTTCAAATGCAGAAGAATTGTTTGCCCTGGTATTAATCTATGCATAATTCATAAACTTTCCCATTCAGAAATTTATCACTTAGTTTTGCGTAGCATGACTCTAATTAATGAAGGCAGACTTGTAAGTAAGAAGTTAAAATATATTGAAATGTTAAGAAAAACTTTACCAAATGCTCTGTTTAAAAGCAACGGTATTGAAATGACACATTTTCTTTTGAAAAAGTTAAACCAGGAAAAAGGGGAAAGGAATTATTTTTCATGGTTATCCCTTTTTTATTAAAAAGTTGTCTGAATTTTCAAGTAGACATTAACTGGATAGAAGCTCTGTTGGTGAGTTTCTGTGAGGTGATGCAAATAGAAATTTCTAATATAGACTCAGGCCTATAACTTTGTGTTCTAATATGGTTTGGAACCTAATGCATGCTATTAAGTTTTGGTACCTAGTCTTGCTTAAAAATCAAATGGGAATCCGTTATTCTCCAGAATTCATATAGGACTTCCTATCACAAAGTTGGACATACCTGGATTTTTGAATTGGTATGAAGTCAGTACAGCTTTCACCACCAGTGACTAGGACAACTGAAGCAACTCAAAAAGGCATGGCTTAGGTTTTGTCTTTCTTACGTATTCTCTCACTTACGCACACACACATGCACATACATAGTAATGAATGATAGAAGGAAGTGCACAAAATGGTTTCATTTAAACAAATTGTATTTCTGATCAGATAACATGAACACACTAGATAATGACGGTTGTACTTTCTGTTTTCATTTACACTGTCTATTCATTCATCTGATTTTATATGCAGAACTTACATACTACAACTTAACTGGGGAAGGATTTTGACTGTGCAGTCTGGCATTCAACAAAATAGCTCCATGTTGGGACAAGACTTTATTTGCGCGAATAGTCTCAGAAACCTAATAAGAGTTATGTCCAGCTATTAAAAGGGTCAGATAACTGGTATGATAATGTTAGAATAGTCAGCACCCACATATTCATCACTCCAGAGGCTTTCAACCCCTAAAAGTTAACAACAGCAGGATAAGCCTCCATATCTAAGACAGATTCATGCTGCTTCTCCATTCTAGCATCCTTATGTTCAGGGAAACACTTTCAAGTATAGGGTTGAATTTGCACACTTGCCATGCATTCACTTCTGATGTGCTGATTATGTTACAGCCACAAAAGCTCACTGAACAGCTTACAAAGATCAATAATAAAACAGTCTTTACCCTCAAATTTAAAATCTAAAGGGAAAAGAAATGAAGGAGTAAAAAAAAAAATCAAACTTGGTCACCACTGCTTTGTCATACCTTTCTTGTAATGGCTAACTGGAATGAAAACATTTTCCAGGAAAGGAGAAGCCAAAAACTACTGCTCTCTTAGTCAAACCAGGTTCCTCAACCTTGGCAACTTTAAGAGGGGTGGACTTCAACTCCCAGAATTCTGGGAGTTCAACTCCACCCCTCTTAAAGTTGCCAAGGTTGAGGAACCCTGAGTCAAACTGATGGAATAGTTGATCCCTTTTGCCATAGCCTTCATTCCCCTTGCCATTGCCTGATGGTACTAAGTAAGATACACTGTAGGTAAAAATCCTCAGTGCTCACAAAATGAATGTGAAAGCTAAATCCAGCCTGACCTCCTCTATAACTCAGCTTATGTTGGCTCCTACTTATATTTTCAGAAAAGAAACCATGTGGTCTTCCAGGAATCTAAGCCAGAATCACCAAAATGCAGGGTCTGTCAAATTTGGTGCATGAGAGTCTGCAATCTCTGTTATTTGAGTGACATTAGCAGAGGATGGGGAGTTTATTCAAAGCAATAAACACTCAGACTTTAGAAGTCAGAATGGAACTTGTTTATTATTTATTGTAAATTTTTGCATGTTGTTTTCAAGATGTGCTTTTAAAAAATTCTACTCTGAACCTTTACATACAATAATACGTGTTAAATATTGTTTTTAAAGGAGCCCTCCCCAACCAGTGCCTTGGTCTTTATTGTCAGCCAGAACCGCTTCTGTAAACATGGTGGAAGCAGGGGCAATCCTGTTTGGGATACTAAGATAAGGATTAGCTGGGCTTTACTCCTTTATCTCACGTTATGATGCTAACGCAGGTTGGTTCCTTGTATGCCAAAAAAAAAAAAAAAATCACCCCATTCCTTTTGTTTAAATTTTTTAAATGACTTGTAATTTGGCTTTAGATTTGTAAATGAATGAATGAATGAATGGATGGATGAATAAGGGGAAACAAGTGTTTGGCCATTCCATTCAGCATAATCTGCAAATGTTCCTTTTGCTATTGATTTCAGGATGCATTTCAGTGGTATCGGAAATTTCAGACTTATTTCTTTAAATGTGTCTTCTCTTGCCTGCTCCATAAATATTGCCTAATGGTCTTTGAACTGCCAATACTTAGTGTTTGTGGAAATAATTAAGTAATGTGGCCAGTAAAAGTACATGTTGTGCAGACTATGGTAACCACATTTATTTGTTTCCTTTTATGCTAGGATTGGCAATCAGCAACTGAATTTGTTCAGATTTCTTTAACAGCTTGTTTTCTATAGCATGGTACCCATGAGTTCTAGGAAGACTGACCTCTTATTAATCTAAGAAATTAAGCTTTTCCCATGAAATACACTCAAGCCTGCTTTTCTTCTTTGTAAACTACATTGACAAAGTTTAGTTTTTGCTCTCATTCATTAAAATGGATGTGCCACTGGATTTTTCTAAGAGAGTTCCCCAATATATTCAGTTGAGTATATTGTGAAGTCCTAGCACAATAAATATACCTTAAGGTTTACTTGCTATTTAATACTTGTTGTTAGGAAAAGTTGTTTACTTTCCAAAAATGAATTCCATTCAGCTTTCAACTCTATATTTTATCTATATTCAAATTAACAGTGTAGAAATTAAAACAATAACAATGACCCTGGTAAGTCAGAATGTCAAAGAAGGAAGGAAGGAAGGAAGGAAGGAAGTTTTTCTAGGCACTTTTTCTTTAGGAACATGCATGCATGTCTTTTGTAATTCTCAATCCATTATATTATTCCATGATTGGAACTTACGTGGGTGAACAGCAAATCTCTGTGGTCTGGGGTGTGTGTGTGATCTCACAGCAGGAAGCAGGATGGATCTGGATTATCTGGGTATCCTTGGAGCCAGTTCTGAGGATCACACTGCAGCCTCTTGGCCTAAGGAAGATGTTTTGGAGCTTATGCAGAGGGACTGTGTTGGTGGCAGCTCTTCCTTGAGTTGAATCCAAGGAACTAATCCTCAGAACTCCCACCATGAGTGCAGGCCCACCACATTTCTGCTATCATTTAGGAAGTCCCTCAAGACCTGGTTATGTCTTTGGGAAACAGTCATTCTTAGATGGCCCCACTATGATTGATATTCTGCTTTTTCTGTGGTGTTTGTGTATTTTACACTTTTTGATAATATTTTCATTTTAATAATTATTTTTTATCTTTTTATAATGATTGGTTTTTGCTGTTTTATTTAATTGTTGTATGCTGCCCAGAGTCGCTTTGTGTGAGATGGGCGGCTATATAAATGTGATAAGTAAGTAAGTAAGTAAGTAAGTAAGTAAGTAAGTAAATAAATAAATGTCTCTCTCTCTCCTCCTGCCACACCTTTCTTCCATACCAACAATAAAAAAAATACAGTAATTGAAATTAATTAAAAAAACAGTAAATTAATTTGTCAACAAAAATGTTCCTCAGGTAGCCACTTCACTCTTTTTAAAATTAAGGCTAGTCCTGCCAACATAGCTTCAGTATTCAAGTGAGGCAGCTAATAATTGTGCACCTGTGTGTAAGGATGCAACAAACATACAGAGTGATTTATTTGCTCATAGTAATAAAAATACTGTAATGTCACCCATAATGGAAAATCTACTTTTAAAAGAACCATATGTAGAATGACCATATTTTCCTGGGAAAAATAAAGGACAAACCTGAAAAAGGGGCAAATCTGAAAAAGCTTCATAAGGATAACAAAAATAATTGTTTATGTTTATAACTTTGTTTTACAAAGGAAAATTTAAGAGCAAAACCAAGAAAAACTTTAGAAAAGTGCATATTCTACTGAAAATATCTAAGATCAAACAGTATATGTAAATTTATTTTAAAAAGACAATTCAATTTCCATATTTTTCACGTGAATATGCAAGACTGTGTTAAGTGGTACCATTTGTACAATAAAAGTAAAATGACCAAAATAAAGAACAAAATGAGTTTTTGAAAAATAAATCTAAAGGAGAGCTTTCTGAAATGAAGGACTGTCCTTTATAATAAAGGATGTATGGTTACTGTAATAATATGACAATATAATATGCTAATTAATTTGCTAATATAGGCCTGATCCATGTGACTAAATAAGTAATGTCTTCTCTGAGTCATGCTTAGCTCCTGACAAGTTCATAAATACAGACATGTAGTGTTTTGGGCTATGCTTCTGAAACTGATTTACAGATTTTGGGATGTCTTTTGATTTCCTCATCTACTCTATAACCCTGAAATTTCCAGACATTCTCCCATCCAAGTATTAAGCAGGTCTGACACCTGCTTAGTTGCTACAGCTTAGCTAAAACCTAGACGGCCATCTATATGTATTAGATGTATGACCACCACATCCAAACCCATCATTTCAGGAAGAGGTTCTTTCTTTATGTTCATTGTCACTTGATCTCTATAGTTTGGGCTGATATATGAATATTAAGCAACTTTCTTTCCAGTGACTTTCTGTAGAGAGGAAGCATAATTTTCCCATAGTGGCTCCTTTCTTAGATTGATTCCTTCCTTTTGCTTTTGCTATGCTGAATATTTTGATAGCAAAATAGTTGCAGTCAGCCTGTGACAGGAAAGGAGATACAAAAAGAAATAAATACCGTAAAATCAAAACATTTGTCACATAAAAAAAAAATGCAATGGTAAATGCTAACTATTTATACATGTTAATCCTAATTCAGTCCCTGACATTGTATGGACTAAGGCAATTCACTTAACCTTTGTGAGTATGCATAATGACATGGCTTTCCCACAGGGATATTGTGAAGATTAGTTAATTAATGTTTGTACCGAGTGCTAAATGTGAATTTAATTTGTAGCTATTAAAGATCCCATTGGTACTGGTCACAAGAGCAAAGAACATAGCCCAACCCTGTGAATATCAAACTTTATCTAAATGCTGTACTGGTTTTCAAAACAGGAAGAGTTGCTTGGGATGTTAATGGAAAAAAGTTCAGAACAACGCAACCATCTGTGGATAAACAGCAGGAAGCTTTAATAGATAATAGTGACAGAGTAAAAGAACCAGATCCAGTTAAAAGTACTTGAATCTTCATTTTCTACTGTGTAGAGGGCCAGGGATGCATATTCAGAATTATTCAAGTTTATAAAGCCATTTAGAATACAGTGATGTCCATAGCTTAGAAGTAAATCTCACCAGTTTATTTCCAGGTAAATATATACAGGATTGCAATCATGAATCATAAAACTGTGCCTTAAATGCCATGTGACTTCTACAAGTAAAACTTTAGCTTCTTAGTTTCTTCTGTCTGTGACTCCATCCCTCCTCCTAATTTCAGTTGACCTTTTGCCTCTATAGTTATTTCCTAAGGGCTTATTATTTATTTATTCATTCAGTTTAGCTCTCTAATCAAATGTAGATGATTATGATATAGCCTTTTCTTGGAAGGGCAAGCAGTTCTTGTGCTAATTTGAAATAAGGTATTGTTTTCTGACCTATTTTACAAGGCAAGCAAAATAAGCACCAAACTTGTGTGTGTGTGTGTGTTCAGTCTCTTATCTCCTTATACCCTTTTGGGGTTTTGGAGAAAAAAAAATTCCCCTGCTTTCCCTTTCCCTCTCCCAGTTTTACTATTTCCTCCATTTAAAGCAAGATGATCAGTCTTTCCTAGAAGGTGGCACTGCCACACTTGTGAGACTATATCTAATTGCAATGAGCTTCACATGAACCTTGCCCCTTCAACTGGTGTCACACCACTATTTAGAGGTGGCAGAGGAAATTTTGCCTGCAGCTCCAGTTCTTGTCTGCCCAGATACAACAGGTACAGACTCTACCAGTTACTTTATCCTTACAAAACTGGGCCCTTCTTGGCACACCAGATAATCTTTAGGTTCATTGGGGATAGGAGTGGAGGTGTCCTTCTGAACCAGAGACACATGAGGAAGGGGAGAAATCCCTATCCTTGACTCCCAGGAAAGAGTGTGGAAATACTGCTGGGGTGGGGTAGTCCAGAGTTCCACTCAATCCTACTTCTAAGACCAATGAAAGGGAAAAAAACAAGCCCCTCACCCTTGCTAGCAAGGCCACACTCTCTGGTTTGAGCCAAGTTTGTTGTAACTGTGCAGAGGGAGAATACAAGGTTCTGCCCAATAATGAGGGGCAGGGCAAAAGCTTATATAGTGATCCTGTTTACATGAGCCAGAGCAGGACTTCAAAACAACTAAATCCCACTTTCTAGAAACCCGATTTCCTTTTTTTATTAATATCCTTAATTCAGCAAGCATTTGCAGGTTCAGAGGTGACTTCCCTGTTCTGGCAACTGTTCCTTGAAGTTCATCGAACTGCAGAAGCTGTTGCTCTATTTGTGCTTCTTAGCACCAAGTCAGTGCTCTTTAGCAAGCTGAAGTCATTTTAGTAGGCAAAGCTACCTCTCAGGTCAGATTTTCTCCTTCACCTACTGGCTGTCACAACCATATAAACTGGTGTTGTGAGCACTGCATTGGCTTCCAAGAAATTTCTAAGTGCAATTCAAAGCACTGTGTCTGACCCATTAATCCCTTTATGGCTTTGTGTGCAAGTACATTCAGCACTACCCACTTCAGGTAGAACTCATTCCATCTGGTTTGCTTATTCCAAGATGAAGTGTTGAGGATTCCCCTCTTACATGAAGTTTGAGGAGAGGAAGGGCAGGAGACAATGTTTTTATCCAATTTTTGTACCCTCCCTTTGTAATAGCCTATGCTTAGAAATCTGGATCGCATCTTCTCTGACAATGTTTAGTTTGTAACAGTGTTGTTGCAATAGTGGATACTGGGGGAAGGTGATTGGTAATTTTTAACTGCTTTATGTTGGTTTTATTGATTTTAAATGACAACATTGTAATTTGTTGGGAATCCTTGTGGAGTTAATTGTATATAAATATTGTAATAAATAAATGCATAAAATTATCCAGTCTCCTTTTAAATCTATCCAAGTTAGTGGCCGTTATCACATCTTATAGCAATGAATTCCACAAGCAAATTATATACTATGTGGAAAAAAATGCTTTCTTTTGTCTGTTTTAAAAATTTTAATCACTTCAGCAGATAATTCCCAGTCCTAATGTTTTGAGAGAGGGAGAAAATTTTTCCCTATTTTCTCTCTGCCCTACATGACTTTATTCACCTTGATCAAGTCCCTTTCAGTTGCCCTTTTCCCAAGTTTGTTATCTCAATTGTTTTAGCTTTTGAACATCCTCTCCATCATTTTGGATACCGTCTTCTGTACCTTTCCTAGCTATTTTTTCAAACTTTCTTTTTGAATTCTTAGGATTGAGCTACTCCATTTTGAGTTGGAAATATTCTGTTTTGAACCCAAAACAACTATTCCAACCATTCTGCAAATGCCTCAAGTTTGAGACAGCCCCTTTTGGCTCAAAATACCTGCTTCAAAATTGAGAAAGCTGTTTTGAGCTTACAACAGTTCTGAAATTGTCAGCATTAGAACATTTCTGGGATTTGTTTTAAGACAACTTTTTTGAATTTGAATTGTGTCAAATCTGAAAGACTTTGCACAATCCTAGTTGAAATTAATCTCCCTATTTAACACAGACATATGAAACTGCCTATATCAGATTAAACATTTATCTATTTTGCCAACATATCTACCTTATTAGCCATCATATTTAAAGTTCTCAGGGTGGGATCTATCCCCAGTTGTGCTGAAATCCTGTGAACTGCCATCAGAGGGATCTCTACCTCTTTAACCTTCTGGAGGGCTGTGAATACCTGGCTCTTCCCCAAGCATTGGGTTAGGATAGCGCACTTGTTATTGAAGAGACACAAATGCAATGTTTTACCACCATCCATGGAATTGTAGGCAGAGCAATTTAGAAATGAACTTTCCTGGGAACATCTGCCTCTACTGGGCTGGTTGTTTGAATTCTGATTATAAGATTATGGGTAGCAATTTGTTTTAATGATTGATACTGCTAATGCTCAGTTGCTGCTGGCCTCCTGGAGGCCTAGACAATGTCATCATGCATGGAAACTGAATTCATTAAGATTAATGCAAAGATAACAATAAATATAAAAAGAGAAGTGTTTAGCAAGTTCCAAAGCAACTTCTCTTGACAAGCTGCAGGTATTAAATAATAAATAGCATGCATTCCAGGTTGACTTTATTTGTTCATTAGCTACCATATGGTGTGTTTCAATTAGGTCATTCCTTATCTCCAGCTAAGATGGCAGGTGCTTCTTCCGCACAGTGCTTCAGTTGGACTCCAACTGCAAAGTCTCCTTGTAGATGAAAAGATGAAGGGTATAAATAAGAAGCAACCCACAGTGTGGAAGATTATTTTTATTTATTTAAAATATTTTAACCTGTCTTTTTATAGGAAAGGCATCCAACAGTATAGAGATAATAAGAATGCAGTACAGCAATTAAAAAAATTTTTTTCAATACCATCAATCCATTGAAACCACAAAAAAGAGAGAGAGAGAGAGAGAGAGAGAGAGAGAAGCAGCAATAAAAATACAGTTATAGAATACAGGTTCATGGGTAACAATAAACCCATTTTACATTTTTTCCCTGGAAAGCATACTAGAAATTTTCTCTGCTAATAACGAGATTATGACTGAAAAGATCCTATGGATTCAAAATCTTTTTCTCTTTATCTTATTAGCAGAAAGTGCAAAGAGTGTTCCATAATAAGAGGACCCCACAGCAGTTAGTTAGGTCTGGTTCAAACATAGTCCATTAAAACCATACGATTTGTTTGTTTTTTGCTTAGCTTATTGTGCAAACCTAGCATTGCTTTTTTTACTTTGTTGTAAGAATCCAACCAGTCATGGTTTATTCAGTAAGCCACTATTAAACAAAGCATGGCTTTATGCAATATATAAACCCAATTTAAAATTATGAGTACAATGCATTTGTATCTACTGTCAATTAGCAAGGCATTTCAAATAAAATAAATTGAGATTAGAGTATTAGTAAAGTAAGCATTTGTATATATGAGCATTTGCCATTCTTATGAACATAACTAAAGCACATTCTCAAGCAATGCACCATGCCAATACATATCCATTAGTCAAGTGCAATGATATGTGTCAATTTGTGCGTTGTGCCGTGTGTTGCTGAGGGTGGCAATTTTTTGCAGAAGCAAAGGTATTGGAGAGACTTGATTAGCTTTCTATGGATATGTACAAGTCAAAAAAATGAAGGAAAAAAATCTCCTTACCTGTACTGGACAAACTTTTGTTCAATTTCGATCTTAATGTCAGTGTACTCAGTTAATAACTGAACCAACATGCAAACTGGAACAGTTATTTTTCAGCATTCACATTTTTTCCAAATTCTGCAAGGGCGTTCCCTAAAATAAAAGCACAAGTGATTTAGAACATTGTGCATTAAAAAGAAAAAGAAAAAAACTAGAGTGAATTGCTTATAAAACTTCCACATATTAAGCAAAGCTGGGTATTAAAAGAGCCTATAAGGAGAATTGTTTTCTTCAAGTGTCAATACTGTTATAATAGGTATCAAGCCCACAAGGGAGAGAGATAACTGAAAATGTGAGCTATTTATTGCAATGGCAAAATTTCCAATGTACAATATATATATATTGTATATATATATATATATGTATTTGGAAGGTTGAAGTTTTAAGCAAACAAATCAATGTTCAATGGCCGGGATACAATTGCTTTTCTCTGAATAAAAGTTCAGTATTTGGAACAATGGATGTTATTTGTAAGTGGGCATTACCTTCTGTAAACCTTTATACTTGTTTTTCGTTGCTGGATTTAAAGAGAAGGTTCTCTCACAAAGATTTGTTGTTGTAAACAATATAAGATATTTCAGTGCTCCACTGGCAATTTCAGGATATTCTGTTAAAAGCTCTAACCAGAATTCGTAGGCCTACAAATGAAAATATTGTTTGTAATGTGAACTCAGTCAAGGTGTGCCATAAGAAACAACATCAACACCAGCAGCACTGGTATTTGTTCCACTTTTACTATTGTCAACTTTTTCTGTACCGTCTGCAATTTTATCAGTTGGTAGCCAATGATACATATCTGGGAAAATATTCATAGTACATAAATGCTGATTAGGACTACGAAAAAAACAAAATGAAAATAATGCATATGCTGATGGGTATATATATATATATATATATATATATATATATACATACATACATACATACACACACATACATACATACATACATACACACACACACACACACACACATACACAATGAGTGTTGAATGCATAATTTTTTTTTTCCATTGTGAATGCCTGGCTGAATCCACTTAAGCACCCATCTTCTGCCTGCCTGCCTGTCTGCCTCTGCAAACATACAATCATTCTCACACATGTTTACTTCAGGACTAAGTTTCTTTATTAATTCCCACACAGCTCAGTGGGACTTGGTCTTAGGTAGGTGTGCACAGGATGCCACCTTGATAATTAAACAGACCTCCTGGGGATACACACACGCATGCGGTTTGTAATCTGGAAAGTAAAAAGGAAGGAGGGACTCACCACTATTGTTCCTGGGCTTCTAAGCAAGTTAGAAACTCCTACCAGATTTCTAGTTCTTTCTGCTTTCAGAAAACTTAGGCTGCCTGGGCAAATATTTGTGGAGTTTGGGAGCAGGCAGGAAGTTGAGTTTTGTGAATGGGCACATGGCAAGGCAGAAGACCCGAGTGGTGGCAAGGGAAAAGCTGCCAGCACTTCCTGCACAGACTGCTTGCAAGTGTTGGTGATACAGAGTCAGTGAAGGGAAGAACAATACTGAGGAGAGAGTGATGGCTGAATGTGCATCTGAGGCGAGAGTGCTGAAGGTTACCCCCCAGCCCCCTACCCCTTCTGGAATGCATTGCAGTTCTTGCAAAACTATACGGTTCTGTGGAACCCAGTTTGAATAATCCTGATTTAACCCTGACTCTCTGTAACTTGCATCTAGCTTCAGTCTAAGACAGGGGGAAAAGGTCTGGGCAAAAGATGCCTTTACAGAGTGTACATAACCAGAAGAAAGGCTGGTTCCAGGAAACCAAGCCTTTATGTTTGCTTTTAGCATGCCCTTCCTCCCCAAAGTATTCTTTTGCATAAACATTTAGGGTCAGATTTGGATGCCTTCTTATCCATGTGCCAAGAGAAGTGATTAATGTGAACATTTCTGAGTAAGTTTGTATATGTCCTAATCTGGAGTTTTGACATTAACGAGCAAGAGGAAAAGACCAGGAAAGACCCAACCATCAGGACAGTTAGACTTGAGCAATATTTTCCAGGCAGCTGCTGATAAATTGTGCATGAGATTATTATTTTTCACAGAGACATTATTGATCTTGGCTTTGTTCAAGCTCAGAAATCTGTTTACAGCAGCTTATAAAAAGTCTGGATACTCCTTTTACTGAAGGTTAACATGGTGTGTTTATTTAATTGAATGAAAATGGCTTTATGTTGTCCAAATGTCATTGTTAATACATTTTCAAGAGATTCTAGATTCTACTAGCTTGGGTTGGGAGGGCCAAAATGGGGTAACCAAGTTCCTTTCTTCATCCACAAAATTAACTAAACTAAAATGAAAATCATTGGTGATCTAGAGAAAAACAGTTGAGTTTTAATTTTTTGTAAAACTTTATCTATCTTGTTCACATTCCATCCTATTCCTTTTTTGCATTTTCTTCCAGAAAGCTTCTATAAAGTTTAATAGCATTCTAAGTGGGAAAAATCTTCTTATAGGTATGAATGTTAGCCCCTTTTGCTTTAAAAATGTATTTAATTACTTATATTCCTTACATTTAAGTGATCAATGTGTGTCTTTTTTCATTGCTCCTGGGACTGAACCATGGAAAATAAACAAAACAAAGGGAAAAAAAGAGCTTTGGGAGGGGAAAGCAAAATATTTAGTCAATACAAGCAGTCTCATTCATGGCAACCAGAAGATAGATTCGACCTAATAAAATGCAAAACCCATTTGAAGCTATCATATTTTTGTTAAATCCAAATCTACAGAAACAGGCAACATAAAAGTATATTAAATTGCTTAGCATAAATGCAATAAAACCAACTGGGTTTGCAGTGTAGACCTAGTGGGATGCTCTAATTCATGAGTTTTATTGCTTATGAAGAAAATCATAATTAAACAAATAACAGAGAATATTATTTCATGTTGTTAGCAGTAGCATCTCCTGATACAGGTATACCATGATAGTGCTTCATGTAGCATTACTTATTTATTTATATGCTTTGTTAGATAATTTGTATTTATCTAATTATGTTAATCTTTTTGGTATTCTTGAGGTATGGCTTCCACTGTCTCTTCTGACATAGTAATATGGAATAATGAATTGTTTTGAATCATAGATGTGCCACCAGAAGTATGCCATCTGAGCTTAAACCTATAATTTATAGGTTTACAAGCAGTGAGAAACAAACAAGTGGAGCTATTTGACTTAAATAATATATGGGCTTCCTTCAAAGTTTTTACAGTAGCCCTAAAAATAGTTATAATTTAAGAGGGTTGAGATCCAAGAAAACGTATGCATTTGTGGGTGATTGTGAGGTTCAAAGCTGTCCAAACCACACAAAATTGGCTTGAAAATTATGAAGGGAGTTAAAGATGGGAATGGGAATGATTTATCTTCTAGATACCTCTTGCTCCCATTTCTATCTGATAATCTGGTAAACAAAGTTAAAACAAGTTAATACATGTGCTTATCTGTAAAGATGGCTGTTCTTCTCCAGTCATGATCACAAATGCCAAATAGGTGAGTGGATAATGCCACCTCCCTTGAAGGAGAGGGCATATCAGAAGAAGGTAGTGGTGTGCCAGCTCCTCAAGAAACTATTCCTCAGTTCAATGCTATTGGACAACTATTAACACCTCTTTGTTTTGAAGAAGTTGATTGAGAAGGTTCCGGAGCTGCAGCTACACAGAGCTCTGGAGGAAATTGATTATTTGGATCCTTTTCACTCTAACTTTAGTACTGGGTATGGGACCAAGACTACATGAATTGCATTTGTAGATGACTGTAGTGAGATTGGGAGAGTGGTAGTGTGATCCCCACCCTCACCTACCAATATTGCTGGATCTCTCAGCAATATTTGATACTATCAACCATGGTATCCATATGGACAGACTCTGAGGGTTGGAGGTGGCAAACATTGTT
Source organism: Python bivittatus (assembly GCF_059951505.1). Taxonomy (NCBI): domain Eukaryota; kingdom Metazoa; phylum Chordata; class Lepidosauria; order Squamata; family Pythonidae; genus Python; species Python bivittatus. The sequence goes on along the minus strand of NW_028277075.1, from coordinate 7,750,758 downwards.
TTGCAGTGGTTTTCTTCCTTTCTGAGGAGACAGTTCCTGTTGGGCATGGGGTGGGGAAGTCAAGGCCAAAGACATGGCCCCTCAGTTATGAAGAACTGCAAGACTTGATGCTTTCCCCATTCCTATTCACCAGTACACTGATAATACACAGTTTTTCATCTTGACCTTGGGCCAAATAGGCACTGCAGTCAAGGCTGTGTCCCTGTTACGGAAGGTTGTTAGAGCCTGGATAGTGAGGAACAAGTTTAAGCTCAGTCCTAGCAAGATGAAGTAGCTATGTGTTAGGAAGCTATCCAATTCCAGTGATATTCTATCTTTAGTTGTGGACATGGTCATGCCCCCTATTCCAAACTGATTCATAATCTGAGGGTTCTTCTTGACTCATAGCTTTTGCCTGAAGAGCAAGTGGCAGGTGTAATAAGGAGGGTGTACATCTAGTATGCCACTTACAACTTTTCCTGGAATGGGAGGCCTCATTGTCTTCTTTTGTTTGGGTTATTGGAATGCATTTTATATAGAGCTACTCTTGAAAACCACTTGGAAGCAATAGCTGGTCCAGAATGAAGCAGCTATTGGGCACATCACAATATGCTTATGTGGTATCTCTGTTATGAGAGTTGCACTGGTTATCAGTCTGCTTCTAGGTAGTTGTCATCCTTAAATCTCTTAATGGCTCTGGACCCATATCTCTTCTTTCAGGGAATGTCATCTGCAGGGACCTTGGAGGTAGACCTTTTTGGTGGCTGACCCCCTTCTACAGAAAAGCATTTCCCCTGAGTTCCATATGGCCCCAGTTATGCTGGATATTAGAAATGCTATCAAAACCTGGCTTTTCCAACCAGGGATAGATATGTTATGAATTTTGTTCCCATTTATAGTTTGGACTTTTATTTAGTGAAGTTCTTGTACTGTGGGAAAAGGTAAATTGTTTTTATTTATTTATTTATCAAATTTATATAGCTGCCATCTTATGACAAATGACTGTGGGCCATGTACAACAAAGCTAAAAACAGTTAATAAATACTAAACAATATTATTAAAAACATTCAAATTTTAAAAAACTAAAAAAGAAGGAATATTAGGTGAAGAGATGTTAAAAATAATGTAGCCACCTTAATCATTCATCATTCCCCCGGGGTCCCCAGGCCTGATGGCACAACCAGGTTTTGAGGGAACTTCGGAAAGTTGAAAGTGATGAAGCCAGCCTCACTTCAGGGGGAAGGATATTCCGTAGAGTTGGTGCCACAGCAGAAAAGGCCTGCCACTTAGGGCCAGCCAAATGTAACTCTCTAGCTGACGGAACCCATAGCAGACCCTCTCTGCTGGATTTGGTGGGATGGGCAGATGTAACTGGGGAGAGGCTGGTCCCATGCCATCTCTCTCTCTCTCTCTCTCTCTCTCTCTCTCTCTCTCTCTCTCTTTCTCTCCTTATTTACAGAAGAGGGTATTGGAGCAGCATATAAACCCAATAAGTAAGTAAATAATAAATTCCATCTGCAGTTGACACCTGTAAAGAACTAGGATAATCTGAGAGCTTTGATAAACTGATATTTCTGATCTTAACTTTCAGATTTGCATCCAGTTGCTCTCCCTGTCTCTTAACATTTAATATTGCTTGCTTCTTTCGTAGTTAATGAATAACACAGTTAGGAACAATAGACTGTTGATGAAGACTACACTGTAGAAACCCAGTTATTATATCTGTGGGATTTTGCTATTTTTCCTTTGCTTGTTCTGAAATTTTAGATGTCCTTAATAACATAGGCTATATAATTTGACCGCAATATTTAGTTGTGTTCTGTTATGAATGAATCAATTTTGCACAATTACTGTGTTATTAGTTAAAAACTATATTCTGAAGTTTAAATGTACCCCCCCCCCCCGGACACTTCTCTTTTGCATCATCTTACCTCTAAATGAAGAGGAAGCACAATGGATAAATGGTTCCCAATCTCTGGTTCAAGAATCACCGGTAGTCTGTTACAGTACAGCTGGTAATACTACCTGGAGGATGCCAAGATAAAAATATTTCTTAAATGCCCCAAATCTCCAAAACGTTAAGGTTTCAGCGGAAATACCAATATCTTATGCATTTTGGATTTTTTACCATTAAAAAAAATTATAAAACATGGAGGTACTATGAATGCCACCTGGGAGGATCATAAATTCTAGGATGCCTTCAAGCTTTTGATGATAGTGTGATGGTCTGCATGAAAAAAAAGGTTGGGAAATCCTGCAATCTTTATTAGGTATGGTTTGTGCCTTAAATTTAATGTATTTACATTAAGATCCTGATGTGGTTGACCATAAAGCAAAGTTACTGTCATACTTCTAGTGTGCAGTCCCCCCCTCCTTTTTTTTTTTTTTTGGCAAATGTAAATGAATGCCACATATCTCATTCTATTCTTTAGTTCTTAACACTGTCAGTTTAGGGCTACTGATGCCCTGCTCTTTATGTCATCATATATTTTTGGCACAGTGTTCCTAAACTGTGGCTCACAACCCCTAGGAGGTCACAAGCACCTTAGAAAGGGGTTTGATTTTTTTAAAAAGCCAATCAGATTTGCACAAGCAAAGCACATGAGCCATCCCACAGCAAAGTAGGAAACAAAGCTTAGAATAAGTTTGGGAGTGGGCCTGTTTTGTCTGTAGAAACCATTATGGAGGTGCAGGGTGGGTGGGAATCATGTTATCCAACATTTGAAACCTATGGCATAGTCCTTTCGCTTTGAGCCAGCCCCCCTCCCCATTGATGAGCGTTTTCCTGCTCTTATGTAGTTTTCTTGCATAGCTTTTCAGTGTAGGGTTTATAGACTCAACTTCTGTGTTGCTCTAAACAGTTCTTGAGTGATTTGTCCTATATTTGCAAGGTCCTTGAGAATCATAACATTATAAAGTTAGGAGGGACCACAGGGATCCTCTGTTTCAGTGTGCAGGAAAACCAGTAAAACCACCCATGACATGTGGCTGTTCAACCTCTAAAAATCTCCAGAAATTGAGAACTCACATCCTCCACAGTTACCTGTTCCACTGTTGTACTAGACTTACCATCAGGAACTGTTTCCTTATATTTAAATGAAATCTAGGGAGCTGCAACTTATCCCTGTTATTTCTGGTCCTAGTTTTCTGCCACAGAAAATAGTTCAGGACCATCTTTCCTGTAGCTTCTTCCACTTATGTACCTGAGCATGGCTATCATCTCTCCCCAGGTTTTCTTTTGTTCAGACTAAATATCTCAAATTCTTCAACTTGTCCTCAAATCTCTGTATCATCTTTTTTGCTCTCCTATGAATCTTGTCAATGTCCTTCTAGAAATGAGATGCCTGGAATTGTATATGAATCTCTAGGTGGGCTCTCACTACAGCCACGATGCATGTAAGTACGTACGTACGTATGTACATACATCATCCATCCATCTATCCATCTATTCATCTATCCATCTATCCATCTACCTACCTACCCAACCACCCACCCACCTACCTACCTACCTATCAAATTTGTGACCCCCCATCTTGTTGAAACGACTCTTGGATCTTTGATATGATGCTTTGTCTTATGCAGTTCAGAACTACATTTGACCTTCTAGTAGCTGTCTCACACTGTTGACTCATATTCACCTTGTTATTAATGACCAAGTCCTTCTCAGATGTAGTGTTTCCAACCCCCCATCTTATACATATCTGCCCTATATTGTTCTTAAATGTCATACCTTACATTTCACCCTATTATAGGCATCTTGTGTCTCTCCACCCAGTCTTCCAACCTGTCCAGATTAGCCTGCAATCTTTTTCTGTTATCTTGGGTTTTGGCAGACTTCCCAATTTTGTGTCACCTGCAAATTTGATAAACTGCAATCCCATCATCCAGGTTATTAATAAAAATGTGAATAATGCTGGTCCCAGGACTAATTCCTCTGGAATCCAACTTATTGGAGAGTACGTTATTGCTCTCCAATTCAATGTAAAACTATTAATGCTGACTCTGAGTGCAGTAAACCAGCCATTTTGGACTCACCTTATTATAGTGCCAGTCAGTCCAGACCATGCCATACATATATTAAGCCTTAAGGAAAGATACAAACTTCTAAATATTAATATTGATTATTTCTGCCAGAAAGTAATTTGTATAGACAACAGTAATTTATTGGGAATTCCTTTGTTAAACAGCTTTGAATGAAACAACTATCCTTTGAAGAATTTGTTAATTTCCTGTTGTGTTAAGTTTTCAGCTAATGCTATTTCCTACACTTTTAAATGCTACTAATCTAACAAAAGTTATGTGTTAGTTTTCCTGTATTTTAGTATAGTAAATCTGGCAGCTAACAATTATAAATAAATGAATTAACTTTTTATGTTGCACATTTATAAGTTTTTGGAGATAGATAGCCAGATAGATAGACAGACAGACAGACAGACAGACCTCCTAAAATTAATTACCAAGGTTTGATGGTGTTTTTTATTTTTTATTATTATTATTATTATTATTATTATTATTATTATTATTATTATTATTATTTCTTCAGAAAGCTTTGATGAAAATGAATAATAAAATGGACATTCTTCTTATGGCAGACAGGATATTAGATTAGTTTTGAACCTGGATGTTCCTTTGTAATTTTGTAGTAAGTACTGTCTCAGTTCCTATCTCACTTGGTGTAGCATTAGCTGACTATACCCTTCATGTTGCTATTTAATGCTTACACTAGCATCTTACAAGATTAAAGCCAGCATTTCACAGGATTTGTACTTTGCTAGAACCTGACTCCTTCTCATCATTCATCCATGTCATTCCTTTTCTTTGTCTGTTTTATACTTCCAGACTACTTTTCAGAAACTGCTCTCAACTTTTCAAGTGAAATATGCTGGGCTAGGCAAGTTTGGGATTTCTCTAGCATTGATAATTACTAATTGTGCTGGTTAGAGCCCAGAAGATGAAGCCCAATGCATGTGGAGGATACTAAGTTGGGGAAGGTTAATCTACACTGTTTTCGGTACAAAAAATATGCTCACTGCATGTGTTTCATTCAGTGGCAACATTGCCAATCCCTAATATTTTATTTCTGCTATGTCAGAGGTAGAAGAAAGTATGCAGAAGGTTTTAAGAACTTATATTCCCACTGAGGTGATGCCAATAAGGTGAGATACAGTGTCATATACTATTCAAGGTGTTGCACTAGGACCAAGGAGCCACAGAGCTTCACTGGTTAACTGAACCAGTCATGGTCTCTCAGTCCAACCTGCCTCACATGGCTGGTGTTGTAGGAGGAAAAATTGGCAGAAGATGCACTATGTATGCTGGGTTTTTGGAGGAAAGATAGGATATCAGTCTAACAAATAAAATACAATTTAGCTGAAACATCCAAAATTACTTGCCATCCTGACGAAACTTATACAAATGCCTTGTTTTTACAATAATTATGATAACTCTCTGGCAATAGCTAGGAAAAAATCAAAATGATTTGAAAATGAGTAGTTGTATCTTTCTGAAATATGGGAAGTAAGATTAGGATGCCTAATGAAGATTAAAATCTTGAAGGAGCTGAAGGAGCCACCCACCTCAAAATATTTGCATGTATGATATTACTAAAGGCTTCTTTTTAATCTGTTTAGAAGGGTTTTAAATTTGCCACATACTTGAAAACTAAGGTGCTATCTGGCCATAGACAAAAAGGGGCATTTTTAATTCTAATATTTTCATTTTGTTGTAATCTTTCTGCTTTGAGCAGATATTTTGTGACAAGAGATTAGAATGCTAACTACCGATGTGAGCTCATAACAGCCTGATTTGTATCAACTTAAGGCTGAATTTATAAACTTTCAGTTTCAGGCCAAAGGAGGAACTGCATGGGTCCGCAGTTTGCACTAAAAGTATTGGAAAAGTATTGTAAATCACAATGCAGCCAAAAGTTATGATGGAAATGAATATGAGCACTCCATTGTTGTTGTTATTGTTATTAGTTTTGGGGGCTTTCTTACTCATGGCTACAACATTTATAATGAGAGGATGTTAGAGAGTAACCAATCAAGAACTGTGAGATGGGCAGCTATAAAAATGTGATATATAAATAAATAAACAAACAAACAAACATACATACATACAAACTGACAATGAGTTATCTACACAGTAGCAGTAATATAGGGACACTGAGGGAAGAGTCATAATATAGTCACAATTATTATACATTGCAATTTAAGGAAGATGCTCCACAATCCATGGTTCTTGCTCTGTTTACACTTCTGTGGTTGGAACCAGATCAGCATGCTGAGTATATGTCTGCATACTGAAGGACTGCGGAGATAATGTTAGGGAAGGAAATGATTAGAAGCAATTTGTTAGCAGATCTCAGTTGCTTTGTGGGTTGTCAACAAGTAATGAAGCAAGGATGCCAATCGACAGGTGGACGTATCTATTCAGTGGGAGGCAGGAGGAAATCAGTTCCAAGTGCAATTGCCCTAATTGAGGCTGTGAAGAGGTAAATGGGAGAAGTTTGTAACAGCTGGAGTTCACTCTGAAGGAAAACTTTGACCATTAGTTATAATCTCAGGTGGTCTTTTAGTCGTCATGGTGATGCCTCAAACAGCTATCAGCCAAAGTTGGCAGGTGGAATCACAGCCAAATTCAATGGGGGAAAAAAAGCAAAAGGTCTGAAGACATACAGAGAAATAAAGTAAGGTTGGAACAGATTCAGTACTTTGAAACATTGTTTTAAAAGGGCATATACCATGGCTAGAATAATTTTAGTAGAGATTTTATCAAAACAGTGATCAAATCTCTAACCCTGGGCCTATACAGTGGTACCTCGGTTCACAAACTTAATTCGTCCCGCGACTCTGGTCGCGAACCGAATTGGTCGTGAACCGAATCAAATTTCCCCATAAGGTTCAATGTAATTACGGTTAATCCGTTCTGAACCATATGTTTTTTTTTTCTTAAACTGCAAAAATATGACACAAAGTACAGTACGAAGAGAGAGAAAGCTAACCTTGCTCAACGCGACTTCTGGCGTGGAGGACAGGAAGGTGGGTGGGGAGGCGGTTATTGCTTGGAGGGAGAGTCCCCCTCCCTACAGGAAGCCGTGACCACGTGTCACAGGAGGGAAAATGGCCGCAGATCCTGTTCGTAACCCGATCCAGCATTCGAGAACGGAGGCAAAATTTTGCAAATGGAGCTGTTCGTGAACCGAATTGTTCATGAACAGAAGCGTTCGTGAACCGAGGTACCACTGTATTTTCAACAATATTTTAGGATGGACTGTCCAAGTTTGGTTCCATCCAAATATGTGTACTTGGATTCCCATGATCTGCATTGTCAAAGATCAAGAGAGTTCACTTCCACCCATGTTAGGGCTACAGGAATGTTACTTCCATGAGAAAGCTGTTTGGAAACATTATAGTTTATACAGTGTGATTGGCAGGCATGTTTTTGTATTGCCAGTTCATTAAATTAGAGATACTTCAATGACCATTCTGGTATACATGGGCATGGCTTTTGACAGTGGAAATAGAATAAATTACTGAAATAAAACAAGTACAGGATACCTGTGATATGTACAAATCATATGTTTTGGTTATTATTTTCAAATTGCAGGTTCTATGGCGAAGCTGAATGGCTCTCATGGGAAGTGTGCTGTAGTGTCAGTTTAAGAGCACCTGTGCAACAAGCAGCTTTATAGTCCAAGCATCTCCGTGTCTTCTGCTAAGCTGTTAGTGATTGCTACAAGTAGAGACAAGTATTGGCAAAGAAGATAACTGTTTTCCTCTTCAGGGAGATCTAATAGATTTACTTCATCCTACTGTATTAGCTGTGATCAGCATATTTGACGCTAGGAAGGATTGTCATATGGGCGGTTAAAGTAAGAGCTAATTAATCCACTTCACGAAAGCTTTTCCTCAAGCTTGTCAGTGGAAGGCTCCAAGTATAATGGACAATGGTCTAGGTGGTATACAGTTGGATTCTTCTCCATTACAATAAAAGTTCACAGAACATAGACAGTTAGAATACTTGGGAGAAGGCTAGGCTGGCATGGTATCCTCCAATGAGCAGGGAGATTTTTTCCCCCTCCCATGTGGAAGTTGTCTGTCTAATACTGCTCTTGTGAGAAAAGCTAATTTGGTAAGATTTTTTGTTCTATTGAACAATTAGATAACTCAAAGTGTATTCTTTCTTGAATCCTGCAATCAATTCACGCTAAATCTTCAAGATGCAATAAAGGTATCCCAGGAAGGTCAGTTGTCTTATTTAACCTGGTAGTTTCATAGTCTAAATCTTATTTATTACATTTGTATGATACTATTCGTTCACAACAGTATTTCATGGGGATTCATACATCCTTATCATGCTGTTCTCTTTGGGATAAGCAATGTTATGCAACAAAGTAAGGAAACTTATAAAACATTAAAGAAATTATTTAAAAACTAAGAAAAATAGCCAAATATAGTTCACACCAACATAATTTACTAGCTCAAATGTGAGATGCCGTAACCCCCATCCCTACAGTCCTAGTAAGGGCATATATGCACTTTGCATTTAAGCTGCTCCTGTTCTGGGCTCCTGCTGGTTTGTCTCTAAGACAGTTTAAGAAAATATTGTTCAGCCTGAGACATTTTGGCAACAGTTTGTAAGGTCAGTCTGGATGGCAAACTACCTTGTCCTCGCATTGGATAATTCCCCTGCTGCTGTGCCCTTCTACCTTTCTCCTCCTGGTAAAAGAAAAGACCTGTGGGCAGGTTTTCCAAGATAAATATGCTTGTGTATGTATCTTCACAAAACGTAAACTGAAATCATATATATACACATTCATGCAGGTTTAAAAATTAGTTTTAAAATAATACTTCCTTTACACCCTGTTCCACTCTAATAAATTCTATACCTCCTTTACCAGCATGCTGAACTAGCACAGTGGTTAAAATCTTTGCTTACCATAGACAAACTTGCTGACCAACAGATATCTATATCTATATGCACACACACACACACATATATATACACACACAAACATTTTTTTCTTGAGTAGCTAGCTTTCTTCCTGGTCTTTAAAAAACAAAACAAAACTCCAGGGGATTACCTTTTATCCACTTACTTGAGATAAAGGATTTCATCCCAGCTCCTATTCAGTATTATTGTTCTGGCAAGGTATATGTATGTGTGTGTACACACATACACATATATATTTAAAAAATATATTTCCCCTTTCCAAATTTCCTGTATGTAAAAATTCAAATAACCATCCATTAGAGCAAGTGTCAGGCTTTTGGTAGCTTCCCACCCTTTTTAAAAAAGGTTTATCAAAAGGTAAAGAATAAAGTCACAGAAATATCAACAATTGAATTACATTTACTTTAGAACCAGATCTATATTTCAGCACTTTAGGGCAAAAACGTTCAGTTTTTTTCTAATGGCCTTTTTGTGAACCATTGAACTGACTGCTTTCTTTCCAAATAATTGAAGAAGGTACAAGCAGAAAACAAAACCCTAATCAAGGAACTACCAAGGAGGAAACCACCCCCCACCAACACTGGCAGGGCAAGCTACTGTATATAAACAGGGAGCAAACCCCACACTCACTAGCACTGATGATGTTACCTAGTTGGGTAATGAAACATCTGCAAACAAACAACCAAGCTGAGAGAGCACCAAGACTCGAAAGACTGATTTAAAATTGGTCATGGTCAGAGTCTCCCAATGGAAGGAAATTGAAGACATTCAAATTAAGCTTTACAAAAGGCTCTGATGGTGTCAGGCTGAAGCTACTTTCATGGGTCTGTCCCTTGGTGTGATCTGTCTCTATTCTCAGATATATATAAAGAAAGTAGTTTTTATTTTAAAAAGAAAGTAGCGAAAAGAGCACAAATTGTCTAAACTGTATGTAGTAGCTGGTGGGCATGATCTCTTATAGGACAAATTTTGAATAAATAGCCTTAAAACTAGTGTAACATTTTCTAGATTTTTGACATCTACAATATCATTGCATTTAGGATGATACTGAAAGGAAGATAAGTTTCCATGGAACTTATGGTTGGCTAGAAGCAGCCCTTTCAACACTTTCCAATTACAAAAGGGAAGATGCAGCTGTCAGAATGAAATTTGGAAAGGTGTCTGGTTTTTGTGAGGAAGCAGAAAGTGCTCCCACTGGTTATATTTGCCTGCCTGCCTGCCTGCCTGCCTGCCTGCCTGCCTGCCTGCCTGCCTGCCTGCCTGCCTGCCTGCCTGGTTAGGGACTGCCCAACTCCCAGCAACTCAGGGTGGCTTAACTCTCTTAAAGTAGAAGACAGTAAAATGAAAGAAAAAAAAAACTAGTTGTAATGTTTTTCTTTTGCAAAAATCACCTACAGATGGAGAGTGAAATGAGTCGGAAATGAGACACAAAATATCATTTCCTGCAGTCTAAAAGCTTTTTTTTTTTTTCCTGTTCCTGTTCCTAGAGCTGTGACTCAACAATCTGGAGTTTATATTCCATTGACACCCTTAAAACTCTTAATGAATTCCTGAATCCTGGTATAGATGAATTATATCTCTGCATATTAAACATACACTTACACTACTACAGTAAAACCAGAATGAGGGACAATACAAGAGGAATGTCATTTCAGTCCCTACTTCAATAACATCTATTCCACAAAGCACCATTCCACAGAGATATAAGTTTCCTTCACATGTTAATAAGAACCGACTTACTTTACACTTCTGATACTGATATGTGAATGAATGAAAACAACAACCAATATTAGGTGCATTAACTTTTCCAATTTTTGTTATGTAATTCCATGCTTCTCCCTTCCAAGGCAAAACAAATATGTATAAAAAGTATATATTAGAAATATTTTATATACTTGGTAAAATAGTGTTCAAAATGTATTTTGTATCATGTATTTAAGGAAATCACTATGAAATGTAGCGGGGAAAGAGATAGTCAAAGATATGTATACAATTTTGCTGATTTTGCAAAAGAAAACGAACTGATGGAACAGAATAAATATGTGCATCAATAACAGTAAATGTTACAGAAAACCAAAAGAAACAAAAATCCAGGAACAGAAACAATATAGCCAACCAAGCCAGGTAGACCAATTAGAAACAGCCACACAGACTGTAACAACCCTGATCAAGCCACCTAGGATCTGCCAGCACACCTAAAAAGTCAGCAACCCCCATTCCCTTGTGTTAAAGCACTGACAATATTTCTTAGTTTGGTAATGAAATGTTTGCAAGAAGAAAACCAAGCTCATTGAACACCAAGATCCCTTTCAACCCACATTCTCCATTATTGCTACTTATACCCCTAGTAATTGGGAGCCTAATGATAAATTTTAGTCAAGATTTCCATTTCAAAAGATCTTGTGTAACTTAATTCAGAAATCCTTCTCCCTAAGATTGGGCATTTGATGTATTGCAAAGTCCTAAGTTCAACTCCCAATATCTCTAGGAAAGTCTGGAAAAACGCCTTCTTTTGGCAATAAAGAGTAGTTGACAAGGGGATGTGCGTGTGAGAGTTTAATGAACAAGCAATACTTTTGGATGAAAGCATCATATATAGCAAAAGTAAGTTATGATAGGCTCCTATATTCTTTAATTCAATCAATCTTTTTAAGGGGTGTGTAGTTAGGGTCTCATCAAAAAACTTTCTGTCTTTTATTCTTTATTATGAAAAATTAGGAAAGGCAAGCTTGTACATTCCACTCAGGAAAGTCCCAACAGAAAATCAAAGGAAACAATTCAAAAGTTCAGAAGGAGTAAATGAGATATAATGAGAAAAAAAGTGAAAAAAGAAAAATAAATAGATGAAAGATGTGAGGAGTACTGTGAATCACCATTTAAAATCTTATTATAGGTGTCCATTACTCCAAGTGAGAACACTGGCCTATTATCTCATTTGGTGTTGCTTACCATAGCTAGCAGTAGTTCTTGAGGACTTAAATATCCTCAAATTTTCCTACCAACAGATGTCAAGAACTGAAATCAGGAAGCTCTGCATATTAAGCAAGTATTCTATCACTTAGCTATATTTTTTTCTTTTAGAGCCTTGTTTGCTTATTTATTTAAAAAATGTATACACTCCCCCCCCCCTTTTAGTGGCTTTGGGTCACTTACAAAGCTTCATTAAATACATAATTAAAAATTAGAAATGTAAAGAAAATAAATATAGAACACTAAAATATAAAGTATAAATAAAATGCTAAAATTTGAACATTTAACATTAAAACACTAAAACATGAATGGTAATTGTTGCAGAACACAACTCCGCCACAGAGAGAGTGGAATAAAACCGTTCATGTTAAATGCATCTGCCATTGGATCCTCAACAGGTATCCACTGACCGAAAATAATAGGAAAGTTTTATAAGTACAGCCTTCTGAATACTTTGAAAAGAATTCAGGGGTTAGCCTGCAACAAATGAAGCATTTTCAAGGTGGCAATTCTGTGGGATCTCTGAGACTATCTGTGCTGCTGCATTCCAGGCCAGCTGAAATTTCCATCTTCAAGAGCCATCACTCAGTGCATTATAATAACTCAGCTTTGAGATTGCCAACACATGAGTCATCACAGTGAACCAGGTCTCTCTTCTCCAGGAAGGGATTACACTGGTTTATTAGTGAAAGCTGATAAAAAGCCATCTTTGTCACAAATGTTATATGGTATTCCATCAGTGATGGATCCTGGAGGATCCCCAGGCTGTAACCTGATCTGCAAGTGAAACGCAACTGCACCTGTCTATTTCCCAGAATCAGCAAAATCTCCATTTTCCCTGCATGTAACTTCAGTTTATTCTCCCACATCCAACTGTTTATAGGCAAATGAGCTTGGCTAATCAAGCTAGAATATAATGCAGTTTCTGGTATTTGTGGCTGACAAAACTGCTATTTTGTCCAAAATGAGAAGTGGCTGTTAAACTAAAAGGATTCAGAGTATGAGGGAGGAATGGAAATTGGCAACCCTTATTTCAGTGTTAAAACATTATTCTATGCAAAAGATGAAAAACAGAAAAATCTATATACCTCTTGCCATTGAAGAATGTCAACTGCCTACTAGAGCAAGGGGTGAATCAATATATTGCATTTGCAACACACTGAAAAAGTGAGAAACAGCATGACAAGGTATCTGAGGATTTAGTTTTTTCATATTATTTGAAATTTGGTTTTGCTCACTCTGTGATAATTTGGCCTCTTTGACACCCAGTGGATCAGTTCACATCTTCTGGTAGAGTTGTTTATCTGGAAATGGTATAGATAGAAATATTTTGTTTCAAGGTTACTCTGAATGAAGGTGGCTTTAATGTTTTAGCCAGAAATGTTAGTAATGGAATATGCCAACAACTACAAAATCCATAGGGAATAATATGGTCATGGTATCAGATTTTGGAATAGGCACATTATTTGCTTTTTACTCTTTTAGCCTTCTATAGTTTGCTCATGGCTTGATTTCAATTGCAAACTTGTTAGGAAAAAAATGCACAGATCTGCTGTTATTTTGCCACTAATTTTTTGTTATGATTTTCACTATTGATTTAATAGGAGAACTGCCAAGCTAATCTTCTTTGTAAATACAAATGGACTTAAGAGTTGCTATCTTCTGCAACATGCCTGCTCATTATGGATATTTATTTGTCTATATACTTAAAGGACAGTGGGTTTTTTATTACCCAATTCTGAAATCAACAGAAAAAGCCTACCTGAATAAACAATTAGCCCTGAATATTATGCTAACAATAAGCAGACTTATACCTTGGTTTGTACTTTATTGTTTTGTGCTTATTGCATTTGTATACTAGCTTTTTGCCAAAATAAAAAAGTTTACCATTGAAAATACTGTAGAGCAAAACAATTTGAAGAATGATCTTTGTGCAAGAGATGAGAGGTTTCCCATTTTCGACTCCCAATTCCAGACTGCTTTCCTCATTAATCTTCAGGTTTAAATTAATTCCTTTCACATACATTTTTAAGTTTAATTTGATATAAATAAGTGATCTCCTCCTAATGCTACATAGTATGTATTCATTTACATTGTTCTCATGAAACAGGATGGTGTTTCCCTTGGGGGAGACGTAGGCCACAGCATAGTGGAGAAACCCATGCTTTGATTTTTGATCTTTGATTTGGTCTCTGGCATCTAAAGTTAAAGGTATCAGCTGAAAGGAAAAACCTTTTCCTAAGACCTAGGACAGTTTCTAGCAGTCAGCACAGCCAATAGATCAGGTCTCTATATTGCTAATTTCATCATGTTAGTGCTTTCAGAGCTGGGATTCTTTTATATGTGAGAGAAGCCTTTCAGTATCTGTTTTTGCTACTTCCCACACTCCAAACAAATTCTTACCTAGGTACTACTGTAAGGTCATACAGTGCTAAGGTGAGATTATTTCACTTCCGCTGTAGACTATTTCATGTCTGAATTCTGTTTTCTTTAAAGTATCTAGCTTTATAGTATCTAGCTACCACCCACACCTTTTGAATGATTGTATAAATCCCCACAGAATTTGCATTGTATGGTCCCAGTCATGAAAGGCTTTCTCTAAAAAAAATTCACTTGGTATCCTTTGGATTTATTTGAAATTAGTGTTAGAGATCATGGCCTCAATTGGTACACATTAATATTTATGTTGGTATGAATAAGCAGCAGATGATAAGCCCAAGAAAAAAAGTAATTATTAGTTACCTTTTTCAAATCATCAGAGTCTCTTTATTCCATCTCACCTGAAGGAGCTTGGCTGGCCTTAATGTATCTGAATGCTGTCCAATGTTTCTGTCTGTTGTTAATGCACTATTATATTTTAACTCAGTTATTGATTCATTTCAGAAACAGTTATTATGGCTGTAAGCATGCTTAATAAAAACTGCAAGCTTCAGTTTAGGGGCAGCAAAGCATCACTACCATTACGCCTTGCCTCTGGGATGAAATATTCTATAAATTACTGCATTAACACATACTACAAGCTGAAAGATTAAAAGAACGACAGCAAATAATGATGCACATGGATGTATACAACTCTCTAGAACAGAGTTAGGCAATCTGGTGCAGTGCAGCTATATTGGATTTCAACTTCCATCATTCTTTCACCAGCAAGGGATTGTGGGGCTGAGTGAAGGCATCTAGAGGGAATCAAGTTACCTAGTCCTGCTTTAGAAAAATAACCAAGACCACTGGTCTGTATCTAGCCTAGTTGTACAAACTACTATACCTTTGTTAACAATGAATTAAGTTACTGATATATTTTATGTAATAATATTTTGTGAAGTATAGTTTGATCATACAGAAGATTGTTGCTTTGTTCACATCACTTAGTTAGCCATTTCATTTAAGTAAATTACATAAGTACTAGTTATTTTGGTTATTTTTTTTTAAAGCAAAGTATTTGTGTTCAGTTGGATTAATGCAGAGACAAAATGGTGAATATCATAACCAAGATTTTAGACATAAAATCCTAGACTTTGTAAATTCATTAGAAAGGATTTTGGAGTAGCTACCAAGATATGTAAGGAACTTGGTCTCTCAGGGCCAGGGCTGGCTTTGGGCTAAGGCTGAACAGGCACTGGCCTGGCATGTCAAAGCTTAGGGGGCACCAAGACCACCCCTCTTTACAAATCATTCAAAATATGCAAAACTTCATATCATTGGGAGGTGGCACTATCAGTCAATGCGACCTTGGGGTGCCATACACACTTGAGCAAACACTGCTCATGATACTTATATAATTAACATTTCATATGCCAAATATGAGCTTAAAATAGTAATTTGTTAGGAAATGGCTCACTCAATTTAAAATGTCTGACATGGGCCATAATCAGTATTTTGTTCCTCATAGGAATTGGTAGCCTCTTGTGCAGGTTTTTTTTTGGTTGATATTAGAATTTCAATAATAGAATTTGATTTTTTATTGCTTTCTTTGTACTACACTTAAAGTAAAATCAGCAATAAAACTATATGAACAATCCATTTAAAACATGAACTGTGCATGCTCTAGAATTGGACTTAATCCAGAAGTAGATCATTATCATGTTCTGAGCCATATAAAATATTTAAAATAAATAGAAATTGATTATATGTTCTGTACATGCACAGTGAAAAATTACTGTTCCTGCTGCCAGAGTTTGAAAAGCCATACAGGCACATATTAGCATCCCGGGGACAGGCTAGATGGACTCTTCACAGAGACAAGAGTTAAGGCCATGCCTTGTACCTTTCAAAGTGGTATATCCTGCAGATTGTCCATAGTCATTGGACAAATAGAAGATTTTCCAGACCAAGACTCTTTATTGCTAGCAAAGGCAGGCAAAGAGTTCATCATAAAAACTGCTTCCTATATGGAATTGTTATTGTTACCTCTTGGTTAATGGAATTTGGTATTACTTTCCCTGGCTGGCGAAACTCCAGGGTAGGCAATACTAAATTGCAAATAAGAATTGGAAATAAGAGTCCTTCCCAGCCTTACCTTGACATATTGAAGACTAAACCCAGGACATTCTGCATACAAAGTATAAGTTTGCTGTAATTCACAGTAAATCATATCATTGAGTTCAACAATCAAAACAAGCCCTTGACGGTCTCTATTGCTGGCTTTCTTGGGATGCAATTGTTCATGATTGACCCCGTTGTTCATCAAAATGAGCACTTTAGAGTAAAAGATATTGCTGGCAAGACTGCAAATTCTGTAGAGAAAATGATAATTCAACTCTCAAGCCATTTTGTCTTAAGGGGAGGGGGACAGAAATTCTTTGAAAGTATCTACTGTTTGGAATGGCTTTGAATGCTGGCCTGTTCATGAGTATCTTGAGAGACTAAAGAATTGGCAATTCATAGTGAGGATGATTAAACATTGATTATCCTTGTCTCTGACTTCAGCCCACGGTGTTTAAATAGATTGTATGCACCATTCCCACAGTTCTGCCTCTTATGAATGAAATTTCTATCTGTAGCACAAACCTTTTTTAAAAGTTTATAATGTAATGAAAATCACAGACAGATTACTCTTCATGTGCAGATTTAAATGTTGCTTTGCCCTCAGAAGATTCTCTAGATGTTACTGTTCCTATTCTATAGATGGAAGCATGAGATTCAGTTAGAGGTGGTTTAAAATTATGAATGATATCAGTGGTAATGCTTAGGCAAAAAAACTAATTTGATGACAATATCCAGACAAAAGATATTTCACTTTAGGAGCCCAAGCCGTCTATCATGGCACAACCCCAGTGTTTGTTAATTCAGAATAGATGTAATGTTGTATGATGATGATATCTTTGTGGGTGGTGTGACCCAATTATTTTGTCATTTTTTAAAGATATTTCTGCACAGTGGACTCAGACTATAGCACAAAGCAACATCTAAAGGCTAATTTCTACATGTTGGCTCATCAAATGATGACATAAATTTCATAGATTAGAATGTTCATATTAATTAATTCTATCTAGGGATAAAAATGAAACCTTCCACTGATTTCTTTTAGGAAGAAATTTCATAATTTTCCCATTCAGACCCCATTACACCATGGCTAGATTAATGCTTGGAGTTCACTAGTGTTTAACATTCTTTTCTTAAAACTTCCACATTTGGGGAAAATACTTACAAAAATGTGTATAAAGGGGATTGGATGCAAAAAGGAACACATTGTAGGTATTCATATAAAAGGAAACATACTGTAAAGTTTCCTACAAAAAGTATAACTTGAAAGAGATGTAACAGAAGCTGGGTATATTAGGGAAGGTTATGAATAAAAATATGTTGATGTAGGAAAGTTGTATACAAGATGAATACAAATGTGGTCCTTAAAGGCAATGCAGTTTTTTTCTGCTTTTTTAAAAATGAAATTAACAGAAAATTGAGTAGAATGGAATAATAAGTGACTATAGGTAAGATTGACCATAAGCATTTCTACTCTTTATTTCGTGACAAAGACTATAATGCACAATGAACAAGGTCTGGGGCACTGTAGAATAGGACAGATGATAACTGACAGCACCTGTAGCAGCAGCCCTCTCCAGTTAAGAAACATAAGACACTTTTGTGTTAATTTTAATAGCAAGTTCATGAAACTTTGTTGGAGAATATCCTCTCCCATTGAAGAAATCCATTGAAATGGTCTCAATTTCTGTTCCCATGATTAGTATGGAACCTGTTGAGGGTCCATTCCATGTTCAATATATTCATCTCTCACAGTCATCCTCAGTACCAATCCATTATAAATAGGGACAACCTTCATTTGGTTCATATTTTAATATGAACTGATCTACATTGTACTTTCTGAACTGTAACGTGAATTAGAACACAGTTACCACTGAGGTTCAAAAACTGTTTGTGTATGTGATCCAGTCCTTCAGGTAAAAAAGGCACACATTAGGGAAAATGGCATACAAACTGCACCTGAATTTTCAGAAAGAAAAATGCATGTGAATTAGTATGTGTTCTTTGGAAAAGAGGGTTACAGATTGGAGCAGAAACAGGATAAAATGAAAGTATTTATTTATTTATTTATTTAATTTGTTTATTTGTTTATTTATTTATTTATTTTATTAAATTTATCTCCTCCCATCTCCCCCTAATGGGGAACTCTGGGCGGCTCACAAAATCCATTAAAACAATAAATATGTAAAACATAAAAACTATATCAAACATTACCAAACAAGAAAAAGTCCAAGAGGCTGACGGTTACCAGAGCCACAGACAACAGGCCTCTAAGCGGCTAGCCGTCCCCACACTTGGTGACTTCCCTCCCCATCCCAGGCCACGTGGCAGAACCAGGTCTTCAGATCTTTCCAGAAGGCCAGGAGTGAAGGGGCCAATCTCATACATACATATATACATACATACATTATATCAAATATACAGAAAGCAAAAAGGATTCTGTATAGGTAATTACAAAATGCTAAATAAATGCTAAATAAATAAACAAAGTAAATTGGAAGGCACCCTAGAGGTGAAATTTCCACTGACTTTTTAAACTTGCCTTACTTTGGGGCTTGATATGCTGTTTGATCTGCTCATTCTCTCCCTCATGACATGTCATTCACAAAACCTGGCTGAGACGAGTGAGTTTATGGAACGATGACCATCCAAATGTAAAGTACTTGTTTCTGCTGAAAGCATCACTTGCAAAAAAGGTCATCTTGGAGTTGACTTCATGCCTTTTTTTTACTTAGCTGTAAGTTTCATTCTGTTTGTAACTTCCCATGATACTGCTGACTGCTAGGTACTGGGATTCCTTCCAAATTGCAGATATCAATTTAAAACCTTTGCCTTTGCACTTAGGCCTAAAGTTATGATTCTGTTAGCTATATACCATTGGAAAGCTTCTGTGCATGAAGAAAGTAAACAGAACAAAGCTTCTGTGCAGAAAAAGAAAGTGAACAAAACTGTGTTCCAAGTCTCTCCATCAGCATAATTCCAGATACAGTCATTATAAAAGGAACAACAATAGCAGAGAGGGAGAAAAATTCTCATGGATTCATAGTGCTGACCCCAAAGCTGTAGCTCCAGGCACTCATGCCAGAGCTTCAAAGAATAGGTCAGTCTAGCTGAGAATCTCCTGTCAATCTAGCTGTCAATATAGATTGCCACCTATGTAATACAATGTGAGAGAAAGGGTGAGGCACAGAAATAAGGAAAGAGTAAATACCTGGATGAAGATTTTTTTTTTAGCAGACCAACATGTACTACATCATTAAGCAAGTAGAAACAAGAGAAGTATAAGTGTCTCACTGAATCTGTTCCAGTAGCCGAGAGCTTCCAAGAATTATAGAGAAGGCAGACCTAGTTCATCAATCAACAATTTTGAGTGTAGTGGGACAGTTTCAAACCACAGATACAGAGTGCGTCTAAGATAGGAGTGAAACTATCCGATGTGAAGCAGGAAGCTTTACTCCAAATTGTCCTCCTGCCATTTATAATCAACACACAAGCTGTCCTATAAGATGGAAAACAAAAGAAATGAAGCTCACGTTAATGCTTTTTTGAAGTAGGAGGCCAAAATGACCAATGTACCAGATTTTTATTTAAAGAAACAGAGGGATTCACATATTGAACTAAGCCACAATGTGCTTAGCCAATATTTTTACTGAATAAATCACAGTAGCCGCATTTGCACAATATGCTAAGTTAAAAACAAACAGACAAACCTTCTGTGCTTAACCCTGCTGTCTAGGACTCTGAGATTTGCAACTCTTAGTGACAGGAGAGATCCAGAAGGAGCAGGGCTACAATCTCACTATTATATATCATTTATAGGTTATCCACCAGATATACTTGAGACTGGCCTATAATGACAAATATATTCCAGTACAGGAAACGTTTTTTTGTTTTGTTTTTAGTCCCCCCTCCCCCCGCTTCAAGAGAGGCCTTATCACTGCTTTCTTTATGAAGGAAGAAACATATCCCTCCCACAAGAGGGCACTGATAATTTATCTTAATCGTGGGGCTAGTCATACCCTCACCAGCCAGGAGAGAAAGAATTTAAGTAAGCAGTTGGAAATTCTAAATTATGTAGTTACAAGTCATATCCATATCTTCAACTTTTGAATGCCAAGAAGAATTCAAAATGGAACAAATTGTTGCTGAGATGGTATCCTTATGATCTCCTATGGTCCAAATCAAGCTGGATGTGAATGGCTTTGTTCTTAAAGAATGATACACCTTGCTCAGAGAATCACCAACTCTTCTCCAACAACTTGGTGAAGGACAGAGGTCTCAAAGAACACTCCTGGCACAGTAGTGTGTCAACACAACACTCCTCAGTGTGGTCCAAATTAAAATGAAATTGGGAAATATTTAACAAAATAAAATAGGAATACAATAAAACACAGATAATACTACATTTTAAAACTAAATAATAATAAAAAAAATTAGTCACCAACCTCCAAAAAAATCCAGGCTTGCAACTTGCAAGGAGCCCTGGCAAAGTTTGCTGCCTTTGCTTAACTGCAGCAGCAAGAATTACAATATTTAAGAAGCATTCTGAGAACCCTCAGAAGAAGAGCCTCATCTAAAGAATGGTACTTAGCAGAAGGCCTGTAATGAAATAATGGACCTCTATACAATAACAAATCAAATTGATGGGAATATTTTGTGTGTGTGTGTATCTGTACTGTACATATATATCTGCATGCATGTATATATGTACGTGTATATACACAAACATACACATATACTCTATATTCTGTTGCAATTGTGGCTTGACTGTATAATTACTGAACACTTTTCTTTTACCAAACACATACAAGGGGGGACCCCCCCCCCAAAAAAACCCCAGCTTCTCCTGCTAGGTGAATGTTCTAGGAACCCATCTGCATCAGTGTACCAGCTGGGATGTTGTGAGAGGCTGCATTCGGCTTTAGGGAGTTTTTGTTTTAGAGACTCTTTCAACATGTTTGCCTATTTCATGATGGGTGATTCGTGCCTCGCTTGCTCATGTCTGAACAAAGAGACAATCGCTTGACTGTGTGCCATGCTTTGAAGGAGCAGTTGGAGGCTGACCCTGATTTTTTTTGAAAGTCATAACCGGAGATGAATCTTGGTGCTACGCCTATGACCCTGAAACAAAACAGCAATCCAGCCAATGGAAAACTGCCACATCCCCACGACCCAAAAAAGCAAAAGTGAAGTCGAACATGAAAGCAATGATCATCTATTTCTTTGATGTGAGAGGGTTTCTGAACTTGGAATTTGTTCCTCCAGGTAAAACAGTCAACCAAAGTTTTTATCTGGAAGTTTTGAGAAGGTTGCATCACAATATGTGGAAGAAACATCCCAAGTTGTGGCAAATAGGTGACTGGTTCTTCCACCATGACAACGCACCTGCACATATCGCGCTGAGCGTTCAGGAGTTTTTCACCAAAAACAGCATGACCCTTGTGTCCCACCCTTCCTGTTCACCGATCTCACCCCGTGCAACTTTTTCTTGTTTCCACGGATGAAAAAAGTCCTCAAAGGGAAACGTTTTTCTGATGTGGAGGAGGCGAAACAAAAAACGGCAGAAGCACTAAAAGGCACCAAAATTGACGAGTTCAAAACCTGTTTTGAGCAGTGGAAAAAACATCTTGATAGGTGTATTGCATCAAACAGAGAGTACTTTGAAGGTGACTGAAGTTTGAATAAATACAAGATTTTTTATAAATCAATTCTGGGTTTTTTTGGGTCCCCCCTTGTATCTACAAGCTCATTTCATCCATTTGGATCCATTAATGGTGCAACAGTTTTTTCTGTGCTAGCAGAAATGATTTCCAACTGCTCATTGTTTTTGCTGTTACCAGATTTGTATTATCTAATATTTGAAAAGTTTGAACCAATGCAAGTTTCCTAAAGAAAAACCCTTCTAAGGTTTTACTTAGGATTGCATGATAAGCATGCTACAGCCTTAAACAGAATATTCGATACATGCTAAATGGTCTACTTATAAGGATGACTTATTGACTTCTTTTAGTTGCACTTTGATGTTTACCTTACTTAAA
The DNA here is from genome assembly GCF_059951505.1 of Python bivittatus. Lineage (NCBI taxonomy): Eukaryota > Metazoa > Chordata > Lepidosauria > Squamata > Pythonidae > Python > Python bivittatus. Next base: position 7,728,334 of record NW_028277075.1, on the reverse strand, counting down.
GAAAATTGGGATAAGTTTATATCATTCTTAAGACTGATGCCAAAAGGGGAACTTCTGATTGTGTTGGCTGAGCTGCTAGGAGTTGTAGTTTAGTAAAATGTGAAATGCTGTAAGTTCTCAACCCTTTATGTAATATGAAGACTCATTTAAGTCAAGTTCAATCCTAATATTACATGGATATGTTCATATTGCTTTCTTGGTTAAAATGTGGAAGTAGTTTCCCATTACCTTTTTTCTATTCTTTTTTTTTCTTTTAAACTTCCAAGTAATTCTTCTGTAAAAGAACTACCCGGGTCCTACCCTGGATCAAATAAGGTTGGTGAGGTGCTGCCAACCTGTTGTAACAACCCAATTTATAGGATTATTAATTTTAGTCCTATTTAGTTCTCTTCACAAATTCCTTGCATGAAGGAACAATGGGAGTCCCAACAGAGGGGGAATATTATTTTCCTCAAAAGTTATCCTCCAATATATGAAAGGGCAAATGAATCTATATAACATCTGTAGGAAATTATTATTGTTGTTGTTGGTTGCACAGTCAGCCTGTTGTTTAGACTGGATTTGGCATTTTTATCCAGCTATCAAGTCCTTCCCAAGGACCTGGGATAGGCAGATGATGTTGTTTGATGGTGTTAAAGGTATTGTTGCAAGATGTAAGCTGTTCCAAGTAAAGATTAACCAATGGTGATGTTGTCAATGCTAATGGTCTTCAAGTGGTGCTCCAGATGTTTTGGGACTGCACCCAAGGCACCTATTACTATTGGTACTATCTTTGCTTTCTTTTGCCACAATCATTCTATTTCTATTTGCAGTCTTTGTATTTTGTGATCTTCTTCTTCCTCTTCCTCTTTATTGGCTGCCCAACTCCAATGGACTCTGGGCAACGTACAAAACTAGGAAAAAAAGCAAACATAAAAACAGCTAAAAACATAAAATCAGATAGAGGGCCCAGACTAAAACGATCTAATAAACAGCAAAATCAACAAAACGAAACAAAAGAGGGGCCTTAGAAAACTAATGAACATCAGTGCCGGGCCTAGGACCAAAGCCAGCTTTTCAAAGCTTTCCAGAACCCTAGGAGAGGGCACCATCCTTCTCTCTTGGGGAATGCCATGCCAAATATGCTGTTGTGCAGTCTCTTTCTCTTTGATATGTTCCTTCATATCGGAATTATCATTCTGGAAAAAGACAAGGAATTTACTGGGTGATTTTTGGCCAATCACTCTCCCTGCTTCAGAGGTTTCTTGTGGGAATAAAATAAGGGATCCAACTTGATTTTCCAGACATTTCCCATATGATATAGGACCTTTTAATATTTTCATAGATTCACAGAGTCATGTGCATCTTCATTTCATATTCCATCTTGCTTGGCACTGAAATGCCATGACAGGCTAGTCATTATAATTGAATGTAATTGCTATTCACAAGGACTTGACACACAGTGTGTGCAACCAAATGGCTCCTGGGAAGATGTGTGTTCATCAGAAGTAGTGAATAAAAATTATTTTCAAAGATGAAGCTTACATTCCTGCATTAAATTTTTAATTTCATTTTATTGCATTTCTTGGCTTCTGCCAGCCATGTACATGTATGTGAATGTACAAAAAGATAAGATGTTGACTAAATGTTATGGGATGAAATGGAAGAATGTGACACAGAGCTGACATTTTTGGTGTCAATTATGGGTTAAACAATCTAGTTCTATGCTATTAGTGAAAAATGAGCTGAAAAATAAAAGGTCATTCAAAAAAGAAAAGAGAGTTTTTACAAAAAGGTGAACCACATTGCTAGTGGGATCCTCTGATGCTAATATAGGCAATTAGAATTCTGCAATGTATTATGTTATGGGATAATATAATTGAGAGAGCAAAATCATTAAAAGTTTATGCAGTCAACTTGGACTATTAGAATGGTCTGCATATGGAAAAAAGTCACTTTAATTCATTATTGTAGAGCACTCAAATATAATTATTAATAATAACAGCAACAATAAAGTATTGATTTAAGATAATGTTGCAATTTCCATTGGCTGGCCTGCGTTTTGACAGCAAGCAAGGAACAAGGTACATGTTTGTAGTATCTGAGCATGCACAGTGACATCATTATACAAGCCCTGCCCCACAACAGCATCATGATGCAGGCATGTGAAAGAAGGCTCGCACAGGGACTTCATTATAGGGTGAGGCTTGTCATACCTGGTTCAGCTTTGCTGTTGGCACCTCTGATGGAGAACTTCCCTAGAAAGAACTGCCTGCATCATCAATCTTTATCATCATAAGGATTTGGCTCTTAGACATTCTCCAAGCTCAAGCTTTTTTCAAACAATATGTTATTTTCTGTGTACAAGCTGATGCACACTGAAATATATCAGTAAGAATTGTGAAAATCATGGCTTCAAAAAAGTACAGAAGCCTACTGGCAAAATCATGAGCAATATTATCAGATACAGAGAGAGTAGGAGTGTCCATGGGGAAGGGGGTAGATCAACAGTGTCAAAATGGGCAATCAAAGCCCTGTCCCTTTTAACATATGTGCAATGGATGTGAAGCACATTTTGATGCTGTTGACACACATACACCCCAGTGAATATCCCTGAGAGACCAAGTGTGGTACAGTGGTTAAAATGTTGGACTAGGATCTGGGAGACACAGGTACAAGTCCATCTTTAGCCATGGAAACTTATTGGGCATCTTTGAACCAGTCACCCTCTCTCATCTCAACTTACTTCACAAGATTGTTATGATTGTTGTTTCAGGGAAAAATTAGAAGAGGAAGTGCTATGTATGCCATTATGAGTTCCTCTTGGTAAGGTGGGATATAAATTTAACAAATACACGAATTAGAAAAATGCATCTGTTCAGCCATCTGTCAGGGATGCTTTAAACTGGATTCCTGCATAGAACAGAAGATTGGATTCTGTAGCTTTTCAAACTTTAAGGTCCTATTTAAAAATAAATAAATAAAAGCATTAGCTTTCTTTCAGAATACTTCCACTGTGCTGTTCTGTTAAAGAGCCAGGCATTCTAGCTCTTGCAGTCTTTGCATCATTGGAAGGCATGTTCTTTTTCCAACACATACAGTGAATAATCATACTTTAATTTCTGTATGTAGCTGACTGGTTCCCACAGATGCCATGTTTAGGTATTTAATGGTGCTGTGGATGTTCTTTGTTTATTTTACAAGCAAAACAATAATGAAACAGTGGGGACTTGATAATACCCGCTAGCTGTCTTTATTGCGGATGCTATTTCTCTTTATTTGGCAACTGGCACCTGAAGCAGACTTAATCAGAATGTGAAGAATAAAACCTTTTTCCTATAATATATCTTTCTTTGAAAGGAACTGCCATGTATTTGCTTGTGTTTCTCTTGCTAATCCTATATACACTCACTAGGACTCCCAGGCACAGCATGAATATTCATTTTAGCAATGCTTGGGAAATGGTTATTTTATTCTAAAAGGCCATAGCAATGTATTGATGAAGATTCTGAGTCATCCAGGTGGAATTATCTGGAGGTTGAGTCATGGCAACTGGACTTCTTTTCTTTTGGTCTGATACATTTCGCTGCTTGTCCAAGCAGTGAAACTTTTCAGACCAAAAGAAAAGAAGTCCAGTTGCCATGACTCAACCTCCAGACATAGCAATGAACATAGTATGCTTTCTGTAAGGCAGATGTTCTTCTCAACATCTTATAGTTACTTTTGGAGTAAGCTGCTGGTCAGAAATCTGATGGTTTGGGTAAATATCCTTTCTGTTCCCCAGTGAAACACTTTTTCCATTTTTCCCCTCCACAGACCATGTTATGCTTAATGGAAAAAAAAAAAAGATAATTTAATGCAATTTATTTATTTGAATAGAAGATGTTCCTGAATTTAAAACAATTCTTTTCCCCCTCTGAAGAATTGTGATTCTAGATAAAAATTTAATACAACACCTAACTTTGTTACCTTGTCAATCCAAAGTTCTGCTGAAAAATTTTGTCCTCTTCCCATAATGAATGTGTCTAACACTTTTGTGTGTGCATCGCATATACATCCAGAAGTCACACTTTAAAAAAAGACAGAGCCAGAACAAAAAAGCAAGTCATTAATAATTCTATTAGTAGCTACTGATTAAAATTAACTGGTTGTAAAATAACCAGTGAATAATAACCTTTCAAAGGTTATTATTAATAACCTTTTGTAGTTAACTGTTTACTCCCAAGCAGTAGCTAATCTTAAAAGGCATTGATTCTTCACAGCAGTCTGCAACCGTTTGCACCCCCCACTCCTCCCCTTGTTTTTAACAGTCTGATATTATTCTCTGCTGTTCTTCTCAGTGTAAGATGACCCCACTCCCATAAATTTACCAGTAATTACATGGGGAGGGGGACTTGTCTTCCTCTTGGGTAAATATGGTATTTTCCAGAAATGTGAAATGAATTTTAGGCAAAAGAAGCCTAACTTGAGGGTTTGTCACAGTGTGTAAAAGCTTTTAGAGACAATGTGTTATCTGCCCTGTGCTATTATGTAGTTGAGTCTACCAAGGTTCATGCTTTGCAACTGCTTTGTTATTAATTCATTTTGTTCACATCTTTAATTCAGGATGACACAGCACCCTAGGCTTTCATAACTTTCTCTATTGGAATCTTGCACTTATATCTAGTACTATTTGATGCAATTGAAATGTTAATATAACTGGGTAAGTTACCTCTATATGTTTTTTATGTGTATGTTGCAGCTGGAGCGACATACATCTTTGGGAAAAGTGGAGGCCTCATCCTGTATACTTGGCCAGCAAATGACAGACCCAGTACAAGAACAGACCGCCTTGCTGTTGGGTTCAGCACGACAGTAAAAGATGGCATCTTGGTACGGATTGACAGTGCCCCTGGCCTTACTGACTTTCTACAACTGCATATAGTAAGTACAGATCTTTTATGCCCCATTTTGCCTTCAGTTTTAATGGCTACAAACATTTGTAAGAATAGCCAAAAAAACAAAAATAAAAACAAAACCCCAAACCCTACTTTACTAATAAGTACATATTTCTAACAAATGTAATATTAAATAACAATTAAGAAATTGTTGTTCCATAATTGTACATAAAACGTATTCTGGATGGGGCTGAAAATAATCTAAACCTCTATGTTTGCTTGTTTAATGTTGTCTTAATGTAATCAATTATAATAGTTTTCTTGGGACAAAATCTAAATATATATTTTTGTAGGTTCAGACCAGTGTTTCTCAACCTCTTTTTGCCCATGGCCCCTTTCTGACTTTGTTTTTCTCCGGTGCCTCCCTCTCCATCCAGGTCCCATGACCAGATATGGACATGGGACAGTGACTGGTATGTTTTCTGGTGTCAACAAGACAGTGTTTGCAGTATAATATACTTGGTTTTTCTGTGCCCCCCTTAGTACATGCCATGGACCCCATTACATGTTTTTCACCTCTGGCCCCCTTAAATTATCCTAGGGCCCCCAGGGGACCATATGACCCCTGACTGAGAACTGCTGGTTTAGACTGCTGTATTATAGAGTGAATATAAGAAAAAACTAGAACAGTCTTAAAAAGTGTCAAATGAAAGAAGGTGGAGGCTAGTATCTAAGTCTCAGCCACCATATTCTAGTGCATATATCTCCAAGCATGTGTTCTCTAGATGTCTTAGATTTACAACTTCCAGAATTCTCAGCCAGAATATCTAATACCTGGGATTTCTGGGATGTGAAGTCCAGTAAACCTGGGATAGATTACATGAGTTATTAGTCTCCAGTTTTACTGACTGGAAGAATGGATTTCTCATCATAAAACTGTGGAATTGAAGATGACTCAAAGATACACATAAGGAAGAATGAATAAGGAACCAACCCATGGTTTACTCTGTAGTTCAAATATTGAGGAAAGCAAATGCCAGCAGCTCCTTGCTGCCCACTTAACATGCCATCCTTACCATTCCTATGCTTGGCTGCATAAAAAGGCTTTCATGCATACAATGACTTTAGAGTTCCCCAAATTAAAGCCCAGAGTACTGAGATTCAAGATACTACATTAATTAGTATGAATATTTAATATATACATATAGGTTGTGGGTACAGTCTGTTCTGGATGGAGTAGCATTGACCTGCACAAGTCAGATATGGATCTTTGGGGATGCTCTGGGATCTGGCATGGCTCCTGAAAAGGAAAGGATATATGGAAAGACACAGCTCCAGCAGTGTTTTTGGAGATGTCTTTGTTCTGCCTGCTGCATCTTTCTTTAAGGGAAGGAAGTTCTGGCAAAAAGAGTTCATGCTTTCGAAATCTCATTTTACATTATTGTGCTGTGTTCTACTTATGCTTGTTCTTTTTCAATGTTTGAAAACTAAACTTCATTCAAAAAAGTCTGGCCAGATTGGGTTTTGTAGTGAGATTACAATGGTCTTAGTATTTCACTGTTTTTCAGTCACAATTCAACTGCATTTATTTATTTATTTTACTTACTAACCCATAAATGATTTGGGGCATTTGAAGGACCATCTTTTCTATATGAACAGGATCATCATTGTATGATGAGCACTGAAGGCCACTATATCCCAGTATCTTGAGAGACTAAGTTGTTGCGCATTTAGGACATGGCCTTTCCTAATATTAGCCCTGCAGTTATGGGACCCTTTCCTGACAAAGGTGAAATTGGATCCTTTGATATAATATAGCACGTTATGCAGGGTTCTAAATGCGGTTCTGAATTGTCAGTCTTTTAATGCCACATCATTTAATAACTCTTTAATTTTAATCCCATTGTCAAATTTTATTGAATGAGTTGTTGGCTTTGGTGAAGAAAACAATTTTCAAGTTTCATGAAATAAATACAAAAGAATGTTACCCTACTGCAGTCTCATATGATATACTTATTATCAGTAATGCATGATTTTCTATAATCACTTTTACAACTTTGGAACTGTTGTCTTGACTTTCATGTCTTTTGCTTCATGAATGAGTTATAGCCAGTACCTACCCACCCTTTTTTTTTACAGTAGCAACATCATCTTTATGGGTTTGCTTCAGTTTATTCTTTATTTCTGTTTTTGTACTTAACGCATCTCTGTTTATGATTGTGTAAGTATTTTTTTTTAAAAAAAATAGTAATGATGGATTGAGAATGCCAGTGGCATTTGGAGTAAAATGAAATAATGAAACTCATATATGCAGACACATACAGATGCACAGACATATTCTTTCACAATCAAACACTTTCAATACACACAATAATATGGTAGCAAATTCCAGCTCATATTTGGCATTCCTCCTTGATAATCTCTCCCTTGAAATCTTAAAGACAGTTCAAGGGATTCTCAGGACATTTATTATGACACACATTTTCTATATGCATACTGAATAAAGTGAATACAGAAAGCATCTTATTTTTTTCATGAATATAATTGATGAAAAATCCTTTTGGATTCATTTTTTAATGATGAGCCCTTTAGATACTTGGAGATTTATGTGCTCAGACATCTGTTTTGTATGACAAAAAATATATAACCTGTGAAACCTTTTCCCTCCTGATTTACAGTGCAGATGTGAGTGAATTTGCCAGAACAGGGAGAATGGATGGAACACCTCCAGAATGATTCAGTTCATAAATTGGCATCTATAATTAGGCAGGACTAAGCTTAGGGATAAGTGTATGAGAGAATGCTAGTGTCAAATGCTTGTTACTTTAGAGAGGATATAGTGCTACATTGGTATTGTGCAGCCTTTGGGAGAGAATTGGCTGTGTCTCCATTGTAGGTAGACTAATATTAGTCCTTCAAGATGGGCCAGGTCAGGAAACAGATTCCATAAGACTACTGGAATTCTACTTTATTGTTTAAGGGTATAAGAACAGAATCTTGAAAGATCTGACAGAGATTCTGTCTCTTTCCTCTTCAACCCAAGAGAATCAAGGTGTGCCAATCTTGAATTCTTCCTTATTTCTTCCTCCTTTCCAGGCTAAGCTGGTGTTTATGTAACAGCTGTTGAATATTTTTTTCCAAGCCATCTCTGTTCTCCTCTATATCCAGAAGGTTTGAACTAGCCCAAAGTACTTCTACACATGCATTCACTTTACTGTGCCATAACTGTCACCTTGTGATCTACAACAAGCAAAAACTGCTCACAGAGCGTAAACAGGGAGTCAGAAGGACAGCTGTGGCTTACGAAAGAGATTGTGCTGCTGACATCTAAGGAGAGAAAGATCATCTGCCTGGTTGTTGGGGCTTTCTTTTTCTGTCTATCTTCTAGGTATTTATTGCAACCTATTCTTTGCATGTTTATGAAGGAAATAGATTGGTCCCAATTCTACAGATGGTATAAGGGTTGAATTTGGTAAGATAACAACTAGCAGTTCCCAGGCTATAGAGGACAGTTATATAAACAAGTCTGTGCCATTCCAAGAGTTACTTCAGAAAGGTTGGAGGAAAAAGCCCAGAGTTTAAATTCTGAGACATATCCCTATATAAGGGCTTTGACTTCTTTGCACTGCAGAGGAAATTTCAGTGAGGGCACTTAATATGGAGAGATAATGGCATGTTGAGTTCCCTATCAACTGACACCCTTTTTATTTGATCACTGATACTGCTTTCAAGGCAATTGTTATTACTGAGTAAGGGGTAGCACAGACATTTTATAAATAAAATAAATATCAAACTTTGTTTTGAGGAAACAATACACTTTAAGATTGTTAAAGTGAGGTAAAGTGATTCCTTCCTTAGAGATGTGGCTTCTTAATAGCACAATATGGTTCATTTCTATTTACTCAATTAAAATTAAATAGTTATAGTTTTAATATGGAGAAGATGCCATGTTCATACAACATGGCTGCATGGTAATCATAGTATATGAAATTAAACCAATTTTCTTGGTTTGTATGATACCAGGAACTATAATCTAACCACATAGACTGGGTTCATGCAACAAATTCTTTTGAATTCTCCAGCATTTCTCTTCCTTGAAGGACAGAGATTGATTGACTCCATATGCATAAAAGAAAAGAAAAAAAGGAAAGAAAAACCCTAAGAAACAAATTGGAAATTAAACCTGTTAATTAAAATAGGTCAAATCCTCTAATCAGGATTCCCACTCGAAAAATACTTGTTCAGCAAAAGAAAAGTATCAGGACATTCTGCCACTGATGGCGAATGAGCATCCATCCATCATTGTATCAACTTTTTTTTTTTTTGGTACACAATATCTAATTCTGTTTGTACACAGTAATAATTTATCTTGTTTTAGTGTTAGATTTTTGACATACCATTCAACATGAACATTTACAAGAGCCAGTGAGTCTTCCAAAACATAATTAATATGTCAAGTAACTTTTGTCCAAAAAAGACCCATTATAAGATAAAACTACATTGTGCAAATTATAATACAATTGTAATTATTATTATAATAATATAGTACATTTTGAATATATTGTATATGTTTATTGCAATTTTTAATTGTAATTTAAAAATGAAAAATGAAAATGTGACATGTGGATGCTGAAATGGTCTTCCATTGATGTTCATGTACCAGACTCTCCAATTCCTTATTTCATTTCTCTTATGCTTCAGTACATTCGGACAACTTTTCATAAATAATTATGATAAAGTGGCCTATAAGGGCAAATTTCCAATATGTAGAACTTGCTATTTTTCAACCTTAGAAAAAAGGCATGCTTTAAAACCTTCTTCTCCTTCTCTGACAAATGAACATTTCTGAACAAAAAGATGGGAAGTGGGGAGCTTTCCCTGACTAAACAATTAAAACAATGCATAACAATTATGAAAAAAAAGTTTTAAAAATATATAGAAGAATATTGTATATAGTATAAATTATCTGTGTTAAGTCTTCATTATTACAGTACTGATGTTATCCAACATGCTCAGTTAAATGAAGCCATATGTCAACTCTGTAGAACATCTGAGATACATGACTAGGTATTCTCATCTTTGTTCCTCTGGATACCTTTGAAACTGAGTACAAAGAGTACAGTAATTTCCCAATGCAACAATTCAGATTTAGATAAATTAATATTATGTTCAAAAAAGAATCTCAAGCCATAAACAATTTTGGCATGGAGGAGTCAGATTTATCAATAAATAGCAATATATAATATTGCAGAATGTCTTTGTATTCATTGCCTACATGTATCAAACCATGATTCTTGCTAGTTTGCCTTACTGCATATGCTAATGTTTCCAAATCAAATCAAACAATAAAGGAGAGAGGACAACTCTGCCTTCTTCTACTTGCCAGTGAAAAAGAGTTAAATTATATATTGAACTATATAAATGTGATAAGTAAGTAAGTAAGTAAGTAATTAAGTCCTTACATATTTTTTGAGATGAGTGAACAATTCTAAACCCATTTTAAGAATTCTTGAGAAAAAATATTGGAAAAAATAAAAAACAGGAACCACTAATAATGTATCAAATGCACAACAGGCTTTCTATATGTTTTATTGTTCTACTGGATTCAAGTTGTCAGCTCTTTCTCTATGATAAATCCTGCTTGATCAGGATGTATCAAGCCTTGCTAGTATATTCTGGATTTGATTAACAAGAATATGATAAACCCTACATTTAAATTTAAAATAATGTTTTAAGATCAGTAATTCAGTAATATATTGTAATTCAGTAATGTATTGTAATACATTCAGTAATGTATTCAGTAATTCACTAATTCAGTAATGAATTAGGTGTAGAATTAGCACAATGTATGTGATCCTTATCTGATTTATGAGTTATAGCAATACAAGTGTCAGGTTCAGCCCAAGAACAACAGCGAGACAGTCCAGAACAGTTAAGCTCCTTTATTAGCTTAAACCTAATAGACAGAATCTCACCAGACTAAATCTACACCCCAACAACACTTACTATAACCATGAGGCCCTTAGGGAGGTGCCAGTCTCATTTTCTTGGCTTTCCCACACTCCAGCTGGGGACTGAGGAGGTGCTTCCCCTGGAATGTCTCTCCCCCTTCCTGGCAACCTTGAAGCTCCATTCCAGAACCTTCCCTGCTCATGCCTTCCATCACATCAAGCTTTATTAAAAGAAGCTAGTGGAACACTAGATTCAAGTGCATTGTTATAATGTAGAAGCCAAAATCTCTTGATATACCGTATACCATTCTGTAAGAGAATCTTCCAGCTCAAACACATTACCATTCCTTATACTAATATGTTTCATTTCTTCTACCTGGATAGAAATAGAAAGTAGCTCATTTTGTTGATTACCAAACACAGAAGATTCAGCAAAGAGGAAAAATTATCTACTCTACTTCCCAGCAAATCCTGTCCTTTACTCTCCAATCTTCCTTGCTATCCTTAGATAAAGTGGGGGGTCAATGTAATTGACAGGGTTGAAGTAAGATTTAATTTCTGGTCCAGTTGGGAAGCACAGATGCTGGATTGGATCTCCCAAAACAGAGTCCTTCCAGCTTCTATCCAATTCCTTTTAAAACCCTTCCTGCTGCCAACTCTCAAATAAGCAGGGGAATTCTAAGTGGTAATCCAGTTCAATTAATCCATTCAATTAAGAAAATACATTCATAGTTGTGAATAGGCAAGAACTATACTTTACTATTTGCATTAAAAAAAAACAATAGCCATATAGATAATATAGACATTACTACATGGTACAGAGGTACAAGAGGAACATTAACAGTAGCTTTTGAAATCAATAGGAATGAATCCCTCTGTGAGGCTGACTGACCCTCTGTGTGCACTAAGAGACTGGCTGAGATAGCAGTCTATCTGTCTCTGCGTCTCTCTCCAACAGGAGGAGACAGCACATTTCAAAAGTTCAGCATACATTATATTCAAACAATGCAAATCTCTGCTCCCTTGGAAGAACGCTCAGAGCAACAACTAGCTTTGAAACAGTCTTATTTAGCAGTTTGTCTCACTCTCCTTTTGGCTGCTTGATCCCTCTTGAACCTTTTTCCTGGCCCAGCTGAGTCCCATTTCTCCTCCTCTTGGCTGTGTAAGGCATGATCCACTGTCAGCCAAATACGCTGGACAGTTCCATCAGGAGTAAAGCTTCCTGCTTCTTTATCCACACTGGCTAAGTGTGCCAAGGGATCCCAAGATGTCTCCTCCCCTTGTAGTTGCAGGGAGGCATACTAACAGGATAGTGTGCTGCTGCAACAAAATCCTGTTTTCTCCCTTTTACTTGTTACTCATAAGTAATCTTTCTCTCAACTTGAAAACCTTGCCTCTTATCTCCTTCAGTCTTCCCAGGCTGCTCTCACTAAGCTAACCATTTCCTCTTCTTCCTAGCTATTGCCTTCAGGCTAAACTACTGCTTCTTTCCTGTGTGTGTATGTATCTGTATTGGTCTAAGACTTGCACCCACAGCTCCACAGCTTTTCCCAAATGTTGAATTTTGTTTCTTCTTTGTTTTTTGGTGCAGACTCCCCCTATTGTTCAAAGGTCTCCAGATCTGATTTCTTTGTAGGCTTTGTGCTGTCTGCCAGCAGCTCCCTTATCTCTTCCTTCAATCTCTTCCCTCTGTTTGCCTTAGTATTTCTGAAGATCCTCTTTCTTCTACTTTAATTCCCTTCCATTTACAAACTTATTCAATCAGATCCTTAGCACCCAAGTTAACTTCCTTGTTTCCCATGGCAACGTCCTACCAATTTGCATCAGATTTATTCCCCAAATCTATTGCAGCTTTCTGAAAACAGATGAGCGAGGACAGCAAAATGTCTTGGACAAAGCTTCATTAGGGAGTTTGCTACCAATTTCTTTATACAACACCTTCAATAGAGAGGTGTATATATTTTGAAATTGATTCTTCAAAAGTGTTTCAAAATGTGCAGGAGTGTGAGCACAGCATTGCTTGAAAACAGTCACACAAGCATAGATTATGTGGCCTTACTCCTGCACATCTGAAACACATCTTTTGAATGCATTTTGAGCACGTACAGCCCAGGCTTATTCTGTAGAATTATTAAATACAATTTTAAAACACACTATCATGCTAGTGTGATATCAGAAACATTACAGTAGCGAGAAGAGACAAAAAAAGCAGACTGAAAGCACTTGTTTAGCTCTTATTTGTTCTGCTTCTAGAAAAAAAAGTCAAGTCCTTCCTCTTCAGCCACTTTTTTTTTTTTTTGATGGTGGGGGAGATTGATTTTAATTGTTTTAATGACACTTTAACTGTTCACATTTCACTTTTTATTGTTACCATTTTGAGTGCCATATGGGCAGAGTGAGATAATAAAAATCTTAAAAACAAACAAAGACATTCAGGACACTTAAATCATTGCAGACTTTTTAAAAGGCTAAAAAATAAAATCCATCTTCACCTGGCATTGCAATGACGTTAACAAGATAGTAGGCAGGCAACTCTTTCTAGGAAGAAAGTTCCTTCCACAACTGAAATTGTGGATTTCCTTCCACAATTGAAATTATCAACATAGCCCACAACACTCTCTTGAGTATCTAAATGATAGCTGTGAAAAAAAGTTCCACTAGAAAAGAGGTGGTGAAAGTACATCTGTCAAGAGATAGCAATTTTTAAATGAAGACATACAGGCTGGGTTCACACATTGTGTTAATTCATTATTTGTTTTAAACATAGTTTGTTAAACAAGCCATAATGCCCTGCTTGACACCTAATGTAATCTATAAATATCACAGTGGCAGGATTTACACATCACATGAACTCAGATGAACCTCATTATCACATCTAAACTGTGAATGGTCTTAAAGTTGGAAGCTAGTCTCATTTCTGGAGACACGTTGTAAACGAACTGTGCTTCTCCCCCCCCCCCCCCAATTTATGCTCTATATGTAAATAGAGCAAATGAGAGAGAGAGAGAATAAATAAATTCAATGTAAAAAAGAATAACATTTTTGCCCTTTTAACACACATGCTGAACAGAACTAAACTGAATATTTGAACATATATAGCTTGTCATTGCTACTAAAATCTGCTAATTTTCATTCAACTTTTAAAAGTGCAAGAGAAACTTCTTTCCAGCTTCTCCTGCTACTGCCAGCAGTTCTTGAAGTGAATAGCCTGCAACAAGATTAAACCTGCAGGATATGACTTAGACTAATACAACTATGACAGGAACTTCTGGTGGTGAGTCAAAATAATAACAACAATTATAGATGTTTCTGTAACTCTTTGCTGGCATCTAATGGTCACCAGATTTTGTGGTGACATTTCACCCGACAAGCCTATGATTGTATGATTCTTTACTTCTATAGGTTCATTCAGACAGCTATCTTAACATGCTTTCCTACAGTTTATGAGGAGGCAAAAAAATATTCCAGTACAATTTACTCTGTCCTGATAGCCAGTCTTTATGCTGTACTGCCTCAGTAACGGTGTAGTGAAATGGTGCTATCCTTACAGTTTTAATCCAGAACAAATTAAGGATGGTGATTGGGACCTCCCTTGCTCTTATCAGTGTTCCCACTGCTACATGTTTGGCAGGAAAGACAAGAAGTTCTTCTTCTTCTTCATCAGTGGTGGGCTTTGGTGGTGAACAGGAAACTGAGAGTCAGCAACATAGCCCTCTTCCTCCATCACAAGCTATTAAATAGGCATCTTGACAGCTGAAAATAAAATGAACGCCTTGCAGCACTTTTCAAGTTGTCCATGTGACAAACTACCTAACTTGAAATGGCAGCAAATAATAGCAAATACAATTTCCAAGCAGGAATGGCAGCATTCATAGCAATGGAATGCAAAAGCTGAAGATGTGTTTTGAAAGAATTCTTGAAGTAGTTTCACAGGAGAACCTGTGTTAATAAGGATCTCATGTAAAATCTGACATATGTTTTGGATCTAGAGGTGCTTCACAAGAGCAGAGAACTTTTGTTAATAAGGAGCTCATGTAAGATCCAAATTGTTCTTGGAAGGTTCCAGCCAAGCATTTTGTGGGCAGCTGTCTATGGAACCCAGGTGTAATGTCAGTCCAGCAGACAAACCAAAATAGTCATGAGGGCAGTGCCCAACAATCAGAGGGAAGGGATATGTACACTGTAGCCAAAAGTGACCAATAAGAGCTGGATAGGTCCCAGTTCCTGACTGTGCCATCACCACAACTGCCATTGAAGCACCATAAATTGTACAGACAGAACGGCTCTCATCAGGAGAAGAAAGAAAACAGCACTTAACATTAATTCAGCTATATAGCATGTTAGACGGCTTTAGCTATGGGATGGAGATCATATGAAGACAGTGACATGAGGGCATTCTTTAGTGAATGGTTAGTGAGATACCTTCAAACTGCAGCCAGGGGATGTATGGATGAGCCCTATGTAATACCCTGTTTAAAACTGCACAATATTCATGAAAATCATACATTTATGCTTGAAAAATGTGTATTTGTATCCATTTTATTAGCCAGTTATGCACATAGTTGGCCTACTTAGCAAGGGAAGTTTTTCCTGTCATAGGGATAAGGTCGATAATTGGGTGTGCCAAGTCTTCCGCCTTCCCATTCTTCATTATAGCTGAGGCCATATCCACGTGACTTGCTAATTCTCCACGGTAACACTTCAATCCCATCTTCCCCCCCTTTTTTTTTTTTGCTTCTGGTATACCAGGTGTAGAGCATACTGTGCAGCAGTGCAAGAAATAACTCTGTGAAGCCCTATAGCTAAATATGATGGATTTCTGATCCCCAGCTGCAGTCAACCAGCATGGAAGCTCTGTGCCTTGATATGGCAATTCATTAACCAACTCTCCAACAGATATCATATACCTAAATCCTAGTGCTTCCAATTGTTGAATGCAGAGAACTTCTTAATGCGATTTTGATGGGTAAATAGCAGTAGAAACTGTATGGCTGAATTACTACCAAGGTCAAGGCTGATAAATTGGAATAGTTGTTTATGAGAAAGAAACCTAGGTTTTGGAGAGATCCTTGAACTACTATGCCCTTAGTGAAATATAATCAGTTAGAAATCAAAGGTGTGGAATATTATTTATTGTTGTGGAATATTCTTTAATAGTATTGTCAATTAAACAAGGGTTGGAGTTCTGGGGGAATTTTTTTTCCTTGACTGCAAATTATAAGCTGTGAAGTATGCATGCAAATATAGGTATTGTGTGCTGCTTAATTTATAGTTGGGTTAGTTAATGTTGGCATTTTTTAACTGCACATTTATGAGTACTTCTTTAAATACTTTATTCCACTTTCCTATTTTTAAAGAATTCAAAGCATTTTTGTGAAGACAGATACTACAGATCAGCAGATGTTTTTACTGTCACTGCCTCTTCATGCTAAGGAAAGGCTTTGCTCTTTGTTTCTATCTTGCTATGTAAGGAAATAGAAATAATAACATAAATATGCAGCTGATTAAAGACAAAACCTTTGGATCACTACTCTTTTCAGGAACTACAAAGTTCTAGGGGAATCAAGTTTTTTTTCACACATGATAAACAAATACGTAACAATGGGAAAATTTGTTCTGAACAACAGAAGTTAAGAGAAGTATTCTTAGTAACATTTTGGAAATTCCAGAATACCTAAAGATCAAGGATATTTATTTCCCTTGCTGAAAATATATGAGGGTGAAATTCACACAGTACTTATTCCATGTGGTAAATGCAGTTATTGCTTGAATATCCTACTGATAACATGGAGAAACATCTGAGTTAATTTTCTTTCACCATGATAGCCAATTATCCAGCAGCAGAAAGCAAGCCAGGGAGATGTTAAATTTATATATTTGCTATAAATTCTATGCAAACTGTAAAGAAAGTTCTTTTTGTTTTAATATATTTTTATTAGAAATTTTAAAAAGAAAGATAAAAACTAACAGAAACTAATATGGAATAAAGAAAAGAAAGAAGAGAGAGAGAAAGAAAAGAGAAACAAAGCCAAAAATGCAAAAAGAGAAAGGAAATATAAATCAGTAGTTTCTGATTTTCTTTATAGCAGTTATAAGTTTAAACATGTATTTACTTTTGACTTATGGTTATAACATATCTCTCTTTTCTCTGATCATCAAAACCATAAATCATAAGTTCATTTTTTTCTTCTTCATGCAAAAACTCTACAAAAGGTTTCCAGTCAGCAATAAATGTAGATAATGTCTTTTCTGTAATCAAAGAGGTCAATTCGGCCATCTCTGCAAGTTCGATCACCATCCATTCCTTCACTGTGGGTAACGTCATATTTTTCCACCTTTATGCACATAATAATCTCGCTGCGGTTATTATATATAAAAGCAAAGTTCCATGACTTTTTTCTAACTGTTTATCCATCAATCCTAGAAGAAAAGCCTCCAGTTTCAATTGTATATTAATCTTTAAAATCTTCTAAATTAATATATGTATTTGAATCCAAAACTTTCTAGCTTTTTTACATGTCTGCAAACTGTAAAGAAAGTTCTGAAACCACTTTTACTGACTTCACTGGGCTATATGAAAGTAACTAGACTGTTGCCAAGAAACATTTTCAAAATCAGTGTTTCTGTGTACTTTCCCCTGCCCTTTTCTCTTATGCTGTCATAAAAATCATCTGCACAAAATTAAATGTGCCTGTAATCAAAGCTGCACATTTCTTAGGCTTTATCACTACCTGCATAGTAACATACAATACTCAAATCCCCAACTTGCTGTTTATGGATACAGGGATAGTGGTAATTCACTGACCACTTAAATATTGAAGATGCCTTTTAGAGGAAATTAAAGTAGTGCAATTATTAGTTTAATTTATCTCAGGTTTGATGTCTTGATCAGCTGATTACATCAAAGGCTAAACACTATTTGATATGTCATATTGTGGGTCTATATTAAGGCAGTAGTATTGATTACTAAAGGAAAAGTCAAATTAAATATCACAACACATTTACAGAATGTTTTACTTCCCTAAAGTTTACTTTGCAAAGAGCTAATAAAGGGGATTACACTTCACTAAAATACAGATCTTTAATAGCATGTGTAGAATAGCATTTTAACACATTAATTAACCCCCACAATATCTCTATTTGATGTAGAGCTTTCAGCATTGCATCTATCTGCAAGAGAGAAAAAGTGTTATATATACATATGGAGAATGTTTGGATTAGTCAAAAATGATCTGTAAGTAGATTTGTATTTTTGATGCATTTATTTCATGTATTTTCACACTGAGGTAATTAAATATAGTGCCAGGCCAAGAAATTCTCCTTTTTCTCAATTTGATGAAAGAGAATTTGCTTTAGAACTTATTTCAAATGTGAAGAGAAGCTTGGAGAAATTCTAATGGATATTGAGGTGAACCTGCACTTATTTAGTACAAGGTAGCTCCAGAGTATATGTGGATGTCTTGTCTTTCATTATATAATCCAGTAATAATATAAGCTCTTTATATTTCAAAACGACAATTTAAATCTGAAGAAAATACATCACAAAAAACTCCTTCCACTAGGCTTTTTAAAGTACTAGTATTGTTATTGTGGTTGCCAAGATAGAGTCTTTCCTTGAAAAATATTGGACTATTATTCCTTCCCTCAAATAATTTGGAGAAACCATGGAGCTGGGAGAGACCATTGAGGCCATAAAGCCCTAACCCCTTTGCTTAGTGCAGAAATCCAGATTAAATCATCCTAGACAGATGGCTATCTAGTCTCTCTCCTAAATGCATCCAATGATGGGGATCTTCAATGGGCCAGATGTTTGGTTTTGGATTAATATGCAGTTGTTGCTGTGATATATAATGGCATGCCTATACTGATTATTTTTTACTGTTTCCCTCCCTAGCAAAATATAGGAACAGTATGAATGTATCATTTCTAAGAGTCTGCCCATCTCTTTCTTGACCTTGTAGCATTAACTGTTTGTTTGTTTGTTTAAACTTCTGTGGTACCTGACTCCCAATGACTCGATAAAACCAATTAAAAGGAAAGAGAAAAAAGATAAAAGATAGCAAGAATGACAGATTGGGTGGAATGAAGTAAGGGGTCTCACTCTCCCTCACCAAAGGCTTGGGCAAAGAGACAGGTCTTCAAGACCCTTCAAAACACCAGCAGTTTTGAAACAGTGCAGCTCATGAAGCAGAGGCATTATATTGGCTTACTGAGATGCCCATCATTGCACATTCTGGACCAGTTGAATCATTTTGGTGGTCTTCTAGGCAGCCCCATATTACAGTATTCAGTGCAGCAGAGCATCAGGAACTACCCCAAGTTCTCTCTGAAACCCCACTGTGTCCATCAGATGACTGGGTCAGACTGATTTAATAGGTCCTTCCTCCTATTAGGGGTGGGTGGGTGAGGGAGGTAGCCACAGAGAACTTCAAGGCTAATAGTAAAGATTTGTCCATGGCAAGGGACTGATAACTACATTCCACAAGTCCAGTTCATGTCAGACCAGATCTAATGTATGACCCCCACTGTAAATCCAACCATCGATAACCTGGATTAGGTGCATGATTGCCATGGTGGCCATGAATTCCCAAGCCAGCACTGATTCTAAAGAAAGCAAGTTGAAGGCCTCCAGCACCATAAGTCCACCAGTAACTTGGCCACAATGTTGAGCAGTTTGGATAGGGAAGGAGACATATGGACTAGCAACAACTCCGGCTGATCCCTAAGTTCCAACTTCACAGAGTCCCCCATCCAGTAGATACATACATAGATTATGTACATTCTTGCCTGTTGTTCATGTCTCTCTCTCTCCATGTTCTTTACCTGCCTTTTGTCTCATTTTGCAAGTTATTTATTTTTTATGTTTGTTGATATTTAATAAATAAACATCATAATAGATATTTACAAGAAACCTGGTTAGCAAGAGCAAAAAGTCATAATTTGGCTATATTTTGGCACTCTGTAGCTAGAATCCTGAAAGAATGGAGATTCACATTTGATGTACCAATCTCTGCTGAGGATTGAGAAAACTATTACCATCACTTGTTTGACCTCTCGGAACCTGTTGAGAAACATTTCTTAAGTAGTGATTTACCACCTACTGAAGTGTTACCCCTTTGGCCACCAGTGAGATCAAATGAGTGAGATTATGAGATCAAATATATGATAAAAGTCTTGTAGACCAATAAAGCCCCTGGTGAGGACTTTCTACCGGCCAAGCTATTCAAAAAATACGCCAACTGGTGGACCCCTCTCTTGGTGTTTTTTGTTTTTATTTTTCCCTCACACATATCAATAAAACCTGCCATATCCCAGTTGGGTGGAAGATTGAAATAGTAGTTCCTATATACAAAAAAGGAAATAAAAAGGACCCTAGCAATTACAGGCCCATTAGTCTAATAGACATTGTGTCTAATATATATGCCAGGTTCCTCTTGAGTAGAGTTAGGAGCTGGGTAGATGAAAAGTCCATTCTCACAGAAGAACAAGCTGGATTTAGACAGAGTTGATCCATTATTGCCAATTGCTTTGCCTTGAACCATTCAAATTACAAAATATGTCAGTAGCATTTGACACAGTTAACAGAGAAATATTATGGAGAAAATTGACTGTCCTCAATATGGAACCCAGACTGCTGGCACTGATCAAATCCCTTTACACAAAGACTTGCTTGAGTGTGGGATTTGGGGTTAATGGGGCCATGACAAATAGGATTGAAACAAAGGGGTAAGACAAGGGTGCATACTTGTACCTGCTATTCAGTCTACACATTAATGACTTACCAGGACTGATGAAGGATCCTGAAGTATTCATGCCTAAGGCATTCAACACACATTACAACACATTGCTATATGCTGACAATATAATTTTACTATTATATTCGCAAGTTGGGTTGTGTAGGTTGTTAAGACTTGGCTCCTACAGTCATAATAATTCTCTGATTATTAATAATCAAAGTAAAAAATCATGGTTTTCGGAAAATGACATCACAGCCATAGATGACAATTAGATGGTGAGCCAACAGAGCTAGTGAACATCTTTCCTTATCTAAGGATAGTCTTCTCTGAGACTAGATCTTGGCTCCCTTATCATCAAAGGAGCTCACTCAGAGTGAGGACACATGCACATTTAATGCTCAAATTAATAAATCACAGCTATCCAGTTTTTTAGCCTCAATTATTAAAGTATATAAGACCAAGGTTACCCCTATGCTCTTCTACGGAGCTGAAGTTTGGGGCTTAAAACACATACCATTATTAGAACAAACACAATCACAGCATTTGAGAAGTATTTTGGGTGTGGATAAAAGGACTTCAGCTGCTGCAGTTAGAGCCAAATTGGGAATTTATACAATTTGTTCTTTGTCTAAAGTCAGGGCATACAATTATTGGTGCAAAATCAATGCTATGGAAACTGACAGACTCCCAAAACTGCATCTGTTAGAACAGACAAAATCTCAATTACAGACCTGTTGGATTGTACAACTGACAAATTATATCAGGAGCTATGGTCTCCCTGTTTCGTGTCCAAGTTTCTCTGGAAAATAAGTTAAAAACATTGGTGTACAAAGAATTTTGGATACTGAAGCTCAGAGAGATATAGCCACCCTTAGTAAGGCTGGCATATTGAAATGGATGAGCTGCTATAAACATACCTTCCAAATCCCCAAGTATTTAAACACAGAAATGCCTAAACATCTTAGGGGGATATTTACTCAAGCAAGATTTGAGCAGCTGGACACAATGGTTAAATATGGAAGGTTTAATCAAGTTCCTTATAATGAACATACTTATATTTGTGGAGCCCCAGAGATAGAAGACATAACACATATATTATGTGAATGTCAATTGTATAAGAAAGAGATCAGTATCCTGGACCACATATTACGTAGATGAACGGCCTATTGGGATCCTTATATTAAAACAACATATGTCATGTGTGGTCAGAATCCAAAAATTACACATAATATGGCCCTTTATTTGAACAGTGCCGTTGAGAACTGTAGGGGTGACACAGAAATATGATTTGCATTTTATTTTACTTATTTCTTTTATTGTTAACACAAAAGAAACTGTTCTGTGTTTTATATTTTGTATTCTGATATGGCACAACAATACTTTAATCAATAAAGTATTATTACTACAAATAAACATCAAGCTATATTTTTCCTAGCCAAACTGAATAGTGTGTGTGCTTGCTTTGATCTGGATATAGGGATTGACTGGGAGTGTGCTGGATGCAAACTAAAGCGAATATTGTTCATAATAATTTTCCAACACTCTAAAGGTGCTTATTTTAAGCCACCGTAAATCTGTACATAGTGATGTATTACTACACTTATAGGGTGGTAGCATCTCTTATTGCTTTGAGCTCTTGAACATTCTCATTTCACGGGTATTTTTTTACTGCCAGGCCTGTAATTAGGAGCCAGTAGCACTGCACTGTTTTGCAAAAATCTGAACATGTTAATGGGCATACTTTTAAATGCTTTTTGAGAGTGAGTGAATTCTTCTGCCCCTACATAGGGAGATTTGCTCAGCAGAACTTTGAGATTTGTTTGCTCACACAGAGAATCAACAGCTTAATTAATGCTACCTATTCAAAGTAATGAACGCCTCACCCTAAATCATCTTACACTTGATACTTTTGTGTGCTGCAATCTTTTTAACAGGAGATAAATGGGAACAAGTTTTTTTTTTTTTTTTAACTTGAGACAAAGTTGCTCTACACAAGCCCAGGCTGATTTGATGAAAGTGACTTACGTTCACAGCATTTGCAACTGTTTTGGGGTCTGTGCATGTGTGTTTGTATGCATGTGTGCGCATATATAGAAAAATCTGGGATAGAAATAAAACACCATCACAATATTTCCAGGTCTCATGCTACCACCATTCTGATGTCGGTGGAGTACTGTCAAGCACAGGAGAACAGAAATGGATTTTCTTAGCTGGGAGATCAGATGGAATCACGGTCTCAAATAGTATGTAAATATGTAGTAATAAGCATCCCTCTACCTCCTTGGTTTAACGCACAATAGATAAAGCAATAATTGAACTGAAAAGCATCCTGATGTTTGAAAGGCTTGTTGATGCAGATAATTTATCAGGCTTTTCTCCATTTAAAAGTGGAGAAGATAAACAACAGTGAAACCCATCTACTCTTTACCAAAGATTAATGGATAAAATCTAAGAAGTATGTAAGAATGGAAATGGGAAAAACTCCTATGAGAACCTACTAGCTCTCCTAGATTTCTTTTCCAGATTCATATTCCAGGCATTTTATTGAAATGATTGATGGTCTTTCAAGAGGTAGCTTACAGTACAGTATAATTGACATAATCTAAGGTGAGATATAAAAGTAGCTGCTGATAGTACTCATCAGACATTAATGGTAAGGTAAGTTATTCACTAACAAGAGAATTCTTTTTGTTACTGGTGTCAATTACTGAATCCATGAAAAGAATATTTTGAACACACACCCTGCAGTGATAGGTAATGTTCAGCTTGGCAAATGAATAAATCCTTTGTACATCCACCTTCCTTCCACTATACTCAAAAAAGTGCTTACCATATGTTAGAGTTGACAAAGGAAGGAGGATATGTGGAGGCAAATGTGTAGGCATAAGAGTAGTGTTATTATTTATAATTTAAGTTATGATGTAGCCACTGAGTTATTTTGCAACTCATAAAGACTGTGAGGGGGAAAAAAAGATCAGTTATGACATACGAGTTTAGAGGATGGGTTGAATGAAATACAAATTATCACTTTGCTTTTTAGTTTCCCCCCAAATATGGATCTAAATGGCTTTGCTCTGTTATTAACTATACCATTTATTGAACAAGGAGGTGTGTAGCTCAGTAAGGCTTTGCAGGTCCTTTTAACTTCAGTTATAAGGATCTTAGACTGGCAGGCTGATAAATAAAGATGAGTGGGACAGATGGACCGGAAGCCTAGCATTATAAAATTGATTCATTTTTAAAAAAAATTTCATCATATTATTCTCAGTTATAAACTGTCTCAAGGGAAGACTGAATGCTGAGGATTAGCACAAGTAACATTTCAAACATCTTTTTTGTCTTTTTGTTATATCAAATATGATTTCGTGTGATATAAAAGACGGTGATCATAACTTTTGGAAATGTGATTACATAATGCAAACTGGTATGTTTCCTGTTCATAAAAAAGAAAAGTATGATCTTAAAAATATTTCTGTGTGCCCCCCAACCCCCAGTACAGGAATTAGCATCTCTTTTGGAGCATGTAAATATTGATATTTAAAAATGGATAACTTTGAGTTACTATGATCCTACTGAACAGATATATGTCTGTTCTGATGATTATGTGCGATCAATTCAGTGTTGATTCTAAAGACTACAGAATAGATCTTTTCCAGAAGGGTCTATTCCCAACTTGGTCCTTCAAGTCTTTCAACAGTGTAACTATCACTTCTGTAATTGAGTCCATCCATCTTGCTGCTGGTCATCCTCTTTTCTTTTTCCTTCCATCTTTCCCTGCATTACAGACTTCTCCAGAAAGCTAGGTCTTTGCATGTGTCTCAAGAATGTTAATTTGAGACTGGTCACTTGCATCTTTAGTGAAAACTGTGGGTTAAGTTGTTTGATGATCCATTTGTTTGTTTCTTGGCTGTCCATGGTATTCTCTTTGTTCTGACATTCAGTTTTCTTTCTTCTGTTTCTTAATCTTTGGCAGTCTCTTTTCACATTCATCATCAATAATGTCTATAAGTTCATGCCACAGTTCTTCTGGTTGCCAATTAATGAGGCTCAGGACTTCAGAGTGATTCTTGATGTTCTTCTTGAAAATGGTGGGTATATGTTCAAGATCATATCATGGAAACTGGTCAGGTTTCTTCTTACAATTTAGTTTAACTTGGAACTTGCACATTAGCAATTCATAATCTGTTCCACAGTCAGCCTCCAGCCCTGACTTTGCTGTTATAACTGATCTCTTCTGCCTCCTTCTACTAATAATATAGGTAATTTGATTTCTGTGCACTCTGGTGATGTCCTTGAATATAGATGTCCTTTTGGTTGTTTATAGACAGTGTTAGCAATGAAGAAATATTTGGATTGGCAGAAATTGATAAGTCTTTCTCCTGCTTCATTTCACTTACCTAGGCCATACACTCCAACAACATTTCCTCCTTAATATTTCCATCTTTGGCATTCCATTCTCCAACCATAAGCAGCACATTTTGTGTCAACCTTACAAGGTAGACCAGACAGGAAACACAACCAGATGAGCTAATTCTACTTTTTATGTAAAGCTACATTAACAGAATCTTTCATGTCTGAAAGTACATATCTCCCCCATCTCCTTTACAACCCAAGAAACTAGGGAGGGTCTTTTCTGAACCTCTTGTCCCCACCCACATTCCTGCTGTGGGCTCAGCTGCCATTTATCTGACCATTCCCTTGGTTGTGTTTCTTTGCCCTGTCTCATAAGGTCATTCCCACATACCATTACATCTTACTTGTATCTTCTGTCAATTTCAAATTGAACTTGATCATAAAACTCATCAACTTCCTCCTTTTCTACATCAGTGGTTGAAGCATAAACTTGGATAACAGTCATATTGAATGGTTGTCCATGAAGTATCATTGATATTATTCAGTTATTGATTGCATTTTAGCCAAGTACTCTTCATCTATACCCTTCAAAGCTATGAAAGCAATGCCATTCCTTCTTTGTTTTTCATGTCCTGAGTAGTAAACATGTGATTTTTTGATTGAAACTACCAAATTCCAATCCATTTCAATTCACTGATGCAGAAGATGTCAATGTGTCATTGATTCATTTCACTGTGTTGAGTTTTCCCACATTCATGCCATTCAGTCAGTTAGTCAGTCAGTCATTCTGTTTTTGCAGCTTCAGATTTTCTTTTCCTGTATGGCAACATCTGCAACTAGACTTCCGAAGGACTTTAATCTAGCCACATCATAAATACCATTAGTACTTTGAAAAATCTTCAGCACTTCCTCAATAGCATGTTGAGTACCATTCAATCTGAGGGGCCCATCATGTAGCACTATATCATGAATCATATTATCTTGCCTATTCCATGATTCTCTTGGTGAAATACAAGAATGGTTTACTATTGACTTCTCCAGCCATTGCCACTAAAGTGATCTTCTGTCTCTAGTATCTTCTTATATCACAGCTGCTCACTGTAGCTGTCTGTATGCTTCAGCTTGGCAACTGGGATGACCTTCATACTGTGGGTGAATCTGCTTGGGTTATATCATCTTAGCATTTATTCCTGGACTGCTTCATTCATCACTTCCAGGAACACACACTTACCACCACTACCACCACCTCTGCCAAAATGAGGCAGCCCAGTAGGATCTGGGGGAAGATATAGGTCTAGGGTTCTTTAAAAATGATTTAAAATAAACTCAGTTATTGATTTAATATATATACATACCACTTTCCACCTAGTACTTTGAATAACTTCACCCCCAGCTTTTTACTGTGGCTATTAAAAACATTCCATTTTTCTCTATAGTAGCCTTTAGATTCATGCTGTCTGATGCATTCCATCATTTTCCAAAACAATGAATAATCAATGTATTGCATTTATATTGTTACCTTGAAGTTTTTTTTATAATGTATGATCATATTACCTCTGAGCATTCTTGTCTTTTCTGCCCCGTATAAATTTAATTCCCTCAGTCGTGCTTTCTAAGTTTTATTCTATAGCCACTTCGCTCAAATCATTTTTAGCTGCTGTTATTTCTCCCCAGTTACCTATATAGTTTTCAGCCCCTCTGTGAGAATCTGAATTAAAGATGGCAAACCTTTTTTTGAAAGCTACATTCACAGCTGGCTTCCATTATTGGATATGGAAGACAAGAATTCACAAATATATGCTATTTAATCTCCAGTTTTGGAAAAGCTCTAGATATTTGGAATGCAGAAGTGGATATCTGGTTTGCCTCCTATAGGGAGTGACCAGGCACCTCCTTCCTTTTTCTTTGCTAATAATAACACTACTAATAAGGGGCTGTCACAGATGAAGATTCCATGGAGGCTGGAATCTTAGAACTAAAAAAACCCTTTGAAAATAATCTAGTTCAGTCTCTGCTAAGGCAGTGAAAAATGAAGTCTCAATCAACAGTGCAAGTACTGACTAGCAAATTAATAATTACTGTGAATGATCCTAAAGCTAAAGGTTAACAGAGTTACTTAGGCCTAGGCCTTCTTTTAAATAGGCTTCTCCCAATGCAACCTTTCCTTTATTCATTCATTCATTCATTCATTCATTCATTCATTCATTCATTCATTCATTAAAAATTTTTAAACCTTAAAACTTGTCTTGTTTGTGGGAAAAAGGTTTAAAGCTACTTTACAATAGTTGTTGATATTAGGAGGAAGAGAAGAGGGAGCAACATGAACATTGCAATCCAGTGGCTACAAAGCAAGATTCCTATTTAGGTATGAGCCTCAAGGTCAAATGGGAGATATCATAATCCCCATCCCTATATCCCCAGTAAGAGCACATCTGTACTTACTGTTTAAGTTGTTCCTGTCCTGGGCTCACACTGGCTTGACTCTAAACCGGCTTAAAAAAAAATCCCATTGGATTGAAGGACAATCTCTTGCCCTGTCATTAGAACTGGTCAGCAAGTGTTCTGGAGGGCAAAAATGGATGATGTCACCCTCTATCAATCCTCTGCTCATTCTCAAACCACTTCCACACAACTTTTCCTCTCCACTCCAAAAGCGCACCTTTTGCTCTCTGTCAGCTAAAGTTCTGCCCATTTGAGCTAGAGTACTTCAGTTTGCTGTAGACTAACCTCAACATTTCATTGTATCATGCACCCAGATAGGTTCTATGTCTTTTCCAAGCTCCAAGGAAATAGCACAGCAGTTAAGATCTTTCCTTAGAGAAAATGACTAGTTTTATACCCAGCAGTAATGCAGTCTCTCTCTGTCTCTGTCTGTGTCTCTGTCTCTCTCTCTCTCCCTCCCTCTCTCGCTCTCTCACACACACACAGACCAATTTTTGATTTTTCTGTAGCAGGTTGCTTTCTTCCTGTGCTTAAAACAACAACAACTTCAGAGCTTTACAATTTTACCATTTCTCCACACATCTGAGGAAGGAGGGTTTCAGCCCCAGTTCCTATATAGCCTGTAGCTTATTATAACCCTTACAGTCTATGCTGATCTTTGATTGTAATAAAGATTTGATTTGGAAACCCCTTCCTAGTAAAACTAGGAAGCTTGGAAAGAAAAGGAATAATAACCAAAAAAAATCTTTTCTGGGTTTCAAACTGTCAACCTTTGACTTACAAAGTAAGTTTATACTGATTGGCTAATACAGCAGTTATAGTAAAGTAAAAGTCTAAAATGTAGTGGTAAGCATTAGCTGAACTGAAGGGGAATTCCTTCCTTTGACAAATAGCTAATAAACTGCCCTGGTTAGCCTGCAGCAAACTGAAGCTCTATAATCCAAATGGAGAGGACCATAGTCCTGAAAAAGAGACAATGAATGGTTGGAGCTGGCCTGTATGGAAATAAAGCGTTCCAGCCCAATTAAAAGGGAACACTTGAGGAAGCATAACAGGAGAAAACTATTTTCAAACAGGAGCAACAACACATGTAGGGAGATCAAATTTGTAGTGGGAAGGAGGTGAGCAAAGATTGACTGTCTGTTTTTGCTCTCCTCAAAAATAGTTGCCTTCTTGTTCTGGTGTTGAGGCAACAAGCCTATGCAGGTTAGGTGCCAAGGAAATCTAAACCAATTTAACCGCAGTTTATAGAACCATGGAGAAAAGTGCATAATATGTTAAAATGTTGTGGCTTCTCACCCAGAACAAAGTCCTACCCTGTTCACTTGGGATTATTCCATGAGTAAACTTCTTTTTAGAGAAAAGGGAAGAAAAATCCAAGTGAAGTTCACATATTTGCTAGGTAGTTGGCTTGCTATGCAGGAACTGTATGGAATAGCTTTTCCATGCAGACACACACACTACAGAAAAATTAACAAGGAACTGAAGAAGAAAACTAAATTGAAGCCTATGACTATTTACAAGCAGAGAACAGAATATGATGCTTCAGGATATATTGGTGGATGGATGAGATCCAGGCTCCTTTATTTCAACCACCAGATATAAACCCCTCTGCTTGAAAAAGACATTCACTTCACTTATGGTTAATTGTCTGCAATTCTGACTTTGTTTTGCAAAGTAACATGATGTGATGAAGAGTTACTAAGAAATGGAAGAACAATAACAGGAGGGAACTGGAAAATGAGAGAAAATCAATTGTCATTGTCAGATCCCATTATTTCTTAAAGTCTTTCAGAGAGTTCCCACTATTTATAATGAGCACTACTGACCTTTGTAAGTACATTCAGTGGGAAAAAATAGCAAGATAAGATTCACAAAGATAATATATTTCTGTTCTGAAAATGTAGATTGCAAACAAAATTAAAAGGGAGCATGTCCATTACCCCACTTTTGGAGTGGGGAGTTGAAATCTTGGACTTGATGGAGCAAAAACATTATAAAACCAGAAAAAAAGTGGCATGTTTGGGGAGAATACAGGAATATTGCTTTTCTTGGTGTTTTCTCTGAACCCCAATTTGAAATGTCTCTGTCCCCTTAAATACTAAGATTCTAGGTTTGCTGAAATAAAATGATACAAAACTTTTTGAGAATGGGAGTCAGATTTAGTTTTGCTCATGCAACATGTCCATTCATTTCACTGAGAATGTTGCAGGAAATATTTTGCACGAAAAAAGCAACAATGAATTATATCTTAGGAATACAAGACATCTACTATTATGTTTGCTCAGTGGAGTATGCTCAATATTTTATGAACAAGCATGCTTGGTGGATGTAGGGGCTGATGAATCAGTCTATTTCCAGTCCATGTCATTTTCTCATTCATTCAGTTATAAGTTCACTTGGTTGCATTTCTGAATTTATTTAAGGTAGCTGCACCAAAATGTGATTTAAATGCATAATTTTAAATGCATCTCAAAACTATGCATATTATAATTTATTATAATACTTTTTTGTGGTTCAATGGATCACATTTTTACAATGTGCTTTTTAGCTATGGAGGTATGGAACAAGTAAATTCATATTTGAATTAATCAAGGCTGAAATTTTCAGCCATTCTTAAGTACTTTTTGTTCCCATTTAATATGAAAATTTTCAAAGCATGCAAGCAGACTTTGTGCAGAATATTTTCAACAAGAAAACCATGTTTAAACAAACAAATCAATATCCATTTATAAAGATGAATAGTACAGTATTAAAATAGAAAATAAATACAGAGAAAATGTAGAAAGCCTCATAACTTCCTCCATCTAAAAACGTTATGTAGTCATAGCCAACTGTTTGCATTGGAGGAAGTAGATCAGGCAGTGTTTACAGATTCCTTAACAATCCTTTGAATACTACCTAGAATACAAGGTGAATTGTTTGACATTCTCACTGTCAAGTACTTCTGCTAGCCTGTCATTAAAAAAGATTGCTGGACCCTGACCATTTGCCAAATCTTTAAGGCTTGAATTGTCTCTTTATTGGCATTGTTTTTTCCTCAGTATACAAAGGCAAAGACAAACACGCTTGCCTTACTTCCCATTGTGGCCATCTTTTTTCCCTCCACAGATTGAACAGAGATTCATTTAAAAGGAAGAAGCATAGAAAGAATATTTTAATAAATAAATAAATAAATAAATAAATAAATAAATAAATAAATAAAAAACCTCTGCAGTGGGGAATTTTCTTCACCCAGGGAACCCTGACTCAGTGTTCTAAATGAAAAAGAGATCCTGTTCAGGAAAAAAACATTATTCCTGAAACTCATGATCAGCAATGGTGTGTAAAGGACAGAATCAAATTAGTCTTTTCCATGTCCGTTGTACCTTCCTAAGGAAAAATGCACCAGCCTTGCTGAATTAATGGATACATGAGAGGAAAGCCAAGGAAAGACCTCCCTTCCACTTTAGTGACCCCCACCCCCCGGTTCTTTCAACAGAGCACTAAGCCTATGTATTAAAAAATGCCTATTAGACCTGACATGAGCTTCAGGAAGCTCCAGTTAGACAATATATGGGCAGATGCCTCTATGGAAGTGTTAGCTTTCCTTCAGCCCAAACCAAAATAGCCATGGAGCACAGTGTCTAGTAGGCAGCAAGAAGATGGCATTCCTGGTCAACTTACAGTGACGAGTAGGCCCTGAACCGATCCTAGCTCCTGACCTCATCATCAACCAAATTATTGAGGAAATGTAGATTATGTCCATTGCAAAGCTTTGGTTGGGAGAAGAGAGAAAATACTACTTGAACCCTGGAATAGCTCAAATAAGATTTGTCTGCTGAGGCCTGGGGGGAGATGAAGACAATGTTGTGAGGACATGTCATTTAAAATTTGTTAGAACGGCATATTTGTGCCATGGCTAGAAGGATGTGAGGATGAACCATCTGCCTATTCTGATTTTCCCCATGTTTTTCTGCTTCCCACTTCTTTTTCTGAACTGCAGCCTACCTGCCTGTAGAGAGCCACAGCTTGCCCAATTTTAAAAGAGTTTTTGGCAATTATCCCCTAAGTATTTATTAATGCTTGTTAATTTACTTTTGGCCTTTTTGCAAACAATGGCACTCTTATCACAATTAGAATAAAATGCAAATTATGAATAAAACACAATTAACACTTACTGAAACATCATTGACCATATACAGACAGAACAATGATCACTCACCTGATTCAACACCCAAATGAGGTTACTCATCAGATGCGAGTCTGAATTTGCCTATCAGTTGAATGATAGCTGAAAGGAAGTTAGCTTGAGTTCCCTCATCAAGTAGTTCCAAAACTTTCAGTTACTTTCCCTTCGTACCATGATGAGGGAATACCACGATGATTATATGACTGAGGGAAGGCCTATTAAAACCAAGGCAGGCTTATAAGGGAGAATATATTCTTTTAACTAGCATTGGCTCACTTTGCCCCTCAGAGATTGTTTTGCTGAAAATTAGCAGCACACTGTCTGTTTAAGAAGTGTTATCCCTGCCCCTTTTTTATAAATATATTAAATCATCATCTAATGGGTGCAAAACATGGTTTGTAGCCTCAAGAACCATCGACATTACTTTGTGACCCACAGAACGCACAGCACACAAACAATTGGCTCAAAGACCCTCAGCCCTTAAAACACATCAGGTCCGTCAAGAGAGGACCATTTTGGGTCTTGATCTTATCTATGTCAACAGCCCTCAATATGTGCAACCCAGAGCAGCCCTTGAACAAATAGAAGTTCTGCATCCCTGAAGTAGGCTTAACACATCTAAAAGAGTTTAAAACAAAACAAAACTTCCTAACACCAAAAATCCAAATTCTGGTTCTGCTCACCAACATGATATAAAGATGTCAAGGCCCTGTTCACAGCTGCTCCCTCTGATGAAACATTGCTCATACTTGTAGAGGGCTTTATAGTTTAGAATTTTTAACTGATATTCAGAAATAGTCTAGGAGCCAGTAAAATGCTGGAACAAATAAATTACATGCCCATATTGAAGCAAACATTCCAACATATTTTGAAGGCAGCCCAGTGTAGAACTTGTTAACGTAAGTATTACATTTGGGTATAATTAAAGTGTATGCCACCATGACATCACTTCCCTTAACTGCAGAGGCAGGGATGGGTCCAGTAATGCATACTGATAATACATTACAATGTTAGTCTAATCATGTTCTATTCTTTGGGGAAGAACAGTAACAACAATAACAGCAGCAAAACACAAAACCCTAACTGAAAAAAATTAAGCCCATCTTTTTCAGTGATATCATCATAGTATCAGAAGGCCTGCTGCAGCCCCTCTGAAAGATTTGGAGTTGCATCTCCTGACTCCTCAAATGATGCCCAAACTCTGTTCCAAGCATCCTAATGTTTACTACAAATACAAACACTTTTAAAAACTATTAAAATAGCTTCAAGATTCATTAGGAATGAACAGCTTTCTAAAGCCAGCCAAAAGATCTCTGTTAAGATAAATCTTCAAATCTGGAAAGGGGAAGGGTCAAAAGTTGGTACAAAACTGTTTTCAACTCCTCTTTTTGTAATATTTGGTTATTATTTTCGCTTTTACAAGAACAACAGCAGAGATCTTTCCCTTGTTGGCTACTATACCAAAACTCTGAATAGCCATTTCATTCTCACAGGATCTATGGAAATATTGCTTCAGCTGAATGCTGCTCTAAGGATTGTCTGGGCAATGCTGGCTGGCAGCTTCCATAAAAGCACCAGGGCAGCTCTTAGGCCCAGTTTTTAAAAAAAAAAATTAATTAAAGATTTTAAATAGAGTAGTAAAAGCAAATACAAATTAAACTCAGAAAAAGAAAAAGAGATAGAAAGAATAAAAGTGCAAAGAAAGAAAAAGAAAAATAGGAAAAAAAAAAGAAGTAGAATAAGGAAAAGAAATACGTAAAGAAGTAAAAATAACTCATCACCCCCTATAAAGTTACAAACAAATATTTATTCTTTCCATCACCTTTATCTTCTATGTGGCAAAACCATAAATCATCAACTTTTCAATCCTGGTGTCAGCAAAAAGTCCATAAAGGGTTACCAGAGCTTTATGTCTTGTTTTAACTTTGATCAAGCAAACCAACTTTATATTCCTTTCTTTTACTTCTACTTCTTTCTTGATTTTTAACTCATTCAGATGTTGTCTTTCTTTTTCCCATTGCAAAGACTTTGAGGGTTTAACAGACCTCTTTTGTATATCCAGTGGAAAATCATTATCCAGGTCACTGTCTTGGTTTGTCTTTTATATTTCCCCTTTGATTTTCAAACCCTTAATCAATTTCTTTTGATTAATAAAAAGTCCTTATCAGGATTGTTCTCTTGGCTCTTCTGTATCTTGTAATCCACACTTTTTCCTATCATTTGTATTTCCAATTTGAATGCCTTTTGTATTTTGTAATCCACACTTTTTTTTTAAATACAGTAATTCTGATTCCACTATTTCTGCATCAAGCAAAATTTGTTTGACATCTATAATTCCTTCCTTAACATCTTTTAGACATAGTCTATCCATAGAAGCAGATATTGTTACTGATATTGTTGATATTGTGGCTACTAATTTCTGGCCCCATACTTCGAAGATCTCCTTTATTATTACAAATGTTATCGTATTTTGTGTCATTTTGTAAATCCAAATCCTAAAGGCAAGTTGTTTTGTTTTGTTTTTCTTTTTTGCCTGAATTTTAGTCCCCTCCAGTGCCCAATTTAAATCATAGGTCTCTTATTTCTTTTATGACTTGTGGTAGTCAAAATAATTCTGGTTCTCACAAAAAGTTGTTTAGCTTTTTGCTGTTTATTTCAAGTTCTTTAAGTTCTGAAACTTATAATTTTCCTTTTGTTCAGGAATAAAGATATACTCAACAGGTGACTTTTCAGACTTGTCGTTCCAAAGACCTCTAATAGCCTTAATATATTTAAATAATCAATTTCCAAAAGTGAGGTTAGCAAACTTAGTGTCCTTCATAAGGTGCCAGCTCTGGTTGTGAGCTTAATGATTAATTCTTTTGTCTCCTGGAACTCAGACCCTCTAGAGACCACTATCCTGCAGTCTCCTTGTGAGGAACAGCTGTCTGGAGCACATGTGGGTAATCTCCCATCCTCTTCTTATCTGGAGAGGTTCCAAAGAACTGATCTACTCACTGGTTCTTCAGTCTTTGCCATGGTTATTGTCTCTGTTCTCCATAGAGATGTGTTTACTTCACCATGCCTCCACAGGACATCCCTGCAGCTCTTAAGTCCATTTTTTAACCCCCCTATTCCCATTTTTAAGTGGGGAAGCAAACGTAGGGGATGGTAAGGAATAGAAAGTGAGATTTCTCAGATTGAAGTCCAAACATTCCTGTGTTACTGGATTTTTTTTTCCCCCTAAAGAGAAATTGTGGATAGTGTGGAAGCTCCAGAGCAAGACGTCTAAGGAATTTCAAGGGAAGCTGAAAGGCTAGAGAAAGTTCATAAGGATGGCTTGTCTATCCCTAGCCACAACTAAAAGATTTGCTTTTAAAAGGCCCAGACCTTGGTATGACTTCCATTAAGTCTTTAGAATCATTTAAAAATCTATAGTCACAAATCAAAAATAGCACACACTAAAGTACTGTACATGTTTTATACCTGAATTTTGCTAGACTCTTTATGTCATGTCTGCCTTTGGTCAGAGCCTCAGAACTCTGTTGCTTTGAGGACCATTTCTTTGGCAGCTCGTATTTCTTCTGCCTTCCTTGAAGGTTATTAAGTGATAAGGCTGGGCTGGAGGAAAAGAGCTCTGTGCTGCATGATTATCAAGAGCTAAGAAACAATCACTGTTTCGACATACAAAATTGGTAGGTTGGCCTCCATAATAGAAATGTATTTGGGAGAGAAACTTCATCTATGATTTCGCCTTGGGATGTCACAGTGTATTGTAGAATGATAACAAACTATCATTTTCTTCTTCCCACTTTCATTTCTCCTGCTCAAATGCAGACTATTTTCTGGAAATGTCTACCTGCCATTTCTGCACTGGAAGATAAGTTGAAATTTTGTTCCTTGTAATGACAGCACTAACTCGGCAACAAGAAAATGTATGTGTAGCTTCTGCTTTGTTCAGGAGCAGTGGTTATGCAGCAGTTCCTACCATAGGTCAGGAAGCAGGTCACTTCATGCTCTTATCTGGGCTGCCTTCAGCTGTCAGCCTTCACTCTTATTCCCCAACTTCCTGTGTGTCTTTGCAAGCTGTGTTGAGCAGTATTTAATCTTCATCATTAATGGAAATACAGGTGATCAAGCAACATCCAGCACAACTTGATAGACCACTGCAATTTTGTAGAATAATCAAAGGGTAGTTGTGATGCATAATTATTGCTACAATAATGTGAGGGGCTTTTGATGAAGTACAGATCATGGGTATTGTTAATGTAAAAGAAAGAAGAGGCACAGGGATACTCCAGCAACTTCCCTATTTTCCTGTGTGATGCTATGATTTTTGCAAATTTTAGCACATTTGTTTTGCTGGGTTTAGCTCCATTTCTTAATGCTCTTTGCTTTATTATGTGATGTTTTGTTATTGCTTTAAGAAATTGTATAATTGTGGTAATTTGTAATTTTCTTGATTATCATATTATATGGTTTTAATTATGCTGTATACTGATCTGGGTACTTTTAATAGAAAAACACCCTGTTGAATTTTTTCAACAATGCTATCTTACTGTGATAGCCTTATTTATAAACAAACCCTGAAAGAATGACCATATTGCATTGGTCTCAATAGGAGTTTTTTTTAGCCTGTGTTTAATTTTCTTGTAATTAACATGTCCTTCAGAGTCTTTAAAGAGTGATTGCTTTCAGATTTTTCTTAAGGCTAAAACCAAAACTGGTGTTTCCAAACCAAAAATCTCTGGAAAAAAATAATGTTAATTTTGAATTCCCTAATAGTTAAATTTTGTAAAATTCCATACAGTTTTAGAACTGTGATTTAGTTACATTTTCACTGATAATATTTATTTTTCTTCTTTGTGAGAGAACATGTTGACACTTATAGAAATGTGCTGTTTGAAACGCTCTTTTTCTTACTTGCCAGTTCAAAATATATTTTGAGAAATGCTTTGAACTTTCTTGTGGAGAAATGACTACTCCCCTTGAGTAAATACAGGCTTTCACTGTATGGTTCTAGGAAGCCAATGACAGCAGAAAATGGCTGGCAGATTTTGAGGTCATCTGCATGTCCCCCTGTTGTTCTCAGTCAGAAGACAGCCTTTGAGCAAAGTCAGTATGACCAAATCTGAGCTGCTAAGTGTCATTCAGTTCCTTTCAATGTTATTTACTTTGAATGGTTATGTGCCTTTGGATAAGTAGTGTGATTATACTTGATTTTGATAGAATTTCTCATGACTGTGGTAATGGACTTCAGAATCATGCAGTCAGAAAACCTTATATAAGTTCAAATTAGTAATGTCTTTCCCACCTATTTTAAAAGTGGTGCTGCATTTTCCATATTAGTCATTTGTGCTTCTTATTAAGGTTGTGGACATATTTCATTGGGACCCATTTTGTGTGGAAAACAGATTTCAGGAAGGGAGATTGTAAATGTATGGATTTATCCCAAATGAACAACATGTTTGAAAATAATGCAATT
Organism: Python bivittatus; assembly: GCF_059951505.1. NCBI lineage: Eukaryota > Metazoa > Chordata > Lepidosauria > Squamata > Pythonidae > Python > Python bivittatus. Next base: position 7,691,360 of record NW_028277075.1, on the reverse strand, counting down.
CTTTCTTTTATTTTTCTGCTCCTTAAAGCTGCATAAACAATAGCATGTCTTGGGCATCATAAGGTCACTGAGTTTCCTATCTTTGGACATTTCCACATAGTACTTTTTCCACTCTCCAATCTCCTCAAAGCACTGAAATTGACTATGTGATCATCTTCATTCCTGCCAGTCTTAGAATATTGAAAAGAAGGTGGGAAAACCATGACCCAATCTGTGCTCCTTCCAGCTGTCTATTAAGAGAGTGCAAATATCACCATTCAATCAGTGGTCTGCCTCCTGAACTACAGCAACTCCTGAAGTAACAAAAATCTCCTTGCAAAATGCCCCCACTGGACATGGAAGTAGGAAGAAATGAATTGTTCCTTCATTATTTTCCCTTGGTGTTTGGAGACTGGCAGAAATTCTGAGCTAATGGTATGAACAGAAAGTCACATGGCTGTCAAGACAGCATTCTTTCTGTCCATAAATTCCGACTGAAAGAGTTAAACCAATAATGGCAACTATGGATGCAGGCTGAAGTGTAGATCCTCTATATGTGTATGTCTGTGTTTATCAGGTAGGATTGGGGCAAAAACTAAAGGCTGATTTAAGCCCAGAAGTTGGGGGGCAGATACTGTATGTTGCTTATATAAGGTAGGAAAATTAAGCCAGGCAGTTTTCTACAGGGATTGTCAAAACCAACCTAGAATGATTACAATCTGGTTCACTGATGAAGTTGAGTGTAAGATCTACTAGTTAGCTCCAAATCTAGCTGGTGGGAGATGGGGTGAGCAAATGGAAAAACCATCCATCTTTGAGCCAAGATGGTCTGCAGTGTCACAGTTTGTCACAGATTGCAGAATGAGTGCTACTGCAGATGAGCTGAAAGAAAATTGACTTGCTGCCCAAAGAGGTTGATGCTGTGTAAACAAATCAACACAATGCCAAGATTGGAACAAATGCTGCCAGTGGAGGAACCCTTTAAATTCAGGAACAAATAAATATGAACTATTACAAGCAGCAGGCAAAATAACTGGGAAAAGAATTGAAAATAACATGCCAAATATCACAGAGCTATTACTTAAATTATGGTGCTGTGACATTGTTGTTATTATGATAGGTATACGTATGGATATGGTATGTGTGGTAAGAGGGGTGTGTGTGTGTGTGTACACATAGTTGCTGACTCTAAATTTTCATTTGGATACAAAATTTTTACTTTTGTGAGCTTCCCAAAAGTAATTGATTGACCACTGTCTGAATTAGGATGCTGAATTTGGTATGATATTGTAGGGCTCATCAGATGATATTATATATAATATTTTAAATCTAAGTTTGAAAGATATTTCAAATATGATTTGGTTGCTTATCTCAAAATAAAACAATATAAGCAGAAATCTGCTAGATCACATGAAACACTTATCTGATCCACCACTTCTTGGTGGGATCCTTGGGTGCTAAATAAGATGCTGATGGGAAACCAACAAGCAGTACGCAAGGGAAGCTGCCTTGATTTGCTGTTTTCTCCTCTCATCCCCATCAACTAGTACTTAACATATGCTAATTCTAATGTTAGAGTTTATATTCAGCCATATTGATATACAGGCATTGATAAGCCTGAAACCTAACGTCCATTCTCTGAGAGAGACATACATTGATTGATTGATTATGTGGAATCAAATTGGTGTAGACTCTAAGTGACCATGTAGATAAAACTTCTCTTGATCTATCCCAACCTGGTCCTTCAGGTCTTCCAATGGTGCACCCATCACCACTGTACTTGCTGCTGTTTGTCCTCTTCTTTTTTGTTCCTACTTTCCCAGAATTATAGACTTCTCTAGAGAGATAGATCTTCCCATAATGTGTCCAAAGTATGATCATTTGAGCCTGGTAATTTGTGCATTGAGTGAGAACTCTGGATTTATTTGTTCAATGATCCATTTGTTTGTTTTCTTGACTATCCATGTTATTCTTAGGAGTTCTCTCCAACACCAAAGTTCAAAAGCATCAAACTTTTCCTATCCTGCTTCTTCAAAGTCCAACTTTTGCTTCCATAGAGTGTCACAGAGAAAACTGTTGCCTGCATGAATCTGATCTTCATAGGTATAGACACATTCCAGGATCTGAATATTTTTTCCAAGGTCTTCATGGCTACTTAACAAAGTATTAATCTGCAACATATTTCTTGGCTGCTGGTTCCTTTGCTATTGACAGTTGATCCTAAAAGGCAGAAGCTATACTTCAAGATCTTCATTGTCAGTTCTAAGACTGCTTGCTGTACCTGTTGCCATTAGTTTGGTATTCTTTATATTTAATCTTAATCCCATTTTTACTGGACTCCTTGACTTTCATTAGGAGAGAGTATATTGGATGTTGACATCTCTACTGTATAAAATTTCAGTATACTCCTTCCATCTTTGTTTGATCTTTTTAGAATCAGTTACTATTTGTCCATTGGCATTATTTAGCATAACAATTAAAGTTTGGAACTTCCTTCTGAGTTCAGAGATCTTTTCAACCAAAGCATGGATCAGAAAATTTAATGTATAATTCATTACAGAATCTTGTGATAAATGAACAGGTCTAAGCCCGCTTGGTTCCGATTCTGTGTCTTCAAGAGGCTCTATTTCTCATTGATTTTGGCGGGGGGGGGGGGTATTATGCAATGATTGGTACAATGTCCTGTACTGGGATTTATTTATTTTTTTCTGAATGTCAGTAGGAATTGAGCAGCGAGTCTGACTGCATTACCTCTGCAGTGATCCAGACTTGGTCAGGCTATTTCCAATACTCAAGTTCAGGCCTTATTTTGAATCAGGTGATATCTTTATATGTCTAGTGCTCAGTTAAGTAGGTTATAGTAAGCACAACAATCATAAATCAGAATGAGTAGACTGCACAAGTTTGAATCATTGGTAAACTCCTAGAAGTAGAAAGAAGGGGAAAGGAATGACTTGCCATGAATCCTTTAGGAAAACTGAATTCTTAGGGGAAGTGAAGGGCACTTCTTCACGAACTGTAGAACTCCCAGGTTCTGTACTTAGACTGTGTAATTTGAAGGGAGGACTCCCTTTAGGATTGGATGGGTCAGGCAGGCATCCCTTAATATCTTTTAACATCTGTAATGAAGAGACTACAGACAATCCTGATACTGTTCACCAATCACAAGCTCAGGGTTGGGTGATACCATCCTTCATTTCATGGAGCACTCAAACCTACTGTCATGAGCTGTCAGATTCAGAATCTGACTCTGACTCTGATGAAGTTGCTTCAACTGAGCCTGTGGATTGTCAGGTTTAGGAGTGTTAGTCTCAGGAATGATCAAGCCATGATTCATCTGAGACTATCAACACAGGCATCTCTTGATCAGCTGGATGATAAGGCACGACCTCCAAGCCCCAGGTCTCAATGCATGCAGTGGTGAGCAGAGCAATGCCACTCAATGAGGCTCCACGTGAGACAAAGGGCGAGACTTGAGTAATTGCAGCCAGCTGTCTGCAGATAGATTTATGTAGCTACTTTGCCTTCAGCCTTTGTTGGAATCAACTGCTTGGAATTCCAGCTCTGACTCTTGTTCCTGTAACTTGCTCTTGAATCTCTGACTCTTGGACCATCTGACTACCTGACTCAGCTCTCTGTTACTTCCGGAACACATTTAGACCAATCTTTTGCTACTTGGGCTTTAAATGGAAATATTCAGGCAAGCACTCTTTGCAAAGTCCTTGGTTTATGATCTTGTCTGCTGTTATCTGCTTAGCTGTAGTAAAAACCTCAAGTCCTTAGCAACTGTGTCTGTGTGTGTTTGTGTGCCTGCAACCTGAAACAGAACACCACATACCTATTTCTGTTCACATTCTCATGTTGTAGTCCTGGGCCTTAATTTACCCTGTGTAACATATTGAGCATATTGGACCTCTTAATTACTATGTGTGGTTGTAAATATCTATTTACCATCTAAATTAGTGGCCATCACCATATCCTTTAGAAACAAATCTCATATTTTAACTATGTGAACATGGATCTATGTATTTTCACCTTGTTCTTCTACCAATTACCTTTATTAGATGCCCTCAGGTCCCATTATTATGAGAGAGGGAGAAACCTGCTATTCACTTGCTCTAACACCATGTATAATTCAAAATGTTATGGAAAATGGCAACTAAAATGATTAATAGCACCAATCCTTAAGGCTACATTGATCCCCCTCCTTGATTAGGCCACTGATTCCCTGGAAGTGGGAGAAAATATCATTAACTTTCAGGGGCAGGCAAAGGTCATAGCACTTTTGTACTGGAACTAATGCCAGTGGGAATAATAATATAATGATATAACTGAAGTCTAAACAGGGGCTAACAAAACGCAATTTCTGTTTTCCCATAATATGATTTAACATGATGACATGGTTCACATGCCATGCTAAGAAATGGCTAAGATTCCCACAATATGTTGAACAAACAACTATTCCCAACCCCTTTTTAGCCTAATCTAACAGGTTGAGAGAATGCAACAATATTGAATGCCAGCTGCATTCTTCGAGAAGGGAGGAGTCTGACCCATAGGGGCAACCAGCTATTCATCTCCAATATACTCTGGAGAATAGTATTGCTGCATTCCTAGAGCTTTTTCAGACTATCCAATCTGACTGGATTTTTTTGTAAATAAAGGGCACTTATGAATCTATTCAGAAGTAAGTTCCATTGAATTCAGTGGGAATTACACAAAAAGTGAATGAAGAATTCTGATCTAAACAATTAAATCACTTTCCTACAAAGACAGAACATTTTCAGGGAAATTTATATTATTAGAAAAAACTAAAGAAATTTATGTTAGCGATTCGGGTAATCTGGAAAGGAAAGAAGATATATTTTTCCTTTCCAAACACCATTAGAGCTTTTTCATGCCTATTAGAACAAATGTATTGCTTTTTATTTCTGTTTTACACATTTTTTTGTGTTACTATTTTCATTTTTAGATTGTCAATGTGCCAATTACACTGAATTTATTTCGAGAATAAAATTTCCGACTATATTTTATCAGATTGTCTAAGAAAACCCAAAAATAAAGGAGGCAAGAAATATACTGACACTTCAGACCACATGAAATTCATTGATTCAATCTTAAAATATATTAAGCTATGCTTCTAATGAAATAGTTATGCAAATATGACTAACATCGCAAGAAAATAATGCATATCCATTTCTAATTTTATGTATATATTTATTGCATTATTATATTTTATATCATTATTAAGAAATAATACTCTGAAGCAAGCATATCATAAGCCTGGTTCTCTTATACAGCCTGAAATGATGAAATAATAGGTTTATGATGTGCTCCTGAGCTTTGTCTTCTTGACTGACAGAATAACATGTTAATTTCCAGCATTTATCCAGTACTAATCTTCAGACATCTTCACAGATATTACATTTTAGTAATATAAAATCCATCTTTTGCATCTACTTATTCCGTGATAGTAAATTGGAGATCTGTGGAGTCTGATATACAGTTAGATTTGATTCCTCACCATAGCTGTGTTCAGTCATATCTCCTGGTCAGTAATGTAGGGTCTACATTAGAGATTGGAATTCTGGGCTAATCTATCTGCTAAAGAGAAATGTTTGTCATTTTTCATGCTTCCCAATGATTTGTGCTAATGCCCAGATTATAATATGGTCTAACCTGTCTTTCACTCTTTGCTTTTAGGCAGGTTTTGAAATTTCATTGTAATTCCTATTCTGTTATTTCTTGTCCTATTTCACCTACCACTTTACACCCATAATTTGACAGTTTTGTGTTGTATTTTTTTTTCTCATTTGCTTTTTTATGTTTTGCATTTGATAAGCCAGTCCGTGTATGTGTTGGAGCAGGAATGAGCCCTTTACCCTCCAGCTGACATCCCCATTGCTTCTAGCTACTAGACATTCCTAGTCTTTTTCCTGACTAGGTGCCAATCCAAAGATATCTTCCTGGTGCAACAGGTAGACAGTAATTACCTGCTTTAATTATGGGGACCCTCTGACCTGTGCAAAACAAAAACAAAAATCCCCTCTTACCTTACAAATTTACTGTCAGGTTTGTAATTTAGTTGGCAAACCTGATGGCCAACCCTTGTCAGTACATGCTGCTCTGAAACCTACCCTTAATTGAATGTTCTAGATCAGCATATACTGTAAGATTTGTTTAATGCCAATGGTAAGACAAGTTAATGTAACACAAGGCAAAGAAATAATATCCTAACTTCAATTTAAATATATGCCTTATTCCAGAGTAACTACTCCTTTTCTTCTTCCACAGATTTGGAATTGATAAGACCTGCATAATCTTTTTTTTTTTCTGCCTTTCTATTTTTACCACCAATGACCCCCAATCTCCTGTAGTCTTAAGAACCAACTGTCTGCTCTCAGAATCTTTCTGCTTCTCCTTTTTCTTTTGCAAAAAGAGTGAATGCAGAATATAAATTGTAGAAATAAATCACATACAAAGCTGAAAGAGGCTTGATTGATTAATTAGGTGCTAATTAATTGGTGTCAACTCTTAGCAACCATATAGATAGATTTTATCCATGACAATCTGTCCCTAACCTGTTCTTTCAGGTCTTCCAGTGGTGCACTCATTGCCACTCCATCTGAGTCCTTCATCTTGCTGCTGGTCATCCTTGTCTTCTGTTTCCTCCCACCTTCCCCACATTACAGCCTTCTCTAGGGCTTCTTCTAGGGCTTTGCATGAAATATCCAAAGTAGGATAATTTGAGCCTGGTCATTGTGCCTCAAATGAAAACTCTGGGTTAATTTGTTTGATAATACATTTGTTTGTTTTCTTGTTATTCTCAAGTCTCCTCCAACACCAAAGTTCAAAAGTGTCAATACTCTTCCTAGACTACTTCTTCAAAGTTCACCTTTCACTTCCATAGAATGCTCCACAGAGTTCCATAGAAATACTTCCTCTTTTTGATATGCCAAGATACTTCATGCAAGGACATTTTATAGATACTCATCATTCTGAAATATGAGAAGTGCCCAGATGTTGGAGTACTATGGTTCAAAATTCTGCCACCTAACTTTAACACTTTTTATGTAGGGAATGAGAACCAGTAAAAAATACTGTGGAATCTTTTTTATTCCATTTTCAATTAAAGTATCCTGCTGGAATCAGTGCATCTATTGTACAGTATATTTTTCAGTCTAATTTTTTAAAAGAAAAAACAGCATTAGCAAGGGGTGTTAATTTCAGTTTCTCAGTTTTCTATAATTTACCCTTTCTTTTTCCTTTTTCTTTTGTGTGGCTCTGACATCTGAAAAATCTTCCTATTGTTTATGTTTAACATCAGTGAAAACTACAGGCTTTGTAGAGCATACCTCAGCAAGAAATATGCTAATTTTGAGAGAAATAAATGAATGTTTTTTTGTTAATTTTGAACATAATCACATTTGCAAAAGTGTTCACCATTCAAGCAAGTATTTTGTTGGGGATGGTGCATGCATTTTCTCCATTTTTGACTTTATTCCCAAGGTCTAAACCAGTGTGTTTAAATGGAAATTTCCCCCATGCCCCAGAAAACCCTAATAAAGCATTCATTTTCACTGGAAAATAATCCTATCAGTCACTTGTTGACTTCAGCTTAATCTCAGCTCAGCTGTGGCTTCACATTTTGGCTATTTAGGATTGCCTGCCAAGCCCTAACTCATATCTAATTTTTAAAAAATGAAAAATATGTAATTTTTCTATTTTATTTGGCAGAGGACTTGGTTTTCCAGCTAAAAGTAATGATCATTTAAATGAAAGATAACGTGCTGAGTTTAAGATCAGTTAAAATGTATAGTTTATGAGGAATAGGACAGATCCCCATTTGGGATTCATTTGTGAGCTTCATGGCTTGTGCTGGCTTTCTGCCTCTTGTCCCTTTTCCCATTTTTAAGAATTAAAGATGGGTGGAGTAGGAAGGTGAATAAAGATATGCTAATAAGATTTTTTATGAAGCAAAGAAAAAAAAAAGGATAATGCATGGGAAGAAGGAGCAATGTTAATACATTTTGATGGAGATCCCTTCTCAGGCCTTAGGCACTTTAAGATTCACATAAGTAAGTTCATCTTTACTTGATGTGTCTTACTTTCTCTCTTCTGTCTTAAAGATTAATTATGGGGAAGAGTCTGAAATTTAATGAGCAAATTGGGCCAGACCCACTATAGAAGCAGTATTTTTTTATTAGCATTTTTATTTGGTATGCGCTGGAGACCTATAATATAACCACTAATACTATTACATTTCCTCCCCTTTCTTCCAATAATAGTAGTAATAAATACCATGGAATTCAATAGAGTAACACTGTAAATTTTTAAAAATGGGGCCCATACAACATTTTTGGGAGCCTGGGACCCCTCTGGCTGGGGTAGCAATGCAAATTGGATGCAGATGTGTAGGTGCTGATTTTTAAGATTATGTTAAGCCTATTTTTGGTCTTGCACCGCACTTATACTTTTTTGCCTCAAAATGGTGAGAAATTTTATTACCAATTTTCAGCAGTAATGGTCAGCAGTGGCTCCAGTGGCTCCAAAGGAAGCCACAGACTATTCATTACAGCCAGATGGCATCTAGTGCTTTGCTAAATAACTCTATTGCTATTTGTCAGTAATGAATACAGTACTATAACAATATGGCTGGATACGGACATTGCATTAAGCCATAATATAGTTTGATTTGCTTTGGTTTAGTTTAGTGCACTGTGTGAATCGGATCACTGTGGTGTGTAAGCATGATTTAAGACCTAGCACAATGCATATACCCAACCATGGTGGCTTATTCAGTCATAATATAAGTTGTGAAGCTAGCCTATGTATCTAAACAAGTTTAAGTTCACAATGGTCTCCACTGTAGTGCAGCTACATTGTTTCAGTCAAGTTGTGAAAGACTTTAATTAAAAAACAACAACACACACCTGGATGAATCAAATCAAGACTCATATAGTCAACCTCTGCTTCCAACAATGGCCAGCTGAATGCTGCTTGATGCTCACAAATAGGGCGTCAGGGCAATAGTATTGCTCATTGTCTGGTATTCAAAAATGTATTGTTTCATATATTTCTTAAGGAAGGTCCTCCTGGATTGCAGTACATTTTTCCCCAACTTGGCCCTGAACTATTGCAGTATTCCGTCCACAATTATTCCCTTCAAGCACAGCCACTGATCAGGGATGCTGGGAGTTAGAATAAAACATCTGGGCAAGCTTGCAAATGGAGCATGAAGTCTTCACTTCTCTTCTATTGTTTCTCCTAAAACATCCTTGGATCATGGAGGTTCCCTTTAACTGTCATGATTAATAGCTCTTGGTAGATAATATAAAGCCAAAAGCCTGTGTTTTAAAGTTCCATGTGAAATGTTCATGATAGACAATTTTTTATTCCTTATTTTTCCTTCTTATTTATTTCTTTGAAATATTTTTACCCTGCTTTTCAAATAAAAAAAGTTATGGGAGCATATCAAGGTCAATTCTAAGCCAATTCCTATTCTCAGGCTTACAATCTAAAAAAAAATGTCAGAAAAGGAAAGGGGATGGGGGCGGGAGGAGGAGGAAAAGAAAAACATTTGGACATGCGTTCTTGAAAAGTTCAAAGGCAGCCAAAGAGCATATGGTTCAAAGGAAGAAGAGAAGACAATTCTGGTTTATCTGTAGATGGAGAATACCATCTCTCTCTCTGCCCCGTCCCCCATCCCCACTCCTTTTTCATGCAACAGACATCTATACATTTTATATAGAAATTAGGATATAGAAATTAATTTGTGAGTACGATTTTAAAAAGTATCTGTCTAAAATTATACATGTTTTACATCCCATTCATTTTAGTGGGTTTCAAACAAATATAACTGGGTGAAAGATTATTGAAAGCAATGCATGCATATATTGGATATAATAAAATTCATTCTGAGAATGAATTGAGCCTCTGCACAGTTAGAAAACTTCGTGTCCATCTGGATTTGTGCCAGCACTTTCAGGTAAACCAAACAGGAAACATGACCAGATGAGCTAATTCTACTTTATTGTAAGGCTACAATAACAGAGTCTTGCAAGTCTGAAAGTACAAATCTCCCGCCTTCCCTATTTACTACCTGAGTAGTTAGGGTGGGTTTTTCCTAAGTTTCTTTCTCTGGCCGTTACTCTGTTGTGGACTCCTTTCTCTTTTATCTGATCATTCCCTAGACAGCATCTCTTCCCCCTATCTTCCAAGGTCATTCTCACATTCCATTACAGTTTGAGTGAAATGAGCACACGCTGACCCATATACTGTTTTATGAGTAATAATCAATGCTTTGCTAACACATATGATAAAAAAAAGCTAATTTGGGTTCCATTCAGGAAATGAAGGACAGGCACAGTTATTGGCTCTTCAGCATCACTCTACAAATATTCAAATATGATCACCACTTGCCACTCCTTCAAAGATGATTTTAAAAAACACAGTATTATTTTTTCACTTCTTCACTGACAGCTGTCTCAGGCTGCCTATTACCCTTCATAAACTAAATGGTTGTCCTGTCTTATGATTTCACCTCTGAATCTCATTACTCTTTGAGGTTGCACCAAGACCAATCCTCTTTTCTGAAATGATGGAGCAAATTAAAAAGGAGTGTGCAAGAGCTACCTACTTGATATATTGTCAGATTAGACTCAGGTGGTGAAAGCATGGAAGGACAGCTTTGGATAATGCTCTCTGAAGTACCTTTTCTACTCTCAGCAAACTTCCCAGTGTGGGTCAGAGTTGATGCTAGCTGAATTTGTCCTACTGAGAGAGTAGCTGAGTAGCTCTGGAAATTCCACAGGGCCACATCCCATTATTCCCCCAGCATGACCTCTTTTGAATATTGTGCAATCCCAGCAAGGGCATAATTGTATTAGCATGCCTTCTGCCACATTTCTTGACATTTTATTTTATATTGTCCCTTGTGGTCCATTGCTGTCAGTGTGCAGTACATCTAACATATGTGCTTCCCCTTCTGGGACTGTAGGGTTTTTGTTTCCCTGTATCTTTTTTAAAAGTAGCAATATGCTGATTACTTTAGAGCATGCAAATATGAGTCTGTACCAGTATGATCCATGGAAGTCGAAATACCAGTATTGTAGAAAGAATCTTACCTGTGCATTCTTCCACTTAGAGATGCACAAAACAGCAAAGGAAACTACATGAAAAGCCAAGAATGTATTAATAAATAAATGAGGACCTGATTTATAATTAAAGTTCTGTGTGTAAACTTCACTGAAATGAATGGGGACCACTGGGGAATTGCCATTACCATATAAGGTATAACTGCAAAATGTACCTTTTCTGTGCAATTATTAAAGGCGCTATTTTCCTTAGCAGGCTCTAGCATAATGTTATCTTGTTATAGACAAATTGTTTTCAAAAACAATGCAAAGGGGAAAAAAGGATACTAATTTCATATCTCCAATTCAGTTTATTAAATTAAATGAATAACACTGTTAGAAACAAATCTGAATTCTGGTTTGCAGGGACAGCTTGGTAGCCCCTTAAATGTGGAGTGCTCTTCCTCCCCCCCCCCATGTTTTAATATATACAAGAAGCAACTGAAAGAGGACATCCATTGGTTTGGGCTGTGGCATCATAATATTATACCTTGGGCCACTCTCACAATGGAGTCAAAGTCTTTTCCCAGTGTCTGGAGGCTTTTGGGGTCTGGATGGGAAGAAACAGAGTCAAGTTGAAGCCAAGCAAGATGGAGTTGCTCTTTGTTCATTGAATGTCTCCTAAGGGGTAGCACTGCTATGCATTGGGTAGTTATTGTTGGATGGGCAGGTGGAAGTTGTGACCAGAAGGCCTTTGTCCAGCTTCAGTGTGAGTTGTGATCCTACAGACCTCACAATGGTAACTCATACTCTCATCACCATGCAGCTGGACTATTGCAGTGTGTTTTACAGGTGGCTGCCATACAGAAACTACAGTTCATACAAACGGCAGTGACCATGAGCATATTACACCTGTGGTGTAGGCCTGGCATTGTTTGGCACTTGGTTTCTAGGCACAATCTGAAGTGCAGCTTCTAACCTATTAAGCCCTAGATAACTTGGCAATAAGATAGCTTCAGGACTACCTCCTTCAACTAGAATTAAATAAAGAAGAAAAAATGGCTTGTGAAGCATTACCATGAAATCAGGGGGACTGATGTCTGAAGAAAATGCTTCTCTATCGTGGCCCTTGAATTGTGAAACAGACTTCCTCTAGAAGTTGGATTTGTTATGACACTGTTTGCTTCCAGAAGCAGATTAAAGTGAATCTCTTCTGGAAGGCTTTTGTAGCTGGTTACAATGATACCATAAGAATTTTCATATGTTACTCTTGGTATCAGGTTTATGTTAATTATTGATTTTAATTGTTTGCATAAAATTGCATATATATGAATGCATGAATTTTATGCAAACATTAAAATTTAATGAATTAAAAACAATAATAATCAATAATAAAACAACCTTAAGGATGCTTTATTTTTATTCACTGACAAGAATTACATGATTTCAGTAGTATAAAAATTGAATAAATAAAATTTTAAAGAATGGTTAATTTGTAAACATAGAAGAAATATGGATCGATCTTTCCATTATGTTAATAGAGAACAAAGCCAATTCATAAGGAGAGAGCAAATGCCTTTCATTGATCTAAGGTTATCAGTCTGGGGTGATATTGTCTGATAATGTCTACCTTAAGAATACTTTTTATTTGTCTAGAAAAATATTATGGATTTGAAATTGTCCAGAACACATTTCAGTATTAACTGGAATTTTAGATGATGCTAATTCACCTGGACAAAATAGTGAAATCAGAAGATTCTTTAAAATTAATATACTGATATTGCACAGTTTTAAGCAGTCCAAATTCTTCTTGCAATATTGCAAACAATTTAAAATCTTAATTGGCAGTTAGGAGTATTGATACACCTATTACCTCATGAATTTATTCATAAATACATTTAAAAAAACTGCAATTTTCAGATTGGGTTTATTAATTCATTTATCATCCCACATGTAAATTTGGAGTAGGGTAAAAATCACTTTTGTCCCAACATATTCCAAACATGCCTTTAATACTGGAAGTAAAGAAAAATGTTAGCTAAAAAAGGAAACAGTCTCCTGTCATGAAGTCAGTGGGTTACATAATAACATTCTAATTGTGCCCATGATGGTTGTTGGATAAATAGCAGTCATAATGTATGTTGAGTGATAAAGCTAAAACTCAGGCAATTTAGTCCCCCTGTGATTACTGATTGATTATCTGCCATCAAGTCAATGTTGACTTTTAGTAACCATATAGATAAAGCTCCTTCAGGATGTTGTCCCCAATCTGGCCATTCAGGTTTTCCAACAGTGTACCCATCATCCCTATAATTGAGTCCATCCATCTTGCTATTGTTTACCTCTTCTTTTTCATTCCACCATTCCCAGCATTATAGAATTTTCAAGAGAACTAGGTCTTCACATAATGTGTCCAAAGTATGACAATTTGAGCCTGGTCATTTGTGCTTTGAGTGAGATCTCTGGACTGATATTGTTCTGTGATCCATTTGTTTGTCTTCTTGGCTATCCCTGGTATTCTCAGGAATCTACTTCAACAATGGTGAACATATGCTAACTATAATTTAGGTGAAATCTACAGATTTGTTCTTCCCATAAAAATGTTATTAGCTTATCATTCTGCTTGAAATTCCTTAAGAAGATAATAATTCCCAAGAAAACACTGTATTTAAGCCATATGCTCTATAATACTCAACAGGGTAGCCACCAGGACTGGGAGCTTTTCCTGTTTTCAGAGATTTAACAGTGTTTGTTATTTCCTGATGAAATAAAGGCGGAGCAAGACAAACAATCTGATTAGAAGAATTTTTAAAAATGACTATTTTGTTTCTGAATAACCTGGCAGTATAAAAAAAAGAAAGACTGATTTATTAAAGTCATTATATACATTGCCCTGAGCATCCTTAATAGTAGAAATGATATTGCTTCATTGCTGCTGTTTCAGTTGAGGGACCATTAATTTATCAGTTCTCCCTTGTAGAGAAGGGAGTTCTTGGTATCATTTCTTTATGCAATTCAGTGAATATCTTGTATCAAGTGCCAACTGAGTTCCAATTCAGCAGACATAAAAGATTTATATAGTTCTGGTACAGGCTGTCTCAAGAGTTCCTTAACTTTATTTACAAATAGGTCCAATGCTACTTAGCTTTGCAAGAACAACCAAGCTATGAAAAGTTTTGAATAATTAATACAGCAATGACGAATAATCAGATGTTGTCATATTACATACTAATAACAACTCTTAGTCGGTGGTTCAGGTAATGTAATAAAAGAAATTATGAATATGGCATATTGGAAAATCTGTCCACTTGCACCAACTGATGTATCCCTCCCTAGAAAAGTGCTGCTAGAAAAAAGCTGACTTCAGGTTACCTCTGGGCACTATTAACTTAATTAAGTACCCTGCTGATCATGCAGTATGCTTAAAACAAACCTTGACTGATGCCTGTTTCGTAGAAGAAGGTAGGATGGTGCTAATGCACCTAAGCATGTTCACCACTTAGCCCTACTTATCGCTTATTATATCATACAAATACACCACAAAGTCAATTGTAGACTAGTCTAATGCCACCGAAGTAGCTTGGACATACATTCACATAATCCTTGCATTGGTGGCTATGGATGCAGGAATCTGAATTTCAATATATCTGGTGGGCCTCAAGCTTAAGAAGGCTGTCTTAGGTTATGACAATTCAGCAGTCTCAAATCTTTTTGATTTTCCTGAATTGCTTTGGGAAATCTCAAATATCCTGTGTTCACCATCTCCCATTGGGCAAAGAAAGTTGGCTTCTTCAGGTAGTTTGTTTGTTTGCTTATTTATTTATTAAGGAAACGTATATCCCGCTGCAATCACAGGACTCTCGGTGGTTCACAAAGTAAGAGTATACAATAAAATATTAAACATAAACATGGAACAAATAAAACTTTGAGCAATGAAAAAGAACATCAAAGTCTTGTTTAACGTATTATTATATTTTTAGTGCCAGAGAATGGGAGAAGAATGTCTGAGGTTCTCTGCCTCAGGTGCCAGGATAACTTGGCATGCATTTAGATACCACGTGTTTGACTTGGTAGAGTGTATCTGTTGCTTTGCCTCAAGTGGCAAATGAAATGCTTTTCATTTCAGCTCTGTCACTCTCACTAAGAAGCAAAGACACATACCCCTTTTCAAATACTATTTACAGTATAGTAACTATAGTGTGGTGAATTTAATCTTATTTCATCCTGGAAGAAATGAGAGAAATACAAGGGCTACAAAGACCATGGAATCAAATAGCCTAGAATGCTTTTGATATCAGTGAAAGATGTTAGCCACAAACAATTTGGAAGTCTGCTTTCCCCCCCACCAGTGGGTTTTAAACTACCTAGATTGTAACTGAAAAATGTCTGAGGGTATCCTCTCATTTTCCCCATACATTTGGCAATACCTGCCCTTTTCTTGCTTTGTGGTGTTTCTGCAGGAAATGCTGATTGAAAAGGGCTTTTTTCCTCACCACCTATTGCATTCTATCTCTCTGATCAGATCAAATGATATCAAGTCTGTCTGCACAAGAGATGCACAGACAGCAGCCAGTCAGGCACTGTTTCTGACCCTTTGCAAGCCATGGCCGTATGAGTTGGATGATGACTTAAGCAATACAAAAAAAAAAAAGGAAATGCATTGCTCCCCACCCCAAACAGACCAAAGGTTAAACATTTGTGAAAATGAGCACGTATTAAATGATACAGATGAATGGAAATGTAGGTATCAATAGCATGATACCCCACACAGGGCTATCAGCAATACCAAGGGAAGTGCTGCAGTCCTCAGATTATGAAAGCAGGAGATCCTAAATGAATCAGCAAGCCTTACCCCTGATTTCCTTCATACCCAGTTTTTGCCAAATCGTGTCATCTGGTTATGTTGTAAAAATAGTAGCTAACAAGGCTGTCATAAAATATAAGCAGGAGGCAGGCAAAATCCCAGCCCTCCTGTCACAATGAGGGTTGAAACTTTGCTCTCCATAGAGAAGTGTATTAGCATGTGAGCAGCGACAGCCACCTCTTTAAATTATAGTTGGAGGTTGTGAAATCCACCCTCTGTTTTCTGGATGTGGAAGGCTTTGAAGCAATCTGTGTGGTTCAGGATTGCAGAGTCAGGCAGCAGACACAAGACAGGGATGAGCACTTGCCCATTCAATCTGAGTCACAGAAAGATATGTAGATAAGTTGAGTATATTTTCACCAGAAAATTGCTTGGAAGAAAAGGGTCCATCATATAATTATCCAGCTCTGAGCAGAGTTGAAAAGAAGAAAGGTTTAATAATTAGTGTTGCTCTCAGCCTTCTCTTCCAAAGCCTTAATGTGTTGAAAATTACTTCTGAAAGAGGGACACAAGCAGAACATCAGCAGGGAGAGCTTTTAAAAGATGGAGGAAAGATATATTGGCTGGATGTTGTGAGCGATTCTTGCCATTTCCTCTTCCAAATTCAGCAGATCTCTTTGTAAGCAACCATTGGTGGCAGAAGTGAAAATGACACAAAGGGAAAGTAATGCACAGTTTTGCACCTGCCATTGGATGACTGAGGGAGAGAGAGAGAGAGAGAGAGAGAGAGAGAGAACCAATTCCTGTTGCCATTTAACCAAGGTGCACTAGAAATAGTCAAAGCTTCCTTTAAAAAGTATTTATTCCCAGATAAACCTTTCCATTTTTAATGGTATTTTCCAAACTGGTTGTAACAGGATATACTAGCATTTTATGAGATAGAAGTGTTAAACAACACCTTTGAAGCCTGAAGACCTGTCCGCAAAGGAGAATGCCTTCAGCTTCTCTATAGCACTGTTTCTCAACCTTGGCAACTTTAAGATGTGTGAACTTCAACTCCCAGAATTCCCCATCCTGGCTGGAAAATTCTGGGAGTTGAAGTCCACACATCTTAAAGTGGCTGAGGTTGAGAGACACTGCTCTATAAGACCCCCTGCTGTCTACTGAGGGAGGGAGTCAGGAAATTCTTTTTGCTTTTTAAGAAAAAGAAGTTTGAGTGGCTTTACTTTTTGTATGGCATAATAGTTCTACTACTTTGGTGTATTTAGAACATGAAGGTGAAGCACATCTTGTTCAGAAACAAGGAGACATATAGCAGCCAGGTCCAGAGTTGGGGAGGCATTTGGCTTAACTGCTGCATCCTGCTAGACATTGACTTTATGTCTGAGGATTTTGAACTTCTCCCCTCCCTACTTTGCTTTTTGGCACTTCATAGGCTGTCAGACTGTGAATCCTGACCAAACTGGGTCTAGATTTACACAATAATTCTGAACAATCCACAACTAATATCAGTCTAGAGGCAGTGACAAACCAAAATCTCAGCTAAGAAATATGTTTGGTGAGGGAGGGAGGATATTGTAAGTAAGCAACCCAAGCAGCAAGCAGCAAGCTAAAGGAGAGTTAATAGAAGAGAAAATGAAAATATATTTCTAAAAAGATTGGAAAATTACAGAAGACTAGGGGCTTACTGTAGATCAGCCACAACCACAGGCTGCATTTAGAACTAGTTTGACTTAGTCTGGAAGAATATATGAATTTTGTGCCATGTTGAAACAGAAAGAATGGCAATGGGACAATTCTCTAGTTTACCACAAACAGCACCCCAAGAGAATCCCATTTTGAATCTAGTTATGTGTTCTCCAACCCATTCTGGCATACCCACAGTGCTCCATAAAATGCTGCTCAGGGACTGGACGAAAGGCTGAGAGGTTGCCATTCTCCAATTATTTATTTATAGATCAGAATTCCAGTTAACTCCCTAGAATCTCATACGCTACAGTGGAATGATAGACATTACCTTGCTGTGCATAAGACCACATCCCAGGTAGAGTCATAATCAAATCTGAATTAAATTTTGAAACCCAAACAAGTATTCTGCAGTAACCCAGAATAGTTTTCCTCCTGTATCCATCAGCAGCAGCTATGACAGAGAGCTACAACAGAATATCATCTGTTGTAAAAGTTCACAAGCAGCATTTTCATCACACACTCCATAACTACATATTGGCTGTCACCTTTCAATTACCTCCACTGACCCTACCTGGAAGGCGTGGTAAACTATATCCCAGTTGCACTTCCTATGTGGGAATGGAGATGAAGTTATTGTGTTTGCCAGCTCATTTTCATCTGTCAGCCATTATCTCTACCCTACACCAATCTCATAGTGTCCTTAAAAAAAAAAATCTATTTCTGTTTCCTTGTGATTGGAAGTTTTAAAAACCTGATCCTTTCTCACCGTTAGATAGTAAAGTGTTTCTTGTGCTATATACTTGCTATAGAAAATCAGGTTTACTTAATAATGAAAGCAACTTGCCTTTTATAGGACCCGATAACTGAATTTTGCTCAGTATTAAAGTACATAAAAAGATAAAAGTCCCAAGTTATCCCCAAAATTTTATTTTGTTTCTAACACTACACATTTCACCTTGCAAAACAGACCAAGCAGAGGCGAAGCAAAGAACAGAAAAGAATCATTGAAATATTAAAATAGCACTACTTAATATTTCAGTGTTTTAATGTTTTTTATTGTTCTGTGATTGTGTGTGTGTACAAATGAAATCTAATATTTGCAATTGTCTTCGTATAGGGCTTGATGATATTGCTTCAAACTAAAACCTGTAGGGCTTTATTATAAACAACATGAAATACATTTTTGACAACTGGAGATTCTGTCCCCTTTTCTTTGTTTTTCACTGAATCCTCTGGGTTTCTGAATTATTAAAATTAAACATTAAAATAAAACTCTAAGTTTTGTATGCTTTCTTCTCTGTTAATTAGTTTGGTGTGATCAAACTATTTTTAAATTACATATTTCTATGGTTTAGATTCTTAGAAGATCTAATTTAATTTGCATTTTGTTAGCAAAGGTATAGAAGAAAATGCAGTGCAATTATGCTTTGGATTGCACCATTTTCAGAATTCTGGGTTGCGGGTACATCAGAGAATTTTGTATATAAAATGTGTATACAGAGAGAATTGTGTACATGCATTTATATTAGGGAAAATAAAATGCAGTTGAATTTGTACTATATGCAATTATTTCTGAGTGTATTTTTAAAAAGATTGACAGACTAATGTAGAAATGGAATAGAACGGACTTGTTATTAAATAGATGAGAAACCAGAAAGCATCGGGAATATCCGACTGAGCCATCTCTAGAGTCATATCCACTGCATTCAGTCCATTTGCTGGTTATCTTTTCCTTTTTTTTTTGGTCTGCACTCAGTCATTACTGACCCTGCAGTGGCTGCTTGGACGAGTCCTTGCAGTTTTCAAGGCAATTGTTTCGGAAGTGGTTTGCCAGAGCCTCCTTCCTAGAGCAGAGCCCAGCTGGCGAGCGCAGGAGGCGGGGTCTCCGTTGCTTCGCGCCCTTTTTGGGCGAGCACGGTTTTTCGCGCTTACCGGCAACTGCTCCCGACTCCCGTGCAAGCGCCGCCAGCATTTTTCCTCCCACTGGAGTGAGAGTACCCATTTATCTACTCACGTGAGTTTTCGACCTGTTGGGTTGACAGGAACTGGGGAGGAAACAGGAGCTCACCCTGTTTAGCGCGAAGGCTGGACTCGAACCGCCGAAGCGTCAGCCATTTCTGGCCGGCAACTTTAATTAATCTTCAAAACAGTTCTGCTACTCATCTATCCCTATTGTAAACCCAAACAGATCTGAGCCAGGAAATGAAGCAAACTGGCCCAAGGCTATCCATGAGTGGTATTCAGCAAAGACATGATGGTCTCAAATCATGCTTCCTCTCACTGACCCATCTTCACAGGCTCAGTCTGTTTTGGGGATTTTAAAAGGCATTTTACTCTCTGCCCCAGATTCATTATTCCAATTTATTTCCTACGCATCAGCTCTGGGCCAATTTTTCTCTCTTATCTCACACTCCTTGAAAAGGGGATGAAAGTATAAGATAATACATGTGGCTTGATGCAAGGTCTTTAGATCAGGGAGGGCAGACCATAGATCTGGACTAACAGGTAGATCTCTGTGTAATTTCAGTAGATCAATAAATATTACTAATTTCCAGTTGTTGAAACAGTAATAAGGATGAAACAATAGTGATCACAAAATAGCTGCTGGACTATTCTGTTTACACGAAGGAAGTTTAGGATAATAAGAAGTGAATTTTGCATGAAAGAAAATTAAAAAAACCAAACAAACAAAGGAGCTGAACTTAACATACCTTAATGGTAAGGATATGTATTTTGCACTAGCCTCTGGTTGGCTAATCTTGCAACTTCATAGGATAAAAGGTAGGGCATAAGTCTGCCAACTGCTGCTTTATATGACCTCACTAATGGATAGGTCTGAGTGAATCAACCCTGATTTAATTTGAATTGTAAATTGTACAGTTGTGTTTTGATTGAATTTCGCAATTTGATATTTGAGGCCAAACTGATTCTGTTTCAACTGCTTTGTATCCATAGCCATAGCCATAGCCATAGCCATAGCCATAGCCATAGCCATAGCCATAGCCATAGCCATAGCCACAGCATAGGGTACAATGGGGAAGCATCAAGAGGCCTTTAGCTATGCCATTTTTTCTGGCAGAATGGGATGATAATGATAGGGATAGACTTTTTAGAGGATATTAGCCCTGTCGAGTTTCAGATGAATATCTTCAAGAGTTTCACTGCAATCTATTTGTTTACATATTCCTCTTTTAAGGCAGAGATAACAGTGATGAGGAAAGAACCATGTAGCAGCATCCAAATCATTGTGCCAGAAAAAGTGTCTTACGCTACTTTTTAAAAATAGCAACTTTCAAAAACTGGTTTAAAAGTAAGCTCTTATTTTTCTACTTGGTTTTCTGGAATGCCAGGCATAGTATGACACTGAAGGATAACAATAGATATGAACTTGTGGATAATGCACTTTGCTGCCTCTAGGTGTTCTGGGGTGTTGGTTGGCATAGACTCTAAAGGTTGGCATAGACTCTAAAGTGTGGTCCTAGGACACCTGAGAGGGTCCCCCAAGACCCTCTCAGAGGTCTGCAAAATCAAAATCACTTCCCAGCCTAGGGTTGGAAAGTAATACAATATTAAAATCCCATCAAACAATTGTGGGACATGATAGCAGCAGTGGATGTGTCAGTTTTCATATTTAATATGGTAAATATCGATAAATGTAACCCATACAAACAAAAGCTCTTTTGGGGTCCTCCATAATTTTTAAAAGTGGGAAGGACTCCTGAGAGAAAAAAAGTTTAAGAAATACTGGCATAGATCTCATCACTGGCTGCAGTGGGATGCCAGGTTAAGCTGGCCAAGTTGGCAAACTCAGAAGAATGAGCCTTAATTTCCCCTGCTGCAGGGGTGCAACCTGGCTGCTTCTGATCACTAAGCTTGTTAGTAAACTTGTCCCCTCTTGGTAAGAACCCCCTCACTGCTGGAAGGATCTGGTTGTGTCAGATTTGTAGTTTGCTGACAGTACTCTATGTCTGTTAACTAGTTTATGTTAGCTAGTTAACCATCAGAGGTAGGTAGTTAATTAACTGAGTGGCAGGAGCAGGGTGGCAGAGGGAGCTACAATGCCACATGAAGTAGACAGGCCACAAAGAAAGAGGTGGGAACAGAACAAGTGGTTTTTATAGCCTTGTTGCCCCCATTCTTAAAAATAATAAATGTTAAGGCCAGCACTGGTATTAGCCTAGCATCTATTTACTTATCATCAGGAGACCTAAACCTTTGTAGTATAGAGAGTCCTGACAACTGAGCTGAACTTCCAGTTGTGTTGGCAAGACAGAGCACAGTAAAGTCTTGAGGCTGGCCAGATTAAAGAATTGGAAATGGCGATAATGAATGAAGCCCAAAGTAATATTAACCTTGCCATCCCAAAAGAGCTCTACTAAGCAGAGAGTTCAGTGAGGAATTAAGCTGATTGGACAGTGAAGTCAATGTCAAAGAGCCTATCACATCACTCAACCCCCATAGCATTCTTCTTAAATAGAATTGAAGTTTCAATGTTGTTTACGCTGTGTAACAATTCCTGAAGCAGTCGAGAAGCCATAAAATCTGTGAAACACTTAAAAAGATTATGAAGTACATACTTTGAAGCTATAGATCTGCTGCTTTGAGGCAGGTCCTTGCTTTGATTTGTGAATCTGCTTCATGGGATGATTCTATCAAAGCTTTGTTGAACCAAAGCATTCATTTAAAGCTTTGCCCAGCCCTACCCAAGAACCTCTATTAAAGAACTCTCAGCAAGCATCTGGATTTGATTAAAGCCCAAGTTCATTTTTTGAATCTTGACATCTATTGTAGAATCTAGCCCTGTAACCTAAATTTTACATATAATGCTGCTTTAATGATGCCGTCATTGTCTCTGAGGGTTACTTTGGTGTTTTGACAGTCAAAATTATTGGACTAAGCCCAATAACACAGTTTGTCTCCTGTGCCACTTTTATCACGTAGTGCTGATGGGCAACTCTTTTGACAAAGCCACAGGGATCAGCCATATTTTCATACTTATTGGATTAGACAAGCTGTTTTCAAAACAAACATTTAAATTTATTTTTGTTTACAGAATGGTTTTATCAAGATCTCACAGTCTGTGGCCTTCCTACCCTCAGTCCAGAACTGTATGTGTGTGTGTGTGTGTGTGTGTGTGAGAGAGAGAGAGAGATGTAACAAACTCTTAGTTCCTCCCCAGAGAGCAAGCTATTCAATCAGTATCAACTCTCTCTTTCCTATTGGTATACTGGCAAAGGCAGTCAATCATACATTATTTCATCATATGTTTGTTGGGTTTAATGTTTTATTGTACAGTTTTATATTTGTTTTGATTTTCAAACTATATTGTAATAACCCTGAGAAATATATTATAACTTGCAATATATGTGGGCTTTAGTCAGTCCAAATGGTTTGCTCCTATATCCATGCACTCCAAAGCTGTTCATTTATCCTTTTGTAATCATATATTTATTTGAGCACAGGTCCCACTGAATATGGTGGCATTTACTTCTGAGTAAGGCTTAAGATAACACAGCTGTAAGAAAGAGGATTTGGACCAAAAACATCCAGTAGCTGATATCAACTTCAGACTGTTTAATTGTGCTTCATTTGATTTTTTTTTTTTTAACTGAAATCACTCACTTAATTCGGCAAAAACTTTTCATGAAGTTACATCATGATACACTTCTGGTAGAAGTATATATTTTTTTTCCAAGAACTAAGTTGAGGGCTATATTAAGACGATAGAAATCCACAGTAGACAGTTAAGAGAGCAGGAGTAAGCAAGTCAGAGAAAAAAGCCATGGAAAAACATGCTGAAATTATTTAAAATATATATTTTGAGAGTTGTATTGTGTCATCAAAAATGGGGCTGAACAAATATTTCAGGCAAGGGAATTCCAAAACCCAGATTGCACATCTGAAATTCCCTCCAACCATGACTTTGGCAGAGACAAGACATACAAAGTATTAAAATGGTTATTTTTCATTTATTTTTAATTGGATATTGAATCCAAGATTTTGTATCTGTTGTGCCAGCCACTTTACCTTTGAGGATCAGTGACTTATACTTATAAAATGAGCCATTAGTGTTGTATAAACAGTGCATAGCATCTGAGAACAAACATAGGGTGAAAGCCCTTGTATAAAATGTTGGCTTGGAATCTAGAGAAAATATCTTTGTAGTATGTCCCCGCTCTGTTTTTCATGGATAAAAAAGTAGCCAATAGAAGGAATTGATGAGGACAAGTGACACAGAAGTTACAGTACAGTGTTAGCACTTCATTGCTTCCCCAAGAGAAGCATTATGTTAATAGCTGCCAGAAAGAGTACTGCCTGGCTCCAAGGCAGTAGGGCATTCATTCTTGCCGCTCAGCTGATTTAGCAAGCAAACTCCACACTACTAAAAAGCAGAAGGAGAAGCATCCCAGGCAATAAAAGAATAGCTGAAAGCAAAGAAAGCAAAACCAGGGCACCTAAAATAGCAGGGACTGGTATGGGAGATGTATGAGTAAAAAAGAAACATCAGGAAAGGTAGAATGGCCAGGCTATGGAGGGGAGCATATGCAGGCTACAAAGTGGAATGCCTGGTCTTAGCCATCATGAATGGTCATAACCACTGTTATAAGAGTTGACACTGGAATGCCCAGCTTTTGTTCTGACTCTGCTCCTAACCCATTAATTTTAGGGACAACAGCTCAATAGGCAACGATTTGACCTGTGAAGATTTTTTTTTTTCTCTTATGTGGCTAACTGGTTAAAAAAAAATTTCACTACTTCAGCTGAAAGTTAAAAGAGATTCAAAAGAGCTTACTAGGAAAGTGAAAATCTGGATTAATAGTAAATAATGACAAGAAGGCAAAGGTAATGTCATGGTGAGTAAATTCATAGTTGACCACGGGGAAGTAAAGATGGCACACAGTTTTCTTTTCTTGGACTGAAGAATAAACAAACATGTTTATTTGTTTATTAAATTTCTAGGGCTGCTTACTCACCACTGAATTCCTTGATTCCAGGAATGCTAGGGAATTCCTGGAAGCCTGGATTGAGACAAATCAGCCATCAATAGATACATAGAGATAAACCACATTTACGCAGCATTCAAAAGAGACAATAAAAAGCCTAGCAAGAAAACCAAAAGACTAGAACACATCCTTTCCAGCAGCCTACAGCCAGGAAAGCAGGGATCAACACCAGACAAGCAATCAGGCAGAAAACAATACTCTAATCAAGGAACCACCAACAAGGAAACCACACCCCCACCAAAATTGGCAGCACAAACTATTATATATAAACAGGCATCAAACCCCACACTCACACTGATGATGTTTACCTAGTTTGGTAATAAAATGTCTGCAAGCAAACAACCAAGCTCAGAGAGCACCAAGAACTCCACAGTTCAACCCTGAGCTACAGATATTCTCTTCTATTGGAGATGGTAATGCTAGAGAATTAAAATGGAACTTAATCTTAGAGAAATATTAGACGAGATCATGAAGGGTAATGAAATTTCTGTGATAACAAAGATTTGAATAGGTAAAGAAGTGTTTTTCCCAGTAGTGATGTGAACGTGAACATTGAGAAAAAGAAGATGGATGCTTTCAAATTATGGACTTGGAGACTGTCCCTAAGAATACCATGGATTGAAGAAACTGTTGAGCAGAGTACAGCAATGCTCCCAGAAACCCTTTGCCCAAGGAAAAAATACACACCAGCATGATAGGTTTGCAAACTGCAACGTCCATATCTTGTTCTTCAAAGAAACTCAGCCAGAAAATATATACTATCTGGTTGTTTATTGATAAAAATGCAAAACTTCATAAAATACAAGTTGTATACAAAATATAGGAAAAAACACTTCTTCTCATAAATTCAGCATCCAAGACTTATCCACAAACATAAAGTCTCTAGCCAAAAAACTCTCAGAGAAGAGGTACACTACTTGGTTATTTGTTACAACTATATAACCCATAAATCTACATAGTGGCTAACACTCTACTGCAACTGCTACTGCAACTACAACTGCCAAAGCTGGGCATACATGCTCCAGTTATATTGTCACTCTATACCCACCCACTGGGTAACTAGCATACACACGCCAATAGGTGGCAGTAAATAGCAGTATACGTGCACAACACACAAGTCACAAGTTATACTAACAACAACAAATTTGTCACATGACTCATATAGCCATAATATTGTTGTACAGATAACGGGATGAACTTCTTTCCCATGAGAAAATCCTGACAGAAACAGTCAATCATTCCTGGAAGAAAAAAGAGTGACTGGTCCCTTGAGCTGATGATTAGCACATTGGACATGTGGTGCAAACAGATGATGTTCTAAGGGGGAAAAAAAAGATTGAGGAGAGTAGAAGAAAGGGAAGACATTGATAAGATGACTGGACAGAATCAGAGGTATCGGTGGAATGTCACCTGAGAGTTCTTATTATGGAGAAGCCAAGATTGAGGGCATTTCTCCTCATCTTCAGGAATTAGGTCTGTCTTAATTGTACCTAATTATCTTGAGACAAAGAAGAAAGGAAAGATGTCAATATGTGATTTGCCAGGAATGCAAGCTAATGCCAGAGAAAATTTCCTTGTTCTCAAATTTGCAAGAGTTTTCGTGTGACATTTCACATTGGCTGTAACTTGCATGGATGCATAAAGGCAGAACCATCCACTGTTGCCTCTTCAGCCTAAGCACCCTTTGCTTGCTAACCTGAAGCAGGGGGCAAGCTGTTCCCAAAACCATTGTGGCTGCTGTTCCTTGCCTTGTGCAGCTGCTTTCCTGCCAGCCACTAATTAACTGCTTTGTTAAAGCATTTTCAGTTACCTGGAGGATGAAAGGCACAATGTGAAATCCATTCTACTGTTGCCTCACTCTGTGCAGGACTCTTTTACAATGTGTAAAGAGGTAATTGTGCATTATGTAGCTGCTCAGTGGTTTCAGCTAAATCAACAGCAGGCAACAAGCAGTGGCTTTTCAGGCAGCTGCAAGAGGTGTGTGCACAAGTGTGTGGACTGCACAGAGTTGATTAAAGAGAGAAAAACAGATCAATTTTTTCTTCTTTCTTTAGTACAGCGAGAGGAGTAATTTCTAAGGGATGCTGAGTGTAGATAACTATCCTAGAAACTAAGCCACTGCTATTTGTGCTTAGCTACCTCCCTGGGGCAGAATACACATTTTGATAACATGGGTGTCTCAGCCAGCCAAATCCTAGCTCTTCAGCTCTTTTTGGCAGCCGTTTCTTTTGTGCCAGGCTGCATGAAGCTGCTGTCTTCTGTGGTACAATTAAGTCGTTAAGAGAGCAGCTTAGAAGTGAAGCTCATGCCTCATTTCCACCCCAGCCATGCGCAAAGCCCCAGCCAGCCATTTATGCTTCAAGAATAAAGTTTTGGGGACAAGCCACAGATCCTGGGGAAATGGCAGTTAAGTGTTTCTTTTGGAAAGACCTTCCCAAGGAAGATGAACCATGGCAATTTTAGATTGCCCAGAGTCTTGGTAGCCTGACAGCCCTCCATAGGCACAGCTATCAGACCAACACTGGGAATGGCAGGAAAGTGTGATTCTTTCTTGGCTAGCTTGGAGATATTCCGTACCTGAAGTGAAAAGACAACTTAGGTTAGGTAGATGCTGTGATTCTGTATATAAGTAGATTCTTTACATGTCAGTCACTTCAACTAACTTTAAGAGGCAAAAATCACATGGGAGTTTAAATAAGTTTAATAGTAGAACAATTCAAATTTCTAAATAGATCTCCATTGGATACTTTTTACCATAAAATACTTGTTCAGATATAGAAAGAGGCAAGTTGTTTGGAGCTTTATTGTTGGAGAATGAGTATCTTTCCATCCTTGTAAAAACGAGTGCCTATAATTTACTTGAAGCAGTTGTTTTACATGCCTTCCTAATAAAATGAACTCCAGGCTCTTTAGGATGCCTTCTACATCTTACAGAGCAAAGGGAAAAGAAATGCCTCAATCTTGTCTTGAGCATAATTCATCCCAAATCATCTGCAAGGAAACAAACTGGGTTTGGCCTGTTACTGCTGAAGGCCTCTAAGGCTATATTGAGGTTCACCTGCCTCTCAAGACAAAGCTCAGCTACTAACCACTTGGCCCTTCTGCAGCTGCTCTTAGTCACTCAGATGGGATCTTCAGAGCATCAGATTGTGAGGTGGGTACTGCAGTTGCCTGTGCAAACAGGACTATGGTCATCTCAAAATCCATACTACTTTGAGGACCCTTCTAAGTGATGCTAACAGAGCAGATGACCAAACTGGCAAAGTACTTGCAAGAGTTACATGATTCAGATGCAATGTATGGCCATTAGGAATGCAGTTTAAAGAGGAGGTAGGTGATTTGCTGCTTGTCCTGGTCTTCCACTTCCTTGTGCTATAATAGCAGGGCCAGACCTGGTTTTAATGCCTAACCATTAAACTTCTGCTTAAGGAATTTTGTGATGGGATTTATTTTTTTCAGGGGGGAGGGATGGGTGTGTGGCTTAGGCTCATAATTAATAAATTAGACTACTGCTATGACCCTATTAATATGACTCATGATTCCAAAGATCCAGCTTTAAGGCTGTGTATGGACCACAAGGATGGTGGCAGTATAATTAGCCACAGTCTGGACAGAATATGGAGAAACTGACTGATTCCAGGTTGGCAAAGGAGTGAGACAAGAATGTATACTCTCCCCTTATTTATTAACTGATATATGGAATATATATTGAGGAAGCTGGATTGGAAAATGAGCATGGTTTTAAAATTGGAGGAAGAAATATCAATAACTTGCACTATGCTGATGGCACTACCCTGAAAGCTGAAAATACAGACCATCTACAAGCTCTAATAATAAAAGTCAGGGAGCGCAGTAAAAAGTGAGACAAAGATTAAATATTAAATATAAAGAAGACCAAGCTAATTAGGTACAGCAACCAGCCTTAGAACTGACAATGAAGATATTGAGATAGTGGATAGTTTTTGCCTTTTAGGATCATCT
This sequence comes from Python bivittatus, assembly GCF_059951505.1. Lineage (NCBI taxonomy): Eukaryota > Metazoa > Chordata > Lepidosauria > Squamata > Pythonidae > Python > Python bivittatus. Next base: position 7,662,828 of record NW_028277075.1, on the reverse strand, counting down.
ATCAATACTAAAGGAACTAGCACTCAAGAAATACACCACAGACTAGCACTCAGGAGAGTAGCAATGAAGGCCATGGGAAAGATATTCAGGTGCTGGGATGTATCTATGCTTAGAAAGATCAGAATTGTACAGGCAATGGTTTAAAGGTAGACTTTAGAGAAGTAAGAGAATATTGACTCTTTTGAACTTTGGTGTTGAAGAAGACTCCTGAGAATTCCATGAATAAGAAGAAAACAAATGGCTCATTGGACAAATCAATCCAGGGTTTTCACTCAAGACACAAGTGACCAGGCTCAAATTATAACACTTTGGACACAATACGTGAAGACCTAGGCCTCTAGAGAATGCTATAATATTGGGAAAGGTGAAAGGAAAAGTAAGACAATGATCAGCAGCAAGATTAGAGTGGTAATGGGTGCACTGTTGGATTACCTGAAGGACTAGGTTGGGGACAGATGTTCTTGGAGAAAATCTACCTGTGTAGTCACTAATAGTTGACAGTGACACTGACAATACATCAATCACTAAAACAGAACTAGATCTTTCTGCTATCCTTTCATATCTTCAGCACTGAATCAGAATGAGTGGGCTTCGGCTGTAGTAGTAGGAGCTTTAATTGGCCTGACCTGTCATTGGAGTAAGGAATGGTGCCACTTGAAAAAAGTTAAAAGGAAACTATCCATAATGGTATTCTGGAGGAGGAAAACCATTTATTTGTAATTCTTTAGGAACATTATTGTGTCTTTAGCATGTTAGCAAAATTCAATTCTTCCCTTTATATTTATTTCTTTTAAAAGTCAGGCTCTGTTGTACGTTTGCAACATATATCTTGGGCAATTAGAACTGTGACTGTTGTTGCATCACATTTAACCTGATTGTTGAATTCATTTTGTGGACTTGCACAATACGTTGAACCATGAACTAACCAAATGGGCTGTGTTCTAAGCCACAGTGTCTCATGTTGTATAACTACAATTGCTAGAGCTTTACTTGGCCTGGTTAAGCATGCTGTATTAAGACATCCTGTGAGTTGTACAACTTTCTTAATGAAATGGAACCCCAGAGTCACGGTGGAGGAGAAAATAGTTTTCATTCATCTTTTAATGCAGTCTTCCAGTCATTGGTATTGGGAATGGGACTGGAGCAGGTGTATCCCTTACCCCTTTCTAAGTACAGATGAATAAAAGTTCTTGAACATTCAAGACCAGAGTATGAGATGAGAAGTATGGTTGCTACATATATCAATAGGATCAAGATAAGAATAGCATTGGGATAAGAGCTGATGAAATAATCAAGGCATTGATGTAACAGAAGAAATGACTTCCATTCTCAAATGATATCGTTGATGGGATATTTGGAACTTTTTCATTAGATAAATAGTTTGTGTGTTACCTTTTCCTTAATCTCAGTTTTCAAATTGTAGATTACCTATTACTGCTGGCACACTTGGTTTAGCACTGGAAGCCCAGAACAATGGGACATCATTATAGAATGGGCGACTGGTGATGCTTTTAAGTTATTTTATTGTTTTGTAGTAATGATTGATGCTTTCTTTTCATACAATATACTTCTAGTCATAGACTAGCCTATAAATGCTATAAGTATATAAATAAATGAACTTATACATTAAATATACAAGATAAAAATGGAAATAAAAGCCAATTGATCCTTGATCGTGTTACCGTGAATGTCAAAAACTGGAGAATGTTGGCATTCAGCAATGAAAGTCTGAGTCCATGACTGCCAACATCCAGCAGGAGTTGTCAGCATTCATTTAAAAATGATGAAAAGAGGGTTGGCAATTACTAATTTTTGACATTTACAATCTGCAGTCCTAAACGCTTATTCTGAAGTTTCTGTCCTTGAACATAGTGAGTTTTATTTCCGAATAAAATGTTATTTCTTCTATAAGTCATTATAAAATCCTTTCTGTTTTGAAAGAAATCAGAATGGTCATAGTTTTATTACTTTTAAAAACTGCATTGGTATAATTAGTTAATTAGTTTTCATTTAATAGCTTATTCTATTTTGAGCCTCAAGGTTTCTCCTGTTATCTACAGTTCTTGTGACTTGGGTTACTTCAGAAAGATTGGTATATTAACTGTATTGTAACTGCAGTGAGCTTCCATTCCCTCCCCCGCCTTATATGATTCTAATTCTGGTATTTCCCTTTGCCTAATCTATTGACACAGGGAGGAGAGAGAGAGAGAGAGAATTTTACTTCTCCATTCTGCTAGGATTTAATTTTGGAAAGAAAATGGAAAAGAGAAATAAGAGAAACATGGAACATGAAAGACGGTTGCTGTTCTTCCTTCTTGTACAACATCAGTATTTTTCAAGTTGCTGAGCAAAGTAACTAATCCTTTCTTAAGATTTTTTTTTTCCAGTAGGGTAGGGATTTACTGATATTTGAACTGTTGCTGGAGCTGTGGTTCTAATGCCTGATAATTCTGAAAATTTCTTCTCAAGGATGGATCTGCATAACTCCAGATTTTTATTTTTGTTAAAGAGAGTAGACAGAGTAGCTTCAGGGTAGTCTAGCCAACAAATATCTGACAGAGAGAGAGAAATAGATATGTTAATTTGTTGTGATAGCTAGATGTGGTCACCAATGTGACACTTTGAAAAGTTTTGACAAAATTTCAGAAGTGGTTTGCCATGGCTCCTTCCCAGGGCTGAGAGACAGTGACTGGCTTAAGGTCACCCAGCTGGCTTCATACCTTGTGCGGGACTAAAACTCACAGTCTCCCAGTTTCTAGCCTGGTGCCTTAACCACTATACCAAACCGGGCCATCTTTATTTAGCATAATCAGTTGCAATGACAAATATGTTTCCACAAAATAAATAGCCAGCACAGTGTGCTGATTAAGGTATTGGATAAGGACTGGGGTGATCACAGTACTTTATCACGATCACTTCTTGCCAGCCCAGGCTACGTCACAGGGTTGTCATTATGGAGAATAATTGAGAAGAGAGACCTCAGTTTAAATTGCCTTGAGCTGTTGGAGGAAAAGGGGGGAAGAGGAGGAGGAGTGGGGGGAGGAGGAGATGCCACACTTGTAATACTGGCTAGTGTTTATGTGCTGAGGTTTCCAGCTTTCTGACTGAGCAAGGCACATTTTGAAAGAACTAAAATGCTAGATGAAACTTAAATGCTTCAGATGATCCCAGTCATTCTACATAATATATAAAAATGATTTTGGAAAACTTAACCTGCAAATCAAGTGCAGCTTTTCAGCCAGCAGCAGAAATGTCACCTAGCCATGCAAGTCTCTGCAAGTTTACCTCACCTATTCATTTTAATTCAGCCTGTTCATTCTTCTCATTGGATGTTCCTGCTAGCTACACTTCAGAAACTTTTGGAAAATTTCTCCTTTCTCTGGCATAGGTATCTGTGGGTGTTAATAGGGACAAGTGACAAAATGTGTGTTACAACACTGATGCAGGTACAAAAGGGTGGAGTTGGTTAGGAATTATGCAGTATTCCCTAGAGAAATTCAGAGAAATCAACCACCCAGTTTCTCCACCAAGTTTAGTGGAAAAATTTGAAAGGCTATTTGTTTCTATCTGTAAAACATACAAATATCACTCAACTTTAGGAAATTCTAGGGCTGAATCAAGATACTGGAAGTATAAACTTATGTACTATAAAGGGCAGATAATCTCCTGTGTTATATTCCTCTCTCTGCTAAAACTTCAGGTATCATGACTCTGTGTTTAAAAATACCAGATTGTATATGCTTAATACAGACTGCATTAAAACAGATGTACAAAATGTGGTCAGAGTGATTGACACTCTTCACCCACATATTATCAGACTCTTGGCCCAAAGCATCACCAATGCATATTAGGTAAATTGGATCTAATTCTATCCCACTCTCTATCTGAAGTTTGCATTGCATGCTTATTTGAATGCGAGAAAAACAAATCACTGTAGAGGCCGGCTATGTGTAAGACTTGAAATAAGCTATCCCTTTAATAAACTCATGTACCAGCTACAGTCTTAACATATTGTTTAGCTAATTTGCATTCTCTCTTGAGAATTTCAGATTGAATACACATCAGCCTAGGCACTTCAGCCTGTGTTCCCAGTGTTCTGCTTAAACAGTATTGAATCCCACAGGATTATAGGTGAAGTAAACGCGGGAGAAGTTTAAATGGTAAATGATTGCTTTTGATCATTCAAGGGTATGTCATGCCATATGATACTGGGCTCTAATATTCCTTCCATACAATATCAGCATAGGAACACTGGTGGCTTACATTCATGCTGTATTACTAGTGAAATGTTATATGGTAATGGGATGGTAAGATATATACAGCTATTTGGCAACAATGTGGAGTTAGTGGCTACATGTCTGCAAATCAGATTCTGGGTAAATAAAATATACACGTGGAACTCTGTTGACATAATGTTCTACGTAGCTAGAATATTAATCAGTCTAACCCAGAGTTTAGCAGTCTGAAGCCCGCCACTCAGGAGTGCGCTGTCAAAATTCAGTAGCAAAATGATAATATTTGGCAGGATGTTTTTCTTTTTTCTTAGTTTTATAGAACAATTTAAACTTAAACATGAATTTGTTAAGCATATGAGAAACTTAATGAATCTCTTTTCTGTAATCTTCCCCCTACCAAAACATCCTAAAAATAAAAGGAGCCAAAAATTGGGCTTTACCCATGCTAGTGACATCATCAAGGTGCTCTGGCTCTCAGAAGGTAAATAATAGCAACTATAGTAAAAACACTTCCACTAGAGAAAAAGGTCCCCCAGCTATAATTCTCAGTGTTGCTTAACAGTGGCTTTCTAAGATTTCAGGTAGGAATTTTTGTAACTTTACCTGGAGATGCTTGGAGAACCTGGAACCTTCTGCATGCCAATGGTTGCTCAGTTGCTGATCTGCAGCCCCACTCTTGCATGAAGTCCAACCCTAATTTTATAAGCTGGTTTCTTCTACTTCTTGCTATGGAATCTGGATGAGTCTTAGGTTAATTCCTTTTCTTAAAAATGAGCTTCTGTGCTTTAGAAAAAGAGGCGAGGTTGAAAGTTGATTCTTCTCCTTGGAGATTTAGGAAGCATGAATGAACACAAGAGAAATGTGGGGGGGGGGGGAAGGAGGTATGATGAAAGTAAAACAAAGCAAAGAAGTTGTGTAAACAAATTAATTAATTGTCTAGAAGTAAAGTACACGTTTGTAATTTTGCCCTTGTTGAATGGAAATTGAAGTTCATTATGCTCACTGACTGCTCTAAAAGCTTTTCTCCCCAGCTTCACCTAGAGAAAGAGGGAGGGAGGGAGGGAGTGAAGGAAGAAGGCCCATTTGAAAGGCTCACATTGGCAGAAACAGCAACAGCTTCAATTAAAATAGGAATTCATTATTTCTTGACTCCTCAAGAGAGAATTGTTACTTGGATGTTCAGTGGAGAGGAAGAGATGTGTTATATTCTCTTGCTTCTTTTGTCCTGAATTTTGGGAGTGGTAAAGTAGTTTCTTGGGAAGAAAATCTGGGCTAATAAAGCCCGGTTACCCCATACAGACTTATTTTGTGAGCTGTCCAGAGTTGACTGCAGTTAGGCAGCATCAAACATTCAATAACATAAATAAATACTCTCGCAAAATGTTCTTATTTACAAGCTTGCATGTTTAAGAAATTGTCTGAACTTGATTGTTTAAGGAACAATCTCTTATTAATTCTGATTAATATTAATGTTCCTGAAGCTACATAAAATACATACATTTATATAACTACATTGACAGAAATTCTTCAAAAACCATTGGAAGCCCTGGCACACTTCAGTGTCTGAAGGTAGATTTAAACAAGTCTTACAACCTGAGGCAGTTTACTGACTGTTCATACAATATGCTGTTTATCCCTGACTTAAAACATCAACTTTCATATGAGTAGCTAGTTCAAAGTATTCCTCTCCAGCGATAGAACTTTGAGACTGTCTTTGGGTGAAGGCAAACTCACTCATAGTACCTGTACAAAGACTATTCATAGCTTCTCCCTTCCTTCTTGCTCTTTTGCTAGCCTTTTCACTTTTAAAATAAAACCCATAGTTTTGGGTTTTTTAAAAGCTGAGTTGTACTGCAAAGCACCATATACAACAATGATGCTACATGGAAAATAAAAGAATTAAATGAAAAATGCAAGCTATTTATAAAAAATATCAATATTTAAAGATGGAAAATGATGTGGTTCCAGAAGAACATGAGGTACTAGATTAATTATAAGTATTTAGACAAAAAAAAGTTTGGCTTATATTTCAGTGTAAACCTAACCAATTCGCACTGCTCAAAGTCTACAAACTGAAATATAGCCCAGGGCCAAAGCCTATAGTATTGAGAACTTTTTTATGTAGCTTGGAAAAAAATGCATGTGCAAGTATGTGTACAAGTGCAAAGAGAATTGCATTAGACTGGTTGGATAGAAAGAGCTTGGATAGAAAGAGGTATACACAGAATATTTTAAGGCATATATCAGTCTAACAAAAATGCCTAGGAATTTTGGAGCGCCTAGTTGAAGTCCTAGTTGGAGAGGAAGCTCACATCACTGCAAGTCTACCACAAGACAGTGTCTTTCTCAGCACCTCACTTTTTTTGAGATGGGTGGCTGTATACATTTGATTAATAAATAAATAAGTAGCAAAATGACTGATTTGCTATAACCGAAGGATAACAAGGGTCTGAAGAACAACACTTAGGTCATATGATGTATTTTTCAATGCAATTCAATCTATGGATCCATATGTATGTATGCATGTGCACGTGTGCACACACATACTTTGAATTTTGCATTCAAATTCATATCCATTTCAAATTGCATACTGTATGAGAAATGTATAAAGAATGTGTATTTGGTAGAAGTGTGCATAGAATGTGTGCATTGAGAGAAAGGTGTACAAAAAAGTGTATGATTTTAATGACTTTTTACATGTACATGAAAATGCAAATTGATGCAGAAATAGGTCAGAATAAATTTGTGCACCAAAGAGATAAAAATTTTTTTTACAACTGAAACAGATTCATCTATCCCTACCAATTATTCTTGCTCTGAAACTACAGCATATTTTCCCCTAATTTTTCATCCAGCAATAGACTTCTTTCTTCTTTTTAAACATATAGAACTGCCAGCCCTGTTCCCCTCTGTTTTTACTGTTTGGGAAGCAGAGAAGGTACAACCAAGCATGAAGAGCAGAACCTCCTATCCGGAATCTGCAATAGAAAACAAGTCACCTTGTCCAGCAGGGAAGGATATTTGGCAACTTTTCAGACCTTTCAGCAGGTGCTCTATTCTGGAACCAGTTTTATGGAAGTCTCATTAAAGCAAATAAACATCAGAGCACTGCAGAATGAGCAAAAATAGATAGATATCTGCCCATATATTGATTGGGTGTATGTATGCATCTGCCATTAAAATTCATGCATAAAGTTATTTGCAAGCCATGGAGATTTGCTCTACTGCACAGATGACTACAAAAGGACCAGAGTTCAAGAATGTTTTCTAAGCAGGTAGTAGTGATGCTTGTCAGATTTTTTTTTCCCAACTCAAAAAGAAAGAAACCAGAACAAAATTAGAGTTGGAGAAGTCCAGTATTGTAGTGGCTTTGCACTCACGTGTAGATCAGTTTCAGTCCCTGTGATAAAACTTTGCTATGTTTGAATGGCAAAAGTAATATACCCTTAATTAAAATAAAAAATAATAATATTAAAAGTAAAGATTGTCCATTGAATGGATGATGTCATAAACTACTCATCTAGTAAAGTCTTAAGTGTGAGATGGGCAGAAATAAAACATGAAATAGAAGGCACACAAAGAAACAGAGGCAAACAAATTTGGGTTCTTGGTCTTCTCTGAGCTCGGTGGTCTTCTTGCAGACATTTCATTGCCATACTAGGTAAGATCATCAGTGCTCTGACATAGAGAAATGAGGTTTGAAATGGGTGTTCTAAAAAACAAAACATAGACTCTCATATCAGTATTCATACTTTTTTAATGAAAGCATTTTATACACAGTTTGGGTTTTAATAAAGCAACATACTCCCAACCCAGTTTAAACAATAGCATATTTAAAACAATGTGTCAGTATCAAGAAGATCAGAATTAAAATATAAGCCTCAAATTAAAAATGATTAAAAAAGAGTTGGATTAAATATATTTTTACTGTTCACCTAAAAGTCTTCAGGAATGTAGTTTGATCTTGCTTCTGATGGAATTCTACCATCTGAATGCCGTTATGGAAAAAGCTGCCAAGTGAACTCTTAGAGTTCCTTGAAGGAGATCTGACCTTAGATTGCTCCATCTCACTCTCCATAGAAATTTCTACACCATTTCTGCACCATTTCATTCTCTGATGATGGAATATCAAAAGAATATAAAATGGGTGAATCAGGAACAGAAGATGGAGAAAACATGAGAAAACCTAAACCCTCTCAAAGGTTTATTCATCCCCAAGTATGACCCAAACTAGCAGGGAAAGGACAGAATTCATCATTTTCTTATTTTGGGAAAGAGTTTGTTCAACCTTTCCATCTCCCTGGATCAGAAAAAAAGGAGAAGAATGTGTCTGCTACTTCATAACCCCTCTACCAGCATGACCCAACAAAGTTTTAGATGTATTGGGTGCTGAATTGTCAAGGCCATTGCCCTACCTGCAGACCATTGCCAGAAAGCAGTGCTTAAAGAATGGAATGATTTTTTAAAATCATATACTATTTTCAGCAATCCATATAATATACTTTTTCTATCTATCCAATATTCTTCAAGTGACCTTCAGAGATTAGATACAATTTGCTCTACTTCAAAGATACTAGCCAAGTTTTGTATATTATGCTGAAAATTCTATAACATTGCATTTTGGCTTGTTAAAACTAGAAGGAAGTAGCTGATTCCAAATGGGAATCATTCCTAGATTTGAAGAAGTATCTCCCAAGCAGGAAATGATTGTTTGACACATTTCCAATTCACACCTCCTAGTTTGCCAGCAGTTAGTGTTTCCCAGAGACATTTTGAGTTCACATAATCATAGAATCATAAAAGGTGTTTGCTGTATCATGAAGGGCTGTCAAGGTATCATTAAGTTTCCCAGGATAACCTGCTAGCCCTGTGCTTAATGGAGTGAAGTTTGGATTTTCTCCAGAGCTGCCGCATCCTATTCCAGTCACCACAGTGCCTGATGCAAAAATGTAAACAATATACCAATTAAAGCCACAAAAATAATCGCTATAAAAGATCTAAAAGTTCTAGGTCAAAACTTCCTCTTAAACCAGTATTTCCCAACTGCCAGGTGTCAGGGATTTCAGCCTCCAGATTTCTCAGAAGCCATCATTCTGGTTGTGGATTTCTGATAGTTGCTCCTCATATCTGGACGTGCCCAGGTTGAGAAACACCCTGTAGCAAGCTGTAGCAAGGAAGTCCAAGGTTCAATGGAGGAGTATTCCATAGGCAGTCTCTTCCACAAAAAAAAAAAAGGCAGAATAATTTAACTTTGTTGATATTAAAAGTACCTGTGGTGGGCCCTACAAAAAATGTTCAATTGAAGATCTAAAGGTGTAGGGCAGAGTGCTGAAAATACTATGTGTCCGAGCTGAATCACTGAAGTTCAGGACAGGTGGAAAGAAGTTGTTCAGAGGCCATAAAATGTATTTATTTATAAATTTATTCATTCATTAGATTTATATTCCATCTTTATATTCCAGGCCCGAGGCCACCAAGCTCAGACTGCTTTAAAAATATATTTGACATGATAGCTAATAATTCTATCCAGATTCAGAAATATCTGCCCCTCTCTACTACAGTAGTTATATTTAGAGGGTACTGTTATACTCCTGTCCTGCCTGTAGGTTTCCTACTGGTATCTGGTTAGCCATTTTGAACACTGAATACCAGAAAGGGCCTTTGGTCATATCCAGCAGTGCTTGTTTTGTATTCTTAAATCATTAGCCTCTGTGCTCATGCCTTCCAGCAAGATACAAAAATGCAAGTATCTCCCTGCTCTCTTTTTCTCTAGATTCATGGAGAAGAAATGATTAATGGAAAAATTTAAGTCTGATCTACTAAGACCTCCTTTTCTGTAAGAAAGCATTTGCAAAGCCCCTTTTCACTCAGTTGGCTTTTCTAACATTTTCTAGTTGATCTCAACAGTGCCCCCCCCCCTTTTCTTTTTCAGCTATAGAAGAAATGGAATGAAATATTTTAGTTTCTACATATAAGATAGTGGTAATGAAAATACTTGGACGGAAAGAGAAGAGGGTGACTAGCAGCAAGGTGGATGGACTCAGTTACAGCAGTGATGGATGCACCATTGGAAATGACCTGACAGACCAGGTTGGGGACAGATTGTCATGGAGGAAATCTGTGTGGTCACTGAGAGTTGATACTAACTTGGTGGTGCATAATCAATCAATCAAGGAAAATACTATCAGGAAAAGATGGATGGATGGATGGATTTATAGTATTTAACTGCTGCTTCCTTTTTTTTTTTTTAAAAAAAGCTGAAATAATATTGTCTATTGTTAAAGGAGTTATGATTCCTAACATTATAATCTATGGCCAGACCTGCCACTTTTTCTTGTATGCAGAAAGCCTGTCCATTTATTTTCACAGTTGGCTGCATTTACAACACTGATAAGCAAGTACCTCTGGTTATTTTATTGGTCATATTACATAAGTATCTCTTAATAATACTAGATGATATTTTACTCAAAGCAAACATCCAAATTATTTTCTAGTCTCCTTAAATGAAAATTTAGATAGGAATGGTACTAGATACATATTTCAAACAATGCACATTAAATCTAGAAATCTAGCATTATATACAAGAATGATTGTGTTATGAATCCCCCTAACTTAAATCCCCTAAATCCCCCCCCCCATCTTTTTTTCTTTGTACACTGTTTTCCCAGGGCTCATATCTGCACTGTTAATACAGAGTTGGGAAAAAGGAAGAGAAAGAGTGGCAAAGCTGTTGTGTGTGCAACATACAATTAGCCACCATTTCACAAATAAGCCTGTTTTACCAATACTGTCAAGCTATAAACAATGCTTATGTGGGAGATGATTATATTTAGTTTTTAGTAGTACATCAGTATTGAAATGGTTTGTCACTGCATTCTTTCAGGGTGTTTTCCCACCCCCCACTCGCCTCATCTTCTCTGGCAATTTTGATGAACTCCCATTCAAGTACTAACCAAGTCTAACCAACTTAGTTTTTTTCAAGATCAGCCAAGGTTGAGTAGGAGCTGATACATAAACCACATTAAGCTTTAATATGATGCATGAGTACAGATTAAAAAACAAACCAACTGTGAATTGCTAATGAAGAAACAAAATTAGGCAATCCAAAATCGAAGTGTACATTTGACTGAATAGATTTATGGAAGCACCCCAATACTAAAGCTGCCTTACATAATTCGGAAGAGTTCTGTTGCTTAAGTGCAATCAAAACCTCGTGCACTAAGGAAGTAGTTTGCTTTCACAGTCGGAATTGAGAAACATTTCTGTTTGACTTTGATCAAAGGACACAGGCTGTACACATTGCTTTGCATTTTATAGACAAGGGAAGGGCGAACATGGGTGGGAAAGTGAAATCATTGGATGCCTTTTACTTTGAAGTGAAAGGTCAGATTTTGCCAATTGAACAAGTGGACCAGAATTTGTGAAAGCAAGTAGGCAAGTAATTGTGGGAGTGAGGCACAAGGAGTTGTAAATGCTCAGAATTAAGAAAATAAATCCCAGCTGCCAATATGGCCTCTATTGCTGAGAGTGAGAATGATAGGTAGATTTTCTTTTCCACTAGATTTATTTTCTGATATTGAAATTCATCACTGAAGCCAAGGCTATTTATCACGACTTTCCTGTCAATAATCCAAGGCTCAATTTTTATGATTCACTCTTTTAAAAAAGCAAATATCCCTAAGGGTCTCACTTTCCTGCTGATGGCTAGAGAAAGACTTGTGAAGGAACAAGAAAGCTTTCACTGACCAATACATCTAAAGAGTTATATCATAGGTTTTGGGGGTTCTTTTGTGCATGTCTGTGTGTGTCTCTCTCTCTGTGTAGGGGTATTTGAAGTGGCAATCTAAAGAAAAGAAGAAGAACCAAATAATTGTTCATAGTAAAATAATGGTAGGTGGGGTAGTTTGAGTTATACTTTGCAAAGAGGCTATTTAGAACTACAATAAAATTATAGTATGTTCTTTGTAGCCATTCATATATTTCCCATCTCTCACCCATATTAAATATAAAGATTTAGCAATGAATATATTAAATTCACCCTTCCTCAGTTTTCTGCTTTTATCAACAGCACATAAAATGTCTGTTTTGTAAGCTCCAATTTGAGGTGAGTTTTAAATACTTTTCTCTTTTAAACAAAACATTCTGGTTCTAAAATGCATCCTGAAAAACAATTCAGGGGACTCATTATGTTCCAGGGGGCATTTGTGAGGGTTTAAAAAAAAACATTCTCAGCTTCAAACATAAATCTAGGGGTGGGCTTCTAGTGCCACTGGCCACATTTAACATTTTGTGGGGAGTCTGAGAGTAACAAAATAGACCAGAATTGGCTTTAAAAGGGTCTTTTTGTTTTTTAACTGTGATATTTTGGGGTTTAATTATACTTTTACCACTTTCCCAGTTTTAGACTTTGCTGTCAGTTCTCTGCAGTTATGCTTCAGATGGCCTGTTAGGGTTAGTCAAAGGGACTTGGGCACTCCATGTGACTTTGGAGCTCTAAATTTCCTACCCCTGATTTAATCCTTCTTCAGCTCAATTCAGCTCAAACACCTTCTAAGGACAGTGTTTCTCAACCTCAGCAACTTCAAGATGTATGGACCAACTCCCAAAATTCCCCAGCCAGCGTGGATGGCTTTAGAAGTGGTAACTGTATGGTTATGATGAATTTCAGCACAGTAAATTAAGCTGGATGTTGAAGACAAATAAGTGCTCACTTGTTGTCCAAGGGTCCAGTTTAATATGACGTTTTGTGGAAATCAGTGGTCAGAATGACAGAGTGAATTTGGGCCAGTCATCATCTTTCAGCCTAACTTGCCTCACACCATTATCAAGATATATCCTCATGACAAGTTGAGATTTATGCATGCTATTCTAGGGTTCTTCCAGGGAAAGGTAATTGGGATATAATAATAGTTATTCATACAATCATCTCGCCTTTAGTATTCAGATCCATATCAGGAAATCCTAATTTTTTAATGATTTTTTAAAAGTGATCAGACAAAGAGTGTTGCAGGACACTGTGTAACAATGTAGACTGAATTATATACTTGAGAGATACATCTGCAGTGCAAAGCAGCAATCTTGAATCCTTTTATTTACTACCGCTGGCCCAACTTTGATATGAGCAAGAAGGAGGTTTCCCTCAAAAAGTGTTGTGCCATGGAGTACCTGGAGGATTACTGTGAAATTGAGAAGGATGATAGAAGGTGCTGAGGGAAAGAAAAGTAGAAAGAGGCTACAAAGCGACAGTAAATAATACAGAATGTTTATTTGCAAAAATCTTTCTACCCCCCCCCCCCCGCACTAACCAAAGCATAACAAAAAGGCAATTAAAAATCACTATCAGTGAGAAATATTAAGGTTAATGGGACTCATGGAAATGCAGCGTGAGACAGTAGCAGCATTGACATTATGGGCCAATCTTGCCCATTTATTTTGAGCCAGTATTTTAATATCTTAGCAGTCCAAGATCTTATTATCATCTCAAAGAGTGATTGAAAAACCCAGGGTGCTACCATGGTGCCCTCCTTCTTGGTGCTGACCTGAATAAACAGATGCATTTAGTTCGAGGTCCTGGAGCTGGAGGTTTGGAGTGTGAGTGACTTGCTGTGTAGCTGAATGCTTTGGGATAGTGTGTGATTGTATGCCTCTATGTGCATGCATGTGCGTGTGTGTCAGAGAGAAAAAAAGAAAGAGTGTGCTGTTGTGGTAATATATCTCTTGGGAAGCTTCCAGTGTTTCTTGATACGAGTGAGTGCATCGCTCATAAAAAATGCACCAGAGAACTGATGGCATTTGATTTCAACAGCAGTAGAGAAAGAGAAGAGATTATTGGCTGGGAATTTTGATATGCAAGCCTTAGAAATCCAAGCTTTGCCTAATCAAAACACCATTTTCAAACTATCTGTACTTGGCATGAGAAGTCAACTGAAACTGATGAACAAGGCCCTTTGAAGAAGCTGAGACCCCTGAGGGCAAGCTATTAATTTGACCATAACCCTGCTTCCACTGCAGTGCAGGTATTTTTTTATTTCTCATTTTTTTCTTTATTAAAATCAGTGGCCCAGTAAATAGGACTGTATTAGAAATCCAAAATATTGAATTAAGTCTTGGAATTATTTTTAAACTGATTAATCTTGCTGTCTTAAATAAAATGTGTTCAGCCATCATTTTAAATACTAAATACTAAAACATCCTTTGGATGGGGCTCCTTTTAAGCATTGCTCTTTCCACCACCAAGTCTTGCAAATGAACTCTTTCTGGTATGTTGGTGCATTTTCTTTCTCTGGACAAAAATATATTCTCTGCTCTTATGGAGCAGAGAACTTGTATCTATTTTCAACACCAGGGAATATGTGAAAAAGCAACTTTTAAGCATAGGCAAAATGTCATTCTTTCAACACTCAGTTGCTACACTTTTTTTCCTCCGAGCTACATTCAAGTTGGTCTTCCTTCTCTTGCAGTTTTCCAAAAACATTGTGTCAATTAGGAGCTGATCTTTTGTTCCTCTGCTGTTTGGGCAGTTTCCTTTCTACTCAGATGGAAAGAGCTTGTTTTCAGCTAGATGCTGTTGGACTGCATCAGCTACAACTCCAGTTAGCAATTTGAAAGTTGTTGGTAAACAGGTAATTGGCTTGGAGTTGCCTAGTGCTGCCCCTTTTGTTGGATCTTTCACTATCAGGTAGGTTTTGCCAGATGTTAACCAATCTTCAATTTCACCTCCTTGCAGTATGTTGTTAAACTGCTTGGCAATGAGTGGGTTCAGACCAGTCAGATGTTTCAGCAAAAAACCATGCAGTTCATCTTCACCTGGTGTTGACCAATTCTTGATCTTCCTTACACTTTTCTCAACCATTTCTGCTAGTATTACAAGTTCTTTCATTTCAGCTTCTTTTATATTCTTATCTACCTCCTTTATCCAAGCTGCATTTTTGTTGTGTTTCTTTGGGTTGTCTCATAACTGCACCCAGAATTTCACTGTTTCTTCTTTGTCAGGTGTTGATTGGTTCATTGCAGTCTCTCCATTATGGATTGGTAGAAATGTTTCTGATTTGATTGAAATTGGAGATTTTGCCTATAGTGTACAACTTGAGCTTTGTATCGGCTGATCCCTTTGGCTATGGCTGTTATTTGCTGCTTTATTATTTCCAGTGCTTCTTTGATCTTCCTTGTTTCTGGGTGATATTTCTTGACTAGGTATTCTTTGGACTTCTTGTTCTTCAGCTTCTTTCCTTTCATATGTTCTAGCTTGCTTGCATCTGAACTTAGCATGCTGATCTTATTTTCCAACCTTATCTTCCATTTTGGTGGCGCACTGTTTGGCTTTTCTTCTTGTTTGTTGATTTTGCACACAAGGTATTCAGTTATAACTGCAGTTGATATTACAGTATTGACATCTTTTAATATTTGTGCTAGCTATTTCTTTGTAACAAGCTTCAACAACGGCTTATTCTGTTGTTTTTGTGCTGTTCTAAATGCTTAGTTATTCTTTATTTCAATTCCTCTGGGCTTTGTTCTTTCTGAGGAGAAGGCAGAGAAGAGGGTTATTATTGTTGTTGTTGTTGGTCATACAGTCAGCTAAATGTTTAGACTGGTTTTGGCATTTTTATCCACCTATCGAGTCCTTCCCAAGGACCTGGAATAGGCAGGTGTTGCTGTTTGATGATGTTAAAGGTATTGTTGCAGGATGTAAGCTGTTCCAAGTAAAGCCGTCTTTTGCAATTGACGGTGATTTTGTCAATGCTGATGGTTTTCAAGAGGTATTCCAGATGTTCTGGGATTGCATCCAAGGTTTCTATTACTACTGGTACTATCTTTGCTTTCTTTTGCCACAGTCATTCTGTTTCTATTTGCAGGTCTTTGTATTTTGTGATTTTCTCCAGTTCTTTCTTTTCTATTCTGCTGTCTCCAAGTATTTCAATGTCCACTATCCAGACTTCTTTTGTGTTTCTTATCAACAGTTAACTCTTACATGGCAGGTGCTTGTCTCTTTGATGATGATGATGATGATGATGATGATGATGATGATGATATTATTATTATTATTATTATTATTATTATTATTATTCCCTACTTTTTTTATGGTGCATTTTTACACCTGTCTTGAGTTGCTCGCAATTAGGCAGCCTTAAAAATGGAATAAGATTAAAATTAGTAAATGGTCATCAGCATACCATTTTGAGTCTATGGAGCACCCCAAGTTGGGGTTTAAATTATTATTATTTTGCATTTCTTGGAGTTGGGCGAGTGGAACAAAATAAGGATGTCTTAAACTTATATGGGTACCCATTTCACCACCTTAAATTCTCTACTTACCTTAAAATCCTGACCTTCTCGCTTTGGGAGTATGGCCCCTGACACACAATTCAAAGCCTGGTATGGGCCATAGGTTAATGGAATTTACTTCACATATAGTGCACAGTTCACTAGGTAAAACAAAACAAAACAAAATTATCCCTTATTTATCCCTATGTAGGCTTTCACAGCCACTATCTGTTGAGCAGTGTTGAGCTTCAGGATTTAGTGACTGTGGTCTAGACAACAGATTTCCTGCAGAAGTCAGGTCATCTGGCTATAAAGAAAAGAGCCCAGTCAGTCCCTGTTCAGTTGCCTGTGGCTGGTGTGACAGACCACCTTACCTCTGAAGATGCCAGCCATAGTTGCTGGCAAAAAAATCAGGAAATCTGCTGTCTAGACCATGGTCACTAAACCTTGAAACTCAGTACTGCCCCTTATTTGTCTACCTGCTGCATTTTTCAGCTTCACTGAAAAAAAAGGAGTCCCAGTATTTTCAGTAGAGGTGGAAAACTCTCCCTGTTCTCTATACATTTTTGATATATAATTTTATATCTCTCTACCATGTCCTCAGTTACTCATATTTATTAAAGTACTATAATAGCATCTCATCAAGGAGGAGAAGCATATTCTGTGGACACCAGGAATGTCCAGAATCAATCCCTGGTTTTATTAGAAACACAGAAACTCTATGAACAGCAAGGCTATTGATCACATACCCAGCAGTTTTCCTGATGGAATAGCTTCCTCTATGCTGTGCTGTGAGGTAGATACTTCTTTGTGAAAGATTTCCAAAGTTCTACCAATGTGGATGCTTCTAAAAACATGTTTATAAAACATGGAAACACTGGTGCTATAGGGACTTTTATTGCTTGATGTATGATTTTTCATGACATGAATTTTAGAAAAAATAAATGGAATTGTATGAAAAATGACCACCCACTTTTGGAGGGTGAGTATTGCTGGCAAGGAATGCTTTAACATTGCTGGATCTTCTAAGACTAGTGGAAAACAAGTCTGGAAATGGGGGCAGAAGTAGCAGCAAAGGCACGGAGAAAACGAGTAGGCATGTAATAGTGAATTCTACCCTCTGCATATGTATTCTTCGCAATCATAGTGGTTCTTAAGTAGCCCACTGTTGTTATTATTAGTTACACTCTTCAGTGCTTGTCAGAATTTATATGACATCACAGCAAGGGCAGAAAGGCTTCTGTTCTGCCTTAGTTTCATAAGATTGCCACTTTTCCAGAGAGCCTTTGGCTCCTGCTGACCCAGTACTTTCTTCATACATGGTTGCCTATACTTCGTTTATTCTTTCATCTTTTTCAATCATTTCTACTTCCCAGAATTGGGGTTGGAAGTCTTCCATTTTTGTCTCCTCTAAAGAACACGATTCTGTCTACAGAACTGGAGATAGCTTGATTACCAAATCCAACCCAATCTAGTCCCAACTCCCCTTCCTTTCACCATCTGGCCTGATAATTGCCCCATTACCCAGTAACTGCTATTACTGCAATAGGCTCCAGAAAGGTAAAGAAAGTAAATTATACAGGTCAGTGTGGCCCTAACTGCATCATATTGTTCTTTTTTTTTTAAGTTGCTGAATAAAACTAATTGAGCTATTAAAATAAAATAAGAAAAGATGTGGGAGATGATAGAATTCATGAATCAGGGGGTGGGGTGGGAAGAGAAATCGTAGTCCTTTGGAATGAAGACAAGAGAGGTGATATGTAAATGCTGAGTTTACAGCCAAGCAGCCTTGACTGAAAATCTTTGGGCCAAGTGAATGAGGCCAAATCTATGAACTCATTATTGTTAAAGGTGAGTTTTTGCTTGCTTGCTTGCCTGCTTGTTTATTTATATATTTATTTATTGGGATTTTTTAGCTGTACTGCAACTCAGACAATGACTAAGTGTTGCATAGATTTTATGTTGCACGAATGTGTATATCAACTCAGAAGGATAATTAGTCTGTCATAATATATATTTGGCAACCACAAAAAGTAAAGGTAAAGACTCCCTCACATCAAACTTGACTTGGTGTAACTATATAAATACATCCATGTGGTTTCTTAGCAACAATGCAGAATATTTTTGTCACTGCCTTCTTCTAGAATGTTTCCCCCTGCCCCAAGCTACCTTTTCCCAGCTTTGGATGGGTAGGCTTCTCACTTGGAGATTTCAGACTTCTCAAATTGGGGTGGATCATATGGAGTGAGTCTTATAGAAGGTCCCATCCCTTCATCTGTTGAGTTACACTAGCCTTCCTCAATTTGGTCTCTCCTAAATGTGACACTATAGTCAGTGTGCTATAATCTCAACACAGCTGGAAAGCAGCAAGGGGGTAGGGTGAGATGGTAGTTATTGGTGTCCAGAAAACTGAGATGTGTGCTCTCATAGGCAAAGGAAATGTCTGCAACTCATTTTCATGACCTGAAGATTTATCTGCGATCATGATGGAGCGTGTTCCAACTGTCAGTATCCATTTCAGGCATTACATTTGTCCATGTGAATGAATATATCCACAGGGGTCACTAGTGCAAAACTAGATAGTATAGAACCAAGCTGATAATCTCTCTCAAGAAGGAGAGATATCTTTGGAACTATTTGTTTTGGAAACCTTTTTTGGCATCATTGCAAGAACAGTAATTTGTTTTCTGTGGATGCCAATTACTGTAAAATAGGTTTTCATGGTGATCTGTGCATGTGACATCTTTGTCTTTTGTCTGCATATACTTTTTCTAGGTCTTTGGATGCTCATGATTATGGAGGGCCAGAACTCTGGGATAGAATAGATAGACTTTTCCTCATGTCTTGAACTTATATGCATGTGAATATATTTTATATTATTATAATTTGATATGTGATATCCTAAAGATTGTCTTAAAATATGGGTTCCAAGCACCTGTTTTAAAATAGATGGTTTTAATAATTAATACATTTAAGTACATCTTTGGTAAAAGTACAGCAACACAAGACTATCTGTTATGCTCATAAGTTCTCTTCTTGCTTGCCAGTGTGGTCTATTTCCAATCTCTGTTATTATTATACTAATTTTAAAAATCTTCAGATAGTGTGCATCATGTAGTGTTACTATAAGAAATATTCACTTTTATATTGGTCATAATATGATGACAGTCATAATGATCACTACTTTTGTTCATGTCTTGGTTGTAAAATAGTATATAATGTCAAGAAGGAATTTGGTAGTCCTCCCCACTATGTTGTGCTACACTGGCATGAGTCAGATTATTATTTATCATCATTTTAACATTGATGGAACTGGGAAAAATGAATGAAGAACAGCCAGTCTTCAGGTAAACAGTTTTATCCAGTATATTAATATTTAATTCCGCAATTTAAAAAGAGCTGAATCTTAGAGAAAAGTGAAACTGGAAATCAAGCAACTTTTGGTTTTAAATTTGAGGAAAAATATAAGATTTTGTTTGGGAAATGCTGAGAGTTACAATCAAGGCATCCTCAATTGATGGGGCAAAAAATGATAGTTTTCGAGGGCTAAGCTCTAATTCAGAGATGGGCACACTTTTGATATCCAAGGGTACATTTAACAGTTCTGAGGGGCTGAGAGCTGGAAAGCGACAAGTGATGAACAATGCTGAACTTTTAGGACTCGTTTTGAAAAATTCTATGCTTTTTAACATTCTGAAATGCTAATTTTAGGGCTTAGAATACAGTTTTCATGTGTTTCAGCTGTCGTGGTCAGATGGGGCTCAGAAGACTGCAGAAAATTGGACTTAGTATAACTCAGTTCTTGGTTTTTCATATTAGATATAAGTTCAGTTTACAGTTTGATTCAAATGTGCACAGATGTCAGGCCCAGCACAAGAACAACAGTGAAACAGTCCAGTTGAGTTCAGTTCTTTATTTGCTTATACCATATAGACAACATCTTGCCAGACTAAATCTATACTATGGCAACTAGTGGATATACCCTGGGAGATTCTAGGGAGTGGCTATCCTGAACTTCTTCCACTTCCCACACTCCACCTCCGGACTGTGTTGTCTTTTGTCTCCTTTCCCTTCCTGGAATGCACCCCGTCCTTCCTGACAGCCTTGCTCTCTGCTGTTATCCACCACATCACCCTAACCCTTTATAGATACATTCTATCACAACAGTTCATACTTACTGAATATAAACATAAACCAGAATTTAACAATATTTTGAAATTTGGTCTTTTCCAGATTTGGAGTTATACTTTATAATATAAATAAATAGACACCAAATGATTGCATTAGGGGAATGTGTCCACAAAAATAAGTGCGTGGAAAAAAAAACATTATAATTGAAAAAATGTTTGTAAATATGCATATATTAGGAAAAGGACATGCAAAATATATGTATGAAAAGGTGTGTATGTAAATATGCACACTAGGTGAAATGCACACAACATGAATATTGTTTTTTATTTGAATTTTATTATGGACATGATAATTGCAACCTCTTGTAGAAATGGGCAAATAAATTTTAAGATAGAAAACTCAGACGGCTAGTAAATGAAATGTGTACCTACCTCAGTATTTTGTGCTATATCTGTTTGTTTGAACCAACTGTAAAGAACGGCTGTTTATGTATGCTGTGAACATCTACCTCATTGTCTGTTCTACTCCATACAGTAAACAAGCTTTAGAGATTCATCAAAGAACTATGGGAAAGTAGATGTCATAATTCTTTGATTTTCTGGGTGAAACCTTCATCAGGATGGCAATTCTATATATGCTTTCCTGGGAGTAAGCCACACTGAACATACTTAGATGTATTTCCATATAAGCATTCATACGATTGCATAATTGTTATGTGAATTAGCCCATCATTTGTACAGTTACTAGCCCAAAAATATATCTGCCCTTACCACAGAGTTCTAGGCTACTGTTCTGTTCTAGACTATCACATAGTAACATGTTTACAGCTGGGTTCATGATGGAGTTGTAACTCAAATAATTAAGAAGGCAGGTAGAATGCTTGGGTGAGCAGTTGCACACAAGTTGACGAGATCTTGCCTTTCAGTCAGACCATACTACCAGTGGTGTCAGTTTGGGTTAAATAAAGAATTCAGGGATCCAAAGTGTCAAGAGTCCAATTTAGGGTCATACTAATAAAAAACAAGAGGAAGGGCTAGAAAGTGGGGAGCCAATGGCTTGCAGATCTGGGAAAAACAGGGTTAGGTAGCAACAGAGAAACAACAGAGAAACAGAGAGAGAGAGAGAGGAGAGGGGAGAGAAAGGGAATAGGGGATGTAGAATGAGAATGTATGTGAGTAGTTTCAACATTTCCCAAACTTAAATCACCTTATGATGTTGGGTCACAACTGTTATATTTCATTTCCCACTATAGGTAATTATAATTTTCTTAATAGTAGGGGGACTATTTGTGGAGGTAATAGTTTTGCCACAGCAATCCTAACTCGATGTCTTATGGGATCTATTTGCTCAGTAATCTTTCTCTGTTTTCAGAAATTTCCAGCCAACATAGCTATTATGAAATCCACAAATTTATACTCCTAACAATTCTGATAGAAACCAGGTTGGGTTATAGCATTTGCAGTACCTATGGTTGAGCCTGCAAGTTTGCTTGACTCATTTATGGAGAGGTGCACCAGACACAACAATATCTGGTAACAATTGTCAATTCTTCCTTTTTAAGATCAGGAGTTCATTCAAGAATTGCCCTCATTAGAGATTATCCTGCATCATCAACAAGGTCAAGCTTTTTCCATTAGTCCTGTAAACAGTTCCATCTCTGGTTATGTTCTTTCTGACATCTTTCTGAGAAGGCAAGTTGCAGCCAGCCCCAGTGTTTGATAATTCAGTTCTGTTCTGCATTCTGCCCTGAAGCATATTTTTCTTGATCAGCAAAAGAAAATGGCCTCCTGTAAATAGCTCTGTGCCATATTGATTTCTCAGCATGGAGAGAAAAAATTGCTACTAAAATGGTTTTATGTAGCAAGCAGGCATGGGTCTGCTACATGAGCCCTAGGTTGTTTGGGTTGTGCTACTGGGGGAAGAATAATAAGCAAATGCTATGATGCCCAGGAAACAGAAAGAAATATGTGGGAAGCACTACAGACAGTAATTTCCCTGTGAATTCCTTTCATTCAGCTAACTATACTTATGCAATTGACTATGCTTTTTACAGGACGTTCCAGTGCACTCAGGGTCTTAATTTGCTGCTAGTTTATAAAGGACTTGGGTGGGAGGATTTTCTTTAGAAACAATGTTGCAGCCCTTGACTAAATAAAGTAAGGGTTATCCTTGGCACACAGACACATATACCAGATTTGATCCATTTCTGACTATCCTATATAGCATTTGTAGCATGCATATATTATCCAGCTATATATAAGGCAACAGCTTTTTGACTCTGTTCACAATATATAAATGTATGCATGTTTCAGTCTCTGAATGGATAGTTAGACAGACAATCTCAAACCAAGGATTTCCATTCATTTACTGCAGTCAGTAGCCTGGTATACCTGTTCCTAAAACAAATCTTAGGATGTGATAGGCTGTCTTTTGCAGGATACATTGAAGCAGAGGTTGGATGACTATTTGCTAGAAATATTATAGATGCATCTTTTATTACAGATCCTTCACTGACCAATGAACTGGACTAGATGGCTTCCAAGATGACTTCTAACTGTGTGTGTAGGTCCCCACATTGTGCTAAATCATTACATGGTTGGTTGATTGGTTTTCACCTCATGTGATGTGCAAACCCAGACTATAAGATGAGATGTCTCATATATTGTTTTTCCACAACATAAATGAAAATTAGTTTGTTACTGAACAAAAATGTTTGAAAGAATAAGAGAGTGAGGAAACAGTTCAGCATATAATGTGAAGAAATAGGATATACACTATTCTTTGCCATCGCAGAAAATAGAGTGTGAGTTGTGTTGGGCTGAGAGAGTGACTGGCTCAAAATCATCCAGTTAGCTTTCACACCAGAGGACAACTACAACTCATGGTCTCCTGATTTCTAGCTCCACATTTTAACCACAGCACCAACTATTCTTTCTCATTTGTAACGTTCCCGTGCGACACAATGTCAAAGCTAAAGCTTTGGATTTCTGGATCCCTTTCTGCTTTAGGCCCATGTCTGATTATCTACCATCCTGTGATTAGTGCACACTCCTATACCCTGCCTCACATTGCTGTATTATTATGCTGTTCTATTTTGAAGTTCCGGTTCTAACTATTCCAGAGACCTTAGGAGTTTCTGGAGATATGGAAGCAAAGTTATAGAAGTAGAGCCATTATTGAGATTTTATTTATTTATTTATTTAAAAGAGAAAAGCATAACATGTGTTGTAGTCCAAGGAATCAATATAAAAGAGTAAATAATTTCTGCCTATTGTAGTGCTTGGTTACTTCCAAAAACATTCAGGACTATTCATGCTACAATACAATGCCCAATTTGGACCCTCTGGTTCTGATATAGAGGACAGAACTAAACTTGTATTATATAATGATTATTTACAATCATAAATAGTATCTAGCTGACTTACTGAGAGCTGGTTTACCTTTGTAGATTGTCAAATAACAAATACATAAGATCAGAACAGGAAGTCAGTCTATCTTAAGATGGACATACAAGGAATGAAATGCTGAGTAAAGGGATATTTTTATTATCATTTTGTAGTGTGTGTGTGTGTGTGTGTATGATTAACACACCAGAGTTTTAAAAGATTGGTATCATTCATTTACATAGCCAATAATTGTAGTGATCACTGGTTTGCTTGTACTAAGTCCCAGCTGCAAGATAACAACCTCTTTCAAAGGCTGGCCATATTGCAGGAATTTCCATCTTCCAGCTGTATTTCAACTTAGATAATATTACCAAAGGAAACATATAGCTGTTTCTTCTTTTATGGAACTTAAACTGCATAGCACTATTTAGAAGTCTTGTGAGACAATAGTTTTACCATCTGAACATGACATTATAGAATGCCTTGCTTTCTCCATTTTGCTAACAACTGAATAAACTGTGCATAAAGTTCAGCCTTCTCTGAAATATTGATCGGCTATGAGAAGCCTCCAGATTAAATCTGACCCTTTGAATAGAGCCAATGGATCCTTGACTTGCCAATCTAAAGATCAAAATAAGGGTATAGATTAGCACTATCTGTGCCTATTAAATAGTTGGCATGGCTCCTCCTATTACCCCATAACTCTACTGAATTACTAACCTGACCTGATAACAGAAGTTGATCAGAACCATAAAGGTTGGGAGTTTCTTTAATGCTGTGGTTTGGTGCATCATATAGCAAGACTGCCTACCAAGTCTCCTGTGACTGAAGTATTGTTTATATATTGGTTGTGTTTTAAGTCTAAGTGTGCCTGAAAATATAATTCTTTAAAAGATAAAGTGACTTTCTTGTGGCATTTGAGAACAGACCAAGAACCCTTACGCTGGATGAGTAGTGCCACACGACTAAAGATTATTTCTATTCCATCCAACTTCATTTTTCAGTCTCTCTCAGTTAATATTGCATGCTGGTGGGATTTAGTTGTATGATAATCTGTGGCACCCTATGTAAGGTCTGTAGAACATTAACATTCAGGGCCATAATACGCAAGTCAGTATCTCAACTCAACTGCTTATCTAGCTGAACACCTGAAATTCATTACCCATTCCCAAAGTACATAGCTAGAGGCTGGGTGAAATAAATAATTTGTTTAAAAGTTGCACAATATCCCATAGCTGATTTCCATTTTTCAATTTCATCAGAAAATTCAAAATTGCTCCCATTGAACCCAATGATGTCATTTAAACATGGACAGAATTTGGATCACATAGGTGAAGTGATGTTAATTACTTTTAATGGCTTTTAATTATGATTTGCATGACTAAAATGCTAATAGTCATAAGTAAAATAATTATAAATTAAATAAAAATGCATAATCAGAAAGTGGCTTTCCTGATGAAGGCATATAGATACCAAGATTGTCATGTTCACAGAATCTGTTACATGGTGGTATGGTGGTAATTCTTATGATAAAAGTACTGTATAAGGAGATTATAATGAGTCAGCCCATCTGAGTACTGAGTATAGAAAATCCCATTAACCAGTCTTATTATTTGTATTATAATATGACATTCTTTCTATCTCTGTAAGCAATGTTACCAGTTCAATTCCATTTAATATTTGGGGAAGGAAGAAGCTGGTATCCTCTAATAACAATTTTCTTTAAATACAAATGACATAGCCTCTTAAAAAGAATCATTCTGAAATTTGTCTTCTGGGAAATTTCAGTGTTATGATTGTATATTAGATTAGTATTACTGTAGTATTACTGATGAAAGCCAAGATATGCAGAACTTTAGGAGTGTAGTTTAGTTCTGTCCATTGTACCCAAAACCTATCTTGCCATTCTGGTTTGCACAACTAAGGGAAGAGGAACCTGTTCACAACTGAGAATAGCAAAAATAATTATCTGCAAGTTGGATAATGAGTCTTAGAGTGAACAATTGAAGGCAAATTCTACATTTTCTTGATTTAAGACTGGGTTTTTATAATATGCAGCTATTTTCATATATAGGTTAGCAAAAAAGTATTGTGGTCTCAAGGCTATTTAATCTCCTCTGGTAACAAAACTTAATAGAACCCCATGGCTTGGTGATTTAATTCAATTTTAAAACAAGCAATTTTTGCAATAATTAATCATTACAGTAAATCATCAGTGGTATGAAATTCTTCTCAATTTGAATTTCTTCAACTTGTACAGTACATACTTTCCATTACAGATCCAAAGTGCGTATTCAGATGTCATTATAGTTTAGGTATACATGTATATTATAAAGAAGCATATCTAATTCCAGATCTTTTGGACTATAACTCTTCACTCCAAGCCACTCCCACAGTCCATTACCTTTGGCTATGCTGGCTTGGGGGAAGGGAGTTGTGATCCAAAATATTTTGAAGGAACCAAACAGTTTTCTTCTGTTTTACCATGAAGATATTCCCTTGATAATCTTTGTTACTATTCTATTTGTTTGAGTCTTTTAAACCTTTTTAAAGGGTTTTCTCTGGAATTAGGTGTAGTACTGAAGGTGATCTAAACAATGCAACTATTAATCTTGCCTTCTATGGCACAGCTACAAGGTCAGAAACTTCATTTTCTATTTAAGTTTAAATGCAATATAGTGTGCTCCTTAAAACATGAACCAAGGATAAGTAATTTGCACCATTGGATTGTAACTGCATTTTTCATCAATGTTTATTCTCACTGGAGTTGGAGCTAAGCAATATATGAAGAAACACAGAGTTGTCCTAAATCATTATAATCATCATCAGTTAGTAGACAATCATTTGCACTTGAATTATTCAGTTGATTTGGCAAGCTGTGGTTAATAATAAAATGGAACTATACTTCTGAATCCATTTAAGCAATCCTGGGGAAGGAAATAGAAGGTTTGTGGAGTCCCTGGAGTTCTCTGAGTTTGGCTGTTTTCTTGCAAACGTTTCATTACCTGGCTAGGTAACATCTTCAGTGCACCAGCCGGGTAATGAAATGTTTGCAAAAAAACAGCCAAGCTCAGAGAACTCCAGGGACTCCACAGTTCAACCCCGAGCCACACTTATTCTCTTCTATTAATAGAAGGTTTGCCTTAGCTTATTCTAATCTTATTAAATCTTTAGAATAAATAAAAGAGCAGGAGAAATATAAATGATATAAATTAATCTTATAAAAGTCATTAATCTAGCCACACTACACATTTCAGTTGTGCAAATCCACATTTTAAAAAAGTTCTTGCTATTGAATAGTTAAGACAAATGTTATGGTAATTGTTATCAAACTGGCCTGTTTAGTATTGACATAGAATACTTGACTTTCTGTCTTCTCTCACATACACACAGGCCTGCAAGCAGTCAAACAGATATATACAAGGATATGTTGAATTAATATTTGCTTTTTTAAAAAAATGTCTCATTTATTGTGCTTTTAAAAAGAAAGATTACTTGGATATGTTTGTAAATATTTTAACAACCTGTTCCTGAAAGTAATAACACAACAGGGGTTAAAGTTCCTTGGAATGTTGGGGCTGATCCTGATTCCTCCAAGAGACATCTTTGGACCTGACTACTCAGGATGTGGATAGGTTATTGGAGAACATAGGCATACCAGGCTACCAGGCATAGAGGGCTGTTTAAGGAGGAATTAAATTCCACTGTGAATATAAATCTATTCAGGATCAAGATCCTGTATACCAATAGGAATTTTGCAAGGGCTTCTCTTACCTTCCTGCATAGGTAAAGCTCTGTGACCAAGTTCTTAAAAGTTTTCAACTTCTGGTTTTGAAAACAGTTTTGTCATATCAGCCTCTGTTTTTGTTGTGATTCTGAAATTCCCTTGATTTGATGGCTCTTTGATCTTTGAACTGGATTTGGACTTTTGAACTTCAGCCTCTGTTTTTCTGTTTCCTGGTGAAAGATAAGTGCTCTGTATTTCTGTTTTAGTAACTGGGTTAGTTTCTTGAATGCCGAGCCATGCCTAAGACAGGACAGGTTGAGTAATTTAAAAAATATACTTTTCTGGGCTTTTTTGCTCTATGACTTCCCCTATGGAAATCAGAAGCATTTTTTTTTTAATACAGATAGTCCCCAGTTTAAGAACGAGTTCCGTTCCCAAGGTCTATCCTTAAATTGAATTTGTATGTAAGCCGGAACAGTATTATTGTATAATACTGTAAATGCAGTATTGTGTAATTAACTCAAACCATTGTGTATTTAACTCGAATCATTGTGTAGTTAACTGAAATTTTGCTACAGTAGGCTCTGTTCTTAACCATGGATCATGCTTAAACCGGGAGTTCTTAACCCAGGAATTACTTGTATGTTTGTTTATCTCTTAAATGGACTCTGAGGATCTGCCATGGTGATTGGATCACTTACAAAAATATTTATGAGACCCTTCCTAATCTTGTTTATGAGCTTGGGATTTCCTGATAGTCTCCCATCCCAGATGCTGCTTAGCTTTTTGTAAATCAAGAGTCTTTCAGTAAAGTTTTAAGATGGTAGAGAAGTTTAGGAGCAGATCTGAATTGCAAAAATCTGGACAATCAGTAGATGGCAGCAAATAGTTAGAGGTAATGGTTATTTGGATTTTTGCATCCCAAACCAGGACAAGCTGACTTTCACAGAAGTTATGTTATTACTAGTCTCCTTGAAGAATCCCTAATAAACTCAGAGCTCCCTAAATACAAAAGCTAGTGATCAGAAAAGTATCACTAAATCTGGACTGTTTTAATAGCATAATTAGTCTAATAATCAAGCAATGATTTTCTTTTTCTACAATGATTTTAAAAAAACAAAAACTAGAGAGAAATTAAGGAGACTAGAAAAGCTCTGTATGAAACATTTAATTCCAGAATCCATAAACTTTTCACATTAGTGGTAATTTCTTCCTTGGCCTTGAAATGTTAGGTGTTAATTTAAGGAGGTTTTGCTGCATGTGTTTTAATGAGACACTTATAAACTTCTTCATGCAAATTGTCCCAATAGCAGCAGTAGTAGCAGCAGCTAGCATATCTGTTAACTCTTCTCACAATAAAGAGAAGAAATGCATGTAGTGATATCACAGATCCACTAGAGTGAAAAAGTCACCGATAAAAAGCAGAAAGCAGAAGATGAATGAATTTCAATACTAACACAGTTATTTCACCTAAAATATATTGCAATGTGTGTTCCAAGTAAAATTATTGTTTTTCTGGCTATCTCTGATACATATATACATACATACATACATACATACATACTTGTATAATTTGGGTTTATGTCTCCAAAATCACACTCAGTCTTGATGTTCAGTGAAAGATGACAGTATATCGATGTTTCCAATAGTAAAACAAGTGCATTTGATGCAGATAATCTCAAACCCAGTCTCCAGCATCTCCAGTTAAGCATGATCAGGAAGCAGTTAATGTAAGAACTTCTGCCTTCTGCTTCCATCCTCACCCTGAAAATTCATCCAAAGCAAACAAGTGGCCTGAAAAATGGGGTGAGAGGAGTGGTTTTGAAAGGGGGAATGGAGAAGGCTTGCTAGAATCTAGAAGGCCTCCTGTGCCCATCCTCATGAACAATGCCCCAAAGGGGGGAGGGACTTTTTTAAAAAACACAGGGAGGGGGTGCTTTTAAGTGTAGAAATTGGAGAGGCTTCCTCCAGGAAGCTTCCTGCTCCCACCTCCATTAAACTCTGTCTCCCCAAAAGCCAAACCCAGACCCAAATGTTTCAACTGCAATCCTTCTGGTGATGTCATAGTGCATTCGTGGCTTCCTGTAGATTCTCAGGATTTGATAGAAAAGTCAGTGCAAAACACCACTTTAGAATACTTTTCCCTTTATTTAGCAAACAGAATCTAGTTTCAGCTTCCTAGTCGAGCTTTGCAAACATAAATTATAATAGAACATTGCCCATTCAAAGATAAGTTTAATCTTATAAAGATAAAATCTATATAAAGTCTATAAAGATTAGATAAACTGCCCATTCCACTGCAAATTTTTAAACTGCAGTGGAACTAAACTTTTTCTTTTCAAGGTTTCTCTAATAGCTTATATATTTGCAAGATATATTTTCATTTTAGTATACGTTTACCCCTCTAAGTTTATAAACTACAGTATCTAGAATCAAGAAAGTGCTTAAAGGTACTGGCTGACAACTTCTTCCTTCTGTCAACCAGAGTGGCAGCTGCCTTTTCTCAGACTGGTACAACCTTTTATTTTCTATCATCTACTGTCCCTGAGAGAGATCTCTGGAAGCTAGACTGTGTTCTGCTATGTCTCTTCCTCTTCAGCTCTTTGGCAGTCTTCCTTAGGCTTGCCCTCCCCTGCCTTGAGGTTAGTTCTCCAGCTAACAACACTTAAACAATGTAAAAACTGTCCAGTTCATTATAGGGTTACCAGCCACCACTGCTTTTTAAATAACAAACAATCTTCAACATCCAGAGCAGTCTAGATTCATCTTAGTTGCCAGCCATTACATTGCCATTTTAGTTCTTTCCCATTCTCTTTCCTAGAGTTGTTGGTAAGAACATAAATGATGCCCTGCTGGATCAGACCCCTGGCCCTTCTTGTCCAGTAGTCTGTTCTCATAGTGGCCAATCAACTGCACAAGGAAGTCCGCTAGTCTCCCAGCAAATGGCTAATTTTAAGATTTCACATTGTATGCTAATAGTCATTCCTCCTCCCCTTACAGGAATATTTTCATATGAGAAAGTAAACTAACCCTAATCTCAAGTTCCTCTTATTAGCTGTCTAGCACAAAATGTTTGGATTTCTGCATGGGTATATGAACAGTCAGCAAGAGGGTATACCTGGATGCAAGCTGCAGAGCATCACTGGATAGTCTTCTTCAGAAGGTCAGAAGTCTGGAGTGCAGCTCCCAACCTTTCAAATATTGCTCACTCCTGCACTAGAGATCTTTAATAAATCAGATTAATTTCTTGCATTCCTAAATGTACAGGAATATTTCACTTTATGACCTTGTTGTTAGAGTAGGCATTATTAACCACATACTTGTAGTCTTTCTTATAGTGTTATCAGTATTTCTAAAAGTAATTCTTGTGGTTCCTATTTGGGACATATGGACAGGAAAAAAATCTCAATGCTACTTATTTTTTTAATCCCTAGAGGACTCTTTAATATCCCAGTTTCTTGTCACTCAGATTTGCCTTCAGCAAACTTTGACATGACCTAATTAAATAAATGATCTGAACAGCTGAAAGGAAAATATAACAGGAATGTTTTTGGGTGTATGTGTGGGGGAATTTCCACACCTTCTTTTAGGTTGGAATAGGGAACAAATATATTCTCATTTCTATGATGCTTAAGTACAAGATTCATACAAGATTCTGTCTAACATGCAGAATTTGAATAAGTCTTGTCTGGAGCATTTATTACAGTCTTTGTTGGAGGGAAGGGAAAATCATTATTTTTTGTTTATTATAATTATGTCCTTTTTTAATAGCACTTTACCCAAGTGAGTGTCGTTTGGACTCTTACTGAAATATTGACTGTATCTAGACTTGCTTAGTTCCAGCAAGTACTATACTGTATAGACTTAGATTATGTCCTTGGGATAAAAAAAAAGTATGTTGAATTAAATGAGTAGTAAGATTAATGTGGAAAGAAACTGGAATAATGTGTAATTTGTCCATCTTGCTCAGTATCATCTATAGCAGGATTAGGCAAACTTCAGGCTCATGGGATATAGGTTTTTTTGTAGATCTTTGAGCATTACTAACCAGGGTCAGGTGCAAAGTGATAAAGCTAGAATTAAAGGATCACCCAAGATCCACATAGTCAAAGCTATGGTTTTTCCAGTAGTAATGTATGGCTGTGAGAGCTGGACCATAAAGAAGGCTGAGCGACGAAGAATTGATGCCTTTGAACTGTAGTGCTGGAGAAGACTCTTAAGAGTCCCCTGGACTGCTAGGAGGTCAAACCAGTCAATCTTAAAGGAAATCAACCCTGACTGCTCATTGGAAGGATTGATAATGAAGCTCAAGCTCAGATACTTTGGTCACCTAATGGGAAGAGAGAACTCTTTGGAAAAGACCCTGATGCTGGGAAAGATTGAAGGCAAAAGGAGAAGAGGACAGCAGAGGGTGAAATGGTTAGATAGCATCACTGAAGCAATGAGCATGAAACTGAGCAAACTCAAGAAGGCAGTGAAGGACAGGAAGGCCTGGCGCGATATGGTTCATGGGGTCACGAAGAGTCAGACACGACTTAACGACTGAACAACAAAAAAAGGATCACCCAGAAATCTACCTGATTTAACTTTTGCTTATCTTTGCTATGTACTATTTGGTAGTACCTTTCTGGGTTTTCAGGCAGGCCTTTTTACTCTCATAGTTCTACGTAGTATGGCTGAGGTTTTTTAGATCCAGGTAATGTACTAAGGCATGGGCCCTAATTTCTGCAGGTATTCATTTCTTGACTGAAAAAGCTCTCCAGCTCTTGTGGATTTTTGAGCCTTCATTACCAACTGTTCACCTTCAGTGAAGAATGAAAGCTCAGACTTTCACCAATATCCGATGTCATACCTGCATGGAATACAAACAGTCCTGGCAGAAATACACAATACTTATTTAATATTTTCTTTCATAGCCTGAAGCTTGAATGTCTGCACCAGGCAAATGGATTAAAAATTATATATAGAAGACACCAAACTTAGAGGAAGCACATTTGTGAGTTTTACCCTGGGGCACCTTGATTCTTGCCACCTTGCAATATCCAAGCAATGTTTGAAATGAATGAGCATTATTCTTTAGCATTCCTCAGCAATTATATTTTCAATCAATTACCTTTAATTTAATCCTTGCTTTCATCAGGTCTCACTCCTAACATGAGTGGCCTTGAGAACACTATAGCCACAGCTTCAGTGGCACCCACTGGGCGGGGTGGAAAGTCAAAAAGTCAAGATGATGCTCCTGACAGTGTGATCAAAGCCTGTTCCTTTATTCACATACAAAGAACTTCAATTGTGTCATCATGGACATCATCTTTATTTTTTTAACACACACCCCAATGCTCCTGCATGGGTGCTCAGTTCCCAGAATTAATATCAACTCAACACAAAGAGAATCTAAAAGCTGCAGGGCCTAGATTACATGGAGATAAGCAGCAGCATTGACTAGCGTGGAGCTTATAAGAATTGCTGTAGCACAGTAGTGAAGTCTGCAATCCTTTGCATGCTACAAGAAATTCATGGGCTGCAGGTTGAACCCTATTAGGTGATATTATGGAGTAGGTGGTTTGGTTGTTCTGATGACAGGTATTATCTGCCAAGCTTTTGTCCAGGATTTTTCTAAAAATTGGGTCACAAGCAAGCAACATAGATTTTACTGAGGGGGCTGAAATGGCCAATATCTTTTAAAAAGTGACAGAGAATATAGATTGTTATGTTTCCCTTTCCAAGGTAGAGAAATTTGCACAACACTGTTTCACTCAGATTTTCCCCCCCCAGTTTATGAGACACCCTTTGGTGAAATTAATTTATACTACTTTCTTCAGCAATTTTTTTTTTTTATCTGCGCTCAGTCGTTACCGACTCTGCAGTGACTGCTTGGACGAGTCCTTGCAGTTTTCAAGGCAATTGTTTCAGAAGTGGTTTGCCAGAGCCTCCTTCCTAGGGCAGAGCCCAGCTGGCGAGTGCAGGAGGCGGGGTTTCTGTTGCTTCGCGCCCTTTTCGGGCGCGTGCGGTTTTTCGCGCTTACCGGCAACTGCTCCCGACTCCTTTTTGCAAGGCGCCGCCAGCATTTTTCCTCCCATCGGAGTGAGAGTACCCATTTATCTACTCACGTGAGTTTTCGAACTGTTGGGTTTACAGGAACTGGGGAGGAAACAGGAGCTCACCCTGCTAACGCGAAGGCTGGACTCGAACCGCTGTCTGTATTGATCATTTACCCAACCCTCATGCAGAGTTACTTTTATAAAGAACAGTTCTTTATTACCATTCTAAGTCCAGTGAAAAAATAAGATGGTATCTTGAAGCTCCCTACAATCTGTTAGCTCCTGGACAGAAACACGGGTCACTTGGTCACACTTTTACATGCTATAAGATGTATTGTTTCTCTTATTAAATTGTAGTGATTATTTCCACTTTAGAATCTACAGTCATAAATTACCAAATATATTTACATGTAAGCCTGTCATTTATTTCAATAATATATTTCGTATCTGACAATGTGTGAGGCACCTTA
The DNA here is from genome assembly GCF_059951505.1 of Python bivittatus. Taxonomy (NCBI): domain Eukaryota; kingdom Metazoa; phylum Chordata; class Lepidosauria; order Squamata; family Pythonidae; genus Python; species Python bivittatus. The sequence continues at coordinate 7,628,577 of NW_028277075.1, read as the reverse complement.
GGTAAAGTTTGGCTTTTGTTAGATTTTTTTTTTATAGAAAGTAGGTGCTCTTAGTTTCACAAGTCTATAGCTATTTAGGATGATTCTCATGTGTTTTAAAATATTATTTTTAGATGGCCATCTAAAAGAAGCAGACCCAAATTCATATTTAAACTCTTAATTCTTGAACTCAGCCTAGTAATTAACATGTTTGATATGTGAGTAAAAGGAGAGCTAACACTCAAATGAATGGATAAGCTTCTCATTTTTCTAACTTTCTTTTCATTCTGTTACCTAATTTACTACTTTGTAACTCTTTTAATTTACTACTTTGTAACACATTTCCCTTAATATAATGTGTCCTTATATGTTGTTTTCACATTTTTGTGTTAACTGCCCCCAGTATGTATAATTTGTATATAACTTTTTGTTTAAAAAATTGTATCATTGAATCCAGAAAGGTGAAAGAGATAATTCCAATCTCATTTGCTTATAAATTTAGGAAGTATGAACTTTACATCTGTGAAAAATATGGGTTGAACAAATCTTTCTCCTATCCCTAGTGAGCATTCATTTCTTAATAACTTTTGGATTTTTATTTCATTGGGGTTAGTTATGTCAGCAAGTGGAGAAGTGAAAATTTTAAAAGCTGAGCATTAAGAATGTAATTTGGGGCTTCTTTTGAAATAGTCACATTGTTCAGCTTATTTATGGATCTGAGTAGCTCTCCCATTTGTTTTTCCCTGGTCTGATTTCCCAAAGCTAAACATCTTTAGTACCTGTATGGGAGATCAGCAAAGTAGCCAAGTTGTGTACCAGACCAGGAATTTTTAAAAAAAATACTGTTCCATATTGCTGGCAAGAAAGCTATGTGTATGTGTGCCTGTATTTATCAAAAAGTGATCTGAATTTGAGGGAGTAATTAAGTTCATTATTTACAACAACCTAAAAACAGCATCTGAAATAAGGAAAATAGCATGCAAAATTAACAAGCACTTCACCAGATTTGTTTAAAGAAAGGTTGGATGAGCATCTATCAAGGATGCTCAAGTAGCGGATCCCTGCTCTGGATACAGTGGAATGGGGTTGGACTAGATGATTTCAAAGGTCATATCCAGGGTCGAAGATCTACATCTATGAATCAATGACACACTCAACTCTCAAATAATAACTGAAATTATCATACATTTGAATTCTCCCCACTAAACCAAAACTTTGAAAATATCACAGCTCAGGCTTGGCTCTGTTTCTATCTTCATCTAGCTTTCAATGCCAAGAAAAATCAAAATCCTAGATGCTGTTTAATGAAATGGCTTGGACTCAGGAAGCCATTTCATCATTACCCACAAAATTAAAATAAATAAAATAAAATAAAACAAAAAGCTTTCATGTATTCCAGTCTCAGTTGCATTAGATAAGCTCCATCTTTTCATAAGTCTTTTCCAATATGTTCCTTGTGCCTTAGTCTATGAATGGATGGATGGATGGATGGATGGATGGATGGATGGATGGATGCATGAATGAATGAATGAATGAATGAATGAATGAATGAATGAATGAACCATCCATCTTCCATCCATCCATCTTTGTATTTGAAGGATTCTAAAATTTGGTTTGAATGGCATACTTAGTTTCCATCTGTGCTTGGTATACTCTGGCCTGTGGAACATTCAAAGAAATAAACTTTGCAAGGATGAAGTTCTGCTACCTCCAGTATTTTTCCTAGTGGCTTTTATGAATGACTTTCAGAAATGGATTGTTTTGAAAAAAAAGCATCTGCCACTGGAAGCATCTGGCTTAGATTTGTGTGTTGCTGCCAAACTAATCTAGACAGTTTGGAGGCATGCCACATGCATTACATTCTGACTTGTAACTGTTTGGTTCATGCTGAATCATGAGAACTAGAAGACATGATCATGAAATATGTGCAGAATAAAGTGCACATGGGCTGCCTCTCAGCTGCAAAGAGCTGCACAAGTGAGCTCAAGTGCAGTTTTTTTGGATTATTCCTTATTCAATATTATAAATGCATGCACAGTTTCATAAAGGGGGTTGACTCTTCTGGAGAAGGGTAAAAGAGGATGCATTTGCTCCCACCTTCCCTTGATGTTGGCAAGGATCATAGAGATAAGAACCTCTTCCTGACCTTTTGTCATAGCGGGTCTTTTAGGACATGTGTGGCTTCAGAAGAAATTTAGTCCCTGACCTAAATGTATGCATTGATAGAGACAGATTTCAATAATTTCAGTTGAGACGCTTCTGTTATTAGTGTCTTGAACTGAGCTCATGAATAAAATAAAATAAAACAAAAAGCTTTCATGTATTCCAGTCTCAGTTGCATTAGATAAGCTCCATCTGAATGCATTTGCGCATGAACTTTTGTCTTCCCTCCCATAACCCTGGTATTAACTCTTTATTACTACAATTCATTTGACTAATATAGAGAGAAGAGAACCAGTATACTTTGGCAAGTGATTCATCCAACTTACTTTTATTTATTCTTTCAATACAGTGGTACCTCGGGATACGAACTTAATCCGTTCCGTGACTCTGGGCGTATCCCGAGTTGGTCGTAACCCGAAGGAAATTTCCCCATAGGGTTCAATGTAAATCCGGTTAATCCGTTCCGCCCTCTGAATTTGGTCGCACCCCGAGGCAAATTTCCCCATAGGGTTCAATGTAAATCCGGTTAATCCGTTCCGCCCTCCGCCCGAATTTGGTCGCAACCCGAGGCAATTTCCCATAAGGTTCAATGTAATTACCGTTAATCCGTTCTGGCGTCCACGGACCACACGGAAAGCGGCCAGGCGCGGCGTGGTGCGGCGCGAAAATGGCCGGGTGCAGCGCGGCGCGGCGTGAAAACGGCCAGGCGCGGCGCGAAAACGGCCTGGCGCAGTGCGGCGCGGCGCAAAAACAGCCCGGCGCGGCGCGAAAACGGCCGCGGACCACGCGGCAGGGCCGGAAAAACAGCCGCGGACCACGTGGCACGGGTGGAAAAATGGCCGCGGACCACGTGGCACGGGCAGAAAATGGCCGCGGACCACGTGGCACGGGCGGAAAATGGCTCGTACCCCGAGGTGGAGTTCGCAAACCGAGGTAAAATTTTGGGGCCAGAGCTGGTCGTAACCCGAAAAATTCGCAAGCAGAGGCGTTCGTATCCCGAGGTATCACTGTACTTTGAAATGGCTTTTTTTTCTTTTTTGGATGCATTTCCTTATGTCTCATTCCTCATCAAGAATTTTGTAAGTTTTGTAAGAATATCTAAAGGAAGCTAAACTATAAATGTAATCAGTACAGATTATACAACTTTAACATTTGTGGAATTCTATTATTTATTTTATTTATACCTGCTTTCCCCACATGGAGGTTCTGGTGACATAGAGAGAGTCTGGATTTGAATTTACTGTTACAAGCACGTTATGCTGATAGATATGATAAGCAAAGGTACAGCTGGGATGCAAAAATCTGGATTGGACAGCAAAAAGAAAGCTGCAACTTCACTCCCATCTATTGATAGTCCAGGTTTTTGCAGCAAGATCTGATAGCCTTACCAAAAGCCATCCCCAAAGTTTCATGGTTGGCAAGGATTTGAACTCAGATTTTCCCAGCTATATTCTGACATTTCAACCATAACAGTTTTCCAATTTGTGCACCCTTGTTGTCCACCAAAGGGCTCTGTTGACAACCATCAATTTCTTCATTGCTTCATTAGTCATGCTGACTTATGTTTTCAAATAATTTTCTGCAGCCCCTTAAACCAATTGTATCTCCTCAAATTTCACAGAACATTAGCAATCCAAGGATTTTAAAACCCTAAATCCCAAACGTAAGTAACCCAAAAACATTCTGTCTAGTACTTTCCAAATGGGAAACAGGACAGTTGTTTCTTAGGCCCATGAATGCTTTGAATACAATTCAGAAGAAATGTTTCAGATGGCATGCAACCTCTCCCTATTCATTAAACAAGCCCAACATCTTCTTTACAAGCCTGAAAAAATGGTGCTGCTGGTTTAAGAATCCCCTTATTAAAGTTCATGTAACTCTTAAAGCAATAGCAACTTTTTTTTTTTTCAGAGTCACAAATCAGGTTTCTTTAAAGAATAGTGTATATGGCACTCATGCAGAATCGGAAGTGCACGGCTCTATTTTTAAAATCCTCTTTTCTTTATCTTTAAGAGCAGCTTGATCTGAAAACATTAGTCAGTGTTCAAACTTTTCCTCCTTCTGGTTGCTTTGTTTTCAGACTGAATTGCTATGGAAAACACAGCAGGCCACTTCCCCCTGTTTTCTCTTCGGCTGGAATACTAATGGGAAAATCTGCAGTTTGTAGTTTTTCTGTCAGATGAACATGCATATGGGTCGGTTTTCTGTAAGATCAAACATCCATAGTCTTTTATTGGGCATAACTGTGCAGAGGAAGAGCTAATCATGCTAACAATGTTAGATTTCTGAAAACAAATGCATATCCCAGAATGCCTTATATTTTTCAGCCAGAAAAAGAAACAGGCAAGGCCTCTTACTATTCATATTGACTTCCCAGTGTTTTAGTCAATCATGCATTTTCACTGCAGGTTAAAAGAAGCAATTCAGACATAGTTGCTTGTCTGAGCTAAAATTGATCAGCCAAGGAAGTAGAGCTCCCCTCCCCCAATCCCCCCATTGGGAGGTGGAGATATTCTTTCTTCCCAGAAAGCAAGAAAGGGAAAAAGATAGCTGTGGTAACACAATATTATCCTTCTCATCCAAACAGATTTCAAACAGAAAGTACACGAGGAATATGTAATTGTTTCACTTTAGGAGTGCTGGGAAAGAATTTCTCTGACTTGCATTATCCAGAAATTTGATCTAAGTGGGAGAAAATTAATTAACATTTCAATTTCTTGTAGGTTCTGTTAACATCATTCAAACAAGCATGCGTATAAGCCCTGTCTATCTATGTGACAGGGAAAAAGGAGGGATCATAGAAAGAAGTGTAAAAGGACACATGCCTTGAACAATAAGACAAAGAATAAGAGGGGCAATAGGAAAATGGTTTGATTCCTCCATCCAGGGAGCAGCTCTGAATGCTTACATATAACAGTTCAAGTGGAATCCCCATGCATTGTGATGCTAAATCAGAGCTACCACCTCTTTTTTTCTATGACAGTCTCCTCATCTTTAAAAGTTATATTCCATGCAAGTGCAACACGAGACTTTTCAGGTAGGAACAGCTGTACATTATCTCACAGTATGGAAAAAAAAATTAGAAAGCAAAAGTGAAAATTTGGTCTAATGTGGTCTTTCTACAGCACATATGCCACCCTGAGTCATATGCTAAATGGACAGCTATAGAAATTGACTAACCAAATAAGAAATTATATATATTTGTTTACTTGGTTTATATACCCACTTTTACTTCAGGAGCTCAAAGCAGCATACATGGTCCTCCATCCTCCTCCTTTTTTCCCCAGCAGCCCTGTGGAATAGGTTGGACCAGTGTTTCTCAACCTCAGCAACTTTAAGGTGTATGGACTTCAACTCCCAGAATTCCCCTGCCAGCAACACCTTAACCATTATGCCACACTGCTCTCACATTCTGTTTTTCACACAGCTTGAACTGCTTGAATCTGCAGATATCAACCTGTCAAACTTTCATGTCTTATACATAGTTCTCTCTTCTTGGCTGCTCTGTTCATTGAACAAATAAGAGTCTTATATCTAATTTTGTTGGTTTACAATCTATCATCTGGCTAGGAATGTTGTGTGCTTAACTATTGAGAATTGAGCTCTCAGAATTTTCTCAAGTAGGAACCAATATACTCACTTTACGCAAAAGCTGGTGGCAATGTATGATATGAATGCAACTTTTTCCCTGAACATTAGCCCATTGGCTGAGAATTGTCTATTTTGATAAGCAGTAGTTCCCCAGGGTCTGGAGCAGGAAGTTTTATTTTTCACACACACACCCTGCCCCCATCTCTATTACTTGAAATAAGGTCTTGTTAACTGAAATTGTGAAGGACTGAATTTGGAACAGTTTGTATACAAAGATGGGCTGAAAGCTTGTTTGAGAAGCCTATGCATTCAGTTTGTATCCGACTCCATTCTTAATGCTTTGTGCATTAATCCACTGCATTTTATCTTAAATATTTCAAGGCAGGCAGGCAGGCAGGCAGGAAGGAAGGAAGGCATTCTAATCTTGTAGATTTTTCTTTTTCCACTTCTCTAAAATCTCTTATATATTTTGCTTATATAAGAAATTCTAAATTCACCTTGAAATTTTGTTTTGGGTCAAATCTGGTAGCAGCTTGCTGCCTTACCCAGCTCCCCCCTTCTGCCTTGTAGGTGCTTTCCTTGCAGGAATATCATGTCTCCTTTAAAAGCATTTCAAAAGAGCTTGGGAAGAGATCAATAGTTCTTTGGCTCTGACATTAGAACTCTTCAATGTCCCTTTACAGACCGTGTGGTAAGTTGCAGCTGCTTAGTTGTAGATAAACCTTAATTACTTTGCCATTTCTTTAGTCTTATTTGGGAAAGAGGCATTAAAAATGGAAGGAATTATGTAAATAAGTATCCCCTTTTGTCTGCTGATTTATTGGATGGGAACATCTTTGAGGTAATCTGTTATGGAAGAATTTATTGAGTTTAGTTTCAGAATAAGTGCTTTGCTTTGTTTCTTCTTTTCAGCTTTAAAGAAAAAGATGTTCTTTGGGAGTTGCCAAGTGTCAACAGGGAGAAAGAGGGACTCAAACTTTGTTTTGATTGATCTTCCTTTTACCCATTCTTACAAATTGTATATTTAGGTTTATAAGAAACATATATTGGCTTACAGTCATTCATGCCCTAGTTACCTTCTGAGTGGACTGCTGTAATGCGCTCTATAAAGTGGCTGCCCTTGAAGAGTATCCAGAAACTTCAGCTGGTGCAAAATGTGGCAGTGCAGACAATTAGGTGTGCTCCCAGAATGGCACATGTTACACCTCTGCTCCATGAGCTGCCAATTTGTTTCCAATTCAAGGTGCTGGTTTTTTAAAGCTCTTCATGGCATGGGGCCAGGTTATTTGAGGGATTGCCTCTTCCTGGTTATGTCTACCCATCTCATCAATCCGGCAGAATATGTATGTTGCAGGTTCCATCCATTATGGAGTTATACCTAGCAGGACCCAGGAGGCAGGTCTTTTCTGCTGTGGTGCCCACCTTGTGGAACATCATTCCCCCTGAGGTGAGGTTAGCCCCATCCTTGGCAGCCTTCTGGAAGTCCCTTAAAACATGGCTCTTTCAACAGGCTTGGGGATCTTAAGGAACTGAAGAATTGCTAAGATGGCTACACTGTAATATCAAAGATGCTCTATTTTAGTCTTTTTTCACAATATTGATGTTTTGTTATTATGGAACGTTTTATGATGTTTTTTATGGCTGTCTTTATTGTATGCTGGCCAGAAACATGGTTGTGAGATGGGCAGCTATATAAAAGGAAGGAAGGAAGGAAGGAAGGAAGGAAGGAAGGAAGGAAGGAAGGAAGGAAGGAAGGAAGGAAGGAAGGAAGGAAGGAAGGAAGGAAGGGAAAAATTCCTAGTAATGCAAGAATTGCATCAACCCAACCTGTATCTTGGGCCAAATGGCGGGGAACAGATAGTAAGCAGAATTTATGAAATGTCAATGATTTTCCCACTGATCTGGAAGGCAATTCTGCCATGGAACTCAGAGATGACCTGGGCATTAGATGAGATGGCTAGCAAGCTGCCTTTTCTGGTCATTGATCCTGAAGCACTCATTGCTAATCAAAGGAATTTTGGGAGATGAACTGAAATACTAAGAGCATTGGTGGTAGAAGAGAAAGAACTAATCTGACCCAGCTACAAATTGACCCATGCCCAAATTTGGGACTATATAGTGGAGATAAGGGTGGCAAAGCAGATTTTATTTCTTGGCTCTTATTGTGTCCACAGATTCTTGTTTAGTGGTTTTGAGATTACCCACATCCTTTTGGGAAAAGCAAAGGGAAAATGTTCTTACAGTCCACTATGACATGTTTGCTAGATTCTTTGTAGATAAAATTATTCACATTTGCTTCAGATTGGTTGCCAGTTGGGCAGAGTCTAGTGATATGACTGGGACATTGTCTCAGGGCGTTATTTAGGACTGTTTTGAGGTTGTAGAGTTTGAGATTAAAAGGACAACATGAGCTCTGTCACCTCTTGGTTGCACCAGTGCCCCACTTGGTTCCTTTGGGCAGGCTAGTAGGATGTGCAACTGAATTTTGAAGGTGATCAATGCCTCTTTAGTAAAAAAGGTGATGCAGAGCTGCTGAATAAGAGTTCTAAGAATAAAATGTTAAAAATGCAAGTGATATAAGTATGCCTATCATTAAAAAGTGCCTTTAAAGAGGAAAGGAAACTAACCCAGACGACTTTTTTCATAGTTTGCCCATATTGCAACTCTTTCATCTTTTTACCTCCATTAAGCAATTTAAAAAAAATCCTAATCAGTGGATAGGTTGGCAATGAGAGAGAATGTTTTAATTAAGAAAAACAAACAAACAAACCCTTTCTGTAGAAACAGAAGTTGCACAGCAGGAATTTCTCCTTAAGTGAGCTTTGAACTACTGCCCACCCCATGATTTCTTTTGTTTTGAACTTTGTTTGACACCAATTGTGTTATCTGTAGTTAACTTGCATGCAGTGCTGCAAAGCACTATAGCAACTATTGTTTGCCATTCTGTGTGCAGGGAGAGAGAAAATATGTTCTTTTCTATGGTAATGAGTGCTAGATAAAAAAACAACAACAGAATGTATTCAGTCTTGTTTTTTGGAATATATCAGCCACAAATGTGTGAAGAAATCAAGCAGATGCCAAAAAAAAAAACAGAAAAAAAAACAGAAAAAAAAACCCCTATCTATCAAAATAGACATAAAGATATTGTACTAGAAATTTGAGTCAATCAAGAGAGGAAAAAAGATTCTGAGGGTATAAGAATCAAGTTCAAAGAAAGAATCATTAGTACTGTGCTAAGAAGCAGCTTACAGTTTCCCTAAAGAATTCCCCACCCCCACCCCCAGCACAGGGATTCCTATTCTGAAGTTGTTCTTGAACTTACTTGATCATTGAAGGATGTGTGAAATTGTTGAATTGGTGAAATTCTTCAGCTATTGAAGGATTTACCACATCATGTCTTCTCCTGGGATTTAATTCAAATGAGGGAAATCTGGCAGACTGTCCTACCAAACAGTTGACTGTACAATAAAGGCTAAGATACCCTTCGAAAATTCTTGACCATTTTGCAGCTAAAATAATCACAAGAATCCCAACTAAAAGAACAATAAGAATCATGACTATTTACCTAAATGTTCATCTCCTTTGAAAATTATTTCAAAGCAATTTCCTTTATAGGAAATTGAATAATTGAAAAAAAAATCCAGAACAAATTTTGGCACTGCAGTAAATTCGACTGATTGTATAGAAGTTGTAATATTGCAGAAATGTAATTGCAGAAGCTAGGTTGTATACATCAGAAATAGAGTTGGCTGAAGCACAGCTAGTCACTCATCCTTTTATCTATTAAATAAAGCCTCCAGAATATGTTCAAGGGCCATAATCAGATGTATTTAAAGCCAATTTGTATTCTCCCAAATAGATTGCCAGAGATTTAGGTGTGTACTTTGAAGAATGTTGGAATAGCCTATTGCCTATTAATCCATTAAATCTATTTGATTCTTTAATTTTTGTGGAAATGATTGGTCCCATAAGTAAGTAAAAAATTATTGCCTTATGTTTACCTGATATTAGAGGTAACTACTGTAATATCATTGCTCCTGTGCAAGAAGATCCTGTTATCTTGAGTAAAACTATATAGCAAATCCATCTTTAATGTCCGTAACTTTGAAAAATGTTGAATTTATTTACTCCAGTGGAATTCCCAAAAGTTGTGATTTTTAAATTGCTACATTTTATACTCAGTGAATATCACTAGCAAATTTTGAGTTATGCACCCTTAGGGAGTGGTGCATTGTGCCTAAAACATCTGGCTGGTTTGCTTTTCTGTTCAAACATGTTTTTGGTGAAATTTTCTATGTAACATAGAGCAAGATATAGGAAATCTTATAGAGAAGATATACAAATAAAGACCTCTCTGGTGGTAGCTTCTATAATATGAATTAAATATTCATTAAATCTATATAGTAAGAGAACAAGGTTACAATTCCATACCTATTTAACTAGGAATAAGCCTCATGTATTACAGAAATATGCAAGATTGTATTATCCAGATGTTTCAGTGAATAACTATACAGACAGCATGGCTAATAGTGTGGATTATAAGAGTTATATTCCAAAGCATCTAGACAGTTCTTGGTTGTAAATAGCTGATGAGCAGAACGGTGATTTGATGGTAGTGGTTAGCTTTGGGACAAGTGAATGGCTAAATTATTGTGATTCCAGAGAAGGAAAGAAGATTGCAAAGTAAATATTTACATGAGAGTCTACAGATGAAAGAAAAACGGGGCTCAGAAACCATTAGCCTAAGAAAATTCAAAGGATTAGGAGAAGTCCAGATTGTTAAAGAGCATAAAGAAGAATGAAAAGAATAGTGTGACCTGAGATTTTTTTTTTTTTTAAATAGAAGATTGAATAAAAAAACACATAATGGTATGCCACTATGATTGGTCATGGTGTCTGGGAATTACAGTTTCAACACATTTAGGAGACATTAGATTGATACCATCTGATATAATAGTTTGATACATTTTGCAAAATTATACAGAAAACTATCATGTATGTTGTATAACAGTTCACCATGTATGTTTCTGTTGGCTTTTTTTTTTTTTTTTTTTACAAATGTCAGAGTTTGAGCTCTTTAGAGAAAACATGGAGTGGAAAAGTGATTTTAACATGTATATAAATAAAGCCTACTTTATAAAACTTAACAGAGGAATTGGTGAAATCTGTTTGGATGACTGCAATGCACTCTACATGGGTCTGCCCTTGAAGACCATCTGGAAGATACAACTGGTCCAGAATGCAGTGACACATGCAGTTTTGGGTACCCCACAGTTTACTCAAGTAACAGCACTGCTGTGTGAGCTGCACTCACTTCCAGTTGCTTTCTGAGTGCAATTCAATATGCTGGTTATCACCTTTAAAGCCTTACATGGCACAGGGCCAGGTTATTTGCAGGACTGCCTCTCCCTGAGGATGTCTGCCTGTTCTACTAGGTTAGATAGGGTGCTCCTAGCTCAACCCCAATCCTAGCCCAATGCTTGGGGGCTGTGAGGACCGGGTTCTTCCCCAAGCATTGGGCTAGGATTGGGGTTGAGCTAGGATGCTATTGGGTCAGGCACCTGGGGGAAGGGTACTTCTGTTTTTATCTCTGTTTTTATGGATTGTTGTGAGCCACCTAGAATAACTTTATGAGATAGGCAGCCATATAAGTCCTGTAAATAAATAAAAATTAAATCCTTTTGCTAAGTAAAATGTTCTGTTCAGGTTATATTTTTAAGCAACCACACCTAATTGATCTTTCCTGGATGACCACAGTAATTGGAACAAAGTTACGTCTCTGATTCTATATTTCTACAGAGTTTGCAGTTCAATTCATGGCTCAGAATTGCATACAAAACATTATAGGTCAGGGAAAGTTATATATAAAATGTATAGGTTGAGAAGGTCAAATATGAAAAATAATGCAGTTTTTTATGTTCATTTTTAGCAATACAGAAAGCTGCAGATATTTGACATAATAGACTTATGACTGAGTAAATGAAAAACTGAAAAGGATCAGAGATAGATTGATCTGTAAATACATAGTGCTACAGTAAGGGATTTATCAAAGAGAGAAACATCTGAATGAAATCTACACTGTAAAAAGGAGACAACAGCATTGATTTTGTAATAGGAACTGTGAATTTAAATAGAATTTAATAGGGATAGACACTGTGGGAATGATCAGAAGCTAGGAATGTTTATACTTCTGAAATGTTGTCCCAGTTACTTTTGTTTATTCTTTGTGATATGAGATCTATTGTATTTCTCCCACATCTAATTATTCTAATTCATAAGGAACACCAATAGATGCCTATGACATTCACAGAATTTATTCCATATTTATGCTGGAATAAATGCAGTATTAATTGCAATCCATCTATTTGTTGTAACTACTTCATGCTGCTGGTATGAAGTCACATTAGTGCTCTGACAAATACAGAGGATATGGAAAGAAAGTGAAATACAAACAAACGTAAGCCCAGTTCTAACTCAACAACTATGCCATAACTTTTGGGTAGGTGTAGTGATCTGGTATCTTCTCATCCAGTCCCTATTACCCACTTAAATTCTCTTTGGAGTCATAAAATTCTCTTCGGTGAAGCAAGGTGACAATGAGCTCATCGCCACATGCCTTTTATGTGTGAATGAGTCATTGTGGATTTAGCAACATTAAGAGGCAAGTCATACACATACATAGGTGAACCCGCTCTTTATTTACACCGCATAGTTTTTTTAAAAATGTGATAATGATGGGACTTATATCTTTTGCTTAAAAATTGTCCTTATTTTTTTAAAGACATTTGGCTTTCAATATGTATGTATGTGGCTTTGAGTAGTGATTACGTAAAAATGAATGAAATGGTCTTTGCAAAATCATGGCCTCATACTACATGTTGAAGAACTGGAGAGCAAATAATCTTGTATACCTGTGAATCATTTGCATTTTCCCCAGGTAATTTTTATATTTATCATTCCAAACTATCCCTGCAGTGAAAAGAGGAAAATGTAACAACTAGGATAAGTAGCAAGTCATTTTTACTTTAGCACACTCTGCTTATTCTTAATGTGAGGGATGCAGCAGTCATTTAAATGAATTTTCCTTCTGGAACATTTTCCTTCAGTGTTGAGACTGAGCAAGATCTTTGTCTTCTTCACATCCAACATCTGTTGAGTAAACGGTTGGAGAAAAGCCATTGCAAATCTGCCAAAGAGCTTACGTTGGGCTGCCAGCATCTGTGCAGCTTCTGCTTCTTTCACTCCTTTAAGATTAGGATGTATAAACCTGACAAATCTGCATGCCAGGGCTTTTAAATAAAGAAACACATAAATTAAACTTTAAAATGCCAAAACTCACCATAGAAGAGCTGAGTAAATTTCAAAGCCTGGTAAATAAATACATCTTGGAAGCAGAGCAGCTGAAATGAAGTTACTCCTCTAGTTCTCTTCCAAGATCCAGTTTCAAAAGAAGCAACTCCTAAGATGCTTTAGCTTTTTACATAATGCATATGCATAGATCTGTATCAGTAACTTCAGAAACAAAGATTCTAGAACCCTTTCCACAGGCAGATTACAATTATAGTTGACTATAAATGTCTTCCCCACAATATTGGCATCTTTTCCCATCCCTGCTTCTGACCTTGGTGGTTCAGCAGCAAAAGCTGAAATAGGGATGGATGAACCTGTCATTTTTATTTGTCCCACCTTCATTTTAAAAAAAAAAAATCTCAGGTTTCCACTCATGAAGAAATGTGTCCATTTTGGTAAGCTCTTATGTAAATAAAAGGGGAAAAATGAAATTCTTACCCATCTGCAATGTCTGAATACCTTAGGAAGAGCTGTTCCCAACATAGAGGCTGTGGTGTACATTTCTGCCATGTAGCTTTAAAAAATAAGGAGCCTGTTGGGAAAGGGAAGTGGAAACCCAAATGAGCATCATAGACATGGCTGAAATCAAATGAATTGAAGCCTTGAATTTTAAGAATAAAACATTACAGCATCATAGAATTGTGGAGTTGGAAGGGACCATGAGGATCATTTAATTCAACTCTCTGCAATGTGCAGAAAAGCCAATTAAACAATCCTTGAGAAAAACCTCCAAAGATGGTGAATCCACAACCTCTGTGGGTAAACTGTTCACTGTTGTTCAGATCTTACCATCAGGAAGGTTTTCCTTATATTTAAAGGAAATCTAGGTAGCTGCAACTTGTACCCATTATTTCTGGTCCTAGTTTCTATAGCAATGGAAAATAGTTCCTGATCATCTTCCCCATAGCACCATTTTGTGTAACTGGACACTGATATTGGGTCTTCCTTCAGTCTTCTTTTCTCCAAATGGAACATCCCCAGTTCCTTCAGCCTTATTCAGTCCCCTGTATCATTCAGATTCCTTCAGCCTCATTCAGGTCCCTTTGTCACTCTCCTCTGAACCAATTTTAACCTGTCAAACCTTCTGGAAATATGCTGCTGAGAATCATACACAGTACTCCAGGTGCAATTATTATTTCATACTCTGTGGTCAAGCAGCCTTTATATTTGCACTGCTAATATTTACAGTGCAAATGTTATGTGTGTGAAGTCAATAGATAGCTGTACTGTGATCAATGGAGCCTATTTCCCAATAAGTCTGTATGGGATGATAACTCTAGTTTTTTATCCTTATCTTTAATCCAGAGTCCCATCCAGTGATGAGGCCTATTGGTAGTTGAAATGCTTTTGGAAAATGGCTACTTTGTTATTGTGAGGTGACCAGTGTAATAGCATTGTAAATCAGCAGGGTAAGATAAGAAGAGTAAAAGAGACATTAAAAAAAAAAAGGAAAGGAATTTTGTTATAAACAACTGTTTAAAAGGAAGTGCACGAATTTTACTTTTCTTTATCATGGCCAAAGTTTAAAAAGATGTGTTTTCAACTTTAGATGCATATTTATGAAAATATGACTATAGTTTAGAAGGCATTAGGTACATATTAGTTCAATTTCACACTCAAAATGAACAACTATAAATTCATTTCTCTTTTGACTGTACAGATACAAAAAGGTTAATTATTATTAACAATCGCTTATATTTACTTAGGTGATGAATATGAATAAAAAAGAGGATTTTGCTGTCAGGGCTCACCTTAGTCATCTGGTTTAGACAAGATAGGAATCTAAACTTCTCCTACTCAGACCTTGACTAGACCTTAGAGGTCCAAGTAGGGTGGGTGGCAGCCCTCCTCATGATGGTTTTGTGAATAATCAAGCTGTTTCCCAAAGGATAAGCTTTTGTCCAAAACAGATAATTTTTTTCTAATAAACATCCAACCATTGTGATTTTTTTCTCTTTTTTGTACTCTATGATTTATTTACTTTCTACCTTATATGCTAAATAGCGTCACCGTTCTTCTTTTGCACTTGGGGTCCATCTTATTACTTCTCCTCATTCTTCTCTTCCATAAATTTGATATATGAGTTCCCATGGGTTGTTGCTGGGATGCTTTGCAGTCATATTTTCCTTTCTTCTGTCTCAATAATATTCAGCAAATGTAGCACATGGTATCAACTCAGCCCTTATTCTTTCTCTCTTAAATCAATCACTCATGGAATGAATGGGAGAAAACAAATGGAAGACAAATGCTAAAGATTAGATTGGGGAAATGAAATGGACATTAAAACTTAAGTGTGAGTAATCAACAATGCATTTGATCAAAAATAGCTTTTTAAATAGCAACTCTTCTTGCTACAAAGAACATTAATGAAGCAAAAAAAAAAGTAGTGCAGTTGAATTTAAATGTATCACTCTATTATTTTAATATATTTATTTGGGGTTAACAACTCATTGAGCACCAAATTGCTCACTTTTAATAAGTCCCTGATGTTAGAAATGAGCTGCCTAGAATTACAGTAAAATAACAATTGAAAGGCAGAAGAAAGTAATAAAAATATAAGTAAGCAGCGTTGCACACTTGAGAATGGGAGCAAAGTCCAATGTTAGAAGCGAGGGATAGTGTGGTTGACAGGCTACAACTGTACAAATGTCAGAGTGCTTTGCTGTAATGGAAATAAATAATGACATCGGTGTGTCTGTGTCTGTGTGTGATTTTTAAATTTGGCAATAGATAAATTTGCAAGTGTTGAATATGCATCCTTTCTGGGATTACTTTAATTGGTTTTAGTGGACTATTAAGTATTGCTTTTATCTTTAGCAATCATATATAATATTAGTAGGCCTATGGCCTCCATTGCCCTATTTTGCAAATGTATTATCAGTAAACCGCTGATCACTGACAGTTAGCACCATAGGCTTACAAACTGAGCAAACAAGACAGAGGTATCCTATCTTTCAGGCTATACATTTCAAAGTACTGGATTTTACACTGTTACTGACATTGCTAAAGACAACGATAAATGCTCAGCAAAAACCAGACACTCTATCATCCACCCACCACATTAATGGAATGTAAATAAGAAGAAGTAAAATGCAAAATCCTATTAAAAAATCCCAAACTAAGTTCACTAGCATTGAAGGCTGTTCAGGGGAAGTCACAACCTTCAAATCATACAGTTCCAGTTGACATGAAGGAATGCCATGGCATAATGATCTTATATTTTGGCAATTTTCCTCTTCAGAATTGCCATCCACTAACCCCTGGCAGAAAAAGAAGATTTCCTGTTCTACCACCTTCCGTCAGATAAGAAGGACCTGGCCTTAGCATTTCAAGCAGAAGCCATCTATTTTTCAGAATAACAGATCAATATGGCCCAAAACATAGCCAACTATACTGCAACTTCAATTAAAGGGAACAACTCTGAGCTAATACGTCTGGTTTGTACTTAGCAGGCTTATCAAAAGAAGTCCTTCTTTTGGCAGTGAGGCCTGTTCAGTGTTATGTTTACACCGTACTGCAGTGTTTGTCAACCTCAGCAGCTTTAAGGTGTGTGGACTAACTCCCAGTATTCCCCAGCCAGCATGCTAGTTGGGGAATTCTGGGAATTGAAATCCACATATCTTAAAGTTGCCGAGGTTGACAAACACTGCCATAGTGCTCCAAAAAAACATGGCTTTTGTGTGTTGAGGGCCATGTATTGGTACTTTCCACAGTTAAGCAATCTCCTGTCACAGGAAGGGCAACTCCTACATCTAGATCTCAATTCCCTTCACTTTATAGCAAGGCTAGTACAGCCCATCTTTCAAAAGGATATAGCTAAAGGTATGGAAGACCCGGAGAAAAGGTCCTGTCCTACAGCATTCACCTGACCTCTAAATAATGGTTCAACTACGGTGAAATTAGCACCATATTCCAGTAACTTCTGTGAATAAAGAAAAAGGGACTTGTTCTGTCTTCCATCAAGGTACATATAGTAGTGTTCGGAATAACATGTGCACACTTAAGCAATATTAAACACGATCTTATTTCTTAATGAAAATGTTCTTAAAAGATCTAATAAACCTGCAGAAAAAGTAGTCTCCTACAAGTTTTGCTGTACTCTTGATCACTTTATGAAGTTCATGAATTTTTCCTGGCAGTAATATGAAAGTGGTTTGCTATATTGCCTTTTTCAAGGAGATTTTTTTTCCAGTTTCCCAGGATAGTCTACAGCCCAGATCTATTCAGCTACTAACCAGGCATGATTCTGTTTATCTTCTAAGCCCAAAAAAGTTGGACAGCTCCAACTTCACAGTGGAATTTTTCAGTTAACCTATCCTGCCTATTCACAAAGTCTCTCAATCCACTAGTAACAATCGATTTACATCTCATATCTTTCAACGTGGAACTCCTATTCTATCAGCAGAGTAGCAATAAGATCACCCAGAAGAGTTGGTGAGCTACTCGTACTCAGATGATTTACCACCTTTTCTTTGGCTTTTTAAATAGACAAGTTAATTCTCTGACTAGATTTCACTTTCTTACCAGATTTATCATCAGAATTTCACAAAACCAACCCCACATATTACTTTTGTTTTCCCCAACTATCTTTTTCATTATTGTTCCTTCAGTCAGTCTTAACTCTGGGTAACTTCATGGACAAGTCCCTGCAGTTTTCTTAGCATCCCTTTTCAAAAGCAGTTTGCCATTGCCTTCTTCCTAGGACTGAGGAAAAGTGACTTGCCAAAGTCACCCAGCTGGCTTCATGTCTAAAGCATAGCTAAAACTCACAGGCCCGGTTTCCAGCCCAGTGCTTTTAACCACTACACCAAACTATGTCTCCTTAACTATCTACATAGTTGGGTTTATCACTGCATAAATGCCAAGGGCCTGGCATTTTATACTGATTATACTAAATAGTTCCACAATTACCAGCAACTGTTTATTTGCTATGTGAGATTAAGAAAAGGCATGCATGTTTGCTAATTGGGGTAAGGAAACCATCATATTGGATACCAACTAGCCAAGCTTTTTCCACCAAGGGAACATTCTGTATTGGCAGTGTTGCTCCAAGGGCTACATTTCCTGACCTCTGCAACATCTGCCAGTACGTGTTAGCGCTGCACTATCAGCGTGACATCAGAACATGAGTGAATGCGAGATCTGACCTTGAATATATATAAGGGGTTTTATCTTTCTTCATTTTTTTTTGTTTTCCAATAATTTTTCTTTAAGTTTAAGGATTGTTTCATTGAATTGTGTTTTTATTTAGTGTATTTTGGTATTTTGTTAATACTTTGAAAAATAGCAAAAAGAAAAAAATCTGTGTTGTCCTCAATACTCAATTAGCAATACCTAACAGTTCCTAACAGTAAGCCTGCTAATCTTCCATACGTAAATATACAGATGAACCAAAGTTACAGACAAGCAACCTGCTGTTTTCTATAAAGTATTTGCATTCTCAGCAGGTGGGACATGCGTGCAAGGTAGGAAATCTTTTTATTTACACATAGCAAAAAAAATCAAGTTATGATTCTTGTTATTTTCATTATAGTGAAACCTTAGGACCTTGTTTTGGTTTTGCTAGTAATAGATAATGAGGCCAAGATGTAAATAATTGGAATTAGAGGTAATAAATGAAAGAGAGGGAAAGGTTAATACTTACTTAATCATTTAGAGCAGGCTTCTTTAACTTGGCATTCTCCAGTTGCAGATTTTTGAAAGCACAGCTGATACCACACTGGAATGGAAATAAGCTTCTCTAGCATCAGGCCTGGTGTATTTACTCCCTCCTCCTCCTCCTCCTCCCCCCTCTTCCACAATCCAGATACATGTCAGAAGAACAGAAGGGTTTGGCATATGAATCTATCATCAATCACTCCTAGAAGCATTTTTTCCTTATCAGGCCTCAGAGTCTTGAAGATAAAAAGAGCCATGGTAGAAGATCATCGCACTTCCCCATTTCTCGGAACAACTCTCCTTCTCTACCTGTGGGCCTGCCTTTATCTGGGCAGAGATGGAATTGTGTTAAGTGTAATATCCCCTGGGAGGTTGCATAGGAACCACAGAATTGCAAGCTTAAGTATCTCAAGTGAAAATTTTCCCTCTGAGAAACAAATATAAAAACTTTATCATCAGCATAGAAAAGTATTTTCTGATGATTAGCAGGTATCTTCCTCTCTTCCCCCTCCACCTTGCTCCACCCCTTAGAAGCATCCTAGAGATTTCCTGCTGAGGTTCTGATGGAAGACAGAGAGATATCCAGCAGGATGTAGACATTTGCTAGAAATGTAACTGCTAGTTTAGAACACTAGATATTTCTATCTCTATATATAGGTTAGGTACCTTTTTTCAGGGCTTGCATTATCTTTTTGTTTCTTTTTTTCTGTTCCCCAATAGTCCTTGAAGCCCTACAGATCTGACCATGTATTCTAATTGTATGGAACAGTAACTGGTCTGTTATAAAATGAATTTCTTGACATGCATCAGTAAAAAAAAATCACAGAAATAAAGTGGGTGGAGTGAATTCTTACTTTCTTTTTGTAACTGGTTTCCAGAATACTGAACATTTTGTATTAACCTCCTTATTAGAATCTGCATTCTAATATCTCATAATGTGCTATATGTATGCTTATACATGCAGTAATTTGAAAGATAGTGAATCATGCTGCCTGGCTATAGATGGAGAAGGGAATGATAGTACGTATATAAATGTAAGTTAATCATTTACATTTGGGTCATTGTGTAATCAGGTGGAATTAGACTAGCCAATCAAACCTAACTCTGTAATAATTTCAATACCATTGAATATCGGTATTGATAGAATTGTTGTATCTATCAAGCAACATGAAGAAAAGGCACTACATAGAATTATGCTGTATCTTTTTGCAAATGCAGAAGTTACTATCACTGGTCATTACTGGCCTGAATAATTGCAACATTCTGTTGGTAACGTGCCAGATATCACCCAGGGTGGGGTGGGGATAGGATCCAGTAGGTTGGCTGGCCCTAGGAATAGGCATAAAACATCAACCAGAAGATAGATCTGCTCCATAGAATCTAGCCGCAGAAGGCATTCCCCAGCACTTCCCAGCTTCTGCTGTTTTCTTTCATTTGCCCTGGACAGGTGGTACATTTTAAAGTAAAGCACTTGGCTGTAGCCAACAATTTTTTTTAAAAAAGTCCATGTGAAGCCTAGATGGAGTTAGTGGCAGGGGAAGATGATGGTGATCCCAGGGATGGTTGTTTTTGTTTACAACTAACCAGTTTCCCTTTTTTAAAACGTTTAAAAGAATTTGCTTTAAAAATGACCCTGAAATTGAGTAGAAAAATTGTCTTATGGAGGAAAAAAGTATGAGAAGCTTAATTATTTTTACTTCTTATTTTTTATGAGGATTTTGATTACAGAAGTGCATTATAAAATTCAGAGATATTTTGCAAGATAACTGAAGTCTCCCTTGATAGGAAAACCCACTGAATTTAACCAGACTCATTTGAAATTATTTAAGATAAAATAATTACTTGAGATTAACTGTTAGGATTACTAACTCTTCATTTATAGAATTATTCTGTGAGCTGTCAATCATCAGTTCCTATTGCAAATATCACCTTCTGCCAGTTGTCGTCTTCTTCACTTAAATACTTGTAGATGCTCATTGTGATAGTTCATTCATTCACAGTTTTGCAGTGGACTCTGGATACTATATTTATAGGTTGCAAGTGAGAAGGATTTTCTTTGAAAGTTTACCAGATGAATTAATGGAGACAATATAGGATATGTTGTGGGACCCATAGCACACTCATCAAGAAAGGTGATGAATATATTTCCTCAAGGAGGAAAAAATGCTTTGTTTCCTCTTTTATAAAGCAAATGATTTTAAAAAGCTCAGTTTATTTGATTATGTTTAACATTTCTCTTGTATGTTGTTGTGTGAAATATATTCCCACCTGAAACATTTCTTTAAACATTGCCATTGTTTTAATATTCCTAAAGAAAATGCTAACTTGCAGTTAATATACAATTAGAGACAGGAATTATAGCTAATTCCTTAAGCCACATGTGCTATTTTTCTCCATAATCTGTACAAGTTTCTCTACAAATAGATAAACTTGCAAGAAAAATGTGTTCTTGCCTCTGTTGTAATTTACTTGTAACAAAGTTGAATTCTGTTTAACTTACAGGAAACTGTTTAGCAAACATTATCTATATTAGACAGGTGTCTATTATTCCCTTATTAATTTTGCAGATATTTCCATGACTTTGGCAAATTACTTCATATTTTCAGATCTTATTATGTTTTATTAAATACTATTCATATTTGCAAATTTTATAAAGATAGATGTTATTGTATATATTTGATTATATGTTTGTTTCAATATTAGCATTAATGTACATTATTTTCTATTTATTTAAAAGCACACAGATTCTCCCTCTCTCTCCCATTACAAAAATATGCAGTTTTCTTCTTAAATATATGCGTGGTAGGAAGACAAAATTGGATTTTTTTTTATGTAGAAAATGCATACATTTCCCTAAACGTTATTGGTGAGTTTACTTGTGCAAACAGGGAGGGCTATTCTTAAGCTACTTTACAGTTTGGATATTCTATAGGAACCTGCACACTGCTATTTTCTTTTTCTCAGTTTCATGATAAACAATCAGAAGATCTCAGTAACTTTCACATCTTCTTTCTATACTTCCAGATCAGATAAAAAATTGGAAATGCATATCATAAAGCATTGTCTCGTGAAGACAAATGATGCAACAGTTTTTGCTGAAACTAAGCAGATAATGGTCATTCCATAAATGGCAGGTCACTTGCAAATTCCGTATACATTGCCTTGTATACCACAGAACAAAGATGGGATATTAATAAATATGATTAACATTATTTTCAAACATTACAGCATTACATATTTCTTAGGTGCAGGAAAAGAAATATTAATTTCCACACTATTCTCTCTCTAGTTATTTGATGAATTGTCTTCCAAATACCTAAAGCAGTGATCATCCATATGATTTAAATGATCATTTAATTCTCCAAAGGAAAAGCATGAATTAAATCAAATTTGCCACTGATAGTCCTTAAAAAAAACAGTGAAAAAGTTTACAGTTCAGCATTATACTTTACAACATCAGGAAGGATATTCTTTCTGTAAAATTGAAAATATATGGATCTTTAATAACTTTTGAAATGATACATAATAATACTGATATAAGTGTCAAATTCCCATGGTTGGGAATGATATGAACTAAATGACACAAATATTACATGAATGTAACTTGCAACAATCTTCTGAATTCAAGAATGACAAGATCCTCTTTTCAAATAGCACAAAATAAGATTTCATTGTCTCTATACAGACAAAATCACACATATGTTTTCCTTGAGGTCTCTTACAACTGGATTTTTTTCCCCATTCCCTCAGAAATTTGTATTCATAGATCAACATTTAAGTTTTGTTTAGTATTTCAACTACTGGTTAATTTCTTAGCTTTGAATGAATAATACCACACTGTGAATATCTTTCTGTCTTTGTTGTGGAAATTTAGCTTGGCAAGTGAATGAACTATAGTTCAATGTATTTGTGTAATGTCTTCCACTAATAATCTATTTTCAGGAAATATGTTTCTTCTTCCCCTTTCAGGTTTTATGATTAAAAAATGAAATGAATGTTCATGTTTGATCTGTAGGCAAGTGATGCAACAATCTTAGTATAGAATTATACTTAATATAGAATAGAATTAATAAGTTTGTTATTTAATTATAATGATTAAAAATAAAGTATTTTATCACTAAAAATGGATTTAGATTATTAAAAATCTGATTTAAATTAAAATATCAAATTTTCTGTACAATCATTCATTTTGTTTAGACAATATCCCAGACAGTGGAAAAGAAATAGTCAAATACTATAGTGAACTGAGGAGGCCCTATGAGTGTTTCCCCCTATTCTGTTTTACAGTCATAATTGCTATCAATCAGTCTTAAGTAATTGGTGTAGCAGATCTAATGCAGAGAAAAAGACATAATAAGACAATGAGCAATAGCTTCTTACAAATAGCATAATCCAACGTCTGTATCTAGTCATTTTTTCAGTGTTCAAAGAAGAAAATAAGAAGAAGACGTCATGAGTTTATAACTCATAATACTTCAATTTGGATTCAAGAGAAGCTCAGGAAAAAATCAGTGAGGGAAATCAGAAGACAAGCATGAATCTGCACAACAGGATCTTTCTTCCCTCCTCTAGTATTGCCTAATTATTCTGTCAGCAAAGTTCTGATCATAGCAGCTCTTCATCTTCACTCTAGAATCCTCAGCTGCCTCTACTCTTCAGAACCCAGAAAAAGAACAGGATGCAGTAAATCACCATCTCCATCTGTAGCTTCTTTAGAAGAAGTGGTTACCTTAAGCTCTTCCCCAAAGACTATCTGGGAAACCATTAGCAGCAGAGCTGATTGGCCCCACAAACCATGGTAAATGTAGAATGGTATAAAGTTGCTTCACTGGGAAAATTATACCAGCAGTGGAGAATCCATGGCTGTCCAGATGTTGTTAAAATGCAAGGACATGTCATTACATCCTTCACCACTGGCCATGTTGTATGGAATTGGTAGGACTTGTGTTTCAGCAGCATCAGGAGGGCCAGAGGTTCTCAACCCATTTTCGAGGAGCTGATATGAAGTAGAAGCCAGGGATTGCATTACTGTTAATTAAATAGTTAACGTTAAATTTCCATGTATTAACATTTCTAATTATGAGACACTTTGATGAAAGCTATCAACTCTCAGAGACTGAATTGGCTTTTTATTGGCATAAATGAAAGACTGGGTCTTATGATTCTATGTGGTCAAGGTTAAATTAACTTGTAGTAATTTTCACATAGTTATACTTATTAGCATTTGACTGTGTTTTATGTTGGTTTATTTTTTATATCCTTGTTTTTAATTTGTGTTCAAATGTTTGGTTTCTCAAATAAACCATGCAATTTAAAAAAAAATAAAAGACTGTTCTCAAAGAGGTGAAAAATGTCAAATAAAAAAAGTCTCATGTATTTATGTTATCATTGTTGCTTCATATCAGCAGTGGTTAGAGGTAACAATAGATAATTTTGTTACATCTATTTATACAAGGACTATAGGTTGAATTTGTTTGTTGCTTCTGTTCCCTTGTTCAATAGCCTGATGGGGAAAAAAAATCATTTGGATAATAGTAAAGTCCTCATCTATAAGTTGGAACTTTGAAACAATCACATGCTGTGGAATTGGTTAATGAGCTTTTCTTTGTTTAAACCTTGGAAGGCCTCCCAAATCCACTCAGGAGAGAAATTAGCAAATGTCTTTAGGTTACCTCTGGAGAAAGAGTCATGAGGAACATTCTGAGTGAGAGTTCTTTCATCATCCTTTTCCTAATCAGCTCTCTGGTGGCCTCAGCAGGAGATGTGGAGTAAAGTGATACAAAGGCAAGACAGTGCAGAGAACAGAAGGAAATGAAGTCTAATTTTTGTTGCCTTGTAAAAATATGTTTTCCCCACCTTCACATTTCCTTTTTTTTCAATAATTTTTATTGAAAATTTTGATTATAATAGTAAAAGCAAATACAAACTAAACTCAGAGAGAAAAAGAGAGGTAGAAAGAAAGAATAAAAGGTGCAAGGAAAGAAGAAGAAAAAAAGAAAAAGGAGAAAGTAAGAAAAAAAGAGAAATATTTAAAGAAGTGATTTCCAATCTTTATTACAACAAGTATAAACAATCTTAATAACTCTTCATCTCCTATAAGGTTACAAACAAATGTCTCTTCTTCCCATAACCCATCCCTTATCCATATGCAAATCAATAAATCATCAACTTTTCAGTCCTGGTGTCAGCAAAAATTCTGTAAAGGGTTACCCGAGCTTTATTGAAACGTGACTTATTTTAACCTTGGTCAAACAAACCAACTTTATATTTCTTCCTCTTACTTCTAACAATCTTGATCTTTCATTCAGATGTTGTCATAGGATTTGATCTCTCTTCAATTTTCTTTTTCCCATCCCAGTCTTCTTTGAGGCCTTAGCAAACCTCTTTTGTAATTCCTATAAAAAGTCATTATCCACGTCATTTTCTTGGTTTATCATTTGTATTTCCACTTTAATTTTCAAGTCAATAACCAACTTCTTTTGTATATCCAGTAGAAAGTCCTTATCCAGGTCATTCACTTGGCTTGTCATTTGTATTTCCACTTTACTTGCCTTCTCTGTCTTATAATCCACACTTTTTTATTTTCCAGTATTTCTGGTTCTAATATTTCTATATCAGACAAAATTTGTTTCACCACTTTATCTTGAAAATCTCTCAAAATATTCTCTCTCACATCTGTCATTCTTTTATTAACATCTTTTGGACATAGTCTATTCATAGAAGCAGAGATCGTTGCTGACACTGTAGCTGCTAGTTTCTGACCCCTTTCTTCAAAAATCTCCTGGAGTATTTCAAATGTTGTAACGTTTTGTGCCATTTTGTAAGTCCCAGTACTAACCAAAAACAAAGGGCAAGCTTTCACTTTTTTTCATTTTCTGCCTGGAATCTTTAGTCCCCTCTAGTGTCCAATTTCTGAAATCATAAAGTCTTGCATTTCTGTTCTGACTTAGGATAGACAAAAAATTTAGTTCCCACAAAAGGCTGTTTATTTATATAATTATTATTATAGTAAAAGTCCTAATATTCCAAATATGTCTGGCCCCTTAATTCATTTATAACTTTCTTGGATCAGAGTCTTATTTAGCTTTTTGCCTTTTATTTCCACTTCTTTAAATTCTTAAACTTATAGTTAAATTTTCTTTTATTTAAGAATGAAGGTAAACTCACTAGGCAGCTTTTCAGACTTGTTGTTTTGAAGATCTCTGTTAGCCTTAAGATAGTTAAATAGGTAATTTCTGAAAGTGTTTAGAAAGAGAGGTTAGCGAACCCCATGTCCTTTAAAAGGCTCTGCCATGGTTAAGAACTTGATGGCTTCCTTTTATCTCCCAGAGCTCAAACTGCCAAAAACTGCTGTCCTGTAATCTCCTTGTGAGGAGCAGCCATCCAGAGCACATGTGGGTAGTCTCCTGTCCTCTCCTTATCTGGAGAGGTTCTGTAGGATTGGTTTACTCACCAATTCTTTGGTCTTTGTCTCCACTCATTCAGAGACGTGCTAGTTCACCATTCCTACCCTGAATGTCCCCTCCTCACCTTTATATTTCCTATGTATGTTTTAGCCAGTGGGTGTTCAATAGTATTAGACCAAATTTCCTTTTCTGAATGAACACATGAGTACCAGTGAAGATTTATATGAGTCTCTAACCCACCCACCCCATTCCAAAAATTCTACATGTTACATGAGATTTACTTCCCAGACTTTTGTGGAAATACAGTGATTTATTATTGTTGTTTTTGCTGCTATTAAATTTATAGTGCCACCTAATTGAAAAAATTTAGAGCAGAGTACAGTAGGTTCAACACATCATAAAAACAAAGAAAACAAAAATACAGAACCATACACAGTGATAATAGAACATTGAGGAATGCACAAAAATCAAAACCCTAACCATTCAAGTAGCTCAGAAATCACCCTGATCTAGAGTCTGCTGGAAAAGCCCAAGTTTTTAAAAACTTTCCTTGAAAGTCAGCAGGATTGTGGCCAAGCAGGAAGAATGATCTTTCAGAATGTAGGAATGGCAAAAGAGAAGACACACCTCTGTTTTGTAGTTGAGATATAGAGCATGTCTCCCTGGCAGATCTTATTGGATGGTCAGAAAGGCAGTCCCATAAATGTCCAGTTCCTGAGTCATGAAGGGTTTTGAAAGTCATGTAGTAGACAACTAACATTTTGAATTGTACCCAGAAGCCAGATGGTAACTCTGCAACTCATAAAGAAAAGTTGTCACATGGGCATACCAAGATGTGGTCATAATTACTCACACAGCTGGATTCTGGATCAGCTGTATTTTCCAAGTGATTTTCAAGGGCAGCCCCATGTAGAGTACATTGCAGTAGTTCAAACAGGAGATGACTAAGACAATGAGAATGGTCTGTTGATTTAAGAAAGGATGCAGCTGGCACACAAGATCTGTGCAAAAGCATTCCTAGTGATGGCTGCCATTTGCTCTTCCAGCAAAAGCAGTGAGTCTAGGAGAATCCCCAAACTGCACACTAGTTCCATCTGGGAGGTACAACCTCACTGAGAATTAAAAACAGAAACTCCCTGGACATGGCTGCTTTTTTAATCCAAAGCACTTTGGATTAAAAATATATAATAAGTATATAATTACATGTGGGGCAGTGCCTCTGAAGCCATCAGAGTCTCCACTCTTTACCACTCAAGAGTAATTTTTCTGAAAGAACACTTTCAGGGAATCCCTTTTATAAATTATGTAGCTAATTTTCTCTTTTTCTGTGGAGTTAAGAATGGTTTACATGGTTCTTTTCCCTCTTTTACCTTTGGGGAGAAATCTTCAGAACTTTCTTGTCAGGGCCATCTGAGACACAGCATCTCACCTGATGGAATACCAAGACTCAGTCAAGATTTGCATTTCCCTGGTGCTAGTCCTGCACTGTATCCTATATTATATGGGAATCATAGCGAATATTATGGTGGAAAAGTTGGGGGCTTTTACTGACAAACACACATCATGATTCTTTCAAGTTCAGCTGAATCATGCCACAAATGAATTTTCTAATTCAATTATGAAAGAGTCTTCAGAAAAGGTAAAAGGGCAAAGCCCTGCAAGTCCTATGAAAATTGCTAATGAGGTAAGGTAGGGAGTCCTTAGTATGCCACAGAGTTTTGGAATAATGGGGCTGCTGGTAAGTGTAAGCTTTCCTTCCTAAGATTATAGGGAACAGCAGTCTTTCTGCTCCATAAGTTAATATAGAGGGTAGTGTCTCCATTGACATGCTGGGAGAAAATAAAGAATGTACCCAGCTTTTGCCTTGGGTAATGAGAAGCAACCTGGTGCTCATTGCTTTGGGCTCATCTCCAACAATTCTTTGCTTTTGCCCATGCTGGCTGGGGCTGATGGGAATCAGTCCAAAATAGCTTGAAGTCACCAGGTTGTTGGTCTTTACTTTGCTTCTGTTATTGGATCCTGGAAGTGATATTGTTGGAAATATGGACTTTATTTTCCACACTGACATTTGATCCATAAATCTGCCTGCTTATACTAAAATATGTTAATAGGAATTATCTGAAGGCAAGGTTCAGATCAGTTGTAAACATTCTCCTGCACATGCCTTTGAAGAAATGTACATTAAAATATATAGCAAACAATTTTAACTCTGTGCCTGATCTAGAGTTGAGGGTTCTTTAGTAGATGCTGTAATTTGACTTGTTGACTCCATACCATTGCTTTTCAGAGAAAGCAGAATGAGACATAGGCACATCAATGTTAAGGAACTAATTTTGAAAAATCTGATGTTCCCTCAAACCAATTAAGGGACTAGATCTACCCCTGAGCTAAATATATTCTCTTCTACTGGATCTATCCATTTGATATTAATTTGTTCCATTGATTTCAGTTGGTCAATACTGAGCATGATTAAGTTTGAATCAAAAGTGTAAACTTTTCTCATCCAAGTTTTTTCTTGGATTTGGACTGCCAAGTAAATTGCATTATGATCATGTTCATGATTGTCATGAATGCAGCAGTTATTTCCTGGTTTTATGGATGCCACCCCTCATTTGCCATCATTTTCAATTTTCATTTCCAACCTCTACTGTTGTCCCCTTGTAAGCTGATTAATCATGTATATGGTATATTCCTGAAAATAAATAAATAAGTAAGTAAGTAAGTAAGTAAGTAAGTAAGTAAGTAAGTAAATATAGCCATGCCAACAATAGGTGGGGGGGGGGGGGGGGGGGAGAGAAAGAGGATATTTTGATGCAGTTTCACAGCTGTTTTGATCTACAGTTGTGTTTTGTCTCACCAGTAATGTTTAAATGGTCAGAGAGGATAAAAGTTTCAGATTTTCCAACTGAAAATTATGGCTGCTGGAACAGGTTTGTAGACATTCTTCAAGTCAAACTGAATGACTTAAATAGCATTCTTGGTCCCCTGGGATGCCTTTCTAGAAATTCTGATATCAGAGAAGATGTTTTGCAGAATTAAACAAAACAAAAAGAGTTTCATTTACCTAAGATTATTTTCTTGACATCTACTTGATATAAACATTTGGTGTTTGATTTATTTGGTCCAGTTGCTATCATTGCTTCTGAAGTTCCACAGTGGTTAGTTCTGGAGGAATTAACTCTGGCTCCTAAACCAATAATCATTTTTATAGGATGTTGAGGAAATTGATATTAGTTATTTACATGACTACTAGAATAATGAGCTTGGAATTGTTGGTAAGTGTTTTTTGTCAATATTTGAATTTGGATTTTTTTGACAAAGGTTTGAGAAATTTCAAATAATACGGTCAAAATTTTTGGAGTTGTTCTGTTTCTAACTTACTATACAGGTAGTCCTTATTTAGCAACTGTAATTGGTTCTGGTGAAATGGCTGCTAAGTGACATGGTTTCTAAGAGAACCACATGATTGAGAGAGAGATCTGCAAAGATTGCTGGTTATTGCCATCTCATTTATATAAAGTTCTCCAGCATGCATTGTCAGGTGCAGAAATTTGATTGTAAGTGTGTGCATTGGTTGGAAAATAATTTTTTACCACTATTTATAACTGTCATATTTATGAATAGTTGCTATCTATAATGTTATGTGGGAATGACCTTGTGAGACAGGAGGGAGGGCCACAGATGGGACAACTGGCATGTAAAAGATGTCTCAGCTCAAAGCTGATGGCATGGGAAACATTTCAGAAGGGACCTTCCATAATTTTCTGGAGAGTAAAAGGAAAGGAGGGGAGAAATACTTCCAGTCTTGCAAGATTCTGTTAATGTAACCTTACAACAAAGATAGAGCTAGTACTCCTGGTTGTGCATCATGTCTGAACTACTTTGCAGGGCTAACACTGTCCAAGGCAGTTGCTAAACAAAGACTACTAGTATTTTCCCAGGCCCATTTTTCTTCTCTTTATTATGATTATTGATTTTAAAATTATATCCATTTGATAATATTGTTTTATTTTTTTCATTTTGTTAATTAATTTAACATAGTGAAATTATTAAAAATCGGGGAAGACATAACTCTCATAGCCATATTGTGTTAAAAGCCTAATTTGGATGACTTCAGTATTCAGACTACTTCAGAAGGAGAGCAAAATGTCCACTTTTGGAATAAAAATGGAAAACTAAAACAATAAGGAGGTTGAGTCATGGCAACTGGACTTCTTTTCTTTTGGTTTGATGACTAAGAATCTTCATCAACATAAAACAATAAGGGAAAACTGGTGGTGAAACTGAATTTTGTGCATATGGATAAAAGATACTGTAGAGATTCCCTCATCTATTGGTGACTATCTGGACATGTTCTTGTGGTTCTCTTGGCCTAACATAGAATTAGTTTTTCATCAACTTCCTCCAGGCAGTTTTTTTTTACTTCCCCATCTAGTCTATGACTCTCGCATTCCCTACTAGTCTCCCATCCAACTACTAACCAGATCTGATCCTGCTTAGCTTTATCAAGATCAGCCATGGTTAGTTAGGTGCTGCCACTTGCAGTAAATTTACCTGCAATAAATTTACATATTTTTTTTAATTTGGCTGTTACAAAATGTCATAAGGAAAGATGTGCTGTGGCAAAATAATAAAGAAATAGCTCACACTTCATGGAATAAACTAACAACTTCTACAAGAAATAATTAAAATATATTAAAAACTTGTGATTAAGACGTTGTTTGCCTATAGCAGATATAGACAACCTGGTGTCCTCCAAATGTTTTAGACTACATTTTCATCTCTTACTGCCTTTGGCCATGGCAAGGGACTGTGGACAATAATGTCCAAGTTATCTAATCTTGGTATTTGCAGTTATGTATATGCGGGAGTGCAGAGGCTGATACTCTTCTGAGCATTTCTGACATTATATAATTTGTAGAACTGTACAGCCATGCAGGTCCCAGGAGCAATCATTTATAGATGTATATGTGTATTATTAATTCACATATTCAATGGTTCAAGTGGATAGTTAAGCCTACTGAAGATTATGAATAAGTGTCAGAGTGTAGGAAAGGTTCAGGAACTTACATACATATACAGAGTGGTTACCTCCAAATTAAAATGTTGCTTATTGTTACTGTGCTATTAAAGTAAATAATTAGTAGCTGTAGCTCAACAAACTACTAGATATTTATATAGAGATCTTCTTACAGTTCTTCAGCTGTTTAACTCCCTCTGTCCCTTCTTCACATTAGTGCTAATCTTCTCACTGCTTTCTTATGTTAACTCCATTAGGCAGTTTTGCTGTAATTCTATTTTCTGCTCACCCTTAGCCTAGACAGGAGGAGGGGAAGAGGGAAAAATAACTAGTTCTTGAGCTTTTTGTAGAGCCAACACCTCATTCATGCACCTCCATGCTTTTACTCCTGGTCTGTCCTTTGCAATAAAACTTCATCCCTACCACCCCAGATCTCCCTTTCTGATTCTGTTTCTTCCAGGGATCCTCGCACCAACTTTCTTGGCTACTTTGCTTAATGGCTGCAGTCCTTGCTTCTTGATTCACATACAGCACCTCAAACCCACAAAGCACAAACCCACCATCTGCTTAGCAAATCTGCTCCTTATGAATCTTTAGCAGAAGGCTTAAGTACCTGTTCACAGATGTCCACATTTGTCTGAGAACCTTCTCACAGTTTATGTGACTCTTCCATGTGGCAAACAGATTAAAGCCCCCAACCTTCTGACCAAATTAACAAACCTTCTCAATCAGAGCAGCTCGCCCTGTCATCTACCCTTTCCTTAATTTCAAAAAATGAACTTTTCCAACATGGACAGAGATTCTCCAGAGCTTCTGAATGCTTTTAATCAGACATAGAAAAGATTCTCCAGGGTGCAGCAGCGTGAGTCCAGTGCTTTGATAGCGTTGGTTCTGATTCATAATCCCTTTCCTACAGGGAACTATGAGACAGAGTGCAAATAAAATATCCTTGGATCCATTATTGTACAGATCTTATTAAGACTGTTGTTTATGTTGTAGTGACTATTCCATGCCAATGAAATGTTAATTTATTGTAAAGTGATCTAAAATATATTATTATTAATTTTTTATTAGTATAGCCAAATATTTCTTGTTATGCTTTGAATGTTTTCAATCAAATGTTATTCCCTGTAGAGCCAGAATGCTAAAATGGTTAAAAATGGTAACATATGATTTTTTAAAAAATATTTGCCCAATTTGAGTGAAAAACCATAAAGCCTAGGCATTATTGAACTGAGGAATTATCACCACAAATTTTGTATTTGCTTTTTTGCATTTTTAAAGAGTAGCAATTCTAATTTACATTGATAAATTGTGGCCCACAGTTTTGAAATTGACATAGTTCTATAGAAGTACAATTATTTTATAAGTATGATCTAAGAAAGAGAAGAACATGAAAAACGGCAGAATAAGTAAGTCTGTTTTTCTTAAAACTTTAGTTTCCAAACAGGTCATAGATTTTCAAAACGAAGTAATGCAGTGAAGCTGTTTGTTTGAAATGTGTATTTCACTCCTAGACAAACATAACACAGAATGTGTATACATAAGGATTTCTGTTAACTTATTTATGAACAAAGCAGGAAAGGAACAATTAATGTAAAGTCTTCAAATAAGGCTTAGGTTAGATTAAGAATGGTTTTTTTAAAGGCACAAGATGTAATACACAGGATGTCTTTATATGTTTATAAAGGATTTTTCATTTTAAAAATAAAATCCCACATTATTATGCACTGTAGTCCCTTTCAGGTATTCTTCCTACCAAGCAGAATGTGTGTGTGTGTGTGTGTTTGTGTTTGTGTATTTGTGTAAGTGGCCAGATAAAAACACTTCGAACAGGACTGGCCTGGCAAAGAAATATGGCTAGAGGTGGATAAAACTGTCAAGACAAATTTTCCTTAGTTTCTAAATTTCTTATCCTAAGTTGATTTCATCCAATTTCCTCATTAGTTAGTACCAAAAAATAAATAAATAAAAAAAATCACACCATTATTTTAAAGCAATCTGCACAAAACATTATAAACACATTTATGTGTTTGTTCCTCTAATATGTAGTGTAATATATATTGTGTGCATCTTTTTTAATTACTTCACAAAATTTCCAAAACTGTGGATATCAGCATTTAATTATGTACATAAAGGGAAGAGCAGATTGAATAGTTTGAATTAAAATCTGAAGCAAATGAATTCCTTCCCCTCCCAGTAAATGGCCTGAGGAATACTTAATTTCCAAAACGAGAAAGATACACCCGAATCCTAATTCAAAAGATCTTCTAGCTCTCATATAATAAAAATATGTGAGATAAAATAAAAGAGGCAAGTTTTTTCATATTTGCAGGTAAGACCCCATCCTCCACGATTTCATCTGGAAGGCTAAACAGAATTTCTGTGATTGTATAAAACACTATCCTGGCCATGTTGATTCTTGGAGAAGAAAAAAAAAAACCCCAAAATCTATATGTGGGTGACAACCTTCTTAAGCAAATGAAAAAGATATAAAAATCTGTAAAAGTTTTTGAGTTCTCCATTTCTGTTTATGAAGTTACTTAGAAATGAACAGTTAAAAACAGATGAGGAGAATTTTTTAACAAAGTTTAAGCCATGAGATTTGCAATTCAAAGTCACCCCAAGTAGATAATTGCATACCAAATGTTAAGTTAGTGTTAGTTGCATACCAAATGTGTAGTTGTTGATACCAGATTAAAACCAATATTTGGGGAAGAGAGAAATACATCTATACCTTTTCCCTCCATATTTACACATGGACAGGGCAGAAGGGCCAGATAGTTTAATTCCACTTTTTTTAAAATGCATTTATTTAAGATGCATAGTTTCTATATACAGAGGTGCATACCTACCAACTACCCTCCATTTCCCAAGGATACCATGATTTTCAAAATGTGATGCTGCTGCAGAATCTTATCTTGACCAGCTTTTCCATTTTGCATCCAACTTACATAAAGTGCAACTTATTATCCAACTTATATGGCATCTGATGAAGTGAGCTACAGCTCATGCAAGCTTATGCTTTTTAATAAAATTTGTCCATCAGAAAAGGTACTATCAGACTCCTGAACTTATATAATGTCACCTATATAAATAACTTGATTATATTTATAAAAACAGCCAAAGTTCATAAAGCTGTAGGCAACACATTCCAGGTATGTATGTCTATTCCATCAAGTAAACGTTAAAGTAGATTAAATTGGAAGGTGGAAAGAAGATAGTTTGCTAAGCCTTGCCTGTAGTTTAACACAGCATGTATCAAAACCTTCAAAATGCAAATTCTAAACTGCACTCAGAACACTTAAAATGCCTGTTTAAATGTAGGATTACTTTGAAACCAAAAGACTGTATGTGTCCCTACCCCAGAGGTTTTCTCAAAATTAAATTTGTAAGGAAAATGCTTCCATATCATACTCTAGTTTCTGTAGCTTAGCAGTTGTTCAGTGTTCAAGATCTCTATCTGAAAACCTGGAGAACTATAGCCAGTTTGTGCTTTTGTTTACACAATAACCCTTTGGTCAATTGTCTCATGGTTTCTGAAATAATCCAACATTCTCTGTTGCTATAACGTATTAAACTAATTCTTAGGTTGGGTTTACATGACGTATTAATCTTGGCTAGCTTGTGATTGAATGTGAAGTACAAATCCAGGAGGAAATAATGCTGGGCTGTACAGAACAAAAGTCTGATTTGGAGGAAAGCAAATCCCTACGTTTTATATTTTCAGAATTGAGTGCTTAGCCAATAGTTGAGAAATTCTACAGATCCTGCATCCAAGTTACTCCTGAAAATAAATTATGAGTTATAGTCAACAAAAATATATGTAATAATAAGCTGGTTAATTTTTAAGGAGGCCTAGGAGATGTACCTTCACAGACACAGGATCTGTCCTGTGGGGAAAATTCCCTGGAGGTTCGAATAGCCCTTACTGGGTTGTTTATGGCTTGTATGCACCCAGAGTCATTATGAGTTGGGCAGCTTTATAAATTTGACTTATACATCAAATATAAATAACCTTTTTTTTAAAAAAAAACTTTTTAAAAAATGTAAAATGGCATACCACAATACACTGCTATTAAAGGAGGGATACGTGACAAGTGGAAAGAAATATAATGATTTCTGGTGTGCATTTAATTGCTGCAGAGATGAGCAACATAATTATGATGTCACAGTGCCTCATTTGGCATTTCTTTCTTTCTTCCTCCCTTTTGCTATCCTTTTCTGGTTGCTGTTTGTTTGTTATGTTTTCTTTTGTTTATAATGGTTGCATGCAGAATGGATTATCAGTCCTAACACATATTGCATTGCTGGTAGTGGTCAAGTAATGAATTATGGGTAACGTAAGCACAATTTTCACCCATTTAATTGCTTTTCCTGAAACCAGTGAAATGTTACATTAAATAACCATGGTGACCAGACACTATTTGATTTTCATAACAATTTGGGGGTATTTCATTAATAGTGCCTCTCCATTATTCAACTGCGTGGCTGATTCCGCTCTGACTGCTACTTTGGCTCAGGTGTTCTAAATGCTCAGGAAAATATTTTTATAGTGGATTATAACACTGCATGCAAATAATTGTGTCTTACCTTTTTTCCCAGAAAGTTCAGCTTGCTGTATAATGTATCTTTACTATGAAGGAGAGAGAGAGAGAGATTGAGATTGAGATTGAGATTGACAACAGCAGTTAAATTAATAGATTTGGGGGGGGGGGTTCAGACATTCTAAATTGTGGCTGAGTCAGTTTGGTGTGGTGGTTAAGGCACCAGGCTAGAAACTGGGAGACTGTGAGTTCTAATCCTGCCTTGGGCACAAACCAGCTGGGTGACCTTGGGCCAGTCACTCCCTCTCAGCCCTAGGAAGGAAGCAATGGCAAACCACTTCTGAAAAATCTTGGCAAGAAAACTGCAGGGGCTTGTCCAGGCAGCCACCAGGAGTCAAGACTGACTGGAAGGCACACGCACAAACGATGGCTGTCTGACACTGAAGTATGTGTAACTTGTTAAATGTGGGCAGGGCCAGGACCCAAGTTGGAGCAATTTTGGAGAAGGAGGTTTTTAAAGGATAAAATGGGTACCTTAAGTTTCTCTTAGTTGCTTATGGGACACCCCTTGCATGCTTACTCTACATCCTAAACTCTAGTTTAATTTTCTCAACAAGGCACCCTCCAGCATTCACAGAATTCCCAGACACTGTAGTCCCCAGCACAAGTTGAAGTAGTTGCTCTAACTACTAAATCTATAGCACTTTGCAAAATATAACATCAGAGAACGCTTTATCAGAGCTTATGCTAGTTTTCTTTCCTTTCGAAAAGAGGACCCTGTTTTTATCATTGCTCTATCCTCATTATGAACACATTTGTTTTATACCCATGTTTTTCCCTTGATACGGTTTGTTCTCTCTCAATTTCTTATATTTATCTGCCCACATTATTAAATCTGACTGCATGTGGCAACCACTAAGATGCTAATATGGTTTTGTCCATATTGCATAATGATTCTCATTTTCAGATAGTGATGTGCTGAGTAGTCAAGGAGGAGTGCTTGCAAAGGCAGGAAGCTGCTCAGATAGTTTGCAGAAAAAAGGAGGCAAGCATGAAAGTACATTTCAAGCAGGATAGGATAGGCAAGTGATACTTACTGCAGTGCTGTGAGTTGCCAGCAGATCATATTTCTTCTGTCCTGAGCTCCAGAAACTTAGGCAGGACTAGCCCTAGCTACTAATATTATATCCTGAGATTGTGGGAGAGCAGAGAGATTGTATAAGGCAACATAAATGGCCCTATCAGCCATCATGGATAATCAGCCATCATGGATAATTGTAACGTGACATGCTACATGTAACCTTCTCTGGACCTTCATTAGGGCACTGGGTAGAATATCCATAGCTGCTGAAATTCCTCCCACATTCTCTGCTGCTGTCCCCAATTTTCTGCTTTTATTTCTGTTATAGATAGATGGGACTGCCTAAAGGAATTATGGATCCCATAATTCCTGGCTTCCTGGAAGGAAACTCATGCTCAGATCTTATTTCCCCTGGGAATGATCCCTTTTTGAAAAAGAAGAAAGAAAAATTTTCCACCCTGGGACAAGGTGCTCTGCCAAGATTTGTGGAGTGTTTACCACTTCCTCCACTGTCTTCACCTGAATGCTACGCATCTCTAACTCCTTTCATGATGTCAGAGTTGTTTATTAGCCAAACTAGCCAGTGATATTTGCATTATACCTGTCAAGTAAGTGAAGCCAATGAAAGTAAGTGAGATAAGAAGGAAAATGATGTCTAGGTAGAAATATAGGTGTGGGAACACCTGAGTGCCCAAGAGTACCAAAAGTATACAGCGAGTAGTAACTTTAATCTGTGTGAGTGTGTGTCTGTGGTAAGCTTGTTAGGCTACACTGAATACATATTGAACTATTGAAAATTAAAGAATGAGCAGCACACATCTCTGTGTTGAGCACATGTCACACCTGAAACTCCCATTATGTTTTACCATGTTATTTGGAACTCTATCACATTTAGCTGGAAATCTGTACTTGTCAAAACCTGCCCAATTTCATCACTGAATTCTCCCTATTTACACAGCATAATTCATACCTGCCAACTTTTGAAAACCACCAGAGGGAGATTTAAGCATTCAGTCTGGCAGTGCACTTCCCTTCGATCCAGCAACACCAGTACTTGGATAGCTCCCTTTAATTGCCACAGCATTGTTTGGGAAACCTCTGTGAAATTGAAACAGAAATAGAAGAAACAGGTTCAAACAGCTGGAAATTTAGAAAGACTGCCTGGACCACCACTGTGCATTTGACAGAATATCCACATTGAGGATACCTGCATGCATGCTATTCCCAAGGTCCATTTCATTTCACAAAAGTAAAGGAAGAATTGCAGAAACTGGTAGAATCATGTATTTTATTGTGATAAGAATGGAACCTTGTAATAAAGAAATGAGCCTGTGGCCTGCATATTACCTGTAATCAGCAGATAGACAGAGATGGTTAGGGGAGTTAACCCATTGATCTAAAAAAGACACATTCCAAATCCTTTTTTTAAAATTGTGTATTAATGAAATGCAGAAAAACAATATACGAAATTATGAAAAAGAAGAAAGAAGGAAAAACATATGTGACATATATTCTTAGTGAAAATTTTGTAATCTAAAAATCTATAGAAAGTTTGCTTTTTTAATGTGTTTTTTTTATTGGTTAAAATAATTTTTTTATTGGTTACATGCAAGCAAAACAAAAAAGAAAAAGATACATATACATACTTAAAGGATTTTTAACAATTAAAAAGAAAAAAAATTAAAATATATAAAAAGGGCATTCTGCTAGCCCCTCTCTCTTTCTTTCTCCCCTTCACCTTTTTTTCCCCCAGCTGCTAATTGCTACTTGAATGTTTTATACTTTAGACATTGTTACTGACTTCTGTTTGGATGTAGATGATTTAATTTTTTTCTTTTTCTTCAAAAATCATATTCTAAATGTCTTAGCTTGCCTTGCTGTATGATGTGTTACACATAAGGAAAGAGACAATCCAAATCCTGACACAGAGACAATTTAATAAGTATGATTTGGAGATATTTGTTTTTATTAGTAGATAGAAGAGTACATCTATTTCCCTGTGTCTGGCGTTTAGTTAATGCTTAAAACATTGCTTCTCTCAGTCCGAGAGCTGAAGCAGTCTTGCATGGCATGTCAACATCCTAAAAAAACAGGGATGGCCAGGATCCCTCTTTGGGTGGATTTCAAGGAATGGATTTCTTAAGCCTTTGCAAGGCACTGTTTTTCCCCTGGTGCTCCTCCAACCTCCCCTTTAGACTCTACCCACAAGGGGAGTGGGGGTGAGGGATGGTGCAGGCAGCTTCTGGACTGCACTTTTGTACCTATGATTTAAAATGGCTTCCATTAGATTAAAACATGTAAGTACCCAACAGTCTGGCATATAGATAACTTCATTCTCCAGGCTAGAGCAAAAGACTAAATCAATACCAGTTTTCAGTTCAAAAGATACATTAATCAATCAAGCAAACATGGTAGATCATTTCTAAAACAGAATAAAACAGATTTGGCTAATGTAAATTTACCATGATCTTTGAGGATACTTATAGGGGACTTCCTGAGATTTCAGAGTATGACCAGGATTTACTTTTCATCAGTTACTTGAAAACAATGTAAGTTTCACCAGACTGGGGGATGGGGGTCTGAGAAGACAGAATAGCTTCCAAGATGGGAATTCAAACTGACAAATTAATACTTCGAAAGTCTTCAAAATGACTCCTACAGTTTTTCTTTGGCATAAGGCTGAATCCTAGAGGAAGTAAGTTGGTCGTCTGCATTTGATCATTTTCTTTATTTATAGAAATGACCTAACAAGAAAGAGGGGAGGCTGCATTTATTACCATTACAGAGGTAGGACAAACATTGTGGTGAAAGGAAAGGTGAGCCCTGCTAGCTACAAGAAAGATATCATACTTGAATTTAAATGGAAACAAGTTAGGAGACAGGGAACCTGAAGAAGAGCTGGCTAAATATTTATGTACAAAATTTATCATTAAGGCATAGGCCAATGTGAATGACAAGTGTTGAATCCACATCTCAGTTTTCAAAATCATGCAAAAATACATACAAAACAGTGATCTTTGGGTACTCTTAATTCCTGATCTGAATACAGATTGTTGGAGGCCATTTTGTTGGACATTCTTATATTTCAACTTCCCAAAGCCTTTAATTAATTCCTTCCCAAAGGTTCCTGAGAAAAGTTGTCAGTTATGGGATAAAGGGACAGGTCCTTTCAAAGACTGGAAAAAATATTTAAGTATTTTAAAAAAGAAACAGAGTAGGACACTGATAATTTTCTCAGTGGAGAGATGTGAAAAATTAGGCTGCCCAAAGGCCTGTGTGATGACTAGTATTCCAATTTATTTAAAAATGGTCTACAATTAAGGGAGGTCAACAAATTTGGAAGTGAGGATGCCAAGTTATTCAGAATAGTAAAATAACATTTTAAAAAATGGATTCTGAAGAGTTCCAAAAGAATCTGTCCCAACTAGGTGAATGAACTTTAAAATGGCAAATAAAGCTCATTGTAAAAATGGGCAAAGTGATGCCCATTGGAACAAAATAAATAATAATCCAGGCATCACAAATTCACAAAGAGCATCTGAGTAATTATGACTGTCCAGAAAGGGATCTTTAGGGTTGGATTGAAAAAGTCAGTGAAAATGTCAACCCTGTGTGTTGCAGCTATTATGAAAAGGTGAATTTCATATGTGGAATTATTAGGGAAGGGATTCAAAATAATTCAAATTAATCAAAATCAAACAGTTAATGGGCTCTTTACTATTATGAACAAACTTGAAATAGTACAGACAGTTCTGATCACTGCACCTCAAATTTGCAATCAAAATAATGAGGTTGGTAAGATAGTTCCCACCAAGGAATACTAGGCCTTCTCTGTCCTGTTGCCTGCCCTCTGGACCCTGCATCTACAGAGATTTATATGGTTCCCACCTTGATGATGTCCATAAAATTGCTGAAAACCCCAAGCCTTGAGATAGGGTAGGTGTTGAGCTCTGGTAAAATTTTATTTAAGTACTCGTTTTCTCCCCTGGATGCACATGATCTGTGCTTTTGTTATTTTCTCCTTTTAATATTGTAAGCTATCCAGAGTCTTATGGAAGTGGATGGTCTGTAAACCACATGGATGCATGAAGACATAGATACATACTGCAGTGTTGGGATTTTTTTCACGTGGAGAGTAGTCAAGTTAGCTAAAAAGTCCCAAACTTGTAGTACAACCTTGTAGTATGGTTCAAATATATAGGTTTATGCAGGGAGTAGAAAGTGTTTTTCTTAATCTCGTATAAAATTAGTGAAGGAGAGGACAGAGCTAACACATTTGTCCCCTCTTCCCCTTTATTTCTATCTGTATCTAGAGTTTGCACATAAGAACAATGACTGAATAGGGCTTAAAGCAAAATTTGTCCAAGTTTATGGGAGGGGAGAAACTCAAGCAAACTTTAGGACTTTACTGTTATCGTGATATAAATTTAGAACCACCAAGGTGAGTTATGGAGATTCACATGACCCCTTTAAAAGGGGGGAATAAATATTTAATAGATTCAATCTAATGCAATCATTGAGGAGGAACAGGCCAAGAAGGGAGCCCTTGACAATGATAGATGGCTAGTGAATATTTCCACAACAATGACTTCTAAAAACCTTTAGGAAAAAAATATATATAATTCAAATTTCTCCATGCTTATGGAGTTAAAGTGAGACTGCACCACTCTAGAGGTAGAAAAAAGCATCAGCAGACCTGGGATGATCCCAAAGTTGACCTACAAGAAGCCTTTTTTTAGAAGTCCTTAAGAAACAAAGTCTAGAAAAATACAGGACAGTTGGAAGAAAGGCATTTGATTTTTGTTTTTTAAAATGGCTTTGAATGGATTCTATATCTGAATCTTTGCAATGTAGCAATTACTTAGAGCTAACAGAAATTTTTGAATACTGATGATGCCTCTCTCAAGATTTCAGATGACTGATACATTTCT
Source organism: Python bivittatus (assembly GCF_059951505.1). Lineage (NCBI taxonomy): Eukaryota > Metazoa > Chordata > Lepidosauria > Squamata > Pythonidae > Python > Python bivittatus. The sequence continues at coordinate 7,586,851 of NW_028277075.1, read as the reverse complement.
TTGTTTTCTGGCTTTTAAGAACATTCTTATGAAAGGATATAAGAGGAAAATGATCCATTAAACATCTTTTGTCTTTAATGTTCAAGGCTGTCTCTGATAGATAGAGGATCTGCATTACAAAAGAGGGGTAACATTCTTGATGGGATTATTCTGCCTCTGAAGAAATAGATTTATAGCTACTGGATGCATAATTATCACTGAAAGTCTATGTGACCCTGGCTGCTGGCTGGCTGGGGCATGCTGGCTGGGGAATTCTAGGAGTTGAAGTCAACCCATCTTAAAGTTCCTGAGTTTGAGAAACACTGCCTTAAATCATGGCAAAAATAGGGGGAGCTATGCTTCCTCCAGCCTGGAAAGAAGATAGTGCCTCACTTCCTTGCTATCTTTGCCTGGGGTTGCCATTCAAAAGAGAGGCATAGGGCCAATTGAGGGAGCAAATCAAGTAACTGGGGCTCTAAAATGAAAAGTGCTTCCTGACCAGGGCAGATTTGTTCCCTGAAGCTTGGCCATCTTAATCTTCAAGTCCAGGAGGGTGGAGCTGTAATATATGTGATTTCCTCCAGCCAAGATGGCAGATTGCTGGCAAGATGGGGAGGAAGTGGTTGGGACGAGGCAATTCTATTTCAAGCCAGCAGTGGGCAAGCCCTGGAATTTACATGCACCATTGCTATCTAGCTGTACATAATAGCCCCAGCTCATAGGTTTCTAGAAAATGAAGGACAAGTAAGATACACAGATGCAAACCTCAAGTATATTTTAACACATTATAACAAATACAGAATTTTTAAAATAGCTACAGTATTTATATTGGTGGCATCTAAATATGTTCTCTAGTGTCAGGACGTACTTAGTAGCTGAACAGCAGGAATGCAGAGAATGTAAACAAGCATCTAATAATATAATATCTAAGATAGTAAGAGAGCTGGAGTTAAGATGAATATGAATATTAAGATGAATATTCCCACTCCCTCAGAAGCTGTTAACTTTATATTATGGCCACCATTTTCTGGGAATACAATAAAAATATAGCTTGTAGCACTGTTTGTCTTGTCCCTGTGATAGCTTGGCACTGATGAAATTGCTATGCCTATCAAGCACTGCTGAATATCATATGGTGGCTGTTTGCTGGCAGGCCTTTGCCATAATGCCCATACTGTGGAATTTCTTTCTTTCTTTCTTTCTTTCTTTCTTTCTTTCTTTCTTTCTTTCTTTCTTTCTTTCTTTCTTTCTTTCTTTCTTTCATTTTATATAGCTACCCATCTCATGTTTACATGATTCTAGGCAGCTGACAATAAAATACATAAATTCCAAATATAAGAAATGAAAACAAAACACATAACAGGAAGTGGTATATGCATATATTAAATTAAATAGTTATATGATCAATAAATGGCCTCCAGCAGCACCAAGAGGGGGCTATAAACTTGGGAGAAGCTAAATGGGAAGAAGAAGAGGAAAGAAACTATGCAGACTGTGCTTCGTAATTGTTAATTTCCTGCCATGGTATCTGAACTATGTGAAAATAATGCATGACTACTCCAGAGAGAAGAAGAATAAACATACTAGCCAGGACAGCTAAATAGATCTTTCATGTTCAGAGGCAGAACAGCAGACTGAATCCCATATTTGTTGAAAGAATTCCTTTGAAATTAGTAGGACAAATGAATAATGCCTAACCTAACCGCATTGGCTTTAATGGTTTTCCAGAACATATGATTGAGGCATTGTCGAAAATACCTAATAATACAGTAGTAATTTGATACTATCATGTTTGAAGGCTTGCAATCCCAAAGCAGCCATAGTAGCAAAATCCATGAACTGGATACTCTAAAAATAGAAAATGCATTATATACTCTCTAGGAGAGATGAACTAATAGCACTACACCAAAACTTACTGTCTACAAAATTTACTAGCCATACTAGTTCTACTATTGTTAAACCTTACATGGTTGGCAAGCTCAGGAAACAAGAACCGCTTGGATTTCTGAAAAGATCTTTATTGCTCGTGGAATAACGTAACAGAAGCTTGAAAGCTACCAAAGTAATTCTCCCATACAATTTATACGTAGTGTAATTAAAGGGGAGTTACTCTCAGTCTTTTTCTCATGCTTCCCCCCTCCCTTGCATGCAAGAATCTCTTCTGTAATGGCTCTGTTTCTTCCCTGTCTTGCTGCCTGCTGTCCTGTGTTCCCAAAGTCTGCTAGGCATTCCTGCACAGGTATCTGGATTTTGAATGCTATTCTTTTTGCACATCTTTTTTCCCCCTTCACGTTTAATAAATCAGCAAGAGGTGCTCCTGATCACTTAATGGAAAGGACTTTTTGTGTATACAACAATTGATCTCCCTAGTTCCTTGATTTATTAATTATAAATATGTATGAATTATTTAGTCTTCAGGGTTCCTTTTTTTAAGTTATGCTTGTTTAGAACAGCAATTAAGGTGTATGAGTTTATAATGCCATTAATGAACAAATCATAAAATAGCCTTTTTAATGTGCTGAATAATTGAGCAATGGAAATTCAATAATTAGAATCACATCACATAGCTATTAGCCTCTTAGAAAGATTTTGCAATACTTTGGCTGAGAAAATATTAGAGGGAGTACAGAGCACAATGGGAATAGTAACAGTTCAAGGCAATGTTGTTATGCCACAGTGAACATTTTTCTATATTTATTACACAGACATGTTTAAAAACGTCCTCTAGTCCTACTCTTATTTGAAGAACAATTCTGCCAGGGATGTAGAAACAATTCTGTGAGTGAGAATAAGGACAAGGTGTAAGTGAACACAGCTAAGAGGCATATCACCTGAAAGGATTCAGAGAGTCAAGCCAAAGGCAAACATTGATAGAAACAACCGGTAAGACCAAAAATAAGAATCTCCAAAGCAACACAGAATTTCATATTTGGAGAGCCATATGGTACAATTTTGAACCATCCTGTAAGATATTACACTCACTGTTTTACCTTGTGTTTGCTTGTGGGAGTAATTTAAGGAACAGATTAAACGTATTTTAGTGAGAGTTGTCATTCTTCAGTTTATCTCTCTCTTCCCAAATGTTTAGAATGCCTTTTAGACAAGTGTATTTTGATGCTTCCTGGGATATGTCCTTTTCCCATACTGAAGTGAGATCTCCAGCACAGGAGGGGGAATCTAACATGACGTTTTCAGTTCTTCTGAAGGGCTTAAATTTCTTATGCACATGGCAGGAAATGAAGAATATGGTTTGTTATATACCAGAAAACAAAACAAAACAAAAAACAATGTGATGTAGTGGTTATAATGTTGAATTAGGTTTGGGGAGACCTAGGTTCAAGTCTACACTTGACTGTGGATATTCAGTAATTAACGTTGGGCCAGTCACCACTGCAGAGCCCAAACTACTATGTTGTTCTGGAGGTAAAATTGTAGGAAGGCATAGTGTGTGTGTGTGTGTGTGTGTGTAGAGCCTTGAGCCTGCGGAAGAAATGCAGAAAATAAACGTAATGAACCAATGAAGGAAGTATTCTGTCTGATAGATTCAATTTAATTAATATCTGAACAAAATAAAACTAAAATGAAACAAAGAAGAAAGCCAGTCAGTTAAATATAAGGCAGATGAAATGAATACATGTTGAGATTTTAAAGAGCTGATTATTTTCATAGAAATATTGTATGTATTGTCATTCATACCATACATGCTCTGTTAAGACACTGCAGTGAACATACAAAAAGCAAAATGTCAGATCTGCAATGTTCAAATCCCAACAAAGAAAAATCTCAGGCAACCCAAGTTAGGTTCAAAAAAGATTTCATTTATTGGAACGTCCATGCAACTCTAATCAAAGCATTGCTGAAACTAAAGCCTGTGCTTTTCCCACTTTATTTTTACCCCTACTTCTTGCCCCCCTCTTTCCAGGCGCCAGTTCTGTTTCTCACAGAGGTGTGACCTTGCACATTCCTAACCTCCGATAACAGTCCATCTTCCTGGCCTTTGATAGCATGCCAGTTCCTTCTACTTTCACTTCCCCCCTTCCCCCTCCTAGTGAATGGCAGAAACAAAGCAAGCAACTATTACATTAATATTTTGATTGCTGAAGGCTCTGACAAATTAGCTTGAAAACAATTGCATATATCCAGGTATCAGTTAGACGTGGTGTATCAGACTTAAGCATTTTCTGAATGATAAATAATTTCTAAGATAGTTATTGTTTTTGTACAAATATTATTAAAAATGGGTTGTTGCAGGTTGTTCTCTCTTGAACAACTAGAAAGAACTAGCTAGAAAGGAAGGAGGAACTGGAATGTAATTGTCAGGTCCACAAAGTCCAAACCCCAATTTAGAAGAATTCTCGTGAAACCAGGCCTGGTTCAGATAAATGCTCCTTTATTGGTTGGTACATGCAGCTTGAAGCAAAGCATTGCTAAAACTAAAGCCTGTGTAAATTTCCCTCTACTTATCCCCCCCCCCTTGCTACATTGGCGCCAAACTCCTTTCTCACAGAGTGGTGGCCTTGTGCATTCCTCCCATTGATAACACAGTTCTTCCCAGCCTTCAGACTACCACCGGTTTTGTCTGCATTCAGGTCTTTCTGTAAATTCCCATATCAGTGTGAGCGCCTCTCCATCTCATAGCAATAAGCCAAGCACAACTATAAACTACCATCCCCCCCAGGTACAAATGGCAGAATCAAATCAAGCAAACACCCATTGACTGCTATAGCTTTTTTAAATTGACATTTGATTGATGCAGGTTCTGACAGTAATGTGGGAACACAAATTATAATGATATATTTTGATGATGGCTTCTTACAAAAAATGTGATCATTTCAGAAAAAAATTACAAGCATTCTTATATAGTGCCAATCCAAAGTCACTGAACAGTTTTTTCCTGGATTACCTCTCTCTTAATGTTGAATGCAGCCATCCCTAAAGTGATGCTATCCAGATGTATGTGTGTTCCATCATCCTTATCCAGTGTGTCCATTGGCAATGTTACCCTTCCTTTTGTATTAAACTCCAGTTTCCATAATTGACAGCTAACATGTCAAACTTGCTGGTTCAGACTGTGCCTATTTTTTACATTTAAAAATAAAGGAAGGAAGAAAGGTGGCATGTATGCTAACCTCTACCATCATCTATATTTGTGAAGATGCTTCTAGCCCCAAATGGGCACCATATGCTTGATTTCTTAATAAGGATGGCTTGGCAAAGAAAGCAGGAGTAGGTGGGAGCTTCCTCCAAGTGAGGCAGGGGAAACTGGGAGGGGAGGGAAGGAGGGGGTAGGTACCATGGCAGACATTTTGTGGGTGGGTAAGCCCCTTGCCAATCACTTTGTAAAAGTGCTCATACATGTTCTTGAAATGTCAGATGTTCTCACCAGCTGCAGAAGGTTACAGGACTTGCTTCAATATTTCATATTAACAGGATTCTATATCTAATATACTGTAACAGGCATAGTAATTCATGCACTGCTAAAGTTGTTGAGCTGTTCTTGAGTTCTGGATATCTGCAATATCATGAAATTCAGGTACCGAAGATGTTGCTGAGCTACAGTTCCCAAAATTGCACCAAGCTGAAGACTTAGTGAGAAAGAGCAAGAGAGAAAGAGAAAGAGAGAGAGAGAGAGAGAGAGAGAGAGAGAGAGATGGCCACCAGGGGGTCCCCCCCCCCCCATCTCTGTGATCTGTAATTTGAATTTTGAAAAATACAAGGCCTTTCTGAAGCTGACAAGGCTTCAGCTGAAATCATCTTATTACCTTTTAAAATAATAGTATAATGGCAAGGCTGTTATGTATGTCATTGTGTCGTGCACATCATCCTATCATTACCACTGCATAAAATCAGAACCACTCACAATTGTGCCTCATTTTGCTGCTAATGGATAGTTCTTTTAGCACAAAATGGGAGACGCTTGCAGTTTCTGAGCAAAGAAAATCAGGCATTGTCTCTCCACATCTTCCTGAAATTAAGAAAAGAATTTGAAGGGTAATAGTCAAAAGCACACTGATTAAAAAAACCCAACAACACCTAAACAAAAACATGGTGACAATGATAACCACTGTAAAAACCCAAAAAGCTACATTTTAAAAGTATCAAACTATGCCTTCAGAACAGAAGAGAAATGCAGATTTTGAAGGGTTTGGATTGCTGCAGCACTTATGAGGGCCACTCCATCTAGATGGTAGAATCTAGAAGCAAAATTTTCCCCAAATCATTACTTCAGCCTTTATTTAAAGGATTCACTCCCTCCCTGAATATAAACAGAAAAAGTGTGAAGGAGATTAAGATGAACTCTGGTCTAGAGAGGCTCTTTTTTTTTTTTTTTCACATAGAGGAATATTACATCACATTCCTACCACTTATAGTCTAAGAAGACTAAGTTGAAGAAGACTAGACTAAGCATTTATTTGGAGTCCTTTGTACTTCAACTTCAAATGCCAAAAACTTCTCAGATAGCTTCCCCTCCAACCTCAGCTGATAAAAAAGACTTTACGATTCTAACATTAGCTCATTGCTAGGAATATGATCTTGGCAAGAAGGAGTGCATAGCTGCCCATCAACGGGGAGATACCTTCAAGAATGAATTTGATTGTAGAACATACTATGATATGGAATGTGACTGGAATTTAGTAGGTTTACTAGATTTGGCCATCGACAAGCTGGACAACTGGTAGCAAAGACCTATAGGTTTTTTGTATCTCTTTGCTGTATTATAATCTGGAGTTTTACAGCCCAAATTTAGTGTCAGGATGTTGTTAGAGAATCCCAGGGTAGGAAAGCAGGGGACATAAACATGCAATTGCCACTTAGGAGCAAGTGTGAGGAAAATACAGGTCAGATTTTATACAGAGGAAAACAGAAGAGAGGATGCTGGTGTTTGTACTCAAGGTAGATACAAATTTGGGAACAATCCTTAACAATCAAAGATTGTCAATTATTTGTAATGGCCATGATTCAAGTTACAATAAAGATTTAGACCTAGCCATGTTGTGTTGAATTTCAGCCAAATTTGTTCCTGTTTGGGGGGAGCCTGATATTTAACCAGTACTTATTTGTTTGCCTCTGCTCACCATCATCCCTTGCTTTGTTTTAAAGGACTATCCAGGGTCTCCATCTATACAGCAAAATTATGATGTATTTGTAGAACCTCTAATGAAAGAGGTTAAAGATTATAACATAGAGGGGATTTCACCATGACAGTAGCTTCCTGCAATTGTTTTTTATGCATGAAGGCAATGAGTTGTGCAATGAAATTACCATGACAACCTTCATGTCTACCATATTTGTAATAACATGCTACAGCAATATTGCAAACACTGTCATTACATAGCACTTGTCAGGTTTGTATATTACTTTTGTCTCTGGGTGAAATTACAGACCATTTTGCGTTCAGATGGTTCCCTTCGATTATCAGCCTGATTACTTCTTTCTTTTAGAATACGAGCAAACTTCTGAGTGATGTCATCCCTAAAAGAGATAAAATGTGCTATGAGACATAAAAAGAAAACAATAAGCAACAGAATTTAACATGGTCTAGTGAGAACCACGCCTCGTATTTCCTTTTCATTCTGCCATATGGAGACATTCATGTAAAACAGGAAGTCCAGTACCAATTCCCTTTCCCACTCTAATTTTCAAATAAGGAATATTTCTAAACCAAATTTTACCCCTGAGGAAAGATGCCAATTACATCACTTTTAGATCTTCAGTAGAAGAAACAATGATGCCATGTTCGTCATGATGTTATTTGCGCCATGCCCTCACCCTGCAGATGCCTATGCTGAGAAGATAACAAACTGTCTGAATAAAAAACAATTTTAAAACAGGGGCTATGAGGCAGAAATAAAGTACAATGTAAAAATAAAATACAAGAAACAACTAATGGTTAGTTCCATCCAAAAATTCTTCCAGCCTGTTCAATAGATCCCAGGTGAGCATTATTAATTCCCTTTATTTGATTAAGGTAATGTTTACCACCTTTGTTCTTTTGATATAGTAATTGCGTGTATATTACTGGATGACTGGGCCAATGACTGGAGCCACAGAGGCTAGCTTGTAATAAGAAACTGCTCTTTAATACTGCCTTTCTTAGATTCCAACAAAAACAAGCCAGTCTGTGGAGAGATCTTGTTTTCACAGAAATTAAACCTGGCTTTCAGAGACTGAATCTTCTTTCAGTTTCCTCTTCATTGTCATGTCCTTCCATTCTTTAGCCTATAAATAGGCAACCAAGTACTCTCCAGGTGTTTTTAAAAACCAGCTCCCAGAATCCCTTGGGTACTGGCTGAGACTGATGTGAAACAACTGGAGGGCACCAGCTGTCTACTTTGCTTGAACATGCAGTGTCACGTTAAATTCTAAACTAAATTTAGCCAATTTAAGAAGTTTATGTATGAAAAATAACAACCTAGAACAATCTTGTCTTGAAATTAAGTAACCCATGGCCCTACAGTTGTTGTGAATAAAATTAAAATTTATTTGTGAAGTGCTTAAATCACAGGGTGATTTTAGTCCAATCTCTATAGCTCAACCTGATCTACCTCACAAGGTTACTGTTATTGGGATAAAATGAGAAAGCTGGGATAGAAGTCCTAGAGGAAAGGTGGGGTATAATAATAATAATAATAATAATAATAATAATAATAATAATAATAATGATGATGATGATGATGATGATGATGATGATGATGATATAGCAGCAACTTGTGGAAAAAGAAATCTGCTGTGATACCAATCATGATTGGAGCCCTTGGAACAATACCTAAAGGACTCCCTTGATATTTGAAAATTTTGAATTTATTGGACCTCAACACCCTAACTTTACAAAAAAATACCCTGTTTGGAACTGCCTATATCCTTGGACACTACCTTAATCATTCTTAGGCCCTTGGTTAGGACTTGAATTATTAAGTTTACACCAATCTTTGACTGTGAATCTAATTGTAGATTACTCATAACAAAAACAACAATAGTACCAGTAAGTACTTCAGTGTTGGATCCTATCCAGTGGTGGAATGTAGGAGGTAGTTGTCTAGATCTCTCTAAGTTTCAACCTCATTGTGTATGTTGACTTTACCAAGATGCTCCAGAACATATTATAGGAAACAATGGTTTGGTATACTTCTCTCAAAATTTAAATCCATGACTTCAGTGATATATAAATGAAAATACAATATGGAGATATTTGTTTGCATGCACCAGCATGTATTCACATATGTTTTTCTCAATATCCTACATCACCAAGCTTTCTCTCAGACGAGTGATTTCTAGCTAATCCTGAGAAAAAAGAATGTCTCACCTCTGTCCTACAAGCCTGTCCTACATGCTCAGAAAGTTTGACAAACTGCTGCTTAATTAATGGTAAGCCTTTCAAGAGATGTATTCTTTACAATGAACTGCCATGGGGGACTGAGATGTATTGAAAGACACAACCCACCTTTTTTTTTAAGCCCCAGTGATAAGGATTAATACATAATGCAGTCGGAATCATTGGCTACTCTCATTTTTTTCCTGAAAGCCAACATCTGTAAACCATGAATTGTTGAACAAACTATAGGGCCTACCTTGCACTAACACTCTTTATGTTTTGCTTACTGTAATATGAGAATCCATTTAGTAGGACTTAATGTTTGCAGAGGGGATGCGGTGGTGCAGCGGCTTAATGTCGCTGAAAGTTTCTGGCCAGAAATGGTTGACACTTCAGCAGTTCGAGCCCAGCTCCACGCAGCAGAGTGAGCTCCTGCTTCCTCCCCAGCTCCTGTCAACCCAGCAGCTCGAAAACTTACGTGAGTAGATGAATAGGGACTCTCACCCCGGTGGGAGGAAAAATGCTGGCGGCACCTTGCAAAGGAGATGGGAGCAGTTGCCGGTAACATGGAAGCTGTGCACGCCCAAAAAAGACGCAAAGCAACAGAAACCCCGCCTCCTGCGCTCGCCAGCTGGGCTCTGGTCTTGGAAGGAGACCATGGCAAACCACTTCCGAAACACCTTGCCTTGAAAACTGCAGGGACTTGTCCAGGTAGTCGCCACAGAATCGGTAAAGATTGAGTGAGGATAAAAAAAAAATGTTTGCAGGGGGTTGCATGGAGAAAAGACAGCTGAGGCCTAGTCAACCCCCAAGTTGTCTACTATGATAAAAATAAACTTGTTTTTACACACATTTTACAAACAAGTGGTGGAGGATAAATAGTTTCTGTATAGAGCACACACTAAGGTTTTGAAATATCTGTGAATAACTTCCAAGTTAATTCCAAGTGAAGAAAGTAAACAAAGACTGTTACAATTCAGGCTCTGAAGTTCGCCAATACAAGTCTGTACCTGCCACTTTAAAATATTTAGGGCTAAGGCCATTAGTTGCCTGCTTTATATATTGCAGATCTGTAATTAGCAAGATCTAAGACTTCTAGAAATGGTCCACTCATTTTTTTTTTTAAACTGTGCTATGAGCACCACAGTCTCTTTTCCCTTAGTTCTAGAATATCTGAATTTTTGAAATGTGAGTATGATTTTGCTGACTAAAATTCTGGTTAAATTTGGTTTTCACTGATGGCTTTCTTTCTTTGATTCTTCAGGATAATTTGACATTTCTCAGCACAATTTCTGGTTTCAGTAGGTTGTGAGACAGCTGCAATGGAGTTGAAACAAGGATTTTTGATACTGCTCTTCAGAAAGATCAGAATCTGACATCTACCTTTGATAATGCTGTTCTATACTTAGAAATATGTTTAGCCTTAATGTAGCTAACTTGGGGGCAGATTTTCACTTTGCACTTGGCCCATCATTAGTATGGACTACCCACCACTTCCCAAGTGCAGGAACCATGATATCCCACTCCCCATACTCCTAGTCCATTGCAAATGGACCTCCTGCCCACATTTTCCAGCTTTGATTCAAAAGTGCTGTTTTCCAGTGCAGGTGATCTAAAGCTCTTCAGAATGAGTATCTCCAATGCTTCATTTTGATCTATCAAGAGGTAGAGCTGTGATTGGCTGCAGGGCTTGGCATATCCCCTCCCTTCCAGTGGCTGATTGTAGACCTGGCCTGCCATTCTGGGCTGCACTACTTGGCTATTATGCTGTCTTCTGCCTTTTAAAAAATCTTGCTATGGAGCCAATGATGGCCTGTTAAATCAATGAACTTTCCACAACCAGTGATTTCTTACTCTCTCTAAAAGCTCCTTGTTCCACTCAATCCTCATCATTCTCTGTGGGTATCTTTTCAGCGACTGTCAGACTACAGTTCTGAGCAGCTGGGCTGCTATGTTCTTTGCTGATTGGCAGTTGCTATTTTTTTAAAAAAAAATCATTGATGTTGACAGTCAACAATCTATCCTCAACCCTAGAAGCTCATGGTTCATTCAATCCTTACTTCTCCCAGTAGGCTCCCTTTGGGTTTCTGCCTAATCTGGGTAAAGCATGCTCACTGGGGAAAGAATGTGTTTGGATCCCCTGCCTATAGTGCAGTGTTGCAAAGTTTCCCTTGCCTTTCCCTCCCCACTTTTAAACAAAACTTTACATTGCAAACAGTGCGACTTTGTTTCTATGAAGCTGAACTACAGTGGTCCACTGCCTACAATGGCAGTGTTTCTTAAACTTTTGTCTCTCAGGACCCCTTCCCAGTTTTAAAAATTATGGAGGACCCCAAAACAGCTTTTGTTTGTATGGGTTATATTTATTGGGATTTACTGTATTAAAAATTAAAATTGATGCATTCGCTACCGCTTCTCACAATTGTTTGATGGGATTTTAATATTGTACTATTTTTCAGCATAGGTTGGCAAATAATTTTGATTTTGCGGGCCCCTCAGAGGGTTTTGGGGGACCCACAGCAGTCCTAGGACCAGGCTTTAAGTAACACTAGCCTAGAGGATCAAAAGCCTGTTCCCTATTGATTTGATTATTGTGGCATCCAAGCTGCCATCTGGAAGCAGAGCAGAGCAGAGAGTCTATTTTAGTGTCAGAGGAGATAATGTGGAAAGAGAGTAAAGGCAACCATGTGTGCAAACATCTGGGAATGCAAAGAAAAAGCATGGAGACTAGTAAGGAACAATCCCTGAAAGGAAAAGGCAGGGACTGGTACACCAATCCACCAGGGAGGCTTGCCTTCCATGCATGGATGAGAAGGCGAAAAACTGGGGGAACAGCCAATGAGATCCTGGGGTGAAGTGGGAGAACAACCAATTGGATTTTTCAGTGACCCTACTCCACAGTGAGAATCAGCCTGCCCTGATGCTAACCCATAGCAATCCAGGCTGGAAATTTCTGAAGTTGTGTTAAGAAACAGCCAGGAGCACCAAGGGAGAGGCTGCACAGCGGAATAGCCCTTGACCCTAAAATGAATAATTTAAAAAAAAAATGAAGGGATAGGGAAAAAATGCAGGACAGTGTTTGTTTCACATGGCATATTGCTTCATCCACATCTATCAAACACAGTGTGGGCTACAACAAGGACTAGCAGCCATGGACTGGTGAGCAGGTTGAGGTTACTTTCCAGCAAGTACAGAACAGAAATACAACCATTTCCTTCTTTACTAAAAATGGAGAAAACATCCCTTTTTTTACAGTAATAGGTGACCTCAGACTAGTGATAATATTATGTTTGTTTCTTTATTTTAAACATTTAACAGTCCTACACCAAATAAGAATTAAGAATTATATGAACATATGATGATCATCAAACACTGAAATAATAGTCTTGACAGAATTAAAAAAGAACCATCAAGTTAAACCACACGGAAGCATTTTGAGCAGTTTAAAATACTTTGTGCACTTCAAAATAATAGCAGCTCGGTTTGACATTTGAAAGCTTAGGAAATGGATACCAGGCAGTACAGCTTCTTGGGGGCATATTCTAATGGGATCAGCCAATGCAAAGAAGTCTCTCTTTTGTAATTGAATGCTGCCAAAGTTCCTGGAGCAGAGCTTCCTGTCAACATTTATGGCCCCATCATAATGGAAGGGAAAGAAAGGCTCCAGACTTTTGGGTTAAAAGCTGGCAGGGAACTCTGGAAGTTATAGTAACAACACATCTGGAGGGTCCAGATTGAGGAAGACCCCTAAAAATAGATATAGTAAATCCTCAGCTTAAGGGAGCTAGGTTTAGCAGACGTCAGATAAAATTTCCCCCCAAACATCACCCCAAAAGAAGAAAATTAGTTTGAGAGCCAGTCTGGTGTAGTGGTTAAGGTGCTGGCCTAGAAACCAGGAGATGGTGAGTGCTAGGCCTCCATTAGGCAGGAAAGCCAGCTGGGTGATTTTGGGCCAGTTACTCTCTGTCAGCCCAACCCACATCACAGGGTTATTATTGTGGGGAAAATAGGAGGCAGGAGTATTAGGTATGTTTGCCACCTTAAGTTATATATTAAAAAGGCAGGAGGAGGAGGAGGAGGAGGAGGATGATGATGATGATGATGATGATACCACTTGAACACCATCGGCATTGACAAAATCAACATCAGTCAATTGCAAAAGGCAGCTTTACTTGGAACAGCTTAGATCCTGCAACAATACCTTTAACACCATCAAACAACAAGATCTGCCTATCCCACGTCCTTGGGAAAGACTCAATAGGTGGATAAAATGCCAAATCCAATCTAAACATTTGGCTGACTGTGTGACCAACAACAACAACAACAACAGATCCAAGGTAGTCTAAAATAATCAAATAAATTATTTCATATGTATCAGCTTCACATTACTTACACAATTTGCATCATTGGAACAATGACATCATTAGGCAAATTATATATGTTTACACAAGCAACATAAATCACATAATTTGTGTAATTATGTTATTTATTGGTTTAATCGGCGTTTAGGTGTAATGGACAACCTGTCTTCCCAATACCAGACTCCTGATTTTTTTTTTTTTACTCTTTTCCCAATAGTCTGTTAAATTTGAATTTTTTTCCATAGTAAAGTTGTGTTTCCATTAAGACTGGACATAGCCAGTTTGGTGTAGTGGTTAAGGCATCAAGCTTGAAACCAGGAGACCATGAGTTCTAGTCCCACCTTAGACACAAAGGCAGCTGGGTGACCTTGGGCCAGTCATTCTCTCTCAGCCCTGGGAAGTAGGCAATGGCAAACCGCATCTGTAAACTTGCCAAGAAAACTGCAGGGACTTGTCCAGGCAGTTGCCAGGAGGGAGCACTGACTCGAAGATGTGTGCGCGCACACACCCATACAAGCCTATGAACATAACTGCCAAATTCTCCTGTCATCTTCAAGGGTACAAGCACATACAGAATGATCCAGCTGGGAGGGGATCAGAGCATAGATCACAGTAGTCAGATGATTACGGTCCAGAAATGGCAATAGCTGTTGAAGCAGCAGCAGCAGTAAACCATTTTCTGTGCTAGTGGGTATCCAACCTCAAAACATTCCAAAGCAGTCAACCTACTGAGCACAACCTCCAGGCACAGAAACTATCTGCCCACAGCATATCTTGCTAGGGTTCCCCCCCCCCCTTATAATGGCATTTATCCAGCTTCTTTAGGAGTGTGGCAGGGGAGGAAAAAGTTAAATTTCCTCTCCATGCCTCCTCTCATTTCACTGATCACCAGCTGATGTGACTGGCATTATTCAAATCTCTGCTTTTAAAAGGCTTAATAGAATTGAACATCTTGACTGGTTGGGTGTGGAGAACACTCAGCCATGAAACTGACTAGGTTATATAAAATGAAAGGGGTCTTGTATACAAGCCAAATTCCTGCAGGATAAAAAATAAGATTAATAAGTGCATATATGGAATTTGGCTAAGCTGGACTGAATAAAATGCATAAAATTCAGTGTTATATTCTGAGACAACAAAGGAAAGAAGAAAAACATAACTCGTGCCTCTATCTAAGGATTTCCTGCACGTGCCTGAAGTTGTTTCTTCTCACATTGTGTTGTAATTAAATCTCTTGCTTACTAGACATGTGCAGACCACCTGTGAGAAAACTTACTAATCATAATACAACTACTTTCATTTTTTCCCCATAATCTCCTGATATTTTATCAGAAAAACCTTCAGCTCTCACATTCAGAACAATCCTGCAACAATTTAAGAATGTTCGATAACTGTTTCAGGAAGTTCACAAATATATTGGCTCCTGGGGGAGGGGAGTAGGATTTGTTCAACAGTTCCCTAAGCTTCACAGGTTTTGCAATTTGCTCTAGGGGCACTGTCAGTGAAAAATGGTTAGAAATAGGTTTTGAAACTTCAACTGCAGGTTTCTGCCACCTAGTGGTTGTAATATTTTTGGCAACTAGCAGAACGAAAAGGTGTTTTTCTGCATAATTCTTGCTGTGTTTTGGGATTTATGATGACATTTCAGCAGAGTTTCCATGTCTTCCTGTGGTTGGCACTGATTAAAACCTGAGAAATCATTATTTTATACTTTTTCCACATGATGCCCTTCTACTGCATTTTGAGATCCTTTGTTCTCCTCTTCTTGTATCTATTTCCTTCTGAATGATGCTGTGACCATCCACCTGGATGGAGCTTGTAGCTCTCATTTTTCTTCTCTTTGTTAAATATCACTTGGCTTCCACAAATCCAGTGACTAGCCCAGCCAGCTTGTGTCACACTTTTCAACAGTATGGGCCATTATGTTTTCTCTGTGCCTTTTGTAGCTTTTCAGAGAGGCCAGTTGTTTGGCGTTGGCAAATAACTCTGGCAGTCTGGTATCTAGCTTCCAGACGCGCCTTCATGTTTTGCCAAAAGGTCAAGCTGGTCCCAAAGGTGTTGTAGTAGCACATACACAATTACTGGGATGATGATGAATGTCAGTGGCAACATAAAAACTGTTCTCCCTTCCAAAAAGAACAAAACACAACAACACTCCTCTGCCAGATAATGCTGCCCAGATTCCTATTATCTTAATACATGTCAGGCTGATATAATAAGACATGGCAGTTGTTAAAACCCACAAGAATTGGAGAAGGAAAAGGATGTGTCATTCTGTTTTTCAACTGTCCTTCTGGCTATTGATTCTGGTAGTCAGTTTAAAGTTTCCTCTCAACTGGGATGGGATGGGATGGGATGATCTAGGGTGGATAATCAATGCTGACAAGCAGCAGATTGGTCCCAGGTAGCAATTTTTCTCAGCTTCTTTTCATCGTGGTTATGAAAGGCAATGTGGATTTTTGATTATAATGTTTAAAAGGTTGAATTTACAATGTACAGCCTCTCCGTGCACTGTGGGAATAATACTTGAGAGAGATCTTGCATGTTCTGAAAATGATTTGTCTAAGTGGGCTAGGATGAGGCATATTCCTGTGGGTATGGAGTGAAAGGGGATAATGTTCTTCTTCAACTCTTTGACTGATTTTCTACTTTGTTTTCATCCAGTTTTCATTGCATCCCATATTGATGCAATACATAGCATAGAAATCAAAGAGGGCATCCTTGTCTAGCCTGAAGCAAAATTCTTCTGTGTCCCCAAAACAGCAGTAGTCCAAATGCATTAAAGTTTCAGAAGCTTCTCAGAAAAATTGTAGCAATTTTTCATTCTATCTGTTTCATTCAAAAAAGAATGGCCATAGAAGATGCAACTTGTAGTCTAATTTCAGCACAGATGCCTACTGTTGCAGATAAATCTAGATACATGGGCTGCACGTTCATTATGAAAGTGGTCATAAGAGCATTCAACTGCTGCCATAACTTTAAATCAAGGTACTGTGTATCTGGTTCAAGATTTTTTTTTCCAGTACTGGCCAGCCAGATGTCCCTTAGAGCAGGCAAAGTAAAAACATTTTTCCCCTTGTTGTCGATTCTTGCTGCAGGGCCAGGGTGATTCCTAAATCAATCAGATCCTTCTCTAAAGTCCTCTAATCTAGAAGCCATGGTAAGATCTTGTAACAATAGATTTCATCTGTTTACTGCATCTCACATAAAGGAGTTTTAAGTCACATCGTTCCCTGTAACTAAGTAGTATAATTAGTAGTGAAGGTTCTACATCTATAAGCAATTTGCTAGCTTGCTTTTTTATCTGCAGAAGAAAAAGAAGAAGATGGAATGGAATCCTTAGCTTCTATGCATAGAAACAGGACATTTTAAGAACCAAAAACATGTTAAGGTTTATGAGGAGCTCTCCATGTAGAAATGAAAGAGATTGTAATTTTAATCCAAAGAAGACCCTTAATTTGTCTCAACTCAGCATGCTAAACTTCCTCTTTGTGTCAACATTAAGGACTCCTTCCTGTTATTAATCTTGACTCTTTCATAAAGTCATGAAGAGAACTGTAGAGAGTATAGAGGATGGCCTTGAAGGACAGAAAGAAGCTCTGCCATCAAGGTAACAATCAGATAAATGAGACTTGAGCCCCTGTACCAAGAAATAGATTTATGAATATGCATCAGAAACCTGCCCCCCCCCATTCACATGAAGGTAAAAACGGAAGGAGGGGAAGCACATTCAGACTTGCACGTTTCTGTTACTACAGCTGCTTTAATAAAAGTAGCTTTAGGTCTACACCATGTCTGTTCTTACCCTGGTCTACCTGACAGGGTTGACAAGCACTGGTATGTGAGGAGAGGATATTTATCTTATGTGCAGGATATTTTAGCTGGTATAGAGTAAGTGACTTCAAGGACAGAATGAAATTTAATACTATTTTCCCCTAATACTAAGGGGAATACTAAGTTCCTTTCATTGGCAATATTGTTTATTTCAAAAGCCCTTGAGAAAAATGGTGTTTATCACTTGCCAGCCATTGGGACGAGCTCCATGGAGGCATAAGTATCTTCAAAGTGGCTAGTGGGGGCAAGTGACAAAATATGCATTGTAGCATTACAATGCAAACTCCACCATTTACATACTTGCATGTGACATCATGCCACAGGTACAAAAGGCATACATTTACATCATGACATCATGATGTACATTTAGTCATTTTAGTGTCATTGTGGCTAAGAATGGATATCTATGAATATAGCTGGGGAATTTCCCCTTGAGATGTCAGAGTTCTTTTGACCATCATCAGATTCTATTATTATCTGATTCAGCAAATTAATTAATTAAGTCTATAATTATCTGATTCACCAAATTATTAGCTTGCATAGCTCCAAATAGGACACAACCTTTCTTGGTGAGGTTTTTATTCAAAGCCACCCCATCAAGTAACCTGCCCCTTTTAAACAGGAAATCATTCTTGTCTCACTTAAACTGTTTATTATTTTCCAAGCTGGTCAGTGAAAATCTCAAGGGTGTAGTCTCTCTTTAACAAATTTGATGTATAGCATGTACTTCTTTCTTTTTTTCTTTTTGGCTCATTTCCCCGAGATAAAGATGGAGCCATTATAGAATGAACAGAGCAGCTCTTCCCAGTTACATCTATAAAACAATAACATGAGGCCGTATCACGTATTATAGCAATGATAGTTTTTGTAAAGTTTTAGAAAAGCAAGTCTCAGATTTATTTATTTATTTTATGGGATGCAGCATGAGATTAGATTTTGTTATCCTTGCATTGCTATTGGAATCTTTCGTTTGCAAGATGTTACTGGAGGAAGCATGTTACTGTATTTCTCTCATGACTGATCAGCTTTAGTGGCTGCAGTGTTAATTTAGCCAGCAAAGGGAAGAGGCTTTGGATGCAGCACAACTACTGCAATCCAAGCCAAAACATGAGCAGAGGCTGCGAACATGAATCCAAGAGCCCTGAACTCATATTTCCACTGCCAAAGAAAACCAGGGTGCCCAAGAGATAAATAACAAGTTGCAGTACTGCTGACATATTGAATGAGAAGGCAGTGGGTGTAAGTTCTGCCATTGTGGCAAAATAAGTACCGAAGCAGCTGCTAAGCTGTCGGGTTGATCCTGAGAAATAAACGTGAACTGGCTTCATTCTGTATATTCATCAATTATTTGGATAGAGATTTGGGTCCAGGAAAGGGAAGCCAAGTCACAACGTACCTTCGTAATCTTACAGGCTCAGTTGTGTGAGCTTCCAAGAGATGGATTCCAAAGTGTTGTTTGTTTGCTCTTTTTCAAAAGAAGTTGATGCTAAAAGAGGTTTATTCCCACTGTAAGATCAAAGAGCATTGGTTATGATATTTCAGATTTTTAATATAAAATTTACAATAATTTTTCTCTATTGTTTTTAGGGGGTTCTCCCCTTGTTAATTATCTTCCCCTCTTCATTTTGAATGTGCCTTAATTGCCTAAGATGCAGTGTGTGAATTTCTTATCTACCATTATCGCCTGGGTGTTTTTCATGCATTATTCCTGCAGATCAAATGAGACAAGCTTTTTAGGGATGTAAGAATTCAGAAGTTCATTCTAGTGAGTTATCCCATATTGAAGTCAAGATCTAAGGATCTTTGTATTAATATGTGCAAAAGAAAGGAGGCAAGTAAAACAATGTGGCTGAAAGAATGATTACAATGACAAGATGCTGAAAAATACCGTGTTAGAAGTATAATCTTCCGTGACAGTAGGAGGTTAAACAAGCACCATTGTTTTCAGTGGTTATCACCAGTGAATTCAGTTACCTGTATTTCAGAATGAATAGCTTTGCAATAACAATCATTGGATTTTGTAATCAATTTGCTTAGTTTTAGTTTTCAGGACTGTGCACAGAAAAAAAAAAAAAAAGATTCAGAAATTAGGCTGTAGGTGGGAACGTTCTTGCTCACCAAAACCCTTTTCAGAGTATGTTCACTACAAATTATTTTCCCAGTTGTTATATATGTAGGATGCAGGTATCCTTCTTTAAGGGAGTGTTTTGTTACCAAGGAGATTAACATTTTCCATGCTTATAAATTACCTCTACTCAAATCTAGTTTGTGATTTTTTTCTGAAACAAGAGTTGAATAAACCGTAATGTTTATTCATCAATCAGAGGGTGTTTGTTGGATGGTTTAGAAATAAAATAATAAAAAATGTCAACAGAATTTGGAGGAAGTCAGAATACTTTCTGATAAGACTGGCGTAATTTTGCCAGGAGCCATGCATTTCAGTATACTTGAGAAGACAACATCTGCAATTAGCTGACATTTTCAACTCATAGCTAACGATCAGATGTTTGAAGAAGTAGATATTATAAGTAGAATAAAAGTTGCTGTCCTTTTTAATGTCATGATGCATTCTTTTTCTGCAAAGTACAGCTCTTTCGATCCTTTTATACTCCCACACACACATACACACACTGTGCCTTTTTGTACACCATAAGTCAGGGCTAATGTGCTTATCTGGAATTTTTACTGTTCTTGAAATGGTTGCTTGGGAAAATTTGTGTATTTGCAAAATGACTGCCAGAGGGATATAACCAGCTGTAGAGCACTATTTTATCAGACGCGGCTCTAGCATCCTTCAACAGGCAATTCCCTGCTACTTCTCCTTTCTTTTCTTTTTTTTTCTCTGAGCAAGACAGCATGCATCCAAACAGCACCGGGATGCAAACACACATTATTTTTTATTTTCTGAAAAAGGTTATGAGGCCCATTTTGCATCCCAAAGTTGTTAATGGTATAAAGATGATGCTAGAGGCTGATGCTATGCTTTGGAATATAGTACCTTCCATTCTTAAAACTACAAAAGAAATTAATTACATTTCTTTATTATTTTTTTAAAGGAAAAGTCATGTGATGCAAGGAACTAGGTAGGCATCAGAAGAGGTTCTGTGGGCATACAGATGCTCCTAAAGAAGAAAAGACAGCTTATAATGAATTATAGTCTGGGACGTATTTATTGTTGACTTTTCAGTATTGTAATCAATAGTCCTCAGTGGTTAAGTCTTCATGTAATAAATTTAGGAATTTCTTTTGACTGATAATATTATCTTCATTACAGACTCAAATCAGTATGAAAAAGACCCCTTAAAAATATTCTTCTTTTGCTTTCGCTGCATTCAGCAGACATTTGGGGAGGAATCACTCATTACTTGCCACATCTGGAAAATTCTCCAGCAGCAGAGATGCCTGCCTAGCCTGAGCCACTAGCATTGGTCACTGGAGAATTAATAGGAAGGATTACACTCCAGGAAGCAGTGAGAGATAAGTGTTAAGTATACATCTCCTAGTTTTGAAAATATAAGAAATGATTGCATAAAGGTACAAAACTATGCAAGTCCTCAGGAGATCCAACTAAGAAAAACAGTGGGCTTTATTGCATTGCAGTCTGTTCTACATAGACTCTACAGGCTTACCAGCTTCAACTCTTTATACTAGCTAAAGATAAAAGGCAAATCTATACATTGCCGTTTTGTAGCAGATGAACATCCAGTTGGTCTTCTGCAACCGAAACATTGTTAAAAGATGAGAGCGCTTATTTTCTTTCAAAATGCCCTATGTAACCCAGAGTATGCCTTTTAGGCTGCCAACACCCCTGTTGGAAGATTAGGCTGTAACGTGAATGTAATTCCTTACTTGTTTGGGCTATGATTTGTTTTTTTTTTTCTTTTTCTTTTCTTTTTTAAATAAGAGCATCACATTCTTTGAATTGTTCCAAATAGAGGTGCAATTCTGAGAGAGGGGCAAAATGAGCTTTCTACCGATTGTATGATGTCAAAACCGGGTTCTTACAATAATTTCTGAATTATGTCAGTGATGTTCTATCAACCAATGAGGAAATTACATTTCAAGTTGTGATTGTTGCTGCAGAATCTGCAGAAAATTGCTGCACTGCATTTCAAGATCTATTTTCTCATTGGAGGGGATGATTGGCTCACCCTGCCACCAGGTTCTTGAGATGCTACTATGATGATGTAATGACCTAACTACATAAAGGGATCCTAACATACAATAGCCATCATGCCAACAGGAGGTTTAAAGGAGGGTTCAGGGTCTGCAGTTAATCAAAACAGCTTGAATTAATCTAAGCTATAATTTAAAGTGAATTCAGAAGAATTGTAAGATGGAAAAGCTAATGGCCTTGGAAATTCTGGAGACTGGAAAGGATTCTCGTCTAATCAATTCCATATCCCTCCAAGATAATTGTTGTCTGAATTCAAATATCACTTAAGACTAGGCTAAAATGAATTGATAGATTCTGTACCATCAAATACATGTCAGCTCTTAGCCAGCAAGTAAATAGACCTACTTCAGAGTTATCTGTTCCTAACCTGACATTTAGGTCTTCCAATGGTGTACCCATTGCTGCTGAATTGAGTCAATCCACCTTGCAGCTGGTTGTCTTCCTTTTCTTCTTCTTCCTCCTCCTCCTCCTCCTTTTTTACTCCAACCTGCTCCAGCATTATGGATTTCTCAAGGAGCTGGATCTTCACATAACATGTCCAAAATTTGAGCCTGGTCATTTGTGCCTCAAGAAAGAACTCTGGATTGATTTGTTCTATGACTTGTTTGTTTTCTTGGTTATCCATGGTATTCTCAGTGTCAATACTCTTTCTGTCCTGCTTCTTCAAAGCTCAACTTTTGGTTCCATAGGGCATCACAGGGAAAACCATTGCCTTTCTGACTCAGATCCTTGTAGGTACAGACACATCACAGCATCTGAATATCTTTTCCAAAGCCTTCATTGCTTCTCTACCAGGTGCTAGTCTGTGGTGTACTTCTTGACAGCTGTTTCCTTTATTGTTGATAGCTGATCCTAAAAAGCATAAACTATCCTCCATTTCAGTATCTTCATTATCAGTTTTGTTGCTGTACCTATTGTCATTATTTTGATCTTTTTTTATATTTAAACTTAGACTCATTTTTTTCCACCGTGCTCCTTGACTTTCTTTACTAAAGCCTGAAGATCAGTTGCATTTTCAGCAGATTAATGTCATCACAATAATGCAAGTTATTGATGTTTCTTCCTCCACTTTTAAAACCACACTCATCTTCTGCCAATCCAGTCTACCTCAACATATTATTCAACATGTAGGTTGAATAAATAAGAAGAGAGGATACAGCATTGTATTACTTCTTTGCTGAGCCATTGGCCATCTGTTTCACCATGTTCTGTCCATACTTTGGCTCTCTGTCTTGAGTATAGGTTTCTCATGAGGACAATGAGATGTTCTGGGATTCCTTAGGGATTTTCCTAAGGACATTCTACAGCTTGACATGGTCAACATAATTGAAGGCTTTCTGTAATCAATTAAGGACAGATTGACTTCTTTTTGGTATTTGTTGGCTTTCCCAATCACCCAGTGTGCATTAGGAATAATGTTTCTTGTCCCTTGGCCTTTTCTAAAACCAGCTTCCTTTCTCCCTTTCCACATCAGGCTCTAATCTGCGTTGGATAATCCTAAACATTATTTTGGTAGCATTTATAATTAGAGATATTGTATGATAGTTTGCATACAGTCTCCTTTCTTTGGTATTGGTTTGTAGACTAACTTGTTGCAATTTTTTGGCCACTGTATTGTTCTCCAGATTTGCTAGCATAGCTTAGTTAGAGCCTTGACTGATTCTTCTTCTGTTGTTTCCCATATTTCTGAATTATATCAATTCCTGTGGCCTTCCAACTTAGAAATGACCAGAATGCTTCCTAATTTCATTTTCTAGTACTAGAGGTTCTTGTAAGAAGGGTATTCTTCAAAGGTACTATATCTTGGATGCTCACAATCCCTGTTTTCAGTATACTTCGTCCATCCTCTTTGGAATCAGTTGCTGTCTGTCCTTTGATGTCCTTTAGCATACCAATTTAAGGTTGGAACCTCCTTCAGAGTTTGGAGACTTTCCTTTGTTTTCTACATCTGTTTCCAACTTTAGTGTCTTTCTAGGTGTTGTCATAATACTGCTTCTTGTCTTTTCTAACAGCTCTCTGAAATTCTTTGTTAAGTTCCTTCATGAGATCGTTGTTTTTCTTGGCTTTGGCTTCTCTTCTCTTCTTGGCAGTTTCCAGTTTGTTCTGATATCCCATTTGATTTCTTTTGTTTCTTGATCATCACATTCATCCTTAGCAACCTCTTTGGTTTCATTCCACAGTTTTTCTGGTTCCCTATAAATGAGATTTAGTACTTTAAACCAATTTCTGATAAAATGGGGATAAGTACTTTGTAACTGTGCATGTTGTAGGAAGCCAGTCATTGTTTTAGCATGTTTTGTGAACCAGGACATTACATAAAACCATAATATGGTTCATTTGTTTTGACATAGGTTTTTATTTGAACATGGCAATTGTCTTTTATTAACTTGGGTTTAAGGTTAATGTATTATGCAAATACAGCCAGTTGTCAAGATTACCCAAAACATGTCACTGTCCATTCTGCTCAATTGTTAATTATGTCTGAACAGGAACAAAAAGCAGCCTAGCCTTGACGCTGATAAATTTCTCAATGTTTATTTCATTGGGTATTTTTGGAATTATTTATACTGCCTCATACACAGTTCCTTTTCCAAATAATGGTTGCATTTCTTTGTTACAGCTTCTCTCCTCCTTGACATATATCTAGGCTTATCTTTGCTTGGGCTGTTCTTTGTAGGACTGCTCTTGCTGTTCTAGTCCAGTTTATGTTGATGAAGTCTGTTTTCTTTTCTGAAGCCCTTTTTTTCACACCAAACCAAAACTTTATATTGACAGCTCAAGCGTAAGAGCGGTTTGAGTTTTTCTCAGATTACTTTGTGAGATAAAGAAGCATTATTACTGAACAACGGCAACAGCTGACTGATGTTTTCTGATGTATTTCCTGGCTCACTTCTCAGTTTATGCTAAAGACTGTTACACGTTCTTTACACTCCGTGTTAACATTTGCTAAAGAGAAGAGCTAAGAGGCATTCCATTTGATTAGGTCATGGCTTTCAATACTTGAAAAATCAGCTGAAGAGGGCTTTCAGTCTCTGGCGGTTGCATGCTTGAGCCTGCTTCTTCATGCTAGACAGTGCTTCATGACAAGGTGAGCCTGCAGGAGCATCTCTAGCCACTAATCAGGGCTTTCATATAAGCTCTCCAAAAGCCCTCGAGGCCCCCAAAGAGCCTCCCTCCCACCTTCTCATTATGCCAGCCAGACTGCCAAATCCTTTCAGAAAGATAATTTATTTTTCTCAGAGGTATCTGTAGGTGGTATCATGCTCACTGTATTATACTAAAACATGATTTTAGCCACTCAGGCACCTGTTAGGATTTGGAAGCCACATGGAAGTAGTAAGAAAACCCAAATTCTAGTCTTCATTTGACCATGGAGCCCACTGGGTGATGTTAGGTCAGTCACTCTGATTCAGCCTAATCTACCTCATAAGGTTGTTATGAGGATAAAATTGAGTTAATGTTGTAAATCAGAGCAATGATTGATTAAGTAGCATCAAGTTGATGTTGACTCTTAGTGACCACATACATAGATTCTCTGCAGGATCACCTGTCTTCAACTTAGCATTTTAGATCTCTCATGGTGCATTCATTGTTGTCATAATTGAGTTCATCCACCTGCTGGTTGTCCTCTTATTTTCTTTCCTTCCACCTTCTCACCATTATGGACTTCTCAAGGGAATTGAGTTTGTGTCCAAAATTTAATAATCTGAACCTGGTCATTGATGACTTGAGTGAAAATTCTGGATTGATTTCTTTCATAATTAGCCCAGGGTATTCATGCTATCTTCAAGAGTCTTCTCCAGCACCAAAGTTCAAAAGTGTCAATGCTCTTTCTATTCTGCTTCTTCAGAGTACAACTTTTGCACCCATAGAGTGTCATGGGAAACAACATTGTCTGAAGAATTTCTAATCTTTGTAGATACAAACATGTCATGCCAGCTGAATATCCCTTCTAAGGCCTTCATTGTTAGCCTACCAAATGTGTGACATATTTCTTGACTGCTGGATCCTTTTCTGTTGATAGTATATCCTAAAAGAGAAAAGGTATCCACTACTTCAATTTCTTCATTATCAACTCGACTGATTACTGTACCTGTTGTCATTATTTAAACTTCTTTATATTTAAATTTTGCCTCATTTTTTTCACTGTCTCCTTGACTTCCATTGCTAGAGCTTGCACATGGTGTGTATTTTTACCTATCAGAGTAGTGTCACCAGCATAGTGCAAGTTAACTGATGTTTCTTCCTTCAGTTTCGAAGCCACACTCATCTTCTTCCAGTGCAGCTTTCCTTGAGACGTATTCAGCATATGGGTTGAATAAATAAGGAGAGAGTATGCAGTCTTGTCTCACTCCTGTGCTGACCTGGATCAAGTCTGTTTTGTCATGTTTTGTTTGGACTGTGGCTTCCTGCCCTGAGTGTAGATTTTTCATGAGAACAATGAAATGTTCTGGGATTCCCATTTTCCTAAAGATATTCCATAGTTTAACATGGTTGATATAATCAAAGGAGTCACATATTGACTTATTTTTGTTATCTTTGGCTCTCTCAGTTATCCAGCATACATCTGCTACCTCTCTCTTGTTCCTCAGTTTTTTCTAAAACCAATTTTAACATCTGGCATTTCACTTTCTATGTAGGGCTGTAGTCTGTGCTGGATTTTTTTTTTAGCATTATTTTGCTAATTTGTGAAATTAAGGATATTGTGTGATAGTTTGCACAATCTGTAAAGTTTCCTTTCTTTAATATTGGTCAGAGCAATCATACAATAGGCATAGGCTTTTCAAGAATCCATCTGCTCTTCATTGGAACCTCTTTTGCTATTCAGCAAAATAGCAAAAGGAATCTAGAAGACCTCTTTAAAGCCATTAACGTTTTGGTAACTTTCAGGGCAGGATGAAAGCCATTAGCCACTCAAGTGTCCTGGACTAACCTTTCCCCCCTTTTTGTTTATTTCTGAGTCTCTTTTGTTAATTTCAACCACCTTTTCCTCCCCCATTTTCCCCAGGTATCATAGAGATAGGTAAATCAACAGTTTCACCCTATTGATTGAAATGAACAGTTGTTCATTCTTTCTTTATTGTGTATGAGAGTATGAGGGCATTTAAGAGGAAATGCAGGATTCTTGTCATAGGAGTCCTTTCACTTTTCAGGTAAAGGGATAAATACCTGATGATATAAACTGTGTGTATGTGTGAGCACACACATAAAATTCCCCCCATGTCAGTTTGCAGGTCCAAACAAGCCTTGTTACTACTCATTCTTCAGTTATGCCTTCCTCAAGAAGCAAGCACTTCTTGCTTCTCCCTTAGTACCCTTCTATAAGGGGAGGAAGTAATGAAGATCTGAGATCAAGTCACACCCTCCCCATCATGTCCCCTTGACATAGTCTTGCAACCATCTCTACTCAACTTCCACAGTTGTACTGGTGGGCAGTTTTGCCAGTCTCCATATATAAGTACTGATTAGGATTGAAGGAAAAAAAACACAACAACATCCTCTTACCACTGAAACTGTAGCAAAAGAATGAGAGAGGTGGGAGCCATTTTTGTACTTCCCATTAGCCAACTGGAGGGATATAGGCAGTTGTTATGTTGTCAGATTTCATAGTTTCTGCAAAACATGTTGCTCTGGAAGAATTTAAAAGATGATTTTTCAATTAATATAATTTTAAATCTGCAAATTAACTGTGATATCATTTGTGACCCTGGAAAGTTATTACATTGGCCATGCCTGGCAGTATTTGATTGAATGTCATATCAGTGCAAATGGAACATCACACTTTTCGAAGAATTAACACTGTGATAATCTAAGCACTACTCCAGAATAGCTTACACTATATGAGAAATATGTTGCTACAAACCTTTTTATTAAAATACTAGTTTCAAATCTCAAGATAAATCAGTGAACTCAAAATACATATACATGCTGAAACAATAAATTACACCGGTATTTTTTGGATAATGTGGTTAGCAATACAAGTGAATGCACAAATAAATGCATATAGCAAAGAAAGATACAGAAAAAAACTGCATTTTGCTAATGGAACAATAGTCATGAAAGTGAATGCACCAGGAACCATGTATTCAAACATATATACAGTTGTACAAATGGTAACAGAATTCAATACAAATATTCATGTGCCATTATTCATAAGTGAAAGATTTGATTACTTCAGTTCTTAAAAATCAATATTGTCAGAAAAGACAGAATTGTTCATTCCTTTAAAAAAATATAAAGTTTCAGTCAATCTCAGATGTAGTTAAGAGACAAAAGTGGGGTGAAGGCATCAGTAAATGAACCGGAGACCAAAAAAAGTGGAGTCATCCATTATCTTCCCAAGCTTCCGATCCCTGAACTCTGTTTATTTATCCAGTTCTGTCCATTTCATTCCACTATTCATGTTACAATAGGAACTGTGACTCCTGTAATAGCTGCCATCTCTTATTTGCCTCTGAGAACCAAAAGCTTTGTTGAACAAATGTCTCATGTTACAGACCTGAATTCTGAACTCTTTAAAGCATTTAGAAGTATTTCAAATGGATTCTGTTGTCCCTTAGTGTTGCTCAGTGAACTCATGTAAATCATTAACATCATCATCATCAATAACAACATCATCATCATGAATTCAGGATGTGTGACCCATGTGCGTATGTAATTTTATTTAAAGCAAAACTCTTTCCACCCTGGATGAGCTCCTTCTTTGCTACTATTGCCACTAGTAAGTAGTGTTAGTTGTGAGATGAGAAGGATCTATAAGGACTTCCCTGGCTCGCAGTGTTATTATAGTAGTAGTATTAGTACTAGTATGGCTGCCTCAGGTAAATTACTCAGGGCAGTATGTTGTTGTTGTTGTTGTTTAGTCGTTAAGTCGTATCCGACTCTTCGTGACCCCATGAACCATATTGCGCCAGGCCTTCCTGTCCTTCACTGCCTCCCTGAGTTTGCTCAGTTTCATGCTCATTGCTTCAGTGATGCTATCTAACCATCTCATCCTCTGCCGTCCTCTTCTCCTTTTGCCTTCAATCTTTCCCAGCATCAGGGTCTTCTCCAAAGAGATCTCTCTTCGCATTAGGTGACCAAAGTATCTGAGCTTGAGCTTCATTATCGATCCTTCCAATGAGCAATCAGGATTGATTTCCTTTAAGATTGACTGGTTTGACCTCCTAGCAGTCCAGGGGACTCTCAAGAGTCTTCTCCAGCACCACAGTTCAAAGGCATCAATACTTCGGCGCTCAGCCTTCTTGATGGTCCAGCTCTCACAGCCATACATTACTACTGGAAAAACCATAGCTTTGACTATGCGGATCTTTGTCGGCAAGGTGACGTCACTGCTTTTTAATATGCTATCTAGGTTTGCCATAGCTTTCCTCCCAAGGAGCAAGCGTCTTTTAATTTCATGGCTGCAGTCTCCGTCTGCGGTGATCCTGGAGCCCAAATAAATGAAGTCTGTTACTGCTTCCATTTCTACCCCTTCTATTTGCCAGGAATTGATGGGTCCAGATGCCATGATCTTAGTTTTTTTAAAGTTGAGTTTCAAGCCAGCTTTTGCACTCTCCTCTTTCACCCTCATCAAGAGGCTCTTTAGTTCTTCTTCACTTTCTGCCATTAGGGTGGTATCGTCCGCATATCTGAGGTTGTTGATGATTCTCCCTGCAATCTTAATTCCGGCTTGTGATTCTTCCAGCCTGGCATTTCTCATGATGTACTCTGCATATAGGTTAAATAAGCAGGGTGACAGTATACAGCCAGTATATTAGTACTAGTATGGCTGCCTCAGGTAAATTACTCAGGGCAGTATACAACGGGTTAAAACATAATTTAAAAATAAAACAGGACCAAACCTAATACCAACTTTGCTACAGGCTCTAAAAGTGAATGACTAAAATGCATTCTGCCCTGGATTATTTCTACTCCATTGTAACCTGTAGTGAGTATTCACACACATTCTTTTGTAGAAAGTGCTGCTTATGACATCTTCACCTCCCCTTCCCTCATATTCTTCTCTCTCTTGTCAAACTGCACTGATAGGACCTATCCGTGAACGTGATATATTATTTACCTTGAGTGCCAGCCGATAATTCCACAACTATAAATTATGAGATTGGGATGGAAGAGTAAATAACATTCAACAGTTTGAGGAAGTTCCCAGTCTCACCTTGGATTATTCCTCCTTCTCCCCGCCTCCTTTCAGGGTGTAATTAGTTCTAAGAGGAAAAAGTCCAAATGACAGTCTACTCTGATCTACTGCCTATGGATTACAGTTTCCACTCTCACTGGTGAGGTTATGCTGTTTTGGGATTATGGATCCTATTGTCCTCAATTCTGGAGGGAAGGATTAAAATGCAAAGTTTAAAGTGTTCATGCTAAAATTTGCCATTTTTGTGCTAAACCATGCAAATGAAAAATGCTTTTATATTTTATATTTTCATACATTGGCATGTAGCTATGGACAGAACTTTCCAAGTCCCAATCTTCTTTAGCAAATATAAATGTATTTTGACTTCTGTGCTGTGTGTGTGTATTTTCCTGAAGTACTCAAACTATTGCATCAGCAGCTATAGTGCAGGATTCAAAAGAATAAACCAAAGCAGACACAACCCCTATGTCAGTGTTGTCCAAACTTGGCCACTTTAAGATGAGTGGACTTCAACTCCCAGAATTCCCCAGCCAGCATGGGAATTCTGGGAGTTGAAGTCCACTCATCTTAAGTTTGGATAACACTGCCCTGTGTGGTATCCAGTAAGGATTCATCCCCAGCAGGCTCCTCTAAATACCCACACAGTAATAGCAGGAAGCTGAAAAGTAGTACTTTCTGTTGTCTTTATTGTGAATATATATTTCTATTCTCAGTATCAGAAGTTCAGTTGGCATAGAGGGGCAAGAGATGAATTAGACCAACTCATCGTCTCTAGTACTACCCATCTTTGAACATCCCTCACAAAGTTGCCTTCTCTGCCCTCTTTATTACCAGCCCAGTTTTCATGCCAGCTTCAGTTGCCTTTTCTGTCTTTCATTTGCCTGAATGGGACTAAATACTAGTTAAAGCCATTGATCATTTCACATCACTGATCTGATCCACTTTAAATGAGTTCTCCCAGACAGCTGCATAGACAGGACAATTTGACAATTTGCAGCTGGAGGATATGATGAGCCATATTATGGTTGCTTTAGACTGACAAGGTCAAAAAAAGAAGAAAAAAAACCCACTTTCGTATATTGTCTCAGTTCCTCTTCGAAAAATGCCCAAAATTCTAATACTCCAACTCTGGCATGTCTTTGTGAATCTGTGTTCGGAGATAGCTTTGGGTTAAAGTCTGAGATGCTATTTCAGCTCTGAAGAAAATATTTTATATATTATAAATAATAAATTATTATTATTGAAATAATATTTATTATAAATAGTCTCACCTCTGAGGTTGTTTAAATCAACATCATCATTATCATACAGACAATTCCTCAGGCTTATAACATGAAAGGACATGATACGGAGGAGAGAGGAAAACAATATAATTAAGGCACCATTTATTAATGTTTCATAATTCATATAATGAGCAGCTGTGATGGAAGTGTGATGCTTCAAGAAACCCATCATTTCCAGAGCAGATGGTCCTCATGGGAAGGCATCTGGGAAAAGGAAGTGCTCCTTGGCCAGCTTCTCCTTTATAGCCAAGTAGAATTGGATTCATAGAATGGAAGATTTGGAAGGATTTTTCAGTTCTGCCCCTTACCTAGTAAAGGAATCCACTATTATAACATCCCCAATGAATGGCCACCCAGCAGCTGTTTAAACACCTCCAGAGAATGAGGTTCCATCATCTCCCAAAGCATTCTGCTCCATTGCAGAATAGCTATTTCCATTAGGATTTTTTATTTTTTTTTACTGATATCTGACCAAAATCTACTTCCTTCTAATTTCCTTGTCCTGTCTTCTGAAACAATTCTAAACAATTCTCTTCATGACAGCCCTCCAGATACTAGAAGACAGCTATCATGTCTCCCTCCAATCTTCTCTTCTCCAAGCTAAACACCCCTAATTCCTCTAACTATACTTGATCAATTTTATCTTGCTCTCCTCTGGCCAAGCTCCAGTTTTTCAATGTCCTTCTTAAAATGTGCTTCCAAGAACTGGATGCAATTTTCTAAGTTTTTTTTAAAATAGGTTTAATAATGTCTCTAGTTGTTTATTTTAAATTTGATATTTAACTATCAATCATCTTTCATTATGGATAGAAAGGTGGAGTATACATTGAAATAGCAAACAAACAATAGTGAGTAGAACTAGCAGTTCTTTATCTTTTTTTTCCTCCAAGGACACTTGGACTTTCCCCTACCCATCTAACTGCTTCAAAATCAAAATATTAAATATAATCCTATTTATTTCAACTTAAAATAATTTCATAACAACTTGTGATGGAATGGATCTATGAGGAGGAGAGTGATGTGGGAGATCAAGGCTATCAGGAGGGAGGGGGTGCATTCTAGGAGGGGAAAGGAGACAAGAGACAATGCAGTTCTCAAAGGGAGTGTGGGAAGTGAAAGAGGTTCAGGATAGCCACTCCCTAGAATCTCCCAAGGTATATCCACTAGTTGCTGTAGTATAGATTTAGTTCAGCAAGTTTCTGTCTATAAGGTGTAACCAATAAAGGAACTATACTCGACTGGACTGTTTCACCATTGTTCTTGGGCTGGGCCTGACACAACTAGATCAAGTTGATGCTAGCGTATAAATTATTGGTTTAATTTATTTGTTAACATTCTATCTCTCCACCAGTTTCAAGCAACTTGTGATAAATCGAAAAGTCAATAACACATACATCAGAATTCTCATAGTTATCACAACAAAGTGTCAGCAACTACCATAACATTTTGCATCTGCCTTGCCATCACATTTCTCATGGATCCCAAAAGCCAGCACATACTAATTTTTACTGTCAACTAGACCAAGGAATAGGTGTTGAGGTACTTAGATCTGTTGTTGGAGACTGGAAACAACTTTGGACACAGTTCAAAAACTATTTATGAGAAATTAATTGAAAAACACAGAAAAAAGGAAAGGCACTGAACCAACTAAGCCTTAAAATAAACCTCCCTAAATTACAAAAATGAATGTTGAAATCTTTTTACCTTTATCTTCTGTTGCTGCACTGATAATCTTGTGTATTCATCTTGTAATATCTGGAACTCACTTCATATCTGATATTCTTAAGAAACTGTTCAGCTTTTAAAGTCAACTAGTTTGTTTGAATACAATGCATATTCTAGCCTCCTACTGTCTTCATCAGTGTATAATGGCAAGTGTTAGTTGCAAAATAGAGGTCCCTTATAATAGTGGTATCATAACTGTGGAGCTCTTGTTCTGTTGAGATTTATCAGGCTCTCTTTATTTCAATTTTTGCTGAATAGTAAAGGTCTTTAAAAAATCCAACTATCAGCTAAACTAGAGAAAGTTGTTCCCTTACTTAATTAGGTTTAATAACCAAGAGGCTAGTGTTACATGCCATGTTCCACATATAGCTGCCCTTCAACGAAGAAGTGTTTTCTGCAAATGTTGTCTGACATGTCTTGATTTTATACATGTTGAATGGTGTCTGACTGACAGAACATAATATTGCTAAATCAAACTTCAGTGTATTTTTTGTGTTGTGGAACTTGGAAATCATTTCTTTTGTAAAAAGGAATGATTGATTTGTTTGGTGTGCTGAAATAGTTTGATTATATGCCATAATAGGTCTACGTAACTGCTTTTTTTTCTTTGTAAATCGAAATCTTCAATCAACTGATCTTTTTTTTTTTCTCAGAACCCCAGTTTGCCAATATCTGTCTGATAATGAAATATGTGTGATGAAGTAATATGCCAGCTGTGGTCCCACTGAGCCATATGGAGAATCTTATTACATCTGTATTTTATGATGTAATACTTTGTGCTATACATTATGTAATTATAGCAATAATTCCATAGCTAAATTATTTGCTTTGGGCAAATGCTGAAAGTAATTGCAGCCCATTGTGCAACTTGCAAAAGCAAACACCAACTGATTCATGTGTCTCTTTATCTTGCAATGTTTCTGTTCACTGGCCAGTGACAAAGATTATCCATCCTTTCTGGCTTTAGGTGGCCTCTTTGTGCAGCATTTCTTCATCACAGACTCAACACAGACATACACACACAGACACACACACACAGAGCAACCCTATAGGCCAAGACAGACAGCTCTGATTAGTCATTAGGGTGCAGCCCCACTGCCATTGCAGACATCCAGTAATTGATCAAGGCGTTTATTGGTTAAAACATCATGTGGTACATTCCCTGGTGCCTATAATATACGTCTGTCTCTGTTTTAGGCAATTGCTAGTTCAACTACTGTTAATTGTCAGGAAATGACAGGTTGGTATTTATGCTTTTTCCCAACCATTCTGAGATGGAAAGTATTTTCTGTAGCTAAGCAAGTTTCTCAAGATTTCATTTGCTCCCTAGATTTTTTTCATCTCAGAAAAGTAAACCTGCATAACAGAAAAGTTTGCAAAGACATTAAGAAGGAACTTTAAGTATTTTATTCATTAAAACAGTAGCAAGTAGCTGAGCAAGGAATGACAGTAGAATGAAAACTTGGGTAAAGAGGCAGTTTTTCTATAAACAATGATGAAGCCACGTTGGAAAATTCAGGCATATTTCTAAAGACTGGGATATAATGAGCACACACAAATATAATTTTGTTCTTTCAAATTATAAAGGTCAGTTGTAAGCAACCTCATAAAATGTGATAAGTAATTTATGATCTTCTACTGATGTCCTACAGAAATGTCATGTCATGTCTACAGCTCCCAGAAACAACAAAAGTAGCCAGCATTTCTGGTAGCTGTAACCCTGACATATCAGGGGGATGTAGATGTAGATGGTAAATTTCAAAACATCCCTAATAATATTAAATAATTATGCTAGTTAATGAAAACAACTTGTTGCTGCTTTGGATACATGGAAGATTCAAAAGAAATACTTAGAACTGAACTATACAGCCAAGAAAATCATACAGCACATCTCATGATAATCTGTGTTATATTTCTATTTTAAGGTGGGGTGGAAAGAGGGTGTGTATTGTTTCTTCTTTATATCACAAAGTCCCTGCATGTAGAAAACAAGGGCCTTTCTTCTTCAGTTTTTTAATATTTGAAAACATTCATATATGAGATATCTCTCTGTCCCATCTGAAATGGTGCAGTCCTGCACAAACTGTAGCCAAAATAATTCTGCTGATCCTCTAGTGCAATTCTTACTACGTAAAGAACCACACAGCTCTGATCTGTTTGTTATTAATACTTTTATAATAGAAATTGGAAGCTTCAGATGAATAATAGTGATTCCTAGCTGGAGTAAAATTGGAGTCCAAATATCTTCTGTGTAAGTCCAGCATTTCTTGTAGGCATGACATCTTTCAGTCTCAAAATGGTGAGTGTTTGACACAGTGTCTGGTTACCAGCCACATGAAAGAAAGGGATGAAGATGAGAACAGATTCAGAGATTTATTCTTAGGCTTTGTGACTGAAGTAAAATTTGACTGTAGTATAGCAATATCTTAGAGATGTTAAGATTAAGCTGAAGTTGTCTGCAGTAAAACTTGTTAGCTCATGATTGCAGCATCCTTTGTGAAACCTTAAGAAAAGGTATGTTTCACTTCATGCAGAATAATAATTATGCTACATAAAGTTCATAAAACAATTTGCATTTCTTATATTGTTGTAGGTGAATTTAAATAATGAAACAAAATAATTTAGCAATTATTTTTCTAGTAGCAAACCATTAATTAACAGACAGCAAATTAAAAATTTCCCACTGAAAATGCACTTTCAAAATTCCAATAGAATTGTGAGCTGCAGTTCTTGCAGATATTTCAAGAGTCCAAGAAGAGCCTAGATAAGTCTAACAAGGCAATGATACCCATTAGAAAATTGTAGATGAATTTAGACAGAAGAGAAATGTAAAGCAAATTTGGATATTTCATGAGAGGAATCAATAAAACTCTCAGTTCCTGTTTGAAAAGCAGGTGACAGTTATGGCCTGGGAGGCCTTTTCACAGATCTATTTGATGTGCCACTTGTGCTCATTCTTGGACT
Organism: Python bivittatus; assembly: GCF_059951505.1. Classification (NCBI taxonomy): domain Eukaryota; kingdom Metazoa; phylum Chordata; class Lepidosauria; order Squamata; family Pythonidae; genus Python; species Python bivittatus. The sequence goes on along the minus strand of NW_028277075.1, from coordinate 7,551,075 downwards.
GGGAGGCCCTCCTCATGGTCACTCCTGCTTTGGTGACTTTACGTATTAACTACTGCAATATACATTCAATAAAACCAAAGTCCATTGGAGCTGGTGGCTAATAAATTTAAACAAACAAACAAACAATAGTTCGGAAGCTTCAGCCAGTCCAGAATGCAGTAGTGTGAGCAATAATGGGTGTGCTTCAGTAACTGCCCATGTAACTCCTCTGCTTCACAAGTTGCACTGGTTGTCAGTTAGCTTCTGGGTGCAAAACAGCTTCAGTTCGACCAACTTCAGTGCTTATAAATGAGTTAAGGGAATAAGCAAAGGATTTTACAGATGTTGTAGAGCCAAAACAAAAGTTAAATGTTGAGCCTACAGTTTTACATTCACTTTTAGATAATAGAGATACTAGAAATTCATTGCTGGTCTAACTGTCATTATGTCATTAGTGACAATGCTGGGCAATTGATGCAATATATGGTCAGGTAAATATGCCATCAACTATGGTTCTTCCTCACTGCTTGTGTTATACAGGACCCTACACTCTCAGAAATTAAAAACAGATTTTTATTTTGTATTCCATGTCCTACCTTGAAATATATTTGGACAAGCCTCTCTTCAGAAAGTTCCAGCAGGAGTATAAGAAATGCAGCAAAGGAAATATTCTCCATAGTGAGACGATTTTTATCAACTCTGCAACAAAGAATGCAATGACATGTTTTATAAATCGTGCTGTTACATGAACATTGTCACCCTAAACTTAAGAGAGCAAATACCCAGTTTTGCCAAAATAAGATGTTATACTTTTTTTAAAGCATAGTTTGCTTTTCTAGTGTATTTTTTAAAGCATAGTTGCTTTTCTAGTGTATTTATGAACCTATTAAGAATTCATGCTGAGAAAGCAATTGTGTCTTTTGTTTGTGTGTGTGTGTGAGAGAGAGGTTGTGATTATTGAGGGGGAAAGTAGGACTAATAAAACATGCATGCAGATGGGAATGAATGGAGTTCTTGGCAAATCTTCTTTGTTTAATTTGTTATTTTAGATAATTATTTTTTTAATTATGAGATTTATCGGTCACCTTAGTTGAGATGGACTCTAGGCAATGTATATGTAGATATAAGTTATAATAAAAACAGTAATACAAACTAACAATAATCAACAGTTTAAAAAAAATCAGTAGTAAAAACATTCTGGCTCCAGTTCTCCAGCTGGAATTGGCCTAACCTATGCAAGCTATCCAGGAGAAACAGCTCAGGGTTCCCCACTTTCTGGAGGTGAGGGAGGTCAAGGCCTAGAGATACTGCTTCTCAGTCGCAGCACTGTTCCTTTGAAATGGGGTGCTGGTTAAAATTAGATTGAATCCCTCCCTGTCTTTCACAGTTTAAAACAGACTTCATAGATTGTTGGGGGACTGGCACTGTTTATTGTTATTGTTTTATTTATTTATTTATTTGTTTGTTTGTTTGACCATGGATGTTTTAATTGTATACGTATATAGCTGTGAACTGCTGAGAGTCCTTAACTGGACTACAGTGGTATATAAGGATGGTCTCCTCCTATCTCTGCCCGGCTTAGCTCCCTATCCCCCCTCTTCTAATCAGCCAATTATGCCAGATAACAATGGTCCAATTACACTTGAAGTACTTAACCCCACCTGGCAGCTATAGTCATACCTCAACCACACATCCCAATTGCACCTTCTAGTAAGAGAACAACCAGCCCTCACCTCCCACTCACCAACTAAGGCAGAAGTAGGAGGGGAATCTCATTCCAGGATGGGTATTTCTTCTCAATTCTGTGATTCTTGCTCCAAGAACAGATAATTTAATCTATATCAACTTCTTTTCCTGTGGTTGCTTTATTTGTGCTTCTACTCTTCCTCTGCCACCATTGCATATTTTCACACAGTCCCAAGCTGAGGTCTGAGGTTATTCTCAGTTGGCCAGTTCATTGTCAGTTTTACTAGGCTCTTGTCCAGCCGGCCTAATTACCCCAGTCCTGGCAATCTGGTGTAACTCTTGGTTTTTCTGACCTGCTTTCATTCTTCTTTCTATCTTTTCTCTACCTTTTGTTTGTTCTAGTCCCCCCTTCTTTTCTTTTTCCTTTCCTCCTCTTTTCACCTTTTTCTCTCTATGGCTCAGTTGACATGGCAGCCACCTAGTTCCACACCATCTTCTCTTCCATTCCTTGATGGGCCATCCAAAGGAAATCCAAATGATGTCCTCAGCAATTCCCACAGAAATCATTGAATCAAAATCAAAAAGGTTATGTAATGGTTCTAGGGATTGTATTTTCCCCATCTTCTGTCAATCCACAGAGAAATATACAGATTCCATTGCTATGTTTATTCCTGTCCTTTCACATAATTAGAAATATATTAGACCAGCCTTTGTAATGGGATCACAGGATCCCATCATCTTTCTGATCATCTTTTATCTGATTACTTTTAAGTGAAGAGGCTAGGAATAACCAGGAATTGTTCATATGTAAAGCTTGTGTGTTACCATTCAACTATAGTTATGGGAAGTGTTTGGTTAATATATTAATTCCATCTTAATCCATTTTGTATGGTAAGATTACTGTAGTACGACTCTAAAGTGATGATCCAACTTTATCAGAGTGCTAATTGTCCAGCAGGACAGCTGAATTCAATCCTAGGAAACTGGCAACCCTATATCTTCTATGTGCTTTACCTTATGTGTTCAGTTTTATTTTATTGGCTACATATAAGTCATTCTGGCTGTAAAATTGGCTTTTACAATATTGTTCTTCAAAGTGCAATTTTTGTTGCAGCTTTGAGGTAACTGTATGGAAGAAAAACTGCAGATGGGATCAATATTGCCTTGTTTAAGATCAGAAGCAGATGCTCATTTTCATGTTAAATGTTATATTGTTGTGATTTCCAATGCCAGTCTTGAGTAAAATTACATTTAAAAGAATTAGAGAAATTAATGAGTCTAGGATACACTTGATGCAGATATAATTTTGTCACGGCTTATAGCATGTCTTATATCTTATATGACTTGCAAAGGCAAATATGTCCTACACTGTCATTTTGTGATCTGATTCAGGTAATAAAACTAGAAGCATTTTGAGTCTCTGGTGAACTTCTTTAATCACAAATTTAGTATTTCGTTTTTGTAGTTGTTTTGTTCTTTGCAGTAACACAACGTGTCCTAAATAATGTGCATAGCTTTGTCTTTCAGATATTTAATTAAGACTGCATTCTATGATTCAGTTCAGAAATAAGGGGAAAATGTATTTTCCTTATATGAGAACCAATTAAGATTTAAATAAAGTGGGAAATCATGATTTCCGGTTATAACTGATGACAGACTTGATTCTATGCATGTCCTTTCTCCTTCTTTCCTCCTTTGTTTTTCTTCTTCTGGTTGTGGCAAGTTAATTTCACTTTGCAACCAAACATTTGAAATTGTGTTTTGTTCAAACACTACAGTAAGTGAAGAGTTATTAAGTATCAGTATTACTCAGACATAATAGAAAAGTGAGATTTGTTTCAATCAGCAACTAGATTTAAACTTCTTGATTTTACATGAGGACATGAGAAGGAAAGAGAAGAACTGTATACTTCCAAGGTTCGCCATAAATCATCCTTGTAGCTAAAAATCATGGTTTCCCATTACACTGAAACTGAGCTCATGGTCAGCATACTGATTATAGATGTGAAAAAGAATTTAGCTGTTTGAAGCATGGTTACTGACATAGTCTTTGTCAGTAACCATGCTTCAAACAGCTAAATTCTTTTTCACATCTGTAATGAGTAATACAAGTTACACTAGTAAAAACAGTCTTCTTCAATATCTTTCAATTAAATATTTTTTTGTTCATTGGTAAGATATATGATTTTCAGAAATATAAAGACAATATTTCCATTTTAACATAAACACCACAGTTTGGATAATTAAAATTTCCTTTTCCTATTTTCAGTTATAGCTAATTTCCTGGAGATGGTAAAAGTGATATTTTGTAGCAGCTGCAAAGTTTTGCTTGGACAGTTTTGCAATGCGTTTTTGTCTGAAATTTAGATTTTTACTTAAATGTACTAAATGTTTTATTCTTGAGATTATATATATACATATATCAGGAATAAAAATGATATATATGATTACAGTAACCTGGTCCAAATGAAATAACAGCATTTAGAAGCAGGTGTGGTCAGATATAAGAAATACCAAAAAACCATTGCAACCTTGCTGAAAATACTAGCAGATGCCAGGATAGGATAAATCAGGTTTGATCCCATCATCATCATCATCATCATCATCATCATCATCTTGTCTGATATCTCTAGAATAAAAAGGGGAATGTCTTACAACAATAAATATTCCTTCATGTATGTCTTCTAACAGGCAGGTATGTTACATCGCAGAAATGTGAAGGTCATGTAATATTCTGGGACACAACTCAAGTTATATAAACAAAATATATGCAGCACCTACTATACATCCCAGTACTATTCAGGCATTGGCAGTAGTGTTGTGTCCACTAGAGTTATTATATGATCATTAATACTCACTGATTTGCCTGTGATCTATGCCACTTCATATTAGAGACAGAACTTTCTAAAGTGAATGTTCCTCTGCACGAAGATAGATAGATAAATAGATAGATATAGTCTAATAATTCAAGCTGAGAAGTAGAAGATAATCCCTCTTTACAGATGAATTTGGTTTAGTATAGAAAAGCATATTTGATGGCCTCAATAGGGTCAGAATGGCATATTTTGTCAATTTTCACTAAGACGTTGCACTTTTTCAAATAGTGCTCTTAACATTCTAGATAATAATCATTATTCTCACAGCGCATAGTACCATGGCTTGCTATAAGGATGCTCAGTTAATGAGGGTTATTTTTCAGTTATAAAATTATATAATTTTAGAATTGGAAAGGAGCATAAAGCTCATCTAACCCATCCTCAGCTCACCACAGGTTTCTTATAATAATGGCATTGTTGACAGAGGGTGATCCAACTCCTACTGAAAGTTTGATCCTTCCCTAGTGTTACAAAATGATTGATTGAATCCACTCCAAATTGGAGTTAAAAATTAGTTCTTTTTATTCTTGTGTTATTTGGACAGAAAACAAAGCAAGTGTTTAATCAGTGTTTAACCAAAGTTGATTAATACATACAATTTCTCTAATTTCTTGTAATATTTATTACAATAAAATATATGCTCATTAAAGGTTATCAATAAATGTAAGTGCCCACCTAGGCTAACAACAGTATATCAATAAACAATTCTGCCCTACTAGGCTACCCAAGTTGCTGTAAATATTCCTGCCCAACAAGGCTACTCATTCACACAAAATACTTACATACACTCTCAACACAGTTGATCAGGCTGTGCTAGAGTGGGCTGGGAATCAGACTCAGGACATCCCCTGCTCCAACAAGAGTCATCTCGCACTTCCAAATGGGCATGGTTTCCATCCTTTCTTTTATACCCAACTTGTTTACTTAGAATTCATCCAATTCATCATCCAGGCATGTTACATATCAGGAACGTTTTGTGTCTGTTCAGTTAGGTAAGGCAACTTGTAGAATGGTACCTCTCATCCCGTTATCATGATGTGTCAGTTTATTCCTTACACCCACCAGCGTTCTAGCCCTATCAGTGTTGAGAACTCATTCGTACCAGGTCTGGCATACATTCCAACATTCTTACATACCAGCAACGTGAGTTTCCTATTAAAGTTCATGAATAGGATAAACATGGCTGTTCTATGGCTATATGATTATATAAATTTATATATATATAAGGTTTAAATTAATTACACTAGGGCAATCTGTTAGACTGTTGTCCTTATCATTAGGAAGTTTCTCCTGTTGCTTGAGTGAAATCTGTTTCTTTGCAATTTCTACACTCAGAAATAATGAAAAACAAATCTATTCCATTTTCTAGGTAATAGCCCTTCAGATATTTGAAGAGAGTTTAGCTTGTTTCTCCCATTCATCTTATGTACTTTGAGCAAAACATGTCTACTCTTTCAACTGTTCTTCACATGACTTTGTTTCCAGAATTTAAGTGCCCATAACTCTTTTTTTCCTTCACAGGAACAAGGCAAGATTGGTGTAGTCTTCAATATTGGCACAGTAGATATCTCTATCAAAGAAGAGAGCACTCCTGTGAATGATGGCAAATACCATGTTGTGCGTTTTACCCGAAATGGTGGTAATGCAACACTTCAGGTGGATGGCTGGCCGGTGAATGAACATTACCCTTCAGGTAAATGTCTAAACACGTTTTCTCATCTTTTAAAATTATTAACCTTAGATTCTAAAATAGGAACTGTAAAATATATTTGGTGAAGAAATAAATTCCATAACTCAGCTTGCAAGAATGAAGAGCTGAATTAGATGTCTTTCAGTTTTTTAAAACAGATGGAGTTATTAGATCATATTCATCACACTGATCAATAATATATTTTCTGTAATGTCCATTGTTAGAGAACAAGAGTGGCACAAATATTGGATGCTAGTAATGAAGAAATCACATACACCTCTGAATATAATCTGATTCTGCAGAGAGTGGGGAAAAATGCAACCTATAATCTACATGCTTTAGAATATTCCTGTAGATTAATGGGCAATCTAAAAAAAACCAGTCAGATGTACATTGTTGTCAAAATTATTTGTCAGTATTAGAATTGCTACTTGTGGCTTTTCTTAATCAGTGGGAATGGGATGTAACCAAGAAAGGAAAGAAGAATTCAGTGCAAAGAATTCAACTCTAATATAAAGCAGACAATCATGAGTATTTGGAACCACAAATATTTATACTGGTTTTTGTATGTCTCCTTACTTCTTCAAACAGTTTCTGTCTAATGCTGTGCCAGAAACTGTTTGAAGCAGTAAGGGTATGTATCAATATATAGAAGTTTGTATCTAAGTGCTACAAATGTAGTTTTCTGTTTCTGTTTTTACTTTGAAAACTCCATAGGTCTGAAATGTGATATCACTAGATTGATGCAATTAGATAGCAATTGTTCAACTAGACTATAATTTTTTTTCAGTTATTTGTAGAATGCCTTACAGCCTTAAGGTGGTTCTAATTGATACATAGCAATGCAAAAACAGCTAAAAGTATCTCACCCGCTCCAGGAGGTGAAGGTATATGTTGGACAGCCTATGGAAACTGTTTTAAAATAACAGACAATAAGATAAAAAATGGTGGGATTAACAAAGAAGATGCAAAATTGGCTGACTGAAGATATATATATATATATTTTTGCCTACTGGAGATGTACTGAGATTCCATATTAATTTTGTTCTCTAACACATTTGTTAATTGATTGAAATAACATAGTTAATTTATTTTAAAAAACTTCATTTATTAGGTACATCTATAAAGAAAGAATGTGAGCAATTAATGAAGTCATATCTTTAGTTCATGAATACATTCTCGTATACAGTAAATGCATTTTTTTGTCACCTCTATGATATGTCATCATGTTTGCAAGCCAAATAAAAGTTAATACAAAGGGATTCCAATTTATGAGATGTCAGTCTATGCTATTTTTGAATTAGCAAAGGTGAGCTAGGAGCTGTGCTGTGGATGTGATTTGCTCTTCCATTGTAAAGTGGAAGAACAGAAAACAGAATACCTTCTTATGGGTTGCACTAAGAATGAATTCAGTATTCCATCTAGCCTTTGAAACGTCCCATTTTCCTTAATCCATCTTTGATATATTCTTTATTATTGACTATCTGTATGCCAGAGGACATTTGTGGATGCTAAGCTAGGCTTTGCAAATTTGGAAAAAGAACAGAGAACAAGGTAATGGTAAGAGACAGTGATGAAGTAGCTTGCAGTTCATTTAGACGAAGAAGGAAAGGAAAGTCAATGTGCTATGTTGTTTCAACTATCATAGCAAAATTGTATTGAATATTAATTCCATTTATGCTCATCTGATGTGTAATAGGTAGGGAATCATCTCAGAATGGTTGCTTCAGTTGAACTCAGTTGAAGTAATTCAGAGTGGGTCCCAACAATTTTTCCCAATATTTTGCTCAGGTGCAACTGTTTTTGCAACTACAACATACTTTAGAATCTAATGAAAGCAATGCTGTGAGAAGAATCCCAATGGATTCTGCAGCTTTCTTATTTGGGGGAAAAATAATTGGCAGATAGTATGGAAATTGTGAACTGTACTGCATGTTGACCTCTTAGGGATGATACAGTCCAACCAAAATTCTACTTTGCTCCCACAGGGACATAATATAATATAACATCCATATCTTCTGCTCTGAGAGCTTAAAGTAAGGTGACCTGTATGTACCATTCTGATAGCTTCTAGATATCCCTTCCTGTAACTGCAAGCAGGACTTGGCTAGCTCTTAAAGCTAATGCACTGTATATAGTCCTCTGAAGTACAAAGATCCATGAATTCAATTCCCAGGAGACGAGCTAAATCCCATAGAATAACCTCTGGCTCCCTACATCTGACAAGTTCCAAACAGGAGGAAACCAGTCATGTAGTACCTATCTCTTGATAGTCATTGCAGGTGAAAACACCACACAGCTTCCTAAATTGACCCTTAATATGGAGCACTTCATTTCTCCTCTTTGATGAAGAGGTCATGAAATCATGATTTGTAACTTCATTGTGATTTTTTTTTAATCTCCATCATCTTAGCTTGTCTACATGATATACAAGCAGTCCATTTGCTCATTCTTCAGAGTAACTAATTGTTGTCATATGGTAGAGGACTTATTTATATTCTACAGCTTCATACTGATGGCTACACAGTAGCACCTCATTTATATCATTGTCTGATGATGGGGGGAGCACCCCAAATATATGGATAATTTCAGATTCAGATGAACAGTGGGGTTTTACAGGGCTATTTTGAACTATACCTTATGAATATACAGAGAGAGTGGACAATCAAGCAAGTTGGATTATCTAAACTGAAATATTGGAGTCTGTTTTAACTATTTCTGGATATTGTCTATATAAAAATGCACTTTAAACTCTAGACATTTCAGAAACTGCTAGTGAATAATAAATAATTAAAAGTATTTTAATTGTTGCTAACTATTAACCTGACCTATAAAGATGCTTCAGTGTTATTTTAAAAGGTGATATTCAGCAGTGCCCCTCTGTTCACAAAGACTCTTTCAGCAAGCAGTAGTTTCTGCCAGGAGAACAGGGAGGGCTGCATTTTTTTTTTTTTTTTTGCTCTTTTCCCCCTCCCTACTGCAGCTCTTTCTGTCCTGAATGCTCTCAACAGTCTTCCAACAGTCTGGAGCCAATGAGAGCGGCGGAGGGAGAAGGGGGAGCCTGCAAATTTCCTTCTTGTCAGTTGTGTTAATGGATCCTGCCATTGTATCAAGGTCAAAAACCTTCAGTGCAGGGAACTCACTGGCTAAACCCAAAGGTACTATAGATGACTTCAGTACTTAAGAGAGTTATAAGACTGATTGGAATTTTATTACATCAATCACTTTCTTCAGATTAAAACCTAAAAACAATGTAGAGGGATATATTACTGAAATGTCATGTCTGGATTTTCTGAAAATAGGATCTGCCCTTATGAAACTGTTTCAATTTGGTGATTGCCTTCCCAGTCTACATGCAACAATTATAAGAAAGTCCCCCAGCTTACACTGAAATGCAGCACTCCTTCAAAGGATATCACACTATTTAACCCCAGGCCATTTGGTCTCTAATCTTATGGAAATGCTAGGATGCAAAAAAACTTGGAATGGGAAAGAAGATCATTGGCCCCAGTCACAGATCTTGAGGCTACTCTTATAGGCCAAAATGCAGAAGTCAGTGTGGGGAAGAGAGCGATGCCTGGGAAATATTAGATTTAATTTTGGGAGTTTTTGAGTAAGATGATGTAATAAACTACATCTTCCTGAACAGCACAATTCCATTATCTCATAGAACCTCCTTTATGTGAATTAGTTTGCCCTGTCATCTAAGCCCAGATGGAGAGTCCAAAGTAAAAGGAAGCAGAAGGCTGTGGAGAGATAGATAGATAGATAGATAGATAGATAGATAGATAGATAGATAGATAGATAGATAGATAGATAGATAGATAGATAGATAGATAGGCAGGCAGGCAGGCAGGCAGGCAGGCAGGCAGGCAGGCAGGCAGGCAGGCAGGCAGGCAGGCAGTTTATATGAAGCTGAAGCAAGGGTGGTTGAATGTTTACTTGTGGGAGAGGGCACACTGTAAAAAAAATAAATAAATAGCACCCAAATCCAGAGAGAACTGGGACTTTGTGTGTTTGTGTGTGTGTGTGTGTATACATCCATTCATCCATACATACAGTACATATGTGTGCCTTTTGAGGTTTAATACAGTCACTTTTTTTGGTATTTCCTTGCTTCCAAAGGATTTGATCTCATGGAACTCCAAGAACTATGCCAAATAAGAAGTTGGAGTTGCACAATTTTTCCTTCCTTCTATTACAATAACATCTACCTTATTAAGTTAGGTGGTAGTCAAGTGAATTCACTTGAATTCACTGTCTGATTACCTTGCCATATATTTCTCTACTTTCCCTCTTCACCATACTTTTGGAAAAAGGAGGGAAGAATATAATGGTAAAGTGAATACAATTATTAAAAAAGGGAAACATACTCCTTCAATTTAAAGAAGAGTTTTCAAAAATATTTGAAAATGTTTTGTTTTGGAATTTCATCTGTCCTAACCTTAATCCAAGATCATTTGTAATATTAATTTTACCAATAATTATTTCTCATCAGACCTACTGCAGGTCCTTGCAAATTCTTAGTTCAGATTCAGAAAAGAATCTCTCCTTCCCCTGGCAGCCATCTATGTGGGGAAGAAAAGGAAGCCATGATAGATACATCTATCTGTGTAGTTGCTAATTGTCAACACCAATTTGATGGCACATAGTCAATTCTGGGAGTTGAAGTCCACACATCTTAAAGTTGCCAAGGTTGAGAAGCACTGCCTTAGCAGAAAGAATTTCTGTGCTTTTCTAAAGGCTACCATGTGGCCTTTGACAGACTGCTCCTAATGGAATGTGGTCCTCAACTTTCTCATTTTCTCTCACCCTAATTTATATCAGAGGTGAAACATTTTTTATTTCCATACAATTCACTTTTCTGGGGACATCTCATCAACTTCAGTCCAGGTATGAATTCATGGGATTACTGTACAAAGATCTTCAGTTACCTGAACTTTAATCTGGCTAAGTGAGTAGACCAATGGTTATTAATTAAATGAGCAAAAAATAGAGATAGCTTCGTGCCTTCAAGCACAGCTTCAGGATGGAATTAAGATGAAGCCACTATGGTAGGATGGAAGGACTTTAACACTGTGTAATTCTATGTGCAAAGACAAGAAAATGAAGCAAGCAATTGGGCATTGAGAAACTACTTTTATAAAATATCCAGTTATCTTAAGTAATTATAACAGCAAAGCTGATCATTTGCAGGAGTAAAGAAAAAGAAGAAGTAAAGGTCACATTTAAAGACTGATTAAACTATAAGAAACTGAAATAATAATCCTTACCATTAAAGCTAGCATCTTTGCATTTTATAATGGATCATAACTGATGCCATGCAGAAACATTCTCTTGTATTTTTTCCTTACCAATTTTTATTCAAATTGATGAAAAGTGAAATGAATGTTGATGAAATTCTCATGAATAGAGTGTGGTATTTTTCCACTTACTTAGTTAGGTTGCATTGGCATGAGATATTCTTGATAAGGCCACACTAGCTCCTCTGAGCAATGCATGCCTTTCTGAATGCTCAGAAACAAACTATTTAATTATCTGTCCCAGAATTTTGCATGATAATGACATCAAATTGACCAGTCTGCAGGTACCTGGGTCCCCTTTTTTCAAGGTAGGAACAACATTTGACCTCTTCTAAACCTCTTCTATTGTGCCCTTCCTCCATGATTTCTCAGTGATCACAGAAAAAGAGTCTCAGATGACATCCACACTTCAAGGCTTTTGATCAGGTGCTGGAGATTTAAAGTTATACATAGCAGCCAGGTGCTCTCTTACTACTTCTCTTCCACTTGAACCTTGTTCCCCTAGACCAGTGTTTCTTAAATGTTTTGCTCTCAGGCCCTCTTCCCACTTTTAAAAATTAAGCAAGACCCCAAAACAGCTGTTGTTTGGGTTATATTTATTGATATTTACTGTATTAAAAATTAAAATTGATGCATTCATAGAATATTTATTTATGAAATAATGTAAAATAATGTTAAACCCATTAGATATTAACATAAATAAAATATTTTTCATAAAAAACCCTATATTTTTCAACAAATAAAAATTAATAATGAGAAAAGTGACATTTTTAACTTGTTTTGCAAATATCTTCAATATCTGGCAAATAATTTTGCTTTTGGGGACCCCTGAGGGGGTCTTGGGGGACCCCCAGGGGTCCTTGGAGCACACTTTAAGAAACATTTCCCTAAGCAAAGCAAGATAGGAATTGAGTAGCTCTGGCCTCTCCTTTTCATCTGTTATTAACCTACAGTCTTTTGTTAGCAGCAGTTGCATCCTTTCCCTTTACTACTGATATTGACAAAAAATTAATCACATAAAAAAGCCCTATTGATCGCTTTTAGCTTTCCCTATGAGCCTAAGTTCCTTTTGCTTCTATCTTTTTAACTGTCTTTCTGCAAATAGATCAGATCAGCAGAAAATTAGATGAGATAACAGATATGATTTTATAAATTAAAGATACTGGATGTATAAATGAATTCCTTGCAAAATAACATGTTTTGCTTCTCAGGGACTAACATGTAGAGAGAACCTAACTACAACAGCTCTTCCAGTGGCATAAGGCAGAGTTTAACTGTATTAAATAGAGACATGGGTGGGCCCAGAAAGGTTTCAGGTTTGGCACCCACCGAGACCCCGGGGAAGAGGGGTGGGGTGGCTATTGTCATCTGCAAGACATTGAGGGCTCTTAGAGGCTCTGCTTGGCAGATAACTGGATGTAAGACTCTTTGGTTTAAGTTAAGCCTTCAGGAACAGTTGGGATTATTGCTGGTGTACCACCCTCCCTGCTGTGCAGCATCCTCTCTGTCTGAACTGCTGGATTCCATTGCTGGGTTGGCAATGGAGTCCCCAAGGCTTAAGGTTCTTAATTAATTAATTAAGGTTCTTGGGGACTTTAATCTGCCACTTGGCAATGTTGAGTCCATGGTGCTCAGGAATTCATGGCCTCCATGCAACCATGGACATGTTCCAAATAATAGAAGCCCTGACACATTCCAGAGGTTGCTAGATGTATTTTTTATCTTGGGGCAGTTGCAGTTTGATCTGGCATTGGAGGACATTACCATCAGTCTGTTGCCATGGACAGATCACTCTTTGGTTGCCCTTTGACTCACCGGGACCACCCACCACTGCAAGGAGAGAGAGCCTATTCAGCTGGCTCACCCCAGGCGACTGATAGACCCTGTTGGGTTCCAGAGGGAGCTTTTCCCAAGTGCCCTGTCAGGCACTTCAGCTGAAGCCTTGGCTGCAGCCTGGAATGGGCATGTGACAGAGGCCCTGGATGGGATTGCTCCTATGAAGCCTCTCTCTGTGCGCCAATCTTGGGGTTCTCTTTGGTTTTCAGAAGAGGTCTAAGAGATGAAATGCCAGAAGCAATAGACTGCCATTGGAGAAAGACAGAGAAAATCTGACCAAACATGAGTAAGAGCCCATATTCAGGCATACATCATGGCCCTGTTTAGGGTGACCCACTCCCTATTTGTGGGGGGGGGGGGGGCTTGGGCTGAACCTGAAACCTTTCTGGGCTTCTCACAGGATCATCTCCTGGGCTATGGTAAAGAGTATTCATGCTATCTGGCAGACAAAGTCACTCAGATTCACTTGGAGTTGGACACCAACAGGGCAGGTCCTAATGAGTTGCCCAGGGAACAGTCTTGTGATGTTATCTGGACTGAATTCGATTCTGTAACACCTGAGGAAGTGGACAAGATCCTTTTGTCTGTTAGTCCAGCATCCTGGTACCTCTCCTGGGTTATTTTATATAAAGCAGCCCAGGAGGTGACCATAGGATGGGCTCATGTAGTGGTTTTGGTGTCTTTGAGAGGGGCGGTGGTCCCACCAGCCTTGAAGGAGGTGGTGGTATGCCCCCTCCTCAAGAGGTCATTGCTAGACCCTCCCCTATTAGAGAATTACCAGCCAGTTTCCAATCTTCTCTTTCTGGTGAAGGTTCTGGAAAAGGTGGACCTTCTTGGACAACAGTTACAGAGCTTCTTGGAGGAAACAGATTATCTGGACCCATTTCAGTATGGCTTCAGGCCAGGGTACAGTAGAGAGACAGCGTTGGTCGCGCTTGCTGATGACATTTGGTGGAGCCAGGAATGGGTGGTACATCCATCCTAGTGCTCCTTGATCTCTCAGTGGCTTTTGATACTGTCAACCACAGTATCCTTCTGGACCAGCTGTGGGGGTAGGAGTGCGAGACACTGTGCTCCAGTGGTTCACCTCCTTCTTCAGTGGTCAGTTCCAATCTATGTTGATGGGGGGAGAAATCACATCTGTGGCCTCTCATATATGGGATGCATCAGGTCTCGACACTCTCCCCTCTCCTATTCAACATCTACATGAAACCACTGGGTGAGGTCATCCACCAGTTTGGGGTGCAGTATCATCAGTATGCTGATGATACCCAGCTTTAAGTTTCCCCAGAGTGGCACAGGTGAAGTTGTCAATATATTGACCCAATGTCTGAAGGCTGTTCATGTCTGGATAGGGCAGAGCAGATTTTGGCTTAATCCTAGCAAGACTGAGTGGCTGTGGCTGTTTGGACCCCCTGAATCAGGGATGTCACATCTTTGGTCTTGGATGGGGCTATACTTCCCCAGTCAAGACTGATGTGCAACTTGGGGGTCGCAGCTACTGCTTGAAGAGCAGGTGGTAGCTGTGGCCGGGACGGCCTTTGCACAGTTTTATCTTGGGTACCAGTTGTACCCTTTCCTGGTCCTTCAGTCACTCATGCCCTGGTCATTTCATGATTGGATTATTGCAATGGGCTCTACATGGAGCTGCCACCTGGAAGCTATAGCTGGTTTAAAATGCAGCAGCGTGAGCAGTAACAAGTGCCTCTCAGTGTGCCCATGTGTCACCACTGCTACGCAAGCTGCATTGGTTGCCACTTGGCTTCTGAGTGTAATTCAAGATGCTGGTTATAAAGCCCTGCATGGCATAGGGCCTGGATATCTGAGGTTGTCTCCAACTGTTTTTCCCTGCCCAGTACATTCCAGCAGCGTGGCTGCTCTCCAGATCCCCTCCATTAAACATTGCCATCGTGTGGGACCTAGGAAGTGTGCCTTCTCTGTTGTGGCCCTGAACCTCTGGAACAGCATTCACCCAGAGATAAGGATGGCGCTCTTTCTCCTAGGGCTTCGGAAAGCTTTGAAAATCTGTCTTTGGTCCCAGGTCAAAGGTTAATGTTAATGTTTAGGTTAATGTTTATTATTTGTTCAATGGTCTCTGTTTTGTTTTATTGATTTTATTGTCTATTAGATTATTTTAGTCTGGGCTGTCTGTTTCATTTAATGTTTTCAGCTGTTTTGATGTTTCCTCTAGTTTTGTACACCACCCAGAGTCCACTGGAGATAGGTGGCCAATAAATTTAAAATAATAATAATATTAAAATATTTTAATACAAGATATTTCCTTGAATATTTTGAAATAAGGCATCCATTTATATGTACCTTGAGAGAAAGTAGTAAAATAAATACTTTAAGGACACGTTAATGAGAGACCTAAACAGATTAGAATTTACACAAAAAAGGGAAAAGGACCAGAAATGGATAGAGTTGTCCACCCCTACAATTCTCGTTCTTAATACACATGTCTTAAATCATGTATTTTTCAACTCATACCATTTGAAGAAAAGAAATAGCTGTTGTTTCCTTCACTATTTTACTCTTCATTTTCAGAGACTGAGAGGAGTTAATATTTGAGATGGCAATCCCAGCAATATTTGTCTACATATTTATGTTCAAATCAGTCTATATTTAATGAATATCCATTGTATTGTCATCAATCCATTTAATCAAGTTTTAAAAATCTGCAAAAAAAATAGTATTTTCATGTACTATTTTTCCAAGCATAGATAACATGTACATATTTTTTCTCTATATATGCACTTTTGTTCAGAACTTTCTCAAAAACAGGGATGATTGCCGGGGGGGAGAAGGTGGCAGCAACAATGTCAAAAAGATAGGTTCAATCAGGCAATTGAAGCCTTGCTGCTTTTCAACACATGTAGTTACATACACATAAAAAGGGATGGGGCTTCAATCACCCAGCCATTCTTGCCATTTAAATGTTGTTGACACCGCCCCCAAAAAAGATGCCTCTGCTCAAGTCATTTTTTAATACTACTTTTGAACTAAAAATTCCATTGACAGGAATTTCATGGACAGATCCTTCACCTACAATTTACAGGTTGAAGCAAATATAATACCTTTCTTACAGTAAGGCCTGAGCAGGAATATACAGTATTCCCTCTCAAGCATTCAGCCAAATGTAACCTCCTGCTTTTTTAAGGATTCCAAAAACCGGCTGTTATCTTCCTAGTCTTGAGTTTGGGAAATATCTGCTCAACTTTTTGAATAATATTTCTGTCTAACCCACTGGTTCTTGCCTTGCCAATATCAGCCCTTGCATCACAGTATATCAGCTTGTATCAATCAGGTGCAGGGAACCTGGTGGCCTTTGAGATGCTACTGGATTACAACTCCCATCATGTTTCTCTATTGATCATGCTTTTTGGTGCTGATGGAAGTTTGAGTCCCAAAGCATTTGAAGGGCTACACAGTCTCTAACAAGGTCATCAGGTCAAGTAAATGTGAACATTTATATGTCACAGAGGAAACATGTATCACTGCTAGTCTGCAGGAAGTATCTTCCAGACACTAATTATGATGGTCACTCAGACCAAGCACATAAGTAGAATCCTTTGCAGAGTTTTGAGTTTTGAGTTTTGTCAAAAGGGAACTTTACAGCATAATTTAATGCAAGCTCATCCAGATCTAAATTCTACTGCATAAATCTGCTTTGTTTACTAACAAATTCTGTTTGGGATTGTAGCCTTAACTGTGATGGATGTATAATTCACACAATTTTGTCAAAGAGTATAACCTGAAAGCAAATGATACACTTGTTAAAGATGCTACCTTGAGTTTCCTGAAAAATATGTGGGGTATAATTATATTAAAGTAAATAAAATATTTTACTTCTAGTGGTGATAGTTTTGATGCCCCAGAGCAAGCAGGAACAAACACATAAGATTGCTTTGGTTCTCTTCAGCTCTGAAATTATGTCAAATGCTTCTAAAAACCAAGCACCTAAGATTTATAGAGTTTGCACTACAATAAATTCTAGTTTCCTTGAAGATGTCTCCTTTCTTGTCTTGCGGTTGCTAACCTTACACCTTCCTCTTTTATCTCCTTCCTCAAAAGCCTTAAATTTTACCCAATGGTAAGTCCATTTTTTATATGGATGCATATAAAATGCAGTGGTGCAGGCAGTTATGGGTGCCCCTAGGGTGGTACACGTTACATCTCTGCTTTGTGAGCTGCACTGGTTGCCAGTTTACTTCCAGGTCCAATTCAAGGTGCTGGTTTTGACCTTTAAAGCCCTTTATGGCATGGGGCCGGGTTACCTGAGGGACCGCCTCTCCCCGATTACATCTGCCTGTCCCATCAGATCTGGCAGAGGAGGCATGCTAGAGAATTACTGTAATTCTGCTAGAGAATTACATTTGGCGGTTCCCAGGAGGTGGGCCTTCACTGCGGTGGTGCCTACCTTGTGGAATCTTCTACCCCCAGAAGTGAGATTAGCTCCATCCCTCTTAACATTCCAAAAGTCTCTCAAGACCTGGTTATGTGATCAGGCCTGGGGCTCCCAGGGGACTGGGGAGATTTTACAATGGCTCCCTTATTAATTTTATCCCTTCATATTTTGTGTGTTTTTACAGTTTGTTATGTGTAATTGTTTTTATGTATTTATTTTTTAATTGTTGTATGTCGCCCAGAGTCACCTTGTGTGAGATGGGTGGCTATATAAATATGATAAATAAATAATATCATTTTCCCACTTTGGGGTGCAGTGGGGAGGTTGCTTCTTGTCTTCTCAGCTTCCTTTTTAGTTTTATTTAGCATGTTATCAGCTAGTGTTCTCCATTCTTCCCCACCCCCACCCCATTTCACAGGCAGGAGATAAATAGCCCTGTATCTTACAAGCTAAATACAATTACTGCTATCAAAAGCAGAGCCTTTCTCTCCTTGTAAATGTCTCTTGGAAGCTGATAAGCTGTTCAAGGCAACTGTGGGCTTCTGCTTAATCCTGAGATTAAACATAACCACCCAGAAGACATCAAAAGATAATATTTAAAGGGGAGAATTGAAGAGAAAAGTGAGATTCTCAACTAAGATATGAAGAAAGGACATGCACACATCTCAAGGTTATTTGTAAAAGAACTAATCAAAATACGAAGAGCTTGCAATTATGGTGGAATATTACATTTGATACCATCAAAATTGTTGTAGATACTAAAGATGAAATTTAGTAAGGATACCTTTGGGACTAAAAATGGGTGAGAGAAGAACAGATGATCGTAGAGGTTTGTGGCAGCAATTGGGGAAGTCAGATCCATGAAACACATGATGAAAGAATCCAGAACTGGAACTTTACTAAAAACAATTGCTTTAGGAGGTAGATTCTGGGAATAACAGTAGTACTCTCCATGTGTTCTTCAGTTACTCATCACTGAAAGACAAACCAATGTATGCTATATAATGTGTTTGGCCTCTCACCTGGTGCCTCAAGATAGTGTATCTCATCAAAAGTATCATTAGTTTTGAAATAAGAGTCTACTTCTAGCCCACTCAGCCTCTGTATGAAGACTAGGGAAGGGAAACGATTTTATTCTTTACCTCAGATAGCAGGGTGTCTTGGATCAGATATACTTGACAGAATGTACTGTGATATAGTTTTGAGACCCACTGCAGTGGGTTAGCCAAGGAAATAATTTCCTCAGAAATCAGTGTGATCAAGTTTGCATAAATATGAGAAGTTTTGTTTGTTAGCTAGGGTTAATGATATGAAGTCATCTGTAATTGTTATCTGAGTCTCTGTTTCAAAAACAGCATTTCATATATAGATGTAGATCCTGTCCTGTTCACACATCTGACTGGTGGCTGTCTTTGGACATTTCTCTCTAGAAGTGTGTAAAACACACATTGCGCTCTTCCTGTTACATTATTAGCATACAGAAGTGAAAATCACAGGCCCACTCTTCTGAAGAAAAGAGTATAATTTATGACTACTTGAACAGAGTAGTCATTCTCACATGTTGTATTAAAACAGGAATTTTCACATATGAAGCCACCTGCAAGTATTTTCATGCATGCAGCTTTTTCTGTCACTGGGCAAATATATCAACTGGGGATTGTTTACTGTGACACTTGAAGCCAGAATTAAGACTTCTTGCATTTAAATAAACTTTAACTCAAGAGTTGTAGTTGACCTATAAATCTAGTTTCTTTGGTTGCAGGAAACTATCATCCTAAATTTTGTATATTACGCTTAGCTATCCCTTCCATATACACGACAGAAGGAACAAAATGAGAATTAATGGGCTGCAAGCACAGGCAAGCAGTTTCTTCACATTGTGATACTAACACCAGGATTGCAGTGCCAAGTTAACACTGACGGGTAATCAGAAATATTCAGTACAGATGTATTTGAAATTTTACCCTAGAAGGAATTGCTTAAGATAGTCATCTACTTTAGCCTAGTTCATACGTTGTACTAAGCCAAGGTTCATTTAGTGATTAAATCAAACATCACCCCAAACCATACACCTCTGTGCTGAGTTCACCAAACACACTAAGCTGAAAACTTAAAATAAACACAGTTTTTGCAGTACCTTTTTTTAATTTGCAAAAATGAAAGGAATATGTTTCAAAGTAATACACAAAAATCTGTGCTACTGACACAAATCAGATTTAGGCTATTTCACACTCCTCTCCATATCACTCATTTAATGATAAAGGAAGTATCTTCTGCCAACTACTGTGCTGCAGGATTTACAAAAGGTATCAGTGTGAACCAGCCCACTTCTGAGTAGAAAGCTGTTAAGAGTTGATAACATTTTAAGTGTGCTCTTTGGGGAACTGGCTACATTCCAGTATATTTATATTTTATGACAAGTGAATTAGTGAATAGTGACATGACCTCAACTTGAATGTTTAGCAGCTTTGTGGGTTGTTTTAAGATCCTTAATGTTGCTTTTCATGCTTGGTGTTTGTACTGTTTAATTTTTCATCTCTTACTCATTTTGTGGGACTTAAATGAATCCTCCGATGCTTCCTAGCAGTGTGGCTGATGGCAGCTCTTCTATACTGCCTACATCTCGTAAGGAACCAACAATAAATTAAAAGGCAGAGTTAATAAAGCAGCTCTAGGGATACCTGCTTTGAAAGATGACACTTACAGTACTGATTAAAGAATCATAAGTGGATGAAATCAAGAGCAGGTCTCAGGTTGTTACTGTGGAGTTTCTGTGCATTATAATGACAATTAATAATTGTCAGTCTTATAATAAGACTGAAATAAAAACAAACATGCAAAAATAGCTCATATTCAGTGAGCCCTTTTCAGACCAACAGAATCATCTGCAAATATAGTAGATTTGTAGAGACCGCGAGTAGATCGCCCTCCCTCTCATGAATTAAAGCATTTCATTTACTTCATTCCTTTTTTACTCCTATGATTCAACTGGCTGATCATCTAGGTTTGATTAGGAAGAGTTTTGAAATTCATGTTTCCAATCTGCTAAAGCTTTCCAATTCCTTTATTTTATTGGGATTGCTCATCCCATCCATATTAGTGGTACATAAATATAGCATGAGAAAACAATA
Organism: Python bivittatus; assembly: GCF_059951505.1. Taxonomy (NCBI): domain Eukaryota; kingdom Metazoa; phylum Chordata; class Lepidosauria; order Squamata; family Pythonidae; genus Python; species Python bivittatus. The sequence goes on along the minus strand of NW_028277075.1, from coordinate 7,530,166 downwards.
TGCAGAAGTAATACCAGATAGAAATCTAACATTTCAGAAGGCTTTATAAGCTTTTTAAAATTAAAATTTAGGAATCTTAGCCTACAAATATATTATTGCAATAATTTTATATATGTGTGCATTGTTTCTTGAAGCCCACATACCTCATTCACATTAATAAGGCAGACAATAGAATGAGGGTGGTGGGAGTGACTAATATACTAAAATATATTTTAATACCAACTATAAAGTTTGCTAGGAAGATTATAACAGCAAGTATAAAATGATTAAAATGTATAACAAAATACAAAAACATAAATCAAAAGTAATAAAAATATAGCATAAGAAAACATTAACCAAACTTAATGAATTTAATCAGAAATTTTAAAATTCTAAAAGCCTCTTTAAGATTTTATATATGAAAATATAGGAATATTTTGGAAAATAATGTTTTTGTCCAACACTAAAAAATATATAGTAGGCACACAAGAAAGGCCTACTTGGAATGACTAAGGGCCAAATGTAGAAATAAAGCAATATGTCATTTTTGCAATCTTTGCAGTACATACATTTTTGCAATCTTATCAATACATGCATTTCCATATGCGTATACATAAAAGGTTATATGGATATAATATTGTATTATGATATTATTTCTGATATTACTAACATTTATATTAATGGTGATGCATCAGTTAGGATATTTGGTTTGGACTGGAGAGAAAAAGGTTGAAATTCCCATTCAGTTATGATATCTCCAGATGTCACTCATAATCTCTCAACCTCATTAATTGTCATGAAGATTAAACAGAGAGTGGGAAGAACTGTATAGTTTATACAGGTCTTCCCATCTTTTGTATTCCATCTTTTCTGCAAACAGTTCAATGTAGTAAATGTTACCAGGGAGAGACCATCGCTCAATGGTAAAAATAAACTTTGCATACACAAGTCCTATTTCTAAACAGTTTGTGAACTAATGTCTTAATAAACATTTGAACATATTTTCATGTATATCACTCCAACATACATATTTTAATGATAAATTTTAAACAGAGGCATTTTGCAAGTGATTTTGTCTAATGTAATAGTTTTGTGAATATTTTCCCTTAAAGTGCATATTTTTATCCACCTTTCTCTATTATGCACATTTTAATGCATTTATTGAGTTGAGAAGACAACACAGCATTTGGAAAAACATGGATAATGGTGTATAGCTGATTTCTAGTTTGCTTATTGGCTTTATGGTATGAACTGAGCCACTTCGTGTTAAAATGGAAATTGTACAAATTTCTTCCCCAACCCCACTGTATTTTTTCATTATATAGTTATTATGCAAGGCTCTATAGCAGCTCTTTTCTCTGAGAAACTGTTTGGATCATTGGTTGTCTGCACCATATGTTTGTTTAGCAGAGGTTGAACAAATATAGAAAAAGTATATAATTCATTTTGCTTTTTTTCCACTTGCCAATGAAATTACCAGCAACAATGACAAAATCAAAATATAGATGATAATTTGCTTAGCAAATGTCTGGGCATTTTTACAAAGGTAGGCTTCCTTTCCTTTCCTTTCCTTTCCTTTCCTTTCCTTTCCTTTCCTTTCCTTTCCTTTCCTTTCCTTTCCTTTCCTTTCCTTTCCTTTCCTTTCCTTTCCTTTCCTTTCCTTTCCTTTCCTTTCCTTTCCTTTCCTCTCCTCTCCTCTCCTCTCCTCTCCTCTCCTCTCCACTCCTCTCCTCTCCTCTCCTCTCCTCTCCTCTCCTCTCCTCTGTTCCCCTCCCCTCCCACCTCTCCTTTTTTCATGAACAATTTCTCCTCCTTTCCTAGGTGCTTGTAGCTCCAGCTTTATGGATATATTTGTAAGTGTTAATTATATGATTCAAGTTCAGTTGCTTAGAAAAAATATTAGGGTATAAGCTTGATTATATACATTTTTCTTATCCTGAAGCATTCTAATGGCTTCTTGAAATGAGATGTCATTTAATTTTGCCTCTATTCTTGGTTTGTTTTTCTCATACTTCTACTTTATTCTTCTGGGTTTTTTTCCATAAATCAAATGGTTGATTAGTAATTAATTAATTAATCATCATCATGTGCAGGAGTTACAATCCCACCTAGCAGCAGCAACTTGGAGTCAGACAGATTGGGAAGGTCTGTGGTCTGGGCACAATTTCTAGCTAAGGACCTTGATCTAGATTCTAGAGTAGAGTTAGATAATTCCTCCAAATTCTTTTTTGCCAAGTTTCTCTTTTCACTGCTTTGAAGTTCTGTTTGGTTCTAATGTTTATAAATCTGGTAGAAAAAGTTCATCTAAATACTCATTTTCCTGTAGACTTCAAATGTATTTATTTTTGTACAGATTTTTCTAGCCATTTTTCTATAGGAAATTGCATTTTCCTATACTTCTCCTGAACATCTGCAGATCACAAAATTTCAAAAAAATGCAGATTTTGGTGTGAATGTGTAATCTGAGTTTTCCTATATAATCAGTAGATCCATAACTAACATATTTTTACAAATTTTCCAATGGACCAAATTTTTTATTCATCCCTAATCCCTACAGAATCATATCTCCTTATTAATAGATCTTGAGTTCCAATGTGTTCATTTGTCAGCACAATGTACCCAGCAAGATTTTGAAAAAGGGATGGTAGAGCAGTATGATCCATGACAAAAGACTTTCTTTAAACTATAACTACCCAGAAGGAGGAGAATCCTAGAATATAGCATCAAGACAGTAGAAGTTCCACTTTACTTGGAGCAAATTAATTTGTTAAAGCTATGCTGGTCCTGCTGTGGCAGTAATACCTGTTTTCTTGTCTGGATACCATTCATGGAGGCTCTCTACAATTATGTCTGAGAATTACCCCATGTCCTTTGAGCTCCCTCTAAGACAGGGATGTCTAAAGACTCTGGATGGTGAAAGTGGTAAATAAATTTGAATTAGTGTAATATGGTGGATAGTTTGAACTTAGTCCAGAGGGATGAGATTTCAAATATTGGTTCAGATATTAAGTCTATTAGTGCTATGTCATCACCTAATTCACAAGCTGATTGTGAGATCAAAACCAAAAAAGGGGCTTTGATACTCTTCAGCTCTTTGAAAACAGTATTCTAATCTAAATATAAAGTTTTGCAAGTTCTTAAGGTTCAGATAAAGAACAGTCATTATTCAAAGCTGCTAATTATCTTTAAACATTCTGATAAGATCAACTGTCAAAATGGCTAACAACCCAATCCGACCCAATCCTTCATTAATATAGATTTATCCTGTTCCATTAGATGAGTCTCTCGTAGATAAGCTGCCCTTTACTATTTTAAATATGCTAAGATTACATTTTGTTTCTTAGATTCTTGCAACCCTTTTACATTAAGAATAACTAGCTTCATCTATTAATTTTATTTTAGTCCTCTTATCAATATTCTTCCAATACCAATTCATTTTATAACTTGTAGCATTTAACAAATATCTGGTAATGAACTTTTCTATGTTTGAATATTTATCATGTTTTCTAATATTGCTCACAGATGTAGAACCTGTATTAACTCAAATTAATATTCAAATAGCATTGTATTACATATATGTATGTATGTATGTATGTATGTATGTATGTATGTATATATTCATTCTAAACTTAAAAGAAAAAAGTGATTATGGGCAATAAAACAGAAAACAAGTAACATTATCTAAAAAAAAAAAAACTAAAAAGAATCCTAAAATAAAAAGCAGAACAAAGAAATACACAACTTCCCAGTGAGATAGCACTATAGTTTTGAATCTCTTACTATAAATAAATATACAGAACAGTTTCAAACTATTAATTCAAGCTAATATATTATGTGTAGAAATAAAGACTAAAATTGGCAATACACCAAGACTTGTTATCATGAAGTTAGCAGGAGTAGAGAAAAAGAAGAAGAAGATGATGATGAAAAAAGAAAAAGAAAAAAAGGGTAGAATATTTTAAAATAAGGCTTTTTTCTAGCACACCCTTGGGCAGATTCAAACTTCTTCCTCAACAATTTCTATGGAATGAGACACAATCAGGCTGAGAAACAATAGAATTGGCAATATGCCCAGACTTTTTATCTTGAAATTAACCATAATAAAAATGAGGAGAGAAGTGCAGAGGGGGAAAAGAAAAAAAAACGAAAGTACAGGGCGTTTTAAAATAAGGCTTTTGCTGCATGTCTCTAGGCAAACTCAACTTGTCCCTCAACAGATTCCATGGAATGAAACCCAATCAGGCTTATCCATCAGCAGATTTCAAAGATAAGATAAAGGTCTCTGCATTCAAAGGATTATCAGATCTGTGAATCTCATCTTGATGATGAATATAGAATGTAGCTGGAAAGGTTACATGAAGTGTAACACTGAAGTTGTATTGATCTGAGAAGACTTTGTGCTTTTGTGAACAGCCTTCTCTTTTTGGATACTTCTTTAGTAAAATCAGGATAAACTGATATCTTACTTTGGCTAGAACCCCACTTCAATGGAGACTTTACTGATTCCTGGCAAAATATATATAAAATTTCTTGTAGTAGCACGAAGGAATTGCGCAATAATGATATTGGAACTAGTTCCAGTCTTCCTTCTTGTTCAAGGAATTTTAATCACATGATCAATCTCAATTGGAAAATTTGTTCCCAAAGGAAGGAGCTTTCTGAAAAAAATCCTCCATAAATTCATCCAGGTTTGATTGACTTGGAGGGTTTTCCATGCCAGTCACATGTAGATTTTTTCTGCACAACTGTGACTCTAAGTAAGTAATTTGTTTATCCAAAATATTATGACTGACTTTTGTAATTGTCTCGTGGGCAGCCAATCGATCATCAGAGCAAGCCATTTTTCTTGCATCTGTTTTAAATCACATTTAAGCTCTGCCAGATCTTGTTGGATCAGCTTCAAGGCTTGTACCTGAGCCAGGATCTCTTTTAACAAATTAGTAGAAGAATCTTCCTCCACCATCTTTCCTGGCTCGGCAGATAATGGCGCACTTGAAATTAAGCCAGCTGTTGAACATTTTGGTTTAGTTGCCATCCCAAGAGCTCATTAAGAACAAAATAATATGTAATGGAAACTTTTATTTACCCAATAACAGAAGTCTTTATCCACGCAGTCTGATAATTCAGAAGTTTGAAAACACTTTAATCAGGAGAGAGGCAAGAGACATGCACTCATAGCACCATCCCAGACTGGATGTCTTTTTTCCCCCCCAAGCATTTGTTCAAGTATTAAATCTATCAATCATCTACCTCACAAGCTGATTGTGAGGTCAAACCCCAAAAAAGGGCTTTTACGCCCTTCCGCTCTTTGAAAACAGTATTCTAATCCAAATATAAAGTTTTGCAAATCCTATAGGTTGAGATAAAGAACAGTCATTATTCAAAGCTGCTAATTATCTTTAAGCATTCTAATAAGATCAAGTGTCAAAATGGCTAACAACAGAAGCTGGTGTACATTTTGTGGCAAAGAACTGGAGGGGGAAAGACTTAAAAAAGAAAAGGAAGTTACAAAGAGGATATGTACTGATCTTCAGTCCAAGTAAAAATTTATGGATAAGTTCCCTTGGTGAGCACAGGACTAATTTTAGTTGACTTTTTCTCATTCCACTGCTGTATCTTGTTTGCTAACTCTGTCTCCTATTCATCATATCTTTTGTGACCATGTTATCTTTTGTCCCAAAGCCTGTGTATTGGGCTACCTTTAATGTGAAGTTTAGCATCACATTGAGAAGAATGAAAAACAAAGAAAAGATTAAAGGAAATAGCAGGAACGTAAGGGAAGGGAAAAGGAGGTCAAGGTCATCATAGACTAGAAGAAATGAAAGTACAGAAAAGAAAAGCAGAGCCAGAATAGCCAGTTCTATAACTTTTTTCAAGTAAGGAATACATTGAGAAAAAGGACAAATAGTTGGGTGCTGAAGCAAATTTGAAAATAGTTTCCTGTTCAAATGCCTTAATATTTTTTTCTGAGTGGTACAACTGAAGTACAAGTAGGTTATCCTAACTGGTTGTGAAAAAGTTGGAACCTAAATTTTTGCAGACTTGTAATTTGGTCCTTCAATTTTCCTTTATGAAGCAAATTAAGATAATAGTATTATCACAGTAAACTTGCAAACAATGTTCCAAGACCAACTGGTAAGTGTGGGTCAATTCATGATAATGTACAATGAATGAATAAGAAGCAACACCATTCAGGAACCCACTTCTGTTAATAAGTCATTAAAGAGACTGTGGTCAGAAGCATTCAAGAGCCCTTTTTAGATTTGTTATTTTATTTCAAAAATGTATGTGCTATGTAATTCATCAAATTCTTTCTTTATGTAAAGAAAACCAATACAGTCATAGAAGCAGGTAAAAATAAAATGGAATTCCTAACATTCTGCCCCAAATGCTGCTTATCTGCAATTAAAGAACTTGTCACTAAATGCTCTACAGAAGAGGACTGTTTTCATCACTCCTTTAAAGGATAACAGGGTGAGAACCAGTCTGAGTTCAGGGGCCAAGCTGTTCCACAGTGAAAGGGCTGCCACAGCAAAGCTAATAATCCAAGACCCTATTCTGATGTCGCAGGACCTAGGCACCTGGAGCCGCTCCTCACAGTAAGATCATATTAGGTGGGCTCATTCTACCTAGGACACAAGCTATTTAGGATTTTATAGATAGTGATCAGCACCTTGAATTAGGTCTGGAAGCCTAACCATAACCAGTGGAGCTCCTAAAGATTAACTGATGCCACTCAGCAATAGAGCAGCTGACACTGTTTTTTGTCACTGCCTATGCGGTCTTGCAGTGTCTACCCTTGTGATGCTTGTAAACAGTTATAAATGAATGATCTGTTAGACATTATAAGTTTCAGTCCTTTCTTTCTCCAAAAGAAGTGTTTCCTACAGCTGCCTTTAATACTGCAATGTTTGGAGCACAAAGTATGTGTTTGTATTTACACTGCAGTAATACAAAGAATAGATCTGAATGACAAAGACTGGTTCATGTGCCAGCTTTGCCATTCATTCACTTTGTATTATTTGGCCATGCAGTACTTCAAATGTAAATTGAGAATAGTAGTTCTGTTTTTTACTGAATCTGTGTGAAGATAAGGATAAGAAAGATTGTAAAGCTGACAACAAAAGAATAACATGGAATATCACTATCAGTGGTTCCAGTCCATGCCATAGAGTTAGGACATAAGACTACAGCAAAGTTTCACCTATTCTAGTACCCAGGACATGATGAAAATAAGTTGAGTTTGTTCTTGGCAGCATGCTATTCTGGAGGGCCCTATATCTCTCAAGTTAATTTTTTCCATGGGAAAGTGCTTGTTTCAAACTCTTTGGTATATATGAGGAGCCCTGCCATTAACAGAGAGCAAATTTTAGTTCCTGCCAAGGTAACATAGTGATTAACTGTTAGTAAACATGGCTTTTAGTAATTAATTAATTTATTCTTTAAGACAATTAGTCATTGATAAACTTTGTCATTCTTTAATTGATTTAATCCCTTTGAGAAGTAATGACATCACCACTTATGTATAATATTCTCTTCTACCCAGCTGAGCTACAGAGTGTCTTTTTAAAAGAACATATCGTACTACCTTCCTTGTTAATTTAAGGCAGATTATTTTTCCCTCCAATTTTCTTATTAGTATTTTCAAGGATTTCACCACTCATCCAACTGTATTAATATTCTATCTGGAAGCAAATATGTTCATTCAGCTTTCTGCAAATTGTTGGGAGCTTTGAGCTACTCTGCTTTGCTTTAATAATACTACATCATGATTACATGCATCCAGATCAAGGGGCAACATTTGACATTGTCCAAACTGCTGTTTTATTTTTGTGGTTTAGAAACTCACTTTGGTTTAGGAATGGGCTTCATGGAATAAGTTTTATTTAGATGGAAATTTGTCTGAATTTTAAGGGAAAAATGGGAAATCAAGCAATCATTGGCTGCGTAGGTGAATTCTAGATTGTTTGTGGAATGCTTAATGAGATAAATAGAGCAACACACCAATAAAAACCATAAAACCCATTGTACAAGGTACAGTGGCATGTTTAAATTAGCCAGGAAAGAACATTTACGAATGAAGTAATTGTCATTGTGTGTGTGTGTATGTGTGAATTCTGTTTCATTTAGATGGTTTTGGAGAGTGGAAGAAAGGAAGTAACACTTATTGTTTATGCTTACAATATGCCATTTAGTTAAGATTTTTTTCTCTCACACACAATGCATATTTATATTTGTGTAACTTTGCCTTTTAGAAGCATGAAAAGTTGCCAAAGTGACTTCCAAAAAACTTAGTGGTTCTGTCTCTTTCTCTCTCTCTCCGTTTTCCTTAATTTGCACTGATAATACAAGCAGATAAAATGAGGTTTTGGAAATAAACAATTATAATGGTCAAGCTTGCATTTACAAATGGAAAAGGGCATTGATATACGTACTTTTGGCCACAAGTAGCAAAGTAAATCATGAAAAGTGTGGCGTTTAAAAACTTTATCTCTTTTCTCTGCTAAGAATCAGATTATGACATACAAAATATAAATGACTGAATGCTTATTAAGGAGGGTTTTTTAGGGCTCTTCACAGAGTTTTGGTGCCACTACTATGAATTGCTTTCTCTCAGGAACTCCAGGTTAACTGTCCAATGAATTTGTAAATTATGATTAAATTTTTTTTTGTATACTAAAAACACTACTGATTCCTGATGAGGTTTATGTTGTTTTAATCAAAACTGCCTCCTAAAATCAGCATAGTTTAATGGATTACATTTTTGAAGTTGGTACCATTACTTTCTTCACTTAATATTGCATGTGTATAATTATAAGAAACTTGTCCTTTAACTCACTCTTGTCCATGAATTATGAAGATGAATACATTCTCATACATGTGTTTTTACAGTCTTCTGAATGGTTGACATAAATAAAAAAAAATAAAAAGGAATATGAAAAGATTCTAATGCTATAGTTTAAACTTGGTTGAATTTCCTAAAGTCCTTCTGTTTTTCCCCTAATTTTAAAGGTATCTTGCTGTGTATTTTAACACTGAAAGATGCTTTCTATAGAAATAACTTTCATAATAAAAATATAAACTTAAATTTAAAATCAAAATTTTGAAAGAGATGGTAGAGATTAGTAATTCATTTCCTGGATTTGAAGAAGATATACAGCTTGCTGTACAGAATTTAATTTAATTTAATTAAATCTAAGTACTGTTAATAAGATTGTACATATACTTGTTCACTGATCTGCTATATTTCTTTCTATTCAGGACTTTCTTTCTTCATCATCCAGTAGCTTGTTTTTTATCATTAATTTCTAAGTTATAGTTAAGAGCAACTATATCCCTTAGGATTTGCAGGGCCAACCCTACCATTAGCTAGAATGAGACAGCCACCCAAAATAGTGGACGTTAAGAAACACAGCACAGTGACAAGATGGTAGAAGATAAAGAGCTGTTATCTCATACAGTCTGCCTTGTAAATCCTAAATTAGTATGCTGCCCTTAGTGTGATAGAGACTATTGTCCTATTTCAAGTGCTGATTAAAAAGTTCAGTTGCATTAATTGGCTTCTGTACATATAACGGGGAGGGATACCATTTTCTTCTTTGCTTTATAGAATAATAGAATGTATGAGCTGGAAAAGATCTTATTGGTCATGTTCTCAAACCTCTTGTTTGTACTAAACCATCCTTGTCAGGTGACCTTTCAGCATCAGTATTTAAGCCTCCAAGAAGAGGCAATTCACCTCTCTTCTAATCACTGTTCTTTTGCTTGACAGCTCTTAAGATCAGGAAATCCTTCCTAATATTCAGCCCCAACCCCCTTCCTTTTAATTTTAACTATTCCACTCTTGTCCTGCCCTTGGATCCAACAAAGAACAGTAGTACTCTGTCATGCACGTGATATCATTTTAGACGTCTGTAAATAGCTATTCTATCTACCCATAGCCTCCTCCTTTGCAGACTAAATATGTCCAACTTCTTTAACCATTCATCATTGGGTGTAGTTTCCAAACTCATTATCTGAGTAGTACTCCTTTGAACCTGCTCGAACTTCTCTGGGTCCTTTTTAAAGTTCAGTGTTCAAAACTGGATGTGGTATTTCAAGTGCAGTCTAACCAGCCAGAGTATAATTGGAACTGCTACCTCATATGAGTGGACACAATACTTCTATTAATGTAGCCCACGTTCTCATTGGCCTTTTTAGCTGCTACATCACACTGCTTGCTCATGTTCAGCCAGTGGTCCACTGGCACTCCTAGACCTTTCAGTTTTGACAAATATGGATTCGGAAGTGATAAACATAAAAATAAGAGAAAAGGCTGAAAGAGTTTATTAAGCATAGCATAGTAAAAGAATAACTTTGACAGCAAAGCATAAAATAAATAGAAAATATCTACATACAAGTCAATAAAATAAGACATGGCAATATTCAGTAGAGGACTGTAAATAAAGGGCTGAATTTCATATCCCTTCAGTAGCTGGGAGGCCTTCACCCTCATGAAAAGCAGCTATAGATAATTCTACAGATTGTTCCAGCTAGTGTATAACACTTTTCCTGGATAGGTCTATACTGAGGCTCAAAATACCTAGAGCATTTGTCATCTTTTATACTTTTACAAAATATGGGGGGTGTAAATAACACAGCACCTGGAGATGGTTCAGTGTGGTACAACTTGTCAACAGTTTGAATGAAACCCAAACATTTGAATAATTGCCAAGGACATTTCATCTAAGATTTTGTCCTTGGCTTATGTCTATCTATCCTCTTTTCTCAAGGTGTTGGACTACGTTGTATGTGTCGTTTACACTTCTTCCCTAATAGCTACCAAAAGTTTATGAATCATCCCCTCCATCCTACCTGGCCTACCATGTGCCTGGTCTTGGCAAAACAACCCTAAAGGAAAGAGAGAGCATTCTTAAGCTAAACTGTAGAGAACATGACTAATGAAGGATGGGGGTGGGGTGGGGGACGGTTACAGAGGCCTTTGTACTTTTGTACTTTTGGGAAAGGTACAGCTTTAACTAGCCATACTATGCACGGGCATCAGGAGAGAAGCTATTTTATACAGGAAAGCATAGGGAGAAAGGAGTCATATCACTTAAACCTCTCTGCTGTTACAATAATCTGCAATACCACTACACCTTCCCATACACCCTCTATAAAGTCATAAAGTCAGCAGATATCATGTTGTTTTCACTACATAAGCAGTGAGCCAGACTGGAGTCTCTAGTGTGAGAGTATGTTCAGCTTAGGTTCATCTTGGGTTCCCTGCTTATAAACCAACATGCTAATTATTGAGGTGGCTTTCAAGAAATTGGGCATCAGCTTCAGTAAATAAAATGTCCCTGTTATTTTCAGTTTTGAACTATGTATACTTTCTCTGATCCAATCAAAAAGAATTCTACAAACTCTTGTGTGAATTTAGCTAGAATCCAGTCCTGATGCCATTGCTGTAATGCTGGTAATTAAATTCCACAACTTTTAAGTAGGTTAATCTTTTTCCATTTCACTATTTTATGCCTTGATTCTTGGGGAAGAAAGGCAGGCAGGCAGGCCAGCCGGCCAGCTGGCCGGCCCACTCTACTAGATATTGTTGTAAAGAAATGCATATTGGTGTATTTTCCTTTTCCTGCTCATTTCACATTCTGTATATGGATAATTTTTATTCAGTGATTGGAAGGGATGCATGAAACTGTTCTGAGGAATTTTGCAGATCTTATATTAATTCTGTATATGAATTCTTAATGTTTTGCTTGAAGAAGAGTCTTAAATACATGTTTAAATAAAAATTGATGACAACATTTAGATCCCAGAGTCCACTGAAAACTGTGCAGCTATGGAGTGGTGATCATTCTTCTACTTCTTTGGTTGCCTGTTCTTCTGTCCTAATCAAGTCTCCTTGATCACCCATGCTTACATCCCAATCTACTGACCTGCTGTCTTTACACAGTTTGGTTTCCACCTTCAATTCTCATTCCTTTCTCTTGATCCATTTGCTGTAGCTCATATTTTGTTGCTGGAAGGAACTACCCAGAGAGGAGTAATAATGTAGCAACCATTTGAGAACAGTGTTTTTGATCTCCTTATTGACCTTATTGACTCTAAAATATAGACTTCTTTCTATATTTTTTCTCCTTCTCTTTCTTATTTCTTCTCTCTCTCTCCTTTTCTTTAAAAAAATTTAGGAAAACTCAGACATGAAGAGTTGATCCATCTAGCTCATATTATCGAATCATACTGATAGCAGTCCCTCAGGATCACACAACCTTAAAAACTTAAATTACAATGTCAGAGAGTTCTGCATTTAAACCATGCATTTGCCCACTGTTTCTGATCTGTATCACTGTCTCGGAGCTGTGACTCTGTTCTGCAACAGAATTCTTACTAAGGTTAGCTGAGAATCAGATTGAATAAAAGAACAGATAACCACTTTCATTAGATCCAAAGGGAGTTGCATTTCCTTTATATTTGGTTTCCTTTAAGTTACGTTTTTACTGATCATGTCATAAATACTACCAATGACCTAATCTATAAAGAGTATAAAACAGTTCTAAGACTTGCAGCTCTCAGGCTGCATACAGTCCTCCAGGTTACTTTGTGGGGCCCATCCTCATGCTTAGGAAAGAATAAGCCAGAAAAGTAGAAAGCACACAGCAGGGCAATGATTGCTGGACATTGAGCAGTAGCTGGTTGATCTCTGCCAATCTTCCTTTAAGCTGAAAAAAAAGTACAGTTGCACCTCGGGGCGGGCCATCCAAGGGCCAGCTGCACCCTTAGCCCTACAACAAGGCACTTTCAGTCTCAGGACTGGGCCCTGTCAGCTTGCTTCTGGTAGTAAGAAGTGTGGCAGTGGATTAATTTTCTTCATTTCTGACTCACTGAGATTTTCTATCAGTGTACAAAAAGGCTCCAATGTTCTGGCCCTCAGGCTAAGGAACTCTGTGACAATTTGAATTTCAGACCCCTGGTCTAGAATAACTTATTCTCTTTGGCACTCTAATTTCCACAATTCCTTTATAGGCATTTATGTTTTCTGAACATGCATTTTTTTACTATATAATACATTTCTGCCTGTCTAATCTGATTTATGTATGGTGAGGCTCAGCAATTCTCTCATTCTGTTCCTCTTTTGTGCTTTGTTTGTTTGGAAGTTGGTCTCTATGCTAAATAGTACTCAAGTAATTTGTTATATGAATATAGGATTTTTTAAAAAGGACTTTGGGATCTCTGTCCTCTAGATACTTATACAGGGACTGTCTCACCATGAGAATTTCCTTTCCTGAATAATTGGGGACACTATTCCAGGCATTTGCAAACCAAAAACTACCCTTTGTATCACTTGTGATTGCACAGAGAATATCTGTACAATACAGTGATTGACAGAGAATATCTCCTTTATTTTATTTAGTCTTAATAGCAGAAACCAAGGGCAGTGCCAGGCTGACATAGGGTATGAGGCACCAGTACAAGAGATATATGTCAGCAATTCTTAATTAACTTTTTTTTTGTTGCAAATATGACAATATTTGTAAGAGTTATACATACAGTATGTCTGTGGAAAGCCTTCTTTCAGATATAGTGGGAACTGATGAAGACAATCTTCTACTGAAGTTGTTTTGTCGTTCTGCTATAGCCAGCTGGTTTTTTTACCACTTACTATAATCTCTGCCCTTTTTTCTAAACCTACTGAAGAGTTTTTGTTTTGTAAATGTCTCAGCTGATTTTAATGTGGATCTTCCATGATATAGTCCTACTTTATGTCTGAATTTCAAGAAACTGGATGGACATTTGAATGAAAGTGACTACTATTACTGCTAAAGTTTAAAATTAAGTATGAATTACTGCTTGATTATTAGTCAGACTATCAGATTTGTCTTGCCATTCTCTATGGAGAACCTAACTGAGCTTGAAGGCCTGGCTCAAAGTCTAAAATGGCAGACTCAGTTTTAAGCTGTGGTTTCTTTTCAACTTAAAGGAAGATCCTATCTCTTACATTCCAAAATACTATGCCCCTTTTGGCTTTGATGTGAATGACTTTTTTTTTTTCCAGAAGAGAAAAGGACTGTAAAATTTGAAAGAGTTGAAAGAAGTGGCTCAACATAACTTCGGGCTAAACTATTTTCAATTCTGCTTACTGTTTATTTATTTATAAGTTTTATAAGCCACCTCACTCCTGAGACTTTAAGGCAGTATATACAGTCAAAGCATAATATGTTATAGAGAGTAAGGAAGATGACTTTGACATAGACACATAGGATCTGTTGCCTGGGCAAAAGGGGCTGAAGAATTTTTTAAAGTCCAGAATGTGCTAATATTTGGAAGTGACTCAGACATATGCCTCCCTAATTTACTGAACTATAAGAAGGAGGAAGAGGTACAGTGCAGTCAGACTTACAGGTTTCTGTTATTATTGCCAATCTCAATAAAAGTAGTTTTAGCTTTCCTGTGGAGTTGATTTCCTGGTCTGGTTTACCTAGTGCGGTTGACATACAGAATACCAAGATAATAAAAAAGAGCATAACCTACTGTATATTCAGTACTTATTTTGGCAGAGAAATTTCCTTACAACCCTTTATGGAAGAAAACTTTAGTGTTCTTTCTCCTAGAACACCTCTCTTGGATCCAGATATCCCCCAGTAGGAGGTGGAGGGAGGTAGAAGGAAGCTAACTTTCCAACCCCCTCTTCTTCGCATCAATACACAGCTTCACTTCCCCCTGCCCAGGGTCTGACAAGCATTGGTGTTCTCCCTGAGTATGCTGAGTAGTACCACAGGAAACTGAAGGGAAACATGGAGTTTGCTTTACTGTTGTTGTACACTCACCACAAATACTTTATCAAGAGCATTCACACCAAAAGAGACCTGACTCATTTGAAGAAAAGAGAAAAAAAATGAGAGGCAGCAGAATTCTGAGATGGTGGCAATTCATAGGGTAAGGAAGAATCACTCTAGGAGATGTAAAACTCCTTCTATATGTAAAATTCCATATGAAAAATATTTTCATGACCTGAGTGGGTTGGGTTTGAACATTTCCCTTTGGAATACTAAGTTTCTGAGTTTTCTTTTTGAAGGAGGAGGTGCCTTTGTTTTGTTTTTGCTTGCTTTACACAGGAGAAACGCTGAAGTGGAAAAGATAACTCTGTCTTTAATCTTAGAATTAAGAAAGCAAGGTAGATTAGGTGAAAAGAAAACATTAAATTTTTATTTGCATTACCTGTTAAGCAACCAAGATAAATGTATTTCCCTACAAGTAGCAACATTCTACTACATTATGTGTAAGATTTGCCTACCAATGGTTGCTAACAGTCATTGATGTTAAGGGATAATTTGCTTTGTTTGTTTTATAGAATGTACTTTTATTGGTCAATGACAGAAGTAAAGTTTCTGTCTGTCTGTTTCAGTCTTTAAAAAAGGGAAAACAGTAAAAAGAAACAGAATGCTGCAGACCAGCTTGACATTAGTACCTGAGAAAATTCTAGAAAGATAATAAAGCAGTGGCTTGCAAACACTTAGAAAGGAACAAAGTACTACTAGAAACCAGCATGCAGCTGTTAAAATAGATTGTGCTAGATGATGATGATGATGATGATGATGATGATGATGATGATGATGATGATGATGATGATTTTACAAAGTGACTAGATTAGTAGACTGAGGGAATGGTCTGGCTTAGATGAGAGGATGTTTTTCTGATTTGCAGGTAAACATAAAACTTAGGGGGTAGAGCGAGATTGCTAACACCACAGGAAACAGGTTCAAAGTTCAGAAGGATCTTGGTAGATGTGAATATTGGACCTCATCCAAAAATATGCATTTTAATGGTACATGTATCTGGAAAAAAACAGATGTACAGGTCAAGATAGGCAGCACCTGGCTCCACAGTAGTAGTTTTGAGAAGGAACTGGGCATCCTGGCAGACCACAGCTTAAGCATAAGCCAGCTGTGTTCTTCAGTTGCCAAAAGAACCAATGCAGTCTTGGACTGCATCAACAGAGGCACAGTGTCAAGATCATGCAAAGTGATAGTTCTGCTCTGTGTTGCTTTGGTCAGACTGCATCTGGAATACTGTTTAATTCTAGTCACTTCAATAGGAGAAGGAGGTTGAGGAACTGGAAAGAGTGCAGAGAAAAGCAACAAAGATGGTGAGGGTATTGCAGGCTAAATCCTATGAAAAACAGTTAAAGGAATGGAGAAAGTTTAGCCTATTGAAGACAAGGCTAAAGGGAGGCAGGATAACTGTCTTCCAATACTTGAAGGGCTGTCAAAAGGAAGAGAGCATGAATTTATTATCCATGGTGCCTGATTGTAGAATAAGAATCACTGATTGAGACTTTACAGAAGGAGATCCAAACTCAAAATAAGCAAGAATTTCCTGAATTCATTTAAGCAATGAAACAGCCTGCCTTGTGGGGTTGTGGGTACAATGTTTGGTCAGCCATTTGGCTGGAGTAGTACTAAGATTTCTGCCCTTGGCAGGAAGCTGGACTAGAAGATCTTGAGGTCCTTCCAATCCTATGATCCTATGATGCTGTATCTTAAGTTAGCCCTAGATTATGTGAGGCACTTTCTATGAATGCTTGAAGAGGGCAGTGGAGTTCCATGTTCAGGATTCCCCATGATCAGGCAAACTTATTATTCCAGGTTCCGATTCACAGCATGTAAAAGCATGAGGAGGTGAGGAGAAGCAAGCCAGCATGATTCCTAAAATTGATATGATTGAAAGGGTTTCTGTGTTACAGGTAACTCTTCAATAACAAACATGCTTGAAATATGGAAAGGATGTTCTGGATCTTCTAGAATTCCAGGAAATGAGAGTATGCTGTTCTCTACCATGTTAAAAGAAGACTAACTATATATCTTCATGTTTGTCTTTTAAAATTCCTTCATAAATAAATGAATAAATCAAAGCAGCTTAGGATGTTTTATTTTTTTAACAATTTCATTGACTTTTCAGATTGTTTTTAAGCTGTTTTTTAAACTTTAAAGGAAACACTGATACTGCGTTCCAATTGGTAAAACAGAAAATCCCCTTCAAATATAACCGACCCGTAGAGGAATGGCTGCAGGAAAAAGGTAACCGTTGTTAAACTTTCATTTTAAATCCATTTGATTCTAAACCCTCATTTTTAAAGCCTGCAAATAAATGTTTCTTAAACTGGAATCGCCTGCTGCATAAATGACTTTTAATTTTCATTATAATTTGTGTCAACCTCCACCTGCCATATGTTGATAAATCATGCTATAATACATTGCTATTAAAACAAAGTTAAAGGGACAAAATTCAAAGCTTACTATAAAAAAAAAATCAAAGAAAGAAGCAAAAGCTAAGACGCCACTTAAAAAACCAAAAAGCAAAATGGAACAATATGTATTATGGCAATATAACCACTGCATGAACTATTTTTAAATAATATATATAATCTACATCTATATATTTATCATCAAAGTTGTCTTAAAATTGTTTAGAAACCTAATTCTTCAAACGTTATTTTCAGATTCCCCATTCCTTTTTAAATAATGTTATGGCTGTGGCTGTCCTCATCATTTTAATGAAGCTAATCTGTTCTGGGTATTTATTTCTCCAACCCCTGAATCCTAGGAGATAGCATTTAAATGGTTATATAAGCCACATAAGTAAAAGTGAGAAAATGGGTATTTTTCAGAATATATCCTGTTCCAGTATTGTCTACACACTACAGCAAATCATGCTATTGAATTTTGCTGTGTGTGGCAATGCCCGAATCGCATATGGATTAACAGAATGGACCTGCAGATACATTTCTGCAGTACTATTTATTGATGCATAAGTGAGAATGCTAGTGTCAGGATCTACGCTAGTGATGGAGCCACAGGTAATTGATTCATATTTTAAGACTAGCTATTCCCATCCTTGGTTGTACCCTACATATATCCTATACTTACCCTAAGGGTAAATCTTATTGAACTCAATTGATTTTTCTTCTGAATAAAGTTGTATGGGCTTGAGTATTTGATGCGTATCCTAATCTAAACACAAAGGTGAATCCATCTCCAAAAAATATACATCTGTATGTATATTTACACAGCACCATTTTCTACATGGGCATTCTAGATTGAAACTATTGAATGTTAAAAATGTAGGACAAGTCATGCTTGTTTTCTGTTTAACAGTTCACAAATCCATTGATTTCCCAAAGTAATATATAGTCCTCCGGCAGAAGCAACTCGAATAAGCACACAAATACATTGCAATGGGTTAATGAGAATTCTACATTTGCTTAACTGCTTTTCAGTGAAAGTTGACTGGAAATGTTCCTAATGGTTCATAGGCCAAACCTTATGGAATAAACACAGTTTACACTGAGAGTATTCTAGGGGAAGTTAACTATTTTTAAGCCCAAGTATCCCATTTCAGTTAAGTCTCAGTGACTTCAACCAACTTGAACTCTATCAATATATAGAGATATTTTTGTATGCATATTATTTTTCCCTTTGCATACATTTGCTTATAGCATATTGAAAGTTGTTCCTGAAGTTTTTCCAAGTGTTGAGAACTGACCTCCAGATACTGTACCAGTCAGAAGATAACATTCACAAATGTCATGATGCACACAGTTTCTGTCATGAGCCTTTTTGAATTTTGCTCATTTGAATAAGGTATCGTTATTTTGCTTAAGGATATTGCTTCAAGTCGTACATGCTGTATCAGAAGGCTGACCCTTTTTCCACAGATTGGGTATGATATAAAATAAAACAGATCAGGTCCAGTTTTGTAATTTAGGAAAATCTGGACCAACTTTTGCTTACCTTTTTAAAGTGTCCCTTCTAGAAAAAGAATTGGGTGACAACCAGATTGGAGTGCAAAATTGCTTTTGATTTTAAAAGCATATATTGAGTAAACATTTTGTTTATTTTCCCATTGCTAAGGTGACCTTACTAACAGGTGTCGAGACCTTAAAATTGCTGAACAAGACCTTGGTAATTGCAGCAATACATATATTTTAAAAAAATGTTTTTAATCTCTAAATGTGAGAAAGATTATAAAATGTGCTAAGGAAAGCTCTTAGTAGGGAAGGGTGGCCCATTAAATGCATAAATAAAAGAAAGATAAGCAGAAATAAAGGAACCTAGGCAGAGGATAAAGGGTGTGAAGAAATTTACCCAAACAAATCAAGAGAAAATATGACTCGAATAGACTGAAAAATTGGGAATGTAATACAAACTGTTCAGATTTTGTCCCTAAACCAATTTGACCTATTTAGGAAATTTTAAATTGTGGATAGGTTCCCAGACATTCCCAGTATTGCTAGTTAAGACTACAGGAAAATCAACACCATACCAATGGTGGGCCCTGATGAGGAACTTAGATTCTAGCATGATTGCAATGCTACTTTCAGTCCTAAGGTGAAAACAACGCTCTCCTATATTAGAGGCTGCAAAAAAGCATGAAGTGCTTTGAAGGAGACCTTCACTCAGCTCCAGGCCTATGCATTTCCCCATCCAGATATTTGATACCCCTCGTTTATTTCCCTTCACTAAGGGAGATAACAACATTCAGGGTAGATAGTCACATGTGGCTGCTAAGTTGTATTTAGTTTGATAGGTCATCAACTATACAGGCCTGACCTAAAACATTCTGCTAGTGCTATGTCTTATAATTAAGGAGACAGAATCATAAACAAGATTGAAACTCATTAATGTGATCTGCCTTTATGTGAATAGATTTTTAAAATGTAAACACATTTAGTCTAAAAAGTGGATAACTTTCTCTTGCTAATCTCAAAGAGATAAAGTCCCTTTAACACTAAAGACAACAGTAGCCTTGCTTTTGTTAAAACCAGTGCATGCCCAATGCTGTGATGAAGCTCATGTGCTTGAGAAACCTGCTGTTATTTTGTAGTTTTTCCCCCCTCTCTATAGTTTCACTTTTGTGCTTCTTGTTCTGTTTCTTTGCTTCCTAAGCCTGAGATAAGCATGCTGAAGCATTTTTACATGTCTACTGTCTTAAGAGTTCTCAAATTGATGTTTTTGCCATTGTCAGTGGTGATGGTGATGATGATGATGATGAAGAAGATTTGATAATGTTGCTTTGTTAAAAGACAATCACACAAGAGAAGCATGATCTAAAGAAAACAACAGAGATCTCAAATATTTTCAGGAAGCACAGGGGGGAGGTGGGCATTGATATAGAGTGTCATGAAGCATTTTGTACTATTTAGTAGGGCTGTGCACACTTTAAAAATGATTCAGAAGATCTGCTTTGACTTTATGCAAGTATTAGCACAACACCAAAGCAATCATACATCTGCTTTTAGGCTTCCATAAGCATTACATTAAGGATGGGCTCTTTAATTCTGTTCATTAAAACTTCCACATCTTCTTTCAAGTTCACACAGAAGGCTGAAAAAATACAGGTCATAACAAGCAGAGAGGTTGTATGCTTGGGCAAAGTCCAAAGCATACTCCTTCCAAATTGTTTTTGCATCATGACAGCCCTGCTATGTAGCTGTATCATAGAATGGGATATACTATCATTTTCTATAATATCAGAGTTTTTAAAACATGGTATTTTGATTTCATGTTATTTGGACATGTGATAAACTGTAGGGTGGGGGTAAACCATACCTGTACCAGCCTGTCATTTATTCACTCATCTACCCTTGCCAGCCCATGCAGTCATTCATTTATTTCTTAATGCATCGAGAAAGTCTTATGTCAGACAACCTCGTAAAGATGATGAGTGAGAGGATAGATAGCTATCAAAATGGAACATGATAAATTGATGGCTGCCAAGATGAATGGATTGCTCTGTCAAAGAGAGAGCACTGAGAGTAGCTATCTGCCAGACATAATGGACCTATAGTAGAATAATTTATAATTAACACAATGGATGCCATGCCAAGAAAGTTAGGTGGCCTTGAGTCCCAGCAAAATTAATGGCACTTAAGTATATAATGAAATTCTTAAGTGTTTTTTTTCTTAAGTGACTGAAGTGCGGGGGCGGAATTAAAAGCACGTTTGCAAGGAATGCCAGAGCTGTTTCTCCATTATAGGAAAGAGAGAAAGAAGTAAAGAGAACAAAAAGATATTTAAGAAGAAATCAATTTAAATGGATTATTCTTGTAAATTTTTATCCAAAGATCAATTAACTGAGTGATGCTATATTTTTACGCACATTTACTTAGGAGTATGTTCCATTGAATAAACATGCATAAAGATATGCTCTATCAATCAATTAACTTCACACATTTTATTTGTATAAATATGAAAATTAGAATTAAGTTTAATTCTCTTCTGTAGTTGGTAGTATCTGTTTATAACTGCACTCTAGCTGGTAAACAGAAATGAAATTAAAATGTATTTGAGCCTTCAAGTGTTTAAGAACAATTCAGTGTTTATGTTAATATACGTAACCATTATACATACATTTTCATTATATATCAGCCTTCTCCATTCTACCATCTTCTGAGTCTTGGGGACAATAACTCTAGAATTCCCAAATAGCACAGCCACTGGAAATGCTAGCTGGAAATTCTGGGTATTGTATGCCCAGCCTATCTGGAGGGTGCCAGATTGGGGCAAGGGCATGGTCTTGATACGAATTCACACAGCATTCCAGTACAGTGGTACCTCGGGTCATGAACTTAATTCGTTCCGCGACTCTGGTCGCGACCCGAATTGGTCGCGACCCGAATCAAATTTTCCCATAAGGTTCAATGTAAATACAGTTAATCCATTCTGACCCCTACGAATTTGGTCGCCAACTGATTTTGGTCGCGTCCCGAATCAAATTTTCCCATAAGGTTCAATGTAATTACGGTTAATCCGTTCTGAACCATATGTATTTTTTTTTTTAAAACCACAAAAATATGAAACAAAATACAGTACAGTGCAGTACGAAGAGAGAGAACGCTAACCTTGCTTGAGGCGACTTCTGGCGTGGAGGACAGGAAGGCGGGTGGGGAGGCGGTTATTGCTTGGAGGGAGAGTCCCCCTCCCTACAGGAAGCCACGACCACGTGTCACGGCAGGGAAAATGGCCGCGGATCCTGTTCGTCACCCGATCTGGCGTTCGCGAACGGAGGCAAAATTTTGCGAATGGAGCTGTTCGTGACCTGAATTGGTTGTGAACAGAAGCGTTCGTGACCCAAGGTACCACTGTATTTCTGCCCAGTGTTATACCGTGTGTGTGTGTGTGAGAGAGAGAGAGAGAGAGAGAGCACATGCTTCCATTTTATGATGTATTGAAAACAAGCACCAGCTTTTGAACTATAAAGTGAGACTGGGGCTACTGCATGCACCATATATTCCCATACAGCTAGGCTAACAACTCAGAAATTGCAGACATAACTTGCTGTTTCATGTTTTCCTTTTCTTTGTAGAATAGGAAGCATTAAAATGCAATATACAGGGATGCAGAGATCTGCTGCAACTCGTTCCTGTTTTAAGAGTAAAGCCAGGGCAAGTAATCATGATGAACTCTGGGTAGCAATAAAGTGATTATCTAAAGACTGCCCAGTGCTCACTCTATTGGCAGCAGCACCCAAGTGTGGGAGAGGGTTATATACTGTCTTTCTTTTTCAGACTGAAAAAATGTGAATGAGAAAATAATTCTAAATATATTCAAGCATATATGTTGCTGTGTGCGGGAAGATGCAGTATATCATACAACTTAGAATAAATTGGTTGTTGATAGCTGATTTGGAAGCAAACGGCACAAATCCAAATCATCCATCAGCTGCTACTGCAAGTATTCAATTTTTGACAGACAGTTGTAGACAGAATAAAGATTTGTAGGCTTAACTCCCAAATTCAACATTACAAACCAGACCAATGCAGTCTGTAATGCAGTTGGCGTTCTGATGCACAGAGGTTTCTTTTTTTATGATTATTTTTTAGATTTCCTTTACTATTTTGTTAATAGGAAAACCAGATTATACAGACATTTGTGAATTCAAAACCAAATCAAATTAATTTAAAGAATTACCGGTTATACCTACACTGGGTGAAATAGCTGCAAGCAATGCTTGTCTTTTTTGTAAACTGTATCAGCCCCACAAATGGAACAAGGAGAGCCTCATGTACAGCTTAGTGACCACTCATTCAGCCATGTTTGAAGTTACCATGACACTGAATGAGGAGACTTAAGGTTGATCCTTGAAGTTGCAGCCGTTGCAATGTCCCCATGGTCATGTGAACACAATTCGGGCGCTTGGCAATGGTGTGCAATTACGATGGTCACAGCATCCCATAGTCACATGATCAGCATTTGCAACCTTCACTGCTGGCTTCTCACAAGCAAAGTCAGTGGGGAAGCTGGCAAGAAGTTGCAAGTTATGGTCACGTGACGTCACACTTAACGACCACACATAATGCACTTAACAACTACTGCCGGAACTGCTGCCATAAGTTGGCATGGTCATATGATCTTATGTGTTATGACCACATCACTTAGCAATGGAGTTCCCAGTCCCAATTTCGGTCATTAACCGAGGACTACCTGTACTACACAATTTGCAATATCTTAGCCACAATGAGCTCCCAGTCACTACCGTGGTACATCTGAAATAGAGAATATCTGCAAAACTGCTTACTTACTTTCTTATTTGAATGAGATCTGTGATATTAGGAAAGATAAAGGTCTGACGTGACATTTCAACTATGCATGTTTCCTCTACATTTTTCTTTCTTTTTCCCCATTGTTTTCCACTTGATCATCAAGTAAAAACGTTTCACACAAGAGGTTTTAGTTAAAAGCAGATCCCTCTAGAGACATGTGATTGTCCTTTTAGCAAACACACAATTTTAATGTCAGTGTTTTGTTATAAAATGTAGCTGTGCTCTGTGTTGCATGCCTTTGTAGCTCGCTAGAAGAAGAAACCATCAAGAATAAAAAACACATGCATTTTCTTTTTAAAAAATTAGGTCATCTCTTTCAGGTCATTGTATCTAGGATGTTGGAACAATATGCATGGTTCTACTTCTAAGAGAGAGAAAAAAGAATAAGAAAATAAAATAAAGCTTTCTCATTTGCTTACACATGTTCAGTTGCTCTCCCTCACACACCAGCACCAATGGAGTTTTACAGCCTTTTTAAACTCCTATTGGAGGACACCGATTTTGGAAAGCAACACCCAAGTAAATATTTAAACCTCTCTTGCCCATTCACAATGGTTTTGAACTAGATTGGGGTCCTACACGCTTGTTTAGCAACAACAGCAACAACAAGCAACCAAAAGATGAAATCCAAATTTGGTTTGATCTTATGTAGAATAGCTCTGTGAAACAACTTAATGAACAGAGCATGACGGAAATACCACTAATCTCAATAGCTAGTCAATTCAATTAATTTATTGGACTTTGAGGCTGCATAACTCTCAAAAGACTCTGGGTGGCTTACAATATTTAAAATACATAATTTAAAAAACTTGACCACTGGGTCAAAGCCGTATCAATAAACTTCACAAAAGTTGTGAGGGCTCCACAAACATTCTAGCCACAGGCCTGGAAACAGAGCCAGGTCTTCAGAGACTTCCAGAACACTTGAAGAGTGGGAGCCATATGTATATCTGGGGGGATGTTGCCATGAGGCAGAATGTACTAGATCTGGGGCTAGATCTGAGTTTTTTGGATAAGCTAAGCACTGTTAGAGTATATAGGCCGACTCTAACAGTCCCTACCAACTAAGAATAGAAGAAATTCATTAAGAAAAAAAATAAGATGCACAGTCTACCTTTGACACATTCAACTCTATCTCAAAACAAATTAGTCAAGGTTGTTGGAAAGTGGAAGCATTAGCTAGGAAGGCGATGCTCCCCTTCATTGGATATGTTCAGATATAGTCAGAATAGATAACGGTCATGGATCCTTTAATTTGGATTCCAGAATTAAACAAGGACTGGAGTCAATGGCCTAATAGTCTCTTTCAATTTCCAAAGGCATTCCATAGTTCTGCATTTGAAAGCTGTCCACTTATGACACTCTGAAGAGAACGTGTAGGGCTGTGCAGCATTTTGGATTCAAAGGAAGAACCATGACTCAGAACATGTTGGCTTTGCATGTAGGATTTGTTGGAAACTCCTTAAACCAAATAAATCTGTTCCCAGGATTGTGTAGCAGATACAAAGGGCAGCTGCAAAACCCCAGGAAAAAACACAGCTACTTGAAGGTGTTTCCAACAGGCGCTATATGCACACCTATGTTCTTTCCAAACCACATCTCCCCCTTTGATTCAGAAACACTGCACAGCCCTATAAATGTATTCTGTGAATAACAAGTCTTCTAGAAGTAAATTCAACAAGTGCAGTTTTTACTCTAAATGCTATATGACAATTATACCCTACCCATCCTCTGGTGATCTCCAGATGATGGGTATAGTAGTTTTTTGTCTTTGCTTTCCCCCAGTCTCCTTGGACTGTTAAAGAAATCAAAAGTATGTGTTTAATGGAATCTACTAACTTTGCTTTGGTGTTCATTAGAACTGAAGAAAGCCATTATCAGAATACCAGTTGGGTCTCATGGCAGCCTTTGGTCTATTGTAGAGAGAATAGATTGGAAAGGACTGGAGGAAATTATATAGATCACTTGTCCAGTCTCTAGAAGTTATTTTTTAAAAGGCCATTTTCTAGCTGTTTGTCATAGAATCTGGTCATAAGTTTTGAAATCTCATCACCTCTCTGCTCCTT
This sequence comes from Python bivittatus, assembly GCF_059951505.1. NCBI lineage: Eukaryota > Metazoa > Chordata > Lepidosauria > Squamata > Pythonidae > Python > Python bivittatus. The sequence continues at coordinate 7,504,528 of NW_028277075.1, read as the reverse complement.
TTGTTTCTGAACTCCAGAGAAAGGGATAGAAAAGCGCACAAGGGAAAATAGAAGTAAAAGAGTGGCTCTTACAAGTGAAAAACTACTGTTCTGTATTGTGGAAAGCTATCAACATCTGAAGGAATTGAGAGAAGAGCTTTTGCAGGATTTCAAGGCTGGATGAGACTTTTCAAACTGCAAATCTGAATTACTTCAGGGATATCACGGCTTTCCAGGCTAGGAAACTTTCCCCAAGCCATATATTTTGACCTCCTCAAGGGAATTGATTAATTCCTTTCAGAAATGTATCAGTTCAAATAACATGGGTAACTTTTGAGCAGAAATTCTAATTTTTGTGGAATTCTGTGGTACTTGAATAGCCTATACATTCTTTTCCTTATAGAAAAGTCAGAGACTGATAACAAAGTGTCTGCCTTAAGTGTCATTTTCCAGCTGATGACACTGCATGAGAATAAATAGAAAAAGGCAGTTTTTAATGTTATAGTATCTCTGAAAAAAAATCCTGTGAATAGAACTGTATGACCAGCTTTAATGGGAGCCCATCAGAGTTTTCCATGTGATAGCTGATACCATCATGTCATTACTTGAAAGAGATTGCAGTGAACATAGCCATATTATTACAATCATCTCTATAATCTAAAAATGGCTGATAAGTGAGATGATCACTAAAGCAATTATTTTTATATAAAATAATTGAGCCTAGCCAGATTTACTATTCTCTCACACCACAGATAAATGCAACGTGCCACTCCTGAAGATATATGTAACAAATCTATATGACAAAGAGAAAAGGGCATGAGAGGAAACAGATCTTGCAACAGATTTCAAAAATGAAGATTTAATTGCTTTCCAAGGAAAGAGTATATCAATCCTTTCACTTTTTTTCTTTTAATTTGCTGTTTTTACATTTGTACACTAGTCCATCTTTGCTTAATGAAGATCTGTTTCTTGTTACGGTAGTGGAGAGCACATGAAGATGTGCATTCCACTTCCTCAAACTCTCAGCATTTCACATAAACATCTACTTTGCTTGGTTAGCTAGGATCCTCCTTGGGAATAGGAATTCCTTTCAGATACATTTCTTCTCTTGTCCCAATTCTCTTCCCCATGACCCATCCTGTCACCATTAGATGATGCAACACCGCATCACCACTTGACTTCGAGACCTGCCACGACGACCAAAATTGGTGAGCTCCCCCTCCTATTCTGATCTACTTTAATCACAGGGAATCAGTAATGGGGTTTAGATTCTACTTTACTACACAGTGGAATTTGGCATTTTTCAGGGTGGAACAGAGAAAGAAAGTGGTGAGTGTGCAATGGAGGAGGGGAGGGAATGGACATGTGTGTGTAAATGTTGGGAGAACTGGATTGAATGAAATAATACTAATTCTGCTTTATTTTCTGAAATGTGGTTAGTATGTTTCTTTATTCAATGGACATTTACATTTAATAAAATCTAAAACACACTAATAAATATTAAATTCAGGGTGAGCTTACATATTGGATTTATCATATGAAATTTATAGCTGTCATTTGGAAAACTGAATGCACAGAAATCTTATATACAAGGAATGTAATTCTTGATAATTTCTGATAATTTTCCAGAAATGATGGGGCAAGAACAAGACAGAGGGAAAATGTCTATCAATTTTTGAAATGTCTTTTTGAATTAATGGAGTGAATATGTGCTTGATTTGTGTGTAGAACAAAGAATTGGCCATTGTTTGTGGGATTCATTCTGACTAGAATTGCATTCTTCCTGTGTTCCTTTAAGGAATTGGGAAATTCACTTCTGAAATCTCAAGGAACTCGATCAGATTCACGGTGTTGATTTCTGTACTCTCTAGCCAGATATGAGATGTCAGCAGTCCTGGGTCAAATTTGGGTCTCTGACACATCATTAGCCCTGGAGAAGAAAGTGATTTTTGGAGAAAGTTGGTCGGTGGATACTGTGGAACGTGATAACAGTTCACTTTGAGATACTTGTGTAGCCCAGGCTCACCATCCTGTTCTCTCTTTTCAAAGTGTCCCTCCAATAAGTTGGTTGCTACTCAAAGCATAGGCTACATTTTAGAAGTAAACCTGTGTCTAGGAACTGATACTTAAACCATAGCTGGGGCTCACATATTAAAGAGAAGGCTATGAAAACCCTTCTCCCTCAAATTTAGTTTTCTGCATAAAAGAATTATTTTGAGTAGTGTTACAGTGGGTCGTCTGATTCCCCCAACTTCACTTTGAGATGATTATGCTCACAGTTTTACTGTGAGAGTGAGGTACCCAAAGTATAGAATTCTTTGTTCATATTAATTTCATTTTAAGATACATTTTTCTTCTACAGCAAGGATAATCCAATATTGTCTTGGAGTTACACTTTATTTGACTATAGATTATAACCTCCTCATTCAGAACTATATATTTTTTATGTTGTAAGGGTATATTTATTCATCTCTTAATGTATGTTTATGTATTTCATCTTTTTCCAAGTCATAGGACAAGACTAAATCTGTGTTCAGTCCATGCAAGGATCCAGTTTTCTTCAATTGCATAATATGCAACGACTAGAATAGTTTTAGTGATCTGAACTCTCCCAAGTTCTCAGTAAAAGATTTGTAAAGTGCTTGGTCTTAAAACTGGATTGAGTTCCTGACAGGTGAAATTTGAAATCCTGGCTTCTGCTAAATGTGTTCACATTTATGGGAATAAGACGAAGAAAATCTGGATCTATTGTTGTTATTTGTTTGATCTGGTTTATCCTAATTTATTACACATTGAGATAGTTGTTTGTAATATTGTCCTCCAGTCATTCAGCCATCACAATAGCCATCACCACCAATGTCAGAAAACTTGCTCTGATCTTCAACCCATTCAACCAGAACATAGCATAAACAGTTTGCTTTTAAAAAGGGGAAACAATATTACTGGCAATAACATTATTTACCCCCCTTCACTTAGGACGACAGTTAACGATCTTCAACACCCAGGCTCAAATAGCCATTGGAGGAAAAGATAGAGGGCGTCTCTTCCAAGGTCAGCTTTCCGGTCTTTATTACAATGGCTTGAAAGTCTTGAATATGGCAGCAGAAAACAACCCAAACATCAAAATCAATGGAAGTGTTCGGCTGGTTGGTGAAGTGCCATCTATTCTGGGGACAGCTCCCACAACCTCTATGCCACCTGAGATGTCCACCACTGTCATGGAAACTACCACTACTATGGCCACTACTACAACACGAAAAAATCGCTCCACACCTACCATTCAGGTAAGTTTAATTTTTTGTGTTCCTAATTATGTTTTCAGGCCATTTCTTCTTCTTCTTTTTTTTTAAGATCCATGTTTTTCAAATATCACCAAGATAAAATTCAGAACAAAAACTGAATTTGCCAAATTTGGGAAGTTATTTGTTAATTACTAGGCATAAAATTACTATTTTAGTCATGAATTTAACAGTGTGAAGAGTAAGATTTGATTTTTTAAATCATTTGATAAGTGAATCCTGTGAATTCTTATACCTGGTGCCAATGCTTACATGTAAGCCAACTGGATTTTCTGAATGCTTTTATTCCCATGTCTGTTTGCAGGCTTAAGATCAAGTTGAACAGTTACAATTTGAAGTGCAACCCTTCCAATATTCGTTTAAATATCCAAATGGATATCCTGCCTATTGACTGGGAGTATCTCCATCCAGCTCAGTTTTATTTTAAATATGTTGAATTCATCTATGTCCATTAATGACATGAAAAGTTTGTTTAGGAGACCTACAGGTTTCTTCAGATTCTTAGAGACAAACTCAAGTGCCATTAGCATAATTTGTCCAGTGGCATGGTGCATAACACTCTTCTAGTGATGTCATGTAGAAATTAAAAAACAAACAAACAAACTGATGGATAAAATAGATCTCTTACCCTGTTTAATTCTTGGCTATAGAAATTGATCGATACAACTTAGACCATTTCAGGCTAGAAGTCAAATAAAATGATTCCACAAAATCAGTTTCATCTAGGAAAGCCACTATCTTGCCAGTGCTTTATTCCTAAAAAATCGATTGAAACTGATAATTATCCTTGTTGAGTCCATTTAGGGTTTCAGGACAAGTTGTCTTACAGCTACTTCCTTGAGATCTGCCAGTGGCATGTGTTGTTGATAGAGACATTAGCACAGTCACTCCCTAGCTAATCACTTTCCTATATATTTTATTATATAGCACAGGGGGTAGACCTTATATCTCTGAGAATTCAGTCCAAAACAATCTATACATTCAATGTATATAATAAGCACACCATGCTTTTGTCAAAGTGCATATGAAATGCTTCTGAAAAATAATTATTAATTGCCTGCTTTACATTTTTAACTAGACCAAAGGAAGTAAACCCCAGTAAGCACATATACTCTGATTAAAATAGTAGCAAGCAACAGATGTTTTATACTGCACATTTTACATTTAGGTAGGCATGTTGAAGTTTAGGTATTTTTAGCATGTATAGAATTATTTTATGAGTAGCACTTATTAAGGAATCTATTTATTAA